>NW_027508975.1:13358750-14657500 GCF_051911475.1 Siphateles boraxobius
AATTATCATTACCTAGTGCTGTTCTCCGCCAGCCTCATGAATGAAACATGAGTGTGTCAGCCACGGCCCTGCAAATGTGCTCTCATTAGCTCTCTATTAACGTGAAGCTGCAGCCGGCGTGGCTGCGGTGATGATGTCACTGCATACATGTAGCATTTGACATGCCACATTAATAGTTATGGTCCGTGTGACAAGATTTATGATAGCAATTGTTGACATGTTGACAGTTTGGGGAACAAATAAAATGACTGAAGTAGAAATATTAACGAGATGCTATTAAATGAACTTCTGTAAAAGGGCAGAGAGACCGAATTCTACGTCACTAGTGTTCACTTCAAAGTGGTAAAACGGGTTTTTGTTATTGTTAAACTAAAAATAAAACTAGTAAAAATTGTTTTCAGAAATTGCAATAAAGCTGAAATAAAATAAAACAAATATTACAAAAAAAATTCAACTTAACATTGAAAATAGAAATAGACATTTAGCTTTGGTAACTATTTTAAATAAATTTTAGCTGAAGTACTAAAATGACTAAACTTAAACCATAAACTGAAATAAAAATTAAAGCTTCATAGAAATATTTAAACAAAAAATCTAGCAAATAAAGTAACGAAAACATAAATTTAAATTAAAATGAAAACTGATAATAATAAAAGCTAATTCGGAATATTAATAAATACTACAATAATGTAAAAATAATCCTAAAATATAACATGGTTACAGAACTTACGCGTTTTGGGGTTACTGTTAATGCCAGTGCATGTTAATGCCAGTGTTAGGACTGGTGGAATATTGCTAAATTGATACAATTTTTAGGTAAAATATTACAATATCTATCCATTCAGGGTGTCCCCCACCTGTGGCCCAAGATGGTGGGATAGACTCCAGCAGTCCCGTGACCCAACAGAGGATAAAGTGGTTTGGAGAATGGATGGATATTATAATACTTTGAAATATTGGCTCTAACCACCTCACATATACAAATCCCACTGTCCACTTCAAGGATTATCAATCATATAATATGCATGATGACATTCGTGACATGAATTAAAGAAAGAAACTACTCACAAAGACATGTATAATGTAACTTCTATATACCAATTAATATACAAAACAGGACTACAGCTTGCTTTGAAACAAAGCACATATGATGGTTACTCCAAATGGAACAAGCCAAATTCCTAAAATCACAAGCAGAGATTGAACAAAGGTGCCAACAAACAAATCGGGCCACTTAATGTCAGCTCAACTAATTAAGAAAATGGCTGCCATTATCATTATCTTGCACTCCCATGCTGTGGGAGGAAAAGGTCAAAACGCCAATAGCTCACTGACTTGAGGGTCAGCCTGGGTCATGTATGGGGGAGGGAAACCGCTGGCATTGGAAGGCAGCCATTTTTTCCTAGTTTTAGATGCTCTGCAAAAATGATGTTATTGTCATGTAATCAGTCTCAGGCTCATGAGGTTTTGCGAGTGCCCCAGGGGATGCTGAGTAGGGAGTAGCCCAACTATAGCTCCCGGTCACTGGCGTCAAGGGTGCAGAAACCACATTTTTGATCGCAATCATGCGCCGTCTGTCACGGCTTCTCCCCTCAGCTTCTTTCTCTGGAGCCAAATCTAAATCTGTCGTCTCCCAGAGAGAAAGAAAATAAAAAACAGATCTTCCCCAATCCCCAATTATATGCGCTCTCATATTCACAGGCTGACACAAATCATAATTAAAGATGAAGGCATCCATTACAATTGTCAGATTTAATTCAAGCACAGACATAATTACAAGTGAAGTGTTCTACTTCGGATGCTCTGCTTTTGTCCCATTTTATAAAGCAAAAGAGGTTAAAATTGAAGCTCAAGGAGAACCAATCAAATGTGCCAGAGCATATGTCCTCGCTCTGATTGGATGTTTGGTTGCTGTGCGGACTGTTTTGATCAGAAACATGGTTAGAGGGATTGAGGAAGTATTCCTTAAAGAATAGTTCACCCAAACTGAAAATTCTGTAATCACTTACTCACCCTCATGTCGTTACAAACCTGTATGACTTCCTTTCTTCCGTGCTACACAAAAGGTTACGAGCTTTGAAGTACTTTCCAATCTTTTTCTTTCCATACAACTAAAGCACACCCCTGTGAAAACGTACATTTAAACAAAAACTGTACCTGTAGATTATATAATATTAATACAATTATTTTGATGTGTTGGCTAACATACTAAAGTAAACATACATGTAAAGTGCTTGATTATAATTTTAACTCTAGTGTGCCGAAATTACACTAAGTACTTAATTTATTTTAAATGTACTGAATTGCAAAAACATTATTACAAACTTACGATTATTTTATTATATGACATGCAAGTTTCAATAGAAATTACATTAAAGAATATTTTAGTTACCCATAAATGCTTGTCAGTTCATTTGGCAGTATATTTTAATCATATCTCAAAAGACACTAGAAGTAATTTTGAAATTCCATGTAAAGATGTCCTTAAAGGAATAGTTCACTTAAAAATAAAATTGTCATCATTTACTCACCCTCAAGTTGTTTCAAGCCAGTATGAATTTCTTTCTTCTGCTGAACACAAAGGAAGATATTTTGAAGAATGTCAGTAACCAGATGGACCCCAATGACTTCCATAGTATTTTTATTTATACTATGGAAGTTAATGGGGACCATCAACTGTCTGGTTACCAACATTCTCACTCAATATCACTAAAAATTCAGCTAATTGAATTTAATATTAATTTAAACTAAAACATTTTCATTTAATTGCAATTAGCATGCGTGTCTGAAAAAAAATTCCATTTAGTTCACACTCAAGTATATTTTTTAAAGCAGAATATTTCTGTAATAAGTATTCTTTTTCACAAGGATATAATGACCAGGGGCTAGGCTATTTCAAGCTTGTAAAAGGTCAAAAAGCACCATTAAAAGTATCATAAAATTATTTTAAAGTTGACATTCACTGAAATAGGTTACCTACACCATATTTGTACAAGTTCGCCCATTATCCTTATTAAAATTTGTCATGTGGGGTCACTGACGTCAAACCGACGGCTTTTTTTTTTTTTTTTAAAGCCATACCGGTTTGAAACAGATTGAGGGTGAATAAATGATGAGAGAACTAATTTTTAGCTATCCTTTTTTATCCTTGCTTTGTATGGGTCGCACATCGTAACCCAATGTTGTCAGGGCTCCTGTCAGGTTAACAGGTTTTCAATCAGGTCGAGGTGCATGGCAATTGAGTGGAGAGATGCTAGACAGTTAGCAGCCCCCCTGCCTGGCACTATATCCCCTCTATGTGACAGCATATGGCACTATGGAGTGCACTAGAGAGCGGTGAGTGAGGGGAATAAGAGGGGACATTAAAAACATTGTCTCTGGGCTATGGCGGCAGCAAGAATGCGAAGGGATTATGGATTATATCTCCACTAATTTACATTCCTAAATGTCTGCAAATCCATTAACCCAGTTTGCCCTATGCTTGAGGAGTCGGCGGGTGAATTTAATCAGCCTGCTGCCCACCGCCAAGCCGCACACGTCAACACACTTAATTGAATTGAAATCAGCTATCTTTGTTCTTTCGTAGCGCAGCGCCAGTGCAACAGCTTCACGCCGACACACGTGGCTGTGGCTTGAATGCGGCTGCTGTGGCCTGAGAGACATAAATAAGGACTTTAAGACAGTCAACGATATCCAAGAGACACTGGAATTGAACTAAATGCTCATGAGGACATTCAAATCCACATTAAAATACAGTTACAACAGCCTGTTATGTAGCACGGGCAATGGAGTACATTATTCATTTACCCATATCTCCTTACCTTTTTACGTAAGTTTATGTGTATGGCAGAGGTTCTGAACAAAATTTAATATCACTTTTTAATAAAATGTTTTATTTTTTACTGAATATACATTTTTAAGAATTTATTATGTATGTATATATATAAAGAATTAAGACATATTTTGCAGTTTTCTTAACGTAAACGGGTCACTTGAACAGTTCATTGACGTACACTATGAAAAACACTCAAGTCTCAAAAATGACTCAAGACTTCCCAGCTCTATGCATATGATAATTTAAACATATAAAAATTTGAAAGTAATGTTTTTTCCATCATTTTTCTTTACTACTAAAGATAGTGAAGACTTACAGGCCATAGAGGATCACAGGCATGGATGTCGCATCCACAGATCATCATCTAGATTGATTTAAATCTTAGTTTTTGACAAGTAGAATACACACACACACACACAATTTTTCTCCATGCAATGAAACACTCATCAGGATTTAAAGTGGCATGTAGTGTGAAAACAGAAACCGCTTACGTCAGAGCATAATTCCTGCATTGTGTTTGCAGCGCATTACTTTACATTGCATTAGAACGCGTATATAAACGCAATACTGATGTTAGAAAAATGCATTTTAAAAAACAAAACCATGCTTATTATGTTGTTGTCTTAAAAGGTAGAACCCTATAGATTATACCTTTTCAAGACTTTTCTTTTGAGAAGACCGTCAGACACATCACAACATCAGAGCCTGCACTCTACTCAGCAGTCGCACCCAGCGGTCCGGTTAAATGCTTTTTCTATGTCAGATAAGAGCGGCGTTTCACTGGCAGTCAGCCATAGCTGAGCTATTGTAGGACTGCCCATTTGACCCTGGCTATATTTACACAGAATCCATTGATCTGTATTTACCCATCCTCTCTACCTCCACCCCTCTGAAAGATCAACACCGCCTCAATGTTCCCTCTAATTTTTTTTCTTGCTGAGCAAAACTTTTTTCTATTGGGCGGACATTTTTCGCCACCTGAGCAAAAATATTCTTTACACCTGACCTGTACAGCATACGTAGAAACACAATGGTTTCAACATTCAGTTGTAACTTTTAACTTGAATGTAACATTTCTATTTTATTTGACCCTTGATGTAACTTATTGATATTAAATCATATTTTTGAAAAACAAGCAGTTAATTAAGTCACTAAATGAAGCACATTTTAGGTACCTGATATTTTTTTTTTCACAGTGCTGTTAACTGTACAGTCTTTACCAAGAAATCCTATGAACAATAGTTTACAAAATCTTCTGCAGGACAGTTCAATTCTTTACAAAATAGTTTACAAAATCTTCTGCAGGACAGTTCAATTCTTTACAATAATAGAATATAGTATGAAAGAAAAGTAAGCTGTTACACAGATGGTTTGAGAAAACCATAAAGTGTTTTTGTACAGTCAATTAATTGTGTACAGGAAGCATTAAACCATCAAAGTTAAATGATTGTTTATTTCTTATGAATTTCCAATATTTTGAACTTTGGCAATGAGCCCTAAATCATACCCTTGTGAGATTCTTTATTTAGGCTTATAATATAATAAAATATAGGCCTAATATAATTTAATATAAAAAAAAAACGAATAGAAGTATTTGAATTGATATAATATATCAGTTTAAATGCTTCAATTTGTTTACATATTATATTATTATAATATGAAAACAAACTGAATCATTTAAATAGATGTAATAGCTAAATATTTTCAAGAAAAGTGAATATGTGAACTCTTAATAGTAATCTAACCATGTTTATCTATTTAAACTAGTGATGTATTTTTGAATTTGCACGCGGATGGGTGTGTAGCAATTGTTACCGTTCTGTGTCCATCAACCGGTATTTTCACCACTTTAATCAAACCACTCTTCTTTAAAACATTATGATGTGATTTTATTTCACATGTCTTTGCGTTTCTCGTTGCCTCTCGTATTGAGCAATTTGGTCCGTCACACAAGGCTCACTGCCAATCACATGTGCTCACATCATTCTCTTTCTATGAAACCTGTAAACTGCATTCACCAGTTTTCACTCTATAGCGGTTGACCAGAGCACTGAAATTATTTCTCACTTAAATTACAATCAAATGGATTTCCCCACACATTTCACGTCAGTCCTCTGCGTGGTATTTTATTATTTTCTGTGCGGCCGCGGCTTCAGAAGTGCGCGGCCGCGCACGCGCGCAGTTTAGAGGGGACATTGCACCGCCTGCTTACGACCGCCTCTTCTGATGGCTGGAACAGACATGCCAAAGTAAAGAGAACTCTGGAAGATATTGAAAGTCAGGGATCCTTTGAAGGATAAAACGACACATGGCGTTATGACAACTCTTTACTTCTCATAACACCACTGTATTGTATTGCCATTTGGACAACATTAGTCTCCACACATACAAATATACACACTTCAGCAGGGGAGGATCATCTATAAATAATGTCGAGGCTGGTGTACAGTTATTGAGGTGCGGTCCATCATCTAATTGCCACTGTGGAAAAAACTGCTAAGAGTCACTGAGAGTTGAGGCTGATACGCAACACGTGGATTTGGCCTCTCCATGACCTCAAACACCAGGCCAAGTCAAGTTACGGCAAAGTCTGAGGAGACCTGAGCTGACCAGACCGCATACACTGGGAATAACGCATCTGATACAACTAGCTAACATTTCATATGGTACCAAAAAACTTGCCAAATGGATTAAAAGACTACTTTTACAGAAGCGGTGAATGTTCATAACCATACATTTCGGCTAATGAATGTCATATTTTCGGAAAACATGATACAGGATAGTTCTGGCTGATATTCTGAAATCCCGGTGAGGAAGGAAAGTTTATACTGAAATGAGGCAGTCTAAACCATCTCCCGCAAGGTTTAAGTTATTATGTTGTAAAAACTCCAGCCAGAGAATAAATTCAAAGTCCAGCAAGTCTTTGCTCTCAATTTTTTGAGCGGTACAAACAGAACTTTCTGCTTTCACTTTTCCTACATTTTATACATCTCAGGACATGCATGAAACGGGAGAGTTTTTTTTTTTCTTTTTTGGTCGTTAACGTGCGATACTAGTAAATTAATTTAAAGTCAAATAAATAGTAATGTAAAATAAAAAGGGCCACAAAGTCTACAGACAGAGCTAGGAGTAGACACAGATTTCAACACAGATTTGGGGGGGAAACCAATGGACTGACATGTGGTAAAACATTTAATACAAAGCAACAATTGTTAGCTGAAAATATCACATTTAATTTAAATGAAATAACTTTCTCTAAACTCAGATTCAACACGAATTGGCTATGAGGCTCTATGCTACCCTGAAGCTTTTAGTTTTACCTGTTCTGTGGTAAAACTAATATTTGAGATTCACTCTATAGAAACACTGTGTACCGACCTTGAAAGCGGGAGGTTCCCATAATCCCTTGTGAAAGGCATAGCCTGGTTCATAGAGGTGGGTGTGTTTGTAAAAGTGTGTGTGTTCATGACACTTCAGGCTGATAACACCATTTTCAACATGAAACAGTTGGTGTTGATACCTTCTAGCTTTGAGAGTCAACATTTGTGCAGCATTGGAGTTCAGATGCCACCTCTGCCATGACACCAGACACTGGTGCTACGGTTCCTGGGCACCAGGTGAGCAGGTGAGCAGGCCAGAGGTGTTGGGCGAAAGCTGTTAGAAAGTTTATCATGAACAAAAGACAAACACTAGCATTAAAATAACTAAAAACTGGAGTACCCAAAAGGAGAAAACAAGAATCTAAGAAAATTCATCAATGCTGAGTGGTTTGATTGAACTAATTTCCCAAGCCTGAATTCTGATTGTTGCTGTATCACAAGTGATGTTCAGGGGCAAGTAAATCTGACATTGTCAAAACCACAATAAATAACTGTGAAAATCAAATGCCTCATACAGCATACAATGGGTCAGCTCACTTCGTGAAACATTGCAAAACTAACACAAAACACATTAGTCTTCTTTAGTTAATCTGAACTGCCACAAAACAAAGGGTCTAAACAGCCACAACAGTAACTCCTGAATATTTTCCAAAATGGCATGCCGTAACTGGGCAAATTCAGCAAGTAGTTGCTGCTCTGAGCGGATACAGTCCATACGGCTGGATGCCCTATAATGATGTTAGTTACAATTTACTGCTAAATGTAACGGCAATGACACATTTATAACACATTTAATTGTCCACTTGGACTGTAGTGCGCTGTGTTAAATCTTTAACTTTGATTGCATTTTTTTGGTGCAGTTTCTAATAAAGTGTTGTTCGTAATCATAGTTAGCTGTTACTAGAGACTAGAGAGGAAAACTAAAATGGTCCTGAATCTATTTTCAACTAAAAAAATCATGCACAACTAAAGACTAAATTAAAAAACAAAATACAAAGAAAATAAAAAATTCAAAAGTCAAAACTATACAAACCCTGTAAGGAAGCGAAATGAAAAATGAGGCAATACCTCGAAGGCATATGAAGGTGAGGAAGTCTTCTGTCTTGGGTTTGCGTTTGGAGAGGAATGTGATATGTGTGAGCGGCGTGGGAAGAGAGGGGTCGGCCATCTTCACCGGCGTGGTGCTGGGGGAGTTGGGTTGAGACTGCGCAAACTTCCTTTGTGCATGCAGTCTGGGCCTGAGAGAGAGAGAAAATGAAAACAACAGATTTTAAATACACTTGCATCCTATCATATAACAGAGACTTTATGGATACATTATAAAAAACTTTTCTTCTACAAATCCCCACTTGGCACTGGGACTCGGATAACGTTGCCCAGAGCAATAAATTTCTCTTAACGCATTTGCTCTCGTGATGGTAAAACTCAGGGCCTTGCTGTTGCCATGACTAATTCAGTCGATCTGGAACCCTTTCAAACACGTTTTTGGTCCGATTAGCACACAAGAGCTGCAATTTCTGATGGTTATCCAAATGCTGATAACTGGGTTAAGTACTGGAACAATAACAGCTCAAAAAAAAAAAGAAAAAAAAAAAATTCACCCATATTTGACCTTGTTGATGATCTGATAGCAGGTGAAGTATGAAAAGGTGCCTTTAATGACAAGGATTGACTTTCAAATATTTTACAAAAAACTGACAGTGTTTTCAAAAAGAATGGAAACAGAGGTTCATTTTTAAAATGAATCTTTTCTCTGTTATCACACAGTAGTAATCAAAAAAAAGATAAATAAGCTTATGCATAAGTGTTTTTCACGACGTTATTAATCAAGTCATAATTAATTAAAAATATATATAAAAAAGTAACCAAATTAAATGGTTAATGTGTAGTGAACACTATTGTGGATAATCTCTGATTCATTTCAAAGTGGAAAAGATGCTATTTTTGTCAAATGTCTCAAGAATCAGAGTAGACAGTCTCTATGAGTGAGTGACTTGAGACAACTCTAGCAGACACTTGTGCTTCCTTCTTTAGCACTTGCAAGATTCTGTCTAACTCGACCTCTGAATGTTGATTCACGTCAAGGCTTCGAAATGTAATTAAGTTCTCCATTACGTGCCGTGAAGACTTCAGCAGCAGCTGATGACTGATAAATAGCACTAATGATAAATCAAACTGCTAACATTCAAGGCCTCACACTCACTCATTACAGCTTCTCCTTTTGGATACATCCAACTCACCGACTCTACATTTCAGTTCAACTCTCCACGGGAAACAGCATGGAATACTAAAAACAGTGGAAAGTCGTACGTCTCAATTCCTCCTCCACCCTCTGTGCGCTGCCAGAGGAGGCACGCGTGTACGCACTTTCCATTTCAGCTGCATTTCATCATTTTACCCACACGTACTCCCCTCGGTCCACGCCTGATGTTTGCTGCCAAATATGTTCTCCCCACATAGAATTAAAGAAAATAATGGGGGATGGGTAAAAGACAAACATCATTCACTCCTGTACAAATTAATCTCATTCAATCAGAGGACCGTGCCTGAGATGGTTTGCCAACCGCCAGCAGCTCTGACGAAGCTGCAATGGCATGGCTAATCAATTTTCACCAGCGCTATGTTTTGCAGACAGATTGTTCCTTCTTTTTTATCTGTTCCAGTCTCTCATGACTGTGACTGATGGCACGGGCACCTCCGTTATGCCACAAAATAGGAGAAATGCTGCAACTACTGTTCAAGTCTATTTTGAACAAGGTGCTAACACACTTTCTGACTAATTTGGAATCTTCATTTTGTGGTTCCAAAACCATTATTGAAGCACTTATGAAGAATTGTTCGCTAAGCTGTTCATTAAGTCTGTACTTTTTAAAAACACCCCTTTTGTAATAGCAAAGGCTCCACATAGGAAATAGAGCAAGGACCAAACTGTGATAGTGAACCATGAGTCAAGCAATTAAATGTGCTTATGTCTGAAAGAAGACAGGAAGGAGGAGGAAAGAATGAGACAAAGCCTCAAAGACATGGATATAAACAAGAAATTACAGTGAACTATAGTTTATTTACAGAACAAAAAAAAAAAATAAGTGGACAAGCTTAAAATACAACGTGTTATGTTTCAAAAAGACACATAATCACCCTCTAAAACCACATCATCTGTTAAAAAGGGAACTGCAGCTCCACACCCAAACACTGACATTAATTAATGGCGATTACACAGGCAAAAAGTTCATAGAAACATTTGAGATGAGAGGACTAAATGACAGCTGAGAGAGATTTCAGCCAACAAACACAAGCGTAAAAAAATCCCTTGACTTTAAAACATTGCTGCTAGATATTCAACAAAGCACTTACAAGCCGGCCAACTGCCCCATTATTTATTGATTACTAAAGTGTTTCAGGCAGAGGTTTAACCTCATTTAGACTGGTCCAGGGGGGGATTGTTACTTCGCAGGAGAAATAAAGAAAACAATCACCTTTTCTTGCCATGGTTTTCATAAGAAACCTAAATATTATTAGGAGCTGAGAACTGCTGCTTTAGAAGTATTAACGCAACCAAGTACCAGAGTAGTTCTGATGCAAAAAAAAAAAAAAAAAGGGATCCAGTAAAACAAAGATGGATGTCACAGTTCATCGAGTCAGTCTAGACTGCTCTCAATTTCAGAGACGGCCTGCTTTTATTGGACTATTTATCCTATCTGTTCCTCATTAAAGGGTATAATGGCCAACTGTTTGGCATTGAAGTATCCAGTGACATGCTGGGATAGTCGACATGATGTAGTGTAATCCCTACATATGATGTAGAAAGTGATTTTACAACTTAATGCATGTTTCTCACCACATCTATACAGTCTAAATACAGACCTCACATGATATACAGTAAACTTAAACAGATGAGAGAGAGACAATACAGTGAATCCAAACAGAAATGGGAAAAGTCCTAGGAAGATGCTATGAGCCACAACTTTCCTGGGATGTTGTTGGCTTCATGCAAATGAGTGAGCTCTCTGAAAATATAATGGCTATGAAAACATTTGTTGACTCTGGTGCACTTAAGACTCCAACTCTAAACATTAATAGCTTAATTAAATGATAGTTCTGTTTAAAAACCTAGTGAATTCCTTGCCTGGCTTTTAAAAGCATTGAAGGCACACAAAATGCAAAAGCTCTTTTTAAAAGGTAGGAAACAACATTATTCAGCCTTCTCATTTTGGCCAAATTCTAAGACAGAATCACATCTATCTTTTGTAAACAAACCCAGAATGCATTGCATCAAACTCAGCAAAAAGATGTTTCATTGTATACTGAAGATTCTCTATACAAATAGTGACATCTCATTAAATATTTGTGCACAATGCATATTTGGACTTAGAGTATCTCGTTGTTCGCCTCCATGCGAATGTCAAACTGTATTGGACTCATACGTGTTAAATTCCATTTGTGTGGCATAAGGCATTGTTGCATAATGTACAGTGTTCCAATTCAGCAACTTGTGAAGGTTCATGACATTTAAGATGTTGTTCTAGAAGATAGTTGCCTAAGAAAGCAGGAGACAGCACAAACTTGTTAGGTTTTAGAGTTCCAGTCTTTTGAAGCTCTGCATATTTTCCCAGGAATAATTGAAGGAGTTGTGGCTGTCCCCAATTATAGCATGTCTATACAAATTAACGATGTACTCCAAAAAAAAGCCAGACTCCAAAGGAACTTAGTTCCAATTTCAAGATACCCCTGTCAACCAGGGAGCAAAGATATATATATATATATATATATATATATATATATATATATATATATATATATATATATATATATATATATATATATATATATATAGTCTCTACCTCCAAATCCACCTCTAGCTTAAATTTATCTGTCTTCAAAATCTGTCTGTCTCCAATTTCAATGTAATTACCTTCAAAGTTTCAGTCTACAAGCATCAACATATCAGTATTAAAATTTGCCTCAAGTTTCTAATGTATCTGGATTTAGACAGAGAAGTCTCTCAATCTCTCTCTCTCTCTCTCTCTCTCTCTCTCTCTCTCTCTCTCTCTCTCTCTCTCTCTCTCTCTCTCTCTCTCTCTCTCTCTCTCTCTCTCTCTCTCTCTCTCTCTCTCTCTCTCTCTCTCTCTCTCTCTCTCTCTCTCTCTCTCTCTCTCTCTCTCTCTCTCTCTCTCTCTCTCTCTCTCTCTCTCTCTCTCTCTCTCTCTCTCTCTCTCTCTCTCTCTCTCTCTCTCTCTCTCTCTCTCTCTCTCTCTCTCTCTCTCTCTCTCTCTCTCTCTCTCTCTCTCTCTCTCTCTCTCTCTCTCTCTCTATATATATATATATATATATATAAAGTCAGTCTGTAAACTGCAACATGAGTGATGGAGAGTGGAGATGGGATCCAACCACATCCTCCAGATGGGATGGGTAAAGAGGGGCCATGGGATTGACTGATCTGGGCATTCCGGTTCCGCTGTTATTTCCCTTCCTCAATGATCAAGAGACACTGCAACACAATACGCCCATGGAGCTTCCCAGCCTGAGCACTCCTTAATGGGACAGATATGGGTTCTCTTACAATGCCAGTCTTTTAACAAGAGGATCATGCATAATTTACAGCTGATAAAAACCACAGCAGGGTAAGGTCACTACAGGAACAAGGGCTATGATCTAATTACCATTTAGCTCATGGAGGCCAAAAACCTATGATGAAGAGCTGTGACTGAGGTCAAGGTTAAAGGGTATTTAGTGCATTTATGTAAATCTAAAAAGGGAGCAGACTGGTATAAACGGATCACTAGAAGGCATCCAGGAGTTTCAATATATCTGCATCTAGTGTCCAAGTCTCTACCTCCAAAACAACCTCCAGCTTAAGATTTAGCTGCCTTCAAATTTGCCTCTAGTTTAAATGTATTTGCTTTCAAATCAGTCTAAAGTTTCAAAAGTTTCAGTCTACAGCTGACAACATATCTACATTCAAATTTGCCTCAGGTTTCTAATGTATCTGTACACAACAGATGCCACTATTGTCCAAGTATCTGCCTCTAGTTCTAATGCACTGTATGCTGTCAAATCTTCTTGCAGTTTCAAGATATGTGCCCCTTAATCAATCTACAGATTTCAAGTTACTACCCGAATATCAAACTGGTCTACAGTTTTGGTCAAAGTACCTGCATCTAAATCTGCTTTCAGTTTCAATGAATCTGGCTCTCTCTCCTCCACCTGTGTGTGTAAGGGTGTGCTTAAGATAGAGGGACAACAAAGAGGTCAGAGCAAATTGGGCCTCCTGGAGATCAGCCCAGCTGGCCAAGATGTGGAGAGAGCCAGACAGAGGAGGAGTTGAGGAGTGAAAAGTGAACGGGCAGTCAAGTGAAAACCAAAAGGAAAAAAAAAAGCGAGGGGTGAGCACCTGCTGGGAGGCACGGAGGGAGGGATTATGGCAGGATGTCCAGATTCAGCCTCTTCTAATCCCTGTGCCTCACCCTTCAAAGAATGCCCCACTCTGATGATACATGTGGAGCTCTTCTGTGTCACTCACTGATTAGCTTTTAGGACAGCAACAAGAGAGGAGTTGGGTTAGCCCCATCGGAAAGGAAAAGAAAAAGCGATCGGATCCCTGGGGCTTAATGGAGGTTAGGAAAGGAGGTGAAGGAGAGTGACAAAATGCTTTGGTAACCTTTATGTTACCTTGCTTTACAAGTAACAGCTGTTGCGAGCTGGAGTGAACAATCAGAGGACACAGACTGGTGTCACTGAAATATATGCAAGAAGTCTAATATGATGGTGGCATGTGGGCACATGCACAATGAGATTAAGTTAAGCTACTTTTACTGGTTTACAATAATCATGTTAATGCTTAATCATTTGCATGTTGAGAAGTTGTCTCTAGTTTCCTCCACTTTCAATGTATCTGCCTCCAATCACAGGACCCAGTTACAATCTCCAACATTAAATAAATGAAGCTGTCCCATCTGCATCAACAGTAGAGAACATGGATATTACACAAGCCTCATTTACCCCTTTTCCACCAAAGCATTTTGAGAGCCGGTTCGGAGCCGGTGCCTACTCGCGAACCAGTTCTTTGTGTTCCGACAGCCAAAGAACCGGTTCTCGGCCAGGAAAACTGGTTCCAAAGCGGCACCAACTCTTTGCTGGACTAGAACCAGAGAACCGTTCTTTTACCACGTCATGCTTACGGCGGGGGCTGGGGGCAGGTTTAGATGTGTTCTAAACATCTTTTCTGACCGCTAAGCCAGGAGAAACATTTGCAGAAACACGATGTATTCCGCCATTGTAATTGTTATGCTTGAATTTGGCACAAGTGTTTCTAGCTTTTTTTTATTTTTATTTTTTTTATTGAAAACATTATGTAAGCAAAGAAGAAAACAGTCACAATATAGAACAAATAAACGGAAAGAAAAAAAAGACAAGACGGGTACATAACTAATCAGAAAATATTACATATCAAAGGAAATTATTAAAAGACTTACATATTTCAATTGTTTTTAAAGCCTTCTTGGTACACGAGTTAGAGATAATCCCAAAGCAATGTTGTACTTGCCTGCGTTCCTAGCTAAGACGTATAGCAACGTACACAGTGACGTAACGACGTTGTTCGCTGGGCGCTCTAGTCAGTGGAAAAACAAACTGGTTCTGAGAAGGTTCGCAAGTTGAACCAACTCTGAACCAACTTTGAACCAGGACCAGTTCTTTTTTGGTGGAAAAGGGGTATTTCTGGCTGGGGGGCTAGTCACATTTTGTGATATCTGCTGGCGTTATCTGAAATCTTTGGTAAGATGATCTCTCTCCTCAATCATAATTGTGCAGCATGACAATAAAGTAACACAGGTACTGCAAGCAGTCTGGGAATCTACTGAATGCTTGAGCAATCGGTAGTGTGCGATTGTTTTGAAGGATGGCGCTCCTCTAAAAGAGCACCAAATCGTACCGAACAGGAGGAAGAGTTGGAGGGCTTCCACAAACAATAGCACATTGGTGGCGCCAGGGGTAAAAGGGACAACCCCTCTGGTGTCAGCACCTCCCCCCTACAGATCACGAAGCATCAAAGCATTCCACAGCGGCTGGAGTCACTCCTAATCTCAGCAGCAGGCTCTGGCTCTCTCCGGATAAGATGAGTGGAGCAGGGGAGAAGCTCACAGGGAGGGAGAAAGAGATGAATGATTGCAGGAGGGAGATGGATGGAGCCATGAAGAGAGGGCAGGCACTGATAGACCCCGGGGGCAGAGATGTTTGAGTTTTAAGAGGGAAGAAAGGGGAGGAGGGGTGTATAAAAACCCTTTGTGTGCATTACTGATTCATTCAGCTTTTCCGTCATGTGCATGTATTAACATGGAGGAAACTTTAAGATAACAGGATTGCAATCAGATGCGAAGCACAGCCCTCGTGGATCCAACATAATGATCTGTAGAAAAAGAATGAACCGGAACACACAGTAAATAAAGGTATCTATTTGATGTGTTGGTATGGATCACAACTAAATCCTACGCTAGGCTAAATCTTCTTTTTATAAATATATTTATTAATAATAATAATAATAATAATAATAATAATAATAATAATAATAATAATAATAATAATAATAATAATAATTCAGCCTAAATAAATAAAACACCTAGCCCACAAATAAAAAAGACAGAACAGCCAAGTACTCTGTGTCCATAGAGATTTTAGTTTAATTTTAAAAATATATTTTTATATGGTCAAAGCAGTAGGCCTAATTTTAAGCCTAACTGACAAATCCTATAATCTTTTGATATTCTGATAATGACCATACCATGACGTCACACTATGTGACTGCAGAACAGACACTCAAAATTCTCAGCATACAGCAAGTGTATGTGTAACATGCCATCTATTTTAATTTTAATTGTTAGAGATAAACAAGCACTGTAGATTGACTGTGATCTCTAACATAGTTTACTTTGAATCTACTCATTCAAATCTGCTCAGTACACATCCAGTCATTGTTAAATCCATCTTCTGTCATGCCCAGCTGCTCTATGCTCCAAGTTTCATTAAAACAGCTTGGAGACACACACACAAACACCTGTCAATCAAAACAAAATTAAACGGCATGCAAAGTATAAAGACAATAAAATACCCTTAGCTATATTCATTTCAGTGTAGACTTGAAAAACATGAATAATGCTCTGATGGTAAGTAAATTCCTTATTGTGGTGGTATGATTAATAACATTATTTTTTAATCACTTCATTTTATTTATAATAAATCACATTAAATAAACATTTAGTGCTAAAATAACAGCTGTAATTTAAACTATTCTTACTAATATGTTAGCAGACAGAGAAGGGAGAATGTAATGAATGATAAAGAGGAATGGCCAGTTTTTCCATAAAGTCAAACATCTTTCATTTTCTCGCTGGCTTCTAGTACACATGCTAACTTCTCGCTCTTTCTTGCTCTCTGGAAAAACTAAACAGCTCCAGATGGGCCACATGGTCCTGATAAAGTCTCTCAGCAGCCTCTGCCAGTGCGGAGCAGCTGGCTCTGAGAGCACGGTGAGGAGCCAGCGGCACATGTGCCGGGCAGCCAAGAGAACGCAGGGGGATCCCTGATTCTGTGTCATTCATGAGCCCGCTCCAATAAACAGTGCTGAAATGATAATTGCTACAAAATGGTGACAAAGCAGAAAAATGGAGCATGGGTTGGGTTAGATGGTCAATAAAAAAATAGGCTAAATATTTGTAAACAAATTGTCCTTTCAAATTAGTAGTAAAAGTTTTATTTGAGAGTAAAACGGTGGAAAACGCTCAGCAAGTTACATGGATTCTGTAAAATAATGTGTTCATACATTTTATATTAGCTTAAGTGAAAATGTGCTGCAATAATTTTTTTTAACAAAATGTTTATTTTATTTGTGACGATTTAAATGAATCATTTTTTAACCTGTTGAATAAAACGAGCCACCTGAATGAACTGATTCACTAAAATTAATCTTAAGTATTGTGTGGAGCATTCAGTTTTTTGGCTAATGGTGTAAAAAAAAAAAAACCTACACTAACGTTCACAAGTTTGGGGTTAGTAAGATTATTTTTAATGTGTATATAAATGTGCTCACAATTTGCAATGATTTGAAACAGTAAAAACAATATGGTTAAAAAATATTATTATTATTTTATTATAAAATACTATTATAGTATTATTATATAAATATTATATTAAATATAAAAATAAATTTCAATTTGGATACATTTTAAAATGCAATTTATTCCTGTGAAGGCAAAGCTGAATATTCAGCGTCATTATTCCATTCTTCAGTGTCACATGATTCTAATAATTATGCTGATTTGCTGCTCAAGAAACACTTATTATCAATGTTAAAAACAGCTGTGCTGCTTAATTTTTGAGGAAACCATGATACATCAGCATTTATTTGAAATCGAAATCTTTGTAACATCACTTCTGATCAATTGAATGTGTCCTTGCTGATTAAAAGCATTCATTTCATTACTGACCCCAATTTTTTGAACGGTAAGGAAAATATGAATTGAATCTCAAATATTCTTTGTGTTAGCCCTCTGATAGAATACAGAGAGCTGAGACACTCTGATTCAGTAAAAACACTAGTGAAAGATGCTCTCTGACCCTGGGCTGGGGAATAAATTAATGTGATTTTGATGAAACCTCCCTGTGGAGCGCTCTACATCAGAATAAACTTTAGACCTTAATAAAAAATACGCCCCAGCTAATTTCTTATTGCTTTTCTGCCTAACTGAGTCAAGTTCTCTGATCAGAACCATGTAAGATGGTTTGGTATTGGATTGACCTTTCACCTTGCACCCTACTGCGCTGCCTTCATACATCATCACATCAGTCAGGTAAGCCCAAAGACGTGGGGTCACAGAGGTCATGAGGATACAAATACAAACCTGACTCCTCAGGAGTAACCTACAAATGGCACCGTTCATCACAAAAAATACAGCTATGACATTAACATTCAGCTCAGGAGAATAAAAATATGGATTTGTGCAACAAAAAGCCCTTAGCATCTAAACACACACGAGATTCAATTATAAAGGTAGATATTTCTACGCCATCATGTTTTAGCTTAAGTGCACTGCATCACCATTAAACATGCAACCACTAAAAGCCTAATATCAGCTCTTCGCTCAGGACCACAATCATTTTACATCAGCTTCTAAGAATGTCAGCCTGACAGTAAGAAACTTACAGCAGCTGTAAGCCTTGCTAACTTCTTCACAAACACTTGAAAACACTTTTCGGGTCTACTTCCACGTTTAAAATCGCTTGAATGTGTTAACTGGGAGGACAAAAGATGTGCAAATGATAAAGTTTAACTTTTTGATGGTTAAACTTTGCAGTTAATCCGCGAATCACATGAGTGCCGAACCATGGTGCCTGGTCTGTACAGATCACGGATCAACTGCGATCCGTTGCACCCCTACACATTACAGAAATAAAATGGGCTGTGAACAGTGTTTCACATGGACTTGTCAGGAAACATGCAGAGACCAAGGCAAATTTGAGTCAACATCAGATTTCAGACTTTAAAAAAAAGAGAGCAGGACCTGACCGATAACTGTAATGAATTCTGTCATTTAAACCAGCTAAGTGTAATAACAGAAACTACTGAATTTTCATTTCAGCCATAAACTGTCTTTTCTATTTACAGGCCTATTTTAGCACCCTGTTGCTTTAAAAGCAGTCATGAGTGTGTTTATATGACTTGTGGGCTTCAGGAGGCATTTGCAACCGAAGCGGCACTTACATTTACTCTGGGAGGTGCTACTATAAAAGTTCCTGAACGATAACGGCTGCCCGGAGCTGCTGCTGGACAGGTGCCCGAAATGATACCAGTCTACATAATTCAATCGCTTGTGGTTTTTCACAAGGCAACTGAAGGCTGTTTGTTACGCAACAGAAAACGTAAGCCACTGAGGCTGTGGAGTGAGGAGAGAAAGAGACAGACAGAGATACCAGTACTCCTATAAAATCCCTGTCTAAATCCTGTGTCCCCACTTAAGATGTCTGTCACTCTTTATATAGGGCTGCAACTTAACCCAGCCGATGTGGTTTAACAATAGAGCAGACGTGCTGCGCTCAGACAGGTGGTCTCGACTGGCACCGAGCCAGATGCTGAGGGCCCACGCCACCCTCCCCTCTGTTTGAACACATCCGTCTGCTGCTCATGCGTGATGTCACACTGATGCACCCGGACGTTGTCAATCACTGCTGGGCATCATTAATACTGTGCACAGGAAGAACGCTTCGAGACAAAAAGATGAAAGGGAGACCGAGAGCACAAGGACACAGGGAGCTTTACATGCATAAAATCAGAAAGAGATTTCTGCTGGATCATCTCTAGTGTTTTGACTGTTATGACTGTTATTATAAAGTCAGATACAGCTTTTTTATGAGCCTTAACTGCCATCTTAAACAGAAAGAGACCAACTGACAAAGCAACCACAGTGCCATTTAAGGGATAGTTCACTCAAATGAATTTGAAAAATCTGTCATCATTTACTCACACTCATGTGGTTCTAAACCTGTATGACTATTTCCTCTAAGGAACAAAAAATATGTTTTGACTTTGAGAATGGAAGCTAATGGTCATCAAAACTGGTTGGTTTCCCACATTCTTCAAAATAACCTCTTTTGTGATTGACAGAAGACAGAAAGTCATACAGGTTTGGAACGACTTGAGGGCGAGTAAAAAATAACAGAATTTTCATTTTTGAGTGAACTATCCCTTTAAAAGCCAGTAAATCTATGGTAAAATCAATTACACCATAGTAGACCGACATGCAACAAATTGGTAGAAATGGTAGCTCATTTAAATAATAGTGAATTCATTTAAATAATTAAAATCTTTTTGAACTTTATGAACCACAGTGCGGGTAATACTTAAAGAACATTTGTAGAAAATATGTATCCAAACATATGTATATGTTTCCATTAGTCCAGACATAATGTACAAACTATTTCGTAGACAGCAAAGTATAACATCCAGTTCTGTTCAGTGATATCAATTTATGCTACCAAGCGTCTCAAACAAAAATCAGACTCTTTAACAGATTCAATGCTATGACCCTTGTAAACCTGGGCAAAATCTGTAGACTAGTTGTTCTTAGCTCATCATAACAGCCTGGCACCTTGTAAACATGATTTTTTCTACGGTGGGCTGACAAAAACCTGTGTAACATAAATCCTCGGAACGGAGTAAAGCCAGACAATCAGATGGAACTTTTGTTCCTTGCTGTGTTTGTTGTCAGTATGCATCATATGGTCCGTGAAGAGTGAGACTATGGGCCTGTTTACACCTGGTCACTTCATGTGTTTTTACTGATCATATAGCTATCTGATTTGTTAAAACTGTACCAATTACACCTGGCCACATAAATGTGTCTCCGCAAAACAAATGTTAGGGTGTTCTGTGTGTTTGCTAGAGAGTTGCAAGCGTGTTTCTAAGCAATTGCTAGGGTGAGTGATTTAGCAGACTTTCAAAAACTTTTTTTTTAACTCACCCACCTCACAATTTTTTGAACAATAGTGTACAAACTTGTGGAGATGCTGTGGACGTGAAGTGGAAATGTTAAAAGAATACACATTAAATGTATTGGCTTTATCAAACAGATACAAACAAACACATCAATCTAAAAGGGGTTAAATTGATAGGCCCTTGTGTCTTTTGCAACCTGTATGACAACAACTGTGGAAGACAAAAGGAGAAATTTAGCAGAATATCCATGCTTTACATAAAATGAAAGTGAATGGGAACTGGGCCAGTCAAGCAATAATTTCAGTGAATAAAGACTTAAATTTCAGTCAGTTCCTCATACAAAGCTATCATATGACTTTAAATATAGTGCACAAGTCATTTGGACTATTTTCATGAAGCTTTTATTGTAGTTTTTGTCTTTTTGGTGCTCTACAGCCCCATTCCCCATTCACATTCATTGCATGGAAAAGAGAGTAAAGACATTCAGCTAAATATATTTTTTAAATATCTTCTTTTGTGTTCCGGGGTAGAAGAAAAAAAAAGTCATAATGATTTGGAACAGAATGAGGTTGATGGATGAGTACAATGAATTCAAATGACTGGATTTGAATTTTTGGGTGAACTATCCCTTTAAGAGCAGTGTTCATAACTCAGAGGCATTGCCAAAACAAACCCACAGCTAATGGAGAATGGCTGCCATTCAACACTTCTCTCAACATGGCAAAATGTTTTAGAGCAAATCAAAAGACAGGAATCAGAACGACCGCAAAAGCATATCTAGAAAAACATAAGTGCCGATGTGTATTGAACTCACTCAAACCATTGAGCATTATCAGTAACATTAAAATGACATGCCCTAACACACCTGGCCACTGCAGCTGAGATTATGGCCCACTGCTCCCACTTATCCAGCCTCAACCAATCGGCAGCCACAATTGTCTGCTGTGCAAATACCTCAGCCTGAGACCTCAAACACGGGACATTCCTGCCCTGTGAATCAACTGGAGTTTGGAGCCAAACTGCCTACCTGAGTGTCTTCTTCTCATGCTATATCTCTCAATTCATCGCTGTGTGCGGCTCCGAAAACATGCGTCACACTCCAATCATGTTTAATCGCCCGCTTATCGCAGACATTGATCTGCTGTACCATTAGAGTAGATTTGAGTATGTAGCACAACCAGCAGATTTAGAGGAAAATCAATGTGGCTATTATAGAGCCATATGTACTGAAGGCATGATGTGTGCATTAATATGACATTTTTAAAATGAAAGTAATACATTTGAAAAGTAATATAGTATGCAATGTGTATACTGTGCCAAGTGTGCATGGAAAACTCCACAACAAATCACCAACATAGTATACAACCTAAAAACACTGCAATGCTCTAAACTACTGTAGAGATATCAGAGTGATTCATGGTCTTTACGGTCACATTTGATCAACATGAATGCATCGTTACTGAAAACAACTATTCCTTTCAGTCTAAAAAAAAACAATGATCTACTGACCCAATACTTATCAGTTATAGACATAGGCTACAACTTGACTTTTTAACACATTTAAACTTTGAGTGTTGTTATAACACTTGACCTAGGAGCAATGTGCTGCCTGTAGAGTTGCACTGGTGAACACTGACATGAATAGTGTGAAAGGACCTTAAGAAATACGCTAGTATTTTATTCTCAACACAGCAAAGAAATGTTTGTAAAGGCGGCATTGGCCCAACACAAAAGAGTAATTTGGCAGCAACTGAGCAGCCACTACACAAACGATTCAAACAATTCTCTCTTTAAGAAGGGTTCTCAAACAAGTAAACAAATACACACTAAAAAGGACAGGCCTCTTAAGCGCCTGCCACATTTGGTGCCCCCTTGTCTCCTCTAACTGGGGGTTTGTGTGTATTCAGCCCGTCTAGGCGACTGAGATTTTAAACGAAGGATGGGAAGTTGCTGCTTTGACACTTGGCAGAGCTTGGAGGCCTCTCTATTTCCCAATCCTGGGAATGCAAACAGCAGTCTTCTCCCAAACGGCTTTCCACATCCCTCCCCTTGCAACCTGGCCAGCCCCTGCACCTGTGCCTCTGTCTGTCTCTCCTCCCTTTCGTTCTCTCTCTCTCTCACTTTCTTTTTTGGGTTTATTGTAGGCCAGGTGTGACAGACGTTGGCACTGCCTCAATCAGGCTCCTTGTTGTCGTCTTATGTGGGCAGCAGATGCCTAATAAGTTGCCCAGCATGCAGACACACACAAGTACACAAAATTTCCAACACATTGAAATGTCCAGTATAGGATGCCAAATGTCAGACAAGGAGTGATTCATTAAAGGAAAAGTTCTCCAAAAAATTACCATTCTGACAATTTAATCAACCTCATTTAGTTTTAAACCTGTATGCAGTCTCTCTTATGTGGAACACAAATGGTATTTTGAACAATGTGCTGGTTGCTCTTTACCGTGCAGTTACAATGAATAGGGAATTAAGTTTTGAAGTAGATTTGGATGGATGCTCATAAAACTCAAAAGGATGGATACTCAAAAGCTCCATAAAAGTTTGTAACTTTTGAGAGTTCATGGGAGAAGTAGTGATTTCCAGTCAGTGAACAAATCAGTCTTTTGGGTCTGATCATTTCAATTACTCATTTGATCTTGCATACAGAACAGATCTGAACGATTCATTCATGAATCACATTGATCTGTTTCTTGAATTCAACTTACTGAATCAAGATAAGCAGTTCTAGAGTTAACAAGAATATAGGTGAATAACAACTAGAAGTTCAGTCTGTTCCTCAAATCTGTCATATGGCTTCAGAAGACTTGGGATATAATGCATAAGCTATATGGACCATTTTTAAGATATTTGTAGGGTGCTTTTGTGTCAAGCTCTTTTTGAAACTTGAAAGTGTACATTCATTATAATTACATGAAAAATCCCCAACATTTTAAAAATGTTCTCATGTTCTTTAGGAGTCATGCTGGATAGGAATAACATGAGGGTGAGTAAATAATGACGACATTATTATTTTTGAATGACCTGTCCCTTTAAGACCAGGTTGCACGCAGAGCTCTTAACAGCCCACAATGCTTTACCGATTACACTGCATCTGCTGCTCTTTGTCCTTACTTGCATCTCTGCACTGCCCATCTCAAACTGTTTCTGCCTCTTTTTCGCCTCCCACTCGATCTGTCTCTCCACAAAAATCTGTTTTAATGATGATGTCTAGAGGACAGCACCCTTATTAACTATTATAACAGGGTATTAAGTGACAGGTAAAGCAGCAGCAGGTGCTTCTTCGCCCGCACACACGCCATTACTCTCTTGCGTTCTCCCATAGGTGCTTGTGGCTTGATAGACAGAACACCCAACAGAAGGTCTCTGTGAATGTTTCTTTCAGGAGGGGGTTGAAACGGACATCTGCTGGGGTCTGGCCGCTGCGATGTGGAAGTGCTGCGTTTTGTGGCGTTCAGTGGGCGCTGGGCAGCGTCGTCTTTGAAGCGGCGCCTGTGCTTAGAGCGGTTTTGTTCCCTCGAAGCCGGTGGTGGGATTAATTCAGACTCTCGAGAGGAAGAAAAGCCTCTTCAGCGAGCCTACGCAACTGTTTGGTAAGGGGGTTTATGGCACACCATGAAAGTTGTGCCATTAAACAGTGGGCTTGATGAATAGGTCTTCCATAATGCTAATGCCACCCATCTATGTTAATGTGTGATTGAGCATTGAATGTGGCCTTACACTCAGATCAAAGTCAAATCCTGTTTGAAAGGAGATGGGCAATGAGCTCAAATAGAGAGTTATAATGCCAAGTACAACATAAAATATAGGAATTAGAATGAGATAAACACTTAGTCAGCTGCTTCACAGGTAAAACATGTTTAATATATATATTCTTATCAATACTTTTCAGTAGTAAATTAAATATATTTACAGTTGACATTTCTCAATGTCAGCCATCTTGGATGATTTTATTTCACTGAGATTTCTACAATGCATTCTGGGATTGAATGATCTGAAAACTAGATCTGATATTGTAGAATCTGGCCAAACAAAGGCGTTTTGTTCTCATTAGACTACACAAATGGAAACAGTCACTTCTTTCATGAACATCCAAAAAAGAGAACTACAGCAGATATCAAGATTGTCATAGAATAACAACTTACATTTTGACCTGTTTCTCCAACAAAGCAATAAAATGCCTTTCCGTCCTTTTTGAAACTTCATAATCAATTGTAAATGCAGGGGAAAAAAACAACTAGTAGCCTACAATATTCTCAATTTCTCTTTTTTGTGCTGCAGGTAAGAAAAGATACAGGTTTGAAATGATAGAAGTTTCATTTTCTGTGAACAATTCCTTTGAGTCCTCCACTCCACCAATACATATCACACAAATCACAAGACAAGCTGTTTTGTCGGAATCCAAACACAACTAGGCAATTTGATGAAAAATATGAATCAACAGCACAAAGTGCACTGCAAGCTCAGTGTGGTCAGGGAAATTAGCAGCTTATATTTCTCCAAATGAAAAAGACCCATTACTTGGTCTTTCTCACCATTTTCCAACCAGCCTCTGCCTCAAAGGCACAGCTAAAAAAAAAAAAAAAGCCTGTCTAGTATGTTTCTTCACCAAGCTGCTAGCATCCCTCCTCTCTCTTCAGAGCTTTTCCAAATCACAGATTACAACATCCTAAAAAAATTACACGCTGAATAATTAATTACTGACTGCACTTGGACACATTAACTCTCTTGCTTTTTAATTAATAATAAAAAAATGTTTAAGCACTTCTTAAAGTGACTAATTAAAAACGACCATGACAGCAATTCATTTCAAAGAATTACTACTTGTTATAAAGTCCTCAGACTCCTTTTTTCTGACTGTCATTTTCTGCTAAATAAAGCCAGAAATAGAAACAAATAAGGGAAATTAAAAACAGGAAGTCTGACATCTTCAGTAAGTGAAATATCTCGGTCTGAGAACGCCATACTTGGGTCATAATAATGACATCTCTTAATACTCTCTACATAGCTGTCTTTAAAATTGTTGCCTCAGCTGGATTTTCTCGCCAGGGATCCAACCGACTTTTTAACACTGACCTCTGAGAGAGCGAGAGTGGGTCACTCACCTCTTTTTGGCCGGGCCGCCCTCGCTGCCTCCATCTGTGCGAGAGAGAGACCCGTCCTCTTTATGTCCTCCCTTAGACCCACATCCATTCAGCTGCCCATTTGACAAGGAAGCTGTACAGAGAGAAAGAAAAAGCAAAAAAAATATAAGAAACGGTGACAACCTACAGATGTAATGCAATAAGATGAAATATCAGCACAGCATGGTTTTATTTTAATCATGCAATGCAGAACTGAAATTGAGCACGAGCAAATGGGAAACGGGAGATGGTTTACTTTAGAGTCCAACTGTAGAAGCAAGAACATTTTGTAATGTTCCAGTATTTCTGACAAAAGTCAACTTAAGACTTTGAAATTGTGCTTTCACCAATGAGTTAACGTGCAAATTCCAGGTTGTAAAAATGGGACGGTGCATCATTACACAAACAATTAGGGAGAAAGTTGGTGAAGTAAGCAGGATATCAACAGTAGTATTGGTTATAATTAGTTGCAATTCAGTAGAGTAGTGTTTTCATTACTATTCTATTTATTTAATACAATAATTTATATTTATAGCTGAAGACTAGGTCTCTCTGTCTCCACACTCCATCTCAACGCTACTGGGTTTCAACTGGCAAATAAACACTGACTAATAACATAAGCTTTTGTTTCACGTGTCTGGAACTGATATTGGTCTTGAAAACAATGGACATGATGATTATAATTAAATGAGCAAAAAGAAGTAATAAAGAAATAATAAATATTTCACATTAAGAGTTAGAAAAATATTTATTTGGGTCAGTATTCAACACTGGGAAATGGGTAATATACAACATCTAAAGAGCTCTGGCCATTAACGCTAGAGAAACCAGGATTACAAGTTAAACCTTCCTTTATACGGGTCAGATGATTTAATTTCCGTGTTTAGTAACATTCGTTAAGCGAGTATCCAGAATCACCAAATATTCCCAGAGCGCGACATCAAATCTCCAACAAGCCGGGAAAAACAGCTGGAGAAGAAAGAAACTACAATACAACTGCAATCCAACGCATACATGAAACGCTATAAAAATGCTTCTCTCTCATATACGGACCAACATGGCTGAACTTCAAAGCATTCAAGTGAAGTCTTAAGAGCTCTATTCTCATAAGGTCAAACATTGTCTTAAAATTGGGATGGTTTAATTCCAAATAGAAAAGCAGAATAAAAAAAAAAAAAAAAAAAAAAAACTTGTGTCCTATATCCAAATCGACTCCTCAAGTGCAAGAGCAAACAAGCTCGCGAGCCTCTGCCTTCATCACGACACGGGAAGCCAAAACCCGAGAGAGCCGGCCAAGCCAAGCCAACGTGGGTGGAGAGGGATCAGATGTAAACAGCTTAACGCGGGCTGCTCGCTTCCCGTGCCGTGTTTTACATATGTTGGTCTCACTTGAGTGGCTGTGTGAAAGACAGTCGGAGTCTTGCGGAGCCAAACGTCCTGTCTCTCTCTCTCTCTCTCTCTATATAGGCCGGGAGAGCGCGTGACTGTTTATCAACCGTCTGTCCTTCAGGGCCTCTAATCTTTATGCGTGTTTAACTAAGCCCGTAGTGTCTACGTTCACCTCCTGGTTTCCACAGAGAGCGGGATGTTGCGTGAGCAGTGTGGTGTTATGATGTGCAGCCCATTAGTTCATTTAGAAGATGAAAGAATGTAGAAATGTGGTATAGAAGTGTACAGTCTCAGATCTGATGCTCAAAATGTATTCACAACACAAAGCACATCTAGACTGCATTACGACACTAAAGGACACAAATTGCTTGTCCCTGGAAACCTGCTGCATCATTCCTGGTTAGGAGCTATTTCAGTGGCCGGTGACCTTGGCCCAGCCCTAAACTGATCCGAGAATTCAAAAAAGACATGTACCATTATTCATTATATATGTTTACACTTCCCAGTTTCATTAACCCTATCATATTTGACAAATTTCTAAGGCCTCTAAATTATCAACGTGATCAAAACTTTGCAGAAAAACCTGTTTTACACAATCTACTACATGCCTTCTCTCGTCTGATTGATAGTTAATACTTTTTAACAAGTAAAAGACCTTTAAGTTTAACTCTCAAAATGCCCCCCGTTCCTTTTTGCTTTGAAACCTTTACTGATTGTTATAAAGTACGAATAAGAATACCTCATGTTAAGAGTATTATGAAACTTGCCATTTAAACATAAGAAACTACTCCAAATTGCATACTTTTGATCAGTCTGAGGGTTTTTCCTTCCTCAAGAATGAGCTCCATATGGACACTTTATAATAATTTATGTAGGCTATCATAAAAAACTGATGTATATGATTCTCAACAACAACAAAAATTGTCTAAAGGTTCAATAAACTGCTCCATTAAAAATATATATATTAAACTGACTATTATGTTATTCTAGGAACAACATATTTGAAGAAAAAAAAAGATTTGTGCTGACTAGTTAGCATTGTTTGCCTCACAGAATTTTACAAATAATTATGTCAGGTGTATTGTTACTTAGTCTTAAAGACACAAAAGAAAAATAAACAGAGAAATTCCAAGAGGGTCCTCACACCATCGGTGCTCGGGCCCTAAAAAAGAAATACTCACATGGTTTAATTTTAAGGGTTGTAGAGAGTTAGGGAGACGATCCTGTATAATTAAATTACAACTGCTTGACTAATATTGCAAGTGGGGTTTTTGTGACAGTGAAGTGATTCAACAGACAAAAAAAGTGTCTATAGACAGACAGATAGACATACAGACAGACAGATAGATGCTAATGTATGGATGGAAGCTAAATCTGATGCTGATCCTTTCATGTCAAAACATGCTGAGCTTTTGCATCTGTGAACAAAGACTTTGTGTATCACCCTTCATTAAACACCCTACATTCAAAGGGATTACTGCTACCCTGAGGTAGCAACGCAACGTTAACACGTACGACAACAAGAAAACAAGATTAAGAGCTGTTGTGATACGAGCACATTATCAGTTTAAGAGATTATTCAGAGTCTGTATATCTAGCCTCCTGCCATAGTCTCAACAGAAACCCCTTCAGCTTGATCTCTCTGCATGTTTACATGGGGGGTGGGGGGTTTGAAATGCTGTTGCTAGTGCCACTGGGATGAGCTCTACCTGTCACCAGCCGACCACCAGATCAGATACAATAAACTTTGTTCAGAGTAGTTGAGAAAATTGAAAAAAACTACAGGCCATTTGATATGCTGTTTTTCGACATCAATCGTTTAGCAGACGATGCACTGAAAATATCTGAGAAAAATATTTCGAAAATATTTGCATTAGACAACTAACTCTAAAACAAAACAAGACCTTAAAAGTAACATGAAACCATGTTTGCAACAGTTTTACCTCCGTGATCACAAATATTAGTTTAAAAATAAAGAATACTTTACTAGAAGGTTAATTGTAATACATTTTGACATACTATGTAGACTGAACTTCTATTTCTCAAAGCCTTGTTTTGTTAACATCAATTTAAATGCGCTGTCTTCTCCAAGTAAAGTCTTTGAGAAGAGTCCTCTCACTTCTGACAGAAGCCATCAAGTGGTGAAAGGGAATAAAGTCTCCCATCTGTTGTATTTCTTTTATTTTTCTTTCCATTTCCCAACTGAGTGATAAAAAGGGTAAGCCCATATCAAGAAAAGGCTTTCCCCCTCGTCTCTGTCTGGCTGTGCAGACTCATACGTATGAGGCCTGTTCTTTGTTCCTTTTAGAGTCTCAGAGCTCTTTTTAGTGAAAGCTCTGGCTTTCTGAGGCCCGTGTGAAGTGAAGTCCCACAGTGCCAAGCTGCAACGTCAGACACGCTGCTATCAGACGACTTCGAAAGCTCTGAAGTAACCTGGATCATATGGCACTTTTACACATACTCACTGGAAACCTCCTTAGGAACTTCCTTTGACCAGACAAAAGTCATTTTTTACACTGTACTGAAAGGTAAAATGCTAAAATGCTCTAATAACTGAGATTTTAACATTTTAACAAGTGATGGTACCAAACTGGTGAAAAACTGAACAAAAACGTACAGTTTAATCTGAGTGTTTAGATGCTCAGTGAAGAAAACATTGAAAGTGTGTCTCACCATTAGGTCCCTTTCTCCCATTGCTGAGGCCGTCACAGAGCTGGCGCTTTTGTGAGCTCTTGAACTCCTTCAGTGAGAGATAAAGCACCTTCCGCACCACTCGCTCTTCCGACCACGGCATCCCATCATTATCATCCTGTAAAGAGAGAGATGATCAGCACTATAGTAGAGAAAAATATCAATGCAGCTGCTTGAGTAAACAAATAAAATCAATCTACAGCACTTTTCTCACACTTAAATGCGCACAAACATACGCTTCAACACCAAATATCAAATGGTGTTATTGTGATGGTTCCTGATTACATAATTTCCCCTATTCTTTAGAATCAATTATTTGTTTGATCTTGGACCATTTAAAAAAAGTGCATCATCTAATAGAGAGATTTAAAAAAATGGAACAAAGACAAGAACTTCCTTTCCAAAAAATACAATTTCCTTTCCAGACAACAATCCTCGATAACAATTCTGAATCTATCTATAGAATCATTTGCAACAAGACTCACACAGGTCAGTGCATGAGACAACAATCCTTGATAACAATTCTGAATCTATCTATAGAATCGTTTGCAACATGACTCACACAGATCAGGTTCTCACAGGCATTCTATAAATAGCAAAAGTGTGATATAGAAGTAATTCTTTAAATGCGCTTAACTGTACACCTTCCCCAAACGGTAGTATTGTTAAGTATAGAATTAAAACTGTAGTGCGCTCTGCGAATTTTGTTTCAGGAATCATCAGGATTCTTCTCTTAAAGGTCTTAAAAGGTCCAGAAAGCTGTGAATACCCATGTAATAAAAGCTGTTCAAAATCCTGTACAAAAATTGTGGACTGATTGAAATGGGCATTGCAATGTCTTTGCTGTCAGACAAGAGGAACTGATATGAATCGCAACACAATTTTCTCTGTTTGAAGTCAAAATGGTTCTGGGGATGGGAACAATTAAAATTATACTATATTTAATAGATCAAATATTTAGACATTAGACAGTAACTGTAGTACATTACAGAATGACTTGATCATAAAATTGATGTACAAAAATTAGGATTTGGCACAAAACAGCAATGGTGAATTTATATGGAAGGACTTGAGTAAATTTCTAAGTTCTGTATATTTCAGTAATGCTTATATATTATGCTATAATACACTATCAAGACAAGGCAACCAAAACAGATTCAATCATTCACTTTCAATCTGCTAGATTTGCAAGGGAGAACACTGTAGCAAATTATTATATATTTTAATATAGTAAGTACATAAGTTTCAGTGGAATTCATCGTAGATGAGATGAAAGACACAAGAGGTTGCACATATATGCACTTGTTAACATTCGGAGAGCCGTTGTTATTTCCCACACAGACAATAACTGCTTCCTCTCTCTCTCTCTCTCAGAGCGCTCGCCTCGAGAGGGGAACTACAGACATTCCCGTGCCGTTGTGTTATTCGCAGTCACTGTACTAAAAGAGAAGCATGTCAGTTAGACTCACACACACAAAAAAAAAAAAAAATACCTTGGTTAACTGTTACTAAATTAAATCCGGGAAAGAGATCTCTTTGTGTGATGCTTTGATGTCCGACAAAAAACAAAAACACCAAACTAGACTATCCTTTTCTGGAAATGTAAGTGGTGACTGCATGTGCAAAAATTGCCTCCACAATGCTACGGTGTAGCAGGTGGATGTCAAGGAGATGCTATGCCATTGCCATGGTGTTCAGAAGGATTTTTAGCACATTGCTATGTGTTTGCTAGGGCGTTCTTTCTGAAGGAGTTCTGAAGGATCATGTGACACTGAAGACTGGAGTAATGGCTGCTGGAAATTCTTTAGCAACCCAGTGAGTAATGGAATTAGCATTAAGCTAGTATAGCCATTGTTTGTTTATGCTCTTGTTTCCGGAAGTCAGTCACTAGTTCAGTCTTCTCGATGACATCACTGATTGCACGCACATCGTTAAAGACGACAAGTGATGATTGGTCGGGAAGCAACATATAGTCTGACATGTTTCTTGTCCACGACATGACAAGAATTTAGGAGTCAAAACTGCACAATCTGACACACTGACTATCGTAACAGACAAAAATAGTGAGTAGTCTGAACCCAGGAATAGGTAACAAAATTATTGAAATAAACTAATGCTAAGTTATTATAAAAGACACAAAACCTTCAGCAAGCTCCGCCAACTCTAACTGAAAGCTATAGTGCTTTTTTTTGTTGTTGCCAATTTAATGATTTCTAAACATAAACCTTGCCAAATCTTGAGAAAATGCTCAATTAGAAATGTAAGGTTTGCACTGTGGCATTGTTTCCTGTGGGGTTAAGCAGAAGGTGGGGCTTAGTGAAACAAAAGACATGGGAGTGTGTGCATGTGCTTGAGTTCCTGTGCGGGGGCTGACACTGACAGGTGAACATCAGATCTCCCAGCAGACATGTCAACAAACACACACACCTCGAGACGACTCTACGCACTGATGCGCTGCAAAAGCCTGACAGCAGCTGATTGGGCGTGTGGTGTGTGAAACCACCAGAGCACCTCGTTAGAGACACACACACACACACACACACACACACACACACACACACACACACAAACCTGCACACAGACAGAGCGCGGTTCAAAATAGCCTGCATGCAAAGCCGCAGCACAACCACAGCACAGTTCTCACAGACACAAGAATTAGCAAATGATTCCATGAGTCAGTTTAAAGAATCACCTACATAATATTGCTCTAATGCGCTGTGGCCAGGGTCCTATGCCAAGAGACGGCAATAATAACAGCGTGCGACTGTGCGTACAGCGCTCCGCGCAGACGGCAAGGTGGGCTGAAGCGCTCAGGAGGCGTGATGCTGTCACTGGATCCCAAGAGCACAATCCAGCAGGCTGCTGGGTAGGCGGCAATTACCCCGCGCTCACTATCACCTCGCGGTCTGGCGTCGAGCCAGCGCTGCTCTCTGAATAGAGTATTACTGCTCAGAGCACGCACACACCTCTCCGTCTCAAAAACTCCTCTCTCAACTCTGGGAGCAGACCACGAACGCTTTGCCTTCAAGTTTGTTTTCTTTTCTCCTTTCCACCCTTCCTCTCCGTCACCCCCCTTTTCTTAATGCCTGGCAAATCGCCACAGTTATTTCCTTCTTGCGCTACATATAGCATTACAGCTCGGAAAAAAAAATGCTGAGTTGGATACTGGCGTTAACAGAGCTGTAGGAGTGCAGTACGACTCACTAGTCTGCAATAAAAACAACGATCAGAAGAATGGAGCAATCATATTTTAGCCTTCAATGTTAAAACAAATGACAAGTCTCAGAGGCTGTGCACAACTACAGATATTCAGTGTTAGATTGCGTTTTGTGGCGTCCATTGAAGTGCAAACTGCCAAGGCTTCTAGGAGTCAGAGTAGAAGCTAATTGCAAAGTTTTGATAACTGAACATATGGCAATTCACCTTTCTCATGTTATACACCTGCTGATCTCAGAAGAGACCCATCTCTCAGGAACATATAGCCTGGCATACAACTAGATATAAAATTTACATTTAATGTTAATTTTACACTTCTCCTTTAGAAGTGACAGTTTGGCATTTAAGAATTCTAAAAACTGGGATGAATTGAAATGCCCACATTTACTATAGATCCTGTCATGATAGTAATTTTAATTGTGAATCCAAACACATTTTTTTCATATAGTATGAGAGTATATAGTAAGTAGTATGTAAACTGCATCTAGAATCTGAAATGTCATAAAACAATTCAAGTATGAACAAAAGTATATGTACATAATGTAAATGTAAAACAAGTATGTGTTGCATTCTTAGTCTAGTCGCAGTGGCCTTTATAGAGGGTATCAGCATAAAATGTTCAACTTGTTTTCATCAACTTAACTCATCTATTGTACTGACAGAACAACAGGTCAAAGAGAATTTCATTGAGCAAGTAATCCAAACTTTAATCAAACTGTCAACATGTTTATAGCTAGCTAACTGAACAACACAAAATTCAATTCAACATTTGAAGGTTACACTATTGCCCCTCCTTGTGTACACTGGTTTGTTACAGACAGCGATACACGAATGCAATGTGTTGACCAAGCATTCGCATACTAGCATGTAGTATGTTTTCTGACCCAAAGTATACTGTTTTTTTATACTGTTATACAGTTTGTTGTTACGTGTAAGGTAAAGGGTGTGTACAGTGCCTGTGCCATAAACTTCATTATCAGCATAGTACACGTGTACTCAGGGCTGGGCCAAGCCTTTATGGGGCCCTAAGCAGAATTTTATTTGGGGGCCCATGGTGCCACCGATATGATTGACTATTGTCAATGCTTGATTATTCGCAGACTACAAAACACACCAATTATCAATTTTATTAGTTGTAGCTGTGTTGCTAACATCAATGTCTGCCTGGCATGTTTTTACCCTTCTATGGTTTCAAACTGTAACAGTAGCAAACCCAGCTCTTATTTTGCACTTTAATATTCAAAGTCTGACAGTACTGAGTAGTATACTCAATGTGGTGTACCAAATAAACCAGCAAACCTGCTTTTGATTAAAAAATTTTTAAATAAAATTGTGTGCAAATGTGCAGAACAATTAACTAAATAACTTTAGATAAACAGTATCTTCATATATATATATATATATATATATATATATATATATATATATATATATATATGTGTATATATATATATACACACACACACACACATATATACACACATATATATATATATACGTATGTATATGTGTGTATGTGTATATATATGTATATATGTGTGTGTGTGTGTATATATATGTATATATGTGTGTGTGTGTATATATATATATATATATATATATATATATATACACACACATGTATGTATATATATATATATATATGTATATATATATATATATACACACACATGTATGTATATATATGTATATATATATATATATATGTATATATATATATATATATATATATATATATATATATGTATATATATATATATATATATATATATATACACACACACACACACACACACATACACATATATACACACACATATATATAATTAATTACAAAACGTACAATATTAAATTAAATGCTTAAATAAGACATAAAATTAACAGATCAGAATCAGATGGACTTGTAACAAGATAACAATAATACATGTATTAACATTAAAGGTGTAGGTCACCCATGAAAATTCTGTCATTTACTCATTCATGCATTAATTTCTTTCTTCTACTGAACACAAAAGAAGATATTTTGCAATCGGTCATAACTTCCAGAAAGAAATAGTGCAGAAACTGGACAAAGTTGTGTGCTTTTTGCACATGCTATCAAATTAAGTACACATTGAAATGCTATGTGTCCGGCTGTACACTAGCGCCCGTTACAAAACTGAAGTATACTTTGGACTTAAGGATCATATACAGGAAGCTAATCTGCACAAGCACATACACACAAACTTGCTTCTGTCAAATAAAACTTGTAAGAAAGTAACTGCCAGGAACAGTTTTCTGATGCTTGTCTGTGATGATGCCAGGCTCATTCATGGACTGGCAGAGTTGGTTGGCAGCACCGGTACTCATATGTGACGAGACACCGAGAGCTGGCACAAGCTAAGAGACGCCACTTACCCACACTGCACGTACAAACACTCACCCTGCTTCCCAAAACCCCCTCTGCTCCATCCCGGAGGAGCTCTGAGCCTCGTTAATGAGCACCAGGAGCACATGGGTGTGTGACAGAGCGAAGAGAAGTGTCTCTCATTCACACACACTCATGCATACACAGACCCATCACATAGACGGCCCAAGTGAGACTTGGGGCTCCTAGCATACTTCAAGCATTCCAATGAGGGCATACGCAATGAGGATGGAAGATCCCCACTAGCCAACAAGACACACATCACTTGCTTTAGGTAAATACAAAGTTTCTTTTCGAAAGGTTTAAAGACCCAACAGAGGTTAAATGAACACAGAGCATCTGTCTGTAACCGCCATTGAGCATGCATTTCCTGACCTGTACAGTCAGAGAAACTTCTCTTTTTATTGCAATATTTTTTTGCAAACATCCCCTCCAGACAGGCTGTTCAGCAGCATTAGCATACCCTGAGAGTGACAATCTAGAAGCACGTGCACACACCACAATGGAAAAGGCAAAGCTCTGTTAGCATCAAATGACTAAGTAGTTGATTAACAAAGCTGACTATATTTAGCTTTAATATTTTTAGCAGTAGTTCTTTAAAGGGAATTCATTTAACATGTGACTTCAAAATTTTACTTGCTGGATATGCTTTAGAGTGTTAACTGTCACAATCAGCCAACAATCTGCTAAACATGCTAAATGTGTTACAACCATCAACACTTAGTTTGTAACAAATCCACTAGATTATAAAATAAAACAATTTTCAGCAAAAATGAACTGACTCTAAAAATGCTATCCAATGACAAAATCTTTGCTTTAGAAACCTGAACACTGAAGAGTTCTTCTACCAAGTATCAGTCAATCAGACCATAGAGTGAATCTACATATTAACATTGAAGAATGAATGAACAAAAGAAGAATTCCTTTACCTGCATGTAGGAAGTTCATGTGTATTCTTTCCCAGATGAATATGTAATGACAATGGAGAAGGCAGGGAGGGGGACTATACTTTCACGAATGGGCTCTTTTAAAAATGCACTTGAAGCCTGTTCAGATGAAAGACGCTAAATATAGCCCCACAGTCCTGGATCTTATCAACAAAGAATGTAGGCCAAGCGCCAACTGAGATCTTTCTCTTAACATCAAGAAATTTGTTATAACACGAATTCCTCGAAAAGGACAGAGCAGGGTTGGGGGGGCAGGGGGGGGGGCCTTGAAGAGCAAAAATATTAAAGCGCTTCTTCCTCCCTCTACACGTGTCCTCCAGATGTTGGAGGAATAAAAGAAACAAGCACACATAGAGGTATTTGCCTAAGATTTGGGTCAGCACCGCAGCACGTATGTCCACGCTTGTTTGGTCTGACGTATGCAGATTGAGAGTAATTGGTTTGAGAACGAGGCACAGCTAGAGTCAGCCATGACAAGAAAGTCCTTTTGTTTGGTTTGCTCTGAGCAAAAGCAATGGAGGGGACGATAAAGAGAGGGAGAGAGGTGATCCAGTGCGGGAGGCCAATAGAGGCACCCCATTACACCCTCTACTTCACTGCATTGGAATGTCTGCGCAACACACACTCTACTGCAGAGCCAAGGGAACCTAGAGCATTGGACTTGCTCAGCTGGAGTATGATCCTCCGGAAGCTATCTGAAAACCTTGCAACTTTGCTTATGGTTCTGCATCCATATTTTAGCAGAAATGGAGAAAGACGCTTTTTAGAAAAAAAACATGTTACACGGACACTGTACATCAAGGCTGGGCAACTCTGGCCCTCGAAGTCCACTTTCCTGCAGAGTATAGCTCCAACCCTGACCAAAATCATTTGCCTGTAGCTTTCAGGTGATCCTGAAGACGTTGAATTGCTTATAGGTGACACACATCGTCTCAAATTTAAAGATTGGACCCCTGACTCCTCTCCATGTCATTCTGTCCAGTGGGTATGCTTGCAGCGACTGTGCAAGGTTGCAAAAGCAAGTCTGTGTCGAGACAGGATAGCGGTTATCATTTCAACTCCGCTGATCAGCTTGGCACTGGTGCTGTGCCGCGGGCAGCCCGCATATGGACAGCACAACCGAGCTTAACATGCTTGAGTGACAAATTGCCATCGCCAGTCACTGCCGTCCAGTGCGGAGTCCGGGCCAAATGTAATAGATTTATAAGAAAGCAGTGCGTTTTCGTTTTTTACAGAAATAAATAAATGCCAAACTGAATTACAGGTTATGGGAGAGAGCTGGCCACCTTCAGTGCTACAGCTGGTCCAATAAAAAGAGGCTTTATCAACAAAACCTCCATACACGACAGACCCAGACTGGGGCCCCACAGTTTTTTTTCTACAAGCAACCAATAGACAGGAGCTGGCCAGGCTTTTGCTGATGAATTAACACAACAGATCTGCACCTCAGCAGCCTCTTGACAAGCAGACAACGATAAAGAGGGGAAGGAAAACAAGATGGAAAGGTACACAGTCAGAGAGATAAAGCATCTAGAGAGCAGTGCTTGAGATGATGATCAGTCATGTGGCAGTAAATCAAAGATCATATAGGCCAGGGGTGTCCAGTTCTGCTCCTGAGGGCCACCTTCCAGTAAAGTTTAGTTCCAAACCTAATTAAACGCACCTGAACAAGCTAAATAAGGTCTCATAGGCTGTAAACGAAATTGCCCCTATGCCCTAACTCACTATTCGCTACATTACTCCACAAATATAGTCAACTAAATGAGTGAATGAAAAGCACTGCAAACACCATCTTTTGGCAAGACACAACAATTAATTTGGAGCAACGCTCACAGTACACTGGTATTCTCTTGTGGCTAGCCGTTGAGCCTTTATCACTATGGTTTCACACATAAAAAAGAGGGCTAAAATAGATCTAACTCTCTGCTGTGGTTGATGAAATGTCCTAACAGCATAGGAGAGGCTAAATGCAGGGTATTAATGCAGAGTAATTCTAACCAAATGCTCTCCTTCAGTTTGAGTCCGAGCAGGCCTGATATCTGTCACAGGCTGCAGGAGACCACACACCAGAAGAAGCCTCAAGCTGCACTTTAAACATGCAACAAGGACCATGTGTTTAAAAGGATAGCACCATACAGTCATGAGCAATTAGGACTGATCAATATTAAACCATACGACAGAAACAGGAAGGCGAGCTCAGAATCAGCTAGAAGAGCATGTGGTCCACCAGAACTCTCTCAAATCTATTGGCGCTTTTCCACTACACAGTACCAGCTCGCCTCGGCTCGGCTCGACTCGCCTTTGTTTGGTTTTCAACTGTGTAAAAGTTGTACCTGTATCTGCTTTCGGGTACTTTTTTTCGTACCACCTCCGGCGAGGTTCTAAGCGAGCTGAGGCGAGCTAAGGCGATACTAAAATGTGACGTGAAAACAATGCCGACTGCTGATTGGTCAGAGAGAATCGTCACTATTCACTGCGTCATCATTGCACGCACCAGATGGAGTATCCAGAATAACCCCGCCTTTTTAAAATAGTTTAGCCAGAGATAGTTACTAAACTTACTACTATTATTATGGCAACTCGGAAGAATACGCCGTGGTCAAACGAGGAGGTGCAGACATTCCTTTGTTTGGTTGCCGAAGAGAGGATCCAGCGAGAGCTTGATGGGGCAACGAGGAACGAAAGGCGTCGCTATGACAACCGGGTACTATTTGTGGCTACTTTCTGCAATGGAAAACGGAACGAAAAGCGAGCCGAGTCGAGGCGAGCCAAGGCGAGTCGAGTCGAGTCGAGCTGGTACTGGTAATGGAAAAGCGCCATAACAGACATGTGACCCCTTGAGCTGGACATGAATGGTTGTTTGCATGTGATACAGGGAGTTGTGTATCTGATGTAATGTTGAACTTAGCACAGTGGCCTTGTGACCAAGTTCCTCTGATGTGATGTCATAAATTAACTGAACAGAATTGAAGACCATAACCTACTCTCCCACACACACACACCACAAACACACACAGAGTTTTCCAAACACGCATGTGCAAACGGCTCCAAAGTCTCCCAAAAGGGTTGAAGAACCCAAATTAGGCTAACATGATCTATTAAAATAGCTCAATATTTGAAGACACCAACCACACTGCGGTAAAGCCTGCATTGTCTACAATTCCCCACAAAATTACATTAATAAACATTAAGTCTCATTGCCACAAAGCAAACAAGACTGACATCAGTCATTTTGTAGGACCAATGTGATATATTTTATAAAGATCATTTAGACCCAGATGGGACCTGCAGATTTTTTTTCCACATTTTGTGGGTAGATTTTGAGAGAAATGTATCGAAATGTGAAAAACTAATTAGCCAATGATTAATTCGCCAATTCATTAAAACAAAAATATGTAATAAACACATAATTGGGCTGGGAAAGTGTTGTATTTTTGGGAATTCTGACTGTTCTGCAGATCATGGCTTTCTGTGGATTTCAGCAGGTGCAGATTTACCGTCATGTACTCACAACATGTGTGCGTTTAAAGCAGAGATGGGGGACTCGAGTCACATGACTTGACTGGAGTCCCAAATTTAAGGACTTGAGACTTGCTTGACTAAATTAAGAAAATGACTTGACTTGGACTTGAGATCCAAAGACTCGAGACTTGACTTGAACTGTATGACTCGAAAATGACTTCATACAATATTATATAAATCATCGCAATATTGATGACCAAAATGAAGCAACGGAACCATTGACGCCAGTCATCAGATTCTGCTCGATTGCGTGACGCACAGAGCACAGAAAAACATACAGCGCGGTGAGCGCGCTAAATACAAAAACATCTCCCAGCTTCGTTTCTTTTTGGCTTTAAACACTAGAAATTGACCATATTCATAAAAGAAGATTTGCTGTACGCATAATAACTGGCAAGGGATATCGGACACGATTATCACAATCTCGAACTTCATTCACCACGTCTAAAAGTAAGCTATGTGGCTTGTTGTTATAGTTAATTTGACTAACGTTAAATCTAGAGAGAATAGTGGTCAAAACAGCATGCCTCTTTATACAATATTATGTTTTCAAATGTAGCTTTAAGGCTGTCAGTAGATTCAAATGATAATTGTGGCATATATTTTGTATAAAGTGCATGAATTCACGCTGACATTTGCCACAGTTTCTTTCAAATCATGCTTTAAAGCCAAATATGTCGCTCTTTCCAATGACGAAAAACAGCATAGAAAACTGATGTTTTCTCTTGAAGCAGGGTCAGATGTTATCAGGTGGTTGGGGGGCAATGTGAGCAGAATTAATGTGCACCCAAAATTCAAGATGTAGAAAAAAATGTCCCTAGTACAAGTTATTTTTATATTTATAATAGGGGTAGGCCGTTATCGGCGTTAACGTGCTGCGTTATCGTGAGACTCTTATCGGGCGATAAAAAAAATATCGCCGTTAATCTATTCTCAAAGTTGGGTTGGGATCATAAAATAGCTTTTTCGAATATCGTTATATTTTCGCGCAAATCGCGCAGCAGGGTATTTTCCTGTCAGGTACACAAGGTGTATATCTTTTTTATGGGCATGAGCGATGCTCAATTTACAAATTAATCACTCTTTTGGGTCGATTCTGTTCAAAGACTTCATCAAACAAGTTGGCAGATCTGTCTAAATCGGTTCGCGAATCAGTTCTGTTCAGTTCCTCACGCACTGAATCGTCTGAACTCTGAAGCGCGTTCAATCACACTCGACACGGAGTCGTAACAGGAAGATTTAAGAACATCAAGGGCTACAGTTTAGTTTAGTGAAAGCAAATCTGCAAATGCATCATATTTTTGCCAGCGATGAAGATATTTATTAGTTGAACATCTTCGTAAGCTGTCTGTGAATGAATGATTCCACAGGACGATACATTCGATTTCATTTCATTCAGGTAATACATTTTAAAATCAAACAGATTATTACGCAACGATAGCACTACTAAAAAGTATGACATTATCCGTTGGACATATACATTAATTTATAGGCTACAAAATAAATAAGCTACCATTGTGTACAGTTTATGAAATGAACACCCGCCATCCCGCGGTAATGTCTGTGTATTGCGCAGGGGCATATAGTCACACGAATAGTTTACATTGATTGAAACTAATTTGTTTAAAAAGGAGGAGGCTATTGCGGGTAAAGGCAGGTTCACATAAAATCATATGACATAGCCTATGACATTATTTTTTGATCTAACGAGCATCTGGTTTGGCGATGCAAAAACGGAGCTACGTCGTGCTTATTTTTTCTTCTTCTTCCAATTAGCCTACTATGTTAAAAAAAACGACGAAAACATGTTACTTGTTCAATTAATAAAGTTTGTTTGATGAGAAATCGCTCAAGATGAAATTGGCATCCCTTTCTGTCATTGTGCGTTTTATTGATTTATTTTATTTTATAATTTTTCGACTTTCGACTTTTGCTCCTCTATTGTCGAATGGCATTTTTGGCAGAAATTCACATCCCTACGCGAGGCGAACTATTCTCAAAGACTTACTTTTAGTCATTATTTGGGTAGCACACATATTCTGAATGCCTTCGGCAGAATTCAAATGAGCCATTTTAATCTAGATTAATTCCAAGATTCCAGTGAGATTAATCTAGATTAAAAAAAATTAATCTATGCCCACCTCTAATTTATAACAAATGATATTAAAAAATATTTCCAGAATATTGGCGCGATTGCAAATGTGATGATAATGATTTTATTCAACAGTCCAGTAAACAGAGTGAATATTGTGGTGTGAAATTTTAGATGTAATATTGTAAATATTCTCTGTTTTGCTCTATTTCTCCAATGACAGTAGTTTCAAACAAGCCACAGAAAAATAGTAGTTTTGTGATTGAGTGACCTAGTTGTTTAGTTCCAGATTGAATCTGCCGCTTTGAACAAATCAGTTGAATGAATGCTTCTATGACTCGTACATTAAGACGTTGATTTGGCGCCACCTATTGGCGGTTTTAATTTCATAATTAAAAAAATATAAATTATTATATTTTAGCATCTAATTTTTTCTATATTAAAATTATTATATTTAAATAATTAATTAATCTCATAACTTTATTTATAGTGTTTTAATTGCAGTGTAAATGCATGGATAGAAAAAAAAATGGTTATAACATAGTTAGAAAAAAATGCCCCTGGAAATCAATTTAAGGGGTCAAATATGGGCTATTAATGGGAAAGTTAATGTCTGGGGAATATTGCATAAACAAATATATAAGCAAAGTTAAACATATGACATTTACTATAAAACCAATATAATTAATGCATCACACTTGTGAATTTACCTTCAAATGTTTTATCTTCAACATTTTTCATATAATTGTTATTATTATCATCATAATTCCAAATTTTGATAATCATAAATACATGCTGTAATAAATTATACGAATATTATTAATATTACGATATACATGTATGAGAAAGGTAATCAAGGTAATCAAAAATAAATTTAACTTTAAATTTAATTGATTTAAATTTAAATTTAAATCAATAAACTTGACTTGCTTGAAGTGAACCATTGACTTGACTTGACTGCGTGTACATGCGACTTAGACTTGCTTGAGACTTGATGGTATGGGACTTGAGACTTACTTGTGATTTGAACATGTGTGACTTACTCACACCTCTGGTTTAAAGTGTGCAGAATAACACACATGCACGCACACACACACACAAACATTAGCAGGAGTGTGAGCGCTCTGGACAGAGGCAGCAATGTGTGACTGGAAGGAAACCCCACACATTAGATGTGTAAAGCATGAGAGATCTCAGAGCTCACAGTCTTACTGGATCAATAAATTCGATACCAGTACAATGAAGGGAGATTGTAATGTAGCTTTCAATGACACACACACACACACACACACACACCTTATTAAAGTAAAAGATTACACATGCACGTATACTGTACGTTTACCTATATACATTTATCTAAATGAGGACGCATCAGACTTCTATTGTTTTTATAACAAAGCCTAGTTACTAAATCGTAAATCTACCCCTAAATGTAACTTTTTTTTTCTTTCTTTTAGATGACATTTGTGGAGAAAACGCCTTGGGGAGTTGGTTCATAGATCAGCCTTATGAAACTGGAGAGTTCCTGTCGGCATTGTGTGAAGTCTTAATGAAGCTCTGCTAAACGCGTTTATAGCACCACATCGTAACCAAACACCCTAGACCCCCATCTCTCCATGCCTTTAACACCCCTTTTCCACAATTTATAAAACCTCTCCTTCACATTCTTTCTTTTGATGACAGATTGTCTAATGGACCTGACAGGTCGCCCTACAGCCTGTGCAAGCCTTTAATAAATAAACACAGAGATTTCTCCACTCCGGCAGCAGTTGGAGAGGAACAAAGCTAAAATCAAAGAGTGTAATCAACATGGAGGGATTTAAGAGGAAATGCAACTCTTGTTTCTCCTGGGTGGCACAGGAAGATGTGTACAAACCCACAACAGCCATGCCACCCACCATAACACAAACACACACAGATGGAAGTGTGTGAACCAGTTTGTGCAGAAGGCTGGGCTTAACTGATTGATAAAAGCATTATGATAGGGGACCTTAAAAAACATTTAGATGAAAGACTTCAGAAAATGCTCCCTAAATATAAATATATATTTATATATTCTGCTGAAAAAATAACAAATTTATTTATTCTGCTGAAAAAAGAACAAACAGAAACAATTATCAAATTTTACAAGATCTGATCATATATCCCAATACCTCAAATCCAACTATAGCTAACGCAAGGAAGTTGCTGTTTTCTGGCAGGTTCAATAGTGTAGGTAATTTATGCTCATGGCTGGTTTAAACTGGTATTGATTGCCAGCTGGTGGACCTAGTTTTGACCTGGTATGCCATCTGGGTCACACTGGTTAAAGCTGCTACGTCACCTTGGACCACAAAAGATTTCAAAAACAGGTTACATCTTGCAACATCTCAGCTTCTAGAGCTGTCAACAGTAATTTCCCTTCATGCATCCTAATGCCTTGTTCAGTTTGGGCCTCTAAAGAGCATGTGCAGAGTTAGCGGAAGCTCTTAATGCTGAAACACACACGCAGACAAACATGAATTTCTCCGAGTCATATGTAAGAGTTTAAGCTGGCGGCGGAGGGTTTGGGGAATCTATGTAAGGAAACACATGGTTTTGCTCAAATCAGAGTAACTACAGAGAAGTCAAAACAAGTAAACAGCATGCTTATTACCGCTTAGCAAAAGTCAGCTGTTAAAACACTCCTTCACTTACAAAATGCAGCTATTATTTTCAGAAAGAAAGAGACAAAAGCAAATCCTAAATCGTCCACAAAGCAATTTAACTCTGGCCATCAACTGGCACACACGGCAGTGGATGTTCAGCTTAAAGGGTTAGTTCACCCAAAAATGAAAATTCTGTCATTAATGACTCACCCTCATGTCGTTCCAAGCCCGTAAGACCTCCGTTCATCTTCAGAACACAGTTTAAGATATTTTAGATTCAGTCCGAGAGCTTTTTGTCCCTCCATTGAAAATCTATGTATGGTATACTGTCCTTGTCCAGAAATGCAATAAAGACATCATCAAAGTAGTCCATGTGACCTCAGTGGGTTGGTTAGAATTTTTTGAAGCATCGAAAATACATTTTGGTCCAAAAATAACAAAAACTATGACTTTATTCAGCATTGTATTGTCTTCCGGTTCTGTTGGGGATCTGCGATCAGTAAATCTGCTTCAAGTTGTTTATGAGATCTTTGTACACATACAAGACTCTGAAATCCCAAAACTACAACGTAATCTGGAACATCTAAAACTGTTCCTCTAAAGAACATGGGATAGTTTTACTACAGAAGATACAGACTACTAACAGTGACATCACGTTTAGGTTTATTATTCAATTGTCAAACACTTATTACCTAAGCTGACAAAACATGGGAGATGTGTCATGTTCCGTTGTAAATGCACAAACATTTTTTAATTTTCCTCCAAATTACTTTTTCTCCCCCCTGGATAAGTGAGCAAGAAGCCAGTGTCCTCCTCACAGCAATATGTCTTACATGCACTTCTCCGTGGCCCTGACCTCTCCTCCTCTCAGTATCTCCATCCGTCCTCCCATTGTGTGTGTGTGCGTGTGTGTGTGTGCTTGTGCGTGTGTGTGTGTGTGTGTGTGTGTGTGTGTGTGTGTGTGTGTGTGTGTGTGTGTGTGTGTGTGTGTGTGTGTGTGTGTGTGTGTGTGTGTGTGTGTGTGTGTGTGTGTGTGTGTTGAGGTAAGAACGTGAGGGGACAGTAAAGCAGATTTCTACTGATACTGGCCAAAGCTGTCTCAGACAGTCAGAACTCAACATAAATGTCCCTTCTAAAACATCTCAGTTCCATTTACAGAGTAATAACAGAAGAACTAGACCATTATTTCAGTCTATAAACCAGAGTCATAAAATGTATGAATTATGCTCATAAACTCATAACCACTGCAATCGCCAGCATTATCGGTCGATTCTGACAGTTCAGCACTAAAAATACTTGGGGACTCGCATTTAAGCACTTAGAGAGAGATTTTTTTACAATGGTCCCGTCAACTAGCATCAGCAAAATACAAGAATATGCCACTGCAAGCCAACAACAGTGAATATGCCTGGAAACTCTAGTTGAATTTATTAAACAGGGACGGCAGGGGGCAAATTTAACTTTATGCCAATGCAGAATGAACTGGGAAATCTGCTGTAGGCCTATTTTCAAACTGCATTTTGCGTTATTTTTAGACCATCCAGGTGTGCGAGGGGTATTTATTAAAATGTTTTTTTTTTTTTTAAGAATTTTTCATTTTTAAGTGAACTATATCTTTTAAGTTTTTCATCTAATATTTTTTATTTTAATTTAAACTAAAATTAGAAAATTTACCTGGCCAACTAAATGAAATAAAATAAGTTGAAATTAAAGCTTTTAAAGAAAACATGACACGAGCACATAAAACAATTACTAAAACTTTAGAACTGAAATTAAAAAGCCAATTCAAAACATTATTAAATACTATAAATAATACTAAAATAACACTGGTGTCAGCAACATATGTGAGATGAGCTCTTCATCTCTCAATGAAACTGGAATTTTACGAAATAAAATAAAAAATAAAAAAGTGACTTAATATTTTAATTTTGATCGGACTTCATGTCGAATGTTTTTTTCTGATAATTTCTGCTGTGGAAATGAAAGAGTAAGTAGTTTTAATACACCATTTCTTTCTCTTCTGATCTCATTCTTATATTTGCGGTGTCTTTAAATTTAAGTGAAATTTCACTCTTCAATATGATTTATTTCAAGAACACTTGTCAAATGTGTATAACTATGTTGCCATTTAAACATCTAGTCAGTTATTCTGATGTTAATTAATATCTTGTTAGACTGATGCAAACGTGTTTTATTTATAGTCGATCTCATCACACTTAATCCAGACTGCAAACACAACAAAACTCAAGTAAAGCGATTTCCTTTGCCGTGCTGCTGACATCAGCCTCTGTAGGTCACAGCGTGCCAGCAGGCATATCTGAAGTCATAACTTACACCTCAGTGACAGAATTGGAAACCATTTTAAACAAAGTCATCAGACAAAGAAAATGCTAAGAGTTAATGGAGGCAAAATTGAGCTCTACTGTTTTTTTTTCTATCTCCCCCTTAAAAGTGTTTTTAAGAAAACTACTGATTGAACTTTGAGAAAAACATTTTGCAACAGAAAAAAAAAAGAGAACGACGAAAAGCAGCAAACAGACAGGGCAAGGACAATGCATACCCTGTATGGGGCTGAGAGGCATGAGAGCGCAGCACGTCGTGCAAGGATTAGCTTCTCTGCTCACAGCTGCTTTAAATATTTTCCAAACCATTGGCAAGAAAGCAGCAACTGCAGCGCAGAGCGCGCTAGCTAACACCATGATGTTGCTCAGCGAGGCAAACAAAGCACCACGTCCTGGGATGCCCTCCTGAGGTTGGCACGATCTCGTCAGATTTCAGAGGTGTTTATGCCAGGCCACACTCCTGACTCATGCACTGGGAGACAAATTGGACAGCTGGGGGCTGAACAGTGAGAGACTACACATTATTAACTCTCGAGACTGCACTTCTACAGACTGACACAAACCATCTGACTTCAGAGATCGTGAACTTGAGCTGTAACTTAAACGAGAATACTCCGTGTAAAAACCAGCTAAAATTAGTGAAACATAAGTTTTCTAGCTGGTCCAAACTGGTTATTTATGATCATTGACTGGCCTATAGATAATTGGATTTTCAGTCGGTTTACCGGGTTAAGCCGGTATGAACTGCTAGACCACCCTGCACTAGGAAAAATTCAGCTAATATGCTCCAAATCAACTTTTCTCATTTTTTTTTACTTTAGGGATGAAGTCATTTTTGAAGATACTGCCATTAACAATGCATACAGCATTGTAACATATTCCAAAGTTAAACCGAATATTCAGTTAAAAAATAATATAGGACATGACTTGATTTTATTAGTCAGGATTTGAGTGGATCATGAAAAATTAGGCAGGGCTATTACATGTTTGTTGTTATGTTATGCTATGCTATGTTATGCTGTTATACTATGCTGTATATACAGGTCCTTCTCAAAAAATTAGCATATTGTGATAAAGTTCATTATTTTCCATAATGTAATGATAAAAATTAAACTTTCATATATTTTAGAATCATTGCACACCAACTGAAATATTTCAGTTCTTTTATTGTTTTAATACTGATGATTTTGGCATACAGCTCATGAAAACCCAAAATTCCTGTCTCAAAAAATTAGCATATTTCATCCGACCAATAAAATAAGTGTTTTTAATACAAAAAAAAAAAGTCAACCTTCAAATAATTATGTTCAGTTATGCACTCAATAGTCAATACTTGGTCGGGAATCCTTTTGCAGAAATGACTGCTTCAATGCGGCGTGGCATGGAGGCAATCAGCCTGTGGCACTGCTGAGGTGTTATGGAGGCCCAGGATGCTTCGATTGCGGCCTTAAGCCCATCCAGAGTGTTGGGTCTTGCGTCTCTCAACTTTCTCTTCACAATATCCCACAGATTCTCTATGGGGTTCAGGTCAGGAGAGTTGGCAGGCCAATTGAGCACAGTAATACCATGGTCAGTAAACCATTTACCAGTGGTTTTGGCACTGTGAGCAGGTGCCAGGTCGTGCTGCAAAATGAAATCTTCATCTCCATAAAGCTTTTCAGCAGATGGAAGCATGAAGTGCTCCAAAATCTCCTGATAGCTAGCTGCATTGACCCTGCCCTTGATAAAACACAGTGGACCAACACCAGCAGTTGACATGGCACCCCAGACCATCACTGACTGTGGGTACTTGACACTGGACTTCAGGCATTTTGGCATTTCCTTCTCCCCAGTCTTCCTCCAGACTCTGCCACCTTGATTTCCGAATGACATGCAAAACTGAGCAACAGTCCAGTGCTGCTTCTCTGTAGCCCAGGTCAGGCGCTTCTGCCGCTGTTTCTGGTTCAAAAGTGGCTTGACCTGGGGAATGCGGCACCTGTAGCCCATTTCCTGCACACGCCTGTGCACGGTGGCTCTGGATGTTTCTACTCCAGACTCAGTCCACTGCTTCCGCAGGTCCCCCAAGGTCTGGAATCGGTCCTTCTCCACAATCTTCCTCAGGGTCCGGTCACCTCTTCTCGTTGTGCAGCGTTTTTTTGCCACACTTTTTCCTTCCCACAGACTTCCCACTGAGGTGCCTTGATACAGCACTCTGGGAACAGCCTATTTCTTTCTGTCTTACCCTCTTGCTTGAGGGTGTCAATGATGGCCTTCTGGACAGCAGTCAGGTCGCCAGTCTTACCCATGATTGCGGTTTTGAGTAATGAAACAGGCTGGAAGTTTTTAAAAGCCTCAAGAATCTTTTGCAGGTGTTTAGAGTTAATTAGTTGATTCAGATGATTAGGTTAATAGCTTGTTTAGAGACCCTTTTCATGATATGCTAATTTTTTGAGACAGGAATTTTGGGTTTTCATGAGCTGTATGCCAAAATCATCAGTATTAAAACAATAAAAGACCTGAAATATTTCAGTTGGTGTGCAATGAATCTAAAATATATGAAAGTTTAATTTTTATCATTACATTATGGAAAATAATGACCTTTATCACAATATGCCAATTTTTTGAGAAGGACCTGTATATGGTGGAGGAAAATAGTGGTACCTATTGATTCAAATGAGAGCCTAGTGTGGCAGAATCTTTAAAAATAAACTGCTTGAGGTTATATTTCCACACAAGAATAAAAATGATCAAATAGGGACGCAAACAGCACCAGGTCTATTTGCTCAACCATAAACATTAAAGATGCACTAAGTCGTCCAACCCAATCCTAGGGAAACATTATGACAATCTTCCAGCCCTCTCTCTGAACAGACACTTCCGCTCGCTCACCTCTATTTTCTCTCTCACTCCACCTTTAACAAGCTTCATAAATATACATCAGCTCTGTTATTTGGACACCTAGGCAGAGCGAGTGGTTCTTTAACTGTCACGGAGTAACAAGCGATCCCTTCAGGAGCGTTTCCCCGCTTCATTACCTACATGCCTGGCATGGTGCATCACACCAGGCCACATGTCAATCACAAGACAAAGAAGGGGGAAACTCGGCTCGGCGTCGAAGCACCTAAAACACCCTTCTCTTTATAGATGAAACAGTGCACCTTAAAGACACACAGCAAGCATACAGGAGACGGGGACAAATGTGAGCGATATTTCGGTTAGGGTGACTTCGAGCAGTGCGGTATGACGATCTATACCATACAACAACGGTGTGTATGTGTCAGTGTCAGTCCTAAGAAAATCAGCTATACTGTTTATAAAGCATTACATTCATGTAAATAATTTAGCAATGATCCCAGTCCTTTCATTCATTTATGATTAAAAAAATAATGGTTTGTCCACGAGAAAAGTATTATAATATTAGGGACCCCTATATATTTTTTAAATAAAAATTTAAATGCAAAATAAATAAAATAAATCTAAAATACATGCATAAATAAATAGATCCTTTCTTTCTCTATAAAGTATCTATTTAACTAGAAAAATAAAAAAAATACATTACTATACTGTTATGTAATATACAACATTCGAGGGTTACATTTTGAGCAAAAAATAGCACTTATTGTGATATAAAATTACTCGCTGTGATATAAAAGTATAATGGTCATAGCGTCCACTGGCATTAGCCCATTATCGACAAATATATTAATGAACCTTTTAGCAGATTAACTTATTTTTGATTGAATGAGTAAATACAAAATGTAGATTAAATGTCCAATTCATTTCAAAAATTTAAATAAAATTTTGAACTCTTACAATTAATAACTTATATATATCATACTACAAAATACGTTTATGCTTAAAAAAAAACATAGAAAAGGTTTCAAAGGATCAGTGCGCCAGGCAAATAACGGTTATTGTCCACCAATAAATAGGCTACACAATGGACACCTTACACAAATATTACTTCACTGACATGCTAATTACTTGATTAGCCTTACCAATAATTAACAGGGAATCATCTACACTCCATGACCTATATTTTTAAATGCAAATGAGTCTACTTTATGTGATAGTTACAGCTGCCACAGAAGTATTTTACAGCGCAGGACTACAGTGTCGTTGAATAACCTGCACAGTATGTGGTAGGTTAAATGGGTATGATCTTAGGGCGTTTTCACACCTGAAAGTCCGCACCAAGGTCCAAACCAAAGTTCACATTTTGATACATTTTATACTTTCAGAAAGTTTTGGTTTGGTTTCACACTGCAATTATGCGAGCGCACTAAAGAACTTTACGTGACATACTTGCGTCCTGTCGTCATCATCTATGTGGGCTGCATCTCGACATTGATTGGTTTGTAAATGGAAGTGCGTCTGACGTCAGCGTGTTGTCAATGCGGCGGGTAACTTTGACAACATGAACCGACGCATATCGTTGCAACTGTATTGTTATTTTTATGGCACAATTACCTGCAGCACCAACTATACACAAGGCTAGTTCAAATTCGCCAAATGAACGTCCTCGTCGTTTGAACATTTTATCGTCGCCGGCAGGAAAGGAGGAGAAGACTGCAAGCAATCATGCAAGCTCTTTTTTTTGTGCATGTTTTCCAGTTGACTTCTAATTATGTCATCAGACCATACTTCAATTAAAAACCTCGTCTCCTCCTCTCCCCATGTGCGTACGGCTCATTTTTCCTGCCACCTTCTGTTTTTTCGGCTATGCGGGAACCACCGGAACTTCCTGTAAAAGGTCTGAAAATCCGAACCATACAGAAATGCTTTCACACTAGAAACGAACTAAACCTTTGTTCAGCTTGATCCGGACCGAGACTACCTCTTTTCGTCGGACCAAATTTCATCTGTTTGGTCCGGACCGTGGTCCGGGGGAGGTTTCACACCTGTAATTTTGATTCGGACCAAACTGAAAAGTCCGCAAGTCCGGACCAAACAAGGTAGGTGTGAAAGGGCCCTTAGTCATAGATGTCTGAGATCAACTAACCTTTCCTGTTCCCTTTAGTTAACCTATGAGTGCTGTAATTGAATCCACCATGTGTGCTCACACTCCATAACCACATCTACTGTAGGTCTTCCATTCTGTCCTTTATGAGTGATGTAATTACATTCTCTCTTGCCCCATCAACCCAGCACAGGTCAGACAGGAGAAGTGCCAGCCAGATCCTGTAGAGTTCATGTGTGCTGTGTGCACACACACACACACACACACACACACACACACAGATATGAAGCATTTCCTGACTAACACGACAACACACATGCTAGCAGCTTCTATTATTCACCCTGGATACATATGGGCAAGCATTAATTGAGACCAACTGGGGTCAAGGTAAACATATGTCGGCCACACAAACAAACACACAAACACACACACACAAACACACGGACAACAATCTTTCTTAATAAAACAATCTTTGGAAAGACTGATTAAACACTAAAACCAGCCTTGAACAACTCCGGAGATACTGCACATGCTCATTGAGCTGTGGTGCTCTTGTAAGCACAAGTCAGATTGAATCCAGCTAGAAACAATTGCAAAATCCGCCCTCTTTTCTCATAATTTCCTGTTCTCTTTCTCACTGCCAAGGTCAATATTTGATGAAAAATAATCTACATTAAAAAAAAAATTAATAAAAAAAAGAAAACTAACAAAGCAAAAACACACAAAAACACAAAACAAAAATATTACTTTCTTTTATTGAATCAAATACAAAGCTATACAGTTAAGGGTAACTTTACAATATATACGTGCAACTAGTGATTTCATAACTATTAATAAAGTTGACCAAGCATCCCAGACAGCAACGAACCAAAAAATTTTTTGACCTGAACATAAAAAAGGACCAATACTGCTGAATGGAGCAAATTAATAATTTTACGAGAGAAACACACAAACATAAAAAGACCCGTACTGTGTGAGAGGGAGAAAATAGCGGCAGCTGTGTGCTTTAAATCGCCGCTGTGGCCATTTTATTATCACAAACCAAAGACATGCCTTTATTCTCTCTGACATAACCCAATTTCAGTCCAATAGAAAATAAAATCTGCCTCTCTCAAGTATTGTGGCTTTTTCGTTCATCTATTAAATTGTCAAAGAAAGCGGGTAGTTACAAGACATGACAAAACAAATTCACAGCATGCCAAGGGCTGCAAGATATAGCGCTATGTGCAGAAGCATGCAGTGAGAAGGATTCGAGGAACGAGTGAGGAAAGAAAAGTCCCCGCTGGGTGTGAAGTCTGACACACGTCTTGTAGTTACAGTAAGGCTTGTTTAACTATTTAGAAATGACGAACTTGGCAAAATGCCATACTATAAGTTCAATACAACATGAAATGACATTTGAATTTAACTTCTGCAGCATGGTTTTTGAGTGAAATCACATATTTGGCAGGAATTGGGCATCGCATTTTTATTAGATAATGAATTTTTTGCTAGTTTTCACACCATGGAGCCATTACCACCTTAATACAACAACTAAAATTATTTTTATGTAAATTGACAAATTGGGTACAACAAAAACAGACATTTAATGCAAGACACAACAGGCAAGCACTTTTTTCATGCACAGGTCAATTGTGAGATTTGAGTTTATTTGCAATTCATAATGCATTTTACTAGTGGAAAGAAAATCTCTTTAAAAGGCAGTTTTCCCAAATTCATTTTTTTTTAATGCCCTAAGCCAGAAATCTCCACTTCAGTAGCACTCACATATACCAAACTTTTACAGTTTTTAACCTGGGTTTATCCAGTGTTCAGATTCCGGTTCTGAAAATGGTGCCTCATTTGCTTATTTAAACTTATTTAAATTTCAGAAAACTTGTAGAAGACTATAAAAACGTTTGTGACTCTTAATGTAATCAATCAACTGGGGTAGTAGGGATATCTGTTCACCTGAGGTGTCTTGCTTTTAGAAAATTATTTTTCAATTTCAATCAATTTTCATTTCATGCTGACTTTTACTGTGCAAGAATTTTAGCACTGGGTGTGTCTTGTTCATTCACTCCCTGGAAACCTATCATATGATCCGTACATTTACTTAAGCAAATATGTTTGGAAACAAACAAAGCATGATTAAGCAGGGAGGAAGTAGCAGTCACGCTCGTGTTGGGGTGTCCATGCGTGGGTGTGAGGGGTCAGGGCAGCCAGGTGGTCCTGGTGTTAGAGGTCACACCCACCAGACAGCTTGCGGCGAATGGCTAAGCTCCAGTGCTCAAAGAGCCTGTCAATCAAGATTGATTATGAGGAGAGGGTGAATTTGCCCCTCCACTCCGGGCTGATCTCGCCCCCCGCGGCCCTCTCTTCATCCCCCGCTAAAGAAAAGAGCCTTTGCATGACAAAGTGGTGTGGATTTCATGAAGAAAGAAAGAAAAGAAAGAGAAAATGAAATAAAGAATCCCTTTGGGGTCCCACAAACCCCCATACATCCCAAAAGGATGGACTTTGGGAATAAAAGAAAGGTTTGGAAAGGTTACCCCTACCCGTTATTTAATCTATGGAGTTCCCCCCACAACATTTATCCAATATATTACGTGGACGCATTCAGCCTTCAAATGTCAGAGAAAGTCACTGCGCTGCTTTCTAATAAACAACGGCATTTGTTGATTTTCAGAGGCAAAACGAGGAGGATCCGACGGTCTCAGCGGAGGGTACGATCACCAACGCTGCAGGTGTTAACTTCAACTAAGTATTCAGTGAGAGGGAAATCAGCACCTTAAGAAAAAACAACTAGAGTGAAAAAATGTGGTGCAAATGTGTGATTAGCATAAGACACGCGTGCGCGCACACACACACACGTTGCTTGGCTCTCTCTCACTCTACTACTGAACCAATTACAATAACACTGAGTTTGAATTGTGTCGAAGCCCCCGTGACAAGAGCGATTATGCTCACCTTGTTTAAACAACGGCGCTTAATACCAGTGTGTGAGGGCAAGCCAGACCCGATTCAGGTTCCGTTAGCCACTTCCCTGCTATCAAGAGAAATAGCCGTGCTGAGAGGATTTCCTGGGAGCTGCAATTCAGATTTCACTGAAGAACAAATGGCCATGTTACTGACAATATGCTGCCAAATATGCTGTTTTTGTTTAATATACACACATCAACTACAATTTTACATTTTCTTTGCTATGCAAATTATATGTTGTTAAGAAACTGGGTCATGAAAGTGTAGGCTATTCACTTTAAGTACACTCAAGGGCTGTTTTATTTCATTAACAGTTCTTTTTTTTTATGTACTTTTAAGATTGGAAGTAAACCAGAAGTGCACATTCAATACAATTAAAGTCTGGACTAAACGGAGGAAAAGTTGCGCTAATCTTTTTTCCCTACTGTGACATATAACCGAGTGAACCGGCTTCTCGGACAAGAAATATTGTAGGGCAGGACTTGATTTTGTTCATCTTGAAATGATTGGATCGTTGAATAGTGGTTTGCCATTGCTGTGATCTCAATGTGAGTGACCGATAACATCATCAGAGAAGAGAAGAGAAGAGAAGAGAAGAGAAGAGAAGAGAAGAGAAGAGAAGAGAAGAGAAGAGAAGAGAAGAGAAGAGAAGAGAAGAGAAGAGAAGAGAAGAGAAGAGAAGAGAAGAGAAGAGAAGAGAAGAGAAGAGAAGAGAAGAGAAGAGAAGAGAAGAGAAGAGAAGAGAAGAGAAGAGAAGAGAAGAGAAGAGAAGAGAAGAGAAGAGAAGAGAAGAGAAAAGTTGCTGCAACTGGTTAAAGATTACGAGGGCACATTAATTAAAAGGATGTGCACGGATGAATTATTTATAATAAATTCTGCAATATTGCATAAAAAAAAGTCAATTTTGATTCCAAGGTGACTAAGTACACCTCTCTTCAGTGAGTTGTATGATTGGAGTTATCACTTGGTTATATCTTCTCAAGTTTAGTATGAGTAATAGTATTAATAAGTTTACTTATTTTGTATAGAGCTCTCATTCGGTGCATTAATACATCAACAGGACATTGATGCCAGGTTCTGATGGTTATGAATGACTGGCGGTGAAGACCTTTACTTCCTCTGTCTGAGGTTCTTCTGGAAAAAAGCCCTACCAAACAACATCCTTTCCAACATATGGCAGAAAGAGCCAGTGAATACAAAAATTCTCTCTCTCTCTCTCTCTCTCTCTCTCTCTCTCTCTCTCTCTCTCTCTCTCTCTCTCTCTCTCTCTCTCTCTCTCTCTCTCTCTCTCTCTCTCTCTCTCTCTCTCTCTCTCTCTCTCTCTCTCTCTCTCTCTCTCTCTCTCTCTCTCTCTCTCTCTCTCTCTCTCTCTCTCTCTCTCTCTCTCTCTCTCTCTCTCTCTCTCTCTCTCTCTCTCTCTCTCTCTCTCTCTCTCTCTCTCTCTCTCTCTCTCTCTCTCTCTCTCTCTCTCTCTCTCTCTCTCTCTCTCTCTCTCTCTCTCTCTCTCTCTCTCTCTCTCTCTCTCTCTCTCTCTCTCTCTCTCTCTCTCTCTCTCTCTCTCTCTCTCTCTCTCTCTCTCTCTCTCTCTCTCTCTCTCTCTCTCTCTCTCTCTCTCTCTCTCTCTCTCTCTCTCTCTCTGGTGTAAAAGGAGATGCCTTTTGAGTCACCCTAGCTCACATGACCTCTGACCTCTCTTATCTGGAGCAGAGCATTGAGTGATGATCTGTGTCAGAGCTTAAATATTCCACATTTAAACAAGAGTGAGCAAATAAACCATTTGCTTAACTACCGTTGGAAGTGAGATATCCTGACTGGCTTTTTCCATAAACCCCGCAACACCCTGGAAAACACCCACAATACCCCAAAAATGTACAAAGCTAACTATAGATTCCTGCAAATAAGCTTTAAATTTGAAAGTCTTCTTCTCTCACTTTGTGTCCCTTTCTCTCAGTTTCACACCGGCATTATTCCACAGCAGCGGCTGCTGGCAGCAGGGCCGAGCCAGTAGCAGGATAAGTAGCTTTCCACTCGATCGCAGGTGTCGCACATGACTGCCATCTTTTTCACAACGGGGAAGGCTGAAAGCCTGCAGTGTTCAAGAGGAAAATGAGGCTGTCAATATCTGGTCACCCAGAGTCACCTCTTTTCTGGGTCTTATGTCTCTTAAGCAAGTGAGAATGTTAATTTTAATGGCTGGGCTGATACACAAAGCATTTGCAAATCACATACAATGTAAGGAATAATGTTGGACCTAAACCATAACATAAATAAAGTGGAATAGTAATAACTGTAAATGAATGCAAGCAACTAATCCCTAAACCAATTGAATCTGTTTTCTCAATGCATTCCTTCGACCTTTAACCTCAAAAAAATCTCTTTATGTATGAGCACTTGGCGAGACCGACACAAACCGGACCCTGCAGAGCTGACAGGACTTCAAAGCACCGAGCCACATCTCTGCTGCCACGTCCTTCATTCTGATGCGTGTTTGCGCAGCTGCGGATTCTTCGGCTTTAACTTAAAACCAGTGGAAAAGAGCTTTCCAAACTCTGACAGGCAGGATCTCAAACAAAAACTCTACATTGCCAAAACACACTGTGCATCTATACAGGTGAATTGTCCAATGGTCCTGATTGGACAATTAATGTTGACTGCACCAAATGTTAATGTAGGCTAAAAAGGTTGACCATCCCTGTTACTTATTACATTACTCATATGAGACACCACTGAGGAGTTTCAGTAAGCAAAACTGATCTACAGGGGAGATTATAATACAGCAGTACAGTACGAACACACAACACACCATCATTACATAAACAACCTGCCAAACCAGTCCAGGCACAAGCTCAATGTCAAGGGAAACTGGGAAAGCGTGCAAAGTGTTTTAACCATATGCGCAAATGAATTATCTAGAAATTTCAAAAGGAATTAAATTAAAACAATAACAACTGTTGGTTGGACAAACAGATAGTCCTCATGTCATTGGTTGTGTTGTCATGTTGGGCTGGTCATGGTGTTCAAACAAAAAGGAGCAAAACACATTTTTGCAGTAGTAATTTATGAATGGAGAGATAAAGTTGTTGCATTTAAAATTATTTTAACATTAAAAAAATGATATAGTAATTAAAATTCAGATTATCTCAGTACCTAAAACTTAACGATTATTTAATGTTTGAAATTATTTTATTATAAAGACCTGGATATTGGGATACCATTACCTCATCTTCAAACAAAAATACAAATAAATAAAACAAAAAAGCCTGTTTCCAAACACAAACACTGTAAGCAATGCATCTGCACTACCACTTTTACTTGTCAAACCAGAATAGCCTACTACTGATGTAGCAAAACTACTCCTTGTCACTACACGTCTGTGCGTCACTGTAAACTATGAACAATTTTGCATGTGGGTTAAGCACATGCCATTCCTATTAAATTCACACGTTAGCAGTAGGAACGCTTCGGTGTGATGTGACACGTTGATTTATGAGCGCAGTGGAAGCCAAACGTTGTGGACGAGGCCAGCACCTGTCAGCTGAAATCATACAGGGTCTGCACCCTGCATGCTGGGTACACACCGGCCTCCACAACCCTCTCAGGCCACGTCCACACGTTCTAAAAAAAAAATTCCGTAAACACGGCGCCGCCTCAAGAAATATCTGCCACTGAAACCGATGTAGTATACATGCCACACCAGTATGAGGGGCTGTATTTCTGACACAGATACACTAAAAACAGAGAAGAAGACTTGCGCATAAACCTTGCGCGCTGTATACAATAATATTAGGAACAGCAGGGGCGTATCTACCGGGGTGGCAAATGCCACCCTAAAAGAAAGCCTTGCCACCCTTGCTGCCACCCCAGATGGCAGCAACAAATTAAAATTTGTGCCCAATTTGACAATTTACGAGCACGAATCTCCAATGTCCGACTGCAGTGAATGCAGCACGAGATTACGTCAGAGCGGCAAGAGACTGATTTGATTTGAAAACTCTCACACATCTGCCACTCATCACCCGTATCTTACCTTAATGTTTTTCCTGTGATAATGCCCCTTATTTCTATCATACTTCTATCTCCTATTACGTGAGATTGCATTGTATGGTCACTTATTCCCAGTGGTTAAATTGGGCCGGGGCTTAATCTCGTTGTCAGTCGACCATGATCGCGCACGCGCATCTAGGTGACACGGATAAATGTACGCAGCAATATGTAATGAATGTTCCTGGGAGATCCGTAGTTGCGCGGGATGTGGAAGCGCGCAAAGTTCCAGAAATGTACAAAAAGTGCCCTGGCCTTGAATGACAAGGTAAGGAAAATAAGATTAAATTAAATAAAAATTAAATAACCAAGACTAGGTTGACCATGTGATGATTTTTCTCAGGAGATGTTTTGAGCATTTTACTTCAGACACCGGATTATCAGCAAACTGCCAAGAGAACTGCTAGCTGGCTACTCAAAATAAACTAACAATCTATTCAGTCAGCATATTTGTATTTGATCTTTGTGAATTAAAGAAATATAAGACTTGCTAGCTAGACCTACTTTTAGCTACCAAGCAACCTTTCCACAAGGATAGATTGATTAAAATTTTTGTGACTTGTGCATACCTGGATGTGAAATGATGCAGAGTAGGCTGTGTGTGTGTGTGTGTGTGTGTGTGTGTGTGTGTGTGTGTGTGTGTGTGTGTGTGTGTGTGTGTGTGTGTGTGTGTGTGTGTGTGTGTGTAGTAGTAAAGAGAGAGAATGGGAGAAGGAAGTGTGTGTGAGGTGGACCTGGTCACCACAGACCCAAATCTTCTCAGCTGTTGCTAGTGTCATATGCTGCACTGTCTCTTCATGTGGCACTTTATGTTTGGCACATTGTATGGGTCACTATATCATAAGGTAATACAATTTGTAATCAAGTGATGACTGATTAACAGTAATGTAAATGCTAAATGTCCTAATGCCTGTTGATACTACAACAATGCAAAGTACATGCTTTTAACCATTTTTAACCATTTTTTGCAGTTTTTCACATATCATATAATACTCAATTTCTCCATTTCTTTGCACAAAACTCTCCAGAAAGTGCCATTTAATGGTTTATTTATTTATTTTTTAAATCCCGGGGGGGCATACCCCCGGACCCCCCTAGGGAGAGCACCGGTCAGGGTCTGCACCCTGCATGCTGGGTACACACCGGAGTTTGATTTATGAGTTTGTAAATGGCAGTCTGTGCCCTTTTGTAGTGTGTACATACCATTTCTCATCAAACAGTGATAACTGTGATTAAATTCAGTATATACGTCTGCCATATGTTGCCAACCCTCAAAAATTCCTGCCTCCCTCTCGCCACCCCATAAATGTTTTTCTAGATCCGCCCCTGAGGAACAGTAGCTTCTTTTTTTTCTTTCTTTTTAACCAAGAACTTTATTGAACAATATGAAAAACCATAAATGGCCTGGTACAAAATAGGAATGAGTCACGATATTCGATTAGTTAGCAGACGCATAAAGCTTGCCACAAAGAACCGGCAAATAGCCTAATCATTATGAATGTGTCAAATATAGCAAGGAGACATTTTAATTATTTATTAATAAACTAATGTTTTCTGTGACGATGCTGATTGGCCACCTTCGCAGTAGGTGAAGGTGCTTATAGAGATAAATGCACACTTCATACGGTTTATAAGAGAGTTGTGGGTTTCTTTTGGTTTTGAATTGTTTTGTTTAAAAGTAGACATTTCAAGCTTAGATATATTTCTGAGTTTCTGTTCATTTATGAGACAAGCTCCAGGTCACGTGGGATGCAAGTTATATCGCGTCGGCGCCTGATGGCTATTGTCTGCTATATTTGCTTCTTATTTATTAAATCCAGGCAATTGGTTGATGAAACATTGATTAAAATTAAGATACAATTTATACAAAACGAAATTCACTTTAAAGAAAGGCTTTATATAAAACAAAACTTAATGAAGTGGTCAAAAAGATGTCTCGATATTGCACATCTTATGATAGGCTACTCATGCTGTTCACTTTTCATATAATCAACATACATGAAATGGAAAAAATAACATGTATTATTTAAACATAAATATGAAACTAACTTTTCTTTAATGGCTACAACATGTAGGCCTACAGATAAATTTAATGTCGGAGCGAACGCCATGTTACCGGTAAGCATGCGGGGGCAGAGGTGCGTTTTTTGAATAATAATCAAATAATTCCCAGTGATCGTCAAAGATTATTTTTGCTTGAAATGGCCATCCCTACAAAATATGAAATGTCTTAATCAGAAAAAATGCAAGCATAATAGTATAAGAAAGAAATATAAACAAATAAAGAAGTAAAATAAAGAAATAAAATAAAAATACATTAAAGTAGGCCTACATAATAAATAAATAAATAAAAGAGGCTCAGTAGCTTCTGAAGCATGAACTCAAGCAAGTAGTCGCGGTTGTTGTTGCTGTTAGCCAATTAATTTAGCGCGTCTGACTAGTCGACACGTGGGGTGATGACATCATCGTTTCATAAAATATACGGATTGGCCGTACACACGATAAAGGGTGTCGTTTTCAGATTTATCCACCCTGGGACCCGGTTTAAAAAAAATAGCGGTTTCAGTCTCCCAAAACGCAGTATCCGTCTGGACGAAATGCCGATCCGATAAAAAATGTGTACGTATACAGCTAAACGCGTCTCCGTGTGGACAGGGCCTCAGTCATGGAGAGGTATCTACTTCAGAAACAAACAGATCAGCAAAGTTGGCCTGAAATGAACAGATGAGGTGAATGTGTGTTGAGTTTGTGTGTGATGGCTGGTTGGAATTGCACCCAAGTTCTTACACATTTTCAGCAAATCAACCAACAAATACTTTACATCTCTGTGTTTTAAGACAGGGTTGGAGAAAATATTTCAACTTCAACCGAAGGTAAAAATAAAAACTAATGTTAAAAGACAATTTAAATATGCATTGACATATGTACTGTACATACATTAGTTTGGTACTATGGGCAAGTTACTATAGGCTTAAAATGGAGGTAGACTTGCTCCATTACTACAGGGGTTAAAAAAGGTGCAAGATCCTTGTTCTAGCTTAAATCCAATGTTCATTAACAATTAATGATGTTTAGTACTCCATCTAGTAAATCGTAGCCAGCAGTGTTCATGAGTTGGAGGCGTATAATTGCACTCTACAAGTCTGTAATTCAAATCCAGTCTTTTAAAATGTGTTCGACATGATTTATTGTTCACCATAAATCAATTTTAGTTCCTTTGTATTGTTTTGTTTTTTCTGTAACCAAACTTTGCAATAACTTCCCTTTATTTGCTAACAGAGCTCACAGTAGTTACAAGCACATATTTTTAGTTCAGCATATAAGAAGAAAAGTTTTTGGGGAAAAATTGTTTACCAGGCTATATATAATCCACATTTGCTCGTGCAGATAAAAAAAAGGCAGAAATATGACAAGCATTCAATAACGGCATAGCAGAGTCATGCTGGTAGCTTGTCAATTTCCATTACAGAAAGATTAGCTGTTAAGACAGCTGGTGCCACTGCTCAAGAAAAAAGAAAAAGCCTCAGTTTACTCCTGTAGAGAAAACAAAGCAGTCCACAGACACCATTCATGGAGGATCCGTATAAGCAACCTCTTAGCACTGATGCTATTTTTTAGGATTTGTAGGAACTAGCAGAGTATCTTAGGAATTAATGCACTCTATAGTCTGAGCACTGAAATTAATTTTTTCCTTAGGGATTTAAAAAAAGGAGTCTTAATGCGCCATAAGCCATTAACCAAACAAATCAGCTACAACGTTTTATTTGAAGCAAAAAAGCATCTAATTGGACAAAGGTACAAAGGTGGACTGTGTACTTAACTTTAATAGGGAACTACAATACCATGAAGCATTGCCAATGACTAGGGTTGGGTATCGTTTGAATTTGAACGATTCCGATTTCGATTCCTTGTTTCGATTCCGGTTCCTAACGATTCTCGATTCCGATTCTTTTAAGAGGCAGGGTCAAAAAAGTTTAGGATATTTTAAATGAGCTAGCTAACCAACGATCTTTCTGAAGGAAATAGTCTAACCTTCTCCATCAATTTTAATTCTATGAACTTTTTACTTTTTATGAACTTTACTATGAATTTCTCACAGGGTTGTTTTCAACTACAATATAAATATCAAATCTATGAACTTGAATATAAATATGATAAATTATGAATATATTTTCACAGGGGTACACTTTCCTCAAGAGAGCTTTATTTTTGAAAACCTCATGCAAACACATTTACACATGAGTGTATGATGCTACAGGTACTTAAACATGTTACCGTGCTCCCACTGATGGGCTAACCTAGTGCAGAATAGCAAATAAACAATAAGAAACAACTTGTAAAACCTTCGTCATCTTGCGAGGAGAGAGCAGCCAGCGAAATAACCTGTGCTCCGAACGGCGTCGAGAGCACTTTTGGAACATATCCATGCCTTGGTTTGATGCTGCGTTCACACCAGACGCGAATAGAGCGTCTGGAGCGAGTGATTTCAATGTAAAGACGCGTAACGCGCTTAAAAAATTCCTGCGGCGCGAATGGGGACAGGCCCGCTTTTAAGTTTATAATGTCTGTTTATATAGACGCGAATACTCCTTTTTTACGTGTGTCAATTTCGCTCTTGACGCGCAAATGGATTCAAAGTGTTCAAGCGTATAACTAGACGCGGTAGGCGGGAATTTGACGCGCTATTAGCAGCATTAGGACGACTCTTGAGTTGCTTCGCTCGGTTATGCCAACACTTCCAGTGGAAGCTTCTTTGTTGGTGTAGAGCGGCTTCTTCTTCCGGTCGGCGGACTGTGAATCGAAATTAGGAATCGAAATTTAAACTTTTGAACGATACCGGGAAAATCACAAAGCTAGTCCCGGTTCCAATCGATACTCGACACCCAAGCCTACCAATGACAATGAAAATTAAAATGATGGAGAAATACATAACTATTTATTAATCAAGTTGATTTTAATTTATAGAAACAATTTTTTAGTTAATTGCAAAATATGCATATATTTACAAATATTTAAGTATTTTGAGAGCATAGTAAGAACGACTCGATTACATAATTCATGGTGTTTCATGGGAGTGACAGCGCTCCGACTCTCTGATTGGTGGAATTTTCCTTACAGCATCACAGGTCATGTAGTTTTTCACTACGATTAAAGCTACTAAACAATTGTTTCATCTTAAAATGATGTAAAATGATACAAACTAATGCCTTCAACACGCATACCATAGATTTAGGTCTGTCTTTTATAGGTTTATAAGTTAAAAATCAATTTATGTAGGCCTACACATTAAAAAAAATAACTATTTCCCAATGAAGAAAATGTATGACTACGTTTTTACTTTCAGAACCAGACTGTTGCAGTATATTGACTGTTGTTGTTTTATATATATATATATATATATATATATATATATATATATATATATATATATACACTGTATTAACCATTGGTAGCAAGATATCAATGAGGTGAAAATGACAAATATTAACAAACACCATGTAGAAGTGAAATATCTTTGAAAACACCAAATAAACAACAAACCACCACTAGTGTTTAATGGGTCAGTCACACTCCTGGTTAAACCGCGGCCTAACCGTAAACCAGCACTAACAAACCTAGAAAAACTATTTATACTGATGATTTTGTACAAGTCAAAGCTCCTCCCCTTTCCCACAATGCTCTACTGTGCCAGACATCATCCCACAAGGGTCACATGGGATACTCGACTCCCAGATTTCCTGTCCACAATTAAGCCAGCCAATAATGCAGCCGGCGCCTGCCAGGACTGTAGGCGGCCCCGCTCTCTTGGTCCTGCCAGTCTTTTACAGAGTGCTGTTCTGCTGATGGTGCACTGGGGTGAGAGGAGGGTACTTTAGAAAAACAGCCATCCATTCAGCAGAGCCAGGAGACAAGGTCTAATGAGTTTACAGAGACCAGGAGAAAACACACACATAACTCAGCATACACATCTACTCTGGACAGGCGGGCAGTGATGGGATGGAAGGATTGGGCTGTTATAAGAATGAAAGTGGTCCACTGCCTCTTTTTTGACATGGCACAGCTATTCAGGGTTATAAATGATACTGTTAAAACTGAAAGAGATGGACAGACAAACGGGGAAAGATGAGTTATATCCACCTTGTCACTGAAACAGATGAACTCGGCTTCTGAGAAGGCATAGTGGATGCTTGAATCAGACTGAGGTCATCAAGCTACATCCTCTCAAGCACATATCAGTCTGTGCCAATAGGCTATATCTTTAATTCCCAGAATGCTCTACTTTCCACTTCCAAATGAGTACAAATCACATGCAGACAAATTCTGTTAAACTGCCTTTGAAAGGACAATGAATGAAGCTCGAAAGAAAAGCTGCCACATTATGCTCTGTATAGAATCACGTGTTTTGCACAATCATTTAAAATCTTAAAGTGCTTTATCCGATTGATGAAACTGAGTTAAAACAACCACTTGATGACAAATAATCTTACATAAAGTAGATTTTGAAAAAGAACATAGGAACCTTAACTTAAAAATATGAAAAGTTTGAGGTAAGTATAAGGAACTAAAACTTTTATTCAGCAAGGGTGCATTATATTGATCAGTAAAATTACAGTAACAACATTTATAATTAATGTTACAAAATATTTTTTTTCTCAAATAAACGCTGGTTCTTTTAAACTTTCTATTAATCAAAGAATCCTGAAAAAAGTATCACGGTTTCCACAAAAAAAAGTTTTCGTCATTGAAGATAAAAAAAGTGTTTATTGAGCATCAAATCGTCATATTAGAATGATGTTTTGATGTTGAAAATTCAGCTTTGCCATCATTCAAAATATTACTTTTGTTACTGTATTTTTTATTAAATAAATGTAGTCTTGGGGACCATAAGAGACTTCTTTCAAAAACATTTAAACATTTTACAGAGACCCCAAACTTTTAAACAGAAGTGAACATTGAAGCTACAATGATTCAGTTATCAATACACTGCATGTTACAACAATCAATAACTAAATTATTCGGCCCAAACCGAAACAAGCCCTTGTGGATGTAAATCAAGTATTGACAGACAAGACCCTGAGCATGAAATATAGAGTTAACATATAGAGAGAGCAGATACAGAAAGTGAAGTAGTCCTTCCAGCCCCTCTCACCTAATTTAGCCCAAGGACAACAGCACGTCAGTCTACAAGAGAAGAAAGAGGGGCGCAGAGAGAGAGAGAGAGAGAGAGAGAGAGAGGGCGCAGAGAGAGAGAGAGAGAGAGAGAGAGAGAGAGAGAGAGAGAGAGAGAGAGAGAGAGAGAGAGAGAGAGAGAGAGAGAGAGAGAGAGAGAGAGAGAGAGAGAGAGAGCAGCAGGTCACAAGACAGGCACACACACCAGTCCTGTTAATGAATGCAAGGAGGAAAGGGATGGTTCACCCAAAAACAAGAATAAGATCATTATTTACTCCTTCACACAGTTTTAAAACTGTGAATAAATAAATAAAAAAGTCTGCTTTGTAAAGTCTGATTTGTAAACTGGATAATTCACTTTATTGAAAAAAAAGCTGAAAAGAATCATTCATTAGCTGATCAGACTCTCACTTTGAGTCACTGCCTCATTGATTCAGTTAAAGCAATTGGAGATAATTATCTCTTTTCCTAACAAAAACCTATGGCTTCAGATGACTGAATAAAGAGCACAAGAGCTTTTAGAGTCATACTGAAAAGAGCTGCATAAAGATTATTCAAAATTTCTTCTGAGATCCACAAAAAAAAACACTAAAACAGCATAAGAATTTGGATCGGTGTGTGTGTGTGTGTGTGTGTGTGTGTGTGTGTGTGTGTGTGTTCGAAAGAGTGAAAGAGAAAGTCTTTCTTGAGGTCAATACTTTATTTAGGTGAGCGTGCAGAAAATCTAGAGAGAAAATCATGAGATGCAGCGAAGAGAAAGCTGAAGTGAGAAAATAAATGCTTAGAAGTCAGGAAGAACCAAAAGTCAAAACAAAAACATTAAAACACAACAGTGGAGACAATATAGGACAAAAGTTAGAAAATATAAAAGACATGGAGAGGGCGGTCAGGCTAGAACACATCTTCTCCAGTACACACAGTCACTGGTCTAATCAAAGCCTCTTAAAATAGCTGCACTGTTATTTTTCAGAGCGTCTGGCAACCTTTTCCCTCACATAATCACTTCTCTTCTAGCACGCTGGCCTGCGCTGCACACTAACTGAGAAACACCTATGGTCAGTGCTAGCTGTGCACTGATCAATGACGCCAATACGCGAACAGGATTAAAGTCTGTCCCTTAAGCCCAGAGGGTCACCGCAAATAATCTGCCATCGATTATTCTTTATAACCCAGCTGAGCTGGCAGGAACAGTAGTGCTAATGTCAGCTGATTAAGGTGCACGGACACGTCCCATCCTGTCCCGTGCTACTCAATAGGCTTGAATCAACAGCCACCGACACTGGCATCTCCCACAGACCTCTACACACGGCCTGAGGTGCAAGACAGTGAAAGAGCACATGAAACAGATGATCAGATTTTCTGCTAAAAGGACACACAAAAAACACTTAGTACAGAACTATGAGAGTTCTCTTTTTTCTTTCGCTCGTCGTCAGTGTGTCACAAGACAGGCGTCTGAAAATCTTCAGAACACAAACAGCATCACATAAACCAGCTAAACTGCCAGAAATCTTGTAGAAGCAAAACAGCTTCAAAAAGTACAGCCACAATTCCATTAGGATGAAAGAAAGCATGTAATTATATTCTCAGCTTCTGTTTGGAAACTCTGCTTTGATTATGCACTCAAATATATGGGCAGGGTGTGTCCCCAGTGACAGACAGACAGACAGACACACACACACACACACACTAGTCTGCTAGGATTTACATTCATGAGAGTGTGTACAGACAAGCCAATACAGGCAGCAGTATTCCTAATGTGTAGAGAGTCAAAATGAGGTTATATCAAAATAAAAGCAGCATTGTGAATTATGGAAGCATCCGATAGCTCTACAATTATATGATATGAGCTGGCATGGACCACTTCCACTCTTACTGACCTACATTACACAAAAACACTCCTTCAGTGACTTTTGCACAAACAAACACATACAAGCACTGTTAAAATATTAACAGTTTCCTATGCGTCGCTCAGTAAAAAACAACCTCAACTCATTTTGCTCATAGATGGCTAAGAAATAGACCATGCCACTGGTTGAGATTATGGCTCAGGCTGATCTTAGAACAATGACATAATTAACTCTAAACAAGCCCTTAAATTTTTTACATGGTTCCTTCAGTAAAACAGACTCTCTAAAAACCTAAATCCAGTGAATATCTAAAGATTGAAAGATTTTCTCCAAAGAGTGAGCAGTGGCCCAATGCATTAGAACTCACCCTCAGCAGTTACACTGGCTTAAAAGATAGAGTTTCTGTGCTTACACACTTGAAAGGATTTCTAGTGCAGTGTAGGGGGGTGACTGTGGGCATTAATGTGTTCATACTGGATAACTCCCAATACAGCAAAAATAAAATAAAAAGGACACTATACTGAAGGTAGAGGGTTTTCCTCTCTCTCAAAGTTTTTTTTTAATGTAAACAGTTCAAAAAGGGACGCAGGGCAACATTAAACATGGTGTGAGTTGTTCAATACAGTTATAATACTTCAAAGGGCCTTTCGTCAAAATCCCCCTCATCTGCAGACATTCAGAATAGGGAGAAGTAGTGAGGTTTGAGGGAATGCTTAACCATACACATAAATAATGAGGGGAACTGTTAAAACATCTCAGTTCTCACCACTCTCTCACGATACCCAGCCCTTTGTGGTCTTCGGCTGGACCTAACAAAAGGGGCCATGGAAGAAATAAAAGACATGAAAGAAGAATAAAGGAGTGCAAAAAAGAACAAGAATGATGGAGAACTAGCTAAAGACAGAGGAGAATGAGGAAAACCAGGAAAGTAAAGGATGAGGACAATAGGAGAATGGATGAGACTAAAAAAAAGAACATAATCTGGAATAAGGCAGATCAGAGATAAAGGAGAAGAGGGTTGATGGGGAAAGAATGAGAGAGAAGGAAGGAGAGAGTGTAAGAATTAGATATTATGAAGGAGAATTACGGAGAATGCCAAGTAGAGCTGGTCCATAACCTCATACTTGCCCTTCACTATCAAGTGCCAGTCTAAACATATCTAGCTTGCCCATTTCAAGAAACATCTGAAGCTGCTTTTCTCATGGAGGAGGTATCTTGGACATGGTCCTGTCCACAGTCATGTTGGCTGAAGATGCACAGGATGCACTTTCTAAAATACATCTGAGCTCAAACATCCTCTGTTCACTTTTCACTGAACCCAAGCCCACGGCTCTGCCTTAATACACCGCTACTGTTTGGAGCTGTCATGGCGAAAGCACTGTGTGGGCTTAAATATACATTCACTCATCACAGGGGGCTTTTTCTGGTGGGGTGGGTAAATAAATGACTGTGATTAAGTGAACACTGTCTCTAGGTGGCCATGGGTGGATTCACTCGGCTCACTCAGTCATTAAAGGTGTACATGACCAGTATGGTGTTTGGCGTGACATTTTATCATTCAGGATTTGCCAGGCTTTTGTCCAATTGGCACCACCATCTGACTCGTCTCCTCAGTCCTATATAATTCTGCCCACCCAGATGTCTTTCTCCCAGTCACCCTTACTCAAGCTCAACCACAACCTGGGACCAAGCCACCCTGGGACAGCGTACGGGAGGTCTACCCAGCTGCTTTGTACAGACTTCCCCTCATAAACAAGTGGAGACACTAGCAGTAATGAAGTCATAGCCTCAAACACTGAACCACATCACACAAGTCATTTCTATGCTACTAATGAGTCATATCACTGAAGCGGACATGAAAGAAACATTTTTTGTGATGAGTCAAAGAACAGTAGCGAGAGTTTGTGTCTGAATGCACAGAAAAACATCATCCAGTTGATGATGTCATGGAGCCGCAAATGACAAAAGAAGGCTCAACATCTGGAAACAAATCTTTCCACTTTTGCTAACACAGATACAAGAATTTAACGGAAGACCAATTTTGTTAGAGAAACATCTAAATACATTTCAAGCAAATAATTCCAAAACAATTTACCAAAATGCACATGACTCATAAACATTATTTTAATTATCAAACACTATCACACAAAAAAAACTGAAGAACTGAGCCCTGGATTATAAGGAAATTTTCCCCATCTGAAAAAGGGAATTTAATGGACTTCAAATCTTTTACTTTTATGATTCAGAAGGGTGCTCATGAAGGCCCCATGTAGCTGCTATGATGCCTCGCTCCAACATATCGCTGAGCGTGCACTGGTGTGGACTTCACAATGGACAACTACCTGACAGGTAATGCAACATTACATAACCAGTAAGTGAGAACTCGAACGAGGATTTCAAGGGCTGAGGGTGACCATTTGGGATAAGACTACTATGATTATCAGCTCGATTGTATCTTGTTGGGGAGATGGCTGAAAATAAACATCATAGGTCTACATTACTATAGATCTCGTAACCAGATATGCATCATTTGAAAGGCAACCTCAAAAAAGTGATAATATTTACAACCTCAGCTTCAAGTGATTGAGTGCTCCAACAATTCCTTGGAAAAGTCTTAGATAAGTACATTAAACTAAATCCCAAATCACACGTTGCCTTATCTCAACAAACATCCCTCCCCTCCCTGTCCCCACCAGACCTCGAAGTCCCTGTTTTTATTCTTGTTCTGTCCTGGCAATATGTTGATTGGGACAACTCATGTTTCAAGGTCCTGACAGGTCGCTAACCAGGTCTGAGCAGAACCATAACTGGAACATTCACACAACTGTTTGGAGTTGAAATTGGACTCCAAACATTAGCCTTATCTCAAAGCAACCTGAAAAGCAGCAGTAAAGGTACTGATCGGAATCTGTTAACAGGGAATGCCCATTAAGAATCAGATTACAGAGATGTATTCCTCTAGGTTTAAAGACTCCATGCCTACAGAAAGGTTGCAGCTTGGTGGTCAATGCAGCACTGATATACTGTAGCCTCAGGTGAGAAAGACACTTAATTCATTCTTCCACCACATAAGCCTTTTAAAACTTTCAGTGAAAATTCAGTTGCACATGACTTGTGCCCTTTCAGACTTAAATATCCAAATTATCACCATTAAGACCGAGCATTAAAAGGTTCATTTTTTAATATCAGGCCAGTTAACTTCTTACTGGGCTAAAAATATGCTGTGTGCCACTAAGGGTGCTGGAGGAAGCTATTTAAGTCATTCATGAGGTCATGGGTAACATCCCAAGGAATTCTTGATGTTACACTGACACACTCCAAACTCTCATTCCACACATTCCTAACGCCAGACGTAGCCATTGAACGCTGAGCATCAAATTCCAAAAAGTGAAATTTAACGCTGAACAATGTGAGACGAGCACATTTTCTGTCATTTAAACTGGCACAATGACACTAGAGTTGTGATAAAAGTTGGTTGCGGAAATCACAATTACTGTAGTGTCTTGACTAATTGGATTATTTTCTCACAAGCTCTTCTTTCAACCTCTCCCTCCCCCGGGCACGTACATTAAAACACATCTAACACCATCAGTACCATACAGTCTTCTGTTTTGAGGTAAACTGAGAACATGGGCTCTATTGCCGACTGAATACAGTAACAGGAGAAGTGTTCCGGGCTTCTGACGATCAGCTCTGTATGCCAATACATAACTGTTATTAGATATTTCATACTATGCATGAAAGAGTTTATAGATAAGTTGTGCATGCTTGATTCTTCTGTGTTGAAGCTGTTGTTCTGGCATCACCAGACATTTCACAGGAAGCACAGCAACCTTATTTTTAAACCATTGTTCCTTCTCTTACAACACCAGTTTCCACAATGTACTGGTATAGCGGACTGTCTAATTTACAGAGACCAGAAAAGTGAACTATAGCAGTAACAGTGAGACCTGGCCAAACATCTGTTGTCTTGAGAGCATTCATTAATCTCTGCCACGGTCTTACAGGAACCAGAGGTCACAGCCTAGTATTTCAGATGACCAGATATGCTGGTCAAATGGTTGGCTTGGATACACAGCCCTCAGAGAAAAAAATTATAATACTTCCTACTGATATACCAAAGCCTCAAAGTCACAAATCTCAAACACTTTTTTCTCACTATAACTCAACAAAGCTTGCTGTGAAATGCAGGATAAGTTTAAGACTTAGAAAGATTCAAACAAGTCAGAACTTGGAGCTAAATGTTTAAGGCTCTAACATAAGATGATGCAAAAGTCTTACACTGGTGCAAGATGAGAATAGGTCTGTAATGCCCCGATATGCAAGTCACATCGCTGGAATTACAAAACAGCCCGGCTTTCTCACCAAAGACACAGTGCTATTCAGCAAGCTGACTTGGGGGAGGAATGGATCACACGTATCAGCCAGCCTTCCCATCCAATCTCTAACTCCTTCAGCGGCAGGAACTTCTGAGTTCTCTGCTGGGAACCGAGCCTACAGTGTTCCCATTGTAAGGGCCAGTCACCCACACGTGATTGAGGGAGAAACTTGACACAAATGCTCCCATTCTGCAAGGACGTGGAAAGAAAAGAATGATGGGGATGTGGGGGGTAAACGGATGTGCCGTCACCACTGACTGAACCTCTGAACCATAAGTGGGATGGAGCTGGCCAAGGTATGAGCGAGATTGTGGAAAAGAGACTGATGTTTAAGGCAGCAAGGGGACAATAACCAACATCTTTTACAGCAACTGGATTTGGACAGAACATGTCCACATCACTTCGGATCAGTCTTGGGTGAGATACTTGTAATGGAAGAACAGAAAACTTCTGATGTTTGTACAAAATACAAAATAATAAAATGGAAAAATGTCAAAAGGAACATCCTATTCCAAATATAATGACTCAAATGAAAAGGTTAAAAAAAGCCTTAGAGCCTTAGCATTTTAACCCCAAAAGTTTACCCAACCTCGGTCGGAAAATTAATTACGCACACGGAGATCCATTTAGATATTTCCCCCAATGTGTGCCTTCAAGAAAATCAATGAAACGGCAGGAAGCCGTGCTGATTAGATTCCGCTGCGTGCATGAGCCTTTCATCATGTTTACTCCTACTCACTTCCACCTAAACATGTGTAACTGTACTTTTTAATCAGTTAATGCACAGCGGCAATGTAAGCTTCCATGAGAGATTTTAAAACGTCACAAACCACCCACAATCATCCATGGTTAATAGTAACAGTGGCAAAATAAAAGTGTCAAAGTAAAAATGCTACAAACACATCCAGTAAGCCTTGTAACTTTACAGTTGGCATGGCAGATTATATTTATTTTCTGCCATTTTATTTTATGAACAAACTCATAACACGGTTCAATAAGACTGTGATTAATTAAACTAAACATGTAAAGTTTACATTTGAATCTTGGTGTATACGGTAAAATTAGTTTTGCTTTGGTCATCAAAAACAAAATGGAAACTCATGTTTCTAGGCTAGAGCCTGCTCAACCCCAAACTGATTTCTACACCACTCTTCACATGTAATCTGCATATATTTACAATCCGTACAAGTCAAAATGAAACTGATTTCAGACAGGCAACACTAACTTCCTGGTAAACGACACAGATAGGGAAGCACAGAGGGAAACCCCATTTCCTTAGCAAAGCTTACAGAAGTTTAACCTTAAACACGAGTACCCTTCACTCCACATACACTCACCACTTGAGGTGTGGTACAGTAAAAATTTACAGGGAACCACAGATAAAATTTTAGCCAAGTCAATCATAACAGATGTTTAAAAACAACGTCTACAATATCCCCTACCCCTTTTTATATAAGGTGCAAATGGGCTAGCATGCATTTCAGTAAAGGCTAGGTTATTAGATTAAGATCTGAAACTAGCTCAGGATCCCAACATGTTTTAGTGACTCACAATAACATTCTCAATACAACAAGGTGGGGGTAAGGTACGACAGGAAACAATGTCTCTCCCCAATAACAGGCAATTGCTTCTGCTAACGCCACGCTGAATTTAAATATCCAGGTTAAGCGGAGCGATCATTCAGGTGCCGGTGACTCAGACACTTTCACTGAGAGGAAACAGTGACTGTAATAGAGAAGCAGATTAAAAATAGAGGGAGGGGGAAACACAGATCATCAATGCTCAGAATTTACCATCATTCTCCACTCTCTCCTTTTAACAGTAGTGTTAGGTCATGACATAGAAAAAAATGAGGAAATCTGAATGAGTTTTTCCTGAGGTATGAGCACTTAAATCCCATGGAAACTACTGAGAAATGACTGGGCACTGTGGTGAAACTACATGTTTTCTGCTGAAAACACGAGTGGCCCTTGCCTGTACAGAAGTCGTTATCACAACGCTAAAGTGTTGCTATGTGGTTTATGAGGTGCTCTGGGTGGTTTGCTAGAATATAGTTAATTAGTTGCTAAAATTCTTGGTGGTTGCTACAGTGTTAATAGAAGGTTACTTCAATCAAGCTAAAAGACCGTAGCTTCAATTCTCTAGATATGGCTTGAGTTCCTCCTTTAATAGGTAAATAAGTCTTTTGAATGTTCCTGTTTTTATTATGAAAGCAAATTGTAACGTCAAGCTTTCGGCATGTTTACAAGTGTCACTCGCTCACTCTCTCTTCACAGAGAGCCTTTGATTTGGGTGCATTTATAGCTTCTGTCACTACTGTGTGAAGATAAGTGTTTTTTATTGGAGTCAAATGAACTGAATGAATAATGTTTATGGCTGTTTAAAGAAAATTTCAACAATGGCAGATGGTTTGGCACGGGGGGAAAGTGTTGAGTGTCAAAAAAAAGACACAGCAAGAAAGCAAAATTGATTTGTATGTCGCTAACAGTGAGGCCAAAAAAAGGCAATTTTGCAAAATGTAAACTGGCAGGAATTTCAAAGTTTGCTGCGGCATTCAGCTCAGTGAAAATAAGATGCTGAAAATGACAAAGCTTCAAAGAATCCCTCAATACTTGTCAAATAAGGAACAGTACGCAAATAGGGAGATTTACTACTAATTGTGAAAACTAAGGCCTCTTGGCCAAAAAACACTTTTCTTGGATTGAGCATCAGTGCATTTACCAATGTCTGTTCAAAATGACAGTGCACAATACAGAATATGGTGTACTATTTTAACAATGCACATTATTGAACAATAAACATTTCAAACAGCAACACTGGGTTCATTACAACTCATGTTGTAGTAAGTTTAATTCTGTGAGTGGCGCCCAGTTGTTATCTATAAAATGATGTGGTTATTTGGCATTATCACAATTGACATTGTTTCTGGTTCATTAGTCACATTGGAAATGGAAGATCAAGTTAAGTGCATTTGCATTGTGGGATAAAGTATTTTGAGCAGTGTATATTGGTTCTATACTCCACTATGCATTCAGAAAATGTGCGTGCTTTGAATAGTATACACATTGTACGCTGCAGAAAAATGGTAGCATCTCAAACATTGCCCTGTGTGCAATTACCACAGCAATGCTAGGGCCTCTTAGCAGCCCCCCAAGAGCCCCATTAGACCCAGGGATGTGCAGCATACCCATCAAAAGCACTTTGTTCTCCAAATGTAGTGCCAGCCAATCAGAGGCCCTCGAGTGACAGCAAGCGACCACAGACTTGGCCAGGCATCTGCATAGCTCCGCCTACCTATCTTCCCCTCCTACAGCCTGACAACAACAGCATGCTGCTCGTTTTCACAGCCATCCATTTGCTCGCTCGCACACTCTCCTTCACTGCTGCGTGAGTAGTTAACTCGTTCCGTGTGCAGGAGACACAGTGACTCTTCTTCTTAACCTCTCTGAGCTTTATGTTTACTCACAGGAGGTAACCAGCAATGTGGCAACAGAAATTTGCACACGGGAGACTGAGAGACTGAATGGCTTCTAACGCACACACTCAATGAATACACAAATAATACACGCTCGCACAAGCTGCCTCCTGGCCGTCTGGCTAATCTGGCAGCAGCCGTGGGAGGTCAGGCTGGTTTATGCAGGAAGTAAAATGCGTTCTCTCTTCTATTAACAATTAAGTCCTGCAATTTCTCTCATGACCCTTAAAACACCCTTAAATGACCCAAAGAAGTGTGTAACTTCCATATGCTAGAAATTACTAGCAATCAAACGCAACTAGCTGATTAGAGAGGTCAAATCGTTGATCAAGATTTTGTTCATTTTTTTATTTATTTTTATTGGACGCATAATGTAAAACTCTCTTGGAAAGTTGAATCTTTAAATGCATCTCCTTTAAAAAAATGTCCATTTAGAATGAGTCTTCGAGACTCCTACGCTCCTGTTCCCTGCTGCATGTCTAGAAATTTTTTAAACTTAAATGGTCCTTAAGAAACGTGTGCATTCACATCAAAAGAAGCCCAAACAAGTCAGCTGTGGTCAACTAGTTATTCAAAAAACCCACTGACTAATCAGTTTTGAAAATGTAATTTTGCACTTCCTTAGTATACAGGTCTGAAAGAGGAAAAAATATTAATGGTGTTGAACATGAGCCGATGTATCTTTCTGAAGAAGTGTGGGTTTGGGTGGAGTGATGGGTCTGTCATCACGGCTCTTATCGCTTCAGGCTCTGTATACTCCTTCCACTTTTTCTTTTTCTCTTGGTGAGATGCAACAAAGAAAGCCCCCCCTATGAGCAGGGGAGAGGTGTTAACAGCAGCCTGACAGGAAGAGAGCCTTCAGAGGCCATCTTAAATTCAGTTCTGACTACAGGCAACAACTATCTGTATTCCTGTATGCAAATGATTCCTTTATAACGTGGATCCTTGCACTTGAATTCACACCAGCATTTTATTGGAGTAATACACACTCCTCCCCACTAGGCTTGGGCGGTATCCACATTTTGATACCGTCACACCTCCTCCCTATTTTACCGGGGTATACGGTATTACCGTGACTAATTAAAAATTATGACATAAGGCTCAGACAGCGTCACCAAACTGTTGGCTTGTGCCTACACCGTTCAGAAACTGAATACCAGATCGGGCAAAAAACAAACAAAACAAAAATCAAGCCCAACCCGTGCATGTTGTGTCTGATCCCGGCTGACGGCATTAAATGTAATTATGAGCCGGAGCCCTATTTAGACTCGACTATTTTCAATACCTGGGCCGTTATAATATAGTGGCGCCAAATAATTTTTTAACCCAGGTGCTGAGGGGGTGGTAGATATAAATACTATTTATAAATGAGAAAAAATGGGACACTTAATAATATTTAATTATTTTAATTATGACAATTAAAGTATTAATTTTATTAATTAATTTAAATTAAATTAACAAGCAACAAGCAAGAAGTGCATTTGTAAATCCGGTGACACGCGTCCATTGATTTTTATTAATACAACTTTTCTGTCAGTGCTGCAAAGATTAAGATGACGATCGCCATCTCCTAGTGAACGCGCATATATAGAGGAAATGCAAATCATGGATTACATAATCAGAAGGTATAGGCTAGCCTTTTTCTTTTCGTTTTGAATTGTTTCGTTTAAAGAAATTGACGATTGATATCTCCGTAGTGAACGCGCCTATAGAGAGAAATGCACATCATGGATTAATCCGAAAGTATGCTGCCTATATTTCTTTTCCTTTTGAATTCTTTCGTTTAAAGCAATTGACGAATCGCCATCTCCATAATGTACGATAGAGATGAATGCACATCATGGATTACATAATCAGAGAGTAGGCTAGCCTATTTCTTTTCGTTTTGAATAGTTTCGTTTAATGAATTTCATGATCGCCATTTCCGTATGAACGCGCATAGAGAGAAATGCACATCATGGATTAAATAATCAGCGAGTGGACTATTTATTTTCGTTTTGAATTATTTTGTTTAATGAAATTTAAAGCTTTATTTAGATATAGGCCTATCTGTCATGTCTGTGAGACATACACTGAGTTTTGGTTAATTTATGATGAGATTTCAATGCAAGTGACCGCGGCGCGCCAGCGCACGATCATGTCATGATTTTGTTGTCTGCTATATTTGATTCGTATTTATAAAATCCAAGCAATTGGTTGATAAAAAAATTATTAAAATTAAGATACAATTTATACAAAACGAAATTCACTTTAAAGAAAGGCCTTTTACATATTGAAACTTAATTAAGTGGTCAATGTCTGACTCCCGATGCATCCCATCTTACTCGTGCTGTTCAGTTTTCATTATCAACGTAAAAAAAAATTACATTATAATATTTTAACAAATATAAACTAATGTGCTTATTTAATGAACTCGGGGCAAAATGCATGCTCGCAGCAGTGAGTGGGTGGTTGTTCCGGAGATGCGACATTAGGTTAGAGGTGTTTCCATCTCTCGCAGTCACCTTTTTTATTGCAACATTTACAAATTGCCTCGTCAGTATTTACCGCCTCTCCCTTCTCTCTCTCTCTCTTTCTCCTCCACACTGTCACTTGATGACAACTACATAAGCATTTTTAGGCATTGAATAAATTATATTTATATATTTTATATAAGTGCCGGTAATGACGGTGTTGAAACTGATACCGTTGCTATTATAAGACCCCGCGGTATACGATATTACCGTAATACCGCCAAACCCTACTCCCCACACATTATTTTCCTCAGGAAATTATGGCACACTTGTGCATCAGTGCTTCTGATTTTTCAGAGGGACCTTAAATGGGTCTCTCAGAGCATGACCTAACAGTCATGTTAAGGGTAAAGACACAGTTGCTCATGGCCAAGAACACCAATTCATTTTCCTGTTCAGGGAAATTTAACAAAACTGGTGTCATATGTTCTGGCCTAATACATAACGCATGCCATCTAGAATTGTTAAAGCATGTTCTCCAATACATTGAGCCATGGTGTTCATAAAGGTAATGCAACTTCCAACATTTCCTGATCCTGTTCTCTAGAGATGCACCGGCCAACCAGCCAAAGGAAATGGGCAGTTTTTGCTTAAAACACCCGATTAACAACCGGACGTTTTTTTGTTTTGTTTTATATTAGCTGATCTCTGTTCCAGAATTTTACACTGGATCAGAATCGGCCCAGTTGCTTAAAAATATCGGAATCTACAATCAAAAATCATGATCAATGCATCACTGCTGTTCTCCTCATCATTTCCTGTCCTAATTTCAATGTTACAATAAGTGTTGTGAGTGTAAAATTCTCATTAATCTGATAAAATACACAACGACATGTGATAAAAAGTTTAGAGAAACTAGCAAATCCAGGTACTTTCCAACTCATGGAAAATGATCTGTCCAGGAATTGATTCCTTGTCATTACTGATGACGCCTGCAAACTGATAGCATTCAATATCCATGATGTTAACCATGGTAGTTTCCATCATAACAGTTACCGCTCTATGATACTAACTGGACGTTAGTGGTAAGAACGATGGCGTGATTGAGGCGCTCACATTACAGGATGTCTCTACACAGTCATGCACGGTTGACCTGACAGTTAAGCAGCCCCACCTGCGAATACCACCGTTTAGACCTACCAGATTGCCTCACAACAGTAAAGAAAAGCAGAGTTGGTTTGAGCATGTTCTCTCTTATTTTAGCATTACAAGTTCCTTTGTTGGAGAAGACATGGGAAAACATTATAAATTAGTGCAATCTGTCCAATCTTTCCCTGACAGACGAAAAACAAGCAGGCCCTGAAAGTGTGCCAGTAATCTCCCAGAAGAGCCCGTCAAGTAAAAACCTCAAAACCTCCACACTCTATTTTCTTCTGCTATAAGCCTCAATTTAGCCATTAGTAAAAACACACTAAAGGAAGACTTAATGGCTTTCTTCAAAACAGACCTTCAGTGTATCATCCTAACTGTATAATGATCTGGTCTCCTGCCAGGAGAGCAGCAAATGAACAGTACATGAGAGGGAATCCACTCAAATTTACAAACCTTGGTCAAACTTCACATCTGAGGTAAGTATTCAAAAGAATAATAAGCCGTTTTAGAGAAAAACACAACACATTATGATTGCTCATTCTTGGAGTTTGGGGAATTCAGTCCTTTAAACGTAGCTGTCAAATTTTAGTGCATAACTTATCTTGCACCATTTGTGCCACAGACAGAATGGTGCCTAAATGTTATTGAAAAGTGTGCTATTACATTTCTTTGTGATAAGATGATATTTTACCTGGTGGGCAATTAAAAAATAAAATAAAAAAAGTTTACTCACCTACATGTCATTGCAATCCTGTATGATTTAAGCCCCTTTCACACAGAGATTCCGGAAAATACACGGATAATGTGACCCGGCATTTATCCCGGGACTGTTTTATTTCGGTTCATTCACAGTGCCAGTTATTTGTCGGGATCTGTGAGTGCGTTCACACACAACCCACAAAGATCCCGTAAAGACAATAACGTCAGGATGAGACGTGTAATGTACGCATCGAAAACATGTACACGCACATACCATTCCACAAAGCTGGCGAACGATCTCAGCTTCAGCACGGATAGTGAGGAGCTCCTGGTCTCTGCTTCGTTCCAGTTTGCAGACATTTGTTCGTCCTTTCTTTGTTGATGACGAACACAAACTTTCTTCTAAGAGCAACAGAGTCGCACGATGGCACGAGCGTCATCACTATGACACACCCCTTACGGCATTGGTCCTGGCTTTTGTTCCCACAGCGCGCGTTCCAGGACTGATTCCGGCAATGTTACTAGGTCCCCAACCCGGCATCGATTCCGGTATCAATCCCGGGTCGTGTTTGCGTTCACACAGAAGGCGTTCTGGCAATTTCCCGGCAATTTCCCGGGATCAACGCGGTGTGTGAAAGGGGCTTTACTGTTCATTTGTGAAACACAAAAGCTGAAAAATGTCTCTGTGTGGTTATCCATACAATGAAAGTCAATGGGCTCTGTTGTTTGGACCCATTTGACTTTGACTGTATGGACAGAATGAAACATTCTTCAAAACATCTCATTTTGTGTTCTGCAGAAGAAAGAAAGTCTTACAGGTTTGGAATAGTATGAAGGCGAGTACATGACAGAATGTTCATTCCTTTAAATTGAAGGAGAGGCCCAAACATCATAGACACAGTGACCAAAACTAGCCAGGGTGAGGAGAACACACAGTTCCCTCTCTACCTCAATGTTCCATAATGCAACATTGTACCCAGCCAGGCCATATTGTGGCTAGAAAGCAAGAGAGTGTTAAGTGGAGGCCTTTTACTGCTTTGTTCTTCCGAGGTAAACACCCACTAAAAGGTCAACTAGTTCAAAGGTACAAGGCAAGCCCACCATTTTTTCAGGAACTGTGGTTACGTGAACGCTCAGCACAAATTCAATTTGCGCTTTTCAGGCACGTCGTCAAGCATGAAAGATCAAGCCATTGTGACCATTTGTGTCACCACAGTGCCTGGTTGATTTATGGTCTTTCCCCTGTGAGAGGGGTTGACGGTTTGCGCACTGCACATGTTATGCAACATCAAGGGGACAGTTCGTGACAACAGCATTCATATTCCAAAAAGAGGCAGAGAAAGTTGACCATTCTCACCGAGACATCCTTATTACATTAGCCTACATCAAATAACAGTGCATTAGCTAGAGGAAGAGGACAATCTGGTGGGATAATACAGAGCCAAAAAGAGTTAGGCTGAAAACTGATCTCAAGTTTGGAAGGGGCTCTCCTCTACGGGATTTCAATGCCACTGGTCTGTGGCTGACAAACCACTAGCGATTAGCTGGCCTGCTATTAGTTGACCATCTTTATTTTAAGGACTGTAAAAAGCGCCCGTAGAATAAAAATAAAAAAACAACCACAGCAAGGACTCTTTTTTTTATGTTTCTAAAAATACACTCTGAGAGATGTTTTATTTGAATTATATAAAAAGAGCTTATGCTGTGCTAGCATCACGTCAATGAGTTAGCTTGCCAAACGTTTTTTGCCAGACAAAAAAAGATAACAGCTCTGCTTTTATGATCTATAGCTTTAATTGTATGCTAGCATATCATTTAAAAGCCATATTTCGCTCTGAAAAAACAGCTAAAACCAACCTAAACTGGTTTGCTGGTCTTAACTGGTTTAATCAGGTTTTTATGATTTAAAAGGAAATCCCTGCTAACAAAACGGCTAAAGCCAGCCTAAGATGGTAGTAAGTCTTTACTGGTTTAATCTGGCTTCTCGGAAATGCCCAAACCCCTCAAAAATCAGTCAGCAGACCTGCTAAGCCTTTTTTTGGTTAGAGTGGGTCTTTCAGTAGAGATTGCTCAACGTAATAACATTGTTCAGACCACATACATCAAAGTGATTTTGTGTTTCTAAACAGGCACTGAATAGATTATACCTACTTTGTTGTTGTTGTTTTGTTTTTTGACATTGTTGGGGTGGGGGTTGTTGGGTTTGCAGGCAATGGAACATATTTGGGGCCTGGACTGACTTAATTTAGTAGCTGGACACAATTTTTCCTGAAATGAGCTCTAAATTCCGATGAGGTACATTTCATTTTTTTTTTTTTTTTACAGTAGCCAGTTATACAGGTTATACAGTAGCCAGTTATACAGGTTATACAGTTTACTTTGTTTATTATTATTAAAAAATATTTCCTTATATTGTAATTGATATAGAAAAACAATGAACCATTCAAAGCAATACATTAGTTATTTTACCATGGTTAAGTGCTATGCTTGTCTAATAACTTCTTTAATAATAATCACAATTAGGCCAGTATAAACAGAATTGTGAGTCAGCACAGCAGAGCTGGATTTATTAGCGTAGAAACTGTCAAAGAATAATAAGGTCAAATATGGGAGTTCAATGTGTGTTCATTCTCTCAATCTTTCTTCGTAAGACAGAGGGGAGGTGACAGACTGGCCGCAGCTTGAGGTTCGAGGGGTTAAAGGGGGCTCAGATGGCAGGCAGAGAGTAAGGCGAACTGACAGTGAGATAAGATTACCAGTTACTCCGGTGCTGAAGGATGCAACCACAGCAGAAAGTGACAGTTGACAGGAGCACAGTGGCCGGGTGACCACAGACAGGCACTGCGCAAGACCTGCTGTCTCTCCACCACACCAAAAAAGAAATAGAGTAGCATGCAAAAAAATAAGAGCTCTCCTACTTTGCACTCATCGTTCTCAATTTTTCCATCTCTTCATATTCTACAAGTACAGCTCACAAAGACTTCAGCAATGCAAAACAGCAGATTAGTAGCTGGCATTAACATTTTACTTAGTTAAAATGAATATGTATTATTTTTAAATCTTTTTATTTTATTCTTTTGAGATTTTACATATTGTCTAGTCTCTACCATTAAAAAAGTTGAGACTAAGATTTTGTAATTTTAAATAAGTCTCTTCAGCAAGGCCTCATTGATCAAACATATAGTACACAGTTATAGTGTGAAATATTACAATCTACAATATATTTTCTGTTTCAATATATTTTATAATAATAAATCCAATTTATACCTGGGATGTAATTTTCAGCATCATTACTCCAGTATTGTGTCACATGATTCTTCAGAAATCATACTAATATGATAATTTGGTGTTCTAGAAACATTTCTTATTATTTTAATGTTGAAAACAGTTGTGCAGCTTCATAAAAAATTGTCAAGATTCTATGATTAATAGAAAGTTTAAAAGAACAGCATATATTTGAAGTATAAATATTTTGTAACTTTATAAATATATGTACCCTCACTTTTTAATGTGCCCTTTCTGAATAAAACTATTCACCTTTTTAACAATAAATAAATCTTACTAACCCCAAACATTTGAACAGTACTATATAAACACTTTAACAAAGAACAGCATGTACAATAACTGTACCATAAAAACGTTTTAGATAGAGCATAGAATGTTAGACTACAGCAAAGTCTCCCAGATGCCAGTTTAAAAAAAGAAAGAAAAAAGAAAGACAAGATGACTACAAAGAGAAAATTAAAATCATTTGAAATGGTGACTGGGGTCTATCTATGAGCCTGTTCTGAACATGTTTCATTAAGGCGTGTTAAATAAATAGAAGAGCAGCAGATTATATTCTACACATTAGCCATTAATTATCACACCGCAGAGCAAAAAAATCCATACTGTCTGAGAGGAAAATAGATCATAATGTTCAAGCCGCCCATTTAGGCTAACACACAAGCTACAGCCAAACAAAGCATCCGCTGTTTTCCTCCTACCAAACCAGCTTTTTTTTGGGCCCGATTATAGTGTGGGCCTCAGACAGACAGCCAGGTGTTAGAAGCTCGCTCAGGGCGTTTTTCAGATCAAACTAAACCCATTCTCACAAGCAGGTCACTGCCTAAATCACAGATTTTCACCTCATGGATTGCTGTGACTTTCTCACAGATGATTTCCTTCACAGTCTGTCAGCAGGGAGGCACTGGAAAGGCCAGTTAACGTAAGAAAACAGAAAAAAAAAGAACAATAAAAGGGTTAAAAAAAAGGTGACCAGGAAAGTAGGCTAGTAGAGCAATCAGCATATGTCTAAAGTGATGGTGTACAAAATGAAAGAAAGATCCTGACAGGTGGGAGGGAAAAAAAGCACTAAATAACTCCAGCATTCACTTGAAGGCTCATGGTGGAAAGGGGGAGATTTAGATTTTTCCAGTCAAAATGCAAAACAAATCTACAAAAAGGTTACATCCCTCATTTTTAATACAACACAAATAGCTGCTGACTTGAAATATTCAAGGCCAAAAAACAAGGTGATTTCCCACATCTGTGCATGAATGAGGCTGCATAAAAACAGAAGTTGTTCTTTTTCTCCACGCCTGTGGCAAAGACATTCCACAGGAAGAAGCCAGCCTAGAATCTCTGGCCCTTCACAGACACCAAATACGAGACTATGACTAATTTGACGCTTCAGCTCGCAAGAAATTGTGAGCCCATTCATTCCTACTAAAGTATAGCAGTTGAAATAAACAGCCGACTAAATCTGTAAATTCTACCTTGTGTGTTTACATTAAAACATGCTTACTGGAAACATGATGCTGTCACTCAATATTATTGCATTAACTGTGACAGGATTGACATCCTATAATATGTGTTTGCTCATAAATCTGTCAGCGCATATCCGAGGCAACTTCACCTAGACTCCTGAATTATATTATTCTTATTATATTATACATCTGAATTATATTATGATTTTTAATCAGGCCAGCTTTCCTATAGGTAATGTTTCAGATTGAGGTTCATGTAATCCAACCAAATGGTCTTTTGGTGCCTCATGCAAATACATGTTAAACCATACAGATTATTGCAAATTAAATGTTGCAAATGTAATGGAAATTAAATGTTAAATAAAATATTGTACTTTTTGTTTCATTGAAAGTCAGTGAGGTCCAATGTTGTATCAGACCCAAATTATTTCTATTGCATCAACGAAAAAGGCTGAAACAAATTTCATAATATCTCCTTGTGTGAAGAAACAAATTTCATCAACAATTTTCAATCTTCCTTTAATTATGGCAGTCAGACCCCCACCACCCACGTAATTCATACCCAGAATGGCAGGGAGCTGTATAAGCGGCTACATGTGATTTCAAACACAAAGTTGCAGATACCGATAAGTACATGTATGTCCAATGAGAGCAATACTGATTCAATTGCTGCTCTCAGTGGCCAGTAGAGCAGCAGTGAGATAATATAAAAACAAAAACGACAGGAAGATCAGAGGAGCTTGCAGCTCAGCAGACAAACAACTAACAGACGCTGCCATTAACCACAAGTCTGGACTAAAGCACTACTTTTTAGCAACAGAATCAATATCAGCCCAGCCTTGCTGTTGAGTACCTGCATAAAAACAGACGGCATTATACACGCATTCAGTGTTAACATACACGCGTGCATTTGTGTGTGAATAGGCCCCATTAAAACGAAACCTCAGTTGGTCTGGTCAGTTGAGTGTTTTTTTCTCCTTTCACATGTTGCAAAAAAAGCACAGGTGGATTTGTTGAAAATATCTGAATTATGAGTGAGCAGTTAAGAAGCTTGTTCTGTCTCCCCGGAAGCAGCCAGAGCTCATTATGAGCTCTCAGCATCTGCAGAGCACCACTATTTTTAAGACACTCAAGTGGTGATTAAAAAAAAAAAAAAAGGGACTCTGTGTTCTGGCACTGGGGTGGTTACTATGGAAACATAGTGGCTAGGCCCCTCTGATGGCAAAGTGCATGTGTGATCAAGGTTCCTTTATTTCCAAGACACTGTTTTTAGTCACTGCAGAAACGCTAAATTATACTTTCAATTAGGCTATATTTACTTGTAAAGTGATTGTTTGTTCCATGTTCATTAATTTGAAAATTCTGTCTCGAAATAACAGCAAGTAGCTCATTTAGAGAAGCTCATTTCCAACCTGACAATAAATGTGAGAATTGGAGAAGTTCTAAATAAATGCTATAATGTTGTATACGGACACGTGCCAAGAGGACTGGAGCCAATGACTTTGATGAGCTTATTGTGGTGTAAAAAGTGATTTAAATTCAGATCACTTTACAGAGCTAACAGCACCATTAGTCACCATGGCTGAAACTCTATCTGGAACTGGATTTAATGATATTATCTGGATCCTGTCAGATTTGTCCTTGACTGTCAAAAGGTTTTGTGCGTTAAACAAGAGACTGTCATTAAATCCATGGACAGGTTTGCTTTTCAGGACCTCAAACAGTGTTAAACAGACACCGGAGATCCTTGCCATAAGGGTTAGCTTATGCTTAAAAACAATTAGGCATATAAATATATTAAAATATATTATACGTTTCTTTAAAATGTATGTTTTGTGCATTCAAAAGGAACAAGCAATAGTAATTTAAAACAAAAAAGATGGTAGAGTCTAGCAAAGTGCGATTTAATGCCTTTTTCCATTGACCTATTGGATATAAGGATTTATAAATGAAAGAAGCAAATGAAGAGTAAATAAAGATTCATGACATTTTTTATTTATATAAAATCCCATATATATATTTTAATCCCACCCCATAATAATACCTTAGACAGGGCTCCAGACTGCGACCAAATGGTCGCATTTTGCCACCAAAATTTGAGAGTGTATTGAATTTTACCGACCAGCAAATTTGCCCCCCTTTTTTTTTTTTTTTTGTGGGAAGGATACGGAGAAAAATACCACAACCATCTATGTGCGTCTGAGCAATGAGCAAGCGAATTATTGACTCGTTCTTCCGACCTGCAGCTAGTGTGCCAGAGTCTACAGCCGGGCTATTCAATTGGCGGCCCGCGGGCCAGGTCCGACCCGCCAATCATCTCCATCCGGCTCGAGGGCACCTCAACCTCTCTCCTCCTCTTTTCCTGGCGGTGCGGATAAATTTGGTTAGATATGCGCGTGGCCACAGTGGCGCCTGCAGCTGTACGGCTATACGGACTGTTTGTGTATGAGCGCTCCGACTGACCTGAGAAACGTTTTCAGTCCGAATATTTCATCATTATTATGCGTGTCCCGTATTTCTGTAGACTGAACCAGCGATACCAATCATTAATCATGCTTTGGTTCGATTATTTCCTTTCCATGAATTGGCCAAACGCGCTTGCATAACGGTCTGACTGTGCGTTCACACCGGACGCGAATAACGCGTCAAATTTGCGAAATTTACGCGCGTCAGAGGCGAAAGTTTCAAAAGTTTCGAACCCCGTTGGCGGCCATCTTTTTACAAGATGTCTGTTGTTGATGGGTCATTTATCGAGAGAGTCACCGCTCTGTATTTGCTCTGGAGAGCAGAACAGCGGCGTAGGAATCATCATTGCCGTATTTGGGTCCACCAGACCCTTCGGAGGCGAACCCAGTTCGGCGAGTTTCACCATTTGCTCCAAGAGCTGCGCCTGGATGACGACGACTTTCAGTGGTACTTCCGCCTGTCCCGCGCCCAGTTCAATGACCTGCTGTCCCGCATCGGAGTGAGGATCACCCTCGAGCTCACCCACCTAATCTGTAATTTATTTTTGTTTTGATGATAAATGGAGCTAGCCTAGGCTACTACAAAAGTGATTAAACTGTCATGTGTTTTTTTTCCCCTCACACAACACTGTCCAGACACGAACTATGTTCTTTCACTAAAGTATGTTGGTTCTCTTTACATTAGAATAATAATAACGTTTCATATAATCTAGATTAGATATGGAATAAATAACATACAAAATTAATTTCTCGTATATTAGAATCAAGTTTTTATGTGGTAAAATATTTACTTCACCAGGTGACAGCAGCAAGCTGGCTCCTGATTGGTTAACGCGGCGCGAATTTGACGAAGAAGTTCAGATTTTTCAACTCGGGCGGCAGATGCGAATTCGCGTCAAACGCGTGAATGCACAAAAAGCACTAAATAAATCATTCGTGCGTAACGTGCCAGACGCTCAATTTGCGCTTTTCGCGCCATTCGCGTGAACTTGACGCGCGAATGAGGCGAATTGGCGTCTACCGTGCCGCGCTCTGCGCCTCATTCGCGCCGCAGGAATATTTTACGCGCGTAACGCGTCTTTGCATTGACTTAACATTGAAATCATTCGCGCTGGACGCTCTATTCGCGTCCGGTGTGAACGCACCATGAAACGATTCGGATTCGTTCGGACCGTTCTGTCACTGAATCATCTGAAGCGGTTTCTCCATCAGGAACAACAAACAGAGAACAAATAGCGCTGTTTTCAGTTGTTTCACTAGTTTACTCTGAACTACGCAGCACGACCCAGTGGATAACGGAATGCAAGCTTAAAGGAGTTGCGTTTACTCCCGGTTCCGGACACTATTATTAAACAGTGTTGCGACATCCAGTGAGAAGCGTTTCAATCTGACACACTAGTTTTAAATCGGATGAAGCAGCCTCAACATTCCCAACACGACTGATGAGGTATATAGCAGAAACATTGTGCCATGAACGAAGTTAGATAAGACTATAAATTCCCTAATCACCACCCTTACAAACATTTACCGTGAATGTAGGCCTACTGTAGTAATTTACCATGGTTTGGGCAGACATGTGGAATATTTATATTGAATACTATGTTAGTCATTTATATTGCATTAGATTTATTAGGGGGCTAGAGGAATATATAATCAATTGTGTGTATAGTTTTTACCTGTTTAGGCATTTTTTATACAGTGGGAGTGAGTGAGTAGCCATGCATGGTTTTACCTATGGTTACAAAGTCTCACTGTCAGAATATTTTAATTAAAGCCTATAATAATTAATAATAAAATAATTCTTACCAATAGCTATGATCTTGTATAATTCATATATTTGTACATAGCTGTAAATAAGTTATTTATTATAATCTTATAAATCTGCATACTGCTGGGTACCACATTTCCAAGTAAACACAATACTTTTATGTTTACTTTAGCTTACTTATTGATACTGTTATGTTTCAATAAATAAGATAAACCCACACCTCAACTGGGTTGTCGATTTATTAACCCAGGCTTCGAATGAGGCTAATTGAATAGCCCTGGTCTACAGTGTCACAGTCGGATGGTGATTCAGAGGCCAATCCGTGGCGAAAAAGGCCAAAATTCACCATTTTATGAATTTGTTTTATTAGAATTCAGATGGTTGAAGTACTGTAAGGAGACGATCTCGATGAACTGCGAATGTTGCAAGTGCACAATAAAATGACACTGAATTTGAAACAGCACATTGTAATTTCTGCATCTATTATCAAATATTTTTATTAGTAGCCTAATACAGTGGAAATTAGTAGAAATGTGAATATTTGGTCAGCATGTTGATTTACGGTGTGTGACCCTAAATTTTCTGGTTGTGCCCCTAAAATTTTCAGTTGGGGGCCACTGTGCTCCTATTGAAAAAAGTTAGTCTGGAGCCCTGATGTACATTTTTTTCCTGAGACTAAGGCTAAACATCTATTTTAGAGACACCATTGCAGTTTTTAGCAAGTCAATTTAGTTCAAAAAGGACTAGCCTACAACATAAATAAAAGAGCAAAGGCCTTTCAGTAACCATGCCTACCATGTCAACAATTTACTCTTGGTACAAAAACCAAATCACTACTAATGAAACTTGTGTGACTAGCATCCATCTTGCACTTGGTGTAAAAAAATATGCTATTTGTTGCCATTTACACTTGGCTCCAAACATTCTTTACTCAGTCTAAATAGCATCTTCTATTAAACATCCAATATAAAAACCAAAGTACTTTGTCTCTTAACATAACCTGTCCAAATAATAGTGCACAACTTTCAAAATCACAATGAAGATTCTATAATTTTCTAAAATCACATCTTTAGTTATCTTGCTTATAGTATTATCCGGGTCACATTAATGTGGAGATGAGGATGAATTCAAATGGGTAAAGATTTAGCTGCTGGAACTTTCCTTTGGCACCAACCAAAGAAAATCACCAGGCCGACAGCAACATCAAGCACAGATGTCTGGCAATCCAGATGAGCCACAAAACAAATGATTAATGCTGTATACGAAGCCGAATGTACACAGTGTAAATAGTTCGACAGTGGTTTCCACTGTGCTCGTGTCATCACAACACCTCGAACAGATCTAACATCCTTGGCCTAACATAGTAGCAACTTTGCAAAATTAAGCACACTTTGTCGTCATAGCAAGTCAAACACTACATGTCTTGCTAGGGCCCTCAACACTAAACAAAATGACTAACCCCAGTGTCAGGCCTATGAGAGGCCCCACTGGCCTCTCCTCAAGCAGCTGAACTTGCACAAAAGCAGCCACATGGCTCCCAGTGGCACGCATCTCGCCGGCTAATGAGAGATGCAGCACTGAATTACAAATGTTCTGGCAGGAGGGTTAGCGTACCCAAAGACACTTCCATTACATCGCTCTTAGGGGGAGGTCTTCCATCTAAAAGCGCTCTCTCTCTCTCTCTCTCTCTCTCTCTCTCTCTCTCTCTCTCTCATTCTTTCGCTTACACACACACATATATGAAACCACAGAGGCTGATTTTTTAAAAGCCTGAAATGATTACGGTATAAGCCACTTCCTCATTACAGTAAATGATTTCAATATGGCTGCTTTCACAACGTACAGTCGATTCCAGTCCGCACCTGATCAGCGCATTTGGAACGCGTCTGATAATATTCTGCAATTCCGAAGAAAATTGCCACAATGATTCATAAAAGAAAAAAAGAAGCAAAGACAAAAAACACCTCTAGAGAACAGAATGGTCCGTCAGCGTCACAGAGGGTAACAGTTGTGAAAGGGAAGTACTACTGCCAAGAGTTCTGCCTGTTGCTGCCACGTCTTGGCCACATGTCAGCATTCACGACAACATCAGTGAGGTTACCCTGCCTTGAGCCAAGTGCAAGCAAGACAAAATACAAAGGAACCGAGAGAGCATGTCTGGAAATACAGATTGAAAGGGGAACAAATCATTGTACGTCCTTGATGTGCAAATTCTGCCATTTATTAGAATGGATGTAATAAATATTACCATTACTGAAGAATACTGGTCCACTGAATCTGTGGATCTCACCATTTCAACTTCCTCTATTGCTTGGATAGTTCAAGGGATATAAATTCCAACACCTTTGATATTCCGGATTAAAATGCTTGGTGCTTGGAATTCAGATTTGCAGAAAGAAGTCTGTGGGTTTATACAATCGTTATAGCAGGGAATTACATTTACATTTGGAATTATTTAGACAGTGTTTTGCCCTACGACAAGAAAAATCTTCACCATTTGTCTCAGATGGCAAAATGATTCCAAAATTGTATAGTGTGAACCTAGCATAACTTAAACAAAATCTAGTTCTACCCTTTTGTCCAGATCTAGTTGAAGACTTAACCCTAAAATCTAGACCCAGCCCAATTTAGAAGTTAATTGCAACATTAAAAAGAAGCTTAAATAAAAACGGCAAAGTAGATGGAGCTGGTAAAGGTCATTCTCACCTTTTTCACGGAACTTTCACATTTTAACAGATGAAAGTCATTTCAATAGAAATCCACATAATCAAGAATTTTACGTGAGTAGTGGTCGAACCGATATTTGTTTTTTTTTAAATATCGGCATCGGCCGATAAGTTTTTCTGATTGGCCGATGTGTTGGAAGAGGGACTTTTATTTTGACGGCACTACAGACTTTTATTTTGACGGGCGGCGCTGAGAACACCAGCACCTGAGAAGAGAAGACAGCGCTCACTCCCATTCTCCGTCTTCATTAGTTTACGATCTCTGTCAGTCAGATCTAATATTTTGTTAGACAGAACCGGTGGCTACAGAACTGGTCAAAGAAAGTAAATGGTATGCGAAAAAGTATTTTTGTTTGCTTTTTATATTATTTGTAACCGAAAAGGCAAACAATCAGCCTAAAATACTTTCTCATTTACCGTCAACATTCAGCAAATGCGCATCTACATAATTTAAACAAATCTCTGAATATCTAATAAACATTTAATTTCACAAACCTTGCAGATTTAATCGAATCCAGCTGTGATATCTTGTGAAGTGTGCGTTTGTAGCCTGCATAAACGTGTTCCTGCGAGTGACGGTCCATGCGCAGTGAGTGAATGCGAACAGAAGATCAGCTTCACAGGAGATGCGATCAAAACACTTTAAATCCTTCTTTTTAAAATATGCTGTGCTATATCCAGTGGCCCACTGTGTCATATTCATGTCGTTTTTACTGTGTGCTGTATGTAAAATTAGCGTTACCTTGTCAAAAGTCAAAGTAAAAAAAAGTCTTTATTTGAAAAAATATGATTATCAGTGATTACTGATTAATTACCAGGTTAGTGAGTGCCCTGTTACATTGTTTACTTCCTTTTTATTCACATATTCATATATTTTTAAACAATTAGCCTACTTTATTTGTGAAAAATTCTGTAATAGGATTGCAGATTCAAGAAGTTGCCATCTAGTATAGGGCCTAAGCATGTTTATTTTAAAGGTTTTTAAATATGTATTACATTTATCAAATGTATTAAATATTGATTTATATAAATATAAAGTGTGTGTGAGTATATATATATATATATATATATATATATATATATATATAATGTGTATATGTGTGTGTATATTTATATATATATATATATATATAAATATCGGCTTTATATCGGCCACCCTGCTCTCTAAGATATCGGCATCGGCCATCAAAAAACCCATATCGGTCGACCACTACACGTGAGGGCAGAAGATTTACCCACACAGATTTTACAAAGGGTTCAAGTTCACGGATTTGCCATGTTGACCAACAGAAAACTGCTTGGTTTGAAAGTGACTTCTGTGCGAGCTGTGCTTCATAAAATGCTACACTATTGACAATAGCCAGACAATTTTGCTAATGTGACCTCACCTTCAGTAAGCTGGAAATTGACAGCGACCTTGTAAGAGACCTTATGCCAAGATCCTGACAAAGACCAATACTTCACTTTTTTGGTCCAAAACAATACATCAAGTAAGGAAATGTAGACCAAAGGCAAGTTCATGCCCAAGACCTATCCAATTATGCATGATTTGCATCATCCACCACCACAGCTTACTAACCACTGACTGAGAAAGCCTCCATCTGATATTCTGCCCTGCCCTCTTATCTCATCATATTACAAAGTTCAGGACAGAGGAATGAAAGGCAGGGAGTGAGAACATTCTTTTTAAGCGCAACATTTAACAATTGTACCACTTATCAAAGCGCTGCTGCACCTGTTTTAATGTCAGCAGAGCAAATTCCTCACATTACGTGGGCACATCCGTATGTAACCGCCTGTGCATGTTTGGTGATGTGGGAGTGTGTCCTGTGCAAGCAGTCACACATTGACCAAGGAGCCCAACACTTGTGAAGGTTAGATCACAATCATCACATATGATTGTAAAGGTCGATAAGTAAAAGGTCACATTGCATAATGTACCAAGCTGGTGACGCAACAGCCATAAAGGAGAAAAGCAACACTTATCCATAGCTGCACCAGGCTTGATTCTCGTAATGATGTCGTGAGGACATCGTCACTTGGCAGAGGACTATGGCAACCTGCTTTGGAGGAAATTTCCATCTGGAAAATGAAAAGGATTAATATAAAATGAATAACCTGTCACTGGTGCCAGCCCCTTTCTGCCCAAGTGATCTGGCATTTTACATTAAGATATTCACACATAGCCTCTGCAGCTATGCAATTTTGTACAATTGTTTGTAAATTACCCACATTTGTCAATGTGAAAAAGACCATAATATACCTGCATACACACATTTACACAAATACACCTAAACATCAAGTAATCACACAGCTAATTAACTAAAATGTTATTAAAGAGTTTGAGTGTTGTTATTATTAAGAGTTGTTTATTAAGTATCCCCTAGAATCAATCAAATATATGTTCTTGCTTTTCCTTGACCATTCTGATTATACCCATGCAAAAACAGTTTATTTGCAACTAACTTGTGGTTCATTAAATCACTTATAATATCAGAAATAAATATCAGATATCAGAAGATAAAAGGCTGTTTTTTATCATATCAGAATTTATATTATTCTTATCTATAATGAGTCTATGATGAAGTGACATTTATGCAAAGTAGGTACAGACTGTTTTAGGATATTGAAAGTGGTTCATTTAAATATGTCTAGTTTATTCAAATACGACCCTCTACTAACAAACTCAAAAAATGAACTCTGGTCTTTTATAACAGCTGGCACCATGAGGTATGATCCATGAATTTTGCTGTCACATCCTTAGAAAATGCAAGGGGAAAAATACTATTTGCATTAAAACAGAGGGTTAAATGAAGTGCAGTGGTGCTAGTGGCAGGCGCTGAAACACAAACATACAATCTCTCACACACAGAGCCTCGCAATGGACGATTTACATTGTAAAGCTGGAGGACTCAGAGCGGGTGAAGGGGTCAGAGGGAGGGCTCGGTGAGCCTTGGCCCTGCTCTCTATTTTTGTTTCCAGCTTTTTTTGTGCGCCACACACTGCAGTGGATTTTTCAACTTGGCCCTCATCAGTTGTACGCCTGATGAAACAAACACTGACAGCTTCTTTACATTTGTAAAGACCCCTACAGCAGCTGTGCCTATCTCACCACACGTCTATGAATCAGGGCCCGACCCCAGCTGGGCCTGCAGAGAGACAGAGAGTGGGGTAGGGAGAACGAGAGAGGAAGAATAGCCATGGGTAACCCCCCGTTCCCCCCAAACCATGTGCCATGTTCACTTCAACAGAACAGGAACACAAACGCGATTTCTGGCTGCATTCATTAGCCAAAGTCTGAAATCAAAACCAGGGTAACTCTTTGCTCTAAAAACAGCCCTCAAAAATAATTATACAGAGAACTTGTTTCAGAGAGTGTCAGGATGGCCTGAAAGCCATTAAAAAGATCTCTTCTGTAAGCAGAAGTGCCTACTTGCCCCCCCCCCCCCTGTTTTTCACACACGTCTATCAATCAGGGACGGTCTAATTGCATTTTCTTGTTTGCTCTTATTAACATCTATTATCATAATTTTTTCTCCCTCTCTCGTTTTCCACTAAATAAATTTTAATAATATTCACAGCACATGTGAAGGAAAAGGGGGTAATAAAAAATGAAAGAAAAAAAACAACAGAAAAAAACCTTGCACTCATGTTCCAGGGGATATGGTTAAGCCAAGCATGTATAATTGTCTTACGCTAATTAAGGGGAGGCTGAATCCAAGGGGCCAAGAGTTTTGCAGGCCCGGGGGACAGATCCTTCAGGTTGTTTTTGTTGTTTGCCTGACCAGATTTTAGCACAGCTGTATGCACTGCACAGATGTGACATGATCAGCCATGTTCTGAACGGTTCAGGTCCATTCCACACATCCTACACAGAGGCTCCTGACTCTGATCATACAGACGTGTGGTCATTATGAGATGAAGCAGATCTCTGTCAGACATGCAACCATACATAATTCAAATGAACTTGATGAATGGTCAAATTGCAAAAAAACACTAAACATAGTGTTTGGGGGGGGGGGGGGGGGGGGGGGGGGTTCACACCTTTTTGACCTATACATTTCATTCACATTCCCAGTCACTCTTGATTACATAGGTAAAGTTTTTCTCAAAATAGAGCACTCTAAACTGAAATTTTCAGCCAAATAAATGTTTCCATTATTTAAGATGTTATTCACTTCCAAGACATGTCCAGATTTCCATGAGAGTGGGATAGCTGTACATATAAAATTTGTTTTTAAATAAGAATTGGTCATAAACCAAATAACTAATAGAATACAAAACATGTATACATTATAATACAATCCAAAACTTAAGCTGACAATATTTTGACAATTTATACAAGTAAGGCTTTTTAAAATAATAGTAGTACAGTGGGTTGAACTGAATTATTCTTCTTGGGGATAACAAGTCACCACGTGGTGTAATATGCTACTTTTGTCATCACTTTCATTTCCCTTGTGCTACCATGTCAATATGAGACATTGCACTACAGCTACACTGAACAAAAGTACACAAAGTTAAGACAATTTCCATCACCTTTATGTAATTCGATAAGATGTCATGGAGCTCGAGCACTATAATGTGCGTGGAAACTGCCCCCGTGTTGCGTCATCATAACCTATACCCCCCCCAATGTTTGTTTCATTCCTGTTAACCTGTTGCCGATGAACTGAAATAACAAAAATATCACTAAAACATATATTTAACGCCCAACAAGGTAATTTCCATGTAGCAATTCCGCTCAAAATATGGCACTTTAACGAAAAAGTTCAATTTGATGGCACGTTACAAGCTTCAAGCTGCAGACAAAATTGGTTGCACGAGCTAACCCTTTCACGCTCCAACAAAAAATTATTTCCCGGGGCAGGCTTGGTTTGAGAAGAAACTAAAGTAAGGAAGCGGACAGTGCGAGATGTAACAACAGTCTCACAAACTCTGATATAAAGAAACTTCTTAACTACAGGTAAAGCGACTGGAAAACTTGGGTTAAGAGTCAGCCAGTACTTTGAGGGTTAACTAATACGGGGTTTGGTCGGCTGTCTCTGAAGAGACTCGGTTTTTTGTTATGGTAGCCTTATTGCTTAATTCCGCTCCTGAGGAGATAAAATCCCCATCCAGAGAAGTTCAAGCCCTATATGTTCTCCAATATACCACGACAAGCTCGCCGGTTCACTGACCCATCGTACTGGTGGAGATAGTAAAATGGTCGGTTTCTTTTGCACGCGAACCTCTGCAATGCGACTGTATCTTCCACTATAAACGATATTCCGTGCGCTTAATCTAATCAATCTTGTAATATTACGATACGTTAACATTCAAGGTTTAATCTGCTTACACAATAAAACGTGCAGAAACTCTCAGAGAAAAGCAGACAAAAAGAAAGAAGAGTTTCAGGAACAGTGATACCCACAATACTGGCTGCTGCACAAGCTTGTTTACTAACGTTATTCGGCGTTTGTACTTAAAATTGTAAAGATTGAGGACAATCCACTATTCTAAATCTTTTAAAACAAAGATAACATCTGCCACCAATTTCGAGCTTTCTCAGTTGTCAAGTTCCCTACACAGTTAGGCTACTTTAAATACATTAAAGATTCCACTGCTTAGGCTACACGAAGAACGAGTTAAATCCAATAGACACGAATCAAATATACCGGTGTAGTTGGGGTAGTTGAATTTATGACGGTATTCCTGCAGATTTCAGTTCGGGAAAACAATTCTCGGGATAAAAGAATTAAGGAGACATGGTTGTCCTCGCGGCTTTGAGACGGAAAGCAATGAAGAGCAAACAAAGCCATTCTAGTCACAATTGTGCTTTAACGCTGGAGTTTGTGTAACAATAACACCGAACAAAACACATCCAGGTTTATAAACGAGTTCTGTAAGATAACATCTGTCGTGCAAAACATAAGCATTCCCAATGAGGATACCAAGGCAAAGGCGAGGAAAATCGACGTCTGAGGGGAATAAAAACCTTTTTAATATATTTAAGTGTTGTGAACAGTGGATGCATTTACGCCTTGCTTTGAAGACTAACGTAAACACAACAAGAGCCATCCGTGATCAAAGTTTACGCATTTAACATCGACACAAGCGCGAGACAATCAAACAAACTTAAGGTCAACCGCATACAAACGATCAATACTTACGTATTTCTTTTGAATGATATTCCTCTTAGGTCTTTCCTTGCTCATTCTGCAATCCAAAATGATTTACTGTTAAGGAGAGAATCGCCACATGAATTTTCTTCCTGCTTCTTTTCCTTTTTCCGGGAGCAATGCGATTTAAATCCCCTGTAGTTTGCTTGGCTGTGTAGAATTCCCTCTTCGATCGGTGATGAATCCTAGAAGAATCGTGGAATTACCGATAATCCCAAAATTAGGGATCCATCGCCAAGGGTAAAGGGCAAAATAAACAATCGAATCGGCATACCATAGTTAAAACCATTCGCCACAATAACTTCCATCAGTGATGTTCATCCCGGCTCTTTAAAACACGTAACGTTAGGTTTATTCACGTGAGGAGGTAACGTTAAATGTTCGGTCGTGAGTTACATCTTGTTTTTAAAAGGCTTATCCGATGATAGGATGAAATAAATACAATTTTAAAAAAGCAAAGGGTTCGTGGTCCGTTTTGGCTGGATCTAGCAAACGGTAAGTGAACTCTCCAGCAGAACCACGGGCTCATCTGAACACAAGGCGAAGCTTCTTTCTTTAAGCAGCCTATCACACACACCCGACAGCACGCTCAGTGGTAACTTTAAAAGGACTGCCGCCTTAGGGAGCGTCGCGAAATGACCCTTCGTGCAGGGGCACGGAAACTAACACCACTTAAAAGTTACCGAATAAAAGAATGAGCGTTTTAATCAACATGGGTTCAGTATGGACAGGGAAGAGAGTTTAAATTTTTCCAGCTCCGAGGAATTCAAGACAGTTGTAGATGCACGTTTTGTGTCGGAGCGTTTTTAAATAGCTAGAACAATTTTCACTGCGCCCCTTCTAAGATACTCATTTGCTCTCTAGAAATGTTTGTGTTCATCGTGGGGGAAAAAGAAGCACGCGGGCCGGGTTTTCCTGCACGATAGGCCCGTTTTCAAATTTAAACAGTTTTGGCTAATTGTTACAGAACATCTTAGAATTGATTAGACCACTAGTTAACTCTGCACTGTGCATTATTGGTAAAACGCCCTAAATTAGTATTTTATTTTTCAACTTAATAAAGACAATAAAGAACACATTTTAAAGACTCGCAGTTTTCTGTCATTGGTTCATACAATGAACAACTAATACTGGACTTTAAGCAATAGCAAAAAATAAAATAAAAATTATATATATATATATATATATATATATATATATATATATATATATATATATATATATATATATATTATATTTATATTTATATTTATATTTATATTTATTTATCCTGGTCAGTTTTTGTGCTGATTTTCAAAGAAAAAGTATATAGACGAAACATAATTTTGGAGTCCTGGGCAGTAATTTGATGTATTTAGTTATTTAATTTAATTTACTTTTTATATTTGCTCCCAGTTTCCCTGCCTTGCCCTTCTGGTGTTCTTTCAATCTGTCAAAATTGCATTAACATGTTGCTCATTACTACTATTTTGCTAGTCTGGACAATGTGCGCACCACGATCAGCAAATAAATAAAGACGAATTGAAATGCGCTTCTGTGACTAGTTGAAGCCTGTGTCACAAATACACGTAAATATAAGAACTTGACTACAATCTTGTGGTCACAAACTAGAAAAAAAAAATATGGCTACACGCTTTTTTAGTGTGCACTAGACTTAAAGGTCTGGTTTCACAGACAGGGGTTAGATTAAGCCAGGATTAGGCCTTAGTTCAATTCGGACAATTAAGTAGCCTTTATAAACATGCATTAGAAAAAAACATTACTGGTGTGCATCTTGAGACAAAACAATGGCTCTGACATTTAGATGGGACTAGGCTTAAAGGTGCTCTAAGCGATGTCGAGTGACGTCACTTTTTGATGTTTAAAGTATAATGGTAAAGACCCTCCCTCCTCCTCATCCGCGTACTAACCCCCAAAATCCTTCTGGCTGGAACAGTTTCTGCGGGTTAGCCCAAAATGTTTTTGTTGCCATTTTGTGGAGCCTGGGGTGTCTGCAGAGACCCTGTTTTTTTTACAGTGTATTCAGTGGACAGGCAGCTAGCGGATAGTTAGGAGATGTTTGCTATATGTGACAGAAAGTTTTTTGGCCTAAAAAACGCGTGACATCACTTAGAGCACCTTTAAGCCTCGTATGTGAAACCAGGCAATAGTGTATTATACTAAAACACTTCTGGTAATTGCACAAAAGTGAAATGAATCTCTAGAAATGAGTCACAATCAGATCTTGAAACAGTGACAGGAATCTGAACGGACTGCACAAGTGATTCACAAAAACAATTTTGTCACACCAAACGGAATATTCACATTTTTCGTCATCATGGGTGATGGTGGAATAACCCTTGCATGGGAACAAAAAACATGACAGATGAAGAAAAACCTCCTGGTCTTCGTTCGTGAGTGCATAATGCAAGATGTTAGCCTACAGCTGTCTTCCATTGTAAGATGATGCCTGAATGTGTGTGTATTTATGTATTTATTTATTTATTTTAGTGCATACATGAATTCAGCCCGGTCTGTAATCAAGCAGTTTATTGTTAATCTTAGATCTAATTTAGAGTTCATCTTTTAGACAGAGTAAATGTTGTCTTAACATGTTATGGATAGGATATATCTGTTTTGGTGTAGTTTTATCGTCCATATAGTAACATGAGAAGCATGATTCATTCTGTAGATTTGTTTTACAAATCCTGCTGATCAAAGCCTCAACTTGCCGATGAATTGCATGAACAGGGATCATGGTGGATCAATATATAATAATGAATAATAAATTAATGAATAATTTAAGTTTAGCCCTCTTTTTTCACATATATCAAATTTCATCGCCTAGCCTCCAAAATTCAAATGGAGATCTTTCAATAGTGTTGGCAGCACTTCAGCATGTTCAATCAATAATACATATTTGGGGGAACATAATTACACACATAGGTCTGTTAATTTTTTATTTGGAAGCGACACCAGATACAAGGATAAAAGACAGACAGAGAAAATGTGAAACACAAGCACTTCCTTGTCATGCAGCAGCTGCATTTTTTTTTTGCCAGTGCATGCTTCTTGCTAAGTCCATAATAACTGTATAGGATTTTTAGTAACCTAGCAAAAATTATGGCTACACTTTGCCTTCAGGAGAGCTTCAGGAACGTCTCGGTTACTAACGTAACCTCGGTTCCCTGAAAGTAGGGAATGAGTATTGCGTTAGTTAGCTTACGCTATGGGAAAACTCGTTTTCTCAAGAATATTGAAGCCAAATTTTTAAAACGCAAAGCAGACATATAGCTGAGCGTCTAGCGCAGTCATTGGCTGTGCTGCGACAACTGCGCGAACCTATGGCGAGTCGGCTATGCACGAACCAATCAGGTCGCTTCTCGTCAGAGCCCGCCAGTATGGGCGTGGCATATAGCCATATAAGCCCCCATTTTTGCCATAGAATTCAGGTTAAATCAACTGAAGCGATCCCCTGATCGAATCACAGTAGCACGGTGGGTTATGCGATACTCGTTCCCTACTCTCAGGGAACCGAGGTTATGTTAGTAACCAAGATGTTCCCTTTCGAAAGGTATCTCGTATTGCGTAAGTTAGCTTACGCTATGGGAACCCCTTTCAAAACGCCGTGCGTGCTTAAAAACTTCGCCCAATACTATAGCCTAGGGCCAAGCGCCTGAGGCTCATAGAAGAGTAAAGTTATGAGTCCTAATAGAGGCCAGATCAGTAATGAGCCTCATAGAGGGAAATATAGAATGGGCCTTATGATATAGATATACTGTATAGGTATATAGAACTGTAGTTCCCTTTCGTTGTCACTCCGAGTTACGTCGGATGACGACGAATGGGGTTTCGCTTAGAACACCTATCGACTTTGAGTATTACAAAACGAGCCAATGGCAAAGAAATGCCATGGGTCTGCGGAATTTGCATGGCGTAACTCCGCCCCACCTCGTGGGTATAAAAGGAGGAAGCCGGCAACAAGCAGATATGTTTTCGCTTCGGAGCCAAGAGTATTTCTTCACTCCACAGTCATCTCTGACTTCGCTCTACGAGACGAGCTTCTCTCTCCGGTGTTGGTGTGACGGCGATCTGCAGCGAGCTCACAGTGCCTGCTGATCTGTGCAGTAATCTGCCAGTGTGTGTGTGTCTCCCTGTGCGCTTCAACATCGCAGAGTTTTTTCTCTCCTCTCATAAAAGAGCTCGTCTTTTTAAAGACGGCTCGCCCGTGCATTTCTGGTTGCAGCGGACTGGTATCGGACTCTGATGGGCACGAGCGCTGTCTAGTGTGTTTGATCATGCTTGAACAGCGCTCGTGGGTGACTCATGTTCTAGCAAGGGAACGTGATCATCGCGTCATATATAGGTCGAGACTCGGTGAACTCGCAAGAGTGAGAGTCCCCTCATCCACCCCCCGATCTTCGGCTGGTGGCCAGGGTGACCTGAGGGTTACGGTCTGGAACAAGGCGCCGACTATGTGTCCGTGACCCCAGCCCCCCTCTTCAATGACGGTGCCCGCTAGTGAACTGCTGATTCCCGCGAGTCTACCCTCTGGTGGCCCGCGTGTTTCAGTTGAAGCTACAGAGGAAGATGCCATGTCTGTTGCAGCATCACTAGGTGGGCTTGAGTCTTCTGGAAGTGAGGGCTCGTCACAGCTGCCACCTTCCGGTGTGCATACGGCTGTGCCTGAGTCTGATCCGGAGATGACGGCCATGCTTTCCTGGGACGATTGGTTTTGGGTAAGGCCGCCGACCCTCGTCCGCGGCAAACCCCAATACCTCTCTTCCCGGACATGCATGATGAGATCTCGAAGTCCTAGAAGACCCCCTTGTCTTCTCAGGACCGCTCGCTGATCTCATTCGCCTTTCCTCCCCTCGATGGGGCCGCTGCCCTTGGGTACACTGGGGTTCCCCCGGCTGAACGCTCTGTTGCGATGCTATGTGTCCTCAGAGTGCTTCTTCTCGGCGCAATCCTAAGCACCCGCCCGTGGCCTGTAGTTTTTCGTCTACGCTTGTGGCGAGATCCTATAGTGCCACGGGACTGGCAGCCGCCTCACTGCATGCCATGGTCATTCTGCTGGTCCACCTGACCCAGATGCTCATGGACCTGCACGAGGGCGGGACTGACCCAGGGCTCTTCACTGAGCTGCGCACCGTCACTGACCTTGCTCTCCGAGCGACGAAAGTGGCCGTACGCTCCCTGGGTCAGGTGATGCTCACCATACTGTGGCTGAACCTGTCTGATGTGCTGGATGTCGCGCGGACCCGTCTGTCCGACATTCCCATATCCCAGGTCGTCCTCTCCGGCGGTGCGGTTGAGGGCTTGACCAACAGCTCTCACCCGTTCATGAGCAGACTGACGTTGATTCTGTCCCGACGGCCCCGCCGTCCGCTCAGATCCCTCGGTCTGCCCACCGCCGAGGGCGCCCCCCCGCGGCTCCCACCCCGCCCGCTCAGCTGGGCCGGCTCTGGAGGCCGCGATCGGACGCCAAAACAGTCCTCTCCAGCCCCGCCCCCCGCTACACGCCGGGTTAAGCGGCGCTCTTGGGATGGGCTCCTCAGAGATGGGACTCAGTTCTTTCCAGGAGCTGGTAGCAGGACCACTCCTTTCCCCGGGTGAGGGCCGGGGAAGAATCCTTATTCTCCAAAGAACTGACTCTCCCGTCTCTGAGCACAGAGAGTTCGGACATCACAGAGCGCCGCCCAAATGCCGTGCTCTCCTCGTCCCCCTCTGTCCCGGAGGTGGTTGACACGGCGTGCCGTCCACGACCGCTTCGCCCCTGTCCCCCTCTGTCGCCAGACCCTTGACAGAGCAGGCCCCCGTGGAACGCTGGTCCTTCCCTGGCCTCCTCGGTCAGGGTGCGGTTTTGACCTTGCCCCCACACCGGGCCGCTATGCCGTCCACGTCTGGGCCGGTCATTCCGCTTCGCTGCACCACCGGGGGGACATCTGTGGTTCTCGACGCCGCTGGCACAGTTGGGAGCCTGCCTAGAGCTTCCCTATCTGTTCCGCTGGGTCGCGCGAACCATCGGCTCGGCTATGCGATTCAGTTCGCACGGTCTCCTCCCCACTTCAGGGGAGTCCGCTCCACTTTGGTCGATGGCTATGCCCTTTCATGAGAGCGGAGGTTGCTACCCTACTGGCGAAGGGTGCGATTGAGACTGTCCCTCCAGCCGAAAGGAGGTCCGGGTGTACAGCCCCTACCTCATTGTCCCGGAGAAGTCTGGTGGGTTACGGCCAATCCTGGTCCGAACCGCTCCCTTCACAGGCTGCCGTTCAAGATGCTCCTGGCCAAACGCATTTCTGGATGTGTGCGGCCACAGGATTGGTTTGCAGCGATCGACCTGAAGGACGCCTACTTTTATGTCTCCGTTCTCCTTCGACTCAGACCATACCTACGGTTTGCTGTCAGGGCGCGCGCATATCAGTACGCTGTTTTCCCATTCGGGCTAGCCCTGTCTCTTCGCGCCTTCACAAGGTTGTTGAGGCTGCCTTTGTTCCTCCATGGGAACACGGGGTTCGCATCCTGAACTATCTCGGTGACTGGCTGTCTTAAGCTCACTCCTGAGACCAGGTTTGCGAATACAGGGACCCAGTGCTCCGGCACCTAGCTCGTCTGGGCCTTCGGGTCAACCGGGGAAGGAGTAAACTTTGCCCCGTGCAGAGGAGCTCTTTTCTCGGTTTGGACTTGGTCGCCTTCTCCACTCAGCCATTGCTGACTTGCCTGAGACTATCAAGCACAAGAGTGCGGTTCCACTGAAGTTTCTTCAGAGGCTCCTGGGGCATATGGCATCTGCAGCCGCGGTTCGCCGCTCAGATTGCTTCATATGAGACCGCTTCAGCTTTGGCTCCGCGACCGAGTCCCGAGGTGGGCATGGCAACACGGCACCCTCCGAGTACCAGTTACTCCGACTTGCCGTCAGACCTTCACCCCGTGGTCGAACCTCAGTTTTCTACGGGCCGGAGTGCCCCTGGAACGAGCTTCGCGGCATGTTGTTGTAACGACAGATGCCTCCTCCACGGGCTGGGGTGCCATGTGCAATGGACGTGCTGCCGTGGGCTCCTGGACAGGACCCCGACGCCTCTGGCACGTCAATTGCCTCGAGTTGCTGGCCGTACGTCTTGCTTTGCGCCGCTTCCGGACCGTGCTCAAGAACCAACACGTACTAGTCCGTTCAGACAATACCGCCACTGTAGCGTACATCAACCATCAAGGTGGTCTACGCTCCCGCCGTATGTCGCAACTCGCCCGCCACCTCCTCATATGGAGTCAGAAGCATCTGAGGTCGCTTCATGCCATTTATATCCCCGGAGCCCTGAACTGTGCAGCCGACGAGCTCTCACGGCTTCAGCCCCTCCCGGGAGATTGGCGACTCCATCCCCAGTCGGTTCAGCTGATTTGGGACCAGTTCGGGGACGCACAGTTAGATCTGTTTGCCTCTCACGACTCGACCCATTGCGACCTGTATTATTCCCTGACCGAGGGCACGCTCGGCACAGATGCACTGGCGCACAGCTGGCCGCGGGGCCGCAAATATGCGCTTCCCCCAGTGAGCCTTCTTGCGCAGACCCTGCGCAAGGTCAGGGAGGACGAGGAGCAGGTCCTTCTGGTCGCGCCATACTGGCCCGCCCGGACCTGGTTCTCCGAACTAGTACTCCTCGCGACAGCACCTCCTTGGCCGATTCCCCTGAGGAAGGACCTCCTTTCTCAGGGACGGGGCACCCTATGGCACCCTCGTCCCGATCTCTGGAACCTCCACGTGTGGCTCCTGGACGGGACGAGGCAGGTTTGAGTACCCTACCACCAGCGGTGGAGGCTACCATCACTTCCGCTAGAGCGTCGTCCACGAGACACGCCTATGCGTTGAAGTGGAACCTCTTCGTCAACTGGTGCTCTTCTCACCGAGAAGACCCCCGGAGATGTTCGATTAGTGTCGTGCTTTCCTTCCTTCAAGATAGGCTGGAGCGAAGGCTGTCTCCCTCCACCCTGAAAGTCTATGTTGCCGCTATTGCCGCACACCATGACCCGGTCGAAGGTAAGTCTGTTGGAAGGCACGACCTGATCATCAGGTTCCTGAGAGGAGCGAGGAGACTGAATCCTCATCGCCCTCCTCTCGTTCCCTCTTGGGACCTCTCAGTGGTTCTAACTGCCCTGCGGAGTGCTCCCTTTGAGCCGTTGCAATCAGTGGAGCTTAAGTTCCTGTCTATGAAGACAGCGCTCCTGGTTGCATTGGCCTCCATCAAGAGGGTGGGGGACCTGCACGCATTCTCCGTTGACGAAGCGTGCCTGGAATTTGGGCCGGCTTACTCTCACGTGATCCTGAGACCCCGGCCTGGATATGTGCCCAAGGTTCCTACCACTCCGTTCCGGGACCAGGTGGTGAACCTGCAAGCGCTGCCCCCGGAGGAGGCAGACCCAGCCTTGGCACTGCTCTGTCCAGTACGCGCCCTCCGCGCCTATGTAGACAGGACGCAGTGTTTCAGGACCTCTGACCAGCTCTTTGTCTGTTATGGTGGGAAGCTGAAGGGAAAGGCTCTCTCCAAGCAAAGGTTGTCTCACTGGATAGTGGACACCATTGCTTTGGCATACCAGCAGCAGGGTCAACCGTGCCCCCTTGGTGTGACTGCCCACTCCACCCGGAGTGTGGCATCCTCTTGGGCTCTAGCGCATGGCGCCTCGCTAACAGACATCTGCAGAGCTGCAGGCTGGGCGACACCTAACACATTCGCCAGATTCTACAATCTCCGAGTGGAGCCAGTGTCCTCTCATGTACTCGCTTCAACCAGCTAGTACTGGACCCGCTCAGGTGTCTTCGCTTGCTCGCCATTCCACTCCACGGACTGGATACGTGCGATATTCTCCTCAGGTGAGCTTCCCCGAAAGCCCTGAGTTCCTCCAGCACTCCTGACGTTGGCGCCAGTGTCTATTGCCTGTGCGTCGGCTAGGTGCCTCCCGTGTGCTGGTCCCTCCCCTGAGCGACCCCCACATGTGTATTTCCACTGTAAGCCTCTTGAGCATGTGTCTTTCCCTTTGCAAGCCACCTTGCCACCCCTGGGGTTGAAATATTCCACCTGCGGCTGGACACCCCAGTGTTCTCCATGTCTCCTTCGGGTCACATGTGTATTCTCTAAGACCCCCCCTCTGGGTTGGCAATAATTGCATATTTCCTCTAAGCTATGGGATATGCTCCCCAGTGTACCTTGGTATTCCTGTGCTAAATAGGAGTCCTTCATCCGTGCCAGTCTCACGACAAGGATCTCAGATTTACGCAGGGCACTGGAAGACAGCCGAGAAGGTGGCGTGATTAGACTGGTAACCCCATTCGTCGTCATCCGACGTAACTCGGAGTGACAACGAAAGGGAACGTCTCGGTTACGTATGTAACCCTCGTTCCCTGAGTAGGGAACGGAGACGTTACGTCTGCCTGCCACTTTCCGCTGTACCGCGGGGATCGCCTGAGCTCAGTCTTGGCTCCTCAGCGAAGAAACATATCTGCTTGTTGCCGGCTTCCTCCTTTTATACCCACGAGGTGGGGCGGAGTTACGCCATGCAAATTCCGCAGACCCATGGCATTTCTTTGCCATTGGCTCGTTTTGTAATACTCGAAGTCGATAGGTGTTCTAAGCGAAACCCCATTCGTCGTCATCCGACGTAACGTCTCCGTTCCCTACTAAGGGAACGAGGGTTACATACGTAACCGAGACATTCAGGTTCACCCAGGACCAGTTAGACGTTGGGCCTTATAGTTGTGGAAATTGTGCTTAGACACTTTATTTGTATGGAAAGAATCCGTGCTTGCAAAGCGGGAATTTCAAGGTTATAAAACCTCATAAATGTGGACGGTGAGACCCAGCCGACCGCCGTACAAATATCTTCAATTGGTATTCCACTCGACCATGCCCATGACGAGGCCATGCCTCTCATGGAATGAGCTCTGATGCCTATGGGACAATGGAGGCCCTTAGACTCATAAGCCAACGAGATAGCATCTACTATCCAACGTGACAATCTCTGCTTAGTTACCGCGAGACCTCTGGTGCGGCCACCGAAGCATACAAAGAGCTGTCTGAAGGGGGCAGAACGCTCCAAATAGACTCTGAGAGCCCTCACAGGGCAGAGTAGATTCTTTCGTCTTCTGATGAGGGAAGAGCTGACAGCTAAATGACCTGCGCTCTGAACGGAGTACAGAGCACTTTAGGAACATAACCGTGCCTTAAGAACGACTCTTGAGTCGTTGGGCCCGAATTCAAGACAGGAAGCGCTCACTGAGAGTGCTTGCAAATCACCAACTCGCTTGACTGATGCTAGTGCTAGGAAGAGAGCAGTTTTGAGCAAAAGAGGCTTCAGGTCAGCAGACTGAAGCAGCTCGAAAGGGACCCCTTTCATGGCCTCCATGACCGTGGAGAGGTCCCAGATAGGTACAGAGGAGGGTCGAGGCGGGTTCAGCCTTCTGGCCCCCTTGAGGAAGCGCACGACTAGGTCGTTTCTTCCCAGTGATTGCCCGGCCACATGTCACTCCGCATGAGTAGGGGTCCAGGCTCCGTGCTGTGTACCAGCCTGAAAACCCTGACCATTTTGGAGCATAAAGATGCCTAATTGAAGGTGCTCTTGCTTCAGTAATGGTATTTAGCACCCTTTCCGGAAGGTTCCCTGATACCCGTTGAGGGGCCATACATGGAGGGCCCACAAGTCTGGACGGGGATATCAGATCGTCCCATTCGCCTGCGTGAGGATGTCTACGCGGTATCGGCCATAGGGCTGATTCCAGCAGCTGAGTCAGCTCTGAGAACCATAGCTGGTTCCTCCAGAGAGGGGCTATCAACAGCACTGCACACTTGCTCTCAGCATAGTGCCATAGCAAGAGTTGTTTGGCCATGGTGTGCAGATTGCTCGACCTGAGCCCACCTTGGCGATTTATATAGGAAACCACTGACATGTTGACCAAGACGTGGTGACCTTTTATGTATGGGAGGAAAGCTTTTAGTGATAGAGCGACCGTTCTCATCTCTAGACAGTTTATGTGTAGGCCGGAGATGGGCCTGCCCTCGTATAGGGTTATATATAACATCTGTTGGAAGCATCTGTCGAGATCACTTTCCTCTTCGAAATCACGCCCATACTCACCCCGGACTGATACCAGTCGGCTGCTTTCCAAGGAGCCAGGGCTCTGACACAGCCGTGGTTCACTTTGATGCCTAAGTGGCCAGATCGCCATACGTGAGCCGGCACACCAGCGCTGGAGGGGACACAAATACAGTAGACCCAGCTGGAGTACTATTGATGCTGAGGCCATGAGGCCTAACATAGTCTGAAATCTCTTGAGAGGCACACAAGCGCCTGCTCTGAATGATGCTGCTAGACGCTGGATGGTGAGCGCGCGCTCTGAAGTAAGCTGCGCCCTCATCTGTATAGAATTTATGACTGTCCCCAGAAAAGATATACTCTGGCTGGGAGACAGTACACTTTTTGAAGCATTGATCCTGAGACCTAGGCATTCTAGATAGCTGAGGAGCTAGGATCTGTGAGTTATTAACTGCGCCTCCGATTGGGCTATAACCAGCCAATCGCCGAGGGAGTTCAACACTTGCACTTCTCGTTGTCTCAGGGGGGTGAGGGCTGCGTCCATGCACTTCTTAAATGTTCTAGGGGTGATAGGGATAGATCGAATGGTAGGACAGTGTACTGATAAGCCTGCCCCTTGAAGGCGAATCTCAAGAATGGCCTGTAATGGGGTGTTATCTGAATGTGAAAATAAGCATCTTTCAGATCCATTGAGAAAAACCAATCCCCTGGGCGAATCTGTGCAAGGATTTGTTTGGTTGTCAGCATTCTGAACGGACGCGTCATAAGCGCTTTGTTCAGGTGTCTGAGATCTAAGATGGGCATGAGGCCGCCATCTTTCTTTGGAAAGAGGAAATACCGACTGTAAAAGCCACTGTAAAAGACTGTTTTGACACTTCGGTGCGAAAGGACGTGAGCCATGTCTCTGCTCACCGATGTCTCGACCACAGCTAGAAAGCGTGGGTGTCTGCGAGCAAACTGTAGTGAGTAGCTTTGTTTTATTATGTTCAACATAGGGGTTGAATGAAGTCTGGGGACGGGCCGCTTTGTGATAGGGACACGGCCACCCAGTTGTTTTGTGTTTGTGATACTGTGGGAACAGTGCTTATGTGCAGGGGTGCGTACTTTAAAGTGGCCACACAGCCTATATTCATTACAGTTCCTGCACGAGCTGTAGGGAGAACTGATACTGTGGGAACACTGCTTATGTGCAGGGGTGAATACTTCATAGTGGGCACACTGTCTACATTTATTACACTTCCGGTGCGAGCTGGAGGGAGAACTGATACTGTGGGAACACTGCTTATGTGCAGCGGTGAATACTTCATAGTGGGCACACCGTCTACATTTATTACACTTCCGGTGTGAGCCAGAGGGCAAACTGATACTGTGGGAACAGTGCATATGTGCAGGGGTGTGTACTATGTCGTGGGCACACATCCTACATGTATTACACCTCCAGCGCGAGCCTGGAGGTGTAAGCAAGCGTGGCTTGTGTTGAGGGTGCGGGGTCAGTCATGGAGCCCGTCCACCCCTCCCTTTCGGATGCAGCAAGTGAAAGGCTGTCATCCATCTCTTCTTCCTCATCCGATCCCCCAAAAGAGACGAGACCCACCGCTCACTGAGAGGGGAGCTGGTCTGCCTGTGTGAACAGGACCGGCGAGGGGGTTTCTCTGGGTGAGAGCGAGGCACGCGGGGACTGGGCCGGGGCGTACTCGCTCACATCTGTCGGCTCTGACATTCTTTGTCCGCGGCGCTTCTTCTTGCGCTGCCCGAGCAAAGGGAAAGCGGAAGGCGCAGGGTCGTCATCTGCAAAGCTGGCCAGTCAAGCCCGCAGGGTGGAGAGAGCCATTTCGTCGCACTCTGGGCAGCCGCTCTTAGAGAGTGCAGCTTCAGCGTGGTCGCGGCCCAGACAGGGAGCGCACAGGATGTGACTATCCGCACCGAAGAGAGGGCCTCTGCACGAGGCGCAGTTCGTAGTGGCAAACACACTAGATTTGCTTTTAAAAGGATATATGCGCGCCAGATGGCACATCAAAACGGCGAGTTGAAGGCGGAAGACCAGGAAGCCGGCGTCCTCAGAACTGCTTAGCAGGTCGCTCTGTTCCGCTGAAGGCTTTTCAACAGCGGCAGTGAGGTCAGCGAAGGAGGTCAGCAAAGTGGAACTTGCTGGAGGAGATTATACTGAATTCTATGGCGAAAATGGGGGCTTATATAGCTATAACTTAGCCGACTCGCCATAGGTTTGTGCAGTTGCCGCAGCACAGCCAATGAGCGAGCTAGATGTCTCAGCTATATGTCAACATAGAGATATCCAATACAACCACAATGAGGACAACTGTCATGTGAAAAAAAACTGTTTAGTACTCAGAGATAGATGAGTCTCAAATGCCCTTGAGGTGGTCAACATTACATTTAAATAAAAAGCACAAAATCCACATTATTATAATTACTCAATCATGAAATATTTACAAATTTTGGCAAATTTCTGTGGTTTTTCTAGCTGGTAAAGGAGGCAGTTAATTAAAAGGCATGAAAGATAATATTAGATTACTAAATTGAGTACTGGCCCAGACAATTGTGGTGTCTTCATGTTGATTATCATTAGAATTTCATGTCTTTTAAAGAGAAACGAGTTATGGCTCGGGTAAAACATTAAAACGACTTTGTTTCAAGAAAACACATCACAGCAATCCTTTCTTTTTAAACTCACTTTAATGCTTAGGGGCATTTGTTAGGACCAAATGTTACAGTATCATGCCTACTATATAGCACCATATCTAAAAAGACCATTCAAGGATCAAGTGTACTCTGAAAATTTAAGCTGTGAAGATAATTCTTTGGTTTTCTGCCCACCGCCTTTGTCACAGCATAGAGAACAGTTGTTTTCGAGGAACACCAATGTAATTTTCTCCCCCTTTTGTTGCTTGTAGTTTGCTGTGTTCTCTAGGGCTGCCCAGACTCTGTTGTGAGTGACATTTAAACCCAACTGAATCAATGAGACAGACTGCTTTGGCGCTCCCAGGTACCGCTTGCGACAGAGCCAGCTACACACACACACATAGTCACACCCAGAGGAGTTTACCAGCATTCTGGTTGCAGCACATTTCACTCTTTTTTTTTCTTTTTTTGTCTTATCAAAAGTTCCCACCATGACACTGCACAGAACTGTTAATCTAAGGCTTAAGCGTGGTGTTATTGCCTATATGCGTGTTTACGGCGGCTGTAGCCACAGGGCTCAGTGAAGGACAAGCCAGCCATTGATTAAAGCTTTCACTCTTGATAGAACTAATTGTACGGTGAGGCTGAGCAGACTGGCTAATTCAGGTTGATGTTCGCCGACCGGGAGCAGGGCGAATTACAGAGACTGAATCAAGATTGATTTATGAGCTAAGCATAAAATCTATATTCATGTTAAAAGATTAAATTGAAATAAATTGCGGCATAAATCAGGCTCTCCTTGAAGCACAATTTTTTGTGGGGAAATATGTCATCAGTTTTGGTGGTTGTCTGTAATTAGACAATACATTTTGTTTTAGAAAAATGTCATTATGCAAGGCAAACTGTTGCTTTGAGTAAATTGTTCAACATTCATGATAAGGATAAGGCATCCCTTGAGTACTAATCAACTCCTGTAGACTGCAATTGCAGTGCAAAGCTGAGCTGGGAGAGGGTGTTACTGTTTAAAGTCACTTTTCCCCAGAAATGTAAAAACAAGATGGTGTAAGAAGGTCAAAGTTGCAACGATGCAGTGCTGAGACTGAACTCTCTCTGCTTCTTTCATTAAAGTGGTGTTAGGCCCTCCTTTATCCAGCCTTGTGCACTACCGAGAGCAGTCAAGATCACAAACATGCTGGGTTTTTAGCACAGCTCACCGCCCCAGCACAGGGGACTCCAGTCCCAGTGTATGATAATTGGACACCTTGAATAAGAACATCCCCTCTGGAAATATACTCTCCTTGGGTAATTGCATCAGGTAAATGAAATGCAAACATTTGTAATCATGAGCTAAGGCTGCGCTGCAAAAAAAAAAAAAAGGTCTCTATAGAGTAGTATATGAGTTGTTCAAGTTGAAATGCACAATATTAAATGCACTCACAAAACCATTGTTACTTTTTATAAGAAAAAAGGGATTGTTTTGATTTTCTGTAATCCTTCATAACAGTTAATTTACCAAGTACTGAGATGTGAATCACCATTATCTACATTTATAGCTCAAGTGCAGGATAGTTTTGGCATGTGATCAGTATTGAGGGAGGAGTGTCAGTCATATCTCTACTTTACAGCTAGATCCTCTGGGAAGACACAGCTTGCAGTCTCATAGAAACAGGCCTTAGTCAAATAATGGAGGGATCAGTTGTCATAAAGACATACACTTTGATGTCTGTACACGCTGAAAGTGCAGATTGATGCGGCAATCACAGCCAATCAGAGTATATTTGATGTTTTAATTTGTAATAATTATTTATTATATAACTATGAGGAGGGGCTGCCTTGTACAACATTGCAGTAACAGAAACCAAACAACTGACAAAATAGAATTAGATGGGTAGTTAAAACAAAAAGTCAAATTAAATTAGGCATTAAATTAGAATTTACCCCATCTATTTTTATGTATTTATTGATCGTATTGTAAACAATTAATCATTTTAATATTTTTTTATTTATTTTTAACCTTGTAATGTTTAATAAAATTGTGATAACTCCAACTTCCAGGGAAAACGGCAGACTTCACTCTGGTGACATGTGCCAGACTTCCATTGACTCAAAGCTCACATAAATGTTTTAAGTTCAATAAAAAAATATATTTGCTACTAGTTGCTATACTTCCATTTCATTGCGACTGTAACATTGGAAGAGATGCTTTTATCACTTTATCTGCCAATAGCATGGGAATTGAGTAAAAATTATAATTTTTGGCATAATAATTTAAAAAAAAAACTGATCATACCTTTATGACATTGGATTATTTTGCTTTTTTATATTGTGCTTCTTTGACAGGATGTCAAGCTATTTTATTGATTATCTGCTGAAAGTCTGAAAGTGATTCTATTAATTTTGTTCTTTTGTGTCATTATCATTTGTTGTGGTGTGGACTCCGCTCTTTTAAGGCTTGAGGAATTTTTTTTTTACTTTATGGTTATAGTTATCATTCTTGATGTGAACAGGTGAACTTTACTTACATTTGGTACCGGTACAGTGTTAAATTTAGGCCCTGTTATCATGGCATGCCTGGTTAGGACGTGCTATTAGGAACAAGGATGAAGTTTTAATACTTCAATGCCATCTGTGACCTTATAACTTTAGCCACTTAACAGAAGCTCCGCCAAATTATTTCTGCCAGATTAATGAACGGATTCCACCCACACAAGTAATGGGACCGGCTGTCTGTCAGGAAGCGATTTGAGCCTGTAAAAGAGTGACTCATCTGGGTCAGATTGTCCTACAGGTGGGTGTTTGGGTGAATGGACCCCTCAGCTTTCCCACTCTGAGCCCGAGTCCTTTCATGGCCCTGGACACCTGCATCAGGCACAAAGGCCAGCTTGAGCTTTTGTTGGAGTTACTAGAGAGAGAGAGAGAGAGAGAGAGAGAGAGAGAGAGAGAGAGAGAGATAGACAGAGAGAGAGAGAGTGTGTTGGGGAAAGGAGAGAGAAGAAGGGGGTTGGTGTGTTTCTGACCTCAGCCACAAAGAAACAAAGTAACACAAATGGGCCATAGGCAGGCCACAGCTGGAGAGAAGAGTGATGGACACCAGTGTGGGTGGTCCGAGAGAAAGAGAGAGAGAGAGAGAGAGAGAGAGAGAGAGAGAGAGAGAGAGGTAAAGATACGACTAATGACTAGAACAGCCAAGAAAGCGCTTAAAGTGCAGTACCTGATGAAACCTTTTATATGCTTCAGTGCCAGAGCACTTCAAGTCAAGGTTAAGTGTGAGACGGTATGGTACATATCACAGCTAAAGACACATACTAAATTCAGTATGCTATAATTGTAAATTAGGTCAATATAGCACACTTTCCATTATGTGCAAAGTTGAAGCTGAAGTGCCATTTGATTTTTGATGTCAGAATACTTCCTCATAACCTAGCTTAATATGGAGAGACAACTACAAGTAAATCATTTGTAGGTTGATTTCCCTGAAAAGTGTAAACACTGTGGTGCTATCAAAACATTGCCCTGTTTGTTTGACTGTCCCAACCATCCCAAAAAATCAACATTGACTCAACCAATGACTCAAATTTAGAGTGACTGAATCTGCTCGGAAGAACGTCAGAGCTGCCCCGATCTCAAATCGTAAATATTCAAGATGTTGAATATTTATGATCAGAAATCCTGTTGTGTGGGGGAACCTCGAGAACAAACGCATCGCTCTGGAGATCACGTGAAACGAAACTACCCAATCAGAAAGCGAGCTGACGGAAGACTCTTCTCCAGCTCGTGCTGTAACATGTAAAGACCATGTTCACACCGTATCCGCGGCTTCATCTAAACAGTTACCGTTCACAGTTTGTCCCCTCCGCAAAGCAGTCCATACACTATAAGCGCCATTTCTTCTTGCCGGTTGTTCGCCATGTTTGTTTACTCTAAAGTCACATACTAATGCGAGAGATTTTGCGAGATTTGCCACGTTCCCAGATGGGACTCTGGTTGTTTGTGAATGAAATCTGTTAGTGTGTGGTATGCTTTTCTAGTCACATCGCGGCACTCCACACACTAAAGGAACAAAACAGTTAAATCTATGACTATCGTCATGTCTGTGGTCTCTCACAATTTGAAAATAGTATAAGATTTTAAAAGTCTTTTAGTGTGGCCCCAGCTGTAGGGACATTTAAATAGACGTTTGAATTCAACTGTTGTCCTCAAGCATCGAGCAGTCATGTTAATTAATCCTCAAGGATTGTTAATGGTGGGTCAGTCGAGTGCGTTCTCTGTGAAGAATAGTTTATAACTCTCCAGCAGAAAAGGGGCATTGACACACAGGCCAGTCCTCACTGTGTTTCTTCTACACAGGGCTTATCTGAGCAGCATGGTGTGCATAAGAAAAAAAGTAACTCTTGTGGGAGGTCCCTCTCATTTGCATATCCTCAGGGCTCTTGTAATTTAGCTACATATGTCCTTTTTCTTAGAAGCTGCTCCCCCCACACCCACTCTTTCTTTCATTACAGTAAGAGTTGCTTTTTTTGTACATGCCCTGTTTGTCTCGTCCATGGCTGTACCAGCCTTATTTGCAATTGAAAGGGACTGATTGAACTAGCTGAATAAGCACAGGGTTGGTTTGAAGAGAGGACAGTGGAGAGGAAAGGTGGTTTTTGAATGTCCGCCATGCCGTTGGATATGGGAATCTCACGTCTTATTGTGACTGTCATAAGCATTCACTGAGCAAAATAGTGGAATTCGTTGGTGTTGGCCATTATTGCCCGCTCCCTGCAAACTTCTCTCTCTGTTCACATTTATTTTAGCTCGACTTTTATGTGCATATGTTTTAGGACTCTGTTAAGTCCACTCTTGACAGTGCTGTGAAAATAATGAATGTTAATTGGATCACCTCTTTACTTTCAAACTGATTTCTGTGAAACTTTTCACATCAATTTTGGTGGTCAATCTGCAAAATGATCTAGAATGGATTTAAATAATGTAAAATATGTGAAATGGAGCTTCAAATGGTAAGCTTAATGGTACAGAGGGGAACTACCATCAACAAATGTATTATTATTATTATTATTATTATTATAATAAAAAATTTTTTAAAGCAGTGATTTATGTTTCCCAAACACTCCTGTCTGCCATTTGTTGGATAAACTGATGGTTCTGGCCCAAACTCACACCATTGGTTGGGCCGTTCAGTTTGGTTTAATCATGATTCGTATACAAAAAAGCAGTGTTACCCATTTTGAGGTAAAATTCCATTAATGACTTGCAGTGATAAACTGAAATAGGCCTAAGTATTTCTACATCAATAATTACATAATAACATTTTCATCCAGTACTTCCAAGACTACTCGTTCATCATTCATCATAAAAGACAATATCTACAGTAAGTTCAACAGAGGTCATAGTCATAGGCCTATAAATGTCTGACTCAGTAACACTTCCTATCAGTTACAAGTGGAACGTGAGGGTGATTTGCCTGTCAAATGCAGTTTTGATGTGCTATCAATCCTCATGAGCTCATGAGTGCATGTTCAGAGGTATTGCTTTGTCCTTTGCACCAAAGCACTTCCACGTTTTCAGAACGTATTCTAATCCAAGCTCATTAAAGTAGATATCAGCCTACATTTATCAGGATTTATCTTTGTCACACCACCCCAAAGAGAGAAGCGGGCACTGAATACAAATTACCATCTTACTTTCTGCTCACAGCCAGCATGGAAGTGATGCTCCAGATGCTAAATGAGACTGCAGTAAGCTAAAAGGTTAACAAGAGCCATTTTATAAAGTGCTTCCTCATTTTTCTGTCACAAAAGCCCATAAACATCCTCAACAACAAACTGTGATTATGATGATATTAATTATCATTACTTTCAATTAGAAACGTGGCGAGCAGACCCATTCGTTCTGAGGCGGTGCTCCCTGCAGAGAAGAAGGGTCCGCGGAGCATCATTAAGCATGGTGTGATTGCACGGCGCTATACCTCGCCTCACGCCCATTTACAACTAATCAGAATCTCAAGTCCATTACTGCCAGCAACACTAAATAAAAACTCAGGAGTCTAGCAGAACACTGCTCAACGTGGGGAGTGTAGAATATGTGTGTGGGTTGTCTGGAATTGGTATGATTAAAGGGACAGTTGAAAATATGATAATTAAGTAATTATTTACTCACCCTCATGATGATTTAAACCTGTTATTTATTTATTTATTTATTTATTGTAGATTTAGAAATTAAAAATTAAAGAATCTCCAAAAATGACCAAATTATACCATAAAAAATGAAAGTAGTCCATGTGAATCATGCACTATATTCTGAGACCAGAGATCTTCAACTCTGCATCATTGTAGGGCTACGCCAGCTGTCCTTACTTAAACGGGAACACTAGCCCCCAGTTTCACAGACAAGGCTTAAGCCTAGTCCCAGACTAAAATGCATTATTTAGCTGTTTTAACTGAAAACAAGTTGCACTGACATATCTAAGAATATGTCAGTGACATTGTTTTGTCTCAAGATGCACACCAGTAGGCTAATGTGGTTTTCTACAGCACGTTTATAAAAGCTACTTAAATATCCTAATTGAACTATTGAACTACTGATTGAACTACTAATTGAACTTGCCTAATCCTGGCTTAATCTAAGCCTTGTCTGGGAAACCAGGCCTATAGGTTTAGGAACTATTAGCTAATTTGTAACCTACTCTGTACTTAATTTGGTTGCACCATTTCTTCTTAAGTCAGAATGCTGATAATAGATGCTAAGTCCTCTGTAAACTAATGCATCTTGCATACTAATAAATTGTGCTTCTTGTTCAATAATATGATGTTTACATTCAGTGATTCTATCAGCCTTCAAATTCATGAGTAGAAGTTGTTGAAACACTGTGAATTTAAATGTATTTTTTTTTCACCTCGCGTAACTCACGGTAAAAATAAGTTTCTGCTGAAATACGATATTTAATTGTATTATAGCATAATGTATTTATGTAATTTTTAAACTGTATTTGTAATTAATAGCAATAAATAAATACAAATACAAAAAAAAACATAGGAAGATATGTATTTATTTTATAATTCTATTTGGCATGCACATGGAGAATGCTTAAAGAGGTGCACTGTTTAGATCGGGTTTTTTGTTGAAGTGCAGGTAACGTCATTTATTCACATAATGTTCTATTAAAATGTAAATCTCAACAAATATGTCTAAGAATGCCAAACTTCCAGGTTAAACATAAGCTTACTGATCCAATCCAATCAATTCAATTGTAAATTTAAAGTTTAATGGTGCATCAAAAAATATTTAGTAGTGCACAATTTGTAACTTTGAACCCCTTTTATGTAGCAACTAGGCTAAGTAATTTATGCACAGTTGGTGCAACCAGCCCCTAGAGACCCCTGCCCTGCAGAGTTTAGCTCCAGCCTTAATAAAACACACCTGAACCTGCTAATCAAGGTCTTCTGGTTGGCTTAAAAATAACAGCCAGGTGTTTTGAAGCAGGTCAGTACTTGTGTAAAGAATAAAACTTTGCATGATAGTGGGTCTGTTCTGCAATCGACAGCAGTAATAAGATAAGATTTATTGATTAGAATGGAGTGTGTGTAGGATTTACTGAAGACTTACTTGCTCAGAATTACAGGGATGGCACACTCGGAATTACAAATGTGCTGCTGCTGCAAGGTAAAGTAGGGAGAACCTTGTAGCAGATCTAGACCGGTGGTTCTGGGGAGGAGGAGGACATGGCAACGTACAAGTTTGGAACTTAACTTGTATAATGTTGGAATCAGCTTTTGCCATGATTCTTTAATTTGCACAGAACTCAGGAACTCGATACTCAAAGAAAAAAACATTTTCCCCACTGGAAATATTGCCATCCATGTAAGTCTCTCTCCCTCCTTCCTTCCCTCCCTCCTTCTTTCCCTCCCTCCTTCTTTTGCCATCATATCCTGCCCTACATGAAACATCACTCTCTGCCCATGAAAAATGGAGTGCTCATGAATAGTTTACAGGCGTGTGGTGGGGTTTGTGTCAGCGGGTTCGGCGGTGAGCTCTCCAGCAGGGAGCGGCTGCTCTTAAGCTTGACACAATGGGAGGTGAGAGGGAATGCTAATCTCCAAGCTACCTTTAACATAGTCCAGTGTTAATGGTGAAATACAGGACTTTATGTATGCCTCATAATGAAATGGTGAGAGTGGAAGGGAAGAAAGCCACTGTATACACTACACTGAAGAGTTTGTGTTTTCTACGCATTGGCGCTGCAGGTGTCCACCGAGAACTTGCTAGTGCTTGACTATGTAATAGTTGGTGAGTGTATGATGGATGTATCATCCTGTAGGAGGTTTTTCAGCCTGGGAGAGAAAGCAATGACTGAGCATTTCTGAGTAAAGTTTGTGGGAATGGGCCAGTGCAGGCTGATAGGCTCTGTAAAAGGGTTGAGTCACATGCCCCTCAGTGTGCTGTGACGGGTCTATGTAAGCTCTTCCCACTGCAGTGTGTGGTGTGCAGAATGACTTGTTCATGACACAGCTCTCACCTCCTAAATCTGATCAATATTCTGCTCCACACACAGCTACAGACAGTCACCAGGACATGTGCTTTCTTGATCACCCTCGCTCATTTATTCAATTGCATACTCTATCACACGCTTGTTTTTTCCCTCGATCATCATCGCTTGTACATATACTCATATTATTCATGCTCATTCATTTACTCATCACTAGGTTCAGTTCAATACTCGTATCATAACAAAGCCAAAAAAAAAGAGTTAAAATATGAAGGTTCTTTTTTTCTTTCTTTTTTTTTTCCTTTTAAGACATATGATTAGCAGGAGGTGGACTTGAATAGACTTGGACTCCTGGTGACACCAGAACAGAGCAATTCATATTTCTGCTCAGCTGAAAATACAAAATTATGTTAGACACATGCTCTGTCACTGATTACATAAATTTATTTTTATTTTACCAGTAAAAATAGTAATATTATTTTGCTGGATAATCATGCACTGCAATGAAACTTTTTTTTAAGTGAAAATAAGTGACCATACTTTTAAAAACGTACTTACATATATATAATGTAAGTACGTTTTTAAAAGTATGGTCACTTATTTTCACTTAAAAAAAGTGTCATTGCAGTGCATGATTATCCAGTAAAATAATATTACTATTTTTACTGGTAAAATCATACATTAGGCATTACCTCCAACAAATTGCAATTCCCCCCATTGCATTATCATACATCATATTCAACACTATATGCAGTATTTTGATAGTTTAAATCTGAATCACAAGCGGTCAGCACTAAAAGAAACAGGATCTAAAATATTTTGATACAAGTTTGTTCATACTCGTCTTCCACAGTGTGCTCTCTTGTCTGACCACTTATTCCATCATTCACATCTTTCCAGCAATTCGAGCAAGTATTTCTTTCCTAGAATCCTTAGTTGTGACAGAAAGCAAAGTTTTGCTTCATGATAGACTGATAAAAACCTGTACACCTTAATTTCCCAGAAAATGTACAGTTGCCAGACACATTGGGAACAGGTGGACTGCTCCAGTCCTTGTCATTTTAGTGTACAGTATACATTAAACGATGCGTGAACAGTCAGTTGGTGTGAAAATAGTGTAGCCTTGAAGATACATTTACGGCTGGTTCTTTGAATTAACCACTTTCTCAGTGTCCGCAGTTTTCTGTTTGCCATGCATCTCTCAGCAGTTTTCAGAAGAATGATCACTTTACTATTCTACTCACTGATGATTGTATAGTTCATGTAGAGATGTTTGAGAGAGATAAAGAGAGATGTAAAAGAAAAGTTGACTAATGCTTTCTGTACACCTAAAGACTTTGAAAAGATTTAGAAAATACTTTATAAGATTATCAGCTCACATCTAAAGACTTGGGTTCACAGTTTTTAAAGACTTGCGATAATATCAAACATGTTTGATATGAAAGACTAGAGAAAGACTGGCATAAATCGGGTCGCCGACTGCAGATTATCACCTCACATTTAACGATCAAGACGACGGGAGCGTGACGAGACTCCAGTAAGATTCCTAAAGGCTGCCGGTCTTTAGTCTGGGACTGTGAAAATCCTTTGGTGTACGCCCGGCATAAGACATGTCGATCTTCACTGGTTTGCTCAGTTGAATAACTTTCTGTCTTTCTGTCTGACATGTCAATTTTTAGCAGGCAAACTCAAAAAAATCTTGCATCCTGGATGAGTCATATTATCTAACACTGCCCACCTGCTTCTTGGGGCTAATGTGAGTTTGCAGTATTTGTTGATGTTCGAGTGATAAAGCATCAGTGGTGTGCTAGAGACTTAGGCCTCGTTTAATTGTGAAATGAAATGTGACCCAATTCCGATTTTTTGCTTATATGTGACACAGATCAGATGTATTATATATGACAGTGTAAACAGTAAAAAAATGCATACTTTAGGATAATTCGAGATCGGTTTCAGGCCTCGTTCATATGTAGAAATGAAGATATGTACCAATGCGACTGTCATGTAAACAGGCAGATAGGATTTTCTGATGCATTAGGCTACGCATCCGCGGTTTAATGACAAGAGAAACCCCGACCCGCATCTGCAAAGGGATGGCATAGCCCAACAAAACATTGTGTCGTCGTAGGAGAGGAATATGGACACACGTTGACAACATATCAAAGGTTGGCTTGCTCATCCTAAAATTTCAGACCCCCTGGTCCTCGTTTAAGCCCGCCACGATCCCATGAAAGTACATATCTATAGAACGAATTTTATTTCTCGTGTCTTTTACGGCAAAAATAGTTTTTGCGTGCATATGATAGGCTACGCAGTTTTCGCGTGCATATGATATGCACTTTATGAGGACAGTGATGCCAGACCTTTCCAATCCAAAGCCTTTACAGTGATGTGAGGTGTCACAGCTGACTCAGCAATTTTACTATGAATAGCAATAATGAGAGAAGTCCTTCAGAAATTTGCAACTTTACTGAACTCAGACTATCAGTTATACCTTCAGAAATTTCAGTGTTGATGCATGCTGTCATACCTCTGTGTGGTGAGCTTGAGTGTGGTGAGCTTGAATTGGAAACCAGGGTTTGGTACATTTCCTCACAGTGTTGCCTAGAGTTCAGTCTCTGGGGTGAAGGGATGTCATTAATAATGTACCTTAACTTTGCTTCATATGAAAATGTGTTTTTTGGAGATTTATTGAACCTGTGAATAAGGCTTGAAAGAGTGCATGGGAAAGCTGTGATAACCAGTGTTTATGCATGTAGGATCCATTTCCTGGTTTGATTCCGATACACATTTACGAAAATATAAATTTTACAGTAATAATCAACACAGCCAAAAAAAAAAGAAAAAAAAGAAAGTAAATTATAAGTCAAGTCAAGTCAAGTCATCCTCATTTATATAGCGCTTTTAAAAATGTAGATTGTTTCAAAGCAGCTTTACAGAGATTAACATATAATTTAAGGTTACGGAGATTGGTTTGGTTTTATAATGGTTCTTGAAAAATGTTTTTTCCAGCTAAAGTTAGTTTTGATTGATTCACTTCCGTCTAAATGATCATTTGTTATTAACTTAGGGGCCGCTAAGACGACACCGTTCTCTCTAAACATACTTTAAACGTGAACCTGTGATAGACGCTTATGGCGTTCACATGCGCATTAAGAATTGATTCTATAGTTATGTGCGTTTGAATATATGTGCGCAGGTTTGTAATTCCTTACAAACCATGCCTAAACAAACTACTTGTCTTGTCTATAAATTTTGATGCAGAATTTTATTTTATCTTATCACTTTGGGTAGGTACGCGAACCAAAAAATTCCACAACGCTTTATAAATAAATTTTAAATTGAATTTGTGTAAAACTATAATTTAACATTGTTTGTATGTATGTGTATGTATATTTGAGTATGTGTGCTGTCAAATATAAGGCTTTCATTTCTGTGATTATTATTTTCTGTTTAATTCGTTAGAAATATATAATGCAATTTACACTGTCAGGTGACGTGGTGGATGAGGAACAGGAAACAGGATTTTAATGAAAAAGAAACTCAGGAGCCACAATACATCAACGTAACAGACGAGAACGGACAAAGACTGACTGGACAGAGGGAACTAAATACAGATACTGATTAACATAAACCAGGTGACACAGATGAAGGTGATTAACAAGACACAGGTGATGAAGATGGACTAATGAAGGTTGACATGGCAACAGATGAGTGGCGGGAAAACAAAAGACATGTGACTAATACTGAAAACAAACAGAAGGACTTAACAGAACAGAATCAGACAGACACAAACGTGACAACAGTGTTGTTGTTTTGTTTGTTTTTTCTGGCATCATCGGGCTTAAGTAATTACAGTATATGATATATGATCATGCTCTCTGGGTTCCACTCACCAGCTCCGTGAAGCAAGAGAGAGCAGTTGACTGAGGATGGTCTGGATCTAGGCCTATCATATGATCAACCAATCTTTCATTCGTGTGATTCATAACCATTTAAGTGTGATAAGATGCAAAAGAGAGCTCAATTCGGTATTAGCTTGCTGTTTTTGAATTGGCTGCATGTGCACACACACATTAAACACACAATACCACACGCGGCACGCTTGAACAAACAAAAACACAAAATTATGTGAAACCGACCTTTTTGACGAGGGTCCTTGTGAGCACAGTCACATGAGTTGAAATGTCAAAAACTTATTTATTAAAATAGAATGTTACATGTGTCAAAAATATGTGGCACATTTTAATATTAGATGTGATTAATCAGAAACATTTTTTCATTTTTAATTGATTGTCAGCACTAATAATATATTTATACGTTTGTGAAAATGTGGAAAATGATTGGTTTGCATGGGATGAGGGGAATTCTCATTTTTAAATTACAACATCAAAGCGACCTGGAGTCATTTAATTGCTCTGCAATTTGAGGTGTTTCAAAATGTCAACATGAATAAAACTGCTTGTCATGCGATTTCATGGGGTTTTTAGTCGTCGGTGTGATACACCTCAACTTTAGCTGATGTTGTATTTGTGCAGAGATGTTGTGTTCCAGTGTTTGAAATGATGAAGTATTTTGTGTGTGTGTTTATAGTGATGTGTGAGTGTTAGTGGTATCCAGTGTGGCTGGACGGGTGTTTGCCAGTTTCATCCCAAACCTCCACCCAACATAGCTGCTGCCCAGAGATTAACTCTACCACATAGAGTGAGTCCACACAGCTCAACACACACATCCTGTCCTGCCCTAACTAATGTATTCATTTATCTGTGACATCCAGACCAAACGTTTCTTCTGAAAGTCACACAGCCGGTTCATTGTGTTGTGGCCACACAATAGTTTTATGAGAACAATTGGTACTCTACAGATCTACTGATACAATATATCCAGGGAAGTCTAAAGTATACGTAACTGTAATGATAATAATTCATAAATGCTTATTGACAATTCACTAGTACCTATTGTGTTTCTCTATGGAGGTCTTAAGAGCCATGATCACATCTGGATTCATGGGCTTTGTGATGGTCTTACAATGAATCTTTACTAACTTTACGTTCTTTCTTTCTTTGTCTCTCTGGAAGCGATTAAACCAGAGGGGCAGCCTGAAACGATTACAGATAACATTGATGAAGTCCCGTCGTTTGAAGTGCAGCCTTTTCCTGGGTCTCATATGCTTGTGCAAATGTTTCTTCTTCCTCCTTTGGCTGAGTCTGTAAGGCTTAAACTTATGTGGTAAGGAACTTGGAATAAACTCATAAGGAAACATGCACGCTTTGAAGATGATGGTGCTCTGGCTCAAACCATAAGGGTCATCAAACAAATGTCATTCACCCTGAATATAAAATACTTCCTCTTGCGGGCATTTTCCATTGCTGTAAACCCTCATGCAGTGACATGATAATACAACTTCTTTTCTTGTCCCTGACATATTTTTGCTACAGCATGTCAGACCGTAAGTGTGCTCCAATTAGGATTTTGTGGCCAGTCAGTGAAAGCAGTATCGGCCGACACTGATCACTTCTATTTACCATGAAGTATTATTTTTTTTATTCAGCTATTCTTAACAACAATGTATATTAAGTATTAAAATTAAGAGATAAGAAAGTATCAAAGTAATTAAACAGATTAATCCTATTAAATCTACTAAAGAAAAGTGAGTAATTTTTTGTTTTGTTTTTTTGTTTTTTGATTAACATTACTGACACAGTAGCAGCAGGTATATTAGGCTGCTGTCACTGTAGGACCTAATGCACAGATCCAATATACACATGATACACATGCAATTAATTATTTCCCTCCTTTTCCCTCTGTTTATGTTCACTTAAGAAATAACTGACTGTGTTTACTTGTCTGGGCATTTTGACATATTTCCGTGTGGATTTGACCGTTTAGGTGTGAACCCAAAGCCCAAAGTATACTTTGCTTGTCCATGTTCCACTTCGTCTTGGAGCACGCACTTAGCACCTTAGCAACTTACCTTGTTAACATGAATAGAACTAGTGCAGTGTGCACTACATAAAAATAGACGGCTTGTGACTGACTAATATATACATATGAAGAGTTTGGTTCCAAAACGCAATAAATCCATTTGGATTAATTTGAGTAAAAATGTGCTCCCTTTCAAGGGAACTCGAGCTGCGTCAAGCTGTGGGAACGCCTCTGCGTGTGTGCGTCATGAAGCACGTATGGAATCAGTCCAATGGAGAGACGCAACGTCATAGGCGGGTGACGTCATCGACCAGGAAACTATAAAGCACCCCCAAAACACAAGCGCGACAGCATCTTTGCCTTCAGTAAGCGCTATATGTGGATCTGTCTCAAGTGTTTTTGTCTGTCACTAAGCAGGAGTTTCACTATTTCAAAAAACTATATATATTATATATATATATATATATATATATATATATATATATATATATATATACATATATTATATTGAGAGACAATGGCGAGCGAACAACAATTTAAGAAGTGTGTTCCTCCCTGCTCGCGCTATTTAACGAGCGGGGATACACACAGCTTATGTGTTGTTTGTTTGGGAATGCAGCATGCCCAGTCAGCTCTCGAGGGGGCTGATTGTGAGCATTGCGAGCGTTTGCCTCTTAGAACGCTCCGCTCCCGGCCATCACTCTTTGAGGAGAGTGGTTCGGTTCGCGATCCCCGCGGATCGGGTCCCGCTTATGCCGAGGCTGAGCGGTGACGTCATTCGTGGGGATCGCAGATGGATCAAACAGCGGGGCTTGAGACGGGCTCTGCCCTATCTCAGTCCTTACCTGTTAGATCCAGTGCCTCAGTTTTGGGTTCGGAAGCACGCTCTGCGGTTTCTTCCCCCCGAACTGAGGCCCCAGTACTGTAACTATCCAGTTCTGAGGATCTGGATGTTGTTAGTCTGGATGCGGGAGATGTCGATGATTCGCCATCTCGCTCTCCCGAAAGTGAGGAGCTTATGGAGGTGCTCACTCGTGCTGTTTCTAAATTAAGCATTGAGTGGCCAGCTGTTATGCAGGAGTCTAGAGAAAAATCTAAATTAGATGAAAGATTTTTGCCTTCCCGTTCTCAACCTCCACGCCGGTGCTTGCCCTTCTTCCCTGATCTCCACACAGAGATTCCGATCAGGAGGGATCTACTCTCTCAGGAGGGCGGTACGATATTTCACCCCCACCCAGCGTTGTGGATACTGTGGGCTTGGCCTCTGAGGGGGAGAATCTGGTCTCTCAACTGAGGTTGAAGAGACCATCCTTCACTCCAGAGCTCCGTCCACGAGGAAGTTATATGCCCTGAAGTGGAAACTTTTCACTTCTTGGTGTGCAGAACACCGGCAGGACCCAGTTAACGGCCCAGTGGGTGCAGTGCTGGAGTTTCTGCAGGAGCGTTTCTCTGCAGGGTTATCCCCCTCCACACTAAAGATGTATGTGGCGGGACTAGCTGCTTTCCATGTCCCTTTCAGTGGAGTTTCTCTTGGGAGACACCCACTTATAACTCGCTTCCTTCGTGGCACTTTGAGGCTGAGGCCTGCAGTTCGTACGAGGGTGCCGACTTGGGATTTGGCCATTGTACTAGAGGGCCTTTCTTTGGCCCCCTTTGAACCTATTGAGGAAGTTTCTGAGAAATTTCTCACGTATAAAACTCTTTTTCTACTTGCAATCTCCTCACTTAAGAGAATCGGAGATTTGCAGGCCCTGTCGGTTGCACCCTCTTGCCTGGAGTTTTCGCCTGGTATGGTTAAGGCTTTTCTATACCCTAGACCAGGTTATGTCCCTAAGGTCCCTACTAATGCTGTTAGACCTACAGTGCTGCAGGCTTTCTATCCTCCTCCTTTTGTGCCATCACATCAGGAGAAACTTAACCTTCTCTGCCCGGTTAGGGCGTTAGACGCTTACGTCCACAGCGCTGCCCTGTGGAGGAAATCAGAACAGTAATTTGTGTGCTTTGGGCCACCCAGGAAAGGGTGTCCCGCGTCTAAACAGAGAATGAGCAAGTGGGTGGTTGAGGCCATCTCACTTGCTTATGAGTCGGCTGGTCAGCCTTCACCTTTGGCTGTACGAGCCCACTCTACTAGGAGTATGGCTGCTTCTAAAGCATTGTTGTCAGGAGTATCGCTAAGTTATGTTTGTGATACGGCTGGGTGGTCCTCAGCGCATACATTCTGAAAACCTGTCAGTATCTGGTGTGACCACCATTTGCCTCACGCAGTGCAGAGTTGATCAGGTTGTTGATTTTGGTCTGTGGAATGTTGGTCCACTCCTCTTCAATGGCTGTGCGAACTTGCTGGATATTGGCAGGACCTGGAACACGGTGTCGTATACGCCGATCCAGGGCATCCCAAACATGCTCAATGGGTGACATGTCCGGTAAGTATGCTGGCTATGCAAGAACTGGGATGTTTTCAGCTTCCAGGAATCATGTACAGATCCTTGCAACACGGGACCGTGCTGCAACATTAGGTGATGGTCGTGAATGAATGGCACGACAATGGGCCTCAGGATCTCGTCACAGTATCTCTATGCATTCAATATGCCGTCAATAAAATGCACCTATGTTCGTTGTCCATAACATACGCCTGCCCATACCATAACCCCACCGCCACCATGGGCCACTCGATCCACAACGTTGACGTCAACAAACCGCTCACCCACACAACACCTCAGACGAGGTGTCGGACGTTCTTGGAGGTGAAAATGCTGGATGTGGAGGTTCTGGACAAGTATGGTTACACGTGGTCTGCGGTTGTGAGGCAGGTTGGATTTACTGCCAAATTCTCTGAAACGCCTTTGGAGACGGCTTATGGTAGAGAAATTAACATTCAATTCATGGGCAACAGCTCTGGTGGACAAAACCTGTGACATCTGTGGCAATGTGCTGTGTGATAAAACTGCACATTTTAGAGGGCCCTTTTATTGTGGCCAGCCTAAGGCACACCTGTGCAATAATCATGCTGTCTAATCAGCATCTTGATATGCCACACCTGTGAGGTGGATGGATTATCTTGGCAAAGGAGAAGTGCTCACTAACACAGATTTAGACCGATTTGTGAACAATATTTGAGAGAAATAGGCCTTTAGTGTACATAGAAAAAGTCATAGATCTTTCAGCTCATGAAAAATGGAGACAAAAACAGAAGTGTTGCATTTATAATTTTGTTCAGTGTGTGTATAGATATGTATATGTATAAATAAAACTTTTCATGTGTGTAATTGGCTGGAACATAGTTCTGGATAAAGCAAATCCCACAAGCAAAGGTGAAGTGGTCAAAACTGGAAAGATAATTATCTGCTGGTAAGTGTTATGACCGCATGCCCATTGTGGGGAATGAAATCGAGAGAGGTTATTTATAACAGTGCAAAGAACTCCTAGTGAAGATCTCGCCCTTATCTCAGCCCATTCTTCTGCTCTATTTAAATATGATGACTACTGTTTGTGGAACTTCCTGTCTTGACACCAGAGGTTTTCAGATTATTTTAAGAAGGGCTCACGCTACCTCACAGTGCCTGCAACTCAGAAACTTGGCGTGGTCTTAACAGTAATTTAAGTCTCTTGATTCTCTGCCTGTTCTCTCGGATTTCCCCCTGTGCCTCAGCCCTGATCTGTTATTGTTTGGATTGTTTGTTTGAGTATGACCCTTGCCTGTTATCTGGATTACGTTTTTGGATTACCCTGTTCAATAAATACTGCATTTTGATCCTCAACCTTCGTGTTTCGGAGCATTTTGTGACACAGTCACATTAAGAAGCCCATGAAATGAAGGGGAATGTTCTCACTCACAAAGATCTTTGACGTTCAGGTTACGAGAAGGATATCTCAGCAATCTCAGTGTAGATTAAAAATAAAATTTTGTCATTATCTTCTGGAAATTAAAGTAAGATATTTCAAGAGAAGTCTCAGTGTTTTTTGTCCATGGAATGGAAGTCAATTGGTCACCAAAACTGTTTGGTTATCAACATTCTTCAAAATAAATTATTTTGTGATCTGCTGAAGAAAGTTATTTTTGGTGAACTATGCCTTCTATACTTCTTCACTATAGTTTGTGTTAATGTGAGAAAATAAGCAAAAACTGTATGAGTCATCTCTTGCCTTTTAAAGGTGAGGGGGTTGCCATGCACTTTGAACGCACAATTTTACAGAGAGGGATGCTATACGAACAGATCTCTTTAATATTACAATTGTTTCTAGACAGCAGCGAGATTAAATGGGGAGCCATTGGATATTTTTACTTAAAGTCACATTGAAATCAAAATTGACACTTATTTTTTTTTATGTTATATTTCATTGTTTATTAAATTATTTATCTGTGCACACCATTATGTTTTAAAAAATATATGTGCCCTCAAAAACTTTAATCAAAAACATTAACTTCTCTTCTCACCATCTCTGATGAGGTGTGCATTAGAGATGCGCGGTTGGCAGTTATAGCGGCGGACTCCGCGGATAAACCGCGGATCGGGCGGATGACGTGACGAAAACAAATATTTTAATTCAATTCGGGTGGGTGGTGGTTGGTTTCTAGTCTCGTCTCATAAGTCACAATAGGAGAGAAAGGTGACTTTAAGGTTATTTTAAGACTGCGGGCAAATCAGAATTTTTCTTAAATTAGCTATTTTCAGGCAGACTGTCCGCACCTCTGAACATAGCCTAAGAAGCCCTTTCTCCGGAGTTTTAGAAGAAATGTCCCCTATTAATAGGTTTTGATTACCTTTAGTCTTTAAAACAACAGATGATTTCATTTTTAAGTGTTTTATTTTTAATTTATTTATTTATCGTTCATTGGCCACAATGTGAAAATAATCTGCTTATCAGACAGAATTGTAATATCGGTAGATCCCTAGGCGCTATATTATGCAAGCAGGGCCAATAGTTGGCGAGGTCACTTTGTAAAGACTGCGTAATATGCATGCACATCCAAAACGGCGTTGTCATGTAAAAACATGCCAAACATACAAAATGTTTTCTGTTTTTAGTGGAAAACGGTGTTGTGTAAACGGCCCCGTAGTCTTTTTGGAAAAAGCATTCTGCTTCTTGAACTGACAGGTTTTCTGATCTCACATATAATATCTGAGTAGGGTTCATGACATGTTTACACACCAAATCATGTCATTACATGGAAACGTAGCTAGCCATGATGCACATTCACATCCTTAAGTCATGCATGGCAAGGGTGCATGCCAGAAGAGCAATTTTTCGTTTAACTTCATTTAATTTTGTGTGAAACCTCCAAAAAAGGCCACAACAAACATTCAGGGTAAAGCCCATGACTCGTCTTAGCAGGCCCTAGAGACATGGTGTGATTTGCAAATGATAGCTTGCCACACAGCCCAGGGTAAATCAAGCTTGCTGTTTAAACCATGTAAAAGCCTGCCACTTAACCCCCTTCCTACCTCCCGCTGCTAGCTTCAAGATTGCCTGCATTTTTATTCTAATCACAGGGTCCGTCACGTATCCCAGGAGCCTCCTGTGCATCGGCCATAAACGTCTGTCTATGGTCACCCCAGCCCCTCTTTTTTCCTCCTAAATCTGTCTTTGTCAAACCCCTCCCCCTCCATCTATTTGCTACGTCTCTTTGGGGAAGAAGGAGTGAATAGCACTGACTCCTCTAGCCTTGGTGCATTATATTCCAGCATAAGTACTGGCCAGGTCAGTGGCCTTACAGGGCTGTAAAAGGCCTTGCATTTGTTGGCTATGTTATTAAACAAGTCAATTTGTCTGTGGTGACCCAGTAAGAGTCATTCATCCACTGGCTGCACATTGCTTTACCTCCCATCCTCTCATTTCCAAGGTCTTTGTGAAGTTGAAGATTACCTCAAGGCCTGTAAACCAAGAGGCTTACAAACACACTGAGCCTCATATCATTGGCTTAAGTGTTGAATGTGCTTTGATAATGTAGCTTGCTAAGCTTCAAACTACTCATAATTTGCAGTAGTTCAGCTACAGTCAAGTTACTCTTTTGTAGAAGTTGCAACACTGCAAAAAAAGTAGATAACTACCTTAATAAAGATGTGAACGTTACTTTGAAGACTGAAGTAATGGCTGCTGAAAATTCAGCTTTCATGAAGCATTTGAAGAAACCAATTTACTAGAATGAACACTTATTGTTACATTCAAGAATTTAGAGTTGGGAACCCTAAAATTTGGCTGTGATTTTGGTGCTTTAGACACAATGTGACATGAATACATAGCCTATATCCCCTCTACCGGAGTCTGCTACTGATTTTTTTTTGAGCAAGTACACTCTTAAGTCTCTATTGGAGCATACAGGAAAGTTGGTAGTGCATGGCCACAATGGTCTGGGTGGGTCTTCACCTTGCTTTCTTTTTGAAATCCCTCAGTAGACACATACAGTTCTCCCAGGCCTTGGATAATCTTACCCAATCTCACCATGTCCTGTCTCCTGTCATAAGTCTCTGTGTGCATGGGGCATGTGGAAATCCACAATCCATAAAATGAGCTTTATAGACTAAAAAGTGAGCATGTGCATGGGCAGGGATGGATTTAGGTGAAGCCAACAGATAGGAGGAGTGGAAATGGGTTGAACTAAATTCATTGACAGGCAGGAAAACAGCATGGTGGGCTGAAGTCTGAGTTTGAGTTAAAATATATTTGTCTGAGCCATGTACTGTGCTCCAGATATTTCGAGCCTTGGCGCTTTTGCAGAAAATGCAGATTCAAATCTGGTCAGTGAAAACACTTCCCCTTCTCTTCCCCTCTTATTTTTTCTTTACTGCTTTTAAGTCTAAGATTCTCAGTCTCTTGCTTCTATTCTTATTTTTCCTGATGAATTTTAGGAGACAGTTGACACTTTGTAGAAAAATAGCATGCACACCTTTTCTTCAAACAATAGTGTTGACGATACAGCTGTTAAAGTCATCTTGGTTTAATTTGTTTGTGATCAAAATAGCTAGTAGAGAGTAAACCCGTCTCCTGCCCTGGCTTGTTTGATCATTCACGTGCCACAGCTCCCTTTAATCAGAGGCAGACAGCAGGGCATTGGGCCCATATTAATGGCTCCAAACATTGCATTTTCCAAGATGGCAGTTTCCTGTTTTCCCAGGCACACAGGTCGTGGAGTGAGATTTGGGAGTCACTGCAAGGTCGTCCTTCCTCCCAGATAACTCTTTTCCCCTGAGGGGGAGTGAGCGAGAGATACCGGTACTCTAAATCACAGTGCACTGCAACCAAACACTCATTGTTCAAACAGCTCACACTGATACCTTTTTAAGGAGTAACTAACTCCGGAAGTGTGACTTGCTATGCTGGAGGTGCCAAAAGGTTTACAAAGTGTATGACTACCTTACAAACACCCCCACACTTGCAATTTCCTGTGCAAGTCTCATGATAGCACAGAGCTCAACACACAAGAGAAACCAATGTCAGCGTGCCCGGTTTCTGTTAGTAATGCGCTACTTCAGATCCGGCAAGTTGGTTTTTGATAGAGATTTAATATGGACTTATTATATTGGATGATTTCTGTTTCTTTTTAGTTCATAAGTGAACTTAGTTCTGTTTTTACTGGCAAATTCAAAGCCTTGTTTATGGTAGAATGGATCAAAGCTTATGAGAGTTCATAAATATTGTTAGTGGTTCTAGCTAAGGCTTTCAAGGCAAAATTGTTCATACCCTTGTGAAAAAAGTATGCTTAATTGTATTTACAAAAAACTGTATTTGCAAATATTAATAAAATAATTTGTCACTTAAAGTGTGTACACTTTCATGACAATGTTTCTTAAAACTTGTGTACATTTTTTAATAATGTCAAATTGAACTTTTTACTATAAAGTACATGATGATCTTTTGTCGTGCTTTAAAGTAGTACTCTTATTTAATGTGTTGACTAACATAATAAAGCACATGTAACAAGTACTTGATTACAATTTTAACTAGATTTATTCAGTATTACATTTAAAATGTATATACTTGAAATGAACTAATTTGCAAACTACTAAATCATTACAAATTTGTTTGGTAACACTTTATTTCGATAGTCCACTTTAGACATTCTACTAACTATAAGTAACTTTGCAGCTACATGTCAACTAACTGTCATTAGAGTATTAGTAGACTGTCTGCTTAATATCTGCTTACTCTTTATTTTGTTGGTCCTAACTTAGCAACTACAAGTCAACTTGTTCTCCTAACCCATACCCTAACACCTAACCCTAACCTAACAGTCTACTGACAGTCTATTACAGTCTACTAATACTCTAATGATAGTTAGTTGACATGTAGTTGAAAAGTTACTTATAGTTAGTAGAATGTCTAAAGTGATTATCGAAATAAAGTGTAACCATTTGTTTTTACAAATGTATTTAAATACATGACACAACTTCCAAATTAAATGACATTTATAGTTTACCATAAATGCTTATAAGTACATTAGGCAGCATACTTTAACCATATTTTTAAAACAATTGAAGTAATTATGAAATTACATATAAAGATGCACTTAAGTCCTATTAAGTTGGTCAAATAAGGCACTCAAAAATCAAATTTAAATTTAAACCACAATACATTTTCATACAATCAATACATTTAATTGCGGTTAACGTGAAAGAAATTGTTTAAAAACATTACATTCAAGCATATTCTTGTAAAGTATATTATTTCCGAAATAAGTAGCCTACTATTTTTAAAAGTATGCTGAACAGGGTTAGGGATTTGACTCCTAATACTAATATTAAGACTCCTAATACTAATATTAAACTTTTGGTTTGTAACTCTTCCCACACCGTTTGACCATAGATTTCACATCTTATACGTTTTTAACATGACTAGACCATTAGATTGACTATTTTTGCCTGGTGGTCCATAAAACAGCTGCCAGTCCCATATACTTACATTAAAACATTATTACATTTCTTTTGTTTAATTGTATGCCTTGGCATGATGTCTAAATGCATGTTGAGAATGAAAATGACATTTCTAGGATTGTAAATGAAATTCTTAGGATTGTAAAAATGAGCATTTTAATAGCAAAAGAGCTCTTGCATGTTCTTGTGCTCTGATTGGCCTGTTTCTTCTCCTTTCCATGTTCTTTAAGTTGTCATGGAGATGCAACCTTTGCTGTCCTAAAAGTGATCCTGTGGAAGTCGGATCATTATCAGTGCACACTTGGAAAATTACAACACGGCCACTAAAAGGATTCATTTGTTATTCAAATTAAAAATGAATTTGCACCAGGCTGCTTTGCATTAGCTGTGGCTAATGCTGTCAAATATATTCAATTTTGGTTTTGATTAGCGAGAAGAAAATGGATTGGACAAGCTGTAAGTGCTGTCGGTGGGTTTTGCGTGCTACAGGTTTGGAATGAAAGCTACATTTATCAGAATTTGTAAGCTTCTATATTTATTAGAATAGTGACCCGTGTTCTTCAGTCTCAAAAAACTTTCTTTTTCTGAGCTTTAACTTTAGCGTGAAACCCGTTCACAAGCACTTAAAATGGGCATTTGGAAGTGGGGAAACAAAAAATCTGGTGGCAATAAAATAAAAGAATAAATATATACCTGTATATATATATATTTATTATATACTGTATATAATGATAAATGCACCAGTAACATGGATTAAGTATAGGCTCTATTTTGATTTCATGTTGACTTAAAATAATTTCCCTTTCAAGGGAACTCGAGCTGCGTCAAGCTGTGGGAATGCCCCTGCGTTGTGCATCATGAAGCACGTGGAGAGACGGAACGTCATAGGCAGGTGACGTCATCGACCAGGAAACTATAAAGCACCCCCAAAACACAAGCGCGACAGCTTCTATGCCTTCAGTAAGCGCTATATGTGGATCTGTCTCAAGTGTTTTTGTCTGTCACTAAGCAGGAGTTTCACTATTTCAAAAAACTATATATATATGTGTTATATTGAGAGACAATGGCGAGCGAACAACAATTTAAGAAGTGTGTTCCTCCCTGCTCGCGCTATTTAACGGGCGGGGATACACACAGCTTATGTGTTGTTTGTTTGGGAGTGCAGCATGCCCAGTCAGCTCTCGAGGGGGCTGATTGTGAGCATTGCGAGCGTTTGCCTCTTAGAACGCTCCGCTCCCGCCGATCACTCTTTGAGGAGAGTGGTTTCGTTTCGCGATCCCCGCGGATCGGGTCCCGCTTATGCCGAGGCTGAGCGGCGACGTCATTCGTGGGGATCGCAGATGGATCTAACAGCGGGGCTTGAGACGGGCTCTGCCCTATCTCAGCCCTTACCTGTTAGATCCAGTGCCTCAGTCTCGAGTTCGGAAGCACGCTCTGCGGTTTCTTTCCCCCCGAACTGAGGCCCCAGTACTGCAACTATCCAGTTCTGAGGATCTGGATGTTGTTAGTCTGGATGCGGGAGATGTCGATGATTCGCCATCTCACTCTCCCGAAAGTGGGGAGCTTATGGAGGTGCTCACTCGTGCTGTTTCTAAGTTAAGCATCGAGTGGCCAGCTGTTAGGCAGGAGTCAAGAGAAAAATCTAAATTAGATGAAAGATTTTTGCCTTCCCGTTCTCAACCTCCACGCCGGTGCTTGCCCTTCTTCCCTGATCTCCACACAGAGGTTTCGAGATCGTGGAAAAAGCCGGTCTCTTATCGTGTTTTTAGCCCTCAAATGTCCACTTATTCAAACATTGTGGGGGCAAAATCTCATGGTTATGGGGCGATGCCCAAAGCAGAAGAGGCGCTTGCTAGTCACCTTTCTGCTGAAGCTGCATCTTCTTTTAAAGCACCACTTTTACCCTCTAAGCCTCTTAGAAGTACATCAGCTTTAGTGGGTAAGGCGTATTCGGCGGCCGGTCAAGCCTCGGCGTGCCTGCAAACGATGTCCATCTTGCAGGCATACCAGGCTGACTTATTAAAGGATGTGAGTGACACTCAAGAGGTCAGCACTGACGTAGTTCGCAAACTGTGTCAGGCTGCAGATTTATCTCGGCGCGCCACCAAGGAGTCGGCCAAGCTAATGGGCCGTACTATGGCAGCCCTGGTGGCCGCAGAGAGGCATCTATGGTTAAATCTCTCTGGCATGAAAGAAAAAGACAAAGCTTTTCTTTTGGACGCTCCGCTCTCTCCTCATGGTCTTTTTGGTGATTCTGTCAATACTGTCATAGATAGATTTCAGGAAGAGAAGAAACAGTCGGCAGCGTTTCAGAAATTTATGCCTCTTAAAATTCAGGTCCTCGGTACTGCTGGGCGGGAGCAGTCCAGGCCGTCAGTCAGCTCCTCACATAGGGCGCAACAGAAGCAGAGTGTGGCGTCTCGCGCTCCCCCTTCCAAACAGTGGGACCAGACGCGGCACTCTCAGCCGAAGTCTTCTGGCAAAACTGATCTGAGGACAGTTATTATGGCCAAGAAGGCTTCGGCAAAGAAGAAGAGTGGCGTCAGGATGCTGAGGGTGGTCCCTGCCATGGGAGAGAGGTGTTCACCGCATTACACGGTGCCCGCTCTTCTTCGGTGCCCTCAGGGGCCCGTTCTGCCAACCCCGCCTTCATGCCGGGGCACAGACGGTCCCAGCGAGCGCTTTCCCGAGGGACACTCGCCCCCTCTGAGGAGGGTCTCAGAGCAGTTAAGCCAGTCGTTCCCTGCCGGTGCGCCGTTACAGGGCGCTGTGTTTGCTGCTCAAGCTACACCAGAGGCCAGTCTCGAGAGACTGGTACCCTTAGTAGTATTTCTGGCAGAGTGGAAAAGCCTTCCAAAAATATCTCAGTGGATTCTGCACACAGTAAAAAAGGGTTATGCTATCCAATTCAGGTGTCGTCCACCAAAATTCAGAGGGGTTCTGCCCACAGTGGTTGGCCCCGAGCAGGCTCTGGTAATGGAACAAGAGGTGAAAGCGCCCCTTCAAAAGGAGGCTATAGAACGGGTTCCTCCTCCCAGTTTGGAGTCAGGTTTTTACAGCCGATATTTCATCGTTCCAAAGAAGGATGGGGGGTTGCGTCCAATTTTAGATCTGCGCCTGTTGAATCGCTCGGTAGGGAAGCTAAAATTCAAGATGCTCACTATCAAGCAGATCGTGTCACAAATCAGATCCGAGGACTGGTTTGTCACGATAGATCTGAAGGACGCGTACTTCCATATTTCCATCCTTCCACAACACAGGAAGTTCCTGAGGTTCGCCTTCGGGGGCGAGGCGTACCAGTACAAGGTTCTTCCATTTGGCCTAGCTTTATCTCCCCGCACTTTCACGAAATGCATGGATGCAGCTTTAGTGCCCCTGAGGTTTCAGGGCATTCGTATCCTCAATTACATCGACGATTGGTTGATTTTAGCTCAGACAGAGCAGATGGCGGTTCGGCATCGAGATGTCGTTCTCGCTCATATAAGAAAGTTGGGGTTGAGGCTGAACGCAAAGAAAAGTGTATTATCTCCTTCTCAGAAGACCACTTTTCTGGGCGTCGTTTGGGATTCGGTCTCGATGCGGGCGCGACTTTCTCCGACCCGCATCGCTTCGATTCTTTCAGCTATGAAACAAGTAAAGCTAGGCCAGCTACGCACTGTAAAACAGTTTCAGAGACTGTTGGGTCTGATGGCAGCAGCTTCCAACGTTATACCTTGCGGCCTGTTGTACATGAGACCACTGCAGTGGTGGCTCCGGACCAAGGGATTCTCCCCGAGGGGAAATCCCCTCCGCACGATCAAAGTCACGCGGCGCTGCCTTTGTGCTCTGGTCATGTGGAAAGAAACCTGGTTCCTATCGAAAGGGCCTGTGTTGGGGGCTCTTTGTCGTCGCGTAACGCTAACGACGGATACTTCCCTCACAGGATGGGGGGCGGTCATGAGTGGTCGTCCAGCCCAAGGTCTGTGGCAGGACCATCATCTATCATGGCATATAAATTGTCTAGAGATGTTGGCGGTGTTCCAAGCTTTGAAACACTTCCTAGCAGACCTCAGAGGTCATCATGTGCTAGTTCAGTCAGACAACATGTCGGTGGTCTCGTATATAAATCATCAGGGGGGCCTGCGGTCGCGTCCACTTTACAAGTTGGCCCGTCAGATCCTCCTGTGGTCCCAGGGGAAGTTACGGTCTCTGAGAGCTATGTATCTTCCTGGTTATTTGAATGTGGTAGCAGACTCCCTGTCGAGGCAGGGGCCGAGGCCGGGGGAATGGAGGCTCCACCCCGAGGTGGTGGAGCTCCTTTGGTTGAGTTTCGGTCGCGCCGAGGTGGACCTATTCGCTTCCAAGGAGACAACGCACTGTCATCTGTGGTTCTCCATCAGTCAGCCAGCCCCTCTGGGGTTGGACGCTCTGGTACAGCCGTGGCCGAGGTCACGTCTGTATGCTTTTCCCCCGGTTGCTCTGCTACCAGGAGTTCTGGAGAGGGTTCGCCGAGACGGGGTCAGCCTACTTCTAGTAGCCCCGTTCTGGCCGGCCCGAGTATGGTTCGCGGACCTAATATCTCTTCTGGACGGCTCTCCCTTGGAGATTCCGATCAGGAGGGATCTACTCTCTCAGGAGGGTGGTACGATATTTCACCCCCGCCCAGCGTTGTGGAAACTGTGGGCTTGGCCTCTGAGGGGGCCCAGCTCATAGAATCTGGTCTCTCAACTGAGGTTGTTGAGACCATCCTTCACTCCAGAGCTCCGTCCACGAGGAAGTTATATGCCCTGAAGTGGAAACTTTTCACTTCTTGGTGTGCAGAACACCGGCAGGACCCAGTTAACGGCCCAGTGGGTGCAGTGCTGGAGTTTCTGCAGGATCTTTTCTCTGCAGGGTTATCCCCCTCCACACTAAAGGTGTATGTGGCGGCACTAGCTGCTTACCATGTCCCTTTCAGTGGAGTTTCTCTTGGGAGACACCCACTTATAACTCGCTTCCTTCGTGGCACTTTGAGGCTGAGGCCTGCAGTTCGTAAGAGGGTGCCGATTTGGGATTTGGCCATTGTACTAGAGGGCCTTTCTTTGGCCCCCTTTGAACCTATTGAGGAAGTTTCTGAGAAATTTCTCACTTATAAAACTCTTTTTCTGCTTGCAATCTCCTCACTTAAGAGAATCGGAGATTTGCAGGCCCTGTCGGTTGCACCCTCGTGCCTGGAGTTTTCGCCTGGTATGGTTAAGGCTTTTCTATACCCTAGACCAGGTTATGTCCCTAAGGTCCCTACTAATGCTGTTAGACCTACAGTTCTGCAGGCTTTCTATCCTCCTCCTTTTTTGTCATCAGATCAGGAGAAACTTAACCTTCTCTGCCCGGTTAGGGCGTTAGACGCTTACGTCCACAGAGCTGCCCTGTGGAGGAAATCAGAACAGTTATTTGTGTGCTTTGGGCCACCCAGGAAAGGGTATCCCGCGTCTAAACAGAGAATGAGCAAGTGGGTGGTTGAGGCCATCTCACTTGCTTATGAGTCGGCTGGTCAGCCTTCACCTTTGGCTGTACGAGCCAACTCTACTAGGAGTATGGCTGCTTCTAAGGCTTTGTTGTCAGGAGTATCGCTAAGTGATGTTTGTGATGCGGCTGGGTGGTCCTCAGCGCATACATTTGTTAAGTTCTATGAATTGGACTTAAGTTCCACTCCTGGGGCGCAGGTGCTCTCGTCCTCTGTGCGCTAGTTCCCACATGACGGTCATTTGCTCCTATGGCGACGTGGGTATTGCCGTTCCCACAGCTTGACGCAGCTCGAGTTCCCTTGAAAGGGAACGTCTCGGTTACGTATGTAACCCTAGTTCCCTGATAGGGAACGAGACGCTGCGTCGTTCTGCCATACTCCCAGCATGCCCGTTAGCGCTTCCTTCAGGCCTATCAGAAGCTGTCGCGCTTGTGTTTTGGGGGTGCTTTATAGTTTCCTGGTCGATGACGTCACCCGCCTATGACGTTCCGTCTCTCCATTGGACTGATTCCATACGTGCTTCATGACGCACAACGCAGGGGCGTTCCCACAGCTTGACGCAGCGTCTCGTTCCCTATCAGGGAACTAGGGTTACATACGTAACCGAGACGATTTATATCAGTGTACATCAGTGAACAGTCAACATTAAAATGTGTGAATTATGGTAATTTCATGAACAGGATATGATGCATATCACTCTATTATATTCAGTTTTAGATGACATTTTCTCTTTTTCGGTCTTCTTGTGGTGTTGCACCCACCTCACCTTCACTGTCTCCATCACTCTCCGCGTCTCCCTTCTGTTAGTTCACAGCTGTCACTCTCTTTCTGTATCACATCAAACAGTTTGTCATCATCTGTAAAGGTAGAGAGAACAGAGAGAGGCAATATGCAGAAAGGGAAAACTACACGGCGCACTCTGTATATAACGCATGATATTCCACAAAATAATTTATGGTTGCGTACTTTGTACTCTATTGTATATTTTTAAATAGTTTTTCCAATATTATTCACATTTTTTCCCCTCAAATATTCAGTAGTTACTTATTTATGAATTTTATGTAGAGGAAAGACCAAAAAAGTGGAAGGAGAGAAGGCCAAAAACGCTATAATGTTGCATCCTTTTGCGTATAACTCTACTGGCACAAACGTGTGTTATCCACTTTAAATTTAATTAATTGAATTTTTTTTTTAAATCAAATGAACCACTAACCTTTTCAGTAAAAGCAATAGTTCACTCCAAAAATAAAATTATGTCAGTGTTTTGCATCACAACGCATTGCACTAGATTTGATGGCAATTATACCACAATGCCATTGGTTCTTACGTCTCTTGTGACTGATCAAGATGCCAAGATTTCAGAGCTACAGTATATACACAAGGGCAATGTTTTCTGTGAAAAGCTGTGGCCATTTGCATAAAAGGCTTATATTCATCTAACAAGTCATCTGTTTTTTTTTTTAAATGTCAGTTACTTAAAAAGGTATATTGGTCTAATTTGAATCTGAAAAGTTAGATTGGTTAAGGCTTGGATAACTGCAAGTTGGTCAGACTAGTTCTTAAGAAATTAAATGATGACAGTTTTCATTTTGGGTAAACTTTTCCTTTCAACTAAGGTTACTAACTCAATATATAATATTATGTGGTTATAATTTCATATTGTAAAGTACAGTGTAGAAGAAATGTTGGTATACTCTCCTGTGTGATACTGCTACAGACCCTAAGAAATTGCTGGACAAGCACAGTTTACTTTCCTTTGTTGACATATTTCATATTGAAATTTTGTAACTATTAAAGGGACCTTCCCTTTTTAAAATAGCTAATAGCATTTTCCTTATGTTATATTTATGAGTAAAGATTTGCTACTTGCTATAGTTAGTCAGAGTCAGGTGATATTAATGGGTTGGTCATTCAAAAGAGCATGAAGAATGTTCCATTTTTCTTTAAAATTTGATCTGCTGAAAGTTCAATTATTCAATTCTCATAGTACTGTAAATGAGCATGTACATGACCTCAAAGACATGGACCAGTTTTGTTATTTGTGGCATTGTGAGAGGAAGGGAATCACCAAAGTGTGGGTTACTTCACAAATCGAGTCCAGGCAGGGATCATGTCACTGGTTTCTTTTTAATAATCAACTCAAAACTACAAAACCTTTTTAACCAAAACACTCTTCCAGCTTCTCTCTATGCTCTCTAACAAAAAACAGCCAGTCTCTCTGTTCTCAGCTCATTAACAGCTTTTCTCCTTCACTCGCAACAGCTGTGTCCCCACCGCTGAGGATCCTGGTAACTGTAGTCCGGGACCAGGTGGCCATCTTGGTTTGTAGTCCCCATTGCTGCAACCACCTAGATGGCACATACCTTGCCTCTATGACATACTCTCTCACAATGCCACATATTATTAACTAAAGCTAAAAACTGTTAAAATGTATATGCATTAAATCTGAAATAAAATAAATTATACATTTTTGATGAAAAACTAAGTATAACTTTGTCGATTTTAAACCTGCTTTGTATTGTTGCAATGTAGGTAGTATATGTAAATTAACCTAGCCTACCTGGGCCTACCTTATTTGTCAGCAAAATTCAGCCAAAAGGCTGAAAACTACAGATTATACTTCCGTATTTTTGTATCCCCGCCCACGATCAGTCGGATTGACGGAGGGTTATTAACAGAACAGTTATATGGTAGGTTTATCACTGAAATTTGTATCGTACTTTGTCTACTGGATTTTTACAAAAGGTTTTTCATATTACAGTTCTCTTCGTATTTACGATTATTTGCAGCTTTTTTCTACAGCCTACAACGTATTGGAATTCTTCACTGGAAAACGAAAATAACTTAACGTTTACTCTGAATTCTTGTACCTGGGAACAATACTAATCGACACCTAAAAGTTTGCTTAAAAGTATTTCCTACTGAAGCACTACTAAAGCGTCTTTTCTCTGTTTTCTCTAGTCAGGTATCACTGATTTCATTGCCCCCCCCCCCCCCCCCCCCCCCCCCCCACAGCTGTATCGGCAGCCAAGTTTTATTGAAAGCAAATTTTGCCAGTGGTGAAGTACCACTTTAAAGTAAATTATAAATAAGTTTAAGTAATAAATTTACCAAAAATAAAATAAAAATAAAGCTAGATGTAATTTTGAGCAAACTAATAAAAATGAAAAAAGAACATTACAAAATAACTAAAACTTAAAATGAACACTGAGCGACTGAATAAATATGATGAATACTATAATAGCATATAATACTACAATAACACTGGCACTTAACAAATAATTTCTGCAATACTATTTATAATTCTTTCATGCGTAATATTATAGGCTATGCTAGTTGTTTATGCTATATCAAGCACAGTCCGAGAAAAAATCAAAAAAGAACACAAGAGAAAATTTCAGGGTGTAAGTTATACGCTGTATTCTGTGAATCGAGACGTACAGAGATTTTTCTCTGTCCCTCTCTCCCTCTCTCTCTCTTTCTCTGTTTACAGTCTGTCATTGTGGGCTGTAATGGGCAGGAAGCTGCAGGAGTTGGCCCAGTGGCAACCTACACAAGAGCCCTGACCCTCCCATACACACACACACACCCCTCTGTCAGATGGGCCAGGAAGAAAAGCACTTCACAGAGAACAAGAGGGAGGAAAACAGAGAAAGAGTGAGTAAGATAAAAGGAAAGCAAGCCCAGCTGTAAGCACACAATGCCAACGAGAGCTTGGCTGAAGCTCAAGGCTGCTCCAAACGAGTGCCTCCATTTCCCCCTTTCCACCCCCCCCCCCCTCTCTCTTTTTGAAAGCGGGTTGCACCCACGGAGCTGGAGGTGAGGAGGGGATGTGCGCAGAGGGGGATTAGACATTAATGCATTTCTTCACCAGCTTAATCCTTATGATTACACCACAAACAAATACAACTTAGGCCTATTTTATCTTCTCAATTTAATTCAGTGTGCACTTGTCAGTGAGGTTGTGCAGGAATGAGGGTGTAAATACTGGCACCTACCAGCAAATATTTACAATAAACAGGCAAGTTAGTCCCTGTCATGCATGGTTAATGAAAAAATGACCCCTCCATCACACTCAATTCATACGAGGCCTTAATGTCAAAATGAATTTTCAGCCCTGGTGTACAGCTTTTGTATGACAAGACTGTGTATGTGTGTGTGTTGCTGGACAAAAATCGGCCAGTGGACAAGAAGGACTGAACATGATGTTCAAAAACGCATACTACTATACTGTTCATAGTATGTAGTGTGTATATATTTTCTTCAGTATGTAGTATGTAAAATGTATTCAGTAAGTAAATTATCTGACTTAGTGTATTTGCCTAAATGAGCAGTGTACAAAAGAACATACTGCACTAGGCACTATGTCCCACAATGCAAAGCACTTGCCTATAAAAAAGATGCTTTAATATTTGAAGGATTGATTTAAAAAAATGCAAAATAGGCTTTTTTTTTTCTTCAAAATGATAATTGGACACGATCTGCTGAAGCAAACATGTCCATGCTAAGGACTGCTATGTAGCACACTACTGTTAATAATTATTATTGGTTAATGCTTACTATTTAGCAAACTGTAACCTATAGTGTGTTATAAATGATCCACATGACAGGTTACTGTTAACGATTGTTTAAAGTAGGTACCCTGTAAATGCAGGGCTTGGGACACCCCAAACATGGGCCTTAAGTTAATGCACTCAGACCATTACGATACTATTTTTAAAAATCAGTGTATACTCCACAGTGAGCAGTACACTAGTATTAATTTCTTAATATTTCCCATGGCCAAATTTAGAATAGCATACTAGTAAGGCAATATGCTCTTCCGAACTCGCAAAATAAAGAATCTTTATTGGCATGATTCTATGCATAATCTTTAACAAAAAAAACAAAAACAAAAAAAAAATGCACAGAAGGTTCTATATAGTGCAAAAAGTTTAGATTATTTGGATTATTAAAATGATTTTCACACTAAGAAAAAAATTTGTTCTTCTATGGCACTGTGAAAAGCCCCTTTTGGAACCATCATTATTAGGAATACATGTTAGAATGCCCGGGTTTAGAATGTGCGCTGCATTATGGGTAACTAGAGATTTTATGTAAGAGAAGGGGGCCATTTGTGATGTCACAGGAGCTAAATACAGCTAAGTGTTGCAATATTGATTAAGACAAGTGTGAGTTCCGTGTTAGCTTTAGAAAAGACAGTTGATTTTGTATCGGGTACATATCTTGTGCTGTCTTTATATTAATAATGTATGATATTTCGTTTCTTCCCATCTCCTTTGGCTCCGTGAAGCAGCACATTTTGGGGGGTGGGCTTCTGGCGGGTTGCAGACAAGTGTACAAAAGCGTGAAGTCACAATCGATTTCTGCTTTGTTGTTGTTGTTGTTATTTGTGATGGCGTGTAGCAGTCTGATAGTAATCATGGCTTTATTAGAGCAGTCAGAGTATTCCCTCCTCACATTCTCCACACGCACATCTGCATCTCTGAAGCCAGCACGTAAACATGCTTTGTGTTTACACAATTATTTATTGTGTCTCCAGTATCTCTGTACCATGGACTCTGTTTGCACAAGACTTTGTGTTCAGATTGATTTGCGTGGCAGGCGCTACACTCGCTGAGACGGAATTAACGTGGAAAGAAAGGCTGAACAACAGACTGGATCTGTTCCAGCACCAGAAATGTTGAGGTTGATGTTATTAAGTGTTCCATAGATAATTAGCTCCCTGTCTAAAGGAGAAAAACACTAACAGTTTTCGTCTCTTCAGGCTGTTTTCTTTAGGAAAATAGCAGGCAGTAATATATGTCCTCATGTTTTAGCCTTCAATTGTTTAAAGTGTCTAATGACAGTGTGATTCAAAAAAGTGAACCAGTTGCTTTTTAGTACAAATGTTTTTAGGAGGTACTGTTGTGAATTATAATAGTGTCCAAATAACATTTATGCCTACTTTCATAGGTAGTTAAGAAAATACCAAAATATATTTAATTAGGCCTGAAATGGCAAGATGTTTCAAAAACACTCTCCCCGTATTTATTTTTTCAGACAAACAGTATTCCTGCTCCTGTCTCACAGAAAACTGCATATTCGTATAGTACACACCACTGACAGAAAACGATACTCGGTTACTAACGTAACCTCGGTTCTCTCTAGAGAGGGAACGAGTATTGCGTAAGTTTAGCTTACGCTATGGGAAAGATTCATCTTCTCGAGATACTGAAGCCAAAAAATTATCCTTAATTTTGTATTCCTTGTCAACGCAGTGCAGCAGCTAGCAGACCTAGAGCAGGCCATCTCGCGTGCTCATTGGCTGCCCTGCGGGCAACTGCTGCAGCCTACCAGTGAGCCCGGCGTGACGTCACGCCCAATGAAGGGCGCCCGCGCCTTCATAGCGTCACAGCCCGCCAGAATGGGCGTGGCTTAGCGTATAACACTAGGGGCTGTAGGCTGAATTCCCTGGTTTTCGTCGACTGAAGCGAATTCGCTCGTGGCGCGAGCACGGCCGGTTACGCAATACTCGTTCCCTCTCTAGAGAGAACCGAGGTTACGTTAGTAACCGAGTATCGTTCTCTTACGAGAGGTTCTCTCGTATTGCGTAAGTTTAGCTTACGCTACGGGAACACTTTGTCAACGCCGTGCGCGCCACGCATCCACATGAGACCCCGAGCTTTCAGGGGAACCCCATAAGTGGAAAAAATAAGGTGGCCAGCCACGCGGGCCATCACTTGTACATAAGCACACATAGGGAATACAGAGCAGCGCGCCGGTCTGTATAGGCACATGGCACATACCCTACTTAGTGCAGCTCAACCAGGAGAGCTGAGTCATGTGAGAGTGATCTGAGCAGGAGATCTGGGCAGAATACACCTCTCCTTCAGACTGACAACAGTTTAGCCTGCAAGGCAGGAACTTCTAGGTTATAAAACCTGACAAAGGTAGACGGGGAGCTCCAGCCCGCCGCTACACATATGTCATGGATAGAAATTCCACTGGACCATGCCCACGAAGAGGCCACGCCTCTCGTGGAATGAGCCCTGATGCCCAGAGGGCATTGCAGACCTTTTGACGCGTAAGCGGCCGCTATAGCGTCTACTATCCATCTGGACAGGCTCTGTTTCGAGGAGGCGAGACCCTTGGTGCGCCCACCAACGAAACAAAAAGCTGTTCCGAACGCCTGAAGGAGGCGGAGCGCGTAATGTAAAACCTCAGCGCTCTGACAGGGAAGAGGAGATTCACATCACCTTCGCTGTCAGATGCTGGGAAAGCTGACAACGAAATAACTTGCGCTCTGAATGGAGTGCCCATCACTTTAGGGACATAGCCATGTCTAGGTCTGAGGATGACTTTAGAGTCATTCGGTCCGAACTCAAGACACGACGCGCTGACAGACAGTACATGCAGGTCCCCTACACGTTTTACTGACGACAGTGCAGTCAGAAAGACGGTTTTCAGTGATAGATATTTCAACCCCACGGTGTCTAGTGGTTCAAATGGAAAAGCTTTCAGGGCCTCGAGGACCAATGAAAGATCCCACATGGGAACCGACGGGGGGCGCGGCGGATTCATCCTTCTAGCTCCTCTAAGGAAGCGGATGGCCAACTCGTGTCTTCCCAGTGACTGGCCGTGCGACTGCGAACGCTGCCACGGCCGCCACGTATACATTGAGCGTGGATGGGGAACTTCCCTTATCCAACAGCTCTTGTAGGAAGATGAGCAGATGCGCCACCCCGCATGTCCGCAGTTCCAGATCTCTGTCGGTGCACCATCCAGAGAACACCGACCATTTAGACGCGTAGAGCCTTCTCGTGGAAGGGGCTCTAGACTGCGTGATCGTGTTCATCACTCCTTCTGGCAGGGCAACGAGTACCCGTTGATCAACCATAAATGCAGAGACCAGCGCTCTGGATCGGGATGCCAGATCGTGCCGCGAGCCTGAGAGAGGAGATCTGCCCTCACCGGATTCGGCCACGGAGCTGTATGTGACAGCCCTGCTAGTTCCGGGAACCAAATCTGATTCTCCCAACACGGGGCTATGAGGAGCACCGAGTGGTGCGTTTCCCAGATTCTCTTGATCACCTGTGGCAACAGATAGACCGGAGGGAAAGCATATAGCGGGAGGCTGGGCCAAACCTGGGCCAGCGCATCCTCATCCTTCGAACAGACCGTCGGGCATTGAGCGTTGTCTTTTGACACAAATAGGTCGACTTCCGCTCTGCCGAATAGGCACCACAGTTTCTGGACCGTTTGGGGTGCAGGGATCATTCCCCTGGGGGAACGTTGTCCCTGGACAGTTTGTCTGGGCCGTCGTTCAAATGGCCAGGCACATGCGCCGCCCTCAGCGAGCGCAGGTGCATCGGAGACCAAATAAGGAGGCGTTCCGTCAGATTGCAGAGATTTCTGGATCTGACACCGCCCTGACGGTTTACATAGGATACCACAGACATGTTGTCCGAGCGGACAAGAACATGCTGGTCCTGTATGAACGGGAGGAAGCACTTCAGCGCGTTCTCGACCGCTATCATTTCCAGACAGTTTATGTGAAAACCCTTCTCCTGGTCTGACCACTGGCCAAAGGCCGGTCTGCCCTCGAACAGTGCGCCCCAACCCGAGTTGGACGCGTCTGACGAGATGACTTTACGATAAGAGATGGTTCCCATCATTACTCCCTGCTGGTACCAGTCGGCCACTAACCAGGGCTGCAGAGCTGCTATGCAGGCCTGAGTCACTCTGATTTTCTGGCCGCCAGACACCCGGCGGGACACGCAAGCATTCAACCAGCGTTGGAGCGGGCGCATGCGCAGTAGGCCCAGCTGGAGCACCGCTGAAGCTGATGCCATACAGCCCAACATCCTTTGAAATGTTTTCAAAGGGAGAAAGCTGCCCTTCTGGAAAGATGCGGCTAGGTGGCGAACACGGCGCGCGCGCTGTGTCGATAAACGAGCCGTCATGGTCACCGAGTCCAGTGCTATTCCTAAAAGGAAATTGACTGGCTGGGCAGTAATGAGCTCTTGGTCCAGTTGATTGTGAGACCCAAGCTTTCCAGATGACTGAGAAGCACTGTTCTGTGAGATAGCAGTTCTGTCTCTGACTGTGCCAATATCAGCCAATCGTCCAGATAGTTCATTATTCGCAGCCCCTGACTTCTCAGGGGGGCGAGCGCCGCGTCCATGCACTTCGTAAATGTACAGGGTGCCAGGGACAGGCCGAACGGCAGGACGGTGTAATGATATACCTGACCGTCGAAGGCGAATCTCAAAAATTGCCTGTGACGGGGTACTATCTGAATCTGAAAATAGGCATCCTTCAGATCTAGAGAAATAAACCAGTCCCTCGGGCGAACGTGCGTGAGGATTTTCCTGGTCGTAAGCATTTTGAACGGTCTTTTCGCAAGCACTTAGTTCAAATATCTCAGATCTAGGATAGGTCTGAAGGCTCCGTCCTTCTTGGGTACGAGAAAATATCGGCTGTAAAAGCCTGACTCGCTCAGAGAAGGCGGTACCTTTTCTATAGCCCCTTTGCACAGCAGCTTTGCTATTTCTGCGTGAAGTAGGCGTGCTACTAACGCATTCACAATCGTCGCGGTCCGGGCTTGAAAGCGCGGGGGACGGCGAATGAATTGAAGTGTATAGCCCTGCTTTATTGTGCTCAACACCCATTCTGAAATCCCTGGGATAGTTTCCCACGCAGCTATGTGAGCCGCTAGGGGGGAAATCGCCATTTGCGGGCTTGTGAAACTGAACCGGAGCCGAAAGCGCGGTGCGCGCGCTCTCGGTTCTGGGCAATGGCTGCTCGCTGAAAAGCCGAAACCGGCTGATTTATGTGAGATGTCCCAATCATAAGGGATGGGGAACAGTCTTTTGTCATTTTTTGACGCGCGAGCAGCGCTCCGGGCGGGAAAGCTTCCTCTAAGCGTGAGCGCGTGTGCGCGGGCACGAGACTTACAAGTGTATTTGATGCCCCGATCATAATGGATGGGGAGCGTTTCATTAATGCCCTGCGTTTTGTGATAACACTTAAACGCGCAGGCGCAGCCCGGGGGGAGGTTAGTGTTAGCAAGCGTGAACGCACTCAGGCGGGCACGAGACTTACATTCATAACCTGCTTTCTTTTGTGAAACTGACCCGGAGCCGAAAGCGCGGCGTGCGCGCTCTCGGTTCTGGGCAATGGCTGCTCGCTGAAAGCCGAGACCGTCTGATTTATATGAGATGTCCCAATCATAAGGGATGGGGAACATTCTTTTTTTTTTTTTTTTCTCACTCTTTGACGCGCGAGCAGCGCTCCGGGCTGAAAAGCTTCCTGTAAGCGTGAGCGCGTGTGCGCGGGCACGAGACTTACAAGTGTATTTGACGCCCCGATCATAATGGATGGGGAGCGTTTTATTAATGCCCTGCGTTTTGTGATAACACTTAAAACGCGTGGGCGGAGCCCGGGGGGAGGTTTGTGTTAGCAAGCGTGAACGCACTCTGGCGGGCACGAGACTTACATCCATAACCTGCTTTCTTTTGTGAAACTGACCCGGAGCCGAAAACGCGGCGCGCGCGCTCTCGGTCCTGGGCAATGGCTGCTCGCTGAAAGCCGAGACCGTCTGATTTATATGAGATGTCCCAATCATAAGGGATGGGGAACATTCTTTTTTTTTTTTTTTTTTACTTTTTGACGCGCGAGCAGCGCTCCGGGCTGAAAAGCTTCCTGTAAGCGTGAGCGCGTGTGCGCGGGCACGAGACTTACAAGTGTATTTGACGCCCCGATCATAATGGATGGGGAGCGTTTTATTAATGCCCTGCGTTTTGTGATAACACTTAAAACGCGCGGGTGGAGCCCGGGGGGAGGTTTGTGTTAGCAAGCGTGAACGCACTCTGGCGGGCACGAGACTTACATCCATAACCTGCTTTCTTTTGTGAAACTGACCCGGAGCCGAAAACGCGGCGCGCGCGCTCTCGGTCCTGGGCAATGGCTGCTCGCTGAAAGCCGAGACGGGCTGATTTATGTGAGATGTCCCAATCATAAGGGATGGGGAACATTCTTTTTTCACTCTTTGACGCGCGAGCAGCGCTCCGGGTGGAAAAGCTTCCTGTAAGCGTGAGCGCGGGCACTAGACTTACAAGTGTATTTGACGCCCCGATCATAATGGATGGGGAACGTTTTATTAATGCCTTGCGTTTTGTGATAACGCTTAAACGCGCGGGCGGAGCCCGGGGGGAGGTTTGTGTTAGCAAGCGTGAACGCACTCTGGCGGGCACGAGACTTACATTCATAACCTGCTTTCTTGATCGTGTAACAGAGCGGGCAGATAGTGGGCACAGACTTGTGGACACATTTCTTACATTCAACACTCGAGTGGCTTTTCTGCCCTTCATGAGAGTGTGCTCTGCGAGGTTCGGAGTGCTTATGTGTAGTGGTGAACACTGGGGCGTGGCCACTTTCATTACACTTACAACACCGACGGCATGAGCCGGACCAGACATTTTACTCATTTTGAGATTTTTCTGGGTCGCCGTGAAAACGGCGTTTGTGTGCAGGCGAGAGGGTCAACAGACCGGCTCGTTGGCTGCTAATTGAACCACTGCAGTAGCCTGTTTGAAGGGGACTGACAGGGAATAAACTTAAACACGCACGTCTTTTCTGAGGCGATGTGTCTGTTAGTAAGCGTGAGCGCTCGTGAGCGGGCACGTAACTTACATTCTTAATCTGACATTATACTCACTTGAGATTTCTCTGGGTCGCCGTGAGAACGCGGATGTGTGCAGGCGAGCGGGTTGCATTACCGGCTCGTTGGCTGCCAAATACACCACTGCAGTAGCCTTATCTAAGGGGACTGACATGGCGAGACATTTCGACGGCGGCGCGCAAGCCCGTCCGGGTCATGCAGAGAGCTCGAGAGGGCTCTGCATGACGCGCGAACGGGGACACGAGGGCGGGGTAGCTCTCTTGTAACGTAAAGAGAGCTAGCCGCGTGCTCGTACATGTCCCTCGGCCTCATTCTCAGATGCGACGGCAGTGAGGCTCGTGAGCGGCAGCTGCGCGTCGGTGAGGAGAGGCGGGGGGTGTTGAAGGCTTCGAGTCGAGCCCGCAGGGTCGACAGCGGAAGCGCTTCACAGCCGGAAGTGCGAGGCGTCTTAAAAAAGACACTCGCTGCTCTTTTAGAATAGGTTTTAGAATAGGTTTTAGCAAGGTAAAGGATACGTCGCCGGATAGCGTAGCTCGCACGGATGGCTGAAGGTGGCGAAGACGGCCGGCTTCCTCAGCGCTCTAAGCTGGCTGTCCGCTGTTCGACGGCGGCGGTGGCTTCTCTCAGATCCAGCGATGCGAAGAGCTCGCTGAAGAGATGAAAATCAGGGAATTCAGCCTACAGCCCCTAGTGTTATACGCTAAGCCACGCCCATTCTGGCGGGCTGTGACGCTATGAAGGCGCGGGCGCCCTTCATTGGGCGTGACGTCACGCCGGGCTCACTGGTAGGCTGCAGCAGTTGCCCGCAGGGCAGCCAATGAGCACGCGAGATGGCCTGCTCTAGGTCTGCTAGCTGCTGCACTGCGTTGACAAGGAATACAAAATTAAGGATAATTTTTTGGCTTCAGTATCTCGAGAAGATGAATCTTTCCCGTAGCGTAAGCTAAACTTACGCAATACGAGAGAACCTCTCGTAAGAGAACTGCATAGTACATATACTACTACATAAGCTAATATGCATGGACTGTAGGGGTGGAACTGTACACAGAAGTCACGGTTCGGTTCATACCTCGGTTCAGACATCACGGTTCGGTACGATTTCGGTACAATGGAGTGAAAAGCAAAACAAAAATGCAGAAGGCATTTTTATAAATGTCTTAAGCCTTGCATTTTTTAGTTTTATTAATAAAGGCTTAGAACCAGTTTATTTGTAGTGCACTGACAATAGTTTTATATAATTTAATTAGTTTATTAATTAAATGAATAAAAAGACAAAAAGACCTTGCGGTATGTTTGGTATTGTTACGTGCCCACTGAATGAGTTTGAACAGGGACAACATAACACATAAAAACGACACCTCAAACGTCAAATGACAATACAAAAACAATTTATTGTCAATGGTTTAAATGATAAATAATTGAGTCACAAAGAAAGCATGGTGGTAAAATGAATAGTAAAACAAACAGAAAGAAAAACCCTGCTCACAGCTGTCTTTCGGATCAAAGCTCTCTCCTGCCTCCCGTCCAAAAAGAAAGACAATATTCCGGTGAGTCTTCCGGGTCCGCTGACTGCTGTTCTAGCTAAACCTACACTAAACAACGTGATAACCCAACACCAATACCACCAGCTCGAAACAAAAGAAAAACGGGTAAGACGTAGTACATACACAAGCGTCCCGCTAAGAACGGCATCAGAAAGAAACATGAAACATGACGCTGACCATGTAGACGCCTCTGTGGAGACGAGCGCCTGCGAGCACTCTGAAGGGCGCGCGCGCTGCCATCAGAGACGACTCAGGAATGAAAGTGAGAGCGTCAACCAGGTGTGAGAGAGAGCGGATGTTGATCTCGGCGTCCTTATAGCAGCAAGCCCCGCCCACTCGCAGCTGGCGAGACGTCACGTGACCTATGGGGAGAGACAGCGAGAAAGAACAGCACAGACCTTGTTCCCAACAGGCTGACCAACGTAACACCCCCACCCTTAAAGAAAATAAATTGGGATTAAATCAATAACCAATAAACAGATTATAAATAACATTTACAAACCCACAAACAGCAAGGACTCCCAAACATGCTGAACTAAAACAGGGAAGAGAAAAAAAATTAAACAATTTATTTGGCAATTTTCAACAGGACCGAGACAATGCATCTGCAACTACGTTGTCACGTCCTCGAATATGTCTAATCTCCAAGTTGCAACCTTGAAGGATCAAACTCCACCGCATTAAACGTTGGTTGGAATTTCTCATGCGATCAAGAAAAACCAAAGGGTTGTGGTCTGTATAGACCACCACCGGACACAAAGCACCTCCGACATAGACCTCGAAGTGCTGAAAGGCAAGCACAAGAGCAAGGGCTTCCTTTTCTATTGTCGAATAAGCACGCTGACAGCGGGTGAACTTACGCGAAAAAAAACAGACAGGGTGTTCAAAACCATCCCCGTCCTGTTGCAAAAGAACGGCTCCCGCTCCCAGATCACTCGCGTCAACAGCGATGGAAAAAGGCAGAGAAAAATTAGGAGCGGCTAGCACAGGCGCAGTAGTCAACAGTGCTTTTATAGAGTCGAAAGCAGCTTGACTCCGTGAAGTCCAGATATAAGACACCTTCGGACTCAGCAGATCAGTGAGAGGTGAGGCAAGAGCAGAGAAGTTTTTACAAAACGACCGATAGTAGCCGACCATGCCAAGGAAGCGGCGGAGTTCGCGGCGGGTTGTTGGAGAAGGATAATTCAAAATCGCCTCCACTTTAGACTGGACAGGGCGCACCTGCCCCCGACCAACCACTTTACCCAGATAGACCACAGTGGCCTGGCCAAACTCACACTTAGCCAGGTTAATGGTCAAATTAGCTTCAGACAACCTGCCAAACACAGTAGAAAGATGGGTCATATGCGAAAACCAGGAGTCACTATAGATGATCAAATCATCTAAATAAGCCTCGCAGTTGGACACCCCTTCAAGAACGCCGTTGATAAGCCTCTGAAAGGTGGCAGGAGCGTTACGAAGGCCGAAGGCCATAGTGGTGTACTGGAGGAAGTGATCAGGTGTTACAAAGGCTGAGATCTCCTTGGCACGGAGCGTCAACGGAACCTGCCAGTAACCCTTCAATAGGTCTATTTTACTGACGAATACAGCGGAACCCAGACGATCAACACAATCGTCAATGCGCGGTAATGGGTAACTGTCAGGCCTTGTGACAGCATTCACCCTCCTAAAATCCGTGCAAAACCGGGTGGAGCCGTCACTCTTTGGAACAAGTAAACAAGGCGAACTCCACGGACTATTACTAGACTCTGCAATGCCGTTTCTCAGCATGAACTTCACCTCATTTGAAAACAACAACCTTTTATGTGAATTTACACGATACGGATGTTGTTTAATTGGGCATGTAGCGCCCACATCAATGTCATGCTCAATTTTCGTTGTCCGATGCGGCACATCAGAAAACAGGTTCTCATACTGCTTAAACAGAGAGACTAAGTCGTTACGTTCCAAGGTGGACAAGTTAGACAAAAATGAATCTAAATCATTAAGAACCTCAGAATTCTTCATTCTTCCTTCAATAACCTCCCTCGAGGGAATACGACCTTCATCTTCCAACAAAGGACTAAACACAGCGCCCTGTTGTACCGACGGAAACACATTCTCAACATGCGCCGTCACCGCCAGCGAAGCAGCAACTTCAGCACCCCACTTCTTGGACAGCGCCACTTTTGGCAAGCGAACATCAGTTCTGTTAACTGAAGTGGAAGGCGATTTGAGCTCCGTAACTGAACCTTCTCCTCGATCACAAAACAGCTTCAGACGATTAATGTGACACAACGTAGTCTTTCTCCTTCGATCTGGAGTAGAGATAACATAGTTTAAGTCACCCACTCGTCGTTCGACACGATAGGGACCACTGTAACGAGCCTGCAAAGCAGAACCCAACCCAGGAATCAACACGAGAACTCTATCCCCAGGACTGAAACTTCGAGAAACAGCCCTCTGATCAAATCTCTGCTTCATTCTCTTCTGACAGACCCCTAAATTATCTCTAGCCAACTGACATGCACGACTGAGTCTACTACGCATCTTAGACACATAATTCGTCAAACTGAGACAATCTTTAGGCTCAGCAACCCAAGACTCCTTCAACAGCTTTAAAGGTCCCCTAACTGTGTGCCCAAAAACCAGCTCCGACGGGCTAAAACCCAAACTCTCTTGTACCACCTCGCGCACAGCAAAAAGAGCAGACGGAACCCCTTCGTCCCAATCACGCTGGAACTCGAGGCAAAAACACTTGAGTATACTCTTCAAAGTTTGATGGACCTCTCGAGTGCACCTTGAGTCTGCGGACGGTACGGGCTGGATGTAACATGATGGACCGCGAGCTGACGCATAACTTGTGCGAACACACGAGACATAAAATTGGTGCCGCGGTCTGTCTGAACTGTTTTTGGGAGGCCAAAAAGAGAGAAGAAACCCATCAGGGCTTTTATAATGACCGGAGCTGTGATTTTGCGGAGCGGGACAGCTTCTGGAAAACGAGTCGAGCTACACATTATGGTGAGCAACCATTGATTCCCAGTCTTTGTTCGAGGCAATGGACCAACACAGTCCAGTATAATATTTTCAAAAGGCTCAAAAGCAACCGGAATTGGCTGTAAAGGCGCAGGTGGAATCACCTGGTTAGGTTTACCAGTAACCTGACACACGTGACATGTTCTACAGTATCTCACAACGTCTCTCTTAATACCTGGCCAAAAAAAATGGCGTTGAACTCTATCAGTAGTTTTATTTACGCCAAGATGACCTGCCAAGTGATGGTCATGAGCCAAACTCAGAACCTTATCCCGAAAAGCAACTGGGACAACAACTTGAAAAAGAACTCTCCACTCATCTTGCGCTGAGGCCATCAGAGGTCTCCACTTGCGCATTAAGACACCATCTCGTAAAAAATAGCCATACGGCGTATGCTCAATATCTTCTTCAGACAAACTTTCTGAAAAAAAAGAAGACAGAGATGGGTCACTTTTCGGTTCCTTAATGAGCTGCTCTCGACTCATAGACAAATTATGAACATCAGAGGGAAACGACAGTGAACCAGAATTCAAAAGTAACTCACTATCGCTTGAGAGTGAAGGTCGAGCAATAAAAGTATCGCTAAGGTCAAGCTGTTCCTCAATTCCATTCTCTAGTTCATTTCTCGCCATGGCTCGAGTAACGACGCTAGAGGAAAAAACTTCAGGGAAGCTAATGGACAAGTCATCTGTACACGTTTTTGGAAGTGCATGAGACACTATGGGGCAAGGCAAAACTTTTCCCCCACACAAATCATTACCCAGTATCATCGCTACATTTTCAATGGGCTAGGAGGGCCGTACACCCACGGTAACGTTGCCAGTAACTAAGTCAGACATAAGAAAAATCTCATGCAGAGGGACATTAACATGACCCATTTCGAATCCACGCACCAAAATACTATCACCAGTAAAAGTCTCATCACCGAAAGGCAATACATCTCGTAAAATAAAGCTCTGTGAAGCGCCAGTATCTCGCAGAATTTTTACCGGAGTTTTTACACGCTCACCGGGCAAAGAGACAAAACCATCCATTATAAACGGCCCAAAACCGTGCCTATCCAACTTAGTGTCGTTCCTACTCACCGATAAATTTGAAACACACAACCCCACCTCTGATCTGTAAGAAGCGGGCTGACTTGTCGCCCTGTTTTTACGCTTTAGAGTATAACACTCAGACAGAACATGACCTCGTTTCTTACAGTAGGCGCAGGCCGGAACGGTAACACTAGACCCCGACGGACGGCGGTCTGGAGAGCGAGCAGAAGCAGGCACGGTCTCTTTAGACATTTTAGACATATTTGAATGGCCCGAGACATTTTGCGAAAGTTTTAAATTAGGAAGGACACGCTTATGTGTGAGCACGTACTCGTCAGCCAACACGGCTGCGCGAGCAGGAGTCAGATTTTTATGCTCACTAACATGGGTAGCGACAGCTTGAGGAAGACCGTTTTTAACATCTTCAAGAATAATCAAATCACGAAGAGATTGAAAAGTTGTTACTTCTTGTGAACTAAGCCAACGATCAAATAACATTTCTTTTTCCCTAACATATTCGACATAGGTGAGAGCTTCAGGCTTAAGATAACTGCGAAACTTTTGTCGATAAGCCTCAGGCACAAGAGCATAAATGCGTAAAACAGCATGTTTAACTTTTTCGTAATCTGCTGCGTCTTCGAGAGTTAATGAGGAATAAGCTTCCTGCGCTTTTCCCGTGAAGACACATTGTAACGTCATGGTCCAAATTTCTTTAGGCCATTTAAATGTTGTAGCCACGCGCTCGAAATGCGCAAAAAACTTATCAACTTCGCTCTCATTAAAAGGTGGAACGAGGCGAATGTTACGAGTTATGTCTAACTGATCTGGCTTAAATGCAACACCAGCCTCACGAGCCTTCAATTCAAGTTCTTTAATGCGTAACGCTTGTGCAAATTCAAGATCTTTCAATCTAAATTCGTGTTCTCTTTTTTCTCGTTCTCGTACTGTCTGTCTATCAGCCTCTAATCTAGTTTTCTCGCGTTCCCATTCAATTTCCTTTTCTCTTAACTGTAAACGTTTCAATTCTAGTGCTGCTTTAGTAGGTGAAGAGTCAATAAGAAGACGCTTACCCAGATCAGGTGATGTAGATACTTCAGGAGACACTTTTCCAAACTCACCCAGTTCTCGCAACTTTTCCACAAGCATATCCTGCAGATCAGCCTTGGAAGGGCTACCACTCACTTCAAGTTTATAGTGGCCCGCGATTCTAACAAGGTCATCACGTGTAATCGTTAACAACAACTCTTGCGAAGGAGCGATGATAAACGCGTCTAAATCAAACATTGCGAGTGATTCCAAATTCCCTAAATGGGCAAAAGTCGAAAGAGAAAACAAAACAAAAGGCGCTCTCCCACAGCGCGCAGTAGGCTACAACCACCACCGAAAAAGATTTTTACGAAAGGAAAAATCGAGAAGAACAAATAAATAAATATGGTCCAAAACCCGGCAAAACGAGCCCCCATTTATATGTTACGTGCCCACTGAATGAGTTTGAACAGGGACAACATAACACATAAAAACCACACCTCAAACGTCAAATGACAATACAAAAACAATTTATTGTCAATGGTTTAAATGATAAATAATTGAGTCACAAAGAAAGCATGGTGGTAAAATGAATAGTAAAACAAACAGAAAGAAAAACCCTGCTCACAGCTGTCTTTCGGATTAAAGCTCTCTCCTGCCTCCCGTCCAAAAAGAAAGACAATATTCCGGTGAGTCTTCCGTGTCCGCTGACTGCTGTTCTAGCTAAACCTACACTAAACAACGTGATAACCCAACACCAATACCACCAGCTCGAAACAAAAGAAAAACGGGTAAGACGTAGTACATACACAAGCGTCCCGCTAAGAACGGCATCAGAAAGAAACATGAAACATGACGCTGACCATGTAGACGCCTCTGTGGAGACGAGCGCCTGCGAGCACTCTGAAGGGCGCGCGCGCTGCCATCAGAGACGACTCAGGAATGAAAGTGAGAGCGTCAACCAGGTGTGAGAGAGAGCGGATGTTGATCTCGGCGTCCTTATAGCAGCAAGCCCCGCCCACTCGCAGCTGGCGAGACGTCACGTGACCTATGGGGAGAGACAGCGAGAAAGAACAGCACAGACCTTGTTCCCAACAGGCTGACCAACGTAACAGGTATGTTTAAATGAATTTAAAATTAATTTGCTATATTTCAGATCAATACATTTGTTTTCCTTATTTTAATTAACCCTAACTTTATTCTCATCTGAATTATTCTTATCTGGCTATAGAAAAAAGTAATGATCTAAATCATCTTAATTGATTTCCGTATAAAATAATACTAGGCTACCATTAACAACCACATTTGATTTTCTTTTTTAATCAATGTAGAATGTGTAACTTAAAAGTAAAACTGTGTGTGTGTGTGTGTGTGTGTGTGTGTGTGTGTGTGTGTGTGCGATTTTGGTTGGGTGACAGTTGTAGGTTACAGTTTGACAAGAGAGTGTGACAAAAGCACATGTTTGGTTTTATTGCGAGTGTAGGCCTAAACAAATATATGTAAACACTTTGCAGTTTGAATGATATGTTTACAGAGTATGTTTTTGTTTCCACTGTTCGATCTCGCCTCTCTCTCTCTCTCTCTCTCTCTCTCTCTCTCTCGCTCTCTCTCTCTCTCTCTCTCTCCCTCACACACACACACACACACACACACACAGTTCGATCGCGCCCGCGCCTCTCTCTCTCTCTCTCTCTCTCTCTCTCTCACACACACACACGCACACAGTTCGATCGCGCCCGCGCCTCTCCCTCTCTCTGGCGCGCACACACACACTTCAGCATTGCAATATTGACATTGCAGTCTGTTCATTCACGAGTTCACACTTACATATAATTTTGATGGAGTAAGATTTAATGCGTATTTGGCGTGCTGTCCGGAGGGAGGGCTCCGAGCTCGGAATTCAGCCCGAACCCAGAGTACTCCCCCGTATGTAAGTGATTTTTAGAACTAGGAGTGTGGAGAACTAGGAGTGTGGAGAAGGGGTGGAGGGGGGATGCTGCAAACTGTCAATGGATCGAGGTAAGACTGCTGAGTCTATATGTACCCTCTGATCATTGATTGCTGATTGCTGTCCACTCGTGTTAATTATCTGAACGTGCTCCTCCCGAACTTAGTTAATAAAACTTCATTTATGCTGACCAAACGCCAATTGAGCGAATTTTATCGCTATTTAGAGTTTTATCTATTTCTATACCGTGTATTCTACGTGTGAATTCGTGCACCGAACCGTGACGCCCATACCATTTCGGTTCAATACGAATACATGTACCGTTCCACCCCTAATGGACTGTGATCATAATTGCATTTATTTGTCATTTAATGTTTAATTTAGTGCAATTAGCTATAAAAATGTTGCAATTAAAATAATTATTATATAAAAATGAAAATTCAATAAGAACATATTCATTCCTTCAGAGTGTAATTGTCATATTACACAATTTCATTCCTTCAGAATTGTAATTGAAAATCACATTTCTTTGTTCCTACAAGCATACATTCATAGAATATGTATTTAGTCAGAAATGTTCAGAATCAGAATAAGAAAGAGATTTAAGGAATGTATGTGTCTATTCCAGTATTGTGTCCCTGACTCTTTTCTGTCCAGTACATTTGCTTTACCTTTTCTTTGCAGTTTTTTTATTTTGTCTTTTTAGTCCAGTTTTCTCTCCCTCCTCCTTGTTTTACATGTTTCCTCCATCCAGCACAAGGACTGTAATCATATATATCTGGCTGCCTCATGGAACTAGAGCTGCAGTCCTTTATTGCACATGACATGCTGTTTCTCTCCTGCCGACACAGTCAGTCTAGTGCAGGCCTCAGGTTTCAGTCCAGAAAATCAGCCCTGGTCTATCATCAAATCTTCCAGCCACGGGAGCTTCTTGCCAATCTAGAACTCACCTGATTGAGGTACTTAACTCTTATCCCTACAGCTCCATCCATCTGCTCTTTTCTGAAGTTACTCCAGAAGAATATCTCAGATATAGACAACCCTTCAACTGCCTTGGCAATTATAAAGAGACACTCAACTTGGCGACAACTGGCAGAGCCTCTGTTAGGGTGGTGTGAACTTGGGGATTTTTATATTTGTTTTACCCCTGCAGGTGGTGACGGGTATCCATTACTTCTCTGAACTGTTATGTCTAGCATTTAGAGGAATTAGTGGACATTAGTGACACTGTGGGACACATAATATACACACAATTCCCTCAGTGGGTTGAGAAATGCTTTCAGTATCATAAGAATTGTCATATTTAGTCTCTGCATGGCTATCATTTTTTAATTAAAAAAGAAGTGTGATGTCTCGTTTTTAATTGCCTGCTTTCACAGGCTCTTACGAAACCCCAGTACATCAAGTTCAGAATCAGGAGTAGAGAGTGGGGCCCTTCATAAGGATTGACCATGTTTTGTTGGTCATGGAACAGTCCTGTCTGTCCAACAAACAGTGATCCTGAAGAAAACCCTTACCTAGTGGTTTTCAATCCCGGTCTTGGGAATGGATCATGATGCTCTCTCCCAATGAGCTGATAATCTGAATCTCAATTCGAATACTATCCGTCCTAAATAGTATTCGAAATTAGAATTAGTGTATTCCATACCGCAGTATGTTGAAATGAGTAGGCCTGTTCCAAAGATACATGGATGGTCTACTTATTCCGGTTATAATCCGAAGTGCAGATCCGGGCACACTCTAACGGCTGATATTGCCCACAAGCCATTGCGCGTTGGATAAGGATTTGTTTAGAAATACAAACATAAATAAAAAGTAAAATAAAAAGGTTTGAGTGACTAATAATTAGTATCTAACCTGATGAAAAGATATTTATTCAATGTTATCCACATAATATTTAATCTGCAACAGCATTGTGAACTTTTGTAAAGATATGTTTAGTCATTAACTTTTAAATGCATCATTATGCAAACACATGAGGAGAGTCTCCGCATGAAAGATCCACGACTGGCAGATCAATGTGCTACTACATATATTTCTACGAAACGGTAGGAAATTAAATTAAATTGAATGTGGAGGATTTTAACTGTGACAAGATGATTGACAGTGCAGTTTAAATGGTGACAGGATGCACGCAGCTTAGCGACAGAGTGGTCTGTTAAAGATGCAATTATGATGAAAAATATCTCAAAGCTTGCCTACTATTCTGCTACACACTCAAAAGTATGTACTTTTTATTCACAAAAAACAGTACAAACTTTTAGGGCGTAGTATAAGTAGGCGAATTGGGACGCATTCACGCAGTAATAGAAAATTTGCAGAGTGGTGGTTCCCTAGGAACTGGATTGAAAACCACTGCCTTAACCATTAACTATTAACCCATAAAATAAGAGGGAGATGATTTGTTGATAATGTGTTCAAGTGCCCAGTCTTAAACCTGACATAACTTAAAGCTAACCTTGAAATCTGATCAAAGATTTCCAGGACCAACTAGGATGTTGATCTAAGAACATGTTCCACCGACACCGTCTGTCATGTTCTCATGACAACTCATAACAATTCATAAAAGATGGCAAAATTGTACGATATTTGAGCCCGTTCTCATCCTTTGGCGGCATATGTGACGCCATATGACAAAACGGCGAAATACTACGCACATGGCACCCTTTAGCGTGAATATAACACGCGAACCCAAGGCGTCATAAAGTTGACTGGCATCCTTTAGCGTGAATATGAGACGCAGACCCTACCCCACACCTAAACCACATATGACGCCAAAGGATGAGAATGCGTTAGATATTTTTAGACTTGGCAGGTATGAAATGGTACAACTTTTATGTTTTTATTTCATATTACAGTCATGATCACATTTAGGGTTTGAGTAAGATGCTTGACTTTATGGTTAGGTGTAGTTGTGGGTCATTAATTCTGTTTGACCCAATTCAACATTTCTATCTTATACAAAATATTACGACTCAGCGAGTCATAAATCTCAGTGAGTGAAAGGATGTAGAAAAAGCAAAGGATCTAAACTAGGTGCAAGACACAAGGTCAGATGGACAGATGTTTTGGCTTTCGGTCCTCAGTAAATTTATGCTTTTCCAATACTTGTAGGGAGTATGCGATAATAATGAGCCTTCTCTAGACTTGTTGGGGAGATTGAATTCAGCTTCATTTTGCTGCATGTCACCTTGAACAAATCCAGATGATTAGTGACAACTGTTCCCATAAGCCAGCCTTATTTCCCAAGAAACTCAAGCATCCCATGCCCTCCAAATTGCGAACACAAATTTGAACTACTGCTATGGAAATTCCCTTGCCCAACCCCACTCGTTTTCTTTTAGCTGCATTAATTGGATTCCTTAATTAGTTCTAGTAATAATTGTAAGAGATTGACAGTGGTGGTGAGACATGTTCCCTGGCTTGTCTAGTCTCTAATGCATGCTGTTAAACTGGGTCATTAATGAAATCTATCCTGCTCCAACTGTCACTCAGATCAACAGTGACGTCTTGAGTCACATGACTCCCCATTTCAACTCTACTGCCTCCCCGGTGCAGCTTATACACGAAGTGGAACATCAGGGAAGGGGAGATTCATTTAAACACCCTCACAAAGGGTAGGAGGAGGAGTATGCAAATTTTGGGGGAATGGAGGCAGACAGTTTTAATTACCTTGTTAAGTAGGCCCGTGAAGCCTGCAGCAGTCTGAGGGATTTGGGAGATTTGTTTCAGTAGCTGCAGAAAACAAACTGATATGACATCCCACAAAACAATACCAGCTTAACCACAGTGAGCTTCCTCTACTTTCAGCCATCATGGTTACTGTCTGCACTGCATGTGCACTCCACTTACACACCATAGTTCACGTCCCCATAGGAAAGACAAATCACAAATGAGTTGTCTTTTATACCTCAATTATTTCTGCTTGTTGCCAATATGCTGTTATTTTTAAGCTATATAAAATGTACATCTTACACATACAACACATGTAGGGCCCTATTTTAACAATCTAAGCGCATGGTCTAAAGCGCATGGCGCAAGTGCTCTTAGGGCGTGTCCGAATCCACTTGTGCTAGTTTAACGACGGGAAAAATGGTCGGGGCGCATGGTCTAAAAGTGTTATCCCTATTCTCTTAATGAGTAATGGGTGTGTTTTGGGCATGACATGCAATAAACCAATCAGAGTCTCATCTCCCATTCCCATTAAAAGCCAGTTGCTCTCGCGCCATGGCGGATTGGTATTTACATGGCGGAATTCGCAAGTGGCTTCTCCAGAGGGCGAACGTATCTGCTTGTCCGCGAGGTTAAAGCGCGCAAGCAGACAATCTACGGGGCAAGCCGGATTCCACCATATCTTTATGTACACAATATTAATCTTTTACATTGTAATCCTTTTATTTGTAATATTTGGCACATTTGTGTGCTGCTGCACGTCCCTGTGTGTGTAATAAGCAGAGTGTACGAGCATTGTGCACCTGCCTATAGGCGCATATTACTAATGCGCCCTTTACATAACAAAAGAAAAATACTGCGCCATTGACTTTAGACCAGGTTTTTGTTGGTCAGTGGCGCAGTCTATTTCAGTTGCCTCAAAATAGAAACGCGCCAACAATGCGGCTGAACACGCCTCATTTTCAGACAAGCACGCCCATGAGCAAACAGATAGTCGCAAATGCATTTGCTATTTAAACAACATGGAGCAGGACGTGAAAATGATAACTGCATCAGGCTGAAACTAGCAAAAAACACTTGGGTCGTACCTGGCACCGTATTGCGCCGGATGTATGATAGGACCCTCAATGTTACACATCAACAAGCAAGGAGAAGCATCACGTTTTAAATTCTGTTGCAGGCAGGTGCATCAGTGCATGTTCCAGATATGATGAATGCAAATTAATGCTTTTTTGGGACACCTCAGAGGTACTGTCATGTGCCCACATGCCAAATCTTCCATACGGAGACACACCGCAGTACCATTAGGCTGACTATAGAAGGGCCAGTAATGGTTGACTAAGTGCAACACCTCACGGTAAGTCTAATTAGTTTATCAGCCACTTAGTTGGCTAAACCAAATGTGCTTATTTTATCTTCTGAGACAAATCTACAAACACACTTTGAATAGAGTAATATCGTCACCACAGGTACAACATTTTTTAGAAACTTGGAATGTGAAACATGTAAAAGGTAAGGATTAAAATGTGAAGTGGATGATAGGTTGTGTTCTCCAAGGTGAGATCAGGTTGAGTTACAGCATTCTACAGAGACTCCCTTCAGACACCTGCTAATGCGTCTAATTGGACTGCATCTGATCTCTTTGAACTCCCTTCATTTTGCATGCACCTGGAGATTGCACAGAGCTGTGATCTGATCTATAGACAGAAACCGAGAGAAAGAGATGTAGAGATAGAAAAGGCGATCTTGGACTTTGCTCCAAACCTCAACAGTAGATGACAACTGTGTTGCTATTAAAGAAAATGTGTTGTTTTTAGCACTTTATGACAGCTCATTCACATGTATTTGTGCAGGAGACAAGAGTGCCTGTGAATTGGTACCTTGTCTGCATGTGTATGCATGCTTTTCAGTGAGAAAATGTAATGTTGGTAAATAGCTGCCAGTTAGTGTTTGGTGGTGTCTGTACAGTTGGTGATGGTTGACGGCCTGGACCACGGCCCGTAGCCTCCCATGGGTGTTTGGAGGCAAAGAGTCAGGTCTGCCCCCCGACTGGGCCCCTGCTGGCTGTTATCAATTAGAAAGCTGGCGAGCACAGCCTGGCCACAGCATCTCTGGGCTAACAGAGGGAAAACGGGACAGGACAGGGGGTAAAGAAAGAGACAGACACTGAAGACCTGTAGACACAGACTAGGTTGCCGCAAAGGATCTAGGAACACATCAAATGAAAAAAAATAAAAACATACCGTCCACTATAAGCATTTAGTGAAGAGGATAATAACTAATGTGTGTCTGCTTTCTTTCATATAGTTTGTGCTCGGTCAGCTGGTATTGATGGGGTTTTAATGGCTGGGTGGAAGTCTTGACTGCCTATGTACATAGCTGCAGACACACTGCAGATATCAATATATTAACAGCAGATATTTGTTTAAAGCACTTCCTTTCATCCGATACATGTTAAATTACTGCAAAAGGATAAAAGATGTAAAACGGCACAGATGTAATGTTAGGGATCAAGAAAAAAAGAGTTTACAGACTTGCAAATAGCAGCCATCTGTAGGACTGAAGTTCAGGGCTGATAGAGACAACCTCAAATTCTGGGCCAAGCACTTCCTGTGTTGCTGACTGAGAATGTGAATTAGCAAACACATAAATTAACTCAGTTTGAATTAATTTATTAAATAGGTGAACCACGGCAATCATGAGGAACTTGGTTCTGTTCCCACAGAGAGAAAGTGCATTCACTCTCGTCTTGTCTCTATTCTTCTTGTCCTTTTCTTGTCTCATCTTCTTTTCTTGTCACTTCTCTCCTTAACTTTGCTCCACTCGCCTTTTCTTGCCTTGTCTCATATCATATAATTTTTTTGTCTCCTTTGCACAGTCTGTCTCTTTTTTTGCCATTTCCTCGACTCACCTCTTCTTGTCTTATCTCATATGGTCTTGTCTCTCTATCACTTTCTATTTTTTCTCATTCACTTTTTCAAATCTTCTCATCTTTTCTCACTTTGCCTATTCCTCTTCTCTTCTCCTCTCCTCTCTTTATCCCATTACTCTCCTTCTTTCCTTTTCTTGTCTCATCTCATCTCTTCTCTTCGGTTCTCACCTTTTCTTGTTTCACCTGTTCTTGTCTTGTCTAGTATTCAGTGTTAGGACTTGAGAGACTGAACAAGACTAGACCTTGTGTCAATGGTCGTGGACATTCATGCATTCAACATTCAACATTCATACATTCATAGTCTTAGTCTTTCCATGGACTCTGAAGCATTGGGGCTCTGTCTTGACCGGGTCCGTTTTAGAGTAATTTGGTTTATGCATGAAAACGGGCTTTATTCACCCCAAAGGAAAGCAAATATACACAGTCCGAACTGTTCAAACCCTCTCTGTCTTGATTCCGACTCAAACTCGAGCCCATGGGACATTACACTGCTAGTATCATCTTTAAACTTTCACAACTGTATCTCTTTCGAAAATAACTTTTTCCCTAAATGGAGTGCAAAACAAGACTTTTAAGTCCCCAGCTTCTCCTAAGAAACCCCATGTAATCTCACACATCTCTTTTAGAGTTACAGAAGATATCTTAGCATTGCCTCAAACTGCTCATATTTGCCTAGATATTCATAGACTTCAAAATGAATGCCAATATTTCTCATCAAATTCTTTCCAGAACAAATGATCCAATCTATGTTATCCACATTCATTTTATAGCCCAATAACAACAATTGTCTTATTTGTGTCTAATTCTATTTCTCCTAAGGATGTTAGGAGAAGCATTTGAGACAAATATACTTAAATTTAACATAACTTAAAACTGCATTAAATTTCATGAGAATGCAACTTTTGAGCAATTTAATGTTCATTTTCCTTACCATCATAATTGAGTGAGTCAAACACAGACACAACATAAATGTGCAGTACAGGTTTGTCTCAAAGCACATGGGTCAGACGCTGTAGGTCGTTTTAATGTACCTCTGTGCCATGCGATCATCCACAGTGACCGTGGAATGCCTGCCTTTTCCCTTCTCTTTATAGAGCTAGTGTGAGTGCTGTTGTGTGTGTCCTGGCAGGGGATGAGACAATCGTGGCCAAACCTTACCCTCGCCACAACTCCATTCAGCTGCATGACAAACCAGGCGGAGCAGCGTGGCCCACTGCCATAATATTCTGCCTTTTATCTGTCCAGACATTACGGGTGTCTTTGTGTGTGCGAAAGAGAGAAAGAAAGAGACCCGGGCTGAGTCAGTTTGCCACAGTCCCCATCAGCCCTGTTTTCTGTGTGTAATGTTAAACTGCACTGGGGGGCCTGTGGGAGCCGAACAGACAATGAGGCTGGGCATGTGGCGCTTTTCTCCACTGCAGATGACGTCTTTGGGGGAAACATGATGTAGGGCATCTGGCTTCTTGGCATTCAGAGCCTATTTCAGCCTTTGTCTCCTCTAAGGAGAGTGAAAAAATTGAGGTTAATTTTACAGCTCTTTGTGCTCTTTGTACATAATGAATGTTTTGTCATGTAGTTATGGCAAAGTCCAGACGCCTCACACAAAATAAGGAATACTTTGGCCAACTTGTGAGGAAATATTATCATCAGATTATCAGTTAATTAAAGAGCAATTAAGGATGAAAATAATTAGTAGGCTGCCAATATCTTCTGGATCATGGCAGTAGTCATTCATTTAGCACAATGTTGGTTTGCAATACAAATGGAGATTACAGTGTGATGCTACAAAATCTTTTCAAATGAAGAAGGCTTGTGAGTGTGCGGAGAGCCAAGTACTTAAGTTTTTCTTTAATTAGGACCTTTTGCATAGGCGTGAGAGTTTCATGAAAGACTAATTCCTTCCTGTTGGAAACTACTGTGAAATCATCTGTTCTTTTGGCAAATCTCTCTCAGTGAATGGACTGAAGTTCCAGAACTTTCAAACAAAACACTTTTGAGTGCAAAGCTGAATTGGTAGTAGGGCTGTCATGATATCAGTTTTTTTTCACAACACGGTTATCGTGGCTTAAAGAATTGACGAAGAGGATATATCGTGATATCTATAGAAAATTTGAAAAAAAATGAAAAAAATAATAATGCTATCAGTCCAATAGAAATAAAAAATAAATGGTATTATTTTAGTATTTTATAAAGTGTTAAAGGCTATGTCGATAGGCAATGTATTACAAATATACATTATCCTTATGGAAATACTCGAGTTGGCTTAAAGTACATATGTCCTGGTGTCCAATGGTGTGTTAAATCTCTTCATGTTTAATCTGTCAAAATGTCTCTATCTGTGTTGTATTCAGCTACAGTAATCGCTGGATGTGTCCATGGCCCTGTCCCAAATGGCACACTTCATATGCACATTCATACATTCTTGTGGACTTGCAATGGCTGCCGCTTGCGCATGTCTGCTAAGTCCAAAAGACCGTAGGGTAACCCATTTGTCATTTTAGGTGTCAGAATGCTGTTTGCGGGCGCCCCCTTTGTAGTTGATATGCGCCCTCGTTGCGGACTTTTGCAGAGCCTGCACTGAAGCGAGTTATGCAGCAGACTTCTCCTTAACAGGAGTGCAGACTTGTAGGAAGATCGCAAGTGTTTAGGCTGCCATTTGGGACAGGGCCCATATTAGGGATTTCCTGAAACTTATTACTCATGAGTCTCACTTGTGGACTTTCAGCACGAGGTTGCCCACCAGCGATGAGTGTGATCGAAACATAAATTACATGTGAGAGTTTAGTGTTCTATAATGCTCACATCGTCCTATTTTGGGTAAAATTAGAAGAAAATAATGCTCTCTAATGGTATTTGAAGTAAACAGACAGTAATCCATAAGTTTTTATCTGAATGAGCACACTCTTGGACTAAAAGCCCAGATGGATATAATAAAACACAAAAAGGCATCAGCAGTTAACAGGTTAATGTAACATTTCTCATTTCAGGATTTGCAAAATAATGCCAACTTACTCTCTTACACTACAGTGGCCAAATCTGCAAGATAACGGAGGCGAAGAGGTTGGTGGTTTTGCCCTGTTTTGCGCTCACTGTTGATCGGCAAGTCCTGCAGACTGGACTGATTAACGGGTAATTTTCGCAGAATCCACAAAACTTCAACACTCGCGAGCTAACTTTCTTGAAGTGCGGGTAGAGTGTCTCGCTGTCGTATCTGACGACATGCGTTTACCCGGTAGTAGCAGCTGCACGTTCTGTCTGCTTGTGTTTTATGACGGGTGGAAACCGGAGTTAAGGTCTAATACCGCCACCTACTGTATGTTAGGATGTCAACCAGATACTGACGATGGATTATTTACGTTCCATATTTGCATATGTGTAGCCTACTATTAATTTGAAATAATACAGTTATCACCAATACCAGTATATCACAACACCTATAATTGTCAGTGATTTTTAAGGTTCTGACTGAAATAACATAGTAAGGCAATTTTTTTATGATGATGATGTCTAACAAACATTTTTATAATTTCTTAAGAACAATGTTAACTAACAACTCTAACAAGACAACAACAAAACTTTTACACTTCGGAAACTTGAGTGGTGCTTACCAGTCTAAAACAGCCACAGTGTTTGAGTATTCTTGGAAGTCATAAAGGGTGTTGCTATGTGGTTGCTATGGTGTTCTGAGCATGTCATAATGTCTGCCAGGGTGTTCTCGGTGGCTGCAAGGGCATTACTAGGAGATTGCTTGGGAGATCTGAGGATTGCAGTTACTAGGGTGTTCTGAGAGGTTACCAGGGTTGTTGCTTTGCAGTTGTTACAGAGATCTAGTATGTTGCTTACATGCTTGTTGTATGTTTATCTAGTATAAATCTTACAGAGTGTTTGCTAGTATGTTGCCTTACAGGGGGTTCTGGGTGATTGTTAGGTAGTTGCTGCAATGTTCTGATGCACCACTAATTAGCTAAACGTCTTTTCTTTTGTCACAAAAGAAACTCATTCCATTTGGCTGTTTTTTTTTGTAAAGCCACATTTAATTTACTTTATGAGAATACTCGAATATGTAATCTGAGCCTGTTGTGTTATGACTTTTGAAGTTTGAACATTTAGACTCCTTATTTTGAACCGCTCTTGCATGGTAAATGCTATGTCAATTGTAGTTAACTATAAACTAAACAGAATTTCCACCTGAATGGCTTTGAAAGTTGTCCACGTGCTGGGCTCAATACCATGAATAGTCATTCCTCTCCCTGGAAAAGAGACTGTTGTACAACACCTGAGGGGTAGTGATGTATGTCTCGAGACCGGTCTCACTTTTATGTGGTCTTGGTCTTGTCACGGCCTTGACGGTCTTTGGTCTTGGTCTTGTCTTGGTCTAGGACAGGGGTGTCAAACTCATTTTGGTCTGGGGGCCGCATACAGTTTAATCTGATCTCAAGGGGGCCAGACCAGACTCATAGCAAAATTTCATTGAACTAACAATTAGTCCTCTTTTTAGGTGCAAAGAAGAAGTAAATTATAAAAATCTTTATATTAAATTAATTGTCCTTCTACAAAATATATTATGAACAACCTAAGAGTTTTTAAGAAAAGTATGTGCAATTTCAACAACACTATTACTCAGTTTAACATTTATTAAAGTGCATTATGCATAAAAACTGATCACAGTGATTGTACAATGTCGCAAAACATTTAGTCACACTTTTGTGGAACTTAAAAACACTGTCCTGCATGTTAACATAAAATAAATCAAACAGATCAAAATATAGAAATTATTTTAAATCCATTTTCCAATTTTGGGAAGCAATTCTGAACACATGAATTGACTCCACACACTTAAAATCTTAAATGGCAGCTGTTTTAAACAGAAAATTGATCAAGTAAATGTGTCCCCTTCCTTGTTAATGCATAAAATGTTATAAAAAAACTCACATACATATGGTATGCATAAGAAATCATATTTTACTCTACAAAACTCTTTTGTGGTAAATCTGTTGCTAAATAGCACTGACTTTCACAGAAATTACTACAGCAAATATTAATTTCACAGGCTCACAGCTGTTTATTTGCAGCATTCCATAGGATTTAGTCTTGCTCTGTATTTGCCCCTGAAACTTGGCATCTTTTAGCCTGCACAAGTGCATCAATATCAGGCATTATGTCCTGAGTAGCAGCCAATTTTAGAATCTCATTTAAGTGCTTATGTGTGAGCTTTGAGCGCAGCTTCGTTTTATTAATGTTCATTACTGAGAAAACTTGCTCACACAGGTAGGTAGTCCCAAACATGCACAACATTTTTGCAGCCAGTGCTGTTAATTTAGGATAGTCTGGCAGGAGATACTGATAAAATGTGTCCAAGCCCACAGAGGCAAATTTGTCCTTCAATTCTACATTACACTGCAAATCAATTATTTCAAGTTGCATGTCAACGGGCACATCAGAAGCTCTGACTGTGAATGGTGACCGGAAAACTGCGAATTCTGTCTCAAGTTCGCTAAAGACCTGAAATCGTTTCTCAAACTCCCTCAGCAATCCTGAAATCTTGTCTTTGTACTGTCTCATGTCAGGGTTAACGCTTGCTGCGCACACATCTCTTAGACAGGGGAAATGAGCAGGGTCACCGCTTGCCATCTGCGTCTCCCATAACGTGAGCTTTAACTTGAATGCACGTATGCTGTCATAATACTGTGTTACAATTTTTTTGCGTCCTTGCAACATTTTGTTCAGATTATTCAAGTGCTCTGTAATATCAACCATAAATGCAAGGTCCTGCAGCCATACTGGGCACTGTAATTCCTTAACAGGTTTACCTTTTTCCTCCATGAAATGTCCGATTTCCCCACGTAGATCAAAGAAGCGCTTCAGCACAGCACCTCTGCTTAACCATCTTACTTCAGTGTGGTATGGCAGACCATGGGTAATGTTACTGTCACTGAGAAGGCTGTCAAACTGACGATGATTGAGACCTCTGGCTCGGATGAAATTAACAGTTCGGACAACCACCTCCATGACGTGATCCATTTTTAACGACTTGCAGCATAATGCCTCCTGATGCAAAATGCAATGAAATGTCCAAAAATCACCCCCTCCATTTGCGGCTTGTACTTTCTCTCTGAACTTTGTCGCAGCACCTGCCTTTTTCCCTATCATTGACGGCGCACCATCTGTAGCCAGGCTTACGGCGCGGGACCAGTCCGCCCCGACTCTGTCCAGCGCTCCAACGACGGAGCGGAAAATGTCCTCAGCTGTTGTGGTGTCGTGCATAGGCACCAACTCAAGAAACTCCTCAGTGACAGTCAAAGTCTCGTCAATGAATATGGCCAGTTGAGCGACATCCGTAATATCAGTACTTTCATCAATTGCAACAGAAAATGCCAGAAATGACTCCACTTTGCGTTTCAGTTGGCTGTCCAAATCTGCCGATAGTTCCGAAATCCTGTCTGCCAAGGTATTTCTCGTCAAGCTAATATTGGCAAAAGCTTGTCGCTTCTCAGGACACACAATTTCAGCAGCCTTCAGCATGCAAGTTTTGACGAACTCCCCCTCACAGTACGGCTTTGATGCTAATGCAATTTTGCTAGCAATTAGGTAGCTGGCTTTCACGGCCGCATCACTGGCCTCTCGGGTCCGGGTGAAAACAGATTGCTGTTTCCTCAGACTCACCAACATTTCATTTACCTTCTGTCTTCTCAGTTCTCCGTGCAAGCTGTTGTATTTTTCGCCATGCTGAGTTTCATAGTGGCGCCGAATATTATATTCCTTAAGCACCGAAACTTGCTGCATGCACACTAGGCACACGGGTTTCCTATTCACCTCCGTGAACATATAGGACGAGGTCCATTTTTCTTGAAAAATCCGACACTCTGTGTCCACTTTTCTCTTTTTTGACAAAGACATTTCGCTGATGAAGGTGCCAGGGCCACCAGAAACGCGGGTAAAACGATAGAACCAAATGCCACTTACAGACCGCTTACTGAAGCTCAGTTTTTTTTTTTTTTTTTTTTTCACAAACGCAGGGACACGTTTGTGTGCATTATGTTTTGTGATTTCACCAGAATGAATAGAGAGCACTAGCAATGTTGTGCCTGAACGCGTTCATTGAACGATAGTTTGGGCGAACGTGAACTGAACGTACTGTATTACTGCCTGGTGAACGTTACTGTGAACTCGTTAATTCTGGTGTCTGTGAACGGTGCACGGCGCGCTCTCAGTTTAATCAAAGCTCGTCTACGGAAAGCCTGTTCACTCCCTATTAAGTCCTATTGTACCGAATTTTGGTTGTAGTTCCACCAGAGTTCCACTGGGTGGCGATCGCCGTGAGTGCAAAATGAATGGGAGACTATGGAGCTAGACGGCTAAATTTGTCTCTTTCACCCGATTGCCATTGAGAAATCTCAGATTTGATTGTAGATTTTGCAAGTTCAACATGGGTTATAGGTCGAAAGTTGAATGAACGAGTACTTATGCCCTTTCGATTTATTACAGGTTGAGTTGTTGTTGCCCATTGTACGCTAGCATTCTGCTAATGAACACTGATTGGTCAGTGAAGGACTTATTACGACCAGAGATACCGCTTGATGGCATTGTGGCATCCGAAGCGGGACCAGAATGTGTGTGTGTATTTTCGGCGTGGTCTTTTAAAACAACAAAACAAAAACTCTTCTAGCACATGTATTTACCTGTGTCAGTGGTGTTGTCGATGCCTCGAGAGAAAAGAAAGTGCAGAGCGCGAAAGCACCAAAGTGACTGAAGGATTGCCGTAAAGCAGTATCTGTGGTGGAACGATGTGTATCTTTTCTAAAAGTCTAAAAAAGACTTTTTAAAGCAAATGAGTGACTCTAAACAATCTAACACCCAGCAGTGAGCAATTTCTTTGCATCTACTTTCGAATACAACATTCAAATTACTAGACAAAAAATTATATCCTGAGAAAAGGGGATTTTGAGGGGTATAGCTCCATAGACCTCCATTCACTCTGCACTCGTCCTGTGAGTGCCCTCATATGTAACCAGAGTGGAACTGCAACCAGTTCAGAAGCCGGAAGTTTACTGAGTGAAAGTTCTCCCCATATTAGACATTCTCTGATTTAACTTCGTTCAATATGGTGCCAGATTTCTATAGAGCCTTCCAGGCGAAAACCCGGCTAAAATACACCGTAAACAGGCTTTAATATGTAACGGAAAAAAACACCCAATCTGGCAACACCAGCCACCAGTGTCGCACCGCCGCATGCATGATCAAAACAAAATACAGCAAGGAGGCGTCATATGATCATTTAAACGAGTTTTATGACATGTCGTGAGGATGGGAAAAATCGTACATTTCTGTTCAAACTTTAAACTAGTTCATGTAGAAAGTGAACCTTCCCAACACTGTACACTAGTCTGTTTTTTTCCCCCACCGGTCTCGACTTGGTCTCGGTCTTGGTCTCGACTTGGTCTGTCTTGGTCTTGGTCTTGGTCTTGGTCTTGGTCTTGTCTTGGTCTCGATACCCTCTGGTCTTGGTAGTGTCTTGGTCTCGGTTTAGGCGGTCTTGACTACAAGTCTACTTAGGGGTGGTGTCAGACAAACTTAAATATGGTTAATGAGGGAAAATATCTTGTGTCTTATCTTATCATTCTGTTACTTACTCTGCTAATACCAGTTCAGTGAAGTTAGCGTTTAAGGGCTGTTAGCATGTGAAGCATGGAGATAAATGCAGTCTAAGGGGCTTTCTTCTATTAATCTTCCTTCTATGGCCCTGCTCAAAGCTACTGTTGCGTTAATCTCTTGAATAAGGAATGAAATAAAGAAGTTAAAATACATTTAAAGAAGTTATATGAGCTAGGCTTATGTTACAGACACCGCCACCGCGTCATCTTTGAGATCGAACCATAGAAGGAAAAACAAGAAAACTGGTTGTGTCTTGTCAGATATGTTGTGATGAATGATCCCTGACCTTCTAACCTTTTGTTGGGGCTGTGCAGCACATTCTAAAGGAGTAAATGGGAACTCTAGAGTCCTACTGAAGACCTGCATTATCTGATACTCCCTGCCCTCATTTGTATATGAAATCATGGCCTATAGAGCATAACATGAAGGCCAGGCTCATTTTCTTAACCATAGTCCCTGATCACTTCACTGTCCATAAATCCCCTGGGCCTTCCCTTCCTAAGGCACAATGAAAAAGAGGCTTTTTATTCAACTCAGTTCCACTGAATCATTGTGTCAAAAGCTATCAGCTCAGAGGAGACTCTACTGCTCAGACCATTGCTCCTTAAGCCGAGGTCTCTTCAGCTCGCTGTGCTCCGTGGGACACACTAGGCATGATCTCAAACTCATCAGCTGAGAGCGAGGCGGATCTCTCAAACTTCAGACAAACAGCCGGGGTTCTGTGTTTATCGTGAGGGCAGAATCAGTGTAATCTAATAGGCCTCTGCCCAGTGGAAAATTGAGAAAAGCTCTGCAGATTAGAGCCTGTTGAAAGACAACAAGGCCAGAGAATACCCTCACTGGCCCAGTTTTCCTGTCGGATTGCGGTGTTCCATGTATGGACGCAACCACAGCCATTTGAGGAAGTTCTCTGAATGAGAACGATTTAAGGAGTAATCCTATCTTTAGTCCCTCTGGGTGAAACTCTCACTACTCACTTGTAACTGTAATGGCCTTGTTTGGATAAGCCCTGCGAAGAATTTCATGAGCTCAGAACACAGTTTGTGAATATCTTTTTGCCTCCTTTCTTAACTGTTGTCACTCTATGCTGGTCTGATAGCACTAAGACCTAGATAGGGTGCAGTTTTACCGTGTGATTCAGTGCGGTTAATGTCCCTTTTATGTTCTCCCGGGTTTGTTTACTCTTTATGACTGCAGTGCTGTATTCAGGATCAGTGGTTAAGTGGATAGAACTTAACAAGTTCAATTATCCCATCATCATGTCTTGAATTCACCCTCTGAAACCTCAGCTTAGCTGATGACTAGCTCACACACACACACACACACACACACACACAGACACACAAATTTTAATGCTCAAAAAGTCTTCATCAATTGCAATGCATCAACTGATTATTACATCCCAAGAATACATGTAAGCATTTTGCGATTGACTACTCTTTGTGCTGAATGTGAATGTTCTTACCAGAGTGACACCTCTAGATGAAGATCCTGCACTTGCTGAGCAAAGGTTCTCTCACTTCAATGATTGGCCATTACTATTCTTTTACAGGGTTTTTCCCAATATAGCCTCATGTTTGAATAATTCATAGCATAGAGTAACAGAATTGTGACCATGACCATGTGACCAGAATTTTGCCAAATATGACGTTTAATCGTGACTTCGTGACGAGTCAGAGGGAAGTGCTGTTGATGGAAGTTAAATTATTCGATTAACTTTGTTGAATGCCCAACCCCAGCCCTAAGCCTATCCCTAAAGCTACAATCTAATTGGTTGATACAAATGTTGTTCAGGAACCAACAAGGATGCTGAACCAGAAAATGTCCGAATTAAGCCCAGTGCCACAAGTATACTTCGGTTTTGACAAATAATGTATGCATACAGCCAGTGGCGGCTCGTGGTTTTTAAAATAGAGGAGGCACACTAAATTACACATAAATTACACAGAAAAATACACATATACTGCAAGATAATACATATATAATTTCACTCACCTAGCCTATCACTTGAAGCAAAAATCCATCCCTTCTTAAATGTCTGTGTTAAAAGAGCGCATTGGGACGTTTAGTGAAGCTGAACATAGCTGCTGTAGCCTATATATCCAGCTTAGGCATGGATTCTTCCTTCATTTGTAATTTGTAGATATTGTTTGAATGATAGCTTGGTAAATTTGTTGGCAATAAAATATTCAATATCACTACTCTCCATAATTAATGTTCTTGGTGGTATATTATCAGCGCAGCGGTAGCAGTTCAAAATAATTTCACATAATTTATGTCTATGGCTAGCCTCCCCTGTTTTGCAACTTTTCTCAACACTCCTAAGCACTGAAAGTGAAACACTCGATGGTGATTAGCTATTGTTTTACCAACTGAGGCACAAGAGCCCGGCTATAGATTTGTCTCCCCCTCCGCTTCTCTATCCCTTAGCAGTTGTAATTAGATCGGCAGATTTGGTACATCCACGAAAGAAAAGCGGTGCTTTCGATTTCATTAACATGTTATGGTGTTACAGCGGTGAAATTACAAAGGAAAAATACCCATTCTGAGACTGGAATAAAATTCTGAAAACTGGGAATTTTCTTAACATTAAATCGTCCTTCTCCCATTTTCACCTCAAAAACTTGGGTAGGCTGTGCCTTCCCTGACGTACTGCCACTACATACACCCAAATGTCTAGCCTAAGTGCAACTAGCGATATATGCTATTTACACTATGTAAAAATAGCAGTATTTTCTTTGCGATAAGTGTAAATAGTAGTTAGATAGTATGTGCAACTCAGTATTTTAGTATATTATAAAACAGTATGCAACAATAAGATATTGAGTCTAAATGATTATATTTATTAAATAAATGCTTCCTTATTGGGACAATGAAGCCATTCCTACATCTACCCCTAACCCTTCCCGAGAAGGCGTCCAGGAGGCATCCGGAACAGATGCCCGAGCTGGCCCCTCTCGATGTGGAGGAGCAGCGGCTCGACTCTGAGCTCCTCCCGAGTGACCAAGCTCCTCAGCCTATTTCTAAGGGATCGCCCAGCCACCCTGCGGAGAAAAATCATTTCGGCCGCCTGTATCCGGGATCTTGTCCTTTCGGTCATGGCCCACAGCTCATGACCATAGGTGAGAATAGGAACGTAGATTGACTGGTAAATTGAGAGCTTCACCTTGTAGCTCAGCTCCTTCTTTACCACGACAGACCGGTACATTGCCTGCATTACTGCAGAAGCTGCACCGATCCATCTGTCAATCTCCCATTCCATCCTCCCCTCACTCGTGAACAAGACCCCAAGATACTTGAACTCCTCCACTTGAGGCAGAAACTCTCCACCAACCTGAATTGGGCAAGCCAACTTTTTCCGACTGAGAACCATGGCCTCGGATTTGGAGGTGCTGTTTCTCATCCCAGCCGCCCTCACACTCGGCTGCAAACCGTCCCACGGCATTCTAATGGTCCTGGTCTGATGGGGCCAGCATGACAACATCATCTGCAAAAAGCAGAGACAAAATCATGTGGTCCCCAAACCAGACACCCTCCAGCCCCTGGCTGCGTCTAGAAGTTCTGTCCATTATGAACAGAACCGGTGACAAAGGGTAGCCCTGCCGGAGACCAACATGCACCGGGAATAAGTCTGACTTACTGCCGGCAATGCAAACAAAGCTTCTGCTCCGGTCGTAAAAGGACCGGACAGCTCTTAGCAATGGGCCCAGGACCCCATACTCCCAGAGCACGCTCCACAGGACGCCGCGAGGGACACAGTTGAATGCCTTCTCCAAATTCACAAAGCACATGTGGATTGGTTGGGCAAATTCCCATGAACCCTCCAGCACCCTGAAGAGGGTATAGAGCTGGTCCAGTGTTCCAAGACCGGGACGAAAACCACACTGTTCCCCCTGAATCAGAGTTTCTACTATCGGCCGAATTCTCCTCTCCAGTACTCTGGCATAGACTTTCCTAGGGAGGCTGAGAAGTGTGATCCCCCTGTAGTTGGAACAAACCCTACGGTCCCCCTCCTTAAAAAGAGGGACCACCACCCTGGTCTGCCAGCCCAAAAGTACTGTCCCCGACTGCCACGTGATGTTGCAGAGGCGTATCAGCCAAGACAGCCCCACAACATCCAGAGACTTGAGGTACTCAGGGCGGATCTCATCCACCCCCGGTGCATTGCCACTGAGGAGCTTCTTGACTACCTCGGTGACATCAGCTAGGGTGATGGACGAGTCCACCTCCGAGCCCTCAGCCTCTGCTTCCTCAATGGAAGACGTGTCGGTGGGATTGAGGAGATCCTCGAAGTATTCCTTCCACCATCCGACGACATCCCCAGTTGAGGTCAACAGATGCCCACCTCCACTGTAAACAGTGTTGGTAGGACACTGTTTCCCTTTCCAGAGGCGCCGGATGGTTTGCCAGAATCTCTTTGAGGCCAACCAGTAGTCCTTCTCCATGGCCTCACCGAACTCCTCCCAGGCCCGATTTTTTTCCGCCACAAACACCCGGGCTGCAGTTCGCTTGACCTGCCGGTACCTGTCAGCTGCCTCAGGAGTCCTACAAGCTAGCCAGGCCTGATAGGACTCCTTCTTCAACTTGACGGTATCCCTTACTTCAGGTGTCCACCACCGGGTTTGGGGATTGCCACCTCGACAGGCTCCGGAGACCTTACGGCCACAGCTCTTAGCGGCTGCATCGACAACGGAGGTGGAGAACATGGTCCACTCGGACTATGGTGTCACTGTTGCTGCCCACGTGAGCGTTGAAGTCCGCCAGTAGAGCGAAGGAGTCCCCAGTCGGAGCACTTTCCAGCACCCCTCCCAGAGACCCCAAGAGGGCCGGGTACTCTGCACTGCTGTTCGGCCTGTAGGCATAAACGACAGTGAGAGACCTATCCCTGACCCGAAGGCACTGGGAAGCGACCCTCTCGTTCACCGGGGTGAACTCCAACACATGGCGGCTGAGCTGGGGAGCTATAAGCAAACCCACACCAGCCCGCCGCCTCTCACCATGGGCAACTCCAGAGTGGTAAAGAGTCCATCCTCTCTCAAGGAGTGTGATTCCAGAGCCAAAGCCTTGCGTGGAGGTGATCCCGACTGTCTCTAGTCGGTACCTCTCAACCTCATGCACAATCTCAGGCTCCTTCCCCGCCAGCGAGGTGACGTTCGACGTCCATAAAGCTAGTTTCCGTGTCCAGGGATTGGGCTGTCGAGGGCCCCGCCTCGACAGCCGCCCGATCCACTTTGCACTGGCCCCATACGGTCCCTCCTGCAGGTGGTGAGCTCACGGGAGGGAGGCCCTACGTCGCTCCTTCGGGCTGAGCCCGGCCGGGCCCAATGGGGGAGGCCCGGCCACCAGGCGCTCGCATACGAGCCCCAACCCCGGGCCTGGCTCGAGGGTAGGTCCCCGGCTGCGCCATGGCGGGCGACGTCACGATCCTCATTATAAATTCAATCATAAGGGTTTATGAACCGCTCTTAGTCTGACCCGTCATCTTGCACCTATTTGCCTTGGGAGACCCTAACAGGGGCATATAGCCCCGGACAACATAGCTCCTAGGATTGTTCGACTACTCAAACCCCTCCACCACGGTAAGGTGGCAGTTCAAGGAGGGGCTCCAAGGCAAGGCAAGGCAAGGCAAGTTTATTTATATAGCACATTTCATATACAATGGTAATTCAAAGTGCTTTACATAGAAGAAATTAAAATAATCAAATGAAATCAGAGTAATTAAAACATAAAATAAAATACAGTGCAAACAGTCGGACGAACAGTGGCACAGTGCTCATTCAGTAAATGCACAGCTAAACAGATGTGTTTTGCGTCTGGATTTGAATGTGACTACTGTAGGAGCACATCTGATCTCTTCTGGAAGCTGGTTCCAGCTGCGGCTGGCATAGTAGCTAAAAGCAGATTCGCCATGCTTAGAGTGAACCCTTGGTATTTCTAGCCGATGTGATCCTAATGATCTGAGTGATCTATTGGGTTTATATTCAGTGAGCATATCTGCAATGTATTGAGGTCCTAGGCCATTGAATGATTTATATACCAGTAATAATACTTTAAAATCAATCCTAAATGTAACTGGCAGCCAGTGTAAAGACCTGAGGACTGGTGTGATGTGTTCATATTTTCTGGTTCTGCTCAGAATCCTAGCAGCAGCGTTCTGTATGAGCTGCAACTGTCTTATGGTCTTTTTGGGAAGGCCAGTGAGAAGTCCATTACAATAATCCACCCTACTGGTGATGAAAGCATGTACAAGTTTTTCTAAATCTTGACTGGAAACAAAACATCTAATTCTTGCAATATTTTTCAGGTGATAGTCTGCTGATTTAGTTATTGCTTTGAAATGACTACTGAAACTAAGGTCTGACTCTAGAGACACACCCAGATTCCTGACTTGATTTTTAGTTGTTTGACCCCTAGACTGAAGGTATGCGTTCACCTTGAGAACTTCATCTTTGTTTCCAAACGCAATGACTTCAGTTTTGTCTTTGTTTAACTGAAGAAAGTTTTGGCACATCCAATTGTTTACTTCATCAATGCATTGGCAAAGGGAGTCAATGGGGCTGTAATCGTTAGGCGATAGGGATAAGTAGAGCTGTGAGTCATCTGCATAGCTATGGAAGGCGATTTGGTTCTTTCTCATTATTTGGCTCATTGGGAGCATGTACAGGTTGAATAGGAGTGGCGCAAGAATTGAGCCTTAAGGGACTCCGCATGTCATGGATGTCCACTCAGACTTATGGTCTCCTATACTCACATAATAACCTCTGCCTCCTAAGTATGACCTGAACCATTTTAGGACTATCCCAGAAAGCCCGACCCAGTTTTCCAGCCTGTCAAGAAGTATGTTGTGATCGACAGTGTCAAATGCAGCACTGAGGTCGAGTAGTACCAGCACTGATAATTTTCCTGTATCAGTATTTAAGCGAATATCATTTATTATCTTTATGAGCGCGGTCTCTGTACTGTGGTGCGGTCGGAAACCAGATTGAAAATTGTCAAAGTATCCATTCGAGCTTAAGAATTTGTTCAGCTGATTGAAGACAACTTTTTCAATGATCTTGCCTATGAAAGGAAGATTTGAGATCGGTCTATAGTTGTTTAATATGGTCTAATCCAGATTGCTCTTTTTCAGGAGGGGCTTGACAACTGCAGGGAGGTCGGAAAACTCCCAGAGGGAAGTGAGGCAATTACCACTTCTAGGAGATCTGCTTCTAAGCTGTGTAACACATTTTTGAAAAAAGATGTGGGAAGTGCGTCAAGGGCTCAGGTTGATGTTTTTAGGTGCTGTACGGTTTCTTCCAAAATTTTGCCATCAATTTCTTCGAAATCAGACATAGTGGCTACTTTCTCAGGCTGTTGTCTGATCTGCCTGACCCCAGCGCAACTCAAGGATGAGCTGATCACCTTTCTTATATTATTGATTTTCTCAGAGCAGAAAGAAGCAAACTCACTGCACTTTCTCACTGAGAGCATTTCACTGGGAATCTGGCTTGGGGGGTTTGTCAGTCTCTCTACAGTAGCAAAAAGAGTGCGCGTGTTGTTTATATTGCTGTTTATAATATTCGAGAAGAAAGTCTGTCTAACTTTGCGTAGTTCCTTATTGAAAGCATGGATGCTGTCTTTGTAGATGTTATAATGGACTACAAGTTTTGTCTTCCGCCACATGCGCTCTGCTTTTCTGCATTGTCTTTTCATATTTTGCACTGCTGTTGAGTTTCTCCAAGGTGCTTTTTGTCTGCCACTCTTCTTCCTGACTTTCACAGGAGCAATATCATCAATTACACTCTTAACTTTTGAGTTAAAAGAATCAAGGAGAAAATCAACAGAGTCAGCAGATATGCTTGGTGTTAAAGATAAAGCCTTCATAAATAGTACACTAGTGTTCTCATTTAAGCATCTCTTCTTGACAGACACAGATCTAGCTTCAATGGCAGGAGAGATCAATATATCAAAGAAAATACAAAAAATGATCAGAGTGTGCTACATCCTTAATAACAATTGATGAAATGTTTAGACCCTTACTGATAAGTAAATCTAGAGTGTGTCCACGATTATGTGTGGGTCCATGTACATGCTGAGTCAGATCAAAAGTTTTTAAAACAGTTTTGATTTATTTTGCCATATTGGTTTCTGCATTATCTATGTGAATGTTAAAATCTCCAGCAATGGCAAAGCAGTCAAACTCTGAGGAAATTGTTGATAACAGTTCTGTTAAGTTCTCAGCAAAAGCTGGAGAGAATTTTGGAGGCCTGTAAACAATGATAAGTAAAATGCGTGGAGCACCTTTTAACACAATACCCAGATATTCGAAAGACGGGTAATTCCCAAATGATATTTGCTTACATTGATAGGCATCTTTATGAAAAGCAGCTAAACCTCCGCCTCTTCTGACAGCTCTGCAGACACTCATAAAAGTAAAGTTAGGAGGGGCTGTTTCATTGAGGACTGTTGCACTGCAGCTGTCTTCTAGCCAAGTTTCATTTAGCAACATAAAATCCAGGTTGTATGTGGTTATTAAGTTGTTGTCTAAAAGTGATTTATTTTTAAGTGAGCGGATGTTTAAAAGTGCTAACTTAACAGTCTTACTTTTTGTCCCCACAGCAATCTTAGTATGTCGTGTAATAGGCACCAGATTAGATGGGTTTGCTGTACGGCTTTTGAAGGCCTTAGACTTTCTATCATGTAATCGAACAGCAATAGAAAAAGATACAGGCACACTGGGTTCCCGCTTGTTCTGTAAACATTTGAGAAAGTTATTGTTATCATAGCGGGGACCCGACACATATCACTGAGAGCTGGTATCAGTTGTTTTTGGTTCACCTCGAGCCGCTGGAGGAGGGTGTGGGCCCTGGCGCTGTGGCAGAGGCCGAAGACATCTCACATAGGGAGGGAGAGGGCGAGCTGGGCCCGCAGGCTTTGGTGGTTGTGGGGCCTGGCGTTTTTTGGTTGGTATCTGGGGGCTCGCAGCAAAAGAGTGGGATAGTCTAGTTCCAGCATGCACCAGTTGTTCCATTTTCTCTGAGAAGCACAGAAGTGGAGATGCTGGAGAGAGGGATAACGTTTCCGGTGAGAGGGGTTGTTGCTCTGGTTTTATTGGAGGCTGTAATATGCTGTCCTGGTTTCCCTGGCTGTTTTCCAGAAAGTCGTCCTTGGGTGCTGTATCTTGGAGCAGTGCTAGTATGTCACAGTCTGTCTGTGGTGAGCTCTGTGGGCAGGGCTCAGCTGAGATTGTGTCCGTGAGCAGAGGTTGTTGTGGCTGAGTGGTGTTATCACTGTCCTTGTGTGATGTGTCAACCGCATGTCCATTCAGGTGCTGAAGTGAAATCCTGTGGTCATTCATACTGTATCCAGGTGTGTGTGTGCCATTCAGGTTGAGTGGATTGGCACACATTGCAGAAGGATGACGGAGGGAGAAGTAGAGATTGTCCTTTAGCACTCTTGAACCAAGTTTGTTTGGGTGGTGGCCATCCTGTTGAAACAGTTGCCTCTGACTCCAGAAAAGATTGAAGTTGTCAATAAAGTTCACTCCTTTTATATTGCAGGTTTTTTGCAGCCATGTATTAAGCCCAAGCAACCGTGAAAACCTGTTTGTTCCTCTTGCTGGGAGTGGTCCACTGATGAATGTCTGAACTTTCAGTCTTTTAAGTGTTTCAAAAAGTTAATTGAAATCCTTTTTAAGAAGTTCCGACTGCTCTTTATGAATATCATTCTTCCCCACATGAATGATGAGTCGATTTGCAGTCTTATGTTTCATCAGAATGTTCTGAAGTTCCCTGTTTACATCAGATGTTGTTGCTTGTGGAAGGCAGCACGTTGTTGTATCCCTGCTATTAATGTTTCTGATTACGGAGTCGCCCACTATCAGAGTCCTGGGCCCGGCTGCGCTCTGAGCTGAGTGCCGCTGTCTGCTCGACCTTGAGCCCCAGTGAGCATCAGTGTTAGCTACTGGCTGATTCAGTCTGTGTTCGATCACATTCATCAAATTTGGGGATTCCTCATTCATTAATACTTCAAATCTGTTCTCAAGATGTATAGGCGGTGGTAGGAGACCAGTGTTTGCAGTCCTTGTCAGAGCCTTATCTGGGGTAGAGGATACTACTGGAGTAATATGTGATGCTTGTCACAATCTGAAGTCTCGAGGTCCTTTGGGTCTCGCACCCTGTTTGTGCCATCGATTAGTAAGTCGATCGGCTTGTTTCTCTACACTCATTATGGCCTGTCGAGAAGCACTAGATTCATGGGACTCACCGGCTGTATGTTGAGGGCGTCCATGACGAAGCTCTGTTGTGTGTTCCATCTGGTTTGGTGGTCCCGCAATTAACTTTGTTTCAAGAATTGCAATCCTTTGTAAAAGTCTGTGGCAGTTGGAGCAGCAAGTAGATTCCAGAGGAGGCATTTTCTTATCCTTATGAATGTAGGCAGTTGTGTTTTCTCTTCCCCGGAATGTAAGCTTTCAGTGGGAGGCTGGTCGAATAAAATAATTTTCTGCTTTATTTGTAGTAATCCAAGCGTTTCAGTACTGTGCTGATTTGCTGAAGTTAAAATTAGGTGATAAAAGGAGATAAAATATAGAAATATAAAAGCGATAGAGCAAAGCGCGGAGCAGTAAGCGAGAGCGTCCGAACCGTAGCTGAGCAGGAAGTGTTATACATGAAGATTTGACAGATAAAATCTGTCAGATTTGACAGATAAAAAGTCTAATTTAAACTGGAGTTGCAGGTATCTTTAAACCCCCTCTCACAAGGACTCATCAATGTGGGAGACTTGTTGTTGTCATCTCCAGTAGCCCAGGCCAGTGTTTTCATCTTTCAAACAAACACATTACTGTGGAGGATCAAAAATAAAATTTGCACCACACAGACTTTACATGTGCCCTAGCAATGCATGTAACAAGCTTTAGCTGTAACAGTGGATAAATCATCCATTTGTGTATGAGTAGTGCTTTATTTTTTAACCACCAGATCGCATTTTTGAACATAACTGTTGGTCAGCTAAATCTAGGCTTAGGCTTGTGAAGTTAATTACCAGAAATGACTACGCCACTTTTTAGAATAGATTAAAAGGTTATAATAAATGTAGCGCGCAAATTGAAAACGTAAAGATGTGTTCTGTGGGTCAAGTGAGATCCGCAAACCTCTTGTGCCCTTTTCTAAATGGATTTGAAATAAACAGCATTGTCTTAAGAGCCAGCCTGTGTTTCTGTCTGTCGTCGTGCGAAGACACGTCTCGACGTGAGACTCAACAGGCAGCGTGCCAATGCCCTAAACGGTTAAGAGCCCAGAGTGCCAAAGCGCCTGGCACAAAGACAACTGGCACACGGCACCAGTCACTGAATTACATTACTGTCAGTGTGAAAATTATAAAACAGAATGCAGCGACTCAAATTATGCTTTTATTTGGACATTAGAACAGGGCCACTACACAATGAACATGACGAATGTGAAGTTCCCCAGGTGGAGACTGGGAAGGGTATAGTACCTTAAAAGTGAGGGAAGAACATGTTGTGTATTTCCTGTATACTGATAAAATCTGATTGACAAAAAGGTATTAGTTCTTGTCTGTACTGTATTATGAATGTATAATAGTATCTGAACAATATCTTTCTCATTATTAGGTGAAGAAAACATTTGACAACATTATGCGTGGCAGTCTTGAAGAAAGGTATTAATTATTTGTTCATGTGTATGCCTCATCAACTATTAGTATAATGTGATTTCTCATCTTTTGTTCGATATTAGCAGACACATTTTGCTAATGACGTTCTTATTATCTTGTTGTATTGATCATGTGAGTGTTCAGGCGGTCTGCTTTTCCTCGATTTGGAGAGTCTCTCAGACATTTGAAACCTGACGCTGGAGGCCATTTTGTGCTTTTTATCACATGACAGCCATAATTGGAACAAGGTTTCCACTACTTTCACATCACACACACACAGATGTCCAGTCGTGGATCATTAAATCTATAGAGCTGTGCTGCTGACCAGAGTAGTCATGTGTAACCTGCAGTTGGATGTTTGCATGTGTAAACAGTTAAAGCGGACACATGCATTTTGTGTGAGAGAGAGAGTGAACATGGAATTATATGTTCCTGTTGATGTCCATTTTTGTCTCCTTGTCCATGTTTCCTATGTATGTGCGTGCACGATCTACAGGTGCACGGGTCTTGGTCTCCACGGAAAAGGAGCATTAGCCCAGGGCCATGGACGCACAGTAAGAGAGTGTGTGTGTGTAAGAGTGAGAGCTGTTTCAAATGCAAATCAGCTGCTCCACTTCAGACAATACAGCCCTCTATCAAAGCAGCTTGTAAAATATCAGCACCCTGTGGTTCCATTTATAAAACAGGATCCCCAAACAGGGCCGGAGGAGAGAGGCGCCCCCACTATGTAAGTCTGATGGGGTCAAACTTCCAGGACAAGCCTTTCTAAGTGCCCTCTCCAAGTCTGCTGTTTAACACGCAGGCTTTAATGAGAAAACCAACCAAGCTGCATTAACGCAACACAAATGTAAATAACGACCACACACTGAAGATCGTACTACAACACATGTGTGAGAGGAACTGTGATGGTTTTAACCTCCTGTGTATGTGATATAGACCTGGACACCTTCTGATATATCTGTTTTGTGCAACAGTGAAGTGCCAGGCCATGAATCTGTATCTAAATTAGGCCCCAGTTCAGAGAAACTCCATATTTTATATATTCTTTTTATCGGCTAGTTTATCAAACGACTTCTGTGGCAAGCTGAGATCATTCAATACCATTACAGAAAGCCAAGTATCACTATTACTCTTCCTTATATTCAGGGTTATTGATTTTTACTCCTAACAGTATATATTACGTTTTAGTGCAAAACTGGTCTAGCACCATTTTGGCATTTGGACATTCTGAGTAATCAGACTTGATTTTGGCTGGTGGATGATAAAATATTTATACAAAAAAATCCCATAGAGTTACATTGAGTAAGAGGCTGAAGACAGATTATGATATAGACTTATAGATATAGAGTGTGGACAGTCACCTGATAGCAACTTTCTGGCAAAAAAAAACCCCTAGCAACTGCATAGCAACTCTCTGGCAACCACCATGAGGACCATAGCAACCACATAACTCTCTAGCAACGACACAAAATACCCTAGTAACCACATAGCAACTCTCTGGCGACCACTCAGTTGACCCTAGCAACCACATAACAACTCTGTCTCCAATCCTGAAGACACTAGCAACCATTTAAAACTCTCTGGCAGCCACCCCAGATACCTTAGCAACTGCGTAGCAACTACCCAGGATTGCGATGGACAGTTTTGCAAAGTAAAGCACAGCTCACAATGTAGTTTACTTATTTATTGTGAATTTGAATCTATGGTTGTCATAGTGAAGTTGTAGTGCCAGTGTATGATGTAGTGGCAACTATTTATCCCCCATTGTGAATATTTATGACTTGAGTCACTCATTGGAGATCTGTTTTTCAAACACAACATTACCATTCACAGCTGAATGTGACTATTTTGGCATCCAATTTTGGCATACAGAACTTTATTTTGTCCAGAGTGTCAAATCTATTGTAAGGCAAATCGAACTATAGTTCAGAAACTAGAGCTTACACAATAGACTGATGATTCAGTTGCCCTGAAAAAAGAACTGATGATGGGTGACAATAATTTTGGCACGTATTGTTTTAGACATAAAAAAAGAAACAAATCTGTCAGGGACTGAGAGCATGTGCAGTCTGTTTCATAATGCTAACAGAGTTCTCACATTGTAAACACTTACTGGGAAGCCGTTCAGACACTTGACTGTGTGTTAGACTCATTGCCGGAGCCAGCATGCTGAAATGTTATCTTCTTAGTGAAGAGCCCCAGCGGACAGCCTCCTCTAGGTACACATTATGTGTTTTTATGTGTCAGATCGTGTATGACCCCCCACATCACATTATCAGCCATTAGTGGGAGAAAACGGCACCTCTGAGGGGGGGAGAGTTTGCCAGCGGTCTGATCATGTTGACTGATTTTGATTAGGTCATGTTAGGAGCATTAGTCTGAGAGAATGAGAAAATGTGTTGGGAGGGATGGAGGGCTGTAGGGTTATTTATACATCAGGCCCCTGAAGTGCATGTAATGGCAGTTCAGAGACAACAGGCTTTCCCATGCAAGCCTGGGAGAGGAAGTGCCCGGACTGTTGATGGATGAAGCATATGCTCTTCTTGATGTCCCCCTGACATAAGTATGGAGCTATCAAAAGCTTTCAACAGCCATCAATGCCTCAAAATAATATTAAAGCTATTTAAAATCAACATGAAATCAAAATGGACTCTGGTTATTGTTGAAATATGCACATTCCTGATCTTAGAGATCGGTTTTCACAATGTAACCAATTCCCAGTGGATAAAATCAAATCCTTCATTTTTTTCTCTCATTGAATATTCTGTTTTATAAAAGAGAATCTCAGTTCTGGTGATACATCATTGATCATATAAATTTACACTAAATACAAATTATAAAATAAAAAAAGCACCAAATTGTACAACCGTTCAAAATTTCAGTTGACTTAACTTAAAAAAAGTGAGGAAACCCGTTGCCTTAAAACTATTAAGTAAACTGCATGCGTAATTGAACAAATTAAGTTACGTGTTCAGGTTTCCCCACTTTTTTAAGTTCACTTTTTACAGTGGGGTAAGATTTTAATGTTTTAATGTTTTTATTTTATTTCTTATGCTTACCAAGGCTGTGATCAAAAATACAGTAAAACAGCAATATTTTGGAAATATTATTACAATTTTATTACCTTTTTTTCTGTTAATATATTTTAAAATGTGATGTATTGCTTTAATGGCAAAGTTGAAATTTCAAAAGCCATTACTCTAGTCTGCAGTATCATTAAAAATAGAGTTATTAAACAAATCTTACTGATCCAAGCTTTTGAATGGTATTTTATGCATTTGACCAAACATTTATTGTAGTATATCATCATTGTTAGTATTGCTGTTACTTTTAGTGACTCAAACCCTGCATAAACCTACCTAGGTTACAGCACACATCAGATAAAGTACATCCACACGCCTGTGCTTTAAAAGAGGCTTCCTTCCAAGGCGAATCTTTTGCTAACAACAGTAGAGTGATATGCATGATTTATTGGTTTCTTATCATCTCTGAATCACCACCTATGCCTCTCGTTATTAGAATACGAAAAGGAAATCTGTTTGAAGAATAAAGCTGGGCTCTCTCTCTGGGTTTAATCCAATAGGGGGTGATTAGATAGGGCTGCTTACTTCTTATAAGAACCCCTTATAAGAAGCTCATTGTATAGCAGCTGAAAGGAGCATAGAAGTGTTGCCTCCAAGAAAATCACGGGACCACTCTAAATGCATTCCTCTATATATTGCGTGTGCTAATTTTTAGGTCATTTAAACATACTGAGATGCATCTAGAATAATGAATGCCACATTTAGTCTATTTCAGTGGTTCTCAAATGGTGCGTCACATGTCTGTTCGCATAAGGTTTCTAAATGCAATTAATAGACTAAGCAAAATAAATGGGCTTAAGTTTTAAAAGGGAGCAGAAACCGTTTGCCATGAACTTTGTTGCAGAAGTCAAAGGTTATGGGCTCTAGTATTTTATGTTGTAATCACTATAGGCTACTTAGGCAGATATGCCACCGTGAAGTGTTGCGTGACATGCCCTCGGCCTCAAAAATTTTGAACAAAACGACAAAAAAGCATTAAAATGCTTTATCATCTCTGCTGTCAGATATCATAACTTGCCTCCGTCTCTTCCTGAACCAAATGTACCATTTTATTTTAAATGTACTATATTTTAGTTTGCAGAAAATCATGCTTATGTCCTCCGGGAATCATTTGGAATATGAAACACTTGATTAAATGTGTCACAAATGGAAAAAGAAGAATGCAAAAAATGCATATTGCTAATAGGAAGTTAGCTAAATGAGTTACTTAATTAAAAGCAATTACAATATCCATTTGAAAAAAAACTAAACAAACAACAACTATAAACAAGCTCTGCTCTTCAGGTTTTATAAATATACTTTGTGATTAGTGTTACATATTAGTGCATGTCTCAATGTGAGTGTCTTCAAGTAGCAGTTGCAGAAAAACATGTCTTAGGTCAGTGGTTTAATAAAGAATTAAACTAATTAGAGACAGGCTGTCTATTTCATGACTAATCCACAAGGGGCTAATTTCAAATCATAATGCTCCAAGGCTGCCGATCTGGAGGGTTTCCTGACAGTAATGGCCTAGTCGTGATACTCAACAGTGGAACTGCAAAACTCTGAGCTGCATATGCACTTCCCTGAGGCTGTGGGTTTCAAAAAGTATTGTGAAACTTTTTTTAAATGTAAAAGATATCTGACCCTGCAGTTTGGTATGATGTTTTCTTGTGGAGGATGTACTCGGAGTCATGGATAAAAACATTTGAAAATTCAACCATGTTTATTTCTCTACTGAAGAGATATTTTTTTTTACTATTGTTTTATTTTACATGTTGGTCCAGGCCTTGGTTTAACTTTTCATTTTCTCTGTGAGATTCAAAGACAAGTTCAGAAAACACTGCTGTTGCGTTAATGGGGTAAAAATAGAGTACAGTCTGAGCTGTGAGTGAAATGAACAGAGCGAACAGCAGTCCCATGCCAAGCCTGATGAGAAAGCACTTTGTTTCTTTCGACATCCCCTGAAATCCACTTCAGTTTGGAAACAAAAAGTAAAGATAAAGCAGAGACGGAAGAGATGTCACTCTCTTTCTGCACCCCTCCACAGAACGGTTAAGAGACAAGCCTTTTGTGGTTTGTGCTGAGCTAAATTTAAGCATGTGGTTTAACAGGTTAGCATCAGCAGCTGTATGTGTTCCCTTTCAAGGGAACTTCGAGCTGCGTCAAACGCTGCGGGAACGCCCCTGCGTTGTGCGTCATGAAGCACGTATGGAATCAGCCCAATGGAGAGATGAAACGTCATAGGCGGGTGACGTCATCGACCAGGAAACTATAAAGCACCCCAAAAACACAAGCGCATTAGCTTCTGTGCTTTCAGTCGCGCTACATGTGAATCTGTCCCTGTGTGATATTGTCTGTCTTACATACCCTGCACCACACAAACAATTTATCCCTATATATATATATATTGAGAGATTATGGCGGACGAACAGCAGTTTAGAAAGTGTGTTCCTCCCTGCTCGCGTTATTTAACGAGCGGGGATACACATGATCTTTGTGTTGTTTGTTTGGGAGTTCAGCATGCCCAGTTTGCTCTCGAGGGAGCAGACTGTGAGCATTGCGAGCGTTTGCCGTTAAGGACGCTCCGCTCCCGCCGGTCGCTCTTTGAGGAGAGCGGTTCGGTGCGCGCTCCCCGCGGTTCGGGTCCCGCTTCTGCCGAGGCAGAGCGGCGGCGCTTATCGTGGGGATCGCAGATGGATCTCACAGCGGGGTTTGAGACGGGCTCTGCCTTATCTCTCCCTTCACCTGTGAGATCCAGTGCCTCAGTCCCGGGTTCGGAAGCACGCGCTGCGGTTTCTTCCGCTCGGGCTGAGGCACCAATGCTATCCAGTTCTGAGGAACTTGATGTTGTTAGTGTTGAGGGAGATGTGGAGGATTCGCCACCCCACACTCCTGAGAGTGATGAGCTTTTGGAGGTGTTAACAAGAGCTGTTGAAAAACTTAATATTGAATGGCCAGTGACTAGACAGGAGTCTGTTTCTAAATCAAAGTTGGATGAGAGATTTTTGCCGTCACGTGTGCAGCCTCCACGCCGGTGCCTGCCGTTTTTCCATGATCTCCACACCGAGGTGTCGAGATCATGGAGAAAACCGGTGTCATATAGAGTGTTTAGTCCCCAGACTTCAACATACGCTAATATTATGGGAGCCAAGGCTCATGGTTATGGTGCGTTGCCTCGTGTGGAAGAGACGCTTGCGAGCCATCTCTCCCCCGAAGCAGCATCATCTTTTAAGGCACCGGCATTACCCACCAAGCCTTTAAGAAACACTTCGGCTTTGGTGGGTAAAGCATATTCGGCAGCAGGTCAGGCTGCGTCATGTCTGCATACTATGTCAATCTTGCAGGCATACCAGGCTGATCTGCTAAGGGACATGAGTGAGAGTGAGGAGGTCAGTACTGACGTAGTTCGCGAACTGCGTCAGGCTGCTGATTTATCCCTGCGTGCCACCAGAGAATCGGCCAAATTAATGGGTCGTTCTATGGCAGCTCTGGTGGCCGCAGAAAGACATTTGTGGTTAAATCAGACTAATATTAAAGAGAGAGAAAAAGCTTTTCTTTTAGATGCTCCTCTTTCTCCCATGGGGTTGTTTGGTGATGCTGTGAATTCAGTTATCGATAAATTCCAAGAAGAAAAGAAACAAACTGCAGCTTTTAAAAAGTTTCTTCCCCTTAAAGTTCATGTCCCTGGGGCTGCTGGGCGGGAGCAGCCCCGGCCGTCTTCGAGCTCATCACATAGAGCGCAGCAGAGGCAGAGTGTCGCGTCTCGTGCTCCCCCTGCTGGACAGTGGGCTCAGCCGCGACACTCTCAGCCGAAGCCTTCTCCCAGTAGAACTGATCTGAGGACAGTTATATTGGCTAAGAAGGCTTCGGCTAAGAAGAAGTCCTGACGCCAAGCCGTTCAGGATGCTGAGGGTGGTCCCCACCGAGGCGGAAAGGTGTTCACCTCTTTTTACGGTGCCCATTCCTCCTCGGTGCCCTCAGGGGCTCGTTCTGCCAACCCCGCCTTTATGCCGGGGCACAGACGATCCCAGCGAGCGCTTTCCCGAGGGACGCTCGCTCCCTCTGAGGAGGGTCTCAGAGCGGTCAGACCAGTTGTTCCCTGCCGGTGCGCCGTTACAGGGCGCTGCGTCTGCTGCTCAAGTTACACCAGAGGCCAGTCTCGAGAGGCTGGTACCCTTAGTAGAATTTCTGGCAGAGTGGAAAAGCCTTCCAAAAATATCTCATTGGGTCCTGCAGACAGTAGAAAAGGGTTATGCTATCCAGTTCAGGTGTCGTCCACCAAAATTCAGAGGGGTTCTGCACACAGTGGTGGGCCCCGAGCAGGCTCTGGTATTGGAACAAGAGGTGAAAACGCTCCTTCAAAAAGAGGCTATAGAACGGGTTCCTCCTCCCAGTTTGGAGTCAGGTTATTACAGCCGATATTTCATCGTTCCAAAGAAGGATGGGGGGTTGCGTCCAATTTTAGACCTGCGCATATTGAATCGCTCGGTAGGGAAGCTAAAATTCAAGATGCTCACTATCAAGCAGATCGTGTCTCAAATCAGGTCCGAGGACTGGTTTGTCACGATAGATCTGAAGGACGCATACTTCCATGTGTCCATCCTTCCACAACACAGGAAGTTCCTGAGGTTCGCCTTCGGGGGCGAGGCGTACCAGTACAGGGTTCTTCCGTTTGGCCTAGCTTTATCTCCCCGCACTTTCACGAAATGCATGGATGCAGCACTAGTGCCTCTGAGGCTTCAGGGCATTCGTATTCTCAATTACATCGACGATTGGTTGATTTTAGCTCAGACCGAGCAGATGGCGGTTCGGCATCGAGATGTCGTCCTCGCTCATATCAGAAAGTTGGGGTTGAGGCTGAACGCAAAGAAAAGTGTATTATCTCCTTCCCAGAAGACCACTTTTCTGGGTGTCGTTTGGGATTCGGTATCGATGCGGGCGCGACTCTCTCCGACCCGCATCGCTTCGATTCTCTCAGCTGTGAAACAAGTGAAGCTAGGCCAGCTACTCACTGTCAAGCAGTTTCAGAGACTGTTGGGTCTGATGGCAGCAGCGTCCAACGTTATACCTTGCGGCCTGTTGTACATGAGACCGCTACAGTGGTGGCTCAGGACCAAGGGATTCTCCCCGAGGGGAAATCCGCTCCGCACGTTCAAAGTCACGCGGCGCTGCCTTCGTGCTCTGGTCATGTGGAGAGAAACTTGGTTCCTATCCAAAGGTCCTGTGCTGGGGGCTCTTTGTCGTCGCATAACGCTAACGACGGATGCTTCCCTCACAGGGTGGGGGGCGGTCATGAGTGGTCGCCCAGCCCAAGGTCTGTGGCAGGATCATCATCTTTCGTGGCACATAAATTGTCTAGAGATGTTGGCTGTGTTTCAGGCTCTGAAACACTTCCTAACAGACCTGAGAGGCCATCATGTGTTAGTTCAATCAGACAACACGTCGGTGGTCTCTTATATAAATCATCAGGGGGGCCTGCGGTCTCGCCGGCTTTACAAGTTGGCCCGTCAGATCCTCCTGTGGTCCCAAGGGAAGCTACTATCTCTGAGAGCAATGTATCTCCCTGGGTATTTGAATGTGGTAGCAGACTCCCTGTCGAGGCAGGGGCCGAGGCCAGGGGAATGGAGACTCCACCCCGAGGTGGTGGAGCTCCTTTGGTTGAGTTTCGGTCGCGCCGAGGTGGACCTATTCGCTTCCAAGGAGACCACTCATTGTCATCGGTGGTTCTCCATCACTCTTCCAGCCCCCCTGGGGTTGGATGCTATGGTGCAGCCGTGGCCGAGGTCACGTCTGTACGCCTTTCCCCCGATTGCTCTGTTACCAGGAGTTCTGGAGAGGGTCCGCCGGGACGGGGTCAGTCTACTACTAGTAGCCCCGTTCTGGCCGGCCCGAGTATGGTTTGCGGACCTGATTTCTCTCCTGGACGGTTCTCCTTTGGAGCTCCCGGTCAGGAGGGATCTACTCTCCCAGGCGGGGGGCACGATACTTCACCCCCGCCCAGAATTGTGGAAACTGTGGGCTTGGCCTCTGAGGGGGCCCAGCTCATAGACTCCGGTCTCTCAACCGAGGTTGTTGAGACCATTCTTAACTCCAGAGCTCCATCCACGAGGAAGCTTTATGCCTTGAAGTGGAAACTTTTCACTTCTTGGTGTGGAGAACACCTGCAGGACCCAGTTAACTGCCCAGTGGGTGCAGTGCTGGAATTCCTGCAGGAGCGCTTCTCCACAGGGTTATCCCCCTCCACACTAAAGGTGTATGTGGCGGCACTAGCTGCTTACCACGTCCCTTTCAGTGGAGTTTCTCTTGGGAGACACCCGCTTATAACTCGTTTCCTCCGTGGCACTTTGAGGCTGAGGCCAGCAGTTCGTACGAGGGTGCCGACTTGGGATCTGGCCATTGTATTAGAAGGTCTTTCCCTAGCTCCTTTTGAACCTATCGAAGAAGTTCCCGAGAAGTTTCTCACTTTTAAGACTATCTTTTTGCTTGCTATCTCTTCACTAAAAAGAATCGGAGATTTGCAGGCTCTGTCGGTTTCACCCTCGTGCCTGGAATTTGCACCTGGCATGGTTAAAGCTTTTCTGCATCCTAGACCAGGTTACGTTCCTAAGGTTCCTACTAATATTGTTAGACCTACGGTTCTGCAGGCTTTCTGTCCTCCTCCATTTATGTCATCGGACCAGGAGAAACTTAATTCACTCTGCCCTGTTAGGGCATTAGACGCTTATGTCCACAGAGCTGCCCTGTGGAGGAAATCAGAACAACTTTTTGTATGTTTCGGGCCACCCAGGAAAGGGTGTCCGGCGTCTAAACAGAGAATGAGCAAGTGGGTGGTTGAGGCTATCTCACTTGCTTATGAGTCGGCTGGCCAGCCTTCACCTTTGGTTGTCCGAGCTCACTCTACCAGGAGTATGGCTGCTTCTAAAGCTCTTTTGTCGGGGGTTTCCCTGAGTGATGTTTGTGATGCGGCTGGATGGTCTTCACCGCATACTTTTATTAAGTTCTATGACCTAGACTTAAGCTCTACCCCTGGGGCACAGGTGCTCTCGTCCTCTGTGCGCTAGTCTCACATGACGGTCATTTGGTCCTATGGCGACGTGGGTATTCGCGTTCCCGCAGCGTTTGACGCAGCTCGAAGTTCCCTTGAAAGGGAACGTCTCGGTTACGTATGTAACCCTAGTTCCCTGATAGGGAACGAGACGCTGCGTCGCTCCGCCATACTCCCGGCACTCCCGTTAGCGCTTCCTTCAAGCCTATCAGAAGCTAATGCGCTTGTGTTTTTGGGGTGCTTTATAGTTTCCTGGTCGATGACGTCACCCGCCTATGACGTTTCATCTCTCCATTGGGCTGATTCCATACGTGCTTCATGACGCACAACGCAGGGGCGTTCCCGCAGCGTTTGACGCAGCGTCTCGTTCCCTATCAGGGAACTAGGGTTACATACGTAACCGAGACGTTTTCACTTTTGAAATTGTGGAAATGTTCAGTTCATTGAGGAAGACACGCTTATAAAAAGATGAAAAGTACTGAAATTCAGAGAGCTTTAGTGGTTGCTTGGATTTAAAAGGTACAATTGGCATCGTTAGGTTTTATTGGGGTTATGCCTATAAACTTGCACCTGACAGACGAGTGATGTGGATTATTTTAAAGGCATCACCAGTGCTGGCATGAACTGTGTGCATGGAGGAATGTGTCTGGTAATGTGGCTTGCTAGAGGAAGTATATAAAAATTTCAAGGGCCAGGAGCACATCTTTCGAAATTTAGCAGTACAAAGTGCATTGTAAAAAAATACGTGATGACAACATATGTTTTTACATTGCTTTAACTCATCAAAATAAGCTAAGCAGTTTTCGTCTTATAAGTTATACAAGATTCGACTCATTTTTAAAGTCAGTTTTATGTAATTTTAGTTGAAATTGCTGAAACATTCAACTTCATTGTACTAAAAATATTTTTTTTTACAAATGGTTACATTGTAGTACACATTAAAGTGAACCAAAATAAAATGACTGGTTTAATAATTGGTAAGATTTTATAAAGACTGCATTATTTACAGAAGCCTAAAACATCTATTTGGGTATTGGTTACGGATACATGAACCAATAATGTAAGCCAATGAATGTAAGCCTGTTTCAGACTCAAATAATATTAAAAGTAACAGTGAGATAAAGTTTGATATAAAAAATGATGTGCATTGGAAGAAATAAAATTGTAATTGTGAGAAATAGCCCCAATTGTGAGAAATACATTTGCGGTTGCTAAATGAAAAAGTAAAAAAGAATAATTACAAAAATGCAATTGTGAAAAAAAAATATTGCAATTGCGAAAAAACAGAAATAAAGGCAATATTAAAGATATGAAGTACCAATTACAAAAATATCTCATGATTGTCATGATTGCCGATAAATATCACAATATATTATCGCAATTACAAAATAAGTCACAGCAGCATTTTCTTATTTTCGAGAAAGAAAGTTGCAATTGTGAAATATAACTTTGCAATAACGAGAAATAAAGATGGAATTGTATGAATTCACAATTACAAGAATAAGTAATTTATGAGAAATAACTAAATTACGTGAAATAAAGATGCTTTTATAGAACATGAAATCACGGTTAAAGAAATAAATTCACGGAAGAACGGTTATTGGCTATGCAAAAAGAAGAGGTTTTAACTTGCATGAAAACCACAAGTGTGCCTTTCAATACCACACACTTATACACACAGACACATGCATGCTCTCACAATCAGACTCATTGTGGTTTAGCTGAACTAACAGTGGCTCGCCTCTAAAATTAACTATTAACGCTGGCATGCACTCATCTGGTACCATACCACTGCCAGTGATCATGTCATGTGACGTGAAATCGCCATTTACCCTTCTTTTCTATTTGTGTTATTTTTATTCCCTTGTAGCTGTCAGCAAACAAGCCCGTCTTTGTAGCTGTCTTTGCACCAGAGACACTAAACTGCCAAAACATCACCAAAATCCTTCTTTGCAACCAGCAGCTTGGGGGCAAATATCTCACGGTGGCACCTACTGAATAGAGCAGCTTAATTGTGGCCCTGATCAATATGTCAGTCTGATTTTATGGGGTGTACTAGACGCTTCTGAAGGCCTTGTTCTGTGTGCCAATGGATAAGAGGAACCCGATTAGCATTAATATCCTCCCTTCCGTTCTCTGGTGTTTTAGACAGTCAACATACGAAGGTTTCTGTCTTTTATTAGCTAAAATTTAACCTTAAACGCTTTATTTCCTATAGAGGAAGCAATCAGTCTCAACTCGTGCTAGCTGTCCATGTCTGAACCTTTTTTTTAAAGCATATTGTTTATTGTTGGTGATCCTACCAGAAATAATCCCAATTTAATGGTCGCTTTTCACTCGAGTGATGTATTGATCGCTTTTTTCATCCTCTCTCTCTTCCTGAATGAAACCGATACACTTGCACAGTTGTTTCTGACTGTCATCTGTGCGCTATAGTCACTTCGTTAGCTCAATTCTCGCCTGTTGTGACGTAGCCGAGGGATAAACTCTTTGTCCTATAATGATGGGACAATCAGGATCAAAAAAACATACTATACTAAGAATACTTACAATGGAAACTAAAAAAATTCTATAGTGATTACAGTTATTTTTTACCTATTTTTAAAAACATGCCCTCCTTTTTATTATAGTTTTATTTTATTTATTTTTTTCAGTTTGGGTTCAGTTGTTGTTTTTAATTATTTTTGGTTTGGTAAGGTCTTGAACTTAAACTTATTTATAGTTTAGTTTATCATATATCTAATGATATATTTTATTTTATTTCAGCTTTATTTAAATTAACAAAAATGTTTTTTAATAGTTTTAGGTTTAGTTAAATATAATAACGCTGCTTGGAAAAACATTGTACCGTAAAAATGATAAAATGTAAGGTTATAGAACCTTATTCTTTATAGTTCTGTAGCCTAATGAATGCCTTTGTGAAATAAAAAAATAAATATTTTTTGGTTTCACTTTATTTTGATGGTCCCTTTAACACATTCGGTTGTCTATAAGTAACATTGCACCTACATGTCTACTAACTCTCATTGGAGTATTAGTAGAGTATTAGTAGACTGGTGGGGTTAGGGTTAGAATAAGTTGACATGTAGTTTAAAAGTTACTTATAGTCAGTATAATGTCTGTTGGAGGAGCATCACAATAAAGTGTTTGCAGTTATTACGCAGACACTCCACTAATACTCTAATGAGAGTTAGTTGACAGAAGTTGCAAAGTTACTTAAAGTCAACAGAATGTTCAAAAGGGACCATCAAAATAAAGCGTTACCTATTTTTTAAATAGTTTGAAAATATATACTATCATTTCAGAGACATGTAGCTGTTACTGTGTGAAAATAAGTATTTATTTCAAGAATCAATAATTTCTGTACAAAATTCATGTTTCCATGTATAAGATATCACATGACAACTTTCATTTGTAGATGTAACTCTGAGGCGTCACAATAGGGCAGGCAAGCCATGCAATTGCCTGGGGCCCTGCATTTTAAGGGGCCCCCCAAGGGCTGATCATTCAAACCATCAGGAATGTTAATATAAAGACGCAGCAACATCTCTGCATCCCCCAGAGGTGGGTAATAAAGAAGTACATTTACTTTTTTACATTTACTTGAGTATTTTTATTGGAAAAATTTTACTTTTAAGAGTAGATTTAAATGTGGGTACTTTTATTTTAACTCGAGTACACTTCTAATGAAAAAACTGTACTTCGTTACGTTGGGCAACGTTCCACTCGTTACTATATTTTAATGCAATACATGTTAAATGCGTAGTTTATTTGTGGCTGTATCTTTTTTCTGGGGCATTTCTGGGGAATTCTCAATTCACCAATGAATCACTCGGGTATCACTTGAATCACATGAGGTCATTCTGTTCAAAGACATCATCTTAAAAGTTGGCAGATCTGTCTAAATTTGTTCGCAAATCAGTTTGAATGATTTGTTCAGTTTCCTGCACGCACTGAATTGCCTGAAGCGGTTTCACACTCGTAACAGGAAGATTTAAGAACATCAAGAGCGTTGGATGAAGTGGCCGTGGACCTACAGCCTAGTGAAAGCAAATCTGGAAATGCATCATATTGTTTGCCAGCGATGAAGATCTTTATTAGTTGAACATCTTCGTATGCTGTCTGTGAATGAATGATTTCACAGGACAATAGCCTCGATTTCATTTCATTCAGGTATTACATTTTCCATCCAAACATATTATTACACCACGAAAGCACTACTACAAAGTATGACATTACCAGTTTTTTGGACATATACCCTTAATTTATACATTAAATAAGCTACCATTGATCACAGTTTATGAAATGAACACCCATCCCGCTGCTTGCAGAAATATACATTTGATTACATTTTGGAGAAGAGACGGAAGAAGATCCATCGATGTGCATATTGTTCGCTATTATTAGGTGCATATTCAAGTGTTTGTGCAGAGTGTGGAGTGTGGAGCGCGCACTGCATGACATGGAGGCGCTGGCGCGATTACTTGCATTTTCCTATAAACAGTGGAAACAACTTAAAAGGTTACACTTTATTTTGATAGTCATTTTAGATATGCTACTAACTATAAGTAACTTTTCAACTACATGTCAACTAACTGTCATTAGAGTATAAGTAGAGTGTGGTAGACTGTCAGTAGACTGTTATGGTTAGGTGTTAGGGTTCAGGTTAGGAGAACAAGCTGACTTATAGTTGCTAAGTTACTTATAGTCAGTAGAATGTCTGTTGGGGGACCAACAAAATAAAGTGTTAGCAGATATTAAGCAGACAGTCTACTTATACTCTACTGAGAGTTAGTTGACATGTAGCTGCAAAGTATAGTCAGTAGAATGTCTAAAGTGGACTATCGAAATAAAGTGTTACCTCTTAACATACAGAAAAGAAGGATGCATCAGTCGCAACTACTTTTATTTGTGTAGATTCACAATAACAAGAAAACTTTTTGCTTTTGTAAAATAAAATGAAACAACCAGGTTGCGCTTTCATGGCCTCCGTGAACTGCAGCGCTTCTCAAAAATAAACAGAAACACAGCGTATACTAGCCTCACAGACATGAGTAATACATTTTGCTTTTGATTCAAAATTTTTCGTTTAAAAGTGCATTTCAAGCTTATATATATATATATATATATATATATATATATATATATATATATATATATTATATATATAATTTTTCGTTTAAATTTTTCGTTTAAAAGTGCATTTCAAGCTTTATATATATATATATATATATATATATATATATATATATATATATATATATATATATATATATATAAAGCTTGAAATGCACTTTTAAACGAAAATTTTTGAATCAAAAGCAAATATCATCTGATTATGTAATCCATGTGAAAGATGCATTTCTTTCTAAAGGTGCATCCACTTTACAGCGGATATGTATGGAGATATGTTAGAAGCCGACACTGATTTAGAAAACACTAGTTTATTAATAAACAATTAAAATGCCTTGTTATTTTTTAAGACATATTTATTATCATTAGCCTGCTTTTGCGGCAAGATGTATGCATGCGCTTGAGCGCAGAATAGGCTACATTCCTCCATGCATCCAGTATTTAAGCAGAAATTAATATGAACGTGCGAGTAGTTGACTAATTGCTTAAATTAATGATTAGTCGACTAGAAAATGACTGTTTTTAAGGTGACAATCTGTTACACATTTGAAGATTTACTATATCTTGAAGATTGTTGTAGCCTATTGTATTGGATCTTCTGTTATAAAGATGAAGATTGAGATTTCATTAATTAAAAAAATAAGCACATAATGTTGTAAAAACTAAACAACTTATGTTCTGTTAGATGTTTTTTTGACTACTTTTTGAATTTTGTATAATGATATATCTAGGTAATGAAGATATATGCACAAAAAAATCGTATATATCATATATAAAACATATATAAAATAAATATATATATATATAAAAGGGCCTCATTAACTTTGACTGGGGCCCCCACTGAGTGTTGGTTCGCCTCTGATGTAACTGTAAAAAATGAATGGAGGATTCTTGTCTTTGAGGTCATTATAAACATTGGCCATTACTAGGATGCTGCTTGGTGTGATGCCTTTCGTTGTCATAAAAATGACAATTCACATGTTTGAGTTAATTTGAACAGTGAATGGCACAAATTGCATGGAATAGCTTCAACTGTTGAAGTGCAAACACTCACAAAACAGACTGAATGAATACTGAATTTTCAGAAAAGAAACTGAGGTCAGGGGTCACTAAACACTCATAGGCATATTAGCTACTTATGATACATTATAACTGAGTTTCCATGACAACAAGCACTGTTTTACTGTTTGTGGCCAAATTTACATACTAATACAGTCAGAATAAGTTTAGAACTAAATGATTCACCTGATGCACTATATATAGACCCCACCAGCATAAATGACATTGGTACTGTCATGATCAGCTCAGCATTCCTGGTCGTGCCTGAAACTCACCAGATTAACTGATAAACTCATCTCATCATTATTATGCAGTCCGGAGAGAAGAATCAATTTTCAGCCGAGTAGAGCTGTAGATTACAGAGGGTCTTTTGTTGAAAAAAGAGCTTGCAGTGTTATTGCCCACAGGGCTTGAGTGTATTTTTCTCTTCATAGCTCATGTGCTGCTGTGGCCTTTGTGTCAAGACACAGTGTCCAGTAGAGATCATTCAGGATACATAATATGTGGCCTTTCAACCACTAAAAGCAACTGAGCAAAGAAAAATAAATCTGTGATGTATGGATTATCTTGCCTGTGTCTAACCACACAATATGTATGTGATGGTAGTTAGTTAGCAGTAATTTAGCTGATACTTTCATCCAAATCCACTTACTGTACTTACCGCATGGAATAACTTGGGGTAAGGTGTCTTGGCCTAGGACCATGCTTATGCTTGTGGATATATGTTCAGTATGTGTATATACTCACCGGCCACTTTATTAGGTACACCAGTTCAACTGCTCGTCAACACAAATATCTAATCAGCAATCACATGGCGGCAACTTTGTGACTTGACAAAGTACGGGGCATACGGGGCATGGTTGTTGGTGCCAGACGGCTGGTCTGGGTATTTCAGAAACTGCTGATCTACTGGCACAACCATCTCCAGGGTCCGAAAAAGAGAAAAATTTCCAGTGAGTGGCAGCTCTGTGGGCAGAATTGCCTTATTGATGCCAGAGGGCAGAGGAGAATGGTCAGAATGATTTGAGCTGATAGAAAGGCAACAGTAACTCAATTAACCACTCATTACAACTGAGGTATGATGAAGAGCATCTCTGAACTCACATCACAAGCAGATGGTCTACAGCAGCAGAAGAACACACCAGGTGCCACTCCTGTCAGCTAAGAACAGGAAACTGAGGCTACAATTCACACAGGCTCACCAAAATTGGACAATTAAAGATTGGAAAAACGTTGCCTGATCTGATGAGTCTCGATTTCTGCTGCAACATTCAGATGGTAGGGTCAGAATTTGACATAAACAATATGAAAGCATGGATCCATCCTGCCTTGTATCAATGGTTCTGGCACACGTTTTGGCCCATTAGTACCATCTGAGCATCATTTAAACAACATAGCCTACCTCAGTATTGTTGCTGACCATGTCCATCCCTTTAGGACCACAGTGTACCCATCCTTTGATGGCTACTTCCAGCAGCATAACGCACCATGTCACAAAGCTTAAATAATCTCAAACTAGTTTCTTGAACATGAGTTCACTATATTCAAATGGCCTACACAGTCACTAGATCTCAATCCAATAGAGCACCTTTGGGATGTGATGGAACAGGGAGATTATGTGATTTTATCATGTAAATATGGGCCAAAATACCTAAGAAATGTTTCCAGCACCTTGTTGAGTCTATGCCACAAAGAATTAAGACAGCTCTGAAGGCAAAATGAGGTCCAACCGTGTGCTAGCAGAGTGTACCTAATAAAGTTACAGTATTTATTATAGTGACATATCAAATTTTAATTTATTATAGTGACATGAACATGGGGGGTGGGGGGGAGTGTCCTTGTTATTTTAAAAAAGGTTTGCAATTAAAGAAATTAACATAATGATCCTAAAAAGGCTTTATATTTGTTTATGCTAAATATAATTTCTTATTTAAATTGATTTTAGATTCTTGACAGGTTTTGTTGATTAATTTGTTGAAAATGATCTGCATATACTTGTTGGGTCTTTTTTCGTCTCAGCATGGTGAAGTTATTGATGGGTTCTTTAAGTTTTGATTTGATCTGCTTTCCCACCATTTTTTACTGATGTCCTCATTTCTCCACTGCAGAGAGAAACCAGTAAGAAAAAGCAAAACACAGAGAGAAGGGGGGGGGGGGGGGGGGGATCTTTTATGGCCACACATCCTGTAGTTGCCCATTAAAGCTGTGGCATTTTTACTGTCTCATTTTGCTTAAACGGTCTCTAATATAAAGGGGCCAACAAACCCTCCCTTTGTCTGCTTCCACTGACTCTTCCACTGTAGTTTTCTTCTTTTTTTTTTTGGAGCTGGAAACTCTCGCTCCCCCTGGCTGGTGATGTGAAAGCAAATCAGGGCCACTAAGGTGCATCCTATTGATCACAGCAAGCGGAGAGGGAAGCAAATAAAAACAACCTGCAGCCAGTGATGGACAGAAGAGAGATAGAGAGAGAGAGAGAGAGAGAGAGAGAGAGAGAGAGAGAGAGAGAGAGAGAGAGAGAGAGAGAGAGAGAGAGAGAGAGAGAGAGAGAGAGAGAGAGAGAGAGAGAGAGAGAAAGAGAGAGAGACAACAGACCATTTGATCATCTTTTTTGTTATTTTTCCACTTTTACAGTTCAAGCCCTCAGACATACTTGTACCACAGTTTTCTCTAGTCAAGCTAGATCCTGCTTCTGAACGCCCAGAAACAAAACCGTATTAAACACTTCAGTGCCTTCAGACTGAGCCCTGAGAGCTATTGGAAAGACGATGAACTGTAGCTGTGGCCTGGTGGTTAACTAATGTGCTTTGACATTGATCCTTGTTGCCCACTTGTTGACTCAGGTTCTAGTCAGGCTCATGTCAAACCTTGACCCTTTTCCCCACCAGGCTCCTTTTCATTTCCTATCTGTCTATCAAAAAAATGTGCAGAGACAAAGTACATTTTTACACTTTCTGCTGGAAAAGATGATTGGTTCCCAAGCAAGATAAGTTTTTTTCTTGTGCAATGGTTCGTTAAGCTGAATAGCAAACTGCACACTGCAAAAACTAGGCTGAGAGATGCTTAATGATGGCCCGACATTGGCCGACCGTTGGGTTGGTGTGTGTAAGCCTTTACCAACTCAGAAGAGCCCATATTCAAATCTCAAATATTCTGTTCTCTAGATATGGCTGGTGTCCCTCCTTCAGTATATTGTCTGAGGAATTTTTCCCCTGTTTTATGTCTGCCAGGCAAGACCGATCTTGTAGAAAAGTAAGAGCACACTTCTCTTCAACAAGCCGCTTCATTTGAAGTATCATGCATGTCTGTAGCACAAATAGAGTTTAATACTTAGGGTTCGGGGTTTGTTAGTATCACGACGGAGAGGAATTCATTTGGTTTCCAGGAGCAAAGCTCTCAGGTAGACCAAGATTCTCCCAATCATGGAGACAGGACACGCTGAGCAGAGGGAGATTAAGCGTATCTCAATGTCGAACAGACCTTGTAGCCCTGAGGCGATTGTGCATCACCCCAGGAGGGCGAGAGCTTGGAGTGAGAGCGTGAGATTGGGATGTTCTGAGACAGACGGTTCTCATGTCCAGTGGCAGGGAAGCCAAGAATCTCTCTCTTTCTCCTTGTCCTATCTGTGTGGACCACCTCCAGCCCAGACCTGGAGCAGGGGAAGGGGTGGAGCAGCCAGCCTTTTAGCACTTGTTTCTACACTGTGCTAATTTTACCTACAGTCAGGACACAGATGCAGAGACAAAGGGAGGTGGGGGCTGGGGGACATGTGTGCCTGAGGTGGGGTGGGGAGGGAGTAATGGGGTAGTATTGGCTTATTGACTTGCCCTCACAGCTGGCAGGCTTCAGATGAAAAGGGTTGTTCCTCACATCAGAAGAGAGGCTAAAGGAAACAAAAGAATTCCGAAGTCCCTCCCAGCACACAGAGCCCACCATCAATATACACATACACACACACACACACACACACACACACACACACACACACACACACACACACACACACACACACACACACACACCAAAGGGCCTAATCACACCTCTCAACAACACTTGCCTCAGGTACAGATAAACCCAAATTTTTTATCTAATTTTTAATGATTCTAAATTGCTATACACATAAAAAATTAAATCATATGATATAAATAATGATTTAAATATCTTTGGTTTCCAAATTTAAACTATAAAGGTAACATACAAACTGTATATTAAGTGACATATGTAGTGGCCCCAAAAATATTTGGACATAAAAGTGTCTCATTTATATTAGATAAGAACTAAAGGCCCAGCTTTGGTCCGAAACGCTGGGATAGGCTCTAGCTTCCCTGTGACCCTACATAGGACATGCAGGATGGATGGATGGATGGATTGATTGATGGATGGATAAAGTCCTGGATATATTTAGTTTTCTGTATTCTCTCCACATCACTCACACATCAGTGTGCAAGCCTTGTAAAGTATAGTCACGCTGCACAAGGACAGTGTGTGCAGACATCAGCAACTGTGCGGATGGAGAAAGTAATGTCACATTCATTTTCCATGAGACAGAACAGAACATGGACCAGGTTTAATTTGGCTGTTTGTTTGTTTTTTACACTTTTAATTGGTGTTTTGCTGATTTTTAGTGGATGGATGAAGTCAGTTCCCAAACAGGTGTCCTATCAGTGTAACCACAGCTAGTTCATCACATTAACATGAAGGTGATCCACTAACATTTGACAACCACAAAACGTCACAGTGCTTTTTGACAGAATACTTTTTTATTTTTTATTATCTAATGCAAAGACATTCATTCATTTGTAAGTGTCTAAAGGTGTGGTCATATTAACAACATTTCAGAGAAATTTAACAGGCAAAAAGGTTTATTGACGCAATTAATGTAGCAATGTATAAAGCACGGCTTAAGTCACTTTCAAACCAAGTAACTTTCTGTTGGTCGTGGTGAATCCCTGTGACAAACTTGAACACTTTGTAAAATATGCACCGGGAAAATCTTTCCTGAATTCTTTTATTCCTACTAATCTGACTGGATTTGGTTCACGAAAATTCACTGAACAATGATAAGTACTGTACATCACACAATTGTCATGCATTTACACAGACTTTTTTTCAAAGCAGCATAAGTGTATTTACAAAAGAAATACAAGCATATGAAACAAATCATTTGCTCGAAAGAAAAATTTTGAAAAGATAATGAATTATGTTTATGGCTATGTTCGATTTTTTGGTTAGAAATATACTCTATAACTAATAAAATTGATAGGCATCAGCACATTAACATAAAATCTTTGAATGAAATTTAATTTCGGTTAGTGAAAATAAAGTGGCTGGAGAAGGTCTGCAGCTCAGAAAAATAGAAATACTATCTGTTAATTAAACTAGGCTCTTCCAGTGTAACAGTCTAGTTTTGTGGCAGAATGCCATTTTTTAATTATTTATTTTGTTTATTTATTTTTTTGCTGTTGACACTGTCTTAGAGCTGCATTAACTGTACTGTAAAATACACTTCTAGCCAAGGCTGCAATGATCATTGTAAGACACAAGAAACAATGTCGTATGGGTGTTTCCACTGAACAGATTTATTAGTCCACCTTTTGCTGTGAGGAATGATTCTCATTAACTGCCAACAAATGCTGCTCATCTTCAACTGTATGAAAATTTTTCAACTGCGTCTCTCAAAAGCCCCCTTTCCCATTTGACTGTTGATTTATTCAGTTTACATTTCCACCATGAATTTTAATGTTGATCTGACCTGCATTCAAAGCTTTGTCATCAATATTTAAACTTCAATATAAACTTCACAATCGCTGACAAATTGTCCCGAGATTTGCGCATTTTCTTTTGACAGATTCATTAAAATGTATCAAATACTCCGGCAGGAATCAGAATTAACCCCTTCAGCCTCTAGAGGAAGGGTTAAGCATTTATTTTGAGTGGCTCCCACTCCACGCACACACTCGTTGTTGTTGTTTTTAATGATAGCGGGTCTGATTAGAACAGAGCACCGGGGAGCACCAGTCACGTAAATCAGCCCCCCAATGTGCCGCCTGTCGGTCTGGAACGCTGTAAGAGCCCTCCTGCTCCATAATCAAAGCAGCTCCGCTCTCTGAGGGAAATCAGTAATCACACGTATGCTCCACAGCACCAGCCTTCTCTCCGTGTGCAACAACCCATTGAAACATTTCTCCTGTTTAACACACAAGCTGATGCAGAAAGCTAATAGGCAGGTGAGATGGTGCTGTCTGAAAACAGAAACAAGACTTAGCAAATGGTTTCTGTTTTCAAAATCAGTACTGTGGTAGAAGGATGATTACAATCTGAAAGGATGAAGCCATTGTAATATATCAGATAAATGCACACCTGTAACCCCGGTTAAATTGATATATTATTTAAAGTCCCCCTGTAGTCAATAATTTTATCCCTTAAAACTCTTCTTTTATCACCAAAATTGCATATTTAAATGTTTTTTTCTTGCAATAATAAATCATTCATGCCTTAAAATAGCTGGAATGTAACTCTACACCCTTGCCTCATTTAGTATATGCGTTTGAATGAATATGCAAATTAGCCCACCCCCACTCACTCTCTCCCTCTCAGAGTAATACTCATCTACTATCACACGTTTACCTGATTGGTTACAAGGTAGTTTGTGAGGTCAGAAACACCAGCGATTTCAAACCGCATTTTTGAGACTGTCTTTGGTTCACTTCAGTTTTAAAGAGAAAAAACTCAGCAATTGTGTTGACTTATGAATTTGTATATGGTTTGTCTTAAAGCAAATTAAAAACACCACAGAGGCATATAAACAACATTAAAAACTTGATTTTCACCACAGGGGAACTTTAAATATATATGAACAAATAAATGTAAATACAATTAATATTAATTATTTATTTTATATTAATAGTTAGACTAATGTACTATATTAATTAATTAATTATATTTTAATTTAGTTTTTTATATCTCTATTTAAATCACATTTATTTTTATTTCAGTTTGAGTTATTTTATAACTTAAAACAATTTTTTGTAGTTAGTTACATGCAACATTTCTAATTTCAACATATTTTCATATTACATTATTCTATTTTATTTCAGTTTTTTTTCCATTACTTATTTAAATAAGTTTTAATTTAATTAAGTTTTAATTAAGTTGGAAATAAATTGATAAGTTTTATTTTAGTTGACAATAACAACATTGCTTAATGTCTCAAACTGTGCTCAGATTTCCAGATGTGCTCAGAAGTCTGGAATCAAAAGTTTGAGATTTTAATATGAACTCAAAAAATGTCCATGTTCATTTTATAGTTCTGTTGTTTTACCAATAAATGTCGAGTGTCATTGTATTTTTAATTGTCTTCAGGATAAATATTTAAGGTAATACTCAAACACTAATTTGCATATTTCATAAAGCGCAACCTATGGCCATTAAAGTTTTCTACTGTTTTTTTTGTTGTTGTTGTTCTTGTTGTTGCTTTTGCTTTTGCTGGCATTTTATAAAACAATAAGCCTGCTTTGCATCCTTTAACCATAGTTAAATCACTGTAATGCACAACCTTATTATTGAATTCTATAAGTTATGTGTTAAGAATAAGAATAAAAGAATAAGAATACAAGAATAAAAAACGTGGAGGAGTTCTGAATGAAAAATGTTTATTTAATTCTCAAACCAATTACTTAGAAAAAGACTGAATGAGGGTTCCTGTTAAAGCTTCATTCAAGACTTGCATTCTAGCAGCAGAGCTTTATACCAAAGAATGTTGTTGAGACCTATTTTAAAGCTAAAAGTTTGGGGTTAAAGGTCTTGGGCAATGACCCCCTGCTCTTTAGGGCTGTCGCATCCCTTCATCCAGAGAAGTAGTATGGGAGGATCTGTCATTAAGCTTTAGTCACATATTAATCAAGTACCTTTTTTCACAATTATATTCCCACACACAAGATTTAGTTAATGAATTACTATCAAATCTCACCTATCAAAGTCACACAAATCCTTAGAAAACGAAACACTCTCAGTCCACCAAGCAACACAAGCTATCGACCCCATACTCGCCATGGTGACCTGCTATTGAGAAACTGAAATCCAAGTTAATTAGCTCATTAAACTATCAGGATGTTTGTATTTAAAAGCTTGGGTAGGACGGATGACTCTCTGCTCGTATATTTTAATAGGGTTTGGCTGGACAGAGACTCTCTGTGACTGAGGGAGGGGGTGCTTGGGCTCAGGTATGTACAGGTCACCTCCCTGTGTATGAGAGTGTGATCTTGAAGACCCCTCTTACCGCGTGAAGTCTGAACACCATCTGCGCACCATTAGAGACCCATACGCGGCAGGAGGGACAGAGAGAGTGAGCAAATAAATCCAACTGGATTTTTACTTTTTCGTACGCCAGAGTGTTCAGTGTTGTTGCTACTTGAGTGCCTTGGGTGTTTGTTTGTATAGTGTTAGAGGTGTTCTGGATGGTCGCTTGAGTGTTGTGGGTGGTTGCTAGGGTGTTCAGGGTGGTTGCTAAAGGGGGGTGTGGGTAATAGCTATTTAGGTGCTATTTTCAAATAGTATACCTCAAACAGGGTTCTTTTTTTCTTTTATAATTTAAATATCCAGATGAAGACCTCTGACCCTGACATCTTTATGAACGTTGCCTTGAACGTAGCTCGCTCTGGCTCTACGACCTCTTGGATCCCATCATTCTCTAGCCTTTTCTCTGACACTTGTTTTTCTCTCTCTATTGAGTCTTCTTTCACTCTTTTCTTCTATATTTACTCATTCTTTGTCTTTTATATCCTCTATATTAGTCTAGTTTAATATAGGCCTACTTGCCTCACGCTCAGTAGGTCAGTGAGTAATATTTTTCTGTGTTATGTTCTCCGATAGCTTCAAGCACATAGAGCGACCTTGCGGTTGCATAGAGAGCTGAGATGTGAAGCTAAACAAAGCTCTCTCCTAGACGTTCCTCCAAGGCTTTTCTTTTTGAGACTATTTTTATATAAAAGAAGCTATTCTAGGGTAGGCAAACACAAGAATTTCCTTTATTATTTATGCTATCAGTCCAACAAAACCCAAATATGAGAGTGTAATGGTGTTAATTTGAAAGAAGTGACAGCGAAGTTGACTAATGCCGCATTTTAGAGGTCCTTGGGTTTTTAAAGACATTAAATCAAATAATCCCTCCCTGTCTGCATGATAAAAACCATCACACACCTCTCAGTGGAGATAATTCAACCGGTTTATCGACTCATTATTTCTGTCTTGGTCTAATACGGATTTATATTGGTTTCCCCGTACTGATGCTGGATTGAAGCGTGAGACATCTTGACAGCTTTATGGAATTTTCCAGGATGTGATGGCTTTATTATCACTTTGAACACATTTTTCTAATTTGTGTTTGCAGATGGATTCCTGCGCAGGAGATGCCAACTTCTGTGTCTGCGTGGCAGTGTGCCCATTGCAACTTCTGCCTATAGTTTGAGAATACACGGCTGTTTCTAAAATACTCCATACTCAACTGATCTTAATGTCATCCGATAACGACTCTTTACACTTCACGTCAAGAAACATAGATTTAATTAGCACCTAATAATTGTCATTACTTCTACTGTAATGATTCTGAATTGCTAAAACAAACTGGTGGCTCTTTAAGCAAGGAAAAGCAGCGTTTTGAACAGTTTTGGCATAATTATAATGAAACTATGAATGTGCTGCATACCCAAAACCCATAAAATAAAGAGATTAGTTGGAGAGGTGTACGGTGGTTATTTGACTTTGAGAACATACAGCATAATTTCATCTTTTCAGTCAGGAATAATCTATTATTTAATAACTCCTCACCCCATCTTTAATTAAAAGACATTCCTCAGCGTTAAGCCATGGGTAGGTTTTGGCTTTGAGAAAGTATCTCCCTTCATCATTGTAGGTATTAACGCTGGGCTCTGCGTGTAGCTCAGCATCTCTCGTTTGGCCAGCCTGACTCTATTCTTTCTTTCTGGTTGACTGTGGCGTCGCTGGTGGTGTGCTGCATATTATTAGGCGGTGGTGTTCTTGATCCATGTCATTTTCAGCTTGTGCCATTTCCTATCGCTCCCAGCTGCCGGCTTTGGCTAATTAGTGACAGAGATGGGAACAGGAACAGGGAAGAGAGCTTCAGAAAACAAGCCCTACAATGTCGTCCTGTTATTTTCTTGGACACAATTCCTGATTCCAGCCATAAAGGCCAGACTGGAGGCTTCTTCTGGAAGGCACACACACAAACACAGTTTCTAGGAAACACAGAAAATGATATGTATTTCTATAGGCTTTCTGCCCATTTCTATAAAGATTGTACTTACCAGGATATTATTAAATGGAGCACGACTTTATGCTTAGGGTAGGACAGCAAACAGGAAATGGTCTTGACAAATTGTAGTACTGACAATACATATATTATCCTGTTGGAGAGGTGATTTTTAATGCTTAACTTTAGTACTTTAGTGCTTGTACCTCCTGAAACCTTTTTAGTGGATCCCGCTCCAACTCACTGTTTAAAAAAAAAAAAAATCTATACAGAATATGTTTTATACAAATAAATAATTGAATTTAAAATAATTTAAATTAAATAATTTATTAAATAATTCATAATAACTATTTATTATTTTATTTTTAGCTGATGGTTTACTTTGGCTAGGTTGGAAGTATTTTTTTGGTTATGGACAATGACAGCTTACATTTATTTAGCTTATTTTAAAATTGTATTTTATGAACTCAAAACCTTTCAGGTGCTCAACACGTACACTGCAAAGCTTCATCCTTGTTCACTGTCTGCGTGAATTCTCTCCAGAATTTATGACCTTAAAAATGTCTTTGTATTCGTTTAAATTGGAGTTGCGTGTATCTTTAATCTCCTGACACAAGTGCTTGTCAATGCGTTCATCTAGTGTTGTTACTGTGTCCAGTAGTTTGTTGTTGTTGTTGTTCCATCTCTTCCTTGCTGAAAAATCCAGCATTGCTGGATGCCAGTTTTAGGTATGTTTTGCAGGAGCAGGAGCAGCATGGGATGCTTGTTGCTGGTTCGCTGGTCACCAGAATGGGAAGCTGAAGGCTTGGTGGACCAGGAACACCAGCTCGGTTTTGCTAGTGTGGGGGATGTGGTCACCACCTTTACCGACCTTGCAAGCTGATGCTTTGACTCTCAGAGTCAAAGTACCAGCAACATGTGAGAAGGGGTGGTTAGCAAAAAGAAGTGTGAAGGTACGCTAAAAATTCCGATATAAAGGAGCTGCGTACTTCCCACTTTGCGCACTGCATACAGTACATGCGTACTGTGCTAATTATTCAAATTTACGTCAGCGCTGCAGACACCCTAAAGTATGTTTTAAGAATAGTGTATAGTTTGAGCTTTAGCCTTTAGGCTCAACACATAATCTATGCAATTATGTGAACACAAGCTCAATATTAAGTATGTGTTGCATCTTTAGCATTGCCATTGTGCGCGCTATAGCAGGCTTTAGCATAAAATTTCTCTAGGCAGTTTCAGTCAGCTTTAAAACTGTTTAGTACATTAGCACAGACACCTCAACGGTCAACATGTTAATAGCTAACTATTAGAATAATAATATCATACAGCACTAAAATTTGAAGGTAAATACCTACAGCAATGGAAGTTAGCAAGTATTTTGCACTTTTCAGTGTGTTAGCCAAGTATTTACATTAGGGGAAGGAAACAAAAGAATGAGAGAAGACGGAAAGGAAATTGTCGTTTTGACATTATAGAATATTCTTCACAGATTCATAGTCAATCCTTGACCTGTGGATCCTAGTGGATAACGCGGAAGGATGACCGCACAGGAAGTGATGCGATGTCCTCCCATCAGTCTCAGCAGCTGGAGGAACACCTGGCAGAGCACAGATGGCTGTGGATCAGTTAATAACTCTACTGTACTCGCCGCAAAGACAAATAAGACAACTCAAAGTTAATAGCCTCTCCAGAAACAGACTATATCTGCCTCATGCTCATAAGTCATACTGCATGTTATTCCTTATCACCACTGTAAATAATGCGAGCGCTTAGATTGTTTTAATAAGTGTGTGAGTGAAATTAAATTTTAAAAGTAGGCTATATTTAATCGGCTTTGCAAATGAATTATCATGTTTCTTTTTTTGGATTAGCCGTTATAATTACACATTCAGTAAATGCCTTGGTTTGTGACTCATTAAAGTGTCATCATTCCTTTATAGTCACTGTTTTTCTAACCTCCCGCGGTAAAATTAAATCATTAAGTTTTCCTTCTCCGCAAACCGTCTCCCTGTGATGAAGTACGAGTGAGGCCGTCAACACTGAACCTTTATGGAATAAGAATTTATAACTGTGAAGGGGATTCAATATTAGCTTTCATAGCGCTGAGTCTGACTCGTGTAAACTGGCTGACTTTGTTCAAACTCATGGCAGAGTCTCAGATGGAGGTGCAGTATTGCGAGCCGTTGCATTGACAGCTCCCGGTTTGAAACGAGCTTTTACTGTACGTTTCATTTATCATCGCTCCTCAGTTGTTGTTTTTTTTGTATGCGAAGCATTACATCTGTCACAGATATCAGCATGACTCCTGAAGCATGTCGCAGTTTCTTGATGTTCTGCCTGAAGATCGTTTTTTAGATCTCGGCTCATCTCGAGCCTGTGCTCGGTTTCACATCATGTCTATGTGTCTCACTTGGCCTTACATCACTTCGCCAGACTGAGCCAGAGGGGGTCATTTACTGTCATCTCATTCCTCTAAACACTGCCGCTCTTAAATCAGTCAAACTACGACAGAGATGTCATGTTTGTACGGTGATGCCACACAAGCTACAACTTTTCTTGCCTGTGATAAAGACTGTGTGTATTAGGGGTGATCAGGGTTAGTTGTCACATTGAGAAATTGTCACAAAGAATGTCTTTGTAACTGTTAGATAACTTATCTCTTAATAACTGTTAGATTTTGAGTCAAAAGTCCAACTACACAAATGTGTTTTCTCTAGCTGTGGGTTTGTATGTCTTAAAGGGATAGTTAACCGAAAAATACATTTTATGTTGTTAGTTACTCACCCTAATATCGTTTCAAACCTGTATGACTGACTGACTTCTGTGGAACACTGTTTTTGTGCATACAATGAACGTCAATTGGGTCCAAAATGATTGCATTTTGAGGCATTCTTTAACTATATTACTGTACTGTAAAACCCAAGAAGATAACTCATTTCAGAAAACTGATTGTCTTAAACCATTTAAGTTTAAAAAACATTATTTATGAGTACTGTGCTGTAACGTATTTAGTCCACTAAAAAGAATGTCCCTTTCAAGGGAACTTCGAGCTTCGAGGTTGGTGCTGATGTAGTTCGCGAACTGCGTCAGGCTGCTGATTTATCCCTGCGTGCCACCAGAGAGTCGGCCAAGCTAGTGGGTCGATCTATGGCAGCCCTGGTGGCCGCAGAATTTTGCCGCACATTTGTGGTTGAATCAGACAAATATAAAAGAAAAAGAAAAAGTTTTCCTTTTATACGCTCCTCTCTCCCCCCTGGGTTTATTTGGTGATGCTGTGAATTCTGTGATTGATAAATTCCAGGAGGAGAAAAAGCAAACAGCTTTTAAGAAATTTCTCCCTTTAAAAGTTCACGTCCCTGGGGCTGCTGGGCGGGAGCAGCTCCGGCCGCAGCAGAAGCAGAGTGTCGCTTCCCGTGCTCCCCTGCTGGACAGTGGGCTCAGCCGCGGCACTCTCAGCCGAAACCTTACAGTAATAGAACTGATCTGAGGACAGTTATATTAGCTAAGAAGGCTTCGGCTAAGAAGAAGTCCTGACGCCACGGCGTGCAGGACACTGAGGAAGGTCCCAACCGAGGCGGAAAGGTGTTCACCTCTTTTTACGGTGCCCATTCTTCCTCGGTGCCCGTTCTGCCAACCCCGCCTTCATGCCGGGGCGCAGACGGTCCCAGCGAGCGCTTTCCCGAGGTACGCTCGCTCCCTCTGAGGAGGGTCTCAGAGCAGTTAAACCAGTTGTTCCCTGCCGTTGCGCCGTTACAGGGCGCTGCGTTTGCTGCTCAAGTTACACCAGAGGCCTGTCTCGAGAGACTGGTACCCGTAGTAGAATTTCTGGCAGAGTGGAAAAGCCTTCCAAAAATATCTCATTGGGTCCTGTAGACAGTAGAAAAGGGTTATGGTATCCAATTCAGGTGTCGTCCACCAAAATTCAGAGGGGTTCTGCCCACAATTGTGGGCCCCGACCAGGCTCTGGTAATGGAACAAGAGGTGAAAACGCTCCTTCAAAAGAAGGCTATAGAACGGGTTCCTCCTCCCAATTTGGAGTCAGGTTATTACAGCCGATATTTCATCGTTCCAAAGAAGGATCGGGGGTTTCGTCCAATTTTAGACCTGCACCTATTGAATCGCTCGGTAGGGAAGCTAAAATTCAAGATGCTCACTATCAAGCAGATCGTGTCACAGATCCTAGGACTGGTTTGTCACAATAGATCTAAAGGACAGGTACTTCCACTTTTCCATCCTTCCACAACACAGGAAGTTCCTAAGGTTCGCCTTCGGGGGCAAGGCGTACCAGTACAGGGTTCTTCCGTTTGGCCTAGCTTTATCTCCCCGCACTTTCACGAAATGCATGGATGCAGCATTAGTGCCTCTGAGGCTTCAGGGCATTCGTATCCTCAATCACATCGACGATTGGTTGATTTTAGCTCAGACAGAGCAGATGGCGGTTCGGCATCGAGATGTCGTTCTCGCTCATATCAGGAACTTGGGGTTGAGGCTGAACGCAAAGAAAAGTGTTTTGTCTCTTTCTTAGAAGACCTCTTTTCTGGGTGTCGTTTGGGATTCGGTTTCGATGCGGGCGCGACTCTCTCCGACCCGCATTGCTTCGATTCTCTCAGCTGTGAAACAAGTAAAGCTAGGCCAGCTACTCACTGTAAAGCAGTTTCAGAGACTGTTGGTCTGATGGCAGCAGCGTCCAACATTATACCTTGCGGCCTGTTGTACATGAGACCGCTACAGTGGTGGCTCAGGACCAAGGGATTCTCCCCGAGGGGAAATCCGCTCTGCACGATCAAATTCACACGGCGCTGCCTTCGTGCTCTGGTCATGTGGAAAGAAACTTGGTTCCTATCCAAAGGTCCTGTGCTGGGGGCTCTTTGTCGTCGCGTAACGCTAATGACGGATGCTTCCCTCACAGGGTGGGGGGCGGTCACGAGTGGTCATCCAGCCCAAGGTCTGTTGCAGGACCATCATCTATCATGGCATATAAATTGTCTAGAGATGTTGGCGGTGTTTCAGGCTCTGAAACACTTCTTAGCAGATCTGAGAGGTCATCATGTGTTAGTTCAGTCAGACAACACGTCGGTGGTCTCTTATATAAATCATCAAGGGGGCCTGAGGTCTCGCCGGCTTTACAAGTTGGCCCGTCAGATCCTCCTGTGGTCCCAAGGGAAGTTACTATCACTGAGAGCAATGTATCTTCCTGGGTATTTGAATGTGGTAGCAGACTCCCTGTCGAGGCAGGGGCCGAGGCCGGGGGAATGGAGACTCCACCCCGAGGTGGTGGAGCTCCTTTGGTTGCGTTTCGGTCACGCCGAGGTGGACCTATTTGCTTCTAAGTAGACCACGCATTGTCATCTGTGGTTCTCCATAAGTCTGTGGTTCCCTCTGGGGTTGGACGCTATGCTGCAGCCGTGGCCGTGGCCACGTCTGTACGCCCTTTCCCCCGATTACTCTGCTACCAGGAATTCTGGAGGGGGTTCGCCGGGACGGGGTCAGCCTTCTACTAGTAGCCCCATTCTGGCCGGCCCGAATATGGTTTGCGGGCTGATTTCTCTCCTGGACAGCTCTCCTTTGGAGCTCCCGGTCAGGAGGGATCTACTCTCTCAGGGGGGCGGCACGATATTTCACCCTCGCCCAGAATTGTGGAAACTGTGGGCTTGGCCTCTGAGGGGGCCCAGCTCATAAATTTAGGTCTCTCAACCGAGGTTGTTGAGACCTTTCTTCACTCCAGAGCTCCATCCAACGAGGAAGCTTTATGCCTTGAAGTGGAAACTCTTCACTTCTTAGTGTGGAGAACACCTGCAGGACCCAGTTAACTGCCCAGTGGGTGCAGTGCTGGAATTCCTGCAGGAGCGCTTCTCCACAGGGTTATCCCCCTCCACCCTAAAGGTGTATGTGGCGGCACTAGCTACTTACCACGTCCCTTTCAGTGGAGTTTCTCTTGGGAGACACCCGCTTATAACTCGTTTCCTTCGTGGCACTTTGAGGCTGAGGCCAGCAGTTCGTACAAGAGTGCCGACCTGGGATCTGGCCATTGTATTGGAAGGTCTTTCCTTAGCTCCCTTAGAACCTATCGAAGAAGTTCTGAAAACTAAACAGAAGTTAAAAAGAATCCTCACTAAAAAGAATCTGAGATTTGTAGGCTCTTTCGGTTTCACCCTCGTGCCTGAAATTTTCGCCTGGCATGGTTGAGGCTTTTCTGGCGTTAGACGCTTATGTCCACAGAGCTGCGCTGTGGAGGAAATCAGAACAACTTTTTGTGTGCTTTGGGCCACCTAGGAAAGGGTGTCCCGCATCTAGACAAAGAATGAGAAAGTGGGTGGTCGAGGCCATCTCACTTGCTTATGAGTCGGCTGGTCAGCCTTCACCTTTGGCTGTACGAGCCCACTCTACCAGGAGTATGGCTGCTTCTAAAGCTTTATTGTCAGGAGTTTCCTTGAGTGATGTTTGTGATGTGGCTGGATGGTCTTCACCGCATACTTTTATTAAGTTCTATGACCTAGACTTAAGCTCTACCCCTGGGGCACAGGTGCTCTCGTCCTCTGTGCGCTAGTTCTCACATGACGGTCACTTGGTCCTATTGCGACGTGGGTATTCGCGTTCCCGCAGCGTTCGACACAGCTCGAAGTTCCCTTGAAAGGGAACGTCTCGGTTACGTATGTGACCGTAGTTCCCTGATAGGGAAGGAGACGCTGCGTCGTTCCGCCATACTCCCGGCATTCCCGGTAGCGCTTCCTTCGGGCCTATCAGAAGCTGATGCGGTTGTGTTTTTGGGGTGCTTTATAGTTTCCTGGTCGATGAAGTCACCCGCCTATGACGTTCCATCTCTCCATTGGGCTGATTCCATACGTGCTTCATGACGCACAACGCAGGGGCGTTCCCGCAGCGTTCGACGCAGCGTCTCGTTCCCTATCAGGGAACTAGGGTTACATATGTAACAGAGACGATTTCCTAATATAAAATTTAACTATATCAAATACTTTGTGTAGCTCAAACTTAACTAAAACTCTTAAAAACAATGATGGGTCGATCATTAATGATTTGTTAATTTTGAACATCATGAATAATTAGTTGTCTAGAGAGCGACTTGTTCATTTTTTGTTGCATTTGCACAACATTCTTTTGTTTGTAACTAACAAGAAAACTCTGTATAGGAAACAGATTCTCCTCCAGAGTCTTCTGATCTGAGTCTTTCCTTCATTGTCATGTGACAGTCACATAGGCTCCGAGTCTGACTCTGTACAGGAAAAATAAATGATTTAAAATGATTAGAGATTAGAGGTTCGACTTGCTGATCGATTGCTGTTCCTGATCCTGATCGATTGCTCCTGTCTGCCTAGCTGCCTGCTGTGTTTTGTTTGCTTCGAGGCTGTAAGCTCTGTCTAAGCCTCGTATTAGCTTTATATTTCTTTCTGTTTTGAACCATCATTTACTACCATTTCTAAATGTTTATACTACTAAATACAGGTTAGAAAACATCTCAGATTAACCTGACATCGCTAGCTTCCGTTATTGTTAGCACAACACGCTAGTAACCCGCTAGCCTGTTAACGCGCCACCCGTGCGCTCAGTTATTTATTAGTTTTTCTCTCGCGCGCCCGCGCCTCTGAGTTCATAAAAAGCCCAGGTGAGTAAGAATCAGTCAACAAACATGGTGAGTAATGTCTTGTCCTGTTATTGTCACCTGCACTTCATGTTACATGTTTAGCATAGCCTTCCCCGTCGGCAATATAGGGTTTATATGTGATAAATACAAGGAAACAGTCAGGCTGACGGAGAAGATTTCAGAATTAGAAACACGCATCCGAACTTTAATTGAGAATAGTAAGTGTGCTAGAGCTTTAGATTATATTTTGGATGTGCCTAGCATAGTGAACTGTTTACATGATTCGGTTCCGGCTGAATTTTTGCCTGTGCAGCCAGGCAGATGGGTGAAAGTGAGGGATCGCTCTAGTCGCGGATCAAAAAACCACTCTTCCGTTCCGATTACCACAACAAATCGATTTGCCCCACTCAGTGAAACACCCACTGAGAATTCTGTTGATTGTGCCCTGGTAATTGGCGATTCTATTACACGGAACGTGAAAATAGGGACACCAGCCAACATAGTCACATGTTTGCCGGGAGCCAGAGCGCCTGATATTCAAAGCAAATTTAAAAGTGCTGGCTAATGCTAATCGTAAATTCTCTAAGATTGTTATTCACGTCGGCACTAATGATGTTCGACTCCGCCAGTCGGAGATCACCAAAATTAATATTAAAGAGGTGTTTGAACTCGCAAGTACGATGTAAGGCACTGTAATTTGCTCTGGCCCCCTTCCTGTTCGAAGGAGTGATGAGATAGTTAGCAGATTGTCATCACTCAATGACTGGCTGTCTAAGTGGTGTCCGCAAAATAATATAGAATTCATAGACAATTGGAAACGTTTTTGGGGCAAACCTGACCTGTTGAAAAGAGATGGTATTCATCCCTCCTGGGATGGTGCTGCTCTTCTCTCTAGTAATTTGGCTCATAGTCTTAGAGACAAAACATGACAATCTGGGGCTCAGGTCAGGAAGCAGACAACTTGGCTAAACCGACCGTCTGCTAGTGGCCTCGCGTCACCAAGGTCAGATAAATCCCATCACATAGAGCCTCTTTGAACATGAACCTCGCCTGAAAGGCAAAGGGGGAGGTGTTGCTGTAATTTATAGTAATATTTTCAAAACCACTAAAAAATCTAGTTTTAAATATACTTCTTTTGAAGTGTTGGTGCTTAATGTAAAAATATATAATGTAAACGATAAATCAAGTTTGAGAATTCTGCTGGCAACTGTATACAGGCCACCAGGGCACCCTAAAGATTTTATCAAAGAATTTTCTGAATTTCTATCAGAATTAGTATTGACTGCAGATAAAGTCCTAATTGTTGGTGATTTTAATATACATGTAGATAATGGAAAAGATGCAATGGGATTGGCATTTAAAGACATTCTTAACTCTATTGGAGTTAGACAACACGTGTCAGGACCTACTCATTGTCGTAATCATACTCTAGATCTAATATTATGACATGGAATCAATGTTGATGCTGTTGAAATTCTGCAGCAGAGCGACGACATCTCAGATCATTATCTAGTCTCATGTAAATTACATTTAGCCAAGGCTGCAAAGCCAACTCCGTGTTACAAGTATGTTAGACCTATCACTTCTGCCATTAAAAGATTGCTTTATCAATAATCTTCCTAATCAGTTTCATCGTCCCAGCATCCCAGATAGCTTAGAAGAACTTGATATTGCAACAAAAAAACTTTTAACTCTCTCCTTTCCCGCACTTTAGACACAGTTGCTCCGTTGTGCTTAAAGAAGATTAAAGAGAATAGTCCAACGCCGTGGTACAACGAGCACACCCAGGCCCTTAAGAGAGCAGCCAGAAAAATGGAGCGCAACTGGAAGAAAACAAAACTAGAGGTATTTCAGATTTCATGGAAGGAGAGCTCGATTGCTTACAGAGAGGCTTACAAAGATTGCTTACTCGATTGCTTACAAAGCTGCTAGATCTGCTTATTTTTCAACCCTATTAAAAGAAAATAAACATAATCCAAGGTATTTATTTGAAAAAGTGGCTACACTAACGAAAAAGAAAGCTTCAAGCCCAGAAGTTTCCAAGAAACACAGCAGTAATGACTTTATGAACTTCTTCACTTATAAGATTGATAATATTAGGGACAAAATTAGAACTATTCAACCGTCTACTACAGCATCACATCAGGGAGTGCATTATAGTCTCCCTGAGGTAAAATTTGATTAATTTGTTGCCATAGGAGAGGAAGAATTTTGCAAACTCATTAATTAATCTAAATCAACAACATGTATGTTAGACCCTATACCGACTAAACTACTGAAAGAGATGACTTCCAGAAGTCATAGATCCTCTTCTTAACATCATTAATTCGTCTTTGTCTCTAGGATACGTACCAGAAACCTTTAAGCTGGCTATGATTAAACCGCTTGTTAAAAAAACGGAACTTGATCCTACAGAATTAGTCAATTACAGGCCGATCTCAAATCTACCTTTTCTGTCAAAGATACTAGAAAAGGCAGTATCCTCACAACTGTGTTCCTTTCTTGAAAGAAATGGTATCTGCGAGGATTTCCAGTCAGGATTTAGACCGCACCATAGCACTGAGACAGCTCTCATTAGAGTCACAAATGATTTGCTCTTATCATCCGATCGTGGTTGTATCTCTCTATTAGTGTTACTTGATCTTTGTCCTGCATTTGACACCATTGAACACAACATTCTCTTAAATAGACTAGAAAACTATTGTGGCGAACAGGACGGCCGAGGGACGTGAGAGAACGGCGCGAGGCCGGTGGTGCGATTGATAATGAGCAACACCTGTGAGCACACCGGTCTCGCATCTCTCACGGAGGAGCGGAAGCATAAAGGAGGAGCGACGACGTTGATGATCGAGAGAGGAACAGGCCTGTGTTTTAGTTGTGTTTTTGTTTTATTTTAGCCAGCAGTCGTCCGCGAGGGGCTGCTGGCCGTTATGTTTATTTTTGGTAAGCCAGCAGTCGTCCGCGAGGGGCTGCTGGCCGTTATGTTTATTTTTGGTAAGCCAGCAGTCGTCCGCGAGGGGCTGCTGGCGGTGTTTAGTTTGTTTATTTTATTTTAAATAAAGTATATTGATGGTTCGCCGGTTCCCGCCTCCTTCTTCCCTGAACATTGCTACACTGGTGCTGAAACCCGGGAAGAGGGAGGAACGCGCTGTCAGAGAGTCCTCGCCGCTGTGGGGAATCCGCGGTGTCATCGAGCATGGTGCGCGAGTCGCCGCCGCTCGCCGTGGGCCGGAGCCTGCTGCCATCCGCCAGAAGGGGAGGAGCAGGGAGCGGGGGACTCGCGGCCATGGACGCTCGAGGCGGTGCGCTGGAGAGAGTTGCCGGTTGGACGGTCGAGCTCGCTGCCGGCCGCCTGTGTATTGGAGGGGCGGCTGCCATCCGGGAGGGAGAGGAGGAGTCGCCGCCGCTCGCCGTGGGCCGGAGCCTGCTGCCGTCCACCAGAGAAGGGGAGGTGCAGGGAGCGGGGGACTCCTACCGTCTGCCCAAGGCACCCGAGGAGCCGTCGCCGTCCACCGGGCGGCGGAGGAGCGTCGAGCCGTCCACCGAGGGCCATCCAGCGTCACCGCCAGGCACCGCGGAGGAGATCGCCCAGCTGGTGGGGGACCAGATGGCAGCGCGTTGTGGGAACCGGACCATTTTTTTTTTTTCCTCTCTCCCCTCTCTCGATCTGTCGCTCCTCATGCTTCCGTCTCCATTTCCCTCGGCTTGTCGGTCCATACCCCCCAGGGATCGCCGCCGCCGGGGGGGGGGGGAGTAGGCACAGGCTCGTGGGTACCCCCCGGCCTGTGAGGGGCGATGGGGGTATGTGGCGAACAGGACGGCCGAGGGACGTGAGAGAACGGCGCGAGGCCGGTGGTGCGATTGATAATGAGCAACACCTGTGAGCACACCGGTCTCGCATCTCTCACGGAGGAGCGCAAGCATAAAGGAGGAGCGACGACGTTGATGATCGAGAGAGGAACAGGCCTGTGTTTTAGTTGTGTTTTTGTTTTATTTTAGCCAGCAGTCGTCCGCGAGGGGCTGCTGGCCGTTATGTTTATTTTTGGTAAGCCAGCAGTCGTCCGCGAGGGGCTGCTGGCCGTTATGTTTATTTTTGGTAAGCCAGCAGTCGTCCGCGAGGGGCTGCTGGCGGTGTTTAGTTTGTTTATTTTATTTTAAATAAAGTATATTGATGGTTCGCCGGTTCCCGCCTCCTTCTTCCCTGAACATTGCTACAACTATGTTGGCATTAGTGGAATTGCATTAGCATGGTTTAAATCATATTTATCTGACCGCTATCAGTTTGTAGCAGTAAATGAAGAGATGTCTTATCGATCACAAGTTCAGTATGGCGTACCACAAGGCTCAGTACTAGGACCACTCTGTTCACTCTGTACATGCTACCTTTAGGAGATATCATTAGGAAACATGGAATTAGCTTTCACTGTTATGCTGATGATCCTCAGCTCTATATTTTTTCCAAACCTAACGAAACTCACCAATTCACAAAATTATCGGGATGCATAGTTGATATCAAAAATTGGATGACTAGTAATTTCCTACTACTAAATTCTGAAAAAACAGAGATTCTAATTATTGGACAAAAAACTTCCACACGTAATAATCTAGTATACCGTCTAACACTTGATTGCTGCTCTGTTAAGTAGGGCTGCAACGATTCGTCGACGTTGTCGACAAAAATCGATAATAGAAATAGCCGACAATGAATTTCATTGTCGAAGTTGTCGCCAGACATGTTTTTTCCGACCGAGGCATCTCTCTTCATTACAATCTCTGCCGAGAGTCGCACATACGCATTAGCTTCTCTGCTGAGCGATAACATACAAAAATGGCGGCGTCCAACGCAGCAGCTGCGCGTACCAAAACATCTAAAGTTTGGGAGCATTTTAGCCTGGATATGGCGAATAAAAAGATTACCTGCATGGTTTGCAAAGCAGTCCTTGCGTATCACGGCAGCACCTCGGTGATGCACGAACATTTAAAGAGAAAACACGTCGGACAGTTGAATGAAACAGAGTTTGACTCGCCTCGGTAAGATTTAAATAACATGGAAGCCAATACGTTTTGTTTTGGATGTACATTGTACATTTTATAAGCGTATTTTCGGTAAAAAAAAAAAAGAAAAAAAGGATTTAACGTTATGCCCAACTGTGCCTGACAAAAGTATTTTAAATTAAATGCATGCAGTCTGAAGAAGAGAGCCATCATGGACCCCTTTGTGCAAAAGAAGCAGACGTGCACCCCACAACAGGCGAATGCCCTCACTGAGTCGGTATTGCAGATGCTGATCTATGATATGAGGCCGCTCTCCATGGTCGATGGTGCTGGGTGTCAACAAATGATAGCCCAGTTCAATCCAGACTACATCCTGCCATCCAGAACCCATTTCACCCACTTGATGGAGCAGAAATACAGTACAAAGTTTCTGAAGGTAATTGTTTAGAATGCACACACAGTCAGATATATTACTTTAAAAAAAAATCACAAATTTAATTTAAAAGCAATTTTATATATATATGTATACAGGTCCTTCTCAAAAAATTAGCATATTGTGATAAAGTTCATTATTTTCCATAATGTAATGATAAAAATTAAACTTTCATATATTTTAGATTTATTGCACACCAACTGAAATATTTCAGGTATTTTATTGTTTTAATACTGATGATTTTGGCATACAGCTCATGAAAACCCAAAATTCCCATCTCAAAAAATTAGCATATTTCATCCGACCTGTAAAATAAGTGTTTTTTTAATACAAAAAAAGTCAACCTTCAAATAATTATGTTCAGTTATGCACTCAATACTTGGTCGGGAATCCTTTTGCAGAAATGACTGCTTCAATGCGGCGTTGCATGGAGGCAATCAGCCTGTGGCACTGCTGAGGTGTTATGGAGACCCAGGATGCTTCGATAGCGGCCTTAAGCTCATCCAGAGTGTTGGGTCTTGCGTCTCTCAACTTTCTCTTCACAATATCCCACAGATTCTCTATGGGGTTCAGGTCAGGAGAGTTGGCAGGCCAATTGAGCACAGAAATACCATGGTCAGTAAACCACTTACCAGTGGTTTTGGCACTGTGAGCAGGTGCCAGGTCGTGCTGAAAAAGGAAATCTTCATCTCCATAAAGCTTTTCAGCAGATGGAAGCATGAAGTGCTCCAAAATCTCCTGATAGCTAGCTGCATTGACCCTGCCCTTGATAAAACACAGTGGACCAACACCAGCAGCTGACATGGCACCCCAGACCATCACTGACTGTGGGTACTTGACACTGGACTTAAGGCATTTTGGCATTTCCTTCTCCCAAGTCTTCCTCCAGACTCTGGCACCTTGATTTCCGAATGACATGCAAAATTTGCTTTCATCCGAAAAACTTTGGACCACTGAGCAACAGTCCAGTGCTGCTTCTCTGTAGCCCAGGTCAGGAGCTTCTGCCGCTGCTTCTGGTTCAAAAGTGGCTTGACCTGGGGAATGCGGCACCTGTAGCCCATTTCCTGCACACGCCTGTGCACGGTGGCTCTGGATGTTTCTACTCCAGACTCAGTCCACTGCTTCTGCAGGTCCCCCAAGGTCTGGAATCGGTCCTTCTCCACAATCTTCCTCAGGGTCCGGTCAACCTTTTCTCGTTGTGCAGCGTTTTTTGCCACACTTTTTCCTTCCCACAGACTTCCCACTGAGGTGCCTTGATACAGCACTCTGGGAACAGCCTATTTGTTCAGAAATTTCTTTCTGTGTCTTACCCTCTTGCTTGAGGGTGTCAATGATGGCCTTCTGGACAGCAGTCAGGTCGGCAGTCTTACCCATGATTGCGGTTTTGAGTAATGAAACAGGCTGGGAGTTTTTAAAAGCCTCAGAAATCTTTTGCAGGTGTTTAGAGTTAATTAGTTGATTCAGATGATTAGGTTAATAGCTAGTTTAGAGACCCTTTTCATGATATGCTAATTTTTTTTAGATAGGAATTTTGGGTTCCCTTTCGTTGTCACTCCGAGTTACGTCGGATGACGACGAATGGGGTTTCGCTTAGAAAGCCTATCAACTTCGAGTATTACAAAACGAGCCAATGGCAAGGAAATGCCATGGGTCTGCGGAATTTGCATGGCGTAACTCCGCCCCACCTCGTGGGTATAAAAGGAGGAAGCCGGCAGCAAGCAGATATGTTTTCGCTTCGGAGCCAAGTGTATTCTTCTCTCCACAAGCCATCTCTGAATTGTCAGCTTTACAAACGAGTACCTCAAGTGTTGGTGTGACGGCGATCTACGGCGAGAGCGTGCTTCCTGCTGATCTGTTGCAGTGGTCTGCCAGTCGGTGCGTTTCTCCCCGGGTGCTTCAACACTTGAGTTTTCTCTCACTTAAAGAGCTTACACGTGGCACGTCTTTTTAAAGATGTCTCGCCCGTGTACTTCTGGTTGCGGCAGATTGGTATCGGACTCTGATGGGCACGAGCGTTGCATAGTATGTTTGGGCATTGATCATGCTAGAGCAGCGCTCGTGGATGACTCATGTTCTCTCTGTGGGAACATGACCATCGCGTCATTACGGTCGAGACTCCGTGAACTCGCAAGAGTGAGAGTCCCCTCATCCACCCCCCGTCCTGCGGCTGGTGGCCAGGGTGACCTGAGGGTTACGGTCTGGAACAAGGCGCCGACTATGTGTCCGCGACCCCAGCCCCCCTCTTCAATGACGGTGCCCGCTAGTGAACTGCTGATTCCCGCGGGTCTACCCTCTGGTGGCCCGCGTGTTTCAGTTGAAGCTACAGAGGAAGATGCCATGTCTGTTGCAGCATCACTAGGCGGGTTTGACTCTTCTGGAAGTGAGGGCTCGTCACAGCTGCCACCTTCCGGTGTGCATACGGCTGTGCTCGAGTCTGATCCAGAGATGACGGCCATGCTTTCCCGGGCAGCCGCGAGCATCGGACTTGAGTGGAGGCCTCCACCCTGTCCTGAGCGCTCGCGGCTGGACGATTGGTTTTTGGGTAAGGCCGCCGACCCTCGTCCTCGGCAAACCCCAATACCTTTCTTCCCGGATGTGCATGATGAGATCTCGAAGTCCTGGAAGACCCCCCTGTCTTCTCGGGACCGCTCGCTGGTCTCATCCGCCTTTCCTCCCCTCGATGAGGCAGCTGCCTGTGGGTACACTGGGCTTCCCCCGGTTGAACGCTCTGTTGCCATGCAACTATGCCCTCAGAGTGCTTCTTCTCGGGGCGAGCCTAAGCACCCATCCAAAGCCTGTAGATTTTCGTCGACCCTGGTGGCGAAGTCTTACAGAGCGGAGGGACAGGCGCTGCTTCACTGCATGCTATGGCCACTCTGCAGGTCTACCAGGCTCAGATGCTCAGAGACATGCACGAGGGTAGGACAAACCCAGGGCTCTTTGATGAGCTGTGCGCCGCGACCGACCTTGCTCTCCGGGCGACGAAGGTTACCGCGCGCTCCCTGGGTTTGGTGATGTCCACAGCTGTGGTCCAGGAGCGACATCTGTGGCTGAACCTGGCTGACATGCGGGACGCTGAGCGGACCCGTCTGCTTAACGCCCCCTTGTCCCAGGCCGGCCTCTTCGGCGGTGCAGTTGAAGACTTTGCCCAACAGTTTTCAACTGCCCAGAAACAGACCGAGGCCATCAGACACATTCTGCCCCGCCGGCCCGCTGCTGCCTCCACCTTGCCGGCCGGGCAGACGCCTCGACCTGTTTCCCGCCGAGGGCGCCCTCCTGCGGCTCCCACCCCTCCCGCCCGGACCACGCAGCAGCCTCCACCCAGGGCTGGTCGCGGAGGAAGCCGTAAGAAGGCGCCACAGCCCTCTCCTGCCCCGCCCCCCGCTAAACGCCGGGCCAAGCGGCGCTCCTGAGACGGGCTGCTCAGGGATGATGGTTGTTTCTCAGGAGTTGGTAGCAGGACCACTCCTTCCCCCGGTGGAGGGCCGGGGGAGAATCTTTTGTTCTCCACTCCCCGCTGCTCACCCACGGGGGCAGCACCCTAATGTGGTTAAAGTCAGAAACAATCCCCTCTTCCCTGAGCTCACAGAGTTCTCAGGCGACACAGAGCGCCGCCCACAAGCCGTGCTCTCCTCGCCCCCCTCTGTCCCAGAGGTGGTTGACACGGCGTGCCGTCCACGGACCGCTTCGCCCCTGTCCCCCTCTGTCGCCAGACCCCTGGCAGAGCAGGCCCCCGCGGGACGACCAGCCTGGTCCTCCCCTGGCCCCCTCTGCCAGGGCGCGGTTGCTAACTGTGCCCCCTCTCCGGGCCGCTATGCCGTCCACATCTGGGCCAGTTACTCTGCTTCGCTGCCCCTCCGGGGGGACGCCTGTGGCTCGCATGATCCCGTTGGTTCAGTTCCTGGGAGCCTGGCTAGAGCTTCCCCGTCTGTCCCACTGGATCGCGCGTACCGTCAGGCTCGGCTATGCGATTCAGTTCGCACGGTCTCCTCCCCGCTTCAGGGGAGTCCGCTCCACTTTGGTCGGTGGCAATGCCCCTATCATGAGAGCAGAGATTGCCACCCTGCTGGTGAAGGGTGCAATCGAGACTGCCGGCTTCTACAGCCCCTACTTCATTGTCCCCAAGAAAACCGGTGGGTTACGGCCAATCCTGGACTTGCGCGTGCTGAACCGCTCCCTTCACAGGATGCCGTTCAAGATGCTCACCGCCAAACGCGTTTTCGAATGCATACGGCCCCAGGATTGGTTTGCAGCGATCGACCTGAAGGACGCCTACTTTCATGTCTCCATTCTTCCTCGACACAGACCGTTCCTCCGGTTTGCTTTCGAGGGGCAGGCATACCAGTACGCGGTTCTCCCTTTCGGGCTAGCCCTGTCTCCTCGCATCTTGCCTAAGACAATTCGAGGGCAAGAGTGCGGTTCCACTGAAACTTTTTCAGAGGCTCCTGGAGCATATGGCATCTGCAGCCGCGGTCACGCCGCTCGGATTGCTTCATATGAGACCGCTTCAGCTTTGGCTTCGCGACCGAGTCCCGAGGTGGGCATGGCAACACGGCACGTTCCGAGTACCAGTTACTCCGACCTGCCGTCAGTTCTTCACCCCGTGGGCGAACCTCGGTTTTCTCAGGGCCGGTGTCCCCCTGGCACGAGCTTCCCGGCATGTTGTTGTCTCAACAGATGCCTCCACCACGGGCTGGGGCGCCATGTGCAATGGACATGCTGCTTCGGGCTCCTGGACAGGACCCCAGCGGCTGTGGCATGTCAATTGCCTCGAGTTGTTGGCAGTACGCCTTGCCCTGCACCGCTTCCGGGCGTTGCTCAGGGGTCTACACGTACTAGTCCGTTCAGACAATACCGCCACTGTAGCATACATCAACCATCAAGGTGGTCTACGCTCCCGCCGTATGTCACAACTCGCTCGCCACCTCCTCCTATGGAGTCAGAAGATTCGGAGGTCGCTTCGAGCCATCTTCATTCCCGGAGCGCTGAACTGTGCAGCCGACGAGCTCTCACAGCTTCAGCCCCTCCCTGGAGAATGGCGACTCCATCCCCAGTCGGTTCAGCTGATTTGGGACCAGTTCGGGGACGCGCAGATAGATCTGTTTGCCTCTCACGACTCGACCCATTGCGCCCAGTTCTATTCCCTGACCGAGGGCACGCTCGGCACGGATGCTCTGGCGCACAGCTGGCCGCAGGGCCGCAAGTATGCGTTTCCCCCAGTGAGCCTTCTTGCGCACACTTTGCGCAAGGTCTGGGAGGACGAGGAGCAGGTCATTCTGGTTGCCCCTTACTGGCCCAACCGGACCTGGTTCCCCGAACTAGTACTCCTCGCGACAGCACCTCCCTGGCCGATCCCTCTGAGGAAGAACCTTCTTTCTCAGGGACGGGGCACCCTATGGCACCCTCGTCCCGATCTTTGGAACCTCCACGTGTGGCTCCTGGATGGGACGAGGCAGGTTTGAGTACCCTACCACCAGCGGTGGTGGCTACCATCACTTCCGCTAGAGCGTCGTCCACGAGACACGTCTATGCGTTGAAGTGGAACCTCTTCGTCAACTGGTGCTCTTCTCACCGAGAAGACCCCCGGAGATGCTCGATCAGTGTTGTGCTTTCCTTCCTTCAACAGGGGCTGGAGCGAAGGCTGTCTCCCTCCACCCTGAAGGTCTATGTTGCCACCATTGCCGCACATCATGACCTCATCGAAGGTAAGTCGGTGGGGAAGCACGACCTGGTCATCAGGTTCCTGAGAGGAGCGAGGAGACTAAATCCTCCTCGTCCTCCTCTCGTTCCCTCTTGGGACCTCTCAGTGGTTCTAACTGCCCTGAAGAGTGCTCCCTTTGAGCCCCTGCAATCAGTCGAGCTTAAGTTCCTGTCTATGAAGACAGCGCTCCTGGTTGCACTGGCCTCCATCAAGAGGGTTGGGGACCTGCACGCATTCTCCGTTGACGAAGCGTGCCTGGAATTTGGGCCGGCTTCCTCTCACGTGATCCTGAGACCCCGGCCTGGATACGTGCCCAAGGTTCCTACCACTCCCTTTCGGGACCAGGTGGTGAACCTGCAAGCGCTGCCCTCGGAGGAGGCAGACCCAGCCTTGGCACTGCTCTGTCCAGTACGCGCTCTCCGCGCCTATGTAGACAGAACGCAGTGTTTCAGGACCTCAGACCAGCTCTTTGTCTGTTATGGTGGGAAGCTGAAGGGAAAGGCTCTCTCCAAGCAAAGGTTGTCTCACTGGATAGTGGACACCATTGCTTTGGCTTACCAGCAGCAAGGTCGACCGTGCCCCCTTGGTGTGACTGCCCACTCCACCCGGAGTGTGGCGTCCTCTTGGGCTCTAGCGCATGGCGCCTCGCTAACAGACATCTGCAGAGCTGCAGGCTGGGCGACACCTAACACATTCGCCAGATTCTATAATCTCCGAGTGGAGCCTGTGTCCTCTCGTGTACTCGCTTCAACCAGCTAGTACCGGACCCGCTCAGGTGTCTTCGCTTGCTCGCCATTCCACTCCACGGACTGGATACGTGCGATATTTTCCTCAGGTGAGCTTCTCCGAAAGCCCTGAGCTCCTCCAGCACTCCTGACGTCGGCGCCAGTGTCTATTGCCTGCGCGTCGGCTAGGTGCCTCCCGTGTGCATGGTCCCTCCTCTGAGCGACCCCCACATGTGTATTTCCACTGTAAGCCTCTCTGAGCGTGTGTCTTTCCCTTGGCAAGCCACCTTGCCACCCCTGGGGTTGAAATATTCCACCTGCGGCTGAACACCCCAGTGTTTTCCATATGCTTCCTTCGGGTCATATGTGTATTCTCTAAGTCCCCCCCCTCCGGGCTGGCATTAATTGCATACTTCCCCTAAGCTTGGGATATGCTTCCCAGTGTACCTTGGTATTCCTGTGATAAATGGAGTCCTTTGTCCAGGCTGACAGGGATCTCGATTTACGCAGGGCACTGGAAGACAGCTGAGAAGGTGGCGTGATTAGACTGGTAACCCCATTCGTCGTCATCCGACGTAACTCGGAGTGACAACGAAAGGGAACGTCTACGGTTACGTATGTAACCCTCGTTCCCTGAGTAGGGAACGGAGACGTTACGTCTGCCTGCCACTTTCCGCTGTACCGCGGGGATCGCCTGAGCTCAGTCTTGGCTCCTCAGCGAAGAAACATATCTGCTTGCTGCCGGCTTCCTCCTTTTATACCCACGAAGTGGGGCGGAGTTACGCCATGCAAATTCCGCAGACCCATGGCATTTCCTTGCCATTGGCTCGTTTTGTAATACTCGAAGTTGATAGGCTTTCTAAGCGAAACCCCATTCGTCGTCATCCGACGTAACGTCTCCGTTCCCTACTCAGGGAACGAGGGTTACATACGTAACCGTAGACGTTTTCATGAGCTGTATGCCAAAATCATCAGTATTAAAACAATAAAAGACCTGAAATATTTCAGTTGGTGTGCAATGAATCTAAAATATATAAAAGTTTAATTTTTATCATTACATTATGGAAAATAACGAACTTTATCACAATATGCTAATTTTTTGAGAAGGACCTGTATATATATATTAAAATAGCTGAAATACATAACTTCGTTTTGGTTAAATCATAGTAGCTGCAATTATTAAAAATGTGAAACTTGTATGTTGAATAGTTTCTGTTGACATGTAGGTTTTGCATGTTAAATATTTTCAAAAATCAAATTTTGTGTTTAAAGGTAAAGCAGATCCTAAAAGAGGTAAACAGCTCCATCACACTGACAAGTGATGTTTGGACCAGCCGTGCCACAGAGGCATATCTTGGAGTTTCGTGTCATTTCATCACCAAGTCTGTCAAATGAAGACTTTGAACCTTGCAACTCTACCCCTGGATGAGAGGCATACTGCTGCGAACATCATGATATGGATGGAAGAGGTGATAGAGAAATTTGACATCTTGCCTAGCAAAATTAAAGCAATAATACATGATAACGGGTCTAACATGGTGGCGGCAGCTCGACTCCTGGAAGAAAAACACGGTTGGTCTTCAGTCCGCTGTGCGGGCCACACCCTCCAACTTATCATCAACAGTGCCCTCAAAGAGCCCAGCATCAACAAAGCTACTGGTGCTGCAAGAAACCTAGTTGAGCACTTTAGGAGAAGTGAGCTGGCAAATTCAAAACTGAAGAAGAAGCAGCAGCAAATGAACACCACAGAGCACAAGCTGATCCAGGACGTCAGTACGCGATGGAATAGTACCTATTACATGGTAGCAAGACTCCTGGAGCAGCGCTGGCCAGTTACTGCAACTCTCTCAGACGCTGAGGTAACACCAAGAGGCAAGCACCACTTTGACCTGAAACCAGAGCAGTGGGTACTACTTGAGCTGGTGCAAGGGTTAGGGCCTTTTGAATGTGCTACCGTTTTCCTCAGTGGGCAGGAGTATGCTACTGCTTCATGTCTTCCACAGCTGGTCAAAGGGCTGCAACGGTCCATACAGCAAACCCAGTTTGAGACAAGCTCAGGAAAAGCCTTTCAAGCCATTGCAGGAAAAGGAATAAATGAGAGATAGGAGAATCTTAACACTGTGTCTGCAGAGAGAGACAACCCACTTGTTCTTGCAGCTGCCATCGACCCAAGATTCAGAAAGCTGAAGTTTATCTCACTTGTAGATGGCACAAGGGTGCAAAGTACAGTTGAAGTTCTTGCTATCAAAGAAGCAAAGGCCAAGACTGGGCTACATGATGACCCTGAGGAGCTACAGCAGAAGAAGAGGGGTCATATCCCAGGGGGAAAGTCAGCGCTGGATAACCTGCTTCAGTCTGACACTGACAGTCTGAGTGAGGAAGAGGAGGAAACCCAGGAGGACAAAAAAATCCAAATGGTGAGGAGGGAAGTTCAGATGTTCTTCACAGAGCCACCAATAGCCAAAAAAGAAGACCCTCCCAGCTGGTGGAGCGAAAATGAGGGGCGTTTTCCCACACTGTCAAACCTAGCTAGATCTCTTCTGTGCATTCCTGCAACATCCACCCCTGCAGAGCGAATCTTCTCAGTAGCAGGAAATATCTGCTCCCAGAAGAGAGCAAGTCTCACACGAGACCATGTGGATATGCTGACTTTCCTTAATATGAATAAACTGAACGACATAGCCTGAGCCTCATGTTGATTTTAAACTTGGTCTGTCCACCATGACCGGTTTGTGTCCAGGTAGTATCACACAGTCCATGTTTACAACTTAAATTCAGACGACTCTGAAAGTTTATTTTAAAACCGTTAGAGTTCATAATGTTGAGACGAGTTGTAAAGTTATTTTGCAACAGATTGACCACTGAATGTATCTCACAAAATGCACTTAATATTTTTGTTTACTGTTTTATTGCTGCTAATGTGCCTGCCCCTGGTTTACAGGAAGAAAATGTTTACTTGATTTTAATATATTTTTTCTTATAAAACAAATGTGCCTGTCCTTTATAAAAATTATAGAGTTTCTTTATTTATGTATTTATGTCTATACTGACCGAGCACTGTGCCTAATTGATTTTAGACAGGGCATTTTTATTTACTTGTAGTATGAATCGGCCTATCAGCAACAAAGTTCAATAAAATATGCATTTTTCATTGAAGCACCCCCTTCTTTCTTGTGTTTACTATCATTTTCCACAGAATTAAAGCAATCTCATGCTAAATTTTAGAAAAAATTAATAATTATTCGATTAGTCGACTAATCGTTTCAATAGTTGGTGACTAGTCGTCTATTAAAATAGTCGTTAATTGCAGCCCTACTGTTAAGTCTTCGTTGTCAGTTAGGAACCTGGGTGTGCTCTTTGATACTAATCTTTCATTTGAAAGTCACATGTCTAGTGTCTGTAAAACCGCATTTTTCCATCTTAAAAATATATCTAAATTACGTCATATGCTCTCATTGACAAATGCGGAACAACTAGTTAATTCGTTCATGACATCAAGGCTAGATTATTGTAATGCTCTATTGGGTGGTTGCCCTGCACGCTTAATAAACAAACTACAGCTAGTTTAAAACGCAGCCGCTAGAGTTCTTACCAGAACCAGGAAGTACGACCATATTAGCCCGGTTCTGTGAACACTGCATTGGCTCCCTATTAAACATCGTATAAATTTAAAAATATTGCTGATTACTTACAAAGCACTAAATGGTTTAGCTCCCCAGTACTTGAGCGAGCTCTTAACGCATTATAGTCCTTCACGTCTATTGCAATCTCAAAACCCCGGCCAGTTGATAATACCTAGAATATCTAAATCGACTGCTGGCGGTAGATCCTTTTCCTATTTAGCACCAAAACTTTGGAACAATCTTCCTAACATTGTCCGGGAAGCGGACACAGTCTGTCAGTTCAAAGCTAGACTAAAAACACATCTCTTTGACCTAGCATTCACATAAAAACCTCTATAGACTCCTATAAGTCAATATTAGGCTGCTTAGATTAGGTCAGCCGGAACTGGGAACACTTCCCTTAAATCCTGATGTACTCGTTACATCATAAGAAGAATGGCATCTACGCTAATTTTAGTGTCTTTGTTTATCCCGAGGTTTTCCCGCAGCCTGCCGGATCCAGGCCGTTTCCAGATCTGACGAAGGACTTTCGCCTGGACCCGATGACAATGCAGTGCTGAAGTGCCAACTAGCCTCTCCCTATGGAGGATCCCTATACCACTCTATAAATAAAAGCGTTGTGGAATTTTTTGGTTCGCGTACCTACCCAAAGTGATAAGATAAAATAAAATTCTGCATCAAAATTTATAGACAAGACAAGTAGTTTGTTTAGGCATGGTTTGTAAGCAATTACAAGCCTGCGCACATATATTCAAACGCACATAACTATAGAATCAATTCTTAATGCGCATGTGAACGCCATCAGCGTCTATCACAGGTTCACGTTTAAAGTCTGTTTAGAGAGAACGGTGTCGTCTTAGCGACCCTAATTTAATAACAAATGATCATTTAGACGGAAGTGAATCAATCAAAACTAACTTTAGCTGGAAAAAAACTTTTTCAAGAACCAATATAAAACCAAACCAATCTCTGTTATCACGTGTCAGTCTCATATTCCAACCCATTCTCACTCCCAAGGCATCAAAAACTGAAGCATGGTCAAGCATCACAATGAAGACGGCAAAGGCGCCCCTCTGCGTCACTCTATGGACGAATTGGGAACTCCGTTGATTTCAATGGGAAACCTGTGGCGTCAACAACAGACACAAATATTATCAGTTGGAAATCGCGTCTCATTCCGAACACATTGCGATATTTGGCATGTTCATGTGTGCCAGATGTTTGTAAGTAGTTGTAAATATGCTGTCCTAATTATGTTTGTTACAATGTCTTTTCTGTTTGTCGATATTAATCAAATTAGCTCCCTCATGTTCAGTCACTGCATCATATCTGTCATTCAACGAAGGCTTTGCGTTTCATTGCTTTTTTCAACACCCTACCAAACTAAACAATGCCTGTCACGTGACGTGCTATAGACCTTCAATCGGTTAATCATGTTCAAAGTAGTACAGTTAGTTCCAAAGTGGTATTTGTGGTAGAAACACTGTGAAAACAATCCTTACCATGCTTTTAACCTCAGTAACCTTAGTTTTACTGTGATGGGTGTAGTAAAGGACAGTAATCATAAACATTACCATGCTTTTACCACATTATTTGTAGTTTTAATGTGAAATTTGTTGTAAACGCACAGCAACCACAACACTTACCATGCTTTTACCACAGTAACTTTAGTTGTACTGTGATAGGTGTAGTAAAAGGATAGTAACCACACAACTTGCCATGCTTTTACCTCAGTATTGGTAGTATAAAAGTGATATTTGTTGCAAATGCATAGTAACCACAACACTTACCATGCTTTTAATGCCTAATAATGTAAAATCCTGGTTAAAACCAGACCCTTCATAGTCGTAACTGAGTTCTGAAATCTTTGTTCGGCTGAGTTCGTCTGGGTTTTCCCAGGCTAGTAAAATCCAATATTTGTTTGGTAAATCAGTACTTTTTCCATTAAAGGGACAACGTGTAGTTTTTAGGTATTTTATTATCTGAAATCAATATTTTTATTCATAAATATGTCCTCAATGGTGTACAAATACCTCTTATCTGACTTATCCTCGTAAACGAAGAATTTATTATCTTTATATACTTGTGACGGGTAGGTCCACGGAGGCTTCCATGTTGTTCCGCCATCTTGAAAAACTATAATAGCAGAGAGGGTCAAAAAGTACTAGGCCAACACGTTAACACAACGCGTTTTCGTTCAGAGCCAGTGTCACGTAACTGAAAGCAGCAGAAACGGAGGAGCAGAGCAGTGAGAGGCGCTTGTCACTGCCCCGGCAAGTTTAAAAGGCTGCATTGCACTGTTATTTTTAATGGCATACATATGCCGAGCCACAGGAGAAGAAATCCTCGTCGCCAAAAAAGTCCATAATTGAACGTAAAAGGAAACGTGACCGGAGATTACAAAAAAGAAGAGTCGATGACGGGATAGTTTTTTCCAGGTGGAAAGAGCTAATGCAGGAGAAAGATTTCAAAAGAGATGCTGAAGTTGCCTGCTTTCTCCTCGATAGGTAGGCTAAGTCAATATTACAGTCTTAATGACATGCTTTTTTTCATTGCTTGGTTGTGTACTTTATTATATAGACAGTAGAACATTTATAGTTAAAAGTTAAACAGGCTCTTTGATGAATAGCAGCTATTGAATAAAGTTGAGAAGGCGCTAAAAACAAGGTTTGTAAGTTTACTTTTTTTAACCTAGAAATTCGATAAGAATATAAGCATATGATTGTTCTTGCATTGTTTGTCATAGCTTTTTGGTACATAACAGCTACCGTAGATGCAACGTGGATTTGAAAAAGCGAGGCGCTGGAGAGCACAATTTGTTTGAATGTAAAATGCAATTTCACTAGCCTGACGTCGTCATACTGAGTCTGATACTGCTCCATTGGGCTGTGATTATGGGGCGTGTGTCAACCGAACCAGGAAATAAAAGGACTCTGCACTCACTTGGATAGACCTTCCTTTTAGAAATTCCTACATATACATAATAATATTTTCTTTTCTCTTTTTTCAGCTGAAAAGACCAAAAGAGCCTTTCGGACTCAGTCAGCTCATTATTGTTTGAGGAGAAGTAAATGGAGGAGATGGAAAGCTGCAAAGGCAAATATTCGCATTGGTATGTATGTGCTAGTTTTAACCCTTAATCAAACATTTTAATCAAGCATTTGTTGTTTCTTAAACCTTTTATTACAAAACCCATAGCCCAATCAGTACGAACATAGTCTCAAAGTCTTAATAAATCACAAGATGTATTCATTTTTTCATTTTTCGGGATATATCAAAGTTTGCGCAAGTAGATGTGTTAGGGGAATTGGCTATTGAAAGTAACCTTTTATTTAATCCTGCTCAAATAAAGATTCATTAACTTTGCTGAACGAGATTCAAAGATCCAAGTCAGTAAACTGTTCCAATTTTCCCATCACTAATTAAAACTAGAAACATCAAATTGAATAGGTAGCAACAGCAGACATGCTAAATTATTTTAAAGAGATAATCATTGCATCTACAAGTGCACAGTTATTGCTTTTAAAATAAAGCGACATACAATATAATCTCAGTGTTCTCCAGCCCATCCTCCACCTAACCACAGGCGTTACTCTTCAGATCAATGGTAACCCTCCAAAAACAGATCACCACCATATTCATTATTTGTCCAAAAAAGAAATAACACTTAATTTCAACATTTACTCTCCTTGTTGAACATTTGGATCCAACAATTTGTTTTTAATTTAGAGTACACATATGCTTAATGTAGTACCAGATAAACTTTTTTAGAAACTTTGCAATGTGCGAAAGAAATCTGATTGGTGCAGAATCTTTATACAAGAAGTTGTAGTAAGAAGAAAATCTGTGTTCCAGACAAATCAAGTTCCGTGCTGGTGGGATAATAAATAGATTTATTTCACGTTATCTTGATATTTGGCACAAGGTTTAGCCGGGAAGTGCAAGACAACCCAAAAGTGTGTGTATCGCACCAAAGTGATTTGGCAACCCTTTTATAGAGTCTAAAGCAAAGCATGCTGGGAACTAGAAATCTTCTGTGACTCATTCAGTTTGAGCTTAATGTAATCAGTTATTGTTCACATAACATTTTTTTCTGGTAAGTGCAATGAACTTAGTATGAACGTAGTAATACTTGAGTGAAATTAACTTGTTTCATTTAGTATATTTGACTTTTAGATGTAATTGCAGTTTATGCTGGCCAAAACAATGTTTGACATTTTTGTATTTTCTATTACTTTCCTTTTTTTTACCACTTACATTTTGCTTAATAAAGCACTTACTTGTGCAAATGGCTCTTCAACATAAATATGAATGTGTTATGTCTCAAAAACGTCTCGGTTACATATGGTAACCCTCGTTCCGTGAGGGAGGGAACGGAGACGTAGGTCATGACTGACCAATAGGAATCTCGCTAGAGAGGGCCAATCTACTTCGAATGAAACAAAAACAAGCCAATAGACATTGGCGTGCAATCATTTGCAACAGCTGTGCAGCCTCGCAGCGCGGGTATTTAACAAGCAGCTGGTGCGATTGCACACTAGTTTTTTGCTGAGGAGCCAAGCCTGAAAAAGCTGGCCGCCCCGGCGGGCGGCAGCAGATGTGGCGACGGGACCTACGTCTCCGTTCCCTCCCTCAGGGAACGAGGGTTACCATATGTAACCGAGACGTTCCCTATCGGTCAGTCACTACAACGTAGGTCATGACTGACCAATAGGAATCCCTACCAAAACGCCACAGCCGCTGCACCCCATCCAGCGCCCCCATGCAAGCCTCTACACCTTCTTGCCTGGAAGGACGATAGGCGGAGGCTTACACAGAGCGAGTCTGACACTGTTGTTCCGTGATAACCCATACAGTGAGATATTGGATAACACTGGCAAAGCGTGCCCTTTCTGTTTAGGATGGAACGCTGCGGAAGCCACTTCTTCAAAGATTTATGTGGAAATGCATATGGACTAGCCCGAAGGCTGTACTGCATATGAAATAATGGGTGACTTAGCCCAAGGGAAAGACACGGGCTTCCGATAGGAGCAGCCGTGGAATATACACATATGGGATCCCCGTAGGGCCACACATATGGAACCCAGCCCAGATCCGGTTCTCAAGGATTCAGCGGATAAGGGCGTGGCGCCGGACGCTCCCCCAAGTCCGGGCCGAGGGGTAATGGAGGACTCGACAGGTTTTACTCTGGAGCAATAAGGGTGCACAGTAGGGTGCAGCAAGCCGACAGAGCCAGACCCCTCAGTGCTTCTACCCGTTTAAGGTGAGAACACAGGAGGAGACCGGCTCTACACGTAGGCTATAGTATCTAGCGAACGTGTTAGGTGTTGCCCAGCCCACAGCTCTACAGATATCGGTTAGCGAGGAGCCACTTGTCAGTGCCCAGGAGGATGCAACGCCTCTCGTGGAGTGTGCATGCAACCTGAGCGGGCAGGGCACGCGTTGTGCTTGGTAAGCCAAGGCGATGGCATCCACTATCCAGTGGGCCATCCTCTGCTTGGAGACAGCCTTTCCCTTCTGCTGGCCTCCGTAACAGACAAAGAGCTGGTCTGAGGTCCTGACGCTTTGAGTTCTGTCCACGTACATACGCAGAGCGCGAACGGGACAGAGCAAAGCCAGGGCTGGGTCTGCCTCCTCCAAAGGCAGCGCTTGCAGGTTCACTACCTGGTCTTTGAAGGGAGTGGTAGGAACCTTGGGCACATAGCCAGGCCGGGGTCTTAGTACCACGTGGCTGTCACCCGGGCCGAACTCTAGGCACGATTCGTCGACCGAAAATGCGTGCAGGTCTCCTACCCTCTTGACAGAGGCCAGTGCAACCAGCAGCAAAGTCTTCATGGAAAGAAGCTTTAAGTCTACTGACTGCAGAGGCTCAAAGGGAACATCCTGAAGTGCTCGAAGCACCAGGGAAAGATCCCAAGAGGGTATGGAGGGGGGTCGAGGAGGATTTAATCGTCTCGCCCCCCTAAGAAACCTGACGACCAGGTCGTGCTTTCCAACTGCTTTGCCATCTATGTGGTCGTGATAAGCTGAAATAGCGGCAGCATGTACTTTGAGGGTGGAGGGAGACAGTCTACGCTCCAACCCCTGCTGCAAGAAGGAAAGCACAGACCCTATCGGACATCTTCGGGGGTCTTCTCGGCGAGAAGAACACCACTCGACGAACAGGTTCCACTTCAGGGCGTAAACACGTCTCGTGGACGGCGCCCGTGCTGAACTGATGGGATTAAGTACCTCAGGGGGTAAGTCACCTAAAACCTCCGCGTCCCGTCCAGGGACCAGACATGGAGTTTCCAGAGGTCTGGACGCGGGTGCCATAGGGTGCCCCGTCTCTGAGTCAGAAGGTCCTTCCTCAGAGGAATGGGCCAGGGAGGGACTGTCACAAGGAGCATGAGTTCTGGGAACCAAGTCCGGGTGGGCCAATAGGGAGCCACCAGAAGGACCTGCTCCTCGTCCTCCCTGACTTTGCACAGTGTCTGCGCAAGTAGGCTCACTGGGGGAAACGCATATTTGCGAAGGCCCCGGGCCAGCTGTGTGCCAGTGCGTCTGTGCCGAGTGTTCCCTCGGTCAGGGAGTAAAACAGCTGGCAGTGGGAGGTCTCTGAGGAGGCAAACAGGTCTACCTGAGCCTCCCCGAACTCTCTCCAGATCAGCTGAACCGCCTGGGGGTGGAGTCGCCATTCTCCCGGGAGCACAGCTCATGATAGCTCGTCGGCCACACGGTTGAGCAAGCCGGGGACATACATGGCTCGAAGCGACCTCAGATGCTTCTGACTCCAGAGGAGGAGATAGCGGGCGAGTTGCGACATGCGACGGGAGCGTAGACCACCTTGACGGTTGATGTACGCAACGGTCGCAGTGTTGTCCGTACGGACCCTTACGTCCCTGCCCTGTAGCCGTCTTTTCAAGCGGGTCAGGGCGAGATGTACTGCTAGCAACTCGAGGCAGTTGATGTGCCAATGCAGTTGAGGGTCCGTCCACACCCCTGACACTGCATGCCCGTTGTACGTGGCACCCCAGCCGGTGGCAGAGGCATCTGTGAATACCACAGCATGCCTGGACACCTGTTCCAAGGGGACTCCTGCCCGCAGGAACGAGGGGTCTGAACACGGGCTGAAGGTCTGGCGGCACTCCGGTGTGATTGACACCCGGTGAGTGCCATGATGCCACGCCCATCTCGGGACTCGGCCGTGAAGTCAGTGCTCAAGCGGTCTCATATGTAGCAGGCCGAGCGGGGTTACCGCTGATGCTGCTGCCATATGCCCCAGGAGCCTCTGAAAGAGTTTCAGTGGGACCGCTGTCCTGCCCTTGAACGTGTTCAAGCAGTTCAGCACCGACTGAGCACGCTGCTCTGTGAGGCGCGCTGTCTGGGCGACCGAATCCAACTCCATACCGAGAAAAGAGATCCTCTGCACAGGGGAGAGTTTGCTCTTTTCCCAGTTGACCTGAAGACCCAACTGGCTGAGGTGCCTGAGCACTAGTTCCCTGTGTTCGCATAGCTGATCTCGAGAGTGTGCTAGTATGAGCCAGTCGTTGAGATAGTTGAGGATGCGAACGCCCTGTTCTCTCATGGGAACAAGGGCCCCCTCCGTGACTTTCGTGAAGACACGGTGGGACAGGGACAGCCCGAAGGGTAGGACTTTGTACTGATATGCTCGAACCTCGAACGCAAAGCGCAGAAATGGCCTGTGTCGAGGAAGAATCGAGACATGAAAGTACGCGTCCTTCAGGTCGATCGCTGCAAACCAATCTTGGGGACGGATGCATTCGAAAATGCGTCTCTGCGTGAGCATTTTGAACGGTAGCTTGTGGAGGCTCCGATTCAAAACTCGCAGATCCAAGATCGGTCGTAACCCACCACCTTTCTTGGGTACAATGAAGTAGGGACTGTAGTGCCCTGACCTCATATCGGCTGGAGGGACCGGCTCTATCGCATCCTTCGCCAGTAGGACTGCGATCTCCGCACGCAAGACATGGGCATCGGCTGCTCTCACTGTAGTGGAGTGGATGGCCCGAAACTTGGGGGGACGCCGGGCGAACTGAATCGCATAGCCGAGCCTGATGGTTCGAATGAGCCAGCGAGACGGCCTGGGGAGCGCTAACCAGGCTCGCAGAGACCGTACAAGTAGGACCAAAGGAACCGTAGGCGTACCCGGAGTGGGGCAGCGAGGTGGAACACAGGGACGCGGCTCGGGAGGCTCTCTCTGGGAGGCGGCCCGTAGCGGGGTCTGAGTGTGCTGTGCAGCACTTACCTGGTTCCACGGGGCAGGAGGTGCGGGAGGCGGCTCGGTGGCGTTCTCGGACCGTACGCAGCTGCCGGCTGGCGATAGAAGAGGCGGATGAGAGTGGTAAGGATTCCGACCCCCCACTGCTCTCCGGGCCCTCTTCGGACCCAGAGATGATAGAAACTGCTCTTTTATTGAAAATTTGGGTACCGCTGGTTTTAAGGCCAGCGGCGGAACACAAACAAAACGAAACAAAGGATTTTCCAGGAACCTTTGCAGGAACGTGAGTCTCGACCTCAGCTCCGAGATGGTCATCTTCCCACAATGGGTACATGACTCATCCACGAACGCTGCCTGTGCGTGTTCGAGGCCCAGACACACAAGGCAGCGGTCGTGACCATCTCGCGACCCCAGGTAACGACCGCATCCAGAAACACACAGATAGAATGTCATCTTGAAAAAGACGCAAACTATCTGTGTAAGCTCTTTTAGAGACTGCTCTCCTTGGTGCTGAAGCACGCAGGGGAACGGTCACGGCGAACACAGACAGGAATGTGCACCTGTCTGTGCGCGATTCTCTCTCGCTGGTCTTACCAGCCTTGAAAACGGCCGTTGAGCGCTTTAATCGCGCACCTTACCAGCCGTAAAAACGGCCGTTGAGCGCTTTAACCGCGCACCTTACCAGCCGTGAAAACAGCTTTTTTGTTTGCTCAGTTTTAAAACAACAAACAAAGAAGAGAGAGAGAGAAGAGAAAAAGACCGCTCGCGCTGCTGTGCCGTCACGCCCGCACCAAAGTGGAGAGATCCAGAAGAGGCTTGCTTTCAAATTCACTCTGTTCAGCATACGAAGTGCTTGGCTCCGAAGCAAAAAGCTAGTGTGCAATCGCACCAGCTGCTTGTTAAATACCCGCGCTGCGAGGCTGCACAGCTGTTGCAAATGATTGCACGCCAATGTGTATTGGCTTGTTTTAGTTTCACTCGAAGTAGATTGGCCTCTCTAGCGAGATTCCTATTGGTCAGTCATGACCTACGTTGTAGTGACTGACCGATAGGGAACGTATTTTCTCAAATCAGTGTCAATTAACAGCAGGTTTCCATTGTTGCAACTTAGACCATATAGTGTGCCAACATGCCCAAGTTTATGATTTCTTGAACAATAAGGCTGGAAATAAAACTGAAGTCTATGTCTACAGAAACTTTAAGACTTTAAGAACCCAACTGAGAAATATAACTGGAGTAGAAAATGACAACTGTCTTCCTTTACTTAGTTGAACCTCTAAACAAAATATTCCACACCGCTCTCCTGTTTGCCCCCAATAACATCACGTATTTTCCTTTAAAAAATTTCAAACCAGTGGGGAAAAAAATAAGACCAGCATGCTGTCAAACAAGCATGAAAGCTCTCTAGCTCCTAAACCTACAATCTACCCTACTGTGATCATCAGATGTGCAGCAAACACAAATGTGCTTTAATCTGTCTGTAAAACAACAGCAATAGTTGACAACTGACAACAGAATCAGTCTGCAGAATGTTTTTCCGTCTGTATTGTATTTGTTGTCGCTTTAGTCAATGAATAGACTTCATTAAAACCCGTCTGGGCCAAATATGATGTTATAAATAAAAACCAGAACAGTGTGTCAGTAGAAAACAAAAGACATTTGTCACTGTCTATGAATAGTTTGTAAACCATTAAAATGTTTCACTTTATACAGTTGTCTAGCATCTAGACTATCAAAGACACACTAAGCAATCCATCATGTTATCAACACCAAAATAATGGGTGCTCTCAGTGTCACATGGAGAGAAACATCCAAATAAAACCTAACAAAAGATGCCTTATTCAGTTGGATACATTGTGTACAAGTGCTTGATTACAAAAATAGTGAGTTGAAACCCTATTTGGAGTGTATTCTTGTTAGTCGCTAAGCTTTTACTACAGTATGTCAATGCATGAGCTGTATTAGTTACGTCAGTTGGGCTCTTGAAGTCGGGTGAGAAACCTCAGGAATGCTCAGCACCCTCAAACGCTGTGCCTTCCCTTCACTCTGAACTCGAGTGGCCCGCATGTGAGATTGAGGAAAAATACATTTGTTGGGCACAGAGAGGACTGCATGGTTTAAAGGGTGGAGAGAAAGATTTTAAAGGAGGCTAAGAAGGGGGTGGACGGCCATTGGAGTTCAGCGGGGGTCTTTATGGTATGGGAGACTCTGGAAGTCATTAAGGTGGAGTGAGATTTGGTTTGAAAAGCATGACTGCTTTATCGCTACCCTGGGTTAATTAAGCAAGGCTGGAATGTCAGTTCAGACAATACATCATAGTTGTGCTGATGTATTGTCGATTGGGCATTATTGGAGAAGCCCCGGGCAACGTAGTTCACAAAGGTGCCGAAAAGTGAAATTAAATCTGCCCAGACTTACTGTCTGTAAATATTTTGCCTGCCTTATAAAAAAAAAAAAGCTTTAAGTGTGTGTTGTTTTCAAACCTGGTCACATGATGTGGCTATAGGCAAACCAGATGGTAAATACAACACCTATCATTCCTTATTTTGGTCCACGAGATTTAAACAAACTATCCCTTGCCCTAGTTTTTTTCCCCACATTTAAAGGGGTCATGACATGAGAAATCAAATGTGCCTTTATCTTTTGACATATAAGAGGGTTTTGTTCCATTAAAACATCCTGAAAGTTTCATAGCTTAACATGTCTTCATTATAAACAAAGCATTTATTTAATCAAGCTCCAAAAATGGCACGTTTTGATATTGCGGGATCTGTGACGTCACACGGGCAAATACGTTTGGATATGCCTGCCTCCAGAGCAAGACATCAACGAATAGTTATACATCATTGCAGCATAGGCCCCTCCCACTAGTGCTCAGTCACTTAACGAATGACATTTGCCTAAACCGGATGTGAGCGGTCATGGAATCAAGTGGATGGTTCATTTTAATGGCGTCCCGGATAACGACGGAGGATTATATGTTTTTTTCCGAGTATTTTGTTTTGTAAACGTGTGTAACGAGATTAGATGTAATGGAAGAAGGAGGCGGGAACCCGGCGAACATTCAACAAACTTTAATATCAAAAATAAAACAAATACAAATGAAAGTAAAAGACAGCAGCCCCTCACGGACGACTGCTATCACATATAACAAAACAAGTCCAGGCCTGGCCTCCCTCTATCTCCACTGTCATCGTGCCTTCTTTTACGCTTCCACTCCTCCGTGAGAGATACGAGACTGGTGTGTCGCGCAGGTGGCGCTCATCAGTAATCGCACCACCGGCCTCATGATGCTCTCTCACGCCCTTATCCTGCTCGCCACAACGTGTAATTAAGAGACTTCGCAAACAAACTTTTGTTGAAAAATGAAACAGCCAACTGTATTGGATCTGACAGCAGCTGCATCACAAACCTTAAGTAAACGATTTCATAATGCTCGGTCTGTAAATTACAGTTTAATATGGATAATCTTTTCAATGAGTGGGCGTTGATACTATTTCTTATGCAATGATGACGTTAGCCAATCATAACAGTGGTCGTTTACTGACAAACCTCAATGGGCGCCCTTTCAAAATGGATCATTTCAGACAGAGGATCTGAATGAAGGCTGAAAATAATTGTTTTTCTGCATATATATTTATTTATTTGTGGTGAAAAACTTTATTAACATTATAAGTGAACCTCAAGGAACATATTCAGTGTTCCATGTCATGACCCCTTTAATATGATAGTGCCAAATTGTCAAATGACTTTTAAAAGATTAAATGGGCAAAATAAAATTTTGCTCAAAGGAAAGTCGGTTTTAGCCCATTCATTCATTTATTTATTTATTTTTTATAAATAAATAAACAAATAAATAATGGGCGAATGTTAAGATAAATTGTATTTTTAAATTATTTTTATGTATTGATTCAGCAAAAATAAATAAATACAAATATGTAAACTATTTCTTTAGTAAAACTATACCAATCTATATTTTTAGTAAAAATAAATAAATAAATAAATAAATAAATACATAGACTATTTGTCCATTTAGTTATTTTTATTTATTTTTTATTTGAAGATTTATGAGTTTGAAAATTGTCCAGATTAAACCTCAGAACAAAATTAAAATGTTGTATCTTAAATAGTACATGTCCCACAGTGTTGTGCGTGTCACCTATCAAATATCTCACTACAGATCTAAACGGTTACTTATTCACCTCCTCTACCCTTTCTCTGTGCACTTGCTTTGCACTTAAAAGAGGAAGTTCCAAAGGCTTTTTTACACTATGCATTGATACTGTGCTTTTGCACGGGATGTGTGAAAATAGTAACGTTCACATCAACTGGAACTTTACAAAACTGTTTAACATTAATGTACAGCCTGGGGCAGGGGTCCATTTGATATAATTAAAGATGCTGCTGCTTAATTATCTGTGGTTAATGCTGATCTTCTTATGTATGTTTGCATTTTTCTGCAGTTTGCTTAGCTATATAGTTGACTCAATTTCTTGCATAATCCGTTTAGCTAGTTTTTAAACTTAGCTAACACTACTTTCCTAAACAATCAGACTTACGGTAAAATTGAGCTCTTTCGACTTGGCTCTTTGACAAGGAATTAACCACATTTATAAAAGTGAAGTTGTTGTTTTTTTGGCATCAATGTTTCCATGAAGAACTTTCCATGTATCATTTCCATTGTACAAAAGTTTGTGTGTATTGGAAAAAGGTTCTTCAGATTATACTGAGATGTTCTTCACACTAAGAAAAAACAAAATGGTTCCTTTAAGAACCCTTCACTGACGGTTTTTTGGGGAACCTAGAATGGTTCTTCAATGGCATTGCTGTACCATTTTGGAACATTTATTTTTAAGAGTGTAGCCACCAGAACACCTTGGCAACCACTAACAACCCATCATAAATCCTTAGGTACTGCATAGCAACACCATGGAAACCATATCCAAGTCATCGCAAGTTTTGTATGGTAAACCTCATGTTTCTTCAGAAAGGTATAAATCTAGTTATAGTTCACGTTTATTCAATTGTGATGCAAAACTTGTGCTGCATTAAAATACACAGATCATTCATTTAGTCAGTAGATTTACTGTGATTGAGCTTCATTTCCCCAGATGTCACCCCTCATCAGGTTGTCACGGTGTGAAAGGAAGAGGCTGACCGTGCTTCCTGTAGCAGCCCAACAAAGGAAATGAGGTCACAGCCTCAGCCTGGTGAGGAAACTCTGCTGTTATTATTAAAAATGAATATGGCTGTTTCTGGATTTGAACCTGAACCATGTGTAAATTAAATACAAAACCAATGCATTCCCTCAGCTAAACGTTTCAAGCCACGTGCTGTTTGTCAAGTGTTATTAGGCAGACAAAAAAAGTTTGAAGCATTGTTCTACTTTCAAAAGGGCCCAGGGATAAGTGACAATTCAAGGAGTTAGCGGCTGAATCTGACTGAATTAATGAGATTTTTCACAGTTATTATAACAAGCCCTGCACAGCCGGTTACAAAACACGCTACACTCGCTACTGTTTCACGACCAAATCAGGAACAGCCCCCATATGTCTCTCCTGCTCACACTCTTTATTTCGTTCTCTTTCTTGCTTCATATCTGTTTTTCACTGTTTCAGACAGACAAACAATTACTGATACATATGCCTACTGTGAAAACTGCTTTAAATGGGCTTGAAAGCAATTACTTATTCACTGGTGCTTAGGAACAGGAAACAAAGAGTGCAAAAGGGTGAATCTCACAAAACCTGTCAAAAACATGCCTGGGACATTGTTTCATCCCAAAATCAAAAGAAAAAAATGGGAAAAATACATTTTTCTTTTAAAAAATGAAAGAACATTTCATGTAAAATACATTAAGATTTTTTTTCCATTGTTATATTATCCTAATAATGTAATGACATTTGAACACATTAGCCACAAATTCACATTATAATGTAAAATGAAACATGATTATATTACAATATCAAAATTGAACATACATTTATTAAGCTAATTAAAAGTATCTAAACATTTGAATTTTATTAAATATTAAACATGACTATTTTTGCTTAAGGTGCAAAAAGTGCAAGGTCTAAAATGTGTTTTTTAAAAGTTGAAAACTACTTTTAACATGAGTGGTGCATTTTTAGAATGCACGATAAGCTACAAAAGACGCGAGGGCAACGGTTAAGACTTCCGTCTAGTGCGTGTTTACATTGAAAAACAATGGAAACTCTTGCCCGCCTTGTGATGCCGCGATCGACTTCGAGTCTTCATCTGGAGCGCCGAATGAAACACGCGGGGCATCAGAAGATGAACCCGGTAGAATCACCGCAGCACTCGCGGGTTGCAACACTGTAGAGGGGGGCGTGGTCTGGGGACGCATCGTCGGATTGTCCCACACCGTCACCCTCAAGTCACCCTGTCCACCAGCCGAAGTACAGCCTCTCGTGGAGGATGTAGATCGGGGTGTGGATGAAGGGGACTCTCACTCGAATGAGATCATTGAGTCTAGACCTTAGTGTTGCGATGGCCATGTTCCCACAGAAGGAACATGAGTCATCTACAAGCGCTGTTTTAGCGTGTTCTAAGCCCAAACACGCAAAGCAGCGATTGTGCCCATCAAAGGAAGACAGGAAACGACCGCACCCAGAAGAACACGGGCGAGACATCTTTAAAAAGACGTGCCACGTGCAGCTCTTTTAGAGGAAAACTCAGCGATGCTGAGGCGACCAGGGAGAAACACACAGACTGGCAGATCACTGCTCAGATCGCAGGCAATGTGAACTCGCACCGCCTTCACACCAACACCGGAGAGTTCGCTCGTCTCGAAGAAGATGATGTCACAGGATTTGGCTTGTGGAGTGAAGAGAAGCTCTTGGCTCCGAAGCGAAAAAATATCTGCATGTTGCCGGCGTCCACCTTTATACCCACGAGGTGGGGCGGAGATACGCTATGCAAATTCCGCAGACCCATGGCATTTCATCGCCATTGGCTCGTTTTATAATACACGAAGATTATTGGCTTTCTAGGTGAAACCCCCATTCTCCGTCATCCGACGTAACTCGGAGTGACTACGAAAGGGAACTCAAATCAACAAATTATGCGCTGGTCTCTCTTTGTCCAACATTTTAACCTGGAAATTCGCTTTAAAAAAGGCAAGGATAACGTTTTGGCCGATGCCCTATCACGGTCGTTTAACTCTGAGTAAATCTATATTCTATGTAGATTCTTTGTGTGTGAGGGTGTTACGACCTGTGTTTATGTAGCTTATTGTTTTCTTTATTGCTCTGTTCCTCTTCTCTCTCTCTCTCTCTCTCTCTCTCTCTCTCTCTCTTTCTCTCTCTCTCTCTCTCTCTCTCTCTCTCTCTCTCTCTCTCTCTCTCTCTCTCTCTCTCTCCTCTCTCTCTCTCTCTCTCTCTCTCTCTTTTTTTCTGTTTGTCTGATTTCTAATAGGTTGCCCAATGATGGGGTGTATGAACGCCATTGCTTGTCCAGTCGGGGCGTGGTCCTTATAAGGACGCTGCTGGCAGCCGTCTCGGAGCTCATTGTTGGTTCGGGTTGAGAGCTCCGGAATCCCTCCTCCGGCCGATGATCAAATTAGTGTTGTCAAATTAGTTTTAAGTGAACGTGCATCCTGGTGTAACATCTGAACCTATCTTCCTTATGTCTAACAACACATCCTTAACAAATGTGAAGCGTAGGGGTGTCCTGACTTATTTATTTTGAAACTAGTTTGAGCTCTGTTTCTTTGGTAGGGAGTTAGGTAAGCTAAAAGTATTTTTTTTTCATATTGGTTTAGGTTACTTATTCTCCCCTTTTTTCTTTTTATATTTTACAATTTGGCCTTTGGGACACCCTGAAGAGATGCTCTTTATTCCACTTGTTATCTCTTAAATAAATTTATTATCTTTTCTGCTTAATTTTGTGTAATTTGTTTGATTATCGACCGGAGTGATTCGTTGCTGGGATTCCATACCACAACCCAAAATTATTTATTACGCCTCTTAAATGTTTTCCGATTTCCCCTAGACACGGGGCGTAATACCTTAAATGCTAAATTCAATGTACTCTACCTTAGTTTTTCATGTTATGTTATGTTGGTATGTAAAGACATAAGATCAGCAGATCTTAAACAGATTCTTAAATTTGTAATCCCACTGTCACGGTTTGGGTTTGAGGAGATGAGGCGAGAACTCAAACGCAGAAGAAATAAGGCTTTTATTAATCAAAAAATAAAACAAAAACAAACAAAAACTACCCCGAGGGGGACAACATAACATGACTTGACTTGACCACAGGAAGAACACACAAGGGTAAAAATACCATGTACAAATGACAACGAGCACAGGACTGCAAACACAAGGAGAATAAATAGGGAGCAAACAAGGCAGGTAATAAGGGAGGGCGGGTGGGACAAATTTACCAATAATCAGGTAACAAGATGGGAAGGAGACAATGGACAGGAGAGCACATGGCACAAGGAAACACATGGCAAGCCATGTGCTCACACCAAACATGACAAAAACACAAGCTGCGTGCTACACAGTACAAGACAAAACATGACTGAACGCAATCACATTTTAGTGTCACTGTCACTAAATATAGATAGATCCGGGTCCCTAACACCCGAATATGTGATAGTGACTGGCAAAACATTCATGCATTTAAGGGTTAATTAAAGAGTTTGTTCAGTGTCTTTGTAAAGGCTATTCCTCTATTAGGCTATTCCACAATTGGCACATAATTTCTATTTTGATTTCCTGCCATAAAATGGAACTAAATGTGTTAAATATAAAAGCGGATCATGGCATTAATTACAGTTAATTATTTTAATATACTAATTTGTGGTTTATAGATTTAACACGGCAAAACTTAAATCTTTCCAAGAAAGTAACCCCCTGCGGTAGCCCCGGGTGGGAATGACTCTTTTAGAAACTTTTCTTTGTAAGGCACTAAGACAAAGACAAAACTGTACAAAGAAGATGTATAGCCCCACTCTGAGAACATCACATTCAAATATTTGCCTCTATTTTCTCTACATCTCCTTTTCCCCTTCATCTTTTACCACCCCAATCCATCCATTTTTCATTCAGAATTCCTCTTGACACCAAAAATAGGGGTCCCTTTAGCTCCCCTGACGACCTGAGCCCTCGGCATAATCTGTGATGTCATAGGGCACGATCCTGTCACCGTGGAAACGCCACTCTAACAGCAAGCGTTCCCAGGCGTGTGAGGTTACGCAGCCACTGTGTGCCGTGTAAGGTGTAGCCTCACTCTGCATATGTTTGACAATGTGGCCTTATTTCGAGGTTCCTCTCACACCAAACCATTAATTCTTTTTAATTAGCTCTGGCTGTCCACTCCAGAAGACCTCAGACATAACGAGAGCTTTTAGGCAGAAGAAAAGGGAAAAGAAGGGGGTGTCGTTTCAAGTGCAAAAAAAAAGAGGCACAGTCTGGCAGTCATGTGACAGGCCTCACGTATCTGAAGTGATATATGACTTTCAATATAACTTTGATATTGATTTTTTAATAGGATAAAAAATAGGGAGATTGTTTACTCCAGGACATTTTTCTTTTGAAATTATAATTTTAAAAGTTATTGCAGTAAGGGTGACTTAAATTGATCAAAAGTGACAGTAAAGCATTTATAATATTAAAAAGATAGCTTTTTCAAGTTTAATTTTTTTTGTTCTTTTGAACTTTCTATTTATCAAAGAATCCTGAAACTACACAATTACAAAAAAATATTAAGCAGCACAACTTTCGACAAAATATTTTTGTGCAGCAAATCAGAATATTATAATGATTTCTGAAGGATGATGTGACACTGAAGACTGGAGTAATGATGCTGAACATTTTGATTTGCCATCACAAGAATACATTACATTTTAAAATATATTTTCATACAGTAGATATAAAATATATAGCACAATATTACTGTTTTTATGACAGGGTGGCTGTAATGAAGCGCCCAACGAAAGGGAACAAAAACAGTCTTTGATAAAATAAACTAGGAACACTCGGAGAATAAATAACACAACCATGTTAACTTTGTCGATACCGGACAACGTACTAAACAAAACAAAGGGCTTACATACACGTTCAGGGAGTAAAGGATCAAGGATAAAACGGAACAATTGTGGGAACTGATAAACAATCAGGGGACAACAATCACTAACTAGAGAACTAAGACAGGCAAAACAGGAACAGAACACAGTAAAAACGAAAATACACATTATATTTTACAGAATTTTTTTAATGCAGCCTTGGAGATTCTGGGGTTATTGTAAATTTAGTATGAAAGACAGAATAAGACAGCAGCGGTTTTGAATTGTGCAGGACAACAATATAAACCTAAATTCCACCGAAATTACCGGGAACAATTTGTCCCAGGATTTTTTTTTCTTCCAGGCCTGTTGCTGTCAGCGTTTCCACCGCGAACTAAAGTACTGTGAAGATTAGGCAAATAGTTTGGTGACGTAGGACTGCGCGGTACTTTACAGTTCCTGCTGGATTCCATCCTCTGAATTTAGCCTGAACCTCGTCGTCGGCCCATCGTCTTATTTTTTTAACTCCATTGTTGATACGTATAGCAGACAACTGTTACTGCACGCACCACAACAGATGGTGGTTGAAATAAAATGCTGGGGGGAGTCAACCAATCAAAATGCGGCATGAACCAATCAGCATGTTCAGCGTCCAAGTCACACCCCTGAAAGTTCCTGAACTTTGAAAAAGTACCACCTCGCGTTAACAGGGACTTTCGGAGGGGGAAATATTTACCCGGAACTTCATTTAGATCCTGGTTCCTGTGGTCTTAACTCACGGAGTACCACCCCAATGTCCCTAGTTCCTGGGGAAAGTTCCTGGCTATAGAAAATTCCTGCTGGAGAAAACTTTTACTGCTAAACTTTTGACTCATAACTTTATAGGGCCTTTGTAACAACTTCTCAATATGGCAACTAGCCCCATTCCTCCATCCTTCAATATTTTCCACATGGATGACTCATTTTCCTGTCATTAGACAGTAAGCATTTCAGTGCTTTAATCTCAGAGTGACCCATTACCAATTACCAATGAAATGGACTTCTTTTTTCATTTCACTGTCTGTTTTATGCAGATAGACATAGCTGGCCCAACAGTTTAACATTGTATCTTATTGTATCAGGTCTTTTTGCAAATGTGTGTATGGTCAGCCACATGAGCACCACCCCACCCAAAACCACAATGGCCATCCACAGTTGATGATGTGACTCTTGATATACTAGTCTATTCAAATATAATAATCGTTTAATACCCTCTGAGAACAAGTGAATACAGGCAATTGTTACATAAAAAAGAACATGATATTAAAATTAGAGGTTTGTAGTTTTTTGTCCATGTATGTCAGCTTTATATACTGGTGTATTCATAAAAGTTTACATAAATCCACTTTTTTTTTAGATGAACGTTTATACAGTCTTTCTCTTCCGGGAAAACAAAGCACACATGACTCATCCTGCACAACACATATTTTTATCCAATCACTCTCAAAAAATAAGAAGGTCCCTCCTGCTAACAGCATATGCAATAACCTAATATCAGTGTTGTCACTGTTAACTAAAATGATTTAAAATTTGTTTTTGTTAATTTAAATAAAGCTGAAATAATATAAAATGTAAATATTACATGAAAAAATTGGTCTTGGCAACTAACTGTAATAAAATCAGATGAAGTACTAAAATTACAAACTAAAACTGAAATAATATAAATTAAAACTAGATAAAACTAGAACTAAGTGCTCTGCTATTTACACAGCAGCATGTACACCATTGAGAGCCATGAATCTGTTGTGCAGACACAGACAGAAAATGTCTTATATCAAATCTGTACTTTTGGGTGAAAGCACGAGCGATTGGTCTCACGTCTCATATCTCGGACTGATTCATGCTGCCTCATTGCGGGGGTTTGGAAGGACAGATGGCCACTGTGGGAGAGAGAGGAAAGAGTCTTGCGGGTGGAGGAGGATCTGTCCACCTCTCTCCCTCTCACTGCCAACACCGTCAGTCATGAAACACAGCTCCCCCTTTCAAGAACAGCCTAGAAACATTTCACCGTGAGTGACACGAGCACGTTTGCCATACGGGTTTTGTCCATCTACTCCCACTGAGTGCACATAAAAGGATTAAGGAGTTGCGTTTTTATGTTCATTCTCAAGACAATTTGAAATGATGATTGAACTTTTGGTGACCCTGATGTGTAGAAAACACCTCATCGTTTATTTTCTATGCATTTGTGAGCTTGCCTTGGAGTCCTATCTTAAGTGGGACAGAGACCTTTTAATAATTGTCAATCTGGCACACTGCACACTGCTTTGTGGGGCCACAGCAGTAGGTAACACTCTTTATCAAGCATCTAAAATTATATATGTGTCTGAATTAAGAGCATTTAATTAGCTCTGGTATCAGAAAACAGACTTCCCGAAACAGGTCAAAATATATATGGTTTCTTAATTTCTTAGACATCTCATCCCACTCCTCCATTGCTAATTCCAAAATGTAATTTTAGAGCTAGTAACGGAGGCTTGAGCCATTAGAAGCAGACTAATGCAGTTATTAATGCAGTTGTTAGAGAGAGAGAGAGAGAGAGAGAGAGAGAGAGAGAGAGAGAGAGAGAGAGAGAGAGAGAGAGAGAGAGCGAGAGAGCTTGAGCATGTGTGAATTACCTGAGTCTTTGTGTCTCTCAACAGTGTTCGGCAGCAATGTCTCTTAGCGAAACTGTAATTTTATCTGCTTCAAGAACAGAGCCGTTATGGCTAGTGAGAAATGTCAAGTAGCTTTCAAGTTGCTAAACTATTTTACTGATAAAATCTTCAGAGCAGCACTGACTGTGCGAGTGTGTGTGTGTCTGTTCTTTATGTGTGCGTTTGGGTGGGAGTGAGAGCGAGAGATGTTTTTATCCTATTGTTTACTCTATTAATTTGCTTGGTCAGTGTCGTTGTGGGTTTTGGTTCTTTTGCTGTTGTAGGCTGTAAGGACCTTTAAATAACTGAAATAATTTGGTGAAGCGATATCCACATGTGATGCAGGGCTGCCAACTCACGCCACACATGTATCATTTTCTCGCGCAGAGAGACGCAAAGAGGACACTGACACCGACAGACAAGACAGATCAGGTTACTTTTTATTTAAAATAAATACTCAGCTCTCAGATTCTGTCAATTTTATTACGAAATTCATACAATAAATACCGTTTTGGCACTTGTAAATGTGATGTGACAGATAGGTGTAGTGCCTCAGTTTATGCGGCATGTGAAACGCTCTAGTTAATACAAACCAAAATAAACAGAATGAACAATTTGTTTAAAGATATAGTACAACTTACCGAAATGAATAGGCCTCATACATCAATCTGTGTTTTTCAACCGCGGGAATAGGTCAATAAAACAGCTGGAGAACAATGTCACATTGTTACCTCAGGAAAGCCATTTAATGACCATAGCACGTTAGTTGGCTAGAAAAAAAATAGCTATAGAGAGGAGTAGTTTGCTAAATATGTGCACTACATTACATATTTATTATATTTTTTACTTGTATCATTAAAATAGTATAACGTTGTTATTATAATAAAAACGATCATTATATTTAATTTGAGTTATTTTTAACCTTTAATAATAATGCAGCTGACAGGGCTCTCAGTGTGTTACCAGCATTAGGTGAGTAATTTTTCTCTTCAGAAAAATTAAAATGTATCTACTGTGCCTAATATTTATCCACATGAATCGATATCGAATCAAGATTGGAATGAAATCACAAGAATTGAATTGTAATAGTGAAATTTGTGTCAAGTAATAATAAAAAAGTAGCCTACGAGTCATTGTACCATGTAGCCAAAACATTGTAACATGCTGTCACTAAACTTAATAAAATTCTGTTCAGTTACCACATGTTATGACAATCACAATATACCTATGAATATCAGTGTGAACATTCTTCAGAACATCTCCTTTTGTGCTCCATGCATGGAAGAAATTAGAATGTTCATTTTTAGTATAACTGTCCCTTTAAGAACATGACTGCATGTTGCAACATACTCTGACTGTGACATGACTGAGTCTCACTTAAGCCTTTCTATGAGAAAAATGCTGAAGTTGACGTTGTAAGTATATTTTATGCCTATGGGCGAACTGCCAGAATGAATATCTTTCTCTCGCTCTTCTTCCCCCTTCATAAGGGTACCGGGTGCATTGTGGAAATCCGTTTATGTTGCCCTATCTGGTGAGTGATCTGCGGATAACTTAATTGAATAATTCTATTGAAAACGTGCCATCAGGGAGTATAAGGTTTCCCTTTAAATCAGTGAACTTTAATCGGGTAAGTGGAGGCACTTCCTGTTTGGCCTGTGAGCCGTGCAGAGGCAGTGATGGGCTCTTCCTCCCACAGGGCCAAAGGCGGCCTCACGTTTCTCACACAGGAACACGCCGCCACACACTTTAAAACCCACAGACTAAGACCTTATAATCTAGCAGAACTGCAGCATTTGACACAGATTTCGATACAGGTTGTTCACTGAGAAACAAAAGCAACAGTATGTTTGTGTTGAGACTTCACAAACACTCATTTAATGTTTTTATTGTTCAATCTCCTTGAGTAATTTCCTCTTTGCTTAAGTAGATAAACCAGAAAGCTTATGGTTGTAATTAATTTGCATTCGTTTACAGTTCATCTGTATGGGCTGTCATGATTATCGTAAATTCTGACCTATATTGAAACATAACGTAGTCTGATGGGATGCCATATGTTCCTTGATGGATGGTAAAATACTCTTCACCAGGTGTCGCTAAAACCTGTATCTCCTTATTAGCAGGTATAGGTGATTTAAATTTGTATTTAATTATTTCCTTATTTTTGGAATAGCATGCATAAAAACCCATATTACCTGACAGAAATGCAGGAACAGCTGTCCTGACAAATCACAACTCACTCTGTAACTGCTGTAGACTAGAAAAGTAAGGTGGCCCAGTAGTGCACAATACAACGGAAATTTAAAAAGCAAATTTAATTCACAACACAATGAAATTAAGCCACAACACAACGGAAATGAGCCACAACACAATGGAAATGAGCCACAAGACAATGGAAATAAGCCACAAGACAACGGAAATAAGCCACAACACAACGAAAAAAAGCCGCAATACAACGGAAATGCTCCTGACCACCAGAGGGCTTTCAGAGCGCGATAACGTTAGTTTTCCTTGCCATTGTTCTATAGAGTCGGCAGTCTAAAAATATATCAACACCACGATAGTTTCAACAATATGTAGCTAACCATTGTATATAGACATTTATTAGGCTAATTCAAAATCAACTATGTGTATTATAGCTGCATATGTATACTCTAGAATGCTTTGACCAGCTTCCACAGCGCACGATCGCTAAGAGAACTACAGGTGACTTTTTTCCAATACCTCCCTTCATGTATTTACAGTAAACAATTATTTTTAGGAAATTTCTGTAATATAATATAATAATATAATATAATGTATAATATAATTTCATATATTATATGAAACATTTCATTTTAATATAATTGTAATATTTCAAAGGTTGTAGTTCCTAACCAGACTTACTAGGTGAAATTGTGCCAATAGATATGCACAGTACACAATTTGTTTTTCATAAAAACAAACATTAGGCCTACTGTAATTCACCTAAAGGTTTTTTTTTTTTTTTTTTTTTTTTTTTTTTAAAGCTTGTGGTAGGTTTCTAGTGACCAGACTGACTTATTACAGGTGAAATTGTGCCAATACCTTTATGTAATTCTGCAATTCACCAAATGGTTTTTATTTTTATTTATCAAATTATAAGTTTTAACCGCTTGGTGGAATTGCCAGACGTTTCCTTAGGGATCATGCGCTGTGGAAGCAGGTCAAAGCATTCTAGTAAATATGCAGCTATAATGCATGTAGGTGATTTTGAATTAATAAATGTCGATATACAATGGTTAGCTACATAATGTTGAAACTAATCGTGGTGTTGATATATTTTTTATTGATATTGCTGACTCTATAGAGCAATGGCAAGGAAAACTAACTTTATCGCGCTCCGAGAGCCCTCTGGTGGTCAGGGGCATTTCGGTTGTGGCTTTATTTCGTTGTGTTGTGGCTTATTTCCGTTGTGTTGTGGCTTATTTCCGTTGTGTTGTGGCTCATTTCCATTGTGCTGTGGATTCATTTTGTTGTGTTGTGGCTTAATTCCGTTGTGTTGTGGATTTATGTTTGCTTTTTAAATTTCGTTGTGTTGTGCACTACTGGGCCACCGTAATAATGAAATGAAAAATGCAAAAGAGAGTAGGTCTGCACGTCTTTAGGAAATCAGAAATGCTTTGCATGTCAATCATTTTAAACATTCTATAGTCACGTGGTGAAGGTTTGACTGCCTTTGTGAAAAATAAGTGCACTCAACTGTAATGAATGTTCACTTATAGTGCACATCAAATCTTAAAAGTATATAGATATGCAGATGATAAAAGATTAATCAAATTAAAGGCAGCTTAAGTTAAAAAAAATGTACCTTGTGATATATAATTTAAAAAATTTGCATCGCGCAGGTGGCGCTCATTAGTAATCACACCACCGGCCTCGCGCCATTCTCCCACGGCCCTCGCCCTCGTCCTGCTCGTCACAGTTTTATTTAAAGTACATTTGAATCATGTATGAAAGAAATACAGTATACTTAGTTTGGTGTGTTAATAACATAATAACATGTAAAGTAACTGATTATTATTTAACTTGTGCATTATTATTTGATATACATTTAAAGTTAATATATTTTAAAATGCACTTAACTTCATCAATACAAATGTGTAATTAAATACATGAAATAAATGAATATAATTTAAATACAATGGAAGCATATCATCTACCATTCGGCAGTACACTTTAACCACTTTAACCTTTAACCTTTAACCAAAATATAATTATGAAATTACATATAAAGGTGTACTTAAGTCTGCTTAAGTAAAAAAGAAAAATAATTTTAAAAAAACACTATGCTAAAGTGTACTTGTTTTTGACATTGGTGGTTAGTGTTAGCCTCTGCTGGTAGATTTCATAAGTACACCACCTGGTTCTAAAAAGCATACTGACAGATTTTATTTTATATTTTTAAAGGGGCCTTGTGAGCAACTGCTATTGAGATGAATGGGAATGTTAATCATATTCCCCAGGTTTTTATAGCCCTCCTTGGTTTTAATTTGCTGACATGGAGTACAGGGTTTTGAAAATATGTTTGTTGTTACGTTAGCAAAATGTTGAAAGTTACCAAAACATCAGAAATTTGTACTACCTTTAGCTTGTCTTAAAATGGCTTATCACTAACTCCACCTGCTACACACGGCCACACTAATCGTTTTATCTGCAGGAAACAGCAATAATGCCTTGCTAATGATAAATGCAATAAAAGTTAGTGGTTTGAAGTGCTGCTAGCCCTTTTTTCCTCTACCTGCAACAACATTAGCAGGTTTGCTAGTCTAAAAAAAAACTCTCACTATACTCTCTCAATAGTCCGTCCAAACAAGGGCGTAGGTTTAGGGGGGGACGCTAGGTACTTGTCCCAATCAATATTTTGAGATGACAAATTTGTCCCCACCAATATTTAGCAAGCTCCTTTGAACTGCTATTTTGATATTTGCGCTGCATTTGGATCTTTTCGCTGCTATTTGGATCGATTCCAACGGCCAGGACGACGACAGTACAAGATACGCCGTAATTTGATTGGCGGCGGGGTATCTGACAGGCAGGCTACACGCACGGGCCGGGACTACTTTTTGTGCTTGCACTCACTGGCAGCGAGCGGGTTGGGTGGTGTGTGCCTGTGTGTGTGTGTGTGTGTGTGTAGACACATGTGCTGGAAAAATATGTTGGCAATGTTAAAAAGGCAAAAGTTAACACTGTCGGTTATTCAAATATAATGAATCATTATTTGATTGATAATATCCAAATAACAATATCTGGTAGGAGGGTTAAACTTGCTAGCCATAGGATAGACTACAAAATTAATTTACCATTTTGTATGCAGGAAAAGATATAGCATCAAACCACAACAGATTTACATTTATTCATTTAGCAGACACTTTTTATCCAAAGCGACTTACAATTGAGAACAATAGAAGCTGTAAACCTAGGATAACAATATTCAAGTTTTATGACCCTTCCCAGTTTAATCTAATGCACTTTTTTTTTAAGAATAGAACGGGGGAGGGGGGGATGTCCCCACCAAACCTGAGACCAAACCTACGCCCATGAGTCCAAAAGAATTCCTTCACTCACTTGGGTTTATTTTCACTTGGGAAAGATTTCTGTGGGACATAATTGTGTTAGTCTTTGAGACCCAAACAATGTGGATACTTGATTGTCTTTTTGTTGTACACCGGATGTGCAAAGCATGTGCAGCTAAGTGTTATTGCAAGCGGCAGTTCATGTAAATAAAGCCAGAGAGAGGCAGAACCTGCAGAAATTGTGTTCTTTGAAGATCGAGAGATTATGAGACATTCAAATGTGCCATATTCAAGTACCCTGCATGTACGCATGAAAGGTTGATGGATCTCTCTCTACCAGTTAACAGGAGCGAGCATGCAGCAACGGGAAGCGGTGATCAATCGCAGGCAGCCTCTCAGAGTGCATTTATTAACATCTCCCTCACAAACCAAATTAATCCAGCAGTAATGTGGATTAATGGGCCTGTGCACAAAGCCACAGACAGATTGGGCCTCCGGTAAGCGCAGCCACTGCAGTGCCGAGTATTAACTTCACAAACGGCTTCCTTTGTTTCCTGTTTCTATCATATGTGTTAAGATCCAATTACTGTGTTTGTGCGGAGTTGAAGAGAGACTGGTGTCCTGCAAAGACAAAGGCTGAAATACTTTAGACAGCTTAGGAGCAGATTCACTGTTATTATGACTCCTTAGCACTGTTGTGGTTTATTAGCCACAGCTAGCATTGTAGCATTGTGTGTGTGTTTGTGTGTGTGTGTGTGTGTTGGGGGGGGGGGGGGGGGGGGGGGGTATACACTATTGTAAAGTGTATACACTTTACAATAAGGTTCCATTTGTTAACATTAGTTTATTCATGTTAGCATAACAATGGAAAATACTTCTATTACTCTTCTTCTATTAATCTTAGTTAATGTTAATTTCAACATTTACCAATACATTATTAAAATAAAAAATGTATATCTGTTCATATTAATTAGTGGAACTATGAACAGTTGTAGCCTATATTTTTTTTTTATTAACTAATGTTAACAAACTACTGTTACAAATGCATTGCTCATTGTTAGTTAGCATTAACTAATGTTAACTAATGGGACCTTATTGTGAAGCATTAAAAACAATTAAAAATTAAATAACTAATAAAAATATTCTCTCTCTCTCTCTCTTTCTCTCTCTCTCTCTTTCTCTCTCTCTCTTTCTCTCTGTCTCTCTCTCTCTGTCTCTCTCTCTCTCTGATTAATTGGATCAATCGATTAAGCTTATCATTAAATTAATGGAATTGATTTTAATTTGATTGTCAGTCCTAGTTATGATTAATAATTTAATTGAATAAATTTAGCTTTGTATAAAACAATCAAAGTCTGTTTCATGTGCTCATTTAGATAGTTTAATGGTTGAATGGCACTATCTGTGCTCTCAGGTGGAGAAATACATATATATTATGCAACATTGCCTTGGTATTTGACAAAGATGTATCCATTTTCTAATTTTTCACAGGGTGTGTGGCTTGTGTAGCTTAGAGATCATGCTTCTTTTCTTTTAGAGCTTTTAACAAAACCCTTCCTCACTACGGTTGTACATCATTACAAACAGACATTAAACAGCATTAAAAAGACCAAGTTATCTCCTAAAACACAGTGTCTATACAGTATTTGAGCGATTGATTTTCTGAAGTGTAAGACCTACAGCGACCCAAGCAGAGAGGAATGGGTTTCTATGGGACATGCTCATTAAATGCTCATTAATGCTGCTAAATTGTATCTGCCAAATCCAATGAAATGAGCACCGGGACGGACTTGCTGGGAATTTTTATTAATCTATTAGGGATAGCTGATATAATCCCTGTTCGCTTCCAAAATAGTTATCTGGTATTTTACGAAATGGGGTGAAATAATGGAACATGGATTAAAGCCTAATTGAGGTGTAATGTAGGTTGTATTTCAGATATATATAGCCTATGTAAAAAAAGCCTCACATCATTAAACTAATTAATATCTATGAGCTTAATAAAAAGATGCAAGACCAGTAACTACACTGAAAGTGACACACACACACACACACACACACACACACACACACACACACACACACACACACACACACACACACACGCACGCACGCACGCACGCACACACACACACACACACACACACACACACACACACACACATTCATTTTCTCTGATGAATAGAAGGATCAAAATAACTTGCTGAGTTAAACTGTTAATTTCTTTAAAAATAAAAAGAGAAAACAAAAGTAAAATCTTACTGACCCCAGACTTTTGAATGGGTTGAAATCTCACCCACTTTTTATTAGACTTTTGTTTGAAGAATTTGTCAATGTTGCCTAGGAAAAGCAACTCAGACATTAAAGTTATCTCATTTGTGACTTTTATTTCCTAGTGTGTTTGTGTGTGTGTGTGGTGCATGAAGTGTTTGCGCCCATGTTTTTATATTTAAACACTTTTTTTTGTAGGAGAGGAAACAGAAGTTTGCTTTCCGGTGCTCTCCACTCAGCTCCACAGACTGAGCCTCTAATTAAAGTGATTTGTGACTCATTTGCAGTATTACAGGTTACAGATGGAACCGTCTTGATCTGCCAAAGCTTCCTTTCAGCACAGAGCGATCCACTGAACAAGGATAGAGAGAGAAGACAAATAACTAGATTTGTAAATTTTCAAGGTGAGTATCAATATCAATCCTTGGGCTGAAACGTGAGAAATGGAAAAAGATGCACACACTCTTGACACCTGGTTTTGTTATAGTTTTATATAGTTTTATGGTTTTATATAGTTATGTTTTTTTTTTGTTGCCAAATTGGTTTGGAACAGTTGTTGAATAAACAATTGAACTGACAAATTATGCCTGCCTATATGTTTGATTGACAGTTTTATTGATCACTGAGATAGCATTGACTTGGAATTAAGCTGGTTCCATATAAAAATTAAATTTGAAAAAGTAGCTTAGATATAGTAAACTACTTTTGTCATATTGCTGTAGCTTAGCTTGCTACATTTCCCATGGTGGTAGCTTCAGTGTAGTGAAGCTACATTTAATGTAGAGTAACTGCTAGCTTAGCTCACTACATTTTCTAAGTAGCTTGCCCAACACTGATTTCTCAGTTCTGTTTTCTCATTGTTTGATCGTTCTCAGGGGTTCCTTGTTAGTCATTAGCCCTCATGTTTCCATAGTTCCTTTATTGTGTATTGAAGTATGTAATCCTTCCATGTTTCAGGTCTTTTCATATTGAAGTTTTGTTCATGGTTTGTTTCATGTTTTGGAGTTTGTTTATACTTTTGGATTTTATTTACACTGTAAATAAACTGCACTTGGGTTCCCTTTCGAGGGCTTTGCGTGACTGAGTCTGAAGCACTACTGTCAACTAGTCCAATGGAATGAATGAAGCGTCACGGGCGGGTGACGTCATGACCAGGAAGATATAAAAGCACATCCGGTGCAATGCTCGCGTTAGCTTTTGTGCCTCAGCAAAGCGCTCTGTGTCAAAACTGTCTGTTATATTTATTGTTGTCTGTCTCTCATTTATATTGTTATTATGGCGAAACAACTATTTAAAGCCTGTGCTTCTCCTTGCCCTCGTTATATCACGGGTCGAGATACACATGAGCTTTGTGTAGTTTGTTTGGGAGTGGAGCATGCGATGTCAGCCTTAGAGGGGGCTGACTGTCAGCATTGTGAGCGTCTCCCGCTCCACATGCTCCGCTCCCGTCTGTCCACATTTGAGGATGATGGACAGGCTCGCGAACCTCGGGGTTCTGGACCCGCGGCTGCCGAGGCAGCTCGGAGAAGGCTCACTTGGGGTTCGCAAATGGATCTATCGGCGGGGTTGGAGACGGGCTCTGCCTTATCTCCTCCTTTACCCGAGGGATCCATTGCTCTCTTGCCGGTGTTGGAAGCCCGTGCTGTGCCTTCTTCCCCCCGGGAAGAGAGCCCGATGCTTCAGTACTCTAGCTCTGAGGAGGTACAGTTACTGAGCATCGGTGAGAGTGACACAAACACTAGCAAAGAAACAATAAGGGGAGAGGATTCGCCATCCCTCTCCCCAGCAAATGAGGAGCTTATTGAGGTGATAACTCGTGCTGTAGATAAATTAAGCATTGACTGGCCAGCAGAAAAAAGAGATTCTTGTCCTAAAAGCAAATTAGACGAGCATTTTCTCACATCTAATGTTTCATCTCAATCACGGGCCCTTCCATTCTTTCCTGATCTACATAGTGAGCTATGTAGATCATGGAATAAACCATATTCGTCGCGTCTTTTTAGTCCCCATTTTCACACATATTCAAATATAAGGGGGCTGAAAGATTTTGGTTATGGGTCGATGCCCCCAGCGGAACAGACGCTCGTGAGCTATCTGTCTCCTGGGTCAGCATCGTCCCTGAAGGATCCCGTGTTGCCGAATAAACCACTAAAAACCACATCTAATTTAGTGGGTAAGGCTTATACGGTAGCAGGTCAAGCTGGAGCCTGTCTGCACACGATGGCAGTGCTCCAAGCCTATCAGGCAGATCTGCTGGGGGATATCGATAGGAGTGAGGGAGTTAGTAACGACGAAATTCGAGAACTTCGTCGGGCTACAGATCTTTCTCTCAGAGCTACGAAGGAGACCGCACGTGCTATTGGGCGGTCTATGGCAGCCCTCGTAGCTACTGAGAGACATCTTTGGTTAAATCTTGCAGATTTTAAAGATAAAGATCGGGCTTTCTTTTAGACGCCCCTATGTCTCTTTTCGGTGACTCGGTGAATTCGGTTGTTGAAAGATTTCAAGAAAATAAAAAACAATCTGAGAATTTTTAAAAATTCCTTCCTCGCCAAGTCCATCCCCCTGGGGATGCTGGGCGTGAGCATCCCCAGCCAAGCTCCTCGCACCTCGCACCGTGTGCATCAGAAAATAAGTGTTGCGTCTCGTGCTCCCCCGAATAAATCTTGGGGACCGAGCCAACACTCTCAGTCGAAGTCGGCTAAGTCTAAGCCGGATCTGAGGACCATTCTTATGGATAGGAAGGCTGTTCAAAAACAGTCAGTTCAGTTGTTTCCTGCCAATATGCTTCAGGTCGCCGAAGTGGCTGTTCCTTTAACACCAAAGACCACTCTCGAGAGACTGGTACCATTAGTAGATTTTCTAACAGAGTGGAAGAATCTGGCGAATATATCTCCTTGGGTCCTGCAGATAATAGAGAAAGGTTACAGAATCTAATTCGGTTCTCCTCCGCCTCGTTACAACGGGGTGTTACTCACGGTAGTACATCCCGAGCAGGCTCTGGTAATGGAGCAAGAAGTAGAGTCTCTCTTAGCAAAGGGAGCTATAGAACAGGTGTACTCCCCCGACAGAGAATCGGGGTTTTACAGCCGATACTTCATTGTTCCAAAAAAGAATGGGGGGTTGCGTCCAATTTTAGATCTCCGTTTGCTGAATCGTACAGTCATGAAAATGAAATTCAAGATGCTCACACTCAAACAGATAGTGACTTAAATCAGATCCGAGGACTGGTAGTCACGATAGATTTGAAGGACGCTTACTTCCATGTCTCCATCCTCCCTCAACACAGGAAGTTCCTGAGGTTTTCTTTCAGGGGCAAAGAATACCAATATCGGGTGCTTCCATTCGGTCTAGCTCTGTCACGTTCACGAAGTGCGTAGATGCAGCTCTGGCCCCGCTCAGGCTGCAGGGCATAGGCATTCTGAACTATATCGACAACTGGCTGATTCTGGCGGAATAAGAGCAGTCAGCAGTTCGGCATCGAGATGTCGTTCTCGCTCTTATGAAGAAATTGGGGTTGAGACTCAATGCCAAGTAGAGTGTGCTTTCTCCACTACAGAGAACCACTTTCCTTGGTGTGGTATGGGATTCAGTCACGATGCGGGCCACATTATCGCCCGTTCGTGTAGCTGCTATCATCACAGCCACAAAAGAGTTGAAGCTAGGCCAGTCACGCACTGCAAAACAGTTCGAGAGGCTGTTAGGCCTCATGGCAGCGGCGTCCAATGTGATCCCCTTTGGGAATTTTACCGCCAAGCAGAAGTGGATCTGTTTGCATCTCAGCATACGACGCACTGTCCACTTTGGTTCTCCCTCACGCAACCAGCCCCCTTGGGGTTGGACGCAATGGTACAGACGTGGCCGAGGGTACGTCTGTACGCATTTCCCCCTGTTGCTCTGCTCCCAGGAGTTCTGGAGAGAGTCCGCCAGGACGGAGTAAGTCTATTATTAGTAGCTCCACGCTGGCCAAGTCGAATTTGGTTTGCGGACCTAGTTCATCTCCTCGACGGCCCTCCTTTCGAGATACCTGTCAGGAGAGACCTTCTGTCTCAGGCAGGGGGCACAATATTTCACCCCCGACCGGAGATTTGGAACCTATGGGTTTGGCCTCTGAGGGGGCCCAAGTTTTAGAGAGTGGTCTCTCGACTGAGGTATTTGAGACCATTCTTAGCTCGAGAGCTCCAGCCACGAGGAAATTATTTATACTTAAGTGGAAAGTTTTCACATCTTGGTGTCACCAACAGCAGCGAGATCCAGTTAACTGTTCAGTCAACACAGTACTTGAGTTTCTCCAGTCTCGTTTCACGTCAGGTTTATGTCCTTCTACCTTAAAGGTTTACGTGGCGGCCATTGCGGCTTTCCACGCCCCTGTGGGTATTACATCTTTGGGTCACGACCCCCTGATTATTCTTTTCCTTCGTGGCACCTTGAGACTGAGGCCTGCAGTTCGAACTAGGGTACCGGCATGGGATCTGGCGATAGTTTTGGAAGGCTTGTCTGGGGCTCCCTTCGAGCCCCTAGAGTTGGTTTCAGAAAAATTTATGTTGTTCAAGACTATCTTTCTGTTAGCCATTTTGTCCCTAAAAAGAGTCGGAAACCTTCAGGCTCTTTCTGTGTCTCCCACCTGTTTGGAATTTGCACCGGGTACGGTTAAGGCGTTCTTATACCCTAAACAGGGTTACGTCGCTAAGGTGCCAACCAATATTCCAAGGCCTATTGTACTGCAGGCATTCTGTCCTCCTCCGTTTACATCTTCGGACCAGGAAAAACTGAATCTCTTGTGTCCAGTGCGAGCACTGGACACTTATGCCCACAGGGCTGCCCCGTGGAGGAGATCTGATCTGTTGTTTGTCTGTTTTGGTTCACCTAAGAAAGGTCTTCCTGCTTCTAAACAGAAAATCAGTAAGTGGATAGTCGAGGCTATTTCTCTTGGATATGAGTCCTCTGGCCAGCCATGCCCTTTGGTGGTCAGAGCCCACTCTACCCAAAGTATGGCGGCCTCTAAAGCCCTCTTATCAGGAGTTTCCCTTCAGGAGGTTTGTGATGCGGCGGGTTGGTCCTCGCCGCTAACATTTGTGAGGTTTTATAGCCTGGACCTGGAAGCTGCCCCAGGATCCCAGGTGCTTTTTACTTAATTTGCCGACAGTCTTATCATCTGGCATTTTGTAATTATGGCGTATTGGGTATTATCGTTCCCAAAGCGTCATCGACGCATCGCGAGTTCCCTTGAAAGGGAACTTCTCAGGTTACGACTGTAACCCTAGTTCCCTGAGAAGGGAACGAGACGATGGGTCTCCCTGCCATACTTCCTGCATCCCTGGGATCGACTTTGCTTCAGCTCTATAAGCTAACGCGAGCATTGCACCGGATGTGCTTTTATATCTTCCTGGTCATGACGTCACCCGCCCGTGCTTCATTCATTCATTCATTCCATTGGACTAGTTGACAGTAGTGCTTCACACTCAGTCACGCAAAGGCGTTCTCAAAGCGTCATCGACGCATCGTCTCGTTCCCTTCTCATGGAACTAGGGTTACAGTTGTAACCTGAGACGTTTTCAACTATAACTTGCCTCAGTGGACGTTACAACTTAAGTAGGCCTACATCTTTATATGTATTTTCATAATTACTTCTAATGTCTTTGATTTATGGTTAAAGTGTTCTTCTGAATGACCTGGCAATAATTTAGGTTAAACTAAAATATACTTTAATGTAATTTCTATTGAAATTTAAATATTGAATGTAAAATCAAATTGAACAGTTACAATTATAATCAAGTTCTCTACATGTATGTGTACTTCTTTCAAGCATGACAAAAGATTATTAAAACATAACTATTTAATATGTACTTTTAAGTAAAACATTTTCATTTCACATTACAAAGTTTTTTTTTTAGAAGTGTGTTATAAGAAACTGCCATGAATGTGCACTCTCTTTAAATGAAACTGTTTAATGAAATAAAAGGCCACCTAAGTGTACTTAATGTACTTTTAAGATTTGAAGTACACTACAGGTGCACACTCCATACAATTAAGTACACTTTTTGACAAGGGCATGACTAAGAAGAAATTACTAACACAAAATGCAACAAAACGCAAAGCACAAGAGATACAAGGAAATCATAGAAACAGCATGTAAACGAAATGCCATTCGCTGTCGAAATCATTTTCTTTCCATTAGAAACCCCCCAGGGTCGGCCTCTCCACTCAAGAGTGCATGAAGGCACTCTAACCTACTATCTACACCACATACGTGCACAGTCTCAGTGAGGTGAAGAGAGCAGCCGTGAGAGAACGACACTTCACGGGCAGCCACATCCTGAGGAAGAGAAAGCAACATGCTCAGCGCAGGCCATGAGAATGTCAGCCACTGGAAAGAGCTGGGCTCTCACACACACAAACCAGACACACCACGAGAGCAAAGGAAAGAGGTGGAGGTGCAGAAGAAAGGGAGTGATAAAATGAAAAGGTAGCAAACAGAGGCATGCTTCAAAGACCAGAGCGGAAGGGTGCAGATCGCTGCAGGGCAGACACATTATAGCCACCGTGACCAACCTCTCTCTCTCTCTCTCTCTCTCTCTCTCTCGTTTGTGAATGAGGTAAAATAACATTCTGTGACAATGATGCATTATACTACACCAATATAGAATTGTTCAAACCATTGGTACATTTGCTCAAAGGCTCAATTAGCCTGCTTGCTCTCCTTATGACTGAAGCCATTTGTCTGATAAGGGGGTGGAATCTTGAGCAAACAATGTTCCCTTCTCAATCGGGTCATACAACACTACTGAAAACCTATACGGTATGAAATACGGCTAAAACATGAGGCGTATCAGTGATCGCTCTGGGAATACTGAACATTGTAATAACAACTGGTTATTGTATTAACAGTTCGCTCCACCTGAAGGCCCCTAGAAGCAAAAATGAGATTAAAATGGTTTTGAGTGTAGTAATGTTGTCTAAACTTAAGCAGGCTTGATTCAATGCACTTCTTGCATTATTTGTTTTGAATTACAGTACATTGAAATGTTACCGAGTATTGGCAAGATTTTGTGGTGTTGACTGGAATATTACAAGTCATAAGTCACTAAAATCTTAAAGTTACTCTCATCATAACAGCATATTTTAATCAGGCTGTGAACAGAAGTCTTACTATTGAATAATGTTTGTTAGCTCCTTTAGGATAATTAGCATGTATCATTATGTTAATGTATGTCTTCTTGCTATACAAGATAATTCTACAGTATTGTAGTAAGTTTATGTTTATATATTTGAAAATCAGAGATAATTATAGTTATTTTTCAAAAAGGAAATAATAATAAAAATAATAAAATAATATCTTCCTAAATATTTATGAAAATCAGGAATAATTAATATAGTGATTTTTCAATCATTTCAAAGCTATTTTAGTGTTTTATAAATATTTATAATATATAATAATTATACTTAAATAATAATAATAATATATGACAAAAACTTCAAAACAATACTGTAGCAAAAAGCATGCATAATTATGGAAAAGAGATGATTACAAAACACTAAAAATTTTACAATGTTTTTAATGTGTTTGTAATTATCTTTTCCCTTTTATCTGCTTCCAGCTTTGTAAGAGCAATGACTAATCTCTCTAAATACATTTGCCACACTGTGAGATTTGTAAACTTTTTGATCCTAATTGGTATGCTTCATTTTGTTTTGCAAGTTATCTGTTGCTAAATATGACATAACATAACATTTCAAAGTAAAATTAAGAAAAGCTATAATCTAATGTATAACACTGTATAGTTTTCTGTGAGGAAAACCTCTGAAGCTGATCTCTTGACCTACTTCTCCAGTCCAGGCCTTGCGATGCAGTTAATGGAAACCAGACCCTTCTCGTCCATCTTCCACCACTGACACCTTGTAACACTCTCTGGAGGTGTGTGTGTGTGTGTGCACACGTTCACACCCATATGTTCCAGCAGGGGAGCTGTGGTCAGGAGAGTCGACCTATTTTCTGACTTTCTGCAGAGTCTGTAGCCTGCCGGCCTCTTTAGAGCAAGGGTAGACGGGGCCCTCGGCCATATGGGCAGCCCCCTGTTTTCCTAGTGGACCGCCCCGTGGTGTGACAGTGAGCTATGAAGGTACTCTCAGCACCACATCTGCACATGAATCAGGGGTTACCCTGAATCTGAATGCAACACAAGAAAGCCTCACTATATTGATCATACCTTTGGGATATGTTCTAAACCACTAATTTCAAAATGTTACGCTTAACTCGTCCTGAACCATTACAATAACAACGAGTTATTGAACTAATGATTTTCACCTGGAAAACAATAAAATGGACACTGAAGGAGGGACCTGAATCATATCTAGAGACCATCATGATTTCAAAACAACAATCTTTATTTTTCTTAGTTTCACTTTCAAGCTTTTTGTTTTTCAGTGATAAGTTTTCAGATTCTCTTGTGTTGTTTCTATTAGTTGTTGCTTTTCATATATATATTATATATAGTTTCCTGTGCCCTGTATTTACATAACCATTCAAATGTTTGGGGCCAGGAGGTTTAATTAAATGTTTTTGAATGTCTCTTGTGCTCACCAAAGCTGCATTTACATTTTTAAACAGTTTTGCAATGTTTAGCCAGAGATTGAGTTGAGTTTTCATGGCCTTTTAGTTGGCATGTTCCTGTTTTTCCTTTGTCTTCTGGGCCGTTTACACAACATAGTTTTCAACTAAAAACCTAAAACCTTTAATGCATTTTGGCGGTTCATTAACACAGCAACGCCGTTTTGGTGGCCTAAAAACTTTTGAAAACAAGATTCAAAGCGCAAGTTTTTGAAATGATAACGTTATTGTATCTGTGTAAACTACAAAAACGCATATTTGTGAAAACGCTGAGTGTTCAGTCTATAGGGGCGTGGTCATAGGTGGAGTGTGTGTAAGGCGGGGGGAGGCTTAGCCAGGTTTCAAAAATGAACGGGGACTTGGGCCAAAGGTGCATCTGCACATTTAAACTAAATCTAGAAATAAAATGAAAAGGTGGATTGCGGCATTAAATTTAAATCTGCTCATGTTGCATCACACTTTTTTCGAGTTTTACAGTGTTGCGCACTATAACCAAACACACATGACTCCGTTGAGCTTATGAATGCAATGGCCAATCAGAGGCATTAAGATTAGTAATTGCTGAAACGCTGGAGTTGTGTTCAATGCGCAAGCTGAACACTGAACACAAAGTATCTTGCGAATACTCTCATCATAAACCGATAAACAGATTTAGTGCGTGTGCTCCTGAGAGCTTTGAAACTAATATAAATAGTTTTTTTCTATTTACAACGTATTTTTGCAGTGTTGAGCAAAGTAGCCAATCATAAACATATCTGATGATTTCTTGAACGCAATGGCCCATAACACGTGTTTAAATTCTCAAACACCAAAAACTTTTTGTCCAGCGCTGAGATCTGCACACTCAAAGCCACTCGTTATAATTTAACTTATAACAAAAAAGTGTAGACATTATGTAGGCTAAATAAGATATTCATTGTACAGTCAGCTTAGTTGATTAGCAGATCTGTGTGATGAATTAAGATGAGTGATTGACAGATAAGTGATTATGAAACAAGAGCTTTCAAGCACGCTTTCTAGGTGATAATCTATTCATAATTTGAAGAAAATGTATGTTTTTCTGCATTAGGTAAGGCAATGGTTAGGCTATTTATTATTCGAACTGGCTTTTCAAACTATATGTTCTTTCAGTTCATTGTCTGGTATTATCTTTGTGTTATTTATCATTTTAAATGTTTAAAGAGGCATTTTGAAAAGTAGAAAAGTAAAAAAAAAAAAAATTTACATCTAAGGAAAAAACAAAGAGCGTGTGAGAGAGTAATGAAAACACAAAGAGAGGGATTCTGGGAGGAGAAGGAGCAGACATGAGTGTTGTGTTTACCTCTGTCCTCATGGGGCCTCTGCTATGTGCTCTCTGGGAGCCACGAGGATTTAAGGGAGTACTAGAGAAAGATGGGTGGGGGAAAGCGGGATGAACAATGTTCACTCGTCCACTGCACTCTTTCAGCTGTGCTACCCCTGGCCTGTTTTGTTCGCCGGAGGCCGCTGTGAAACCCATTAAGAAATGGCAAGTCAGGCCCCAGTGAGACAACAACACAAACCCCTTACCCCCACACCAGCTCCTCTGTACCCCAAAACCCCTGGCAACAAAGACAAGGGCAGGAGGGGAGTGAAGCGAGGGAGAAAAGAGGAGGAGCACTGAGAAAGAGGACTGCACGCTTCAGTGGCTCCTGCATTCAGGCGCCATGGCCCCGCGCTGCGTGAATGCGGCCGAGTGTTTTCAGTTCCCCAGCAAACTTTCACCTCGACGTGTCAGAATAAACCGTACAAATGAGCGCAGGAAAGTGACAGGCTGTGAAAGACATCCTGAAAAGAGGGAGAAAGGAAACAACAGCACAGAGAGGACATAACTGGAACGAACATTTTCAAAATGTACCCAGAGGAAAATTGTATTGCTCAAAGTTTGCTCTTTCAGAGCTCAGGAGACTTAATGGAGTACTAAACTATTATTTTTTTCTTTTTCTGAGAAACACAAAATTCTCATTTGTTCTTCATATCTTTGCTATCGCTGATGTTAAAAGAGAACTCAGTTGGAAATTTTAATATGTAAAATCTGGCATATTTGAGCACAGTTTGAAACATTGTTGAGATTTTTTTTCTAATATTTTTATTCACAGGAGAAATACCTGAGAATTACGAAAAGGCAAAAGTCTCAATTGTTCTCCATTTGATCTCACTGACTAGGAGAAACAATTGAGATGTTAAAGAGATCTCATTTGCGACTAGTAATGTGTGAAATCTCTAACTTTGCAAACTTGTGTTGATGTTATTGAGGTCTCTTCTGATACTTAAAAGGAGACATTTTTTAAAATCTGTCTTTTGATTGCAAGCATGCTGGCAGATCTGAGCACAGTTTAAGACATTGTTGAGATCTCCTCTGAAATTGTAAGAGACACATCTCACACAGAGGTCTTTTTCACAGAAGAATGAGATAATAGTTGAAGATTGATAAACAGACATGGCATGGATAGAGGAATTATGACCAGACTCCTGTGAACAGATGGAAGAGGACTCATGAAAATGACCACATGTTTGTGCAGGCCTAATGGAGAACACATGCAATAGGCTACTTTAATGAGCCCAAACAAGAAGCATTTAGAGACAGCATGGAAGTGATCAGAGCTACACAGTGTTTGGTGGTCTGTGTGTGATACAGTGGCTGTATTAAAGGGTTTGTAAAGTGCCTACGACTCTTGAGGCTGAGAGAATGAGTAGTTAAAGACTCTCTGGGAGTCTCTCTGTCTCTCTCTCTCTCCTTCCCTAAATAGCAGGGCACTTATTTACTGCCCTGAGCTTCTGGAGATTTATGTTGCTTTGTTGCAGTCAGACTGGCGGTGTGGGACACGTTTCAGCTGGCTCAGACAAATACACACATGCACAGACTGCTTAGATTAAACACTGCTCATTGGAATAGGACTCAGGCCCACCTATTAAGAAAAATTAAGAAATGCTGGAAAATTGTTGAGAATACAGTAATAATACTGTGAACACAACTAAACCTACAGTAACATATTTTACGCAAATTCTACTGTATGGGAACTGTTGAGGATACAATAATATTACTGTGAAAACAGAATTAAAATATTTTATTAGTGGATGTCTTTTAGATCTTTTATTCCTGAGGATGGTCTGTTTACCGAAATGTTGCGTATTAAAGCAATAAGTGATTCAGCAAGTTCAAGTGGTGTACAAGATTTTAGGTTAACAAAAATATTATGCAATTTATCGGTCACGAAAAAAAATACCTATCAGCTGGTCTCTAGTTTAAATGTAAGTTGCTTTGGATAAAAGCGTCAGTCAAGTGCATTGATGTACTGTAAATTAAACAGTACGCTGCTGTTCCACCTGTATCTGTTTAAAGATGCAGAAATACAAATATGTTTCTAATTGAGTCCACATCATAGCTTTCACATTTGGTCTGAGTTTGAATTTTGTTTAAGTTGTATTCTGAGTTAGTGTTGCACTGTTTTCTATGAAGAGCCAAACAAGACAAAATTCAGTCTGGCACTCTCACACACTTACATTCTCCTTTCACATACATATATTTCTACTTCACTTTGCATTTGGAGAGTCCTTAGTTTACTATGCACAGACTTTTTTTTTTAACAATCAATAACTCTTAGAAACAGCAGAGAGCGGAGAATAGCTCTAACCCATGTGGGACTCCATCCATGCAGCTCCCCTTCAAACAAGAGGTAGGGTGGTGGGCAGGTCACTTCCTGTCCTTCGATAGACTTTCACGATCAGCCCTGCTGGATCCATGAGGTGAGTAATAATGCGTGTGCCAGCCGCGCCCTTGTCCTGCCATGAGTCTCTGCTGCTTACCTGTCTGACAGCAGGTCTGTCCCACTGAGAGCTCCCTCCTTCACATCTTTATTAGTCCTATAAATCTACCACTTGGATGGATCTAGGCTGCTTTAGGGTACTGATTACTTGAGGTGTGTGTGTGTGTGTGTGTGTGTGTGTGCGTGTGTGCGTGTGTGCGTGTGTGCGTGTGTGTGTGTGTGTGTGTGTGTGTGTGTGTGTGTGTGTGTGTGTGTGTGTGTGTGTGGTGCGCGCGTGCATTTGTGTGATTCAGGTATACCCTATATTTTATATTATACGAGGGCCGTTTCCTCAGAGGAAGCAAGGAATATGCAAGGAAAAATTGGATGAGAAAATAATCTATAATTAAAAAATAAAACAACACAAATATTACCAAATGTGACATTAAAAAGTGTATAAATCACTAATTATTCTATAATGACACCACGAGGTAAAGGTACACTGGGAGTCTCTCTCTCTCTCTCTCTCTCTCTCTCTCTCTCTCTCTCTCTCTCAATATTATTTATACTGGTAAAAATGAATAACTGGGCATTGATGGGAAAGGGCAGAACTGCAAATTCAGTAGTATTGACAGCCAGCGCAACACCAGTATTGATGAAGGCAAAGGCAGCAGGAGTGGGCCCTGTGCAAAAACGTATATAACAATAAACGTTTCTGTATCTAAAAAAGATTGTTTCGATCAAAAGTTTGGAACAATTACGATTTTTTTATGTTTTTGAAATAAGTCACTTGGAGTCCTTAGCTCGACCGACTGTGGTGATGGTATGATCAATTAAGACCTAGATGGAGTCTGACTGCCCGAAAGACAAGGCGACGCAGAAGGACCCAGAGACCAAGGCAGAGTCGCGGTAATGATCAGCCGAGGTGTAGCCAGGGTAAGTGAGGACTGGGGAAGGAGGAGCCGATGGAGCCGCAGGGGTGGAAGTCTGTGTTGAACGAAGCGACAACTAACGAGGTGGAGCCAGAGGGACGAGGGAGTCCGGTGGAGCTGGAAGGACGAGTAGGATCTCTTACACCACGTTGGAGCTGAAGACTGGGAGGCTTAAAGTGCCCCTATTATAGATTTTTGAAAATGACCTTTCATGTAGTGTGTAACATAGCTCTAAGTGAATGAAAACATCCTGCAAAGTTTAAAATCTGAATGTGCACCGTATATAAAGTTATTGTCTTTTAAAAGTAAGAGTCGTCTCTGAGTCAATGAAATGAATCATTTTTCAAACGAGTCATAAGGCATTTCATTGTGACGTCAAAGCGAAACATTAACATATTGCCCGCCCACTTATTGCGCACGCAGACACCAGGGAAAATTTTAACCCCCTCATTCCTGTGGATACTGGATTTCCTGACGACTGCTTCTCAAATCTCGGAGTTCAATGCAGGATTCGCAAACCGCTTGCTCTTGAAAGATGGTGTTCAAAGTACTTTGTTTTGAGTTTTATATTGTGTTGGTCTCCTGCTAACTGGTTAACTCACATTATTACCATCTTACTGAAATACTTCTGCTAATCAGTTGTGGGCCACCCTTACCTAAAACTGTGTCTATTCATTCAGATTGTCTGTCATTCTCACTACTTTCAGGAAAGATTAAGCATGGAGCAAGATTTGTTTTTCCAAAGTTTGTTACATCAGTCATTGACGCTAGAGCTCGGCTAATGTATACACTGTTACTGATACAGTTTCCACGTTCACCGCAATAAATTAGAAAAAAAAATCGGTAAATTAATAAGTACAGTTAAAATAATGTTATTGCTGATGATGAGGAATTGAGGAAATTGCAACATCTCATAATGTACCTCAAACTGAGTAGTGTATCACTGAGAAACGTCCTGCTCAAGTCATCCTTGCGATGGAGGTTCGGGTTGACTATTTCTTTCAAAGTATCATCATCGGACAGGCGCTCAGATTGATATGGTAAAATCAACGTCATTGTTCGTTACTGTTTAGTTTACGGGGTAAGAAGCCTCAGGACAATCAGAGCTGGCGTTGTTATGGCAATGGGCGTTTTTGTTTTCGACACGCGTGGTGTACGTGGTAGACCAATCACAACAGACTGAGCTGTCTGGCCAATCAGAGCAGAGTAGCTCGCAGGAAGGAGGGATTTAGAGAGATTGCTTCATCTAAGAATCATTTAAAATGTGGTGATGTGCAAATGTATATTATAAGAAAAAGAAACAGTTGTTTACCTTTGATGCATGTAAACCTGTTGTAGGAGACTCCAAAACAACATTAGGAAACTTTAAAATAGCATAATAGGGGTACTTTAAGGCATTGTAACATCACTGGGCTGAGTCAGCAGAGGAGAAGGAGCCGAGGAGCTGTACCGGACCAGCATAGCTTACACAGAAGAACTGGATGGCTTACATGGAGGAGGAGGGAATTGGAGGATGAGTGGGACCATCAGTGACGATGGAGACTTGGCGCTGTGTGAAACCATCAGTGACAATGAAGACTTGGAGCTGGGCAGGACCAGTGGTGATTAAAAAGACTTTTGAGTTGGGCAGTACCAGCGTCGACAATGAAGATTTGGAGCTTGTCAGGACCAGCGGTGATGAAGCATGTCTTCTTCGTAGCTAGGCAATACCAGCGACAACGAAGGAGAAGACTGGAAATTTGACTGGACCATCAAAGAAGGAAGAGGTTCATGGGTGCGGACAAGGGTGGGAAGTGGCTCTGCCGAATCCCAGTCAATCAGACACTCTTTGTCATCCAATTCCGCTAATACTCCCACAGGCACAGATATATAAACCGGCTCGCACACCTGTGGCTGCAGGCTCTGGCTCAGTTGCGGGCATTGGCTCAGGCACAGGGTCAGTGAATGATGACATTAACATTGGGTGGGCACACTCCAGACACCAGAGAATGGCTTCTCTCCATGTTCTGTCCTTCAAGTCTGGTAAGTCTGTTGGTCCGTAATAATTAGCTCCAACTCACTATATAGATTTAATAGTCTCATCATCAACATAAGAGCGTAGGGCAAGCCTGCAAATGCGAGTGGTGTACACCAAAATAGGGAGCTCTTCACGGACGAGGGAGATAAAGTCAGCTGCTTGATTTTATTAAGCCTCTTTTTTGGAAACAAATTTTATTTATTTGTTTTTTAAGATGAAGGGTTTCCTGTGACACAAGCTGGTGTTCGAAACTGGATCAGCAGTAGAATCAACTTGCATCATATATGTTTTAGTAACATTCGAGAGAAACCCAGCAAAGCATGTTATTACCTGATCATCCTCTTTAACACTTCTTTCCTTGCTTTTGCCATCTGAAAAGGACTTCCAGGCTTAGTGTGGCTGCTTGTTTGTATCATTCACCCCTTGAGATATTTGCCGCCTCTCATCTGCCATATTGACCCAGACTGGCTCGTAGTACAGCACACATTTTCTGCGAGAGCTTTGATGTTCTCTCTCTGAACAGTAAGCTGCACTCAAACAGCGCCAGCTCGGCCTGCATGAGGGCGTCAGGAGACTGATGAGGTTGTCGTGATGATAATGAAAGAAGGCCGCACTGAACATAAGATAATCTAGATGAGCCAGACGGAGATCCTCAGAGAGAAAGAGAGTGGGAGAGAAAGTCCGAGAGGTAGAGAGGTAGAGAGAGAGAGAGAGAGAGAGAGAGAGAGAGAGAGAGAGAGAGAGAGAGAGAGAGAGAGAGAGAGAGAGAGAGAGAGAGAGAGAGAGAGAGAGAGAGAGAGAGAGAGAAAATGAAAAGAGAGGTATGTTTGTAATTTACAGGAGGGCAAAGAGAGAGCTAATTAACCCTGCTTCCTAACCATGTCACAGGCCCCTGGAGTATCAAACAAGAGGAAATGGCCTTCTACAGTGAATTAGACTACACTTAGGAAAAATACCCTCCTTTGAGTTTCTGACATGAGTGACTATTTAAAACTATCAGGGAAGAGTTGTTTTGAATTTGAATGAATGTGCTTTGGTTGATAACACACTTTGTTTTGTGTGGTTATTGGCAGACTAGGAAATGTAAATCATTGAGGTTTTAGTGTCCATGTCACTAAATGACTCATAGTATCAATAGGCTTGGTCTACTTGGTCTTGGGCAACAAATGTCAGAGCTGAGGCCTGGTGGTTACTGCATGTGAGATGATGTGATCATGCTAGTGATGCAGGTTGGAAACGATTTCAGACTGAAATAAAACCTCATGTGGCTGATTTGGAAGGAACAATCACAAATGATTCTAACAGAGTTTGATGTTAACATGTTGCTAAGCTAAAAATCATAAAAAATAAAATGCACAGACAAATGTTCCGGACAAAAAATATTTTTAGGTGAACTATCCCTTTAAGTGAACTTTCATGACTTCTTTTGAATTCACTTTTAAAAAGTGTGCACTTTGAAATTAAAACTTTTACTTTAAAGAAAATTATAAATCATTATGTTTTAATTATCGTTTGTAGTGCTTAAAAGTGCATTTATTTTGATGTGAACTGACATAATAAAGTACATAAAGTACTGGACACTTTAGTGTCTTTTTTAATTAATATTTAAATTATGTGTTAAATTGCAACTTAAATATATTTAAATACAGTTTCAATAGAAATTACATTAACATCAATTTTAGTTTACCATAAATGCTTATGTCAGTATATTCGGGAGTACTCTTTAACCATATTTATATATAGACAATGATTATGAAATTGCATATAATGATATACTTAATTCAAAAAATGTGTCAAAAAAAGCACTCCAGAGTTCAACTAAATGCATTTATTATACATTTAAACTATAATACATTTTCATTCAATTGCAATGTGAATTAAGTGTCTGAAAACATTACATTCATGCACTTAAGTATATTATTTCTATAATAAGTATGCTAAACAATACAAACCATTGCTGAACAATACATTTACAGTCTCTGATAATCTTGATTAATTTTAATTTCTATACAGTTGTAACATTTCACAAACAACATTGTATTTATAAATTAACATTAACCTAGACTAATAAATGCTGTACAAGAAAAATGTTCATTGTTAGTTCAAGATACCTAATGCATAACGTTAAAAAAAAATGAACCTCATAACGTGTAGGCTACCGTTTCTCTCAACTCCTGGAGGAATTGTCACACTACATTGTAGGATTGCTTTCTCTATGCAGCATGCATGTGATTTTGCATTTTAATTTTACCTAGAGAGTGTGTCCGAGGCAGCAACTTTTAGAACAGCTCTCTTTGTACCCATCATGCCTTAAGTGAAAGACGAGTACTGAGGAATGTGAAGGATACCTCAAGAGAAAGAGGAAGGCATATCTGAGATTGTGTAGTGCTGTTAGTGTTTAATGTTCACTCCAGTGGCAGACAGACCCACTGCTGTGTGTTCCACACATCCTCCAGCAACAAGCATCCTCATTACCATGCCTAAAATTACCCTTTGACCCCTGCTCCAGATGGCTTGTGTTTTCATTCTTCGGGAAAAAAATGGAGAGTGTTTTGACACCATCAGGCTTCAGGCACGGGAACAAACCCTGACAACGACAAGCTAGACGTGGCATCTAGACATATTGTGCACTGCTGCTTCTCTTGCCTGAGCGTGTGCATATTGTTACCGTTCATTAAGAGAACATCTGCATGCTGTTTGTTTGTTGGCAATATGTACAATGGGGAAAATATTCAGAAATAATGACCTTGAGCTTGGGAAAGGTACTATACAAATAAAACATGTTGCTAAGGCAAACATCACAATTATTATTGTGCAAAAAATCTCTAACCCTAATTATTAAATTTGACATGATACCTCAAATCATGTGACTTGTTGAGAAGAGGTGCTGTTACTTTTCTAAGCAATCAGACTGTGATAAAATGGATGATAAAATATTACCCTGATCTGGTGCTCAAGAAACATTTCTTGATTACCAATGCTGAAAACAGTTGTGCTGCTTCATATTTTTCTGGATTTTTTTTTTTTTCAGGATTATTTGATGAATAGAAAGTTAAAAAGAACAGCATTTTGTAAATGTCTTCTGTCATGGATCAATTTAATACATTCTTGTGACATACAAAACACAAATTATTGAACAGAAGTGTACATACTTATAATGATAAACGATGCCATATAACTCTTATCCTTAATGCTCGCCAAGGTTGTATTTAATTGATACAGTAAAAACAGTAATTTCTTCTTCTCTTTTTTTTACAATTTAAATTTTCTATTTGATTATATTTTAGAATGTAATTTATTCGTGTCATTTTCAGCAGTCATATGATCCTTCAGAAATCATTATAATATGCTGATTTGCTGCTCAAGTAACATTTCTTTATATTACCACAGTCAGGACATGTTTTATGAAGGATATGAATGTCAACAAACAGGAATTTACTCTTAACTTTGCCATTTAAAGCTGGACATTTCGACTAAGCAAATACAACCAATGCTCCATTTGTTCTTCTACGTGTTGAGACAGAGAATGCTCTTCACAGGGGATTGGATGGTGGTTGTGCCAAAAACAAAGAGGTCCCATTCAAAAGTCTTCTCACGCCATCATCGCTTCATTCATCCCTCTGTCAGGACAGACCATGAGCGCCGCGGTGAAGAAGAACTAAAGTCAGTGGAGCATCAGCTGAAATGTGGCCCTAATCACAGCGGCCTGTGTAAGAGTATGAAGACGCTGAGATCATCTATATGCTTTAAACAAACTCAAGGTTTTCAAAGAAAGGAATAATTTTTTCCTTCCTCTTTCGATTGTAATCATTCTCTCCCACTAACCCCTTTTTGCTTTTGCTCTTTGCTGACGTTCAGGAATGTCTCTGTGTGTGTAAGTTCGAGGGGATATTTACTTCTGAAATAAATGGTAAAGAACAGCGTCTTCTCTCCAGGAACCTTCTGACAAGAATTTATCACAGAGGTTCTTTCATTCTTCTCCTTTTGGATACGCATTCATGTGTGCAGCTCAGGGCAGCTGGCCACAAGTTCCTTTAAAGTCAGCATGAAACAGAAGTTGAGATAGTCTTTTCTTCCCTATGTGCAACAGCTTCTTGATCAAGGGAAATGAGGGCAGAGCTTGATTTGGTCCACTGGGAATTGATTGGTTTGATACTGCTGTGATGTCATGTGATTGACAGGTTGTCCCGCCCTCACGCTATAGTAAACACATCATCAGAGAAGAGAAGTGATGTTGTTGCAGTAGGGAAGGGGGAGTTGTTTTGATTAAAGATAATTCATTAATTGATTGATTGATTAAAGAAAATAATAATGTGCACAGATAAATCGTTTGTAATAAATATCCCATCCCCCCCCCCCCAACAAAAAATTAAATGATTTCATGGTGACTTTAAATCGGCGTGTGTTAACTATCAGCTTGTGCAGCTGGCTGAATGAATCACATCAACACAAACAATAAAACACAACTCACTGAGACACATTATCAAGTAAAGTCTTCACCAGTTATCAAAATATGACTAATTACATGCAAATTGTAGTCTGCGTACTGTAATCCATATGCCCTCTGTATGCCCTAGCCTAGATACCTGCACGTGAGGAGTAAATATTGTAGAGGTATCTAATTGTTTCAGCGGAAAGTGAATGCTAAACATCGCTCATGGCGCATGTCCCGTTCCTGTCAAAGATTGTTTTGGTCTACATTAGCATCAGAGGCAGAGGAAAATGTCATTGCTCTGTTATTGCTCTGTGATGCTCTTCCATAGATCAGTAGACATATTAGAGTTTCATTGACGTTTCTTAGTTTCAGATGTTTGTCTTTAAATTTCTTAGAAATAAAAAAATGCAAGAGACAGTTGTTGTCATACAGTAACAGAGCTAGGCCTATACATTTAATTTGATTTGCACAGATCAAAATTTGGTCTCGGGAGATTTTGATGGGATATTTGGGATGTTGGGATACTTCTTTCTAAACTCCAGAGGATGTAAGATTCCTGGGGTCTTTCTTTATGATAAAAAAGTGTAGACTATATATTTACACTACAGTTCAAAGATTTGAAATAATTAAAATGATTTAATGATTTGTTTTTTTTTAAATTTGTTGTAAGTTTTATTATTTTTGGGAAATAAATACTTTTATACTAAGGACGCATTAAATCAAAAGTGACAGTCCTAAAGACATTTATGCTTTTACAAAATATTTGTATTTCAAATAAATTATGTTCTTTTGAACTTTTTATTAATATTTTATATTCTATTTAAAGAATCCTGGAAAAAATCTAGGCCTATCATGTTTTCCACAAAAATATTAAGACACACAACTGCTTATTGATAATAATAATAATAAGAAATGTTTCAATAAGCAAATCAGCTCATTAGAATGATTTCTGACAGGAGTAAATGACTGCTGAAAATATATTGGCAACCAAACTCGCAATATGACAAGATTGTTCTTAACCACAATATTACAGTATTTAACATTAGTTTAGTAAAAAAAAAAAAAAGAGAGAGAATATATCCAGTAGGCCTACTTATTTGCAAGATCAATAGGGATTGATTTTTTAACCAGGCTAGTAACTATATATATATATATATATATATATATATATATATATATATATATATATATATATATATATATATATATATATATATATATAAAACTTCAGACCATTTATTCCTATGTAGATTATGTTTTAAAGGTCTCTAAAAATATGCCAGAAAGCCCCCCATCTCATGGTTTTATGTGGTGTTCTTTGTCTGATATGTGCTTTATCTTATAGGATCTGTCTCCCCCTAGTGGTGCGTAAGTGGTTCTTACGTTTCTCAAACAATCACGAGGAAAGAACATAAATATTTAATATTTGATTAAAACAGTGCTTCAATTTCATGGTTAAACAAGGTAAAAAATAAGTTCCTCAAAATAACACTAGTTCTTCTGTGTGTGCTGTCCAACACTTAAAGCTGTCTGAACCCTCATTTCAAACATTGACAGTCCAGTAACGTAATGGCATATTTGTATGGATTTTGCAGGCACTAAAATCTATTATGGAGCCACAGCCTTCAAGACGAGCTCCTAAACGCTGATATCCCTAATGATGAGCTTCCCGTCGCTGTTTACAGAGTCCAGCAAATGCCTATTAGAGGCTGCATACAGGCATGACTGCAGGGGTCGAAGCCCCTTAACCTTAATCTTGTTTAATCACTCTGTGAGACCAGTCAAAACACAAATGGGATGCAGATCCCAGATCAGCCCTGGTCTAATAACCATTGCTTAGTGACAAGTGTGACTGACCCTGGGACAGTTCAAAAGTCTCCACATCCGCAATGGCAATCAGAGCATTTCTCTCTGATCTCTGTCTTACATCTCGAGTTACACATAAAATGTGTATGTGAGCCTCTGTTTTGGCCTGGGTTTTAACACAGCCCTCTGGGGTTATAAGGGGCCCTGCAGCAGTGAAGCAGAAGGCCAGAAAAATACACTACGCAAATATGCAAGTGCAAATACAAATGTTTTGCATTGTAAGAATGGGGCTCTGTTAAACATAGCCTACTTATAGTAACATACTTTGGTACACCGAAAAATGAAAATTATCAAATAATTTACTCACCCTGAAGCCATCCTAGATGTATGACTTTCTTCTTTCAGCCAAACACATTCTGGTCAGATATTCACAATTTATCTCAGCTTTATAATGGAAGTGAATGGTATTTTGTATTTTGAAGCCCAAAAAAGCGCATCCATCCATCATACAAGTAATCCATACGGCTCCAGGGGGTTAATAGAGGCCTTCTGAAGCAAAACGATGCGTTTTTGTAAGAAAAATATCCATAATTATAACTTTACAAACTGTAATCACTAGCTTCCGGTAATGTCCGTCCGTGCGTGCATAAGACAGTCGAGTTCCGGTGTATGATGTAGGTGAGAACAGACGCTTGAGGTCTATGGGTCAAACCAGAGAATGTCTAATATGGGGAGAACTTTCACTCAGTAAACTTCCGGCTTCTGAACTGGTTGCAGTTCCACTCTGGTTCCATATGAGGCCGCTCACAGGACGAGTGCAGAATGAGTGAGGTCTATGGAGCTATACCCCTCAAATCCCCTTTTCTCAGGATATAATTTTTTGTCTAGCAATTTGAATGTTGTATTCGAAAGGAGATGCAAAGAAATTACTCATTGCTGGGTGTTAGATTTTTTAGAGTCACTCATTTGCTTTCAAAAGTCTTTTAAAATGGCAATGACGTCAAACACATCATTCCACCACTGATACTGCTTTACGGCAATCCTTCAGTCCCTTTGGTGCTTTCGCGCTCTGCACTCTCTTTTCTCTCAAGGCATAGACAACACCGCTGACACAGGTAAGTACAAGTGCTAGAAGAGTTTTTGTTTTGTTGTTTTAAAAGACCACGCCAAAAATACACACACACATTCTGGCCCCGCTTCGGATGCCACGATGCCATCAAGCGGTATCTCTGGTCGTAATCAGTCCTTCACTGACCAATCAGCATTCATTAGCAGAATGCTAGCGTGTAATGGGCAACAACAACTCAACCTGTAAGAAATCGAAAGGACATAAGTACTCGTTCATTCAACTTTCGACCTATAACCCATGTTGAACTTGCAAAATCTACAATCAAATCTGAGATTTCTCAAAGGCAATCGGGTGAAAGAGACAAATTTAGCCGTCTAGCTCCATAGACTCCCATTCATTTTGCACTCAGGGCGATCGCCCCCCAGTGGAACTCTGGTGGAACTACAACCAAAATTCGGTACAATAGGGCTTAATAGGGAGTGAACAGGCTCTCCGTAAAAGGGCTCTGGGTCAAACAAATAGGTCTGGGTAACAAACGCAAGCTCCTACAACATTTCTCTTTAAAAATTCTCGTTTTAGACTTGTAATTTGTGACCTGTGTTTTGTTTTGCTCTGTCCTTTGCACTTCCAAGTTCATCAATATGTGTCAACAGGTGTGGTGCCGCATTCTGACCCCCGCCAAATTATTACCCCCCTAGTATGGTAGGTTTAGGATTAGTTGTGGGGGAGGGGTTAGGATTAGGGGTAGGGTTAAGATTAGGCAATCAGATACTGATTTCAACGAGGGAGGTAATAATTTGGCAGGGAGTCGAAATTCGGCACAACACCGGAACTAGACTCGCATAGCTATAGGTTTGCCACCCGTCCCTCAAAATACGGAATCGTCCCGTATTTGTGAAATAAACAGCGCGTCCCGTTTTGAATCAATACGGGACGCGGTTTGTCCCGTATTCCCGATAGTGTTTCCACCCGTCCCGGTTTTTCCGGGATTTTTCTTTTTTTTAACAGCCTGTCCCGGGAAATTTACACTTTATACACTACGATGAATAAGCATGTTCAAACAGCGCGCACGACAGAGAGGTAGAGAGCGCGAGACCTTGCGCGTTGTGCCAGCATACCGAAATCCGTATCATGTCTCTCGTGTAATTGCTCAATCAGTGTTTCAACCGCAGATAGACGTCAATCAGCTTGTAGAAAAGCTATTCATTGACTTGTCAGAAGAGCGCACTCGCCACCAAGTGGACAGGGGTAAGAATTACAGTTACAGAGATCACCCTCAGTGAAATCTGTTAAAATGACGGGCAGCTTTCAGATTTTTAAAAATCTAAAAATCCGTAAATTTTTAGTTAACGCGACCCATGGTACAGCGTTACCGTAAGCCAGTGATTGTTATAGTTTATAAAGTTATAATTATGGATATTTTTCTCACAAAAACGGATTGCTTCTCTTCAAAAGGCCTTTATTAACCGCCTGGAGCCGTATGGATTACTTTTATGGATGGCTTCAAAAAACAAGGTACCATTCACTCCCATTATAAAGCTTGGAAGAACTAGGATATGTTTTAATATGACTCTGATTGTGTCTGGCTGAAAGAAGAAAGTCATATACAATTAGGATGGCTTGAAGCTGAGTAAATTATGGGATAATATTAATTTTTGAGCGAACTAACCCTTTAATATGAAATCTGTTGTTACTGTGGCATTAACGAATCCCAGTACTCAAGGGGGCGATATAGTTACATTTAAAACGATCTGCTTATCGTTCATGCAAAAATGCAAATTCAGTCAACATTTGCAAACCATGTCATTGCAAATGATTTGGAATATGCTGCTCAAGTCAAGGACTATAGTACTATCATGGTGCATTTTGTGTACTTTTTTTAAGGCCCGTTCACACCAAGAGCCATGACTACAATGATAACTAAGTTAGTGTCCATATTCGGCAGATATTGTCTGCAGCTTTAAAGTCTATTTTATAAATGCATGTTATAGATCTAATTGTGAACAATTATTGTGACCCAATATCAAAATGTCATTACTGGACCTTTTGGTTTAAATTAATAAATACAATTGCCAGAAGAAAGCTAATCGTCTGCTATAAACAAACCAAACCATGGTCGCATGACTTCAACATCTCCACCATTACGCTTCCAACAACTCTTTCAGTCTTTATTTAAAAAACATTTCCCTGAAAGTTTGCTATGAGGCTGTAAAATCAGACCAGTGATTAAATGAGTTTTCCTGTTTGGCTGATGTTTAATATCCCTGACAACCTCTTTATAGTCCCATTTAGACAATTGTTAACAACCACCTTTTTCAAGACAGGTAAAAGCTTTAAAAAAATCACAATGAGGTATTTCTAACGTATTTTATGTTGTAGAATAAAACATGAAAGTATATTTTGCGAGTTAACAACAGACCTTAATTGTTTCAGGCATTCAAACAAAACCCCATTTGAAATAACTCAAAGACTTTAGAACCAGAATCAGAAGTGCTAAATGCTTACCCGTTTCCAGGGTTTGGTCTACAAAAATATTTCATTCTTGCATCACTTTATTGCATGGAAAGGTCACCCAAAAATGAAAATGTTATCATCACTTACCCCCAAGTTGTTCCAAACCTGTATGAGTTTCTTTTTTTCATGTTGAGTTTAATACAAAAGAAGATATTTTAAAGAATGTTGGTAACCAGACAGTTGATGGGTGCCATCATCAACTGTCTGGTTACCAACATTCTTTAAAATATTGTATTTTGTGTTCAAAAAAGAAACTCATGAGGGTGAGTAGCCTAAATGGCAATTTTTGGGGGCGAACTATAGCTTCAAAAGCTTAGCGGCCCCTATAACCCGGCCTCCATTTGTATTTGTTAATCACTGTTAACACCATGCCATAAACCTGTAAAAAATGATTGTGATTTTAACGGTAAAAGACTGTAAAAATGCTACAGTGAAAAACTGTTAATTGGTTAACAGAAAGTTTCCTTACTATACACGGTAAATAACTGTGATATATGGTACATTTAATGTAATTTGACTGTAAAATACCGTTAAATTTACAGTTTTTGGAAGTATATATAATGGTACATTTAATGTAATTTTACTGTAAAATGCCGTTCAATTTACAGTTTTTGGAAGTGAAAAAGAACAAGTCATTGTATAATTTACAGTGAAAAAATGTAAATTGACATTCCCACAATTCCCTGCGTGACACTTCACATTTAATGTTTTTTTTTTAAATAACTGTTTCTTCATAATTTTCTTAGTTTTTTTTCTAATCAGTTATGTACATTAGGGCCTTAGGAAATTAGGGAATAAATTTCTTTAAAATGTAAACGGTTCAGTAGATTGAACTGCTCTATGGACCACAGGCTTATTCATAAGAGATGCACTGACATAATAAACTAACAGAACATAACTGAAACGGTATGATCCTTGTGTAGGCCTAGTTGCCTTAATGTGAACATTTAACTTGCCTTAGGGACAGTAACTATACCAGAACCACGTCACACCTGAGCTAAACAGACGCATTGCATCAGTGATTTAGCTGGGTGAAGGAGGAAATCTCCCACAAAAACACAGCAAAGATAAGAATGGAGTATAAATAGCATAACGTTAATGTGTGCAGTCTGTGCACTATGTCTGAACCAATTTCATTCAGTGGACTTCAACTGCACGGTCTAACACAAGGCACTTTCTTTTTATTGTGTAGCAGTGTCATCTAGCGGTCAATGTGAGAACAACCAGTAAGGCCACCACCAGTTGACGTCTGATCGATCGCACGTAGCCTACACTGTAAAAAACAAACAAACAAACAAACAAACTTTATGTATTAGATAACTTGTAGAAGATATTTTTAAGAATATATGTAGACTAACCAAACAGTTGATGGACCCCACTGGTAACACATCAAAATATCTTCCTTTGTGTTCAACAGAAGACATTCTGTACAGGTTTGGAACAACTTGAGGGTGAGGGGTAGACTGGGTACAGTTGAGGTACAGTTGAGACACCTTAAATAACTTGCGTGCGCAGCAAGCACAACTTGTGATTTTTGCTGTGCACATGCGTATTAGTGTCCTCTTTGATCGTGGGAAATTTGAACAACGGACGCATCTCCGATCCGAAGATATCGGCAAAAGTTTTTTTTCTAAGATAAGACACTTCACCATGCACACTCCACAATTAATAGCTTATTATCCTTATGTGACTGTTAAACGTAACTGGTGTCATCACAAACGTTATTCTGTGCCCTAAAAACTGGCATATTTCATGGTATTGTGTCATGCAAGATCATTGCAAAATCTAGAGAAATGTGCGAGGTGGCCAGCGGGGTATGGTTGAGACACACGTGTCTCAACTGTACCCGCGATAGATTTCTATTAAGAAACACTGTTTAGTGTTATGATAACAGGTTTAACGTCGTAATTAGCCAGCATAGGACGCAAATGAAAATAAAATTTGATATTTGTGATATTTAAACTGTGTATTATTAATAAATATATTGTTCCTGTTTTATATATTTTAACCAGTGCTAATTTAAATAAAATGAATGAATTTAAATGGATGAATAAATAAACATGTTGGCCAATTGTTTTTTTTTCTTTATTTGTCTTTATTTATTATATTTGCAATGAACATTTAGTTACCTTTACATCATTAAAAATGGGTGTCTAAACTGTACCATACTGTCTCCACTGTACCACATATGGGCACAGTTGAGAAAAAGTTAAGACAAAAAGCACCTTATTTTTATGAGATAATTGTGGAAAATATATACTACTTATGGGTATTATTGATTGACATTATCGTAGTCTACAAGCTAATGAAATGTCATGTGGCATGTCATGTAGAAATTCACTTCTTTGCAGTATCTATTTTTGTGTGAAAAATCAAAACGCAAAAAAGTGTCTCAACTGTACTCAGTCTACCCATAAATTATGACATAAATTTCATTTTTGGGTGAACTACCATTTCAATTGAGCATAAGAGACAATTTCATTTAATTAAACATGAAAATCAAACTATCTACGTCCTAATATGTTTATCAAAGTGTAATATTTTGAGTAAGCTAGTGAACTCCTTGTCACAGAATATTTTAGGTAGTTTTGAGATCACGGACAAGCATAAACATATTTTGTTTTTTATTGGCCAGTGGAATGTTTGCCGGAGAAGTTACTAAAAAAACATTCTTGGCCAGAGCAGCTGTCGGGAATCGGCGCCTGAGAGCCGCTTTCCTGCAATGCTGCACATCCCGACAATCTGTAATGTCCGTAAAATTAACATCGCCTTCTAAAAAGAGTGCGTTTATAGTCCCTTTACTGTAGTAGCCTATGTAATGTTGTAATCCACATTCATATGTGATGTTAGTGAGGAGATATAACAAATCCTACTATGGCTAAGGAATGGGTCGCTGCTCATTAATAATAATAACGTCGAGCTAAAGTTGCTTGGTAACCTTCCTGGATCGTCCAGTCACGTGAAGCTATTATTCATAAGCCAGCCTTCACCGGAAAGAACCGCCTTGTTTTCTGAGAAGAAACTGGTCCCGAACTATTATTTTGTTATTTTGAACAATAAAGAGCAATTTCCATTTTAGGATTTCTAATTTCAAAAAGGAAAAACAAGATTCAAGTTTTTGTGTTTAACTGAACATTCACTTTGCCAGCTAATTTCCGCCCACTTACTAAGGTTCACTTTTAAGCCAATCATTACCCCTACCGGACTAGCGTCACGTTATGTATTTAATATTCATAAGTAAAGCCTTTACCATAGTAGGACTGGTAAACTCGTCGGATTCGTTGAGAGAAGGAGCGATGATGTCATATGTGAAAACTTAACCCACTCCCCCTAGTGAGAGGCGCTGATTTGCCTTTCACATAATTTTCTGCAGAAGTTTTGTGAAGTGACCGAGACACCGCGCGACCTCAAGTTAAGAAAAAACTGTCATACAGCCTCCGAGGACTAACTTTTCCGCATCTGGAACGTGGATATTGTACGTTCAATAACGGGACAGGCTTATAAATCGAGCCCATCATCCTGGACGGGCTGAAAAGTTTCAAGCGAGCGAAATGAACCGGAGCTTTAGTAATAAATCGCAATCTTTGCGTAGCTTGAACATGAACGCCGTGGAAGTGAAAAGCAAGGTGAGTTGTATGAAATGCATGCTGGAAAACTATTTTACGAGAATAGTTTCGTTGCATAGTTACACGATGTTGTATATTTTTAGATGGGAAAAATGGGGATGGCTAACTTTGGTTAGCCCATGTCAAATCATATTATACCATATGAAGTAGTAGCCTATAGTCTTTGTATAGTATTCATTTACTTACGTCAATTTAAAATAAAGTTTCCCTCTGCTTTTGAGAATTGCGTTTTGTTTCATCAGCGTTTTTCTGCTTAACTTTTAGTCTGCTCCTGTAAAATGAGTTGCAACACAACCGTTTTGGCGCTTGAACTGTCATATTAATGTATAGTGTTTATGATTTTCATGACTTTAGATATCCAAAATTATATAAAACCTTCAAATTATCAAGCACAAATCCTGTTTCAGTCGTACTAATCTGTAGTCTGGCTGCAGCATGTGGCTTTCAGATGGGAACTTTCAGCTCTTTTGCATTCTCTCTGAAGTTGTGTGTGTGTGTTTGTAATCTTCACATCAGGACAGGTTAAATACTGTCCTCATTTCCAGCTGTCCGAAAATAGTATTCTAACAAAACAAGGACACATTTACACATTTGACAAGAGCAAACACGAGAGCTGATTCATTGGGATGGGCTCTTTTATTTGTGTCAGTTGGACAAAGTGAAACGTTTTAGTTTCTTCTCACTTACAGCACATACTGTAGCCTACTTAAAGCCACCATTAACATTGATAATTCAATAAACTCATGAGGGACATGGGATTAAAGGGATAGGTCACGCAAAAAGGAAAATTCTGTCATCATTTAGGCTAATCACCCTCAAGTTGTTCCAAACCTGTATGGTTTTTTTTTTATTTGGCTGAAAACAAAAGAAGATATTTTTTGAAGAATGTTGGTAACCAGATAGTTGACTGCATTCGTTGACTTCCATAGTAGGAAATACATATTATGAAATTCAATGAGTGCCGTCAACTGTCTTGTTACAACATTCTTCAAAATACATTATTTTATGTTCAACAGAATAAAGAAACGCATACAGGATTTGGAACAACATGAGGGTGAGCAAATGATGACAGAATTTTCATTTTTTTGGGTGAACCTGTCCATTTATTATGTCTGTCTCTGTCTGTCTGTCTGTGTGTGTGTGTTTTCTGTCTATCATTCTATTGTAATAGTTCCCTTGAAGAATAGCATGATTTTCATTTATATCATGATGATAGATTTATCATCACTCAAAGTGGAGCCATAAAGGCCTTTCATATACAGTAATTGTTATATTTGCCTGGGGAAATATCTGACAAAGCTTCAACCAAGCCTTCACAGAAATAATTCTATATCTGTCACCGCTTGTACTAATGGTGGTGTGGACTATACATCTGTTGCAGCCAAGCTGATGGAGACGGTATCTATCAAGGCGCTGTCAATGATTCATTACATGTCTCTGCTTTCCCAGTTGAGATCTCTGTCACTTTATTCACTCTATATTCAAAAATAAATGAGAGTGGCTGAAAAAACTCAGTTGTCTGTTGAACTAGACTTTGGCTAGACAAACTTTTATAATGTGGTTATGGATGTGATGGTCCTAATTGTTGGAATGTGTGGGCGACGTGCCCAGATCCAGACTCCGTTGCCATTGTCTGATTATTATTCGCCTCTATTATTCAGTCGTGCTCTAATTCATAACAGGGGTTGAAATCCCTGCTACTGTTGTCAATGAAAGGAGCCACTGTTTGGGGTCTGTAAAGACAAGAGGGCCCCATTGCATTTTTCTTTTCTTGGAAGATTACCTATAAATGTTGGAATGGTGTCTGTGGATCAACCCGCTTTCCCATTGAAACCTGGAAGAACCAATACTCGCCTCCCAAACAAAAGTAGTGGATGGATTTGTGAAACTTAAACCTGTGAGGCAAGAATGTTTATGGAATTGTTAATGTTATCTAAGATCTTCCTGCTATGATGTTTGGAACACTGTTTATCAACCACATCTGTATCAACATCACAAAGGATATGTTACTCCACAGTGATGCAACGTTGTGATGTCACTAATCTCTCGGTATCACACGTAGTGTTCTTTATGATGTCATTACCCAGTTCTGGTACATCACAATCAAGGAAGGGTGGTTCAGAGAGGAACTCTGATGGTGATAAGAGTGCGTGAGGGGGTTTCTGAAGTGAACCATGAGCCAATGTTCTTTTGTGAGGAGCTGTTTTTTTTCCCTCCCACCACTTTATATCTAACGTGTCTAGGGCTTTGTACATCTTCCAGAAACACTCCTCCAACTGCTCTTTCATTTCCTTTTTCCACTGACCAAGCTGGATCTCAATTGGAAGTGTACTCTTTGGAACGCTAAACGGACATTTGATAAGATTGGGTTTTGGGTACTGTTGAGTGTCACACAAATATTTAACACAAAGAGCTGTGTATCTGGCTGTAGTGCCGTGTTTTGACTTGCCTGAACCTGTCAGTGTTTGAGGACTGATAAAGTGTTTTCACCGTTCTCATATTACTCAGGATTTCGATGTTGGAAATTGTGTATGTTATGCTCTGTGTAGGCCTGTATACTCAATTATCTGAGGTCATGTTATTGTTTTTAGGCTTGAGTTTGCACATGGATAACAAAAAATTTAACATAGATTCAGATTTACACTGTGTCCTAACCAGATGCGATAAGATTCCAGTGACAAGCAATTTGTACACACCAAACGTGTCGAGGGGACATGACGTGTGAAAATCAATCAGATAACACAAAATCCGGAAGAGCACGTGGCTCATTTGCAATGGAATTAATAAGTACATAATCAAATTACTAAAAATTAAACCATTTTAACATTATCAAAAAAGGCATGCTCTATGATTTTCTAACTTAAAGTCATTCCAAAACCAGAATTCCCTGCTGTTTGTCACATATCATTCTTGTAGCTGGTTAGAACAAAAAATCATGTAATCAAAAACTAACTTAATCATGTGCCGCAGTATGGTGAAGAACTGAATCACAATTTATGCTACAATTTATTATATTTAAGCAGGGGAAATATCAAGAAAAATCTAATTGGTACTTTATTGGGTTTTTATGATACCACAATGTAGTGTTTGATTTGTATTAATAAAATTTCATCTTGATACCACGGCAAAAATAAATATGTTATTAAATGAAGGCGTGGTTTCACAGACAGGGTTTAGATTAAGCCAGGATCAGACCTTAGTTCAATTAGGACATTTAAATAGCTAGCATTTGTAAATGTGCCTTAGAAAAAAAACATTAATGGTATGCATCTTGAGGAAAAAAACAATGGCACTGATATATGCTATTTTAAGATATGTCAATGCAAGTTGCTTTCAGTTAAAACCGCTCAAACAATAATTTTAGTCTGGAACTAGACTTAAGTCTTGTCTGTGGAACTGGGGATAAATTTTTTTTTTTTACCTTTTAATGAATTATTTCTCAATCAAATAAATATTATGCTAGTTTTTCATATTGTTATTCAAGTAAACTGTAAGAAACAAAGAAATAATGTTGTCCTTGGCCTACAACCCTCCCATATAACTCCCAATAGCAGTAAGAAGTGGCCAAGCCATTAGTGTTAGCAAAATAAAACATTGTCCGAATGTTTCTGGCTCCTAGTGGGGTTATCTATGTTTAAATAACCTAACCTGATCATTTTACTCTGACTTTAACAATTTGAGCAGCGTATTCAATAACGCTAAATTACAACTGTTTGCTGAAGAAACCGTGACTAACGTTATTAGTGACTCTCAGAGAAAAAACAACAACACAAGGATGTCACCATTTAATGTCATTTTAAAACAATTTGTTCTTCACATTAGAAACAGAAAGACTGGAATGAAACATGTCCTTTATTTATTTAGTCAGTGCAGCAGCAGCTCTGATGTCTTGCTGATATATGGGTTAAATTCTCAAACTTACTGTTGGCGGCGGTGGGATGGATGTTTTTGTCTACAATTGGGCACATTGTCACATGCAGTCAACTTGATCACACACCTGCCACCCCAGAGACCCTCTGAGTGTATTTCTGCTGCTTCACATTTATATTTCATGTGCTAATGACAGGCTGCCACCAGTTAATGTAGGACTCTGGTTCTAGGGGCATAATTACATAGAGCAGCACAGTCCAGGAGTGAATGCTGGGATTCTGCAGACTCAAACGCTGCTGTGGAAGACAAAGTGAGGCCTGTGTTTTTCAGGCTGGATGGGACGACCCACGCATTGAATCAAGACTCGCATCTGCGTGTCAGTCACGTGATTCGAGACATAAACTCAGCTTGAACCCTTTAGTGAAGGGGACAGGCAGTTGCCTCTTCCGAATGTGTAGGCGAAGATATACTTAACGGCCATAGCCTAGTGTTTAGAGCTAGTAACCAAAGGTTTGTAGGGTTAATTCCCACACAACAAGTGATGCTTGAACATATTTGATCTTGGTCATGGCACTTCAAACCAGGTTGACTGACTTTAAATGCTGCCATTATGTGATGGTGTTGTTTAAAAGTTTGTGTGGAGATAAAGAGATCTGTTAGACCACATCCCAGTCAGTGCTATTTTATTATTATTGATATTCCTTTATAGTTTATATTAATATTTTAGATTTTTATTTTTTATTTAAAAAAAATTCTAGTAAATATATCTTCTTGTTTTATTTATGCAGTTTTTATTTGTTTAAAAAAATCAACTTTTAGTTGTAATTTTAATTTCATTTTTAGTTTTTAGAAAATTTCAACATTTCTAATTTTTATTTAGTTTAAGATTTTCCATCTAATGGCCTATTTGTTTTATTTTAGCTTTATTTCAATAAATACAATTTTTCTTAATAATTTTAGTTAATAACAACAACAGTGATCCCAATTTGCATACTATCTGTCCTATAGTGTTGGATTATTACTTTCTAAATCATAGTACATGAATTGTTTGTTAATGGCATAGCTACACACTTAAAAAAACATTGCCGAGGAAAAGTAATGACGTGTCCTGTCATTGTGTGCATGGACCTGAGTGTGTGTTCTGAGAAGATTGGTTGGGTTTGTTCACCTGTGCAGGGGTGATATCCGCTAGTGTGTGTTGTTGTGGAAGTTCGCTCTGCTTACTCATCATCCAGCATTGTGCTTCACTCTATTGTGTCTTAGGTCCCTGTTTGACTCCATTTCCTCATTACAAACAGCAGAGCTGCAAAGACAGCCAAGAGGCCTGGCCAAAACACTCTTTATCTCTCAGTGTCAGTGTTTTGTGATTTCTGTCATGTCTGAAGGTGAAATAGATTAATTGAAGGCCAGTATCATATATAAGTCTCTTCAGTTTTAGTTAGGTGGTGTCGAAACAGACATAAGATGACATGTATTAGGTCTACCTTTAGTTTGGTAACTGGATAAAATGAGGTTGGTGTCACTGTGATTTTAACCTTGATAATTTCAACTGTGGTTCTCAAGGTGCTGGAGAATGTGGAAATTGTAAACCTTTGTTTTAAATCTTTCTTTGGCTGGAAGGTGGGCTGTTTTCATTGAAGCACACGCACACATACGTGTAGACAGTTACACGCACACAGAGATCACACAGCATACTTACAGAAATATTCAGGACTCAGGAGCTTTTGTCGTCAACACTGCCCTGTGACTTATATTAATAACATAGCTTTGCTACTGAAAAGATGCCTTATCTCAGCAACGAGGTGGAAGCATCTCTTTTTTTTTAAAGTAATTAAACTCACAGCTTCACTATTAGTAGAGAAATACAATTTACACACGCACAATCTGTCCCTCACTCTTAATTCATTCAAATACATAAATGCAATATTACTGCAATGCTTTGTCTCTTTGTCTGATTTAAAGTGGGAAGAAAGCTAAATCTAATGAACTTTAACTTGTCAATTCTAGCAAATAACCAATAATGATACTCCATATACGCAGAGTATGCATTCTGCTTAAGACACCAACTAACAAGGAGGACGTAAGCAGAGCAGATTGCATAAAATTTCGGAATAAGATCGTATGAATAATTACGAATTGGCAACCAATTCGCCAAAGCATATACTATGAGAGTGCGTTCGGTCGATCGATACAGACTTTTTTCACATGTTTTTATGCTGGCTACAAATGCACACTTTAGAGAATCTAACAGCAGGATTTGCAAACGTTTGCGAGGCGCATGTTATAAAATAATACGATATTCAAAGACTTTTGAATTATATAAATGCATATTTGCTGGTTGCCGAGTGAGAAAGTATTATAGCTTTTTTTTTCTCCTTTCTATTACTAATACAAATGCAAATGCATTAATACATTTTCATATATCGCTTACTTTCTTCTTTACTGTTTACTTTTATGTTGTAAGACCGTACACTGATGAAGAACAGCACTGTCAAAATAAAAGTCCTAGTGCTGTCAAAATAAATGTCTGCCTTGTATTGGCTTATCAATAAGTATGTAACTTATTGATTATTCGAAAATGCCAAACATTGGCCAGTGTATCGGCCAGCCAGTAATCCGTATCCCCTAATCACAAACGACTGGAAAGATCCGTCAAAAGCCTTATAAATATCAGAGTAGTGATGTTTTTTGACAGCATGCTGACTTCTGCGTTTTTTTTGCAGTATGGAGCAGAGTTCCGCAGGTTTTCAGTGGATCGACTAAAACCCGGCAAATTTGAGGAATTCTACAAACTCATCATGACAATCCACCGGATTGCAAACATGGAGGTGATGATCGGATACGCCGATGTTCACGGAGACCTCCTCCCCATCAATAACGATGAGAACTTCTGCAAGGCCGTGTCCACCGCACACCCCCTGCTGCGACTCTTTATCCAGAGACAAGGTACGAGCTCTCTCACTTCCCACCTACATCCCTTTATTCAAGGTGGATTTTCCTGCTTCATTTGAAGCATTGTCTGGTGACTCGTCTTGCCTGAAGATCTAGTTGACTAATCAGTCTTAAGGAAGCCTTGCATACTTCTATTTGTTTCAAGTTCTTCTGACCCCAATTGGAAATCGGTCAGTTAGGGGTTAAAAATCTTGCAGAATGCAGAGTATGAATTAAGTAAATACTAAGTAATACAGAGTGTTTCAGCCCACAATTTCTGTGGTCCTGTGGTCAGGCGAAAATACTGGAAAATAGGTTCATGTAATCTGTGATTGTATGCTGTGTTTTTTTTAAGCACACAGAGACACAGTCCCAAACGTGGCCCTGTGTGCAGTTATGTTGTCACCAGCACACATGTGTGTGTGATAGAACCGCTGTGGTCTGGAGATAACTTTCTACAGGAAAGGATGCTGGTTTTGATGGCAGGGAAGAGAGTGACAGTTCTTTCCTGTGGAGAGACTCCGACTCTTCCTCTAAATCCCAATGCACCCTTAAAAACAAATCAACATCTTGTTGCTGAAGTGTTACAACGTGTGTTAGATACTTTGGCCAGTCCTTTTAACATCAGATAATTTGTGTCCAATTGTAGTAACTGCTTTCCAAAATGGTTGGTACTAGTGATAGGGCCGATATATTTGGACATTTTGAGATTATTGGTATTGCAAACATGTAGCATGTAGTTTAACAAAAAAATTTGTTAAATAAAATTAGTATTAGTTTGTCTTTTTGTCAATTGCAAAATCTGTCCAAACTTGTGAATAATGCATGGTTTCTGTGTTTAAAGTCAACATTATTTGCCATTTGCAACCCCACAATTTGACACATTTCCGAGTGAAGCCGGATATTCAACAAGAAAAAATTTAGGACATGTCTTTATCAACTGGGCATTGATTGATTGGTGAAAAGTGGGTGGTTCATATTAAAATAGAGCTAAATTTGTTTTGTTAAAACAATTTTGCTATTTGCTAACATTAGTTGAGTGATGTCATTCACTAAAAAAGTTGTAGCTGGACTTCTTTTAAGTCGCTATCACAAAATGTAGATATTGATTGTCAGTGATACATGCATTACCTTTCAAATGTTTGGGGTCAGTAAGTTTATTTATTTATTTTATTTATTAGAGTTGAATACTTCTATTGAGCAAGGATGTATTAAATTGAAAGCGAAAATAAATGCTTTTCTTAAAGAAAAAAACAAAACAAAAAACAGTTGTCACAAAAATATTAAGCAGTAAAACTGTTTTCAGCATTGACAATAATGAGAAATGTTTCTTGAGCACCAAATCAGCATATTAGAATATTTTTTCTGAAGATCAAGTGACAATCAAAGACGACTGGAGTAGTGGCTGCTGAAAATTCAGCTTTGCATTACAATAATGAATTACATTTTTATACTTAACTAGAAAAGCACTATTGTAATAATATTCATCAAATAAATGCAGGCTTGGTAATGGACGACTTTCAGAAACATTACATAATCTTACTGACCCTAAACTTTTACATAGTAGTGTGTTTTTGTTTTTTTTGGTGAACTGGTCTTTGCTGTTCATTTGAGGGTTCAGATCGCTCTGTTCCCAAAGAAACTGCAGCCTATAGAAATCAGGTCACAGTCTACTGGTATGGCGGGCATTTCACACAGACAAAAGAGCCACGTGAAAAGAGACAAAAAAGAGAGAGAGGCAGCTCAGCAAGCTGGGCTGTGCTCATCTTTCCACATCCACAGATAGGACGCTTCTCTTACCGTGCTTTAAAGGCATGAACGCTGCTCTGCAATTATTTGCATACTTCCCATCTCAGCAGTTACACAACCGTAGTCCAGTAATGCCTTCAAGGAAGACACAATGCATACCCTCACTCCAAGAACAAGCTGTTTTTAGTCTTTGACATCTTTTGCTAAAGCAGGCATTCTGGTTCCTCACACTTAGTGTGTTGATTTTTTTTATAGTGATCAGATTTACAATTTTCACCTGGCAGCAAAAACAAAACAAAAACAACAAAAGTAGAAAAATGTCACAGACTTGCATTGAAGTTTCTATGTTGTATTATATTTTGTTATTATTATTAACTGCAGAATTCTGTTTTTGACACCTTATACAAAATTAGATCTCTGCTTTTAAGGTGGTTATAAGCATTGGAGGATTTACATTTAGCTTTTCTAGCTTTGGTAAAAAATCTAAAATGTGGTCAAACCGTTCATGCATGTTAAGCTTTACTCTCTCTTCCAGTCGTGGATTACGTAAGTCGTGTTTTCTTGCGCCAGCACAAGCTTTTAAGTGGTCAGCAGGATTTGTACTATTATGCTAATTAGTTTCTTTGCTCGTAGCTGTGAGTGCCATTCAGCGCTCATAGTGACCATTGTGAATGTTGAACAATGAGGTGCTTTCTCACGATTTGGCTCTCTCTTAACCTGAGCGTGAGTAAGCCCGTAACAGGCAACGCTCGCTGGGCGGTACCGGAGAGTCCAAGCATTCCCGTCAATCATGAGTTCCTGACATAGACATGACTGTGTGTGAGTCAGTGTGAATGAGAGATCATTCCAAAAGCAGAGATACTCCTCTTCAGGAGCCAGAAAAGCCACATTGGTTATGACCACAGATGGATAGGACTGCAGTTTATACATGCAAGCGCTTTCCATAAAAAAAAAAATCAAGGACATTTAGAGTCTGGTTTATTCTTGACGCATTCCACAGCAGTGCTTGTGCCCCAAAATATATTGGAAATCTGACCTCCACATCCACTTTTCGAATGTTTGTCGGTATCATTTATAACAATTAAATGCAAACTGCTTAATTTTCATGCAGCATTTGGGGGCTTATTGTAATAAATATACATAGACATCAGGGATGAGTATTAACCCTTTCACACGTACGTTTAAAATATTCTAACTGACCCCCCAGCGTGAGTTTTTCAAGGCAACCATTATTTAGAACTTGTCACTTTAATGTTTCCATGGTAATGCGTCATTGCTTGTCACGTGACACAGCACAACCACAACACAGCGCTGAATGAATGATGATCTGCTTTTATGTAATTTTTCCTTTTTTATTAAAAATATACACAAACGTATTAGCATGAAACACTGATATTCCGATTGCCAAATATGTGCTAGTGGATGTGTTTTGTTGTTTAAACACCTTTATAACTATCGCGTTAGTTGAGCTGTATGCGCAATGGGCGGCGCCATGTTAGTTTGTTTCACAGTTCAGAGAATCGGATCTGTTGGATTTACAACACGTCAATTCCTCCACTTCTCACGAAATACATGAAAGTAAGTGGCCGGTGAACTGGGAGAAGAATAGGGTAAAATGTAAAGCTACTTACACAATGTGTATCTGATATGAATAAAAGTGTCGTCTTATTATAACTTAATGGAAAGGATTATTATTGCCGCTTCCATAGACATCAGTGTGTATTTTACAAATTCAAAATCATTGTTTTGCTAGTACTTATGTGTTTTTAAGTGTCTGAAACCTAAAATAAACATTTTGTGGTTGAAAACACTCAATAGTTGTGATATAATATGACAGCACTGAGTGCGTCTGTCTCTGGCTCAGTGCCAGTCAACGCGCGAAAGCACGTTTGAATTTAGCAGTTGATCACGTGATGCACTGACCGTTCTAATCACACCGGTGTGATCGTACGCTCCAGGGAACAGCCAAGAGTAATCACAGCGGTGTGATCGTACGTGCGAATGGGTTAAGTTTAAAGGGATAGTTCACCCAAAAAAATAAAAAATTCTGTCATTTACTCACCCTCATGTCATTCCAAACCTATAAGACTTGCGTTAATCTTCGAAACACAAATTAAGATATTGTTAATGACTTGGGTTAAACCACTCGATTCATGTCTTTATGAACTTTTTGAAGCATCAAAGTGTTTGTGTAATGGACTTTAAGTGGAGGGAAAGAAACCTCTCAGGTTTCATTAAAAATATCATAATTTGTGTTTCCGAAGATGAATGAAAGTCTTATGGGTTTTGGAATGACTTGAGGGTAAATGACAGAATTAACATTTTTGGGTGAACTAACCCATTGATTTTACTTCCAGTTTCTTCGGACACTTCTGGTTATTTAATGGTTCCGTTAATGATTCTTTTAGTTTTTTGGGAAAATATTTTTTGGGGAAAATAAATGTATTGCCAGATGATGAGAATTCCATTAATATGTTTAAATCAGTTATCTCAAAAGGTATTAAAATTGTTTTAGAGATAACAAACACATTCCAATAATTGATTTTGATTGAAAAATACTAAACATAAATGGTAGTATCGTTTATTAACTTGCTTAAGATACTCCTTACAGAATGTTTCTTTAATTACATTTTGTCATATAAACAACAGACAACAGTCTCACAAACCTTCAGAACAACATAATCCTGTTAGTTTTAAGCTGTATAATCAGCTAACTGTTTAATTTCACAAAAAAATGGTAATTAAGAGTAGGAATGCACGAAAATAAAAATCTGTCTGATTCAATGTTAAAAAGCAACTAGTGACCGATACCGATATTTGTCACTTGCTCACTTATTTGAACTTTTGTCATTTAAAATAGATTTCTGTTTTAATCAAGTCATCAGTTATCAAATTCAAAAACACATGCATTAAGGTATATACTAGCTAGTTTATTGCTGCATCATCAAATAATTTTTACTGAACATGGATTAAATCCATTTAACATTCAACAGGCCTATTTGGAATCAAACGTTACTGGTTGTGCAAGGCATGTTGCAGTGTAAAACATTTAAAAATGGAACCGTTCTTAACTATTTTCTCTCATATCGCAAAATAAAGTTTTATGGGTCGCTTGAAGTGCCTACAAGGTTCTACTACAGCAACAGTCTTAACACACATGGACAAACAGTTTCTTTAAATGCCCCCTGGTGCCAACAAAGCTCTAAAAACTCACAAAAAACGTTGTATTTCTCTTTTCTTTTTCTTCCTTTCTTTTTCCGCTCCTTTTAACTCTATCAGAGAGGTCACCAGTGGAGACTTCCTTCATTTAAATGCACTATAAAGATGAGAAAAAAACAGCCCAGGCAGTCTGGGTTAATTTCCTTTTCTTGAGTTCAGCTAGACATGGACTTGATCTCATGTAGCAGACACTGAGTCAGACCCAGAAGCAGATCTCACCCCTGCAGAGACAGACACTGGGGACTTCCACACCAGAGTATTGTGGGAAAGACCCACCTGATGTGCACCTGTCCTGGCCTGTGGTTGGCCAGATGCACAGAAACGCCCCCTAGATCTCTGGGTAATGACTAAGCTAGGGTCAGAGGAAATTAATGTAACGGATTCTTGCACATATTCAATGATGGGGAGGAACTAACTAAAAGTAGCAATGCTACTTATTTAACATTTTTCAGTGGTGTTACAGTAGTTTGGCTGTTTTCAAAATGACTTTAGATTAAAAGTCCCCCCATCACATTATATTGTGTACACAGCCGTCCAATCAAGCTGATCAAAGGATCATGTGACATTGAAGACTGTTGTAGTGGCTGCTGAAAAGGCCTTAACATCTAAAATCTTACTGACCCCAAACAGTAAGGTGGTTATGACTCCGTACAATTAATGAGTGTAAATATAAGTTCATTTTTTATGTTTCTTAGTTACTTGAAGTGCGTCTAACTACTTTTTTTCTCTCTATCTCTTTTCTCTCCTTGGAAGTATCTAAGATTAGAGGATTCTTTTGAATTTGCATGTATAGTAATTACTGACGGGAAATTAACAAGATTCATAGGTCTGGGAACATGACCCAGAAGTTTTGTTTTCCTTATGTAATTCGCTCCATCATGTCTTTGTTTGTGACAATAATAAACTGAAGAAAAATCTGCTGTCCTGTTTTGAAGCTTCAGACTGTTCATCTTTGTCATGCAGCATCTGTTGCCTAAAAATTAACATTCATAAGTGTTTTTTTTTCTCCCTTACTGTGAAAGTTTAGAGGATAAAAACACAGACATGTGTTCTTAGTTTTTTTTTCAAGCCCAAATTAGAAATGAAGTTGATTGAGAACACGTCCTGTTCTGTCGGAAGTCTTCAGCGTGTTAGAGGGGTGGCTACAACTTTATGGTCGATGTAAAATAAGGTTATGCATTATAATTTACTCTTGTTCTTTACTTGTTCTTTACTTGTCGTTTGGCAGTATTAAATTTGTGGCCTTTGTTTCTGCTGGTCAATCAATAACCATAACTGACCAATCATGTAAAAAGATCTTGTTAAAAGAAAGTTAAAGGTTAAACAAGTTAAGTTTTGTGTCATGAATACTACTGACAGTCATTTTAACTTCAGTCCCTGAGGTTTTTAAAAACAAACAAAATGTATGTTGTTGAACTGTCTAAATCTGTTCTGGGCGGATGAGCTTCTGGTTGTGGGTCACAGACGTTATTCCTGTGGGTGGATGTTTCTCTATGTAAACAAATTCTTCCTGGTTTTTTTGTGTATGTTGTTACTATTAATGCTCAAATGTCATTCCATAGCCCCTTTCACACAGAGATTCACACAGAGTAAAGACACGTGACATCAATGTAACATGCAGTGTCTCAGCAGCGTCTATAGTTTGCTTATGAGCTGCGATTTCTCTCTCGAGAAACCACGCTTGTGCATTTTTTTCTCTGATTCGACTATAAACGCATTACGTACCTTTTCACTAGCCTGCTTTCACTTCACTTCAGCGTCATCATTACAACACGGCATTGGTTACGGTCTTTGTTCACACATGAGCGTTCCGGGACTGATCCCGGCAATGTTACTAGGTCCCCAACCCGGGATCAATCCCGGCATCAATCCCAGGTCGTGTTTGCGTTCACACAGAGTGTTCTGGCAATTTCCCGGGATCAACGCGCTGTGTGAAAGGGGCTAATGTCTTTACATCACTAATATATTGTATTAAAACCATCGTAATTTGATAATACTGGTCAGTTTGCTAACGGTTTATTTAAAACTTGCTGCTGTATCAAATTGTCCATTCAACTTAAATGAAAATGATTCAATTGTACAGCACTGTAATTCTGCAAATTGGAGTATTAGAAAGTGCAGTGTCTTCGAACTCACTAGTGATCAAGCATAAAGGATTTTTATGTCAAATAATTTACATTTTTTCCCAAATTCCATGTTTTTTGCATGTAACAGAGGTTTACAATTGAAATTAAATTATGGATGAAAATTTGTGATATTGTGTGATAAGCTATTCCTTAAAATGGTTATTGTTTAACTATTATTATTATTATTATTACTTTGAGCAGTAAATTCTAAACAATAGTAATATATTTCTGTCTGAATTTCATGAAATGCTTGTGACGTAATTCAGTGAAGTTCATGTGTTCATGTCCTCATATGGTGAGACTGCAGATGCTGAAAACACCACACAATCATGCATGCTTGATTATGAGTAGTAGACAAAACTGCACCATTTATTCACACAGAGACATACAGACTTCATATTTAATTAAAAGTCTAGTCAAATACTAGTTCATATCACCATTTGATCTTGATTTATTAATCCAAATTTTGCGACATTTTGCATTATACAGTAAATTCTATTTTTATGGTTGGTTTCTGCAATTTCCACATTGTGGAAACCATACTGTGATAGATGTAAAAGTCGTATAAGTCTGTATGAGTGAGGTTGTTCAAGTTCACAATGACCTACTGTAGATACATCAAGGCTGAGACTAAATACAGGACACAGAAGAATATCAACAAACAAAAGGTTTCCTATCTGTGGCTGGTTGCTGCTGTTTTTGGAGACACATAGGCTATACTAAACTGATAAACCCCTCTTTCAGACAACATATAAAAGTTTAGATTTATGTAAATGTAGATAGTGATGTAGGAAATGTGGACAGAGGTCTTTTAAACAAGGTTTGTGTCCCACATATGTGTTTTGTCTGTTTCACTAATGCCAACACTATCACTTGAGCAAACTGACCTCGGGTTAGAAACCACTTAACTTCTACATTTGGCTTCTAAATTTGGCAACTTTTTCCTGTTTTTTTTTTCTGCACAAAGCACCAATTGTAAATCTGTTATTCGAAATATAGACTATAGTTTGACATTTGCATTCTGTTAATAGCATCAAGTCACTTTCTGACTCGTAAAAATCTAAAACAATGAGCTATTGTGGCATTCTTTCATGCTTCAAAAATGAACGGCATTTTGACAGCATGGCATTCGGCCGTGCTTGTTAAAAGGGGTAAATGTCTTTCCTTGCATGCACTTGTAAATGTGCCTTTTAATCTATACTGGAATGATCTTCAAAGTCTGCCTGCTAAAACTGCAGGAAATTGCTTTTCAAGGCATTCTCTGGGATTGCTAGTTTTGAGCACTTTTAATAGCTAATTTTAGAAGAGTAGCACTCTTAGTTTCTTCCAAAGAGGAAGACAGAAGGGGGAAAGTCTGAAAACAGTCCATGAGGGATGTCTTAGACCAGGGGTTCTCAAAGTTTTCATAGGTGAGGGCCAATTTAGTAACCCAACATTGAACTGAGGGCCACCAAAGGGGCGGGGGAGAAAAAGAAAAAAAACTGAAAAGTAAATCCAATTTGAAATAATTTTAATGACCAGATTGCATCTCTACAGTTTACATTTTATTGCAATAAACACATTTTTTATTCATAACTGAGGCAAAACCTGGTGAGTTTTTTTTTTAACAGAAACTTTTAAAATAGAAGCTTACCAAACAAGTCATCATCATTCATATCTATCATTGCCTGTCAGTCGCGTTTCCATTATTGCGGATTTTCGCAAATGTTTTGCGCTATTATTATCTATCTTTTTTAACCCGTAACTGAAAAATGAAAATTAACGGTTGTTGTCTTTTTAAAACGCAAAGTTGAACACCAACATTTTAATTTGAACTGGCAACACCAACTGCTGTGGAAAAAAGTAAATATCGACAGACTTTTTCAGATTTTTGTTTAAATTACTTTTTGCCCTTTATTAAACATTTAAAATATTCACAAATTAATATGGAAAACATGTCGATTTTACTTGTTTTCTAAGGCCAAATTAGAACCTGGAATTTATATTTTTCCCGCAGTGCTGAATAGAAGAGCCATATAGGCTATAGCCTGTGTCTCTGGAACCACAGCCCACAGAAAGGTGATTTATAGGTGAGTTATAGGCAAATGATAATAAATGTGTCTGAAAAAACAGTGAGGCATTTTAATTGTTTATTAATTATTGTTTTCTAAGTGTCGGCTAAAAACATATCTCTATCTCCGCTGTTAAGCAGATGCGCTTTTAGAGAGAAATGCACCTTTCATACGGCTTACAGAATCAGAAGGTATTAGCTTCCGATTCGAATTTGTTTAAAAGTGGACATTTCAAGCTTTAGCCTACATAGGCTATATTTTGTTTCAGTTCTCGCGCTCCAGTTCACTGAGATCATGAAAGCGCGTAGGCTACTGATTGTTTTATTTTATTTTACAAAAGCACAATGTTTTCTTGTTATTATGAGTTTACACAAATAAAAGTAGTTGCGAATAATGTATTATTATTTTCTGTATGATCAGAAATGATAGAGTATTTTAAGTTGTCTCCACTGTTGAGGAAAATGCTAGTGTTCGCGCCGGCGAAAAATTTGAAAGGTAATGGAAACGCGGCTATTAATAAGCCTGTCATTAAGTCACACTGAATATTGATTACTTGGTCAACTACCCTTTTAAATTGCAATGAGATTTGTGGTGCTGTTTTCGGCCGCTAAACTCGACTAAACGGATAGATTCATTTTTTCAAAGCAATGTACAGTTTTAACAGTTTTACAGATGTTTTTCAGATGTTATCGCGGGCCGCCAGAAATGGGGCCGCACTTTGAGAACCTATGTCTTAGACCATTACGTGAATAGTACAGAGGTGTCACAATCGAACAGTGAGAAGCTGGAGAAAGCTCAGTTTCTTTTGAAAATGAGTCATGGACTATCTTAATGATTGGTTTTCATTTTGATAGTCATGGACTGTTTATGATTGGTCTTCATTTTGATGACTTCATATTGATTCTTAAAATGATTCTTCTGTTAATGTGTGAACGAAACTTCACTAAACAATACTTGTAGCACGACTACCATCCAACAATTGCATAAAGCTTTGAGTCTTGTTACCTTTGATTTGTGGCTTTCAAAGTCTGTAAACTTTATCATGACATTCATTCAATAAAACTGTTTTGGCACTCTTTAATGTAGTGAGTGGTAGCGCGGAGCGCACATGAACCAATCATCTCTTCCTCTTTACTATAGTATAGCATGAAATAAACATCAATGAACATCAGAAGGTATGTTTAAAGATACAGTACATTTTGTCAAAATGTATCAAGTCGAATGTAATCGCTCAATAATTTTACAGTTGTAAACAATGTCACGTAACTTCCATAGCCTTTTTTTTAACAACTTTAACAAGTTCATGCACTTTATTACATATAGTCATTCAATTTTACTTGACCTGTTAGTGATGTCTTCATTGTTTAATGTAAGTTTGAATAAATCTTGTCATGAATGCAAATTTTTATTAGAGCCACTGTTTAAAAATGTCAAACGAATTGGAAACATAATTATATTAGGCTTGCAGCGATAGTCTGTGTTTCCGGTGTTCAGTCGCAACACCGGTTACATCAATTGCCCACCACGGCACCACCACTGTTGTTTTAACATTTTTTTATTTTAATAAAAATAATTAGAGAACAGACACTACAAATTAAAAACCGAACATGTCTGCTCAATGCAGCGTGAGCTGAACGATAGTCGCAGCACACATCAGCAGCAGGAGTCAGATTTAATTTATCACGAGTGTGAGGAGCTTACTGACAAGACGATGGCGGGAGATTTGGTTTCAAAGTGCCAATATTTGTCAATATTTGGGATTTAAGCCCATTGCTAAAAGGGGAACCTGCAAAGGATTAGTTGTTTTTTTCTAGATGTGTTTTTCATAATGATAATAATGAACCCACCATTCAAGCAATTGCCATCCCCAAATTGGTGCCATTTCATGCATTCATAACGGTGTGTGTCCACTGGTGCGGTGCAGAGCGAGCTTTTTCAGTTAATTCCAATGGAAGCTCAACTTTCATAGGAATTAATTGAAAACGCTCGCTCTGCTCCACACCGTTATGAATGCACAACTCGGAGCTCTGTAATTTGTTTACGTTCATTATTATTGGAATGTTATGTGCTTTTAGACATGAGGTAATTTAACCCAGTCTCTCATGATGCTTTGTAGACTCTGCTGTGTGCGTTCACTGCTGCAAGCATTTTGATTTTCATTGTTTTGCACACGCATCTTGAATCTTCACTACAAAGTGTTAGTTTTAATGTCTTTTGTAAAATGCTCGTGCCCTTAAATGAGTTAGTTCTCCTGATGTTTCATTAGTGAATCACTTAAATAGCGGTGCTTTTTACTCCTCGAAGGTTCTGTAGTGTTTTCTTCTGCTTCCCCGTCTGTCTGCAGCAGCAGCCAAGCATGGGGAACCGTTTGCACATCTGGCTGGTCAAGGCAGCAGAGCCCAGTGGCTTCTGGGAAATCTGTAATGGGAGAATGCCTGGCCTTCCACACATACAGCTTACCCACAGCTGTTTGTTCTCAGTGTGCCGCCACCACGAGCAGGCCTGAAAAATCACTGAACTCGGAATTCAGGAGCAGAAATTAATCTCGCCTCGCTGTGAGATTATTACATCCATGATTGTTTTGATAAAGTGTTTATTTGTGCCAAAAAGCTGCGTTCCTTTCTGTGCTGTGACTCTTATGTAAGGACAGCAGTGGATTATGCAATTCACGTGCTGCTGGCGAGCAAAGTCGCGTTTGGTCGAGTCCTGGGACAGAGGGCCAGTCCTGCTAAGATTATTTTTGGCACTCATGGAGCAATAGCAGGACTATGTGTTGCCTCTTTCATATGGGAGAAGATAAATAATAAAATTACACTAGAGGTTGAGTTCTTCGTATTCTGGCTGAGTTTAAAGCGTTAGTCACAGTAGTGCGGCTTCACTCCTTTTGTTAGCGGTTACTCTGGATAACGTGCTGCTTTTGTCTGCACAGTGGAGACGAGCCTGAGGCGGTGCCATTAACAGCAACGATTCTCGGAAACATCATAAACGTTATTCATAGATTGCCTTTATTTATTTGTTTTTTAGAGGAGATGGCAGCTGTCAGGCCATCTTTGATACAGAAGTGTCTCTGTCTGTCTTTCCAGTATAAGTGCTGACCTCTCCAAAACAGTGGGGCATAGCAGTCATTTTAGCGGGATAGTTCACCCAAAAATTAAAATTAGCCCATGATTTACCCACCCTGAAGTCATCCTAGGTGTATATGACATTGTTCTTTCAGACGAATACAATCGGAGTTACATTAAAAAATGTTCTGGCTCTTCCAAGCTTTATAATGGAAGTCAATGGGTATATTTTTTTGGAAGTCCATCAAGCGCATCCATCCATGATAAAAGTGCTCACAACGGCTCTGGTGGGTTAATAAAGGTCTCATGAAGGGAAGTGATGCAATACTGTAAGAAAAATATCCATATTTAAAACTTTATCCACTAAAATAAGCTTCCGGCAGATGGCCGTACGCAAGTCGACTTATGCCAAAAGAGTAACACTTGACCATGTATGTGCATGACGTAGGATGTAGGGGTAGTGTAAGCTTTGATGTCTCTCGCGGTTCAAACAAACAGGGCTGGGCAACCGCGTTCTTCATATATTTATGCATACAATTTTGTTTGAATTTAAATTAAACTTTTGTCGCCACTATTAGCACCACAACACAATAACAAAAACAATGTGATTTTACAATGGAAGCAATATAATATAATGTAAAGTAAATGGGGGATTTACATTACATTGGAGGATTTAAAAACAGAAATGTGATGGCCGTCAAGTAATTAATTGATAGTGGGCATGCCCTATGGTGCGATGTAAAACCATTCACTGATGTCTTGCTCTAGAGGCAGATGTGACGTCACAGATCCCACAATATCTAAACAAGCTGTTTTTTCAAGATGTTTTAATGGTACAAAAATATCTTGTATGTCAAAAGGAAAATCTGATTTCTCAAGGTTATGACCCCTTTAAAACCTGTGTATTTTTTTCTTTCACACTAAAAGCATGATATTGAACACTTATATTGTTCCCCTCTTGTGGCTATACTTTTGAAATCGTGAGTATTTTAACATTTACAAATTGACACATTTTCTCTTCCATCTTTAGAAGTGACTTACTATAACAAAGGGTTTTTTTTGTTTGTTTTTGTTTTTTTCTGAGCCCAGATGGACCACTCATACTTGGTCAATCAAAAATGACCACAAGCAATCTTCAATCTGCATCTCCAGACTATTTCATAACATCAGGCATGAGGACTTTCCTCTGTACTAAGATATGAACAAACATTTCCACAGTTGTTCATCCAGGGTACAGTTATTGGCATAGGCGGAGGGAGAACCAGCTCTAGGATAAGTCTAGAAGCGATTGCTCCTTAAAAACACATTAAAATAGAATATCATAAAATAGTTTTATACACACATAACATGTTTTATACACACACAAAATGTGTCGCATATCAGCAGCTTGCACATCCCAGTATAAACACTCTTGTTATTAAAGTGGTTATGTTCACAAACCACTATAAATTGAACAGGCAAGCATATGCGTGATTTGGCATGGCAGACAGTTCTAATAATAAATAGCCTAATCATTGCCTTACCTAATGCACTGAAATATACATTTTCTTCAAAATCTGAATGGATTATATTTTGCCTAGAAAGCGTGCATAAAAGCTCTCGCTTCATAATTACTAGCTATCACTCATCTTAATTCATCGTGATCTCACAAAGTTCTCCTAATCGACTAAGCTGACTGTACAATGAATATCTTATTTAGCCTACATAATGTCTACGCTTTTTTTGTTACAAGTTAAATAATATTTTATTATTTGAGTGCACAACACTCGTAAAACGCGTAAAAGGTGTGATTCTACTTTAGCCGATCTTATTTTACTTTGAAATGTGCGTTTCCTGGCTGGAATGTTTGTTATTGTTTTGGTCTGTGATACTGCACGTTGCCAATTTGCTAATATTCATTGTCCATTGCACTCGTTCCTGTTGCGTGTGCTCAAACTGGCAACCTGTGTGAGCACCTTCCAGTCTGAGGAGCAGGTGGCGGGAGAAACGACGATCTTTATTTTAAATTCGACTGCAGTGCCTATTTCGACCACAGGTTGTCATTCTTACATACTTCTCCTTTAAATGTGCAGGTGCATTTTTGGCCCAAGCCCGCTTTACATTTTTGACCCGTTGCTAGGCCTTCCCCAGCCTTACACACACTCCACCTATGGTTATTGGGCTGTAACCTGACTGATTCTAGTCTCATTTTGTGGTGGTTACAATTGCTCTGTGTTCTTTTGCCAAGTGTAGCCTACACTGAAGCCACTGGATGACTGCTGTAAAAATGAAGTTGATGTTGTGTGGTCCAGCGTGTGTGGCACATTTAAAGGATGCTGTAAAAGAAGGAAAGAGGGCAGACGCTGTGTGAGCTCTTTGTGTCACACAGGTGGATTTTAACGGAAACTCTGACACATTTTCCTGGTGGAATTTCTGAACAGCGACAAGCATAGCTGACATTTCGGATTCACCTTTTGTTGTTTGTTCTTTCGGTTTCCGTTTTAAAGAATAGATTATATTCTTTCCCCTTGAATTTTTTATAAAGTCCCTTTGTTTTAGTAGGCCTTTTTTTCAGCGTTCTGTAAACCATCCAAAATTCCTGGATTCTTCCGTCTTGCGGCCTATAATGTCTCTGTTTTACCACAAACCTCCCTTCTTACAAAGAAAACTTTTCCAGCCTTAAAGGAATATTCCTGGCTCAAAACAGTTTAATCTCATTTGACACATTTGTGGCATAATGTTGATTATCACAAGAAATAATTGACTTGTTCCTCATTTTCATTAAAAAAAGCAAAAGTCTTTATTATTATTCCGAGGCACTTATAATTGATTTAAATAGGGTCAATTTTTTAAGTATTTAAAAGCAAGCTTATAATGTTATAAAGCACTTAAATTATTTTTTTCTGTTAAATTAAAACTTGTGTATTTTATCTTTGAAATTGTTCAACATTTTTGGGTTGTTTTAGGCATTATGTTGTTGTATATAATGACCGAAAAGGTTTTAAAGTGATTGTTTTCCACAATAGAATTAGCACATTATTCACATTGTGTTGCTATGGTATACAAACTGAGTATTTTTAACATTTATAAAGTCGAAATTACAACGTCATGAGTGCTGTTGATTTATTGTTAACTTGTAACATGTATTAACTTGTAACTTGTTTATTGTTAACTTGTAAATCCAGAAAATTCCTTTAAAATCAAGATGAATCTGAAGTAGCGACAGATGTGTTCTTACTATATTATCGAAAAAGAAAAAAAATAATGTGAGCTTCCTGTCGATTGTGGAGTGGTAGGTTTGATTAATTGGAGAAGTCTGGCATACATCACAAGGTCAAAAAAAAAGAGACTTATACATGGTTGAATCTTTCACAATAAAAACTAAACTAAAACATGCATTTACAAAGTAGATGGGGTGAAATTCAACGGTTTTAAACGATTGTTTTTGGCCAGTTCTTGATTCTTCAGGTCAAGGGATTCATTGCTTTAAGAAGTAATGCTTTTGAATCACCAGCCTTGCCTGTAACTGTTCACAATAAGAAACCCTTTTTGGGAAAGTTCAGCCTGCTGAGAAGAACTGACGGTGACTTCTAATTGACATTCCAGCTCACATGGTTCTTATCCAAAAGTGTTGTGTCGAGTGATGCCAAATCGAAGTGAATTCACACAGAGTCATAAAATACACATCCCCACTCACCAAATCAGAAAGTGACTCTGAAAGAATAAAACTTGTGTGTTGTCCGGTGTCTAGGTTCTCTGCCTGTTGTTGCAGGGAGGAAGGAAGTGGCGTTCACCAGGATTCTGGAGGCTATAGTTGTTTATCGCCTGGAGCAGAAGTTTGTGGCTTCTGGATTCGGCCCAGTGCCGTGCGGTTGGACTGAGATTTAAGGCCTCTGCCCTGTTCAGGGTGTGTGCACCCGAAGAGGTGCATTCTGGGTGACGGTGGTTTAGCCACTCTTCTGAAATTTACTCCCGAGGCGCCTGGCTGAGCAAGAGTAGCTGGTTTTTGCAAAGCTTATTCCTGTTCCCTGCTAATTAGGGTTGCTCTCTGGGACGAGACCAGACATGTAGAGCACATGAGCTGTTTATCCTACCACAGCGCTGCTCTTCAAGGGATCTACTCACTTTGATTCAGAGTTTTAAAGGCATGTGTGTGCTTGTTTATCTGAGATTACACTACACTATTTGAAAAGCAAATGGGTCAGTTTTGAATCATGTAGATGGAAAAAAGTACCTGGCGTTACTCTTAAACTGCGTAATCAGATCCGTCTAACAGCTCTCTGTATAAAGCGACATTTAGACGCATGACTTAAATGTTATTTAAATACTCCTTCAAAGACGCCTTTGTGCCCTTTTTTTTTAACGTTTTATCAAGTGAACAACTCCTGTATCATTAGTGTTTTTCCTCCCAACATTCAAAAACTTCTTCAACCTGATTCTTAAAATTCTCATTTGCAGACAGGCAGTCTAGACCATTTCAGACTATTTTTGGTAACAAGATGTGGTGTCTTTCGCATATTCTTTCTGACACAGTCTTCTCTTCCGTTCTCTTTTGCAAATGTTTTCTCATCTCTCAGTCAAGAAAGAAGTCTGAAATCTGCACATGATATAATACTGTTCTAGAGCAGTTCATTTTTAGATTTTTTTTGTCTTTAGATGAAAATATCCTTAGTTTAGTCAGTATTTCATCATGACATAGTCATTCATTATAATCAAATTTACTCTGACTAAAAAGGTATCTTAATAAATTCAGAGAAAATAACATTTTATGTTTATTTAAACTATCAACAGTTGATGTGAAACTATCCTTGAAAACTAACAACTAATAACATTAAGTTTACTATTCATTGTCCGTGCTTTAGTGAATTGTTACAGAAATAAAATATTCACAATGACTTAATATTCTGACAAAGATACGTTCACTTCCCTATTTGCGTGATTTTGTGCAGATATAAGTTGTATATAGTGTAATGTGTGTATACACACACACACACACACACACACACACACACACACACGTATATATTTGTCAGGGTTTCCGTTGTCCGGTAATAACCGGACATTGGCCGGGAAAAAAATTAAATGTCCGACAAAATTAAATCTCTCCGGTTAAATTGTCCGATTACAATTGCCTAATAATCCCGCCCCCTAACACAATCTGAATTTGAGAATAAGCCTGAAATGTATAAAGCAAAAATACACTGACCTTTTGCTATGTTATAAAGGAACAGGCTCTACCGTTTGAAAGTTATTAAACAACATTGCATGCTGCATTTCAAATAAAGGGCATGCCTAAAACGGCTGTAATATAGACCTAAACAACGAATGATTGAGGGAGACGTTTCAAATAGGGCCAGGCCCAGGCAGACTAGCCTTAAAAGCTTTTTTCAGAGGTGGCTTGCATGGCTAACACCACCGTCGGTGTATGAATGAGTGAGTGAATGGGTGAATGTGAGGCAACATGTAAAGCGCCTTGGTGGCCATTGGGTCTGTAAAAGCGCTATATAAATGCAGTCCATTTACCATTTACCATTTGATACGTGTTATTTTATCCAATCTGATTTTTTCTCGTCACCTGTCATTCAACTTTACGCCCTTGGGCCACTTCTGCGAGTGCGCAGGCAACTTCGACAAAACCTTGCTAGGCTGATCACTTTCTTAGAGATAATGGCAGATGTTAAACCAAATTTAACCCGTCATTGATTTACAAAAAACCCCTTTCACAAGGCATTCGCTGGAAAAAGAAAAAAAAAAGGATAAAGGATCTCAGAACGGACCAACCTGATTAACAAATCCGGCAGCAGCCAGTGACAGACTCAACTTGACTAATTAAGAGGCGATATTTGACCGGCATATCATCAACATATCCGTAAAACGAAACCTCTGCCGGTCACTTTGACCGGCACCATTTTTTTCTAGCGGAAACTCTGAGATATATATATATATATATATATATATAATTAATCTCATTAAGATGGTTTGTATGGAAGTTTGTTTCTGCCACAGAATAAAAAAAGGTGATTGTGACTTTCTATCTCACAATTCTGAGTTTTTTTTTCTCGTAATTTAGAGTTTACATCTTCTGACTTTTTATTTTCTCAGAATTGTATGATATAAACTCGCTATTCAAAAAAAAAGTCAGTCTTTATTTACTCAGAATTGGACTATATATCTCGAAATTGTGAGAAAAAAGTCAGAATTGCGAGATAAGCCACTATTATCTTTTAAAATAGTTTTATTCCGTGGCAGAAACAACCAATTATTTAAAACAAATTCTTTCTAGGTTTTTCTTCTTAAGTTTTAGTGCATTGTTATTATCTTGCAATGTTCTTTTTTTCCTCGTCATATTTTTATAAACGACTTATTATATTTTAAAATCCTTTAATTATCAAAATGAGACACATTTTTTGTTTTATCTTCATTGTTGTCAATAATTTTGGCTGTACATTTATATTAGTACCTGTCTGGCTGATTTCCTTTGCATCTCAGACTGTTTTCTATTGACATTGGTGAATAGTCTTCTCTGTAATTAAGTCCTCCAAAACTAGCTCAGGGGTAGAGGTGGAGGGGGGTCATGCCCCCCTCCTAGGTGATTGCCATGGTAACAATTTAGTGTCTGCTAAATGACTACTTACTAAGACAAATCAGAAGGTCACAGTAAACAACCTGTGACTAGGGAACAGTACACATCCTACTGGAATTCCTAATGGAAAAACAAAGACAGGGACCCAATAAGGTGGTCCCAGAAAACCTGTATTCCCTCCATTCCAGTGGATGAGTAACAGCTAGTGACCAGTCACTCAACAGTGAAAGTGAAATCAGGTGAAGTCAACGAACTGGTGTGACGTCATATTGAACAAAATCAGGCCCAAATTAAGTTGTCTTGGAGTTTATTTTTACCGCCTTTGACATTGAAATCTTCTCGGATTAATTTCTTCTGTTCAGTCCGTCGAGGTCAGACGTGAGTGAAGCATGAACACACTGGAAAGCTGCTTTAAATGAAGAAATTAAGTGACACTCGCACTGTTTTTTCATGTTAAATAATGTAAGTTCCTGTTCACACAGAACTCATTTTTGCTGTTAAAAGCACGAGACACAAGAAAAAAATTGCAAGGTCTAGAGACGTCTTTTTTTTTTACTACTTTTAACTTGAGCAGCACCTTAAGTGAAGAAGAAAAATGAACTTCGCTGTGAGTATATTGGGCCCCTTTTCCACCACGTTTCTGGACCTACAACCTTCTGGTAACCAGCAAAGATCTTAAACAACTGTGCCACATCACCCCCTGATTTCAGCTGCAAACCTTTTCATCTCAATTTCTGTCTAATAAATTAGCTGAATCTCTGAGCCAGCGGTACACACGAGGTCATGAGAACTGCAGGAATGACACTGCCACCCAGCTCATTTAGGTGGACTTAATTACAAAGAAGACTCTACACCCCCACAGTTACATAGACACACCCTGTCAGTGAGAGGGCTGTTTATGGATTGTTCACAGACCGGTCGTGCTCCTGCCTCTTATGTTTTTGGGAGGCTGAGGGCCAAATGTATATTAATTTCTGACCGCACCGTCTGTCGACGCATCCCACCCACAGCAGTTGCTTCAGATCCCCCCTTCCCTCCGTCACCCTCTACCTCCCTCTGTCCATTCCTGCATGCATGTGATGAAATGGCTGGAATACTCCCCATCTTCCGGTTGTCTGTGTAAGAAGAGCACACATGAATCTTGAATGAGTTCACAGAAGTTCACGTGGACTATACTGTCATCCATTTTTGCAAAGTTTAGTAAGATTAGGATCTCTATATTTCTGCTTTTAAAGGATTAGTTCACCCCAAAATAAGTTCTGTCATCATTTACTCACCCTCATATGATTCCAAAACTATCTGGCTTTATTTTGTGGAACACAAAAATAGATTTTTTTAATATATATATATATATATATATGTGTGTGTATATATATATATATATATATATATATATATATATATATATATATATATATGTGTGTGTGTATATATATATATATATATATATATATATGTATGTTCACTTTTAGATGCACTCATAATTAAGCTTTGAATAGGACACCAAAAGCACCATAAAAGCATCACAAAGTCTCGTGCGCGATATCCCAAATCTGTTTGTCATATGATATGATTTGTGTGACGAGCAGATTAATAGTAAGTTATTAAACACGGACGATTTTTGCTTTTAGTTGGCTGTTTATCATTGCGAACAGATTGAGTCAGTAAGTTGAGCTTGAGAAGCGGATAATTTCGCTTTGTGAAGTAATCATTTAGGCAGGGTTTTAAACTGGATCAACTGATTAATTGAATAGACTACCATTGGAATCGAGAATTGTCCAATTTTACTGGTATTTTAAATGTTGGTGTCGTAAACTGATTTATTTAAATACAAGTTTACATGGGTCAAAAATAATGAAAACTGTTAATTTTTGTGGTGGGGCCACGAAATAAAAATTGAACCCCTGGCCAGTAGAAAAAAATCCTTAGCGTTGAGGCCTGAATTATAGTTTTAATAATCAAAGTGCCAATGAGATCTTGTGCAAAAATGTGGATTTGTCACCATGTTTATGTAATAATTTTGTGCGCGTTCACATATGACACATGAAGTCCTATTTAGCATTCAGAATCTTGGGCCACTATGATCACAAATGTAGTTTAGCCAGTCATGACAGGTCATTTACATTAGTCTTAAAGGTACACTAAAAATATAATTCTAAAATTCAGATAGAGGGTGGAAAATGGTCACGTAAAAATGTATGCAGTAAGAAACCTTGACTAAAGGCCCGTTCATACTTAGACAAATGTTCAGTGTGAAATTTAGTGCAACAAACATTTTAATTTGAATGAACGGCTGTTAATACATCTGTTCAAACATTTGCATGCAGTCAGTAGGCGCGTTCCATTACAGATTTGCGCAAGAGGTTATGTGTGTTATCTAAGCATTGATGACAAGGAAAGACCCTTATTCTTGAGAGCGGTACATATGAGGTGTTTCTGGGTGCTTCTCATATCTGCTTTGAGGTCTTGATGTAAACCTGTAAATGCGCAAAAACGGTTTCAATTGCAGTTTTGTGAAATATTTATTTTTCGAATTGCCTGAAAAACCACCTCATGTGAGTTTATGTTGCGATTAAATGGGAGTTTTTGCAAAATTTACGTGTTTCCAGTGGGCATTTTTTCAATTCGCAATTTCAATTTGCACAATTTGAAGGGTAGTGGAAATGCGGCGTGTGTGTGACAGAAAAGTGTTGAAGATTTTTTCTGTGAAAAAAGCTAATCAACTAAAAGAAAATTGTGCTTTTGGTCAAAAGAAACAGTGAATAGGAACCAGCTTTTATCTCTGTACTCTTCTATTTGGTGTTGTTTGGTAAGTACCATAGTGAATATATAAAATCGGAATGGCTGTTAAACATATGAATACTGTTTGACTTTCTTTATTCTTCATGATAAGTTGGTGTCCGAAATGAAAAGTTGCACTGCACTTTGTGTGGAGTAGACAGGATAACCAGAGTATTACTGTTTTTTTTTTTTGCACTTTCATTGAGTCTCTTTTTTTTGCATTGGTCTGAACAGACTAACTGAATGCAAAAATCATGCAGGATATTTTATTTTGGTGTGAACAGGCTTTAACAGGTAAATGTTACAAAAATGTATACTGGCCTCTTAAAGTTGTCACTTCTAATTTTCTCTCATTATATTGTTAACATTAAGCGCATCAAAAAGTGAACACACTTGACCGCTGATAGATTTACTGCAGCCTTTAGCTGTAACGTGAGAGCCAAAGTTGGCTCAGGAGACAATTTAATCTGTCATCTCTCTTACTCAGTCTCACATGAATACATACAAACCTATGACAGCTTAAAGAACGCAGTTTAAATTGGCTTTGTCTGTATGTGTCATGCTTCACAGCAGTATCCCTCATGTGAGCAAACAAGGGAAATGAATCTGAACTCTTTGTTTTGTGTTTGGTTTGTCTTTTTTGTGTGTAGGGGGATGGGGAATGGCTTTTTGGAAATCCTCCTTAAATCCTTTCATCTGTAGTGGTTGGACAGACCACATTCCTCATGCCTTCCTGCCTCTTTCATTGCAGTCTATTGTTTAAGCCATCGTACAATATGTAATTCTGAAATCATACTGGCCTATTAGTGGTTTGCAGTTGGATTTCTGTAAGCCAATTTGGCTTAAGCATGCTAAAAGAGGGGTGCGGGGGTGGACGCATTGTGGACGTTCATTTAAAAAAACAATTAGACTCTGTGAATGGTGGGGCACGAATGGAAGCCACATATATAGGTCAGAGACCTTTACAACAATGAGCTCCCCCTCACTGTGAGGGCACCTGACAAATAATGGCACTGGAGCAGAGGCGTTATCTCATTGGTTGCTGGGAGACTGGTGAGCTGTCATTTAGGTTGATCTGATTGGCGTGGTCCCAGTTCCACTCTCAGCTGCTGACAAACAAATGTGACGAGGGAGGGAAATGTACCGGACTGCATCCCATTACATATACCTTGTATCAAAAGCTCAAAGCTTTGGGGTCGGTAAGATGACCCTCGCCCCTGTGGGCAGTAGTAGACACTTAATTTCTGAGAGATCTTAATTTCCAAACATGCTCAGATTTGGGACATAATAATTACTACTACATAATGCAGTATGCACATTGGGACACTGCACTGGTTTCAGTATTTGTATAGAGTGGTGCAGGTATGACATCACTTTGTAGGCAAAAATGCGGAAGCGAGTTAGCATTTTAGCACATCCGGTTCAATCGTCCCGAAGTCAATGGGTTTTTTGAATGGGGTTTTTGTTTAATGGCTGAAATAAGGAATGTGCTGATCACAAGCTCAAGACACTTTCACGTTTTATTCCATGACATAAAATATATCAATATTACCCCACTCGTGATTTTTTTTTTAAGCTGTTGTGTGCTTTGAAAAAGGCGGTTGCTAACATGTGGCTAAATGGGTCTACAGAGGCTGTCAAGGAGATTAAACGTCATCAGGCTGAAAAGATAAACTCAGTCTGCTTTTATGGCATTGTTATGCTTAAAATTGTGCTCTTACAAACTATCCTAACGTTCTGGGAAAATATTTTTAGATAAAAACAGAAAGAGTTGTCGGAAGCTTAGTGATTGTGACGTTAAATTTGTGGGGCCGTGGTGTAGTTCGTTTATAGCCTACCTTTAGCTTTTTACTTCTGGCGACTGCATGGAATGCTGACTGATGGTTGGCCTACAAAATGATGTCATACCTGCACCACTCTATTATCTGCCTTAAAGAAACACCAGGTAACTTTTAGTCTTGGGGTCCCTCTACAGTTGGGAAACAGTATTGTCCTCTACTACTGTCGTAAACTCTGTCATCCTACATGCACGTGCATTTGTTGACAACCATGATAGCCCTGAACACTGTAGGAGGAGGTCACATGCAGGTGTTCTGCTTGCGTCGCGTGTGAAATGTCTTCATCCCAGGTACAGTGGCATATATTTCAGCATGTCATATGAATATAATTTCATGGGTTTTATTTTTTTTCTAACGACAAATGATCGCGATGATCACGTTTACAAGCCAGCGTCATTATAGTAGCCTAGTCTATTGGTTACCGTTTTACTGAATCTATCAAAAACTAGAATATTGTTTACTAGCTACCAGATTGATAATTCGCTACTCTATCATTTCTTGACTCATGAAGATAAACTGAGGATAAGATAGCTTCCGTAACATAGTCAGGCAGACAAAAAAAACAAAGAGATAGTATGCAAGCAATATACTTAGGGGGCTTTCACACTGGCAGTTTAGTTCGGAACGGGGCACGGTTCGCATGAAAAATCTAATGTGAACGCTGTCATGGGACCCGGGTGCGCACTGGGGTACCGAACTCGAGACTGCCTGGAGGAGGTGGTCTGAGTTCGGTTGCTCCCGAACCGTGCTGCGATTCGCGTGTGTGTGAAAGCAACACGGACTCGGGTACGCACTTGTTCAGGAAGTAAAGTATCCTGCACATGCGTTTTAGTCGATTATGATGTATTTAGTTAAATAAAACACGTAAGGGATGAAGATTTACCCTGGATACGAGCAAGAGTGAGTCTGCAGTGTATTCGCGCATAGTGCGTGCAATCAGGGCAACAAATTAATGGAAATCCACTGTCTCCTCAAAAGGGTCCATTTGCAAGCAGCGGAAAGACAACTTATGCGAAAAACACACACAGTTAACCTGCGTTGTTTACTCAGCTATGAATAATAGCACCAAATTAATAAAAAACACAATATATTGACCCGCGTCGTGTTTTCTATCATGCGCCGTGCACGTTTGCAATGACGTAAGATGCACGCAAACGCACCAGAGTTCGATAGAATCAAGTTGAGTGTAAAACAAGGCCAATGCTGCGGGGGGCGCCGGGAACAATCGCGCTCGGCTTCGGACCGCAGCAAACGAGCCCAGTGTAAAAGCCCCCTTACTAGTCCAAAAGCATGACAGCCAAGTCCGCATCGGTCGGGCACCCCTCCTCCTCCTTCAGCTCACGCCAGCGAGAAAACGCTGGCCCAATGTTGATCCTCGTTCTGCCTTTAACGCGATCACTTTCTCTTTTTCTCTTTTTGCTTTGCTCCAATAAAACCTTTGCTTTCTTGTTTTTCTGTGCTGCTTCGGCCATGACTATAACATTTGGCTCGCACGTCCGATTTTAAGAAAGTGGGGGTGGTGGTGGAAGTGACTTTTATGCCGTAAAGCAGTCGAATTTTGTAGTTCCCTTTGTTCGCCGGTTACTACCCGAAACCCGAAGTTTAAAAGTATGATTAAAAACGCTACAGACCCGGTCAGGCTATAGCAGACGTGTCATTCAACCTATTGTAAGTCGATGTACCATCACAAAAGAATTGGAAATATATTATGAAGGTTGAAAAGTTACCTAGTGTTACTTTAATGAGAAATCAGAGAAGAAGAAAAAGACTAAATCCTGCTTGGTCTTTACAAATAGGATCCATGGATAGAGGTCTTTTCTGTTTGGCCACTGAGTCTGAAATACTTTGCCAAATCTGTTGGTTGTTGCTTGCCAATTAGCAGTGACTTTTATCTACAGTTACTTTACAGTCCACTGACTAGAGGGTTAGCGAAGTAACAAAGTAACCTTTAAGTGGTTTGGGTAAGGGCACAATAACGACTGAGCACAATTGTGATGCTAGTAATTCTTTCTTGTGATAGAACCTGCATTTTTAACCTTTAGGCTTCAGAAGTGTGTCATGGATCTGTCTTTCATCTAATGACTTTGATTCAGTGTGTAACTCCTTAGTAGATACGATTCAGTTGCCCAGCTTCGAAAACAAAACAGATTCATTTCTCTGTAGAAATCTGTGGGCCACCTGCAAATCTCTGCTGCCATGCAGTTCATGAGTTCAGCTGTGAATGTGGGAGAAGCCAGTTAAACCAGATGCAGTTCAGGCTGAAAAATTGACAGCTTGAAGCGTTTGATAGGACCTTTGGCTGAACCTGCTGTAGCAAAACTCTGGCCATGACGTGTCATTATATTTTTATTATAGAACATGAAATGCAATTTTACGCTTATGTTTCTTAGGTCATATTTTGGTGCTCTTATTTCAAAATATTAGATAAGAACAATTTCTGATAGTATCTTGCTTTTAATGCATTTGGACCTTATCTGTGTGAGCTATTGTGTTACGTGTTATACGTGTCTACACTTGAGGGTCATCACGGCAAACAGAGGCAGCGGAGTGAGGTGGAATCTGATATCTTGGCACACAATTTCAGCAGGTCTGATTCAGGAAGTGGGTTGTGAAAGGGAGTGTATTGAGTACAGGTGTGGAAGACCAGCCTGAACGTGCCCAGACCTTGAGAAGACTCTCTCAATAACAGCAGGGAGAAAGAGGCCTGTCCTGACGAGACAATGCATTACTGTCTCATGTGGCCAACACTCCTGGCATCAGCCATAAATCTATTTCATGTAGTTGTAATTTTAAAAACTCTTGTTGTTGAATCTTTTACTTAGACCCCTGATAATTTACCTGCAAGTCTGTTTTTGTGTGGGAATGTGACTCAGTACCCTCACCAAAAGTAAACATAATTCTTCCCAGAGTTTGAACTTGCGCTGAGTGCAGTATGTTCGAATTATTTATGTGAAGACTGCAGCATCACTTTCACTCATAAACCGCAGTATAATTCAAAGCTTAGACTCTGCAGAAGAGCAAATCGCAGTGAAAGCATTTTTTTGCTGTGGTTTGGAATAATTTTCATTGTTGGTTTCGCAACATTGTTTTTTGCCTTGCATTGCGAATAGTTAATCTGTAATGAAAGATAAAAAAGTATAGCTATGTAGTTACTGTTTCCAAACCAACATATCCTTTTTCTTCTGCATTTTCCATTGTTTCAGCTTTTCTTTATGTTTAAAATTTGGTTGTTAATACGAATGTGTAAAAGTAATGAAGTACTTGCAAAACATGTGGCTATTTAAAAAAAAAAAAATCTGTAACATCTAATTATAGTCCAGTAAAAGTATATTTTTAATATTTTTCATTTTTAATATTGTAGCAATGCTTTGTGGATTGCCAGCAGCAGAATGTACAAAATCTTTTTTAAAAAGTTATAAAATGTTATAAAATACAGTGTAGGTGATATTTGAAAGATTGAAAAGGCTACTGTTCATGTATGGGTAATTATTCTGTAATGTGACGTATTTCAGAGTGAAACAGGATCTTCAATGAAAATTCAGGATGCCCTTGGCTGAAAACTAAAGCCAAAAAACTTTTTATATATATATTTTTTTGTGTAATTGTATTAATATCAGATTTTTAATTAATTTCATGAATTTTATATGAATAATGAAAAATTTTAATGAAATTAAAATGAAAGTAAACTTTCATTACAAACTTTCTAATTAATTAATCACATTTATTTAATAATCAACACTAATAAAACAGCGAGTGATCTGTCACACCGTATTAAAGAGAGCCAAAACAACCATTTATTTTTTACATTTTGGGGATAAAATAGACAAAATGTGAAAGTTGACACTGTTTCTTATTAAAAGTAGCAAAGCACAAATCTCAATGCATTTATTGGATGTCTTGTACACAACAAATGTTAAGTTTTGTTCACGGATCAACAGAAAACCGCATAGACTAAAAGATTGATCTTGAGATTTAACAATCCTTATTAGTATTGATTAAAATTGAGAAATCTATATTGTCTACCCAGCCCTAGAGTCCTTCAAAACACTTTTGGCCCTAAACCAAAAAATTGCTGTTACGGCCAAAATTTTCCTAGTAGTTTAGCTTGTTTTAGGTGCTATGAATTTGGTTTCACCCCATTTATCTGATTAGCCTAGTTTTTCTTTCCTCCACAAACAGCTTTAAAGGGACAGATTGCAAGTTCCATTAACACCTTAATCCTCTCTCATTCCTGCACCCCCTCTAAACTCGTTGCTGTTTGGTGTCACCCGTGACAGTGAAAGATTAGAGAGCAGATCTGGAACGTCTCACTTAGCAGCTTGTTTGGGGGTTGGGGATCATCTCAAAAGCAGGATGATTTCAGAGCCAGATGAAGACTCACCCCCTCATCACTGATGGCTTGACCTCTGTGAGCACCGCAGGAGTACTGTGCAGCAGATAGCAAATCAGTGGGTTAAAGGGAGTAAAAGGAGGATATCATTGTGCCGTCCACTTGCACTGTATCTGTATGTTTTTTTTTTGTTGTTGTTTTTTTTGCATGATTTGTGAAATTAAGTTATTTAAAGTGTCTCCTTACCACAGTAAAGTGATGTGAAATAATATAAGACTTAGATTTTATATATAAAAGAAAAAAAAAGGTTAATAAAAAACGATTTGGTGAAACCTGAGTGGATGCTTAGTTGCCAAGATAAAAGCATCACCACCACCTCACAAAAGTATATTTTTATGCAAATGGCCAATTTCCAAATGCAGTTTTTTTTAAAATATATTACCTGTTTTGTTCTTGATTAATTATCTCAGCTAATTATAACTATTCCCTTGCTTGTCTTGGCAACAGATGGTGACAGGTGAATACGAACTAGGGGTGTGCCATATCATACCGTCCACGATAATACCGGCATACATTTTACATGATAAAAAAGTGTTGCGAAATATCGCGAACCAATGATATAGCGACGCGATGACGTATGGCGCATTTACGCTCCCTAGCACGAACAACAACAACACCTGTCAGAGCGCAAGAGCAGCCTGTCAGCCTCCGATGACGATTTAGCAATTTCACAAACAGCTTGAGTGTTCAGCGGGGCTGCCGACGCACGTCTTCTCTCGCACGCGTTTAGGAGTCGGGACATGACTGAATGGTTTCTTGCACAATCGGGCCATCAGTGCATCGTAACTAAAGTTTATAATTTTCAAGTCTTCTTAATTCTTATCAGTTTAAACATTCAAGCGGTTTTAAACTATCCAGTAAGCTACTCGCACACTCTCTGAGAGAGTTGCACTGTGTGCATACATAGAGTAGCCTACAGCTCGAGAGAAACGAAATTTATTTTTCACGGATTATATCGCTTTAATGGGGGGAAAAACGCAAAATTGTGTAAAACTTCCAGTCTTGGTAAATATACTCATAAACACAGTTGGTTATGTATAAAACGCATGTGACAGTGTGACAGACAGTATAATGAAAACAGCAATGGATCCGTGCACTAGCTGTAAAAGTGACAGCAGCCATAGGCAATGCGTCTGTCAGTAATGTTGTCGTCAAAACAACAAAAGATAGCTTTAATTGTAATGAATGAGAATTATTAGCCTATGTATATAATTTAATCAGGAAACAGAACTAAAAGACTGTTATTTTACATTTGATTTCTTTATTATGTTTCTGTAGTATTTCTGAATACTGGTGTTAGACCTACACACATTTAACAATTAATTCAAAGATTTATAAATCAAGCTTCCTTGTGTTGTTTAAACTCTTAACAACAAAATTACCACATTGTAAAAACGCAATGAGTGAGCAAACATTTAGGCTAGATAAACATAATAAGAACATTTTCAACAACCAAAAAAAATGTCTATATCGTCATAAATATCATTATTGCAACTATTCTTGAAATTCATCAGGGCTGAAACTGTTCAGTTTCCTCTTGCTCATGTGAATGAGGTCATAAAAGCACCACCAACATGCACCATAGCGTGAAGAGGGCAGCCAGTGCATCCTGAACCATGTTCTGCTTCCTGACAGTCATCCTCAGCTCCCCACATCTTTTCCATTCTGTCTCTTGTCAGCACCACACACACTACATAACCAAACATTTACTTTCATCCTCAGAGCTTTGTGTGATTTCTTTTAATAATCTTTATTTACATTTCTGTGGACTTTATGTACTGGCAGCTGCAGTGATTATGTAATGTAATGATAGGACATGCTTAGTTATGTGTTGGGCCTAAAGGACTCTTGGCATTCATGTCCTAAACTTGGCCACACTTGCAGAACATATGGGGGGTGGAGAACAAGGTTAAACACTAAGCATATGTTTCCATGCAGAGATGGCTTATGTGTAAAGCTACATTGAGAAGCATGTGAATGGCACAGTAGACGTACTACCTGTACATTTGAGCTGAAATCCTCTCCAGAGTAGAGTTGGTAGAATGTCTAGAATAACTTTCGTAGTTTGCCTACCTATTAAAAGCAGTCCTTATGCAAAGTTGCAAAAAGATTGTAAGGGAGTTTATTCTCCCGACACAGTCTCCACCCTTCACCGCTGCTGCTAACTTCTCCCAGATGTGTTCGCCAGTGCACTGTGGGTAACACGAGTTATAACCCATAGGGGTGTGTAGGAGCCTGCATAGAGAGCTCTGCTGAGTGTGCACTAGTAAAGGAGGGGCTTCCTCCTTTAATCTCTCTCAGGGCTAGAGCGAGAAGCCAAAAGCCATCGCTCCATTCAGCCAGGGAAATTTGAGTGCGACGGTTTAAAGCAAACACAGATGGACTCTCCCAGGGGGCTCTGTCTGAGAGGACATTACCCTGATCCTGCACTGCGGTGAACCCTCGGGTACCTGTGTCTGCTTTATATGTATATGATCAGATAATGCAATTCACATAAGAGTTCCAGAGTTACATTTAGCATGTAGTTTGGTGATGTTATGGAAATCAACATTCTGTTTGTCTGGGTGCTATATATCCTCTCAAACAGGGTATTGTTATGCACAATTGCTTTAGCGCTATCTGCCTCTCAATGCTAATGCACATTATTTTATTCACTCAAGAGCATTATTCAGCAGCAATTCAAATAATAGACCCCAGACAGGAATTTGTGCAGGGTGTCATGGAAATAGGAATGAGAATCGAATTGGCAGTCTCTGCAGAACACACAGTAGGAATTGCAGGAGAAAATGGGAAAATAAACCCTGTTGGGTGGCATAATGATTGGCCATAAAACTCTTTTGAGGCCTGCTTTTATGAGTGTTTGTAAAAATCCAAAAGAACTTGAAAAAGACCCTTTAGGTGTGGAAGTCAACGAGAGAACATAACAAAGGCCTGAGACCTCGCCTACTCCTCTTTCCCACACCCACCCATGGGTGACTGATGGAGACCATACCGCTTTACCGACAACTGATGAATTATGCTTCAAATATGTTGTAGGTCATCTCGGTTAAGTCGTGAAGCAACTTCTGCATTCCTAGTTGAGGCACTGTGTGGTGGAATGTAGGGTCTATTCCTTTCTGACCAGGCTCACCCACCACATCTCCAGTGACCTCTGCCCTGACACTGGGGCCGGGCCCCTCCCCGTGGAGTCCAGTCAGGTGACTGCAGTGCCAAGGACAGCACTGAAGCGTTACTTCATTCACTTGAGTTGTCTATTTCTGATTGACAGCATATGAGAAATTCGTTCACTGGTTTCTTTGTGCTGAGTTAACAGTTTGCAGGCTTTGTTTACTTTATTTCTGCCTTAATCTCAACAATTCTGTTATTTTAATGCATGTTTTATGTTGTTTTCTGGTTGTGTGTTTTATAGGTGAGGCTGAATATCCTAGATATTCTGTTTTAACATTAGATTATACAGTAGTATAATCTTATACAGTAGCATAATACAGTAGAACACTGTATTAACATTAGAATAGAATTTTTGAATTGTATTATACGAAAATTTAGATAATTGTCAATTTTTTAGGTTTAATCTGTTAAAAAAAAATGTTATAGAATACTTTATTTTAAAATTGTTTTGTTGGAGCAAAGTTATGCCTGTAATAATAAAATGATAAAACAAGGGAGGACTGTGTCACTCTCTCGCTGTGCGTGTGCATGCGCCATTCACAGATAGTTTCGTTCTTAATTTAAAGGTCAAAATACCTGTTGAGTAAAGTGTAGAATTATTATCAAAAATAAACTATAAATTTAGTGTTTAAGTTATTGTGCCATCAAGCAGTCAGGACATTTCCATCAAAATTGGGAGTTTTGTATGCTGATCTGCTTTAATCTAAATACTTTTTTTCTTGGGCTTTGCAACCTCAAGACTAATTAGGGTTTGGAAATCAATGTTGTTTTCCAAAAAAAAGAAAAGAAAAATAGTTTTGCCCTTGTGTTAGTATTGTGAATGTCCATAACCTCAAATTTCAAGTATCTTCCATTTAGTGCCTACACCTTTTTAAATAAATAAAAAATGAATGTGGCTTGCTGTATTTGTTTGTACAAAAGAATGTATGGAATGATTTAGGCACATTGTTAATCACCATTGAATCACCATCCCTCTCTTTTATGAAAATATCCATTTAATGAAACTGCTTGGGCAACATTGTTGCCTTCCTTGAAGCTGTAGTCTTTGTTTTCTGTCTGGTAGGCACTGTGCCATTCACTTTCCCTTGGAAATGTCTGGAAACTGCCCTTTGATCACTGAGCTGAATTTATTTTCCCATCATGCATCAGTGCAGTGAGGATTACTCTGTCAGGAGTAGTTTAGGCTTGGTGACTAAGTGGCTTGCCCTCACTCTAAGTCCCCTTGGAGGTTAAAGAATCCACACTGGGTCCATGCCGATACCAGTCTGGACTGGACACCAGGAGTCAGAATGGAAAATCCAGTGGATACTAGTTTCTGCCAGGCAAAAAAAAAAAAAATCTAGTGCTCTAGCTTGCAACTCCCAGGCTCCAAACTTCAGGATTAACGTATGAGCTTTGTCTTTGCTTACAAAGTAAGTCCCACATTAGTCCCTAAGTCCCTACATGTTCTGCTAGGTGTTCATAGTTTTTCTCAGAAGACAGTGTGTACATTTGGAGAGAATGGCACCCTTCTTAATGAAGGCCAGAAGCAGAAACACTTCAATGTGTTCCCTATCAAGAGACTTGCAGTTGTGGCTGAAATTCCAGGTCTGACATAATAAAGGTCTGTCTGGACTCAATCAAAATAAGCAAAGAGCCAAACTAAGAACAACTGCATCTGGATGCTTTGAACATTCGGAAGCTTTGTATAAGCATTTTAAAAAATTGATTTTAGAGTTATTGAACAGAGGGTGGGCATTTTCTTGCTTTGAACTCATGCTGGGAAGTCAGATAAACTTGCACTGGAAACTATGCCTTATATCCAAAGCGAACAGTCCAGGTGTGGTTAATGGCCGTCTGATGTAGCACAGAGAGGATGTTGTTGGACTAAGTTATGTTACAGTTTAAAGAGAAGCCTTATTAAAACACTAACTTGGTAAGCATGTCCTTGGTCTTATAGGACATTTCAATATTGCACTTCTGTTTTAAAATGTGTTGTCTTTTTCAGTAAGACTTTGAGAAGACCTTGTGATCACACTTGATCTCTTAATCTATGTGCTTAAGTATTATGCTGTTCTTGCCACACTTTTCGGCGTATATTAGATAATGCAGATAACACTCGTATCACTCGGTCCCACGGGCAGCTTTGGGGCTCTCTGATCACTATTTCTGTGAGGATATATGCATTCCTACCAGGACATTGTTATCATTCACTAATGATAAACCATTGTTTACTGGGAAACTCAAACACCTTCGTCATGCCAAAGAGGATGCTTACAGAAGTGGGGATAAAATCTTGTATAACCAGGCCAGAAACAGATTGACAAAGGAGATCAGAGTTGCTAAAAGGAACTACACTGATAAACTGAAAAACCAGTTTTCATCCAACGACCCATCATCAGTCTGGAATGGCCTGAGGAATATCACCAACTACAAGTCACCATTCCCTCGATCTCTGGACAATCAACACCTGGCTGACGATTTAAATTCATTTTACTGCCGGTTTGAAAAGCCCTCATTCACACCACACACCCGGTCTGATCTGCACTTCACACATTCACCATCACCTCCTGCACTCCCATTATTACTCCCCCCTCCTGTCATCCAACCTGAGCTTAAGGTCTGTGTGGAGGACGTGAGCAGAGTCTTCAAAAAAAGAAGACTAGGAAAGCCTCAGGCCCAGACGGCATCTCATCTGCTTGTTTAAAAGCCTGCGCTGACCAACTGGCCCCGGTCTTCACGCAGATCTTCAATAGATCATTGGAGCAGTGTGAAGTTCCCTCCTGCTTCAAACGCTCCACTATCATTCATGTCCCCAAAAAACCCAAAATCACTGGATTTAATGACTACAGACCTGTCGCTCTCACGTCTGTGGTCATGAAGTCGTTTGAAAGACTGGTGCTGGCCCACCTGAAGGACATCACCGGACCCCTGCTGGATCCCTTTCAGTTTGCTTACAGAGCAAACAGTTCTGTGGATGATGCAGTCAACATGGGACTGCATTATATCCTGCAACATCTCAACAGACCAGGGACTTATGCAAGGATCCTCTTTGTGGACTTCAGTTCGGCCTTCAATACCATCATGCCTGGTCTTCTCACAGCCAAACTGACCCAGCTCTCTATGCCATCCTCGATCTGTCAGTGGATCACCAGCTTCCTGACGGACCGGCAGCAGCGAGTGAGACTGGGGAAACACACATCCAAGACTCTCACATTCAGCATTGGCGCCCCCCAAGGGTGCGTTCTCTCCCCACTGCTCTTCTCCCTGTACACTAATGACTGCACTTCTAAAGACCCCACTGTCAAGCTCCTGAAATTTGCAGACGACACCACTGTCATCGGTCTCATCCAAAACGGTGACGAGTCTGCTTACAGACTAGAGGTTGAACAGCTGGCTACCTGGTGCAGTTATAACAACCTTGAGCTGAACACGCTCAAAACAGTGGAGATGATCGTGGACTTCAGGATGAACAGCCCAGCACTCCCCCTACTCACCATCATGAACAGCACTGTGGAAGCAGTGGAGTCATTTAGGTTCCTGGGCACTATCATCTCTCAGGACCTGCAGTGGGACAGTCACATTTACTCCACTGTGAAAAAGGCCCAGCAGAGACTATACTTCCTTCGCCAGCTGAGGAAGTTCAACTTGCCACAGGAGCTGCTGATTCAGTTCTACTCAGCCGTTATAGTCTGTTTTATGCACTTCCATCACTGTCTGGTTTGGTTCAGCTACCAAATCAGACATCAGGAGACTACAACGGACAGTCCGGACTGCGGAGAGGATTATTGGTGCCCCCCTGCCATCCCTCCAGGACCTGTACTCTTCCAGAGTGAGGAAGAGAGCAGGTAAAATCATCAGACTCCACTCACCCTGGACACCTCCTGTTTGAACTGTTACCGTCAAGACGGAGACTCAGATCACTGGCCACTAGAACATCTCGGCACAGGAACAGTTTCTTCCCACAGGCCATCTCCCTTCTGAACAGTTAACATATCTCCCAAGGCATATGCCTGTAAGTGCAATACTCCCACTGTTTAGTGCAATATCCTAAAAATTCAGGTGATATTTATATTTATATTTATTCATACTATAAAATACTGTAAATAAAAAAATACATTATCTGTAAGTGTTTAGTCTGACAAAACCCAACTGTGACCATATATTTTTTATAGTATTTTCATATTTTTTATAATTGTATTTGTATAATTTGTATTACTATTTGTATTACTATTACTTGTTGTATCTGTGTTTGTATATGTGCACTGGAAGCCTAAGTACCAAGGAAAATTCCTTGTGTGTGCAAGCACACTTGGCAATAAAGCTCTTTCTGATTCTGATTCTGATAACCTTCTGCTAAATACTTTCAACATAGATCTTTGTGTTCTGTCAGTACTTAAGGTTACATTTTTGTAATGATGCTATAAGGTGGCCTCATGTTTTGGTTTAGTGTGCCAGAAAAATCGTTACATCATAATACATGTAGTATCTGAGGGGTATAAACCGTCTTGCAGGTCTGATTAGATTTGCATGCTTGTCCTCATCCACAACTTAATATTAAGCTTTACCTTTTAACAGTACTAAGGCTGAAGTTTATCACACTAATCTGAGCTTCCTTTACCACAGGGGTGTCCAATCCTGCTCCTGGAGTGCCATTGTCTAGCAAAGTTTAGCTCCAACCCCAATTAAACACACCTGAACCAGCTAATCAGTGTCTCACTAGGCATACTTGAAACCTCCAGGCAGGTGTGTTTAGGCAAGTTGGAGATAAATTTTGCATGACAGTGCCCCCCCAGGACTGACTTTGGATACCCCTGCTTTACCATGTTGATGTACATTTCCATATTTGTGGCTTAAAGGGATAGTTCATCAAAAAATGAAAATTCTGTCATCAGTTACTCACCCTCATGTTGTTCCAAACCTTTAAGACTTGCTTTCATCTTTGGAACACAAAATAAGATATTTTTGATGATATTTTTATTTTTTTTAAGATATTAAAATTCCATTGACGGCTATGCAACTACTACCCTGATGCTTCAAAAGGTTCATAACGATATTGTAAAACTAATCCATATGGATTGAGTGGTTTAGTCCAAATTTTCTGTAGAGACATTTAGGCTTTTTATTCACATATAAACATTGATCAGTGAACATAAACAGAAGCTCAGATTTCATTTAAAATATTTTCATTTGTGTTCCGAAGATGAACGAAAGTCTTGACGGTTTGTAATGACATGAGGGTGAGTAAACGATGGCACAATTTTAATTTTTGGGTGAACTATCCCTTTATGGAAACGGTCCTTCTTTGTACTTTATGAGACATGTTGTATCACTAGATTCAGTTGTAATGAATCATAATTTGAAACTTTAATCCACTTAAGCATTAACAGTCATCATTTTCGTTTACTCTTGCAGAAGAGGTTGACTACAGCAACTTCGGCACCAGCACTCTGACTCGGAAAAAGAAGGCAGTGGTCACTCTTCGAAATGACCTGAACCGCAAACGGCCCCACATCCGCATTGGCATGCCTCAAGACTTCCGTCCTGTATCGTCCATTATTGATGTGGACATCCTTCCGGAATCTCACCGAAGAGTTCGACTCTACCGGCATGGCTCAGACAAGCCCCTTGGATTCTACATCCGTGATGGCACCAGTGTTCGTGTTACACCCCACGGCTTGGAAAAGGTCCCGGGTATCTTCATTTCCCGCCTGGTACCTGGAGGCCTGGCCGAGAGCACTGGCCTGCTGGCGGTCAATGATGAGGTCCTGGAAGTCAATGGTATTGAGGTGACAGGAAAGACATTGGACCAGGTGACTGACATGATGATCGCAAACAGCCACAACCTTATTGTGACCGTGAAGCCGGTGAACCAGCGCAACAATGTGGTGCGCAGCAGTCGTATCTCGGGCAGCTCGGGTCAGTCATCCGACAGCAGTGGTTCAGTGGGATACCCTGCCATCACCGCTCCCACCGGTGCCACCGCCATCTCTCATGGCTACAGCCCAGAAGATCTGGAGAGTGATGAGGAGTCGGACATCGTAATTGAGAGCAACATCAAGCGGCCATCACGACGCTCCAATGCCTCAGTGGCTTCAACTGCATCCCGGTCCCAGACACAAACAACCATCGTATCCCCACCCAGCCCCCCTACACGACCCCAAACGAGACCTCCATCCACTGTGTCCACGGCCTCTTTCCACTCTCAACCGAGCTTTAATGGCACAATGTACAATAGTTTGAGTTACAAGTTGCACAAGGACCTTACCCTCCAAAACAACCCCTACCACAGCAGCAACCCCGTTATGCGGGAAAGCAATGGCAGCCTACACAAAATCCTCAGTAGCCTGAGGACAGACCCCCGTCACAGTCTGGCTTTACCCAGAGGAGGGGTTGAGGAGGATGGCACAGTCATCACTTTATAATACAGTCACATATAAAATCCAGCCCACCCAGAAACTCGGCTTTTCAGCCTGGGACATCAGACTCAACTTTGAACCTCACCCAACTTTAAGGGTTTTGTAAAATGAATAATTTAACAGAAACAATATCTGGAATTTTACTCTTTTAATTTTTTTTTTTTTTTTGTGTGTGTTGTAATGTCTTATGTAAAAAAAATTGTCCAATTCAGTGGTATGTCTTTTTGCAAGCAGAGACACTTTTTTTTTATCTTGTCTATAAGTGTTTCTCAGTTCTTGTTTAATTTTAATCATGTTATCTAAATGTGTCTTGGGACCAGAAATTGGGTTTAGACCTATGTGTGCGTACTGTTGTCTTCTGTTTACGGTTTGTACCTGAAAACAAACATTTGTTCCTGGTATAATGAAAAAGCTGATTATATTATGGAAATGCCAAAATGAATTTACTCTTAATCAGCAGCCCTCTTTTTTTTGCCCTGTCTAATTAAGTTAATAACTGAATAGAATTAATAATCATTATTATTAACTTTCAGTAATGAATGTCTGCTGTATGTGTTTAATATGTGCAGTAATTCACAATTTGGCGGATTCCCTCAGAATGTTTGTTTCAGAATATTTAAATATCATTTGTGTCAGCATTACGAAAAGGCTTTTTGGAAATTGTGGATGTTTTTATTTAGATGAGAATGACATCTTAAACCATCACTTTTTTTTTTTTACTACTACAGTATGTTCATTTTGGCCTTGTGGGATTTAATTTGACTTTGTTTCCGGTTTATTTGACTGCAGTGGAGTGTAATTGGTCATCACATATGGGTATTTCACACTTGTATGTCCTCTTGAAGCCCTCTTGACTTCAGGAGTCCAGTGGAATGTTAGTTGGTTCCCTGTGTTTTATTCTGTACACATATTTGCTGTCACCTCACTGTTAATGAACCCTCGCCTCTGACCTCCACTCAAATCTCCACTGCTGAACAGACTGCTGCCTCATACTAGTCATATCCTTAATGGATTTAATGTTAATGCTGCCACTGAGTATACAGTCCAATCAAACTTCTAGTATAAAATTAAGTCTTATATCATTCTTTTTTTTATTGGGAAGACACCAGTTCATTCTTAATTTTGTTTTATAGAGAGAGAGTCTGTGGAATACATTTGTATATAATTTGAAACCACTGTGGATGTACCTTCCTTTTCCTTTTAGGTTGACTGCATTGAATTTGTCTGCTTGAACAAAGACTTGCCTTCATATCCACCATTTGTGTGCCTTATTGCCCTTCCTACAGACATAGTTCACTCAAACAGACTAAGTATTTTGATCTGACCACTGGAAATATTTTTATTTTGGTAAAAGCAAGGGCATGTTATAACGTGTCAAAATACATTTGTTCTATGTCGCCATCTGTTGGTCACTGCCTGAACTGCGTCTATTTAGCTATGAATCACTTGATGTTTTGCATTAATTATTTGGCATTCGTATCATTGTTGTTGTCTTGGATCATCTGTATGTCTGTGTATCATCCACACTGAATAAATTGAACAAATTCAAAACAGGATGAGCTAAAAAGGAGATTACTTTTTAGGAGAAAAAAGGAGATTACGTCAGGCAGTCAAGCCACACTTAAAAAGGTAGTTACAATACAAAACACATGTAAATAATGTCTATATGGTTTTATATATGGTCTAAAAAAATAAAATTGAGATGGACAAAACACATTCTGTAGTGTTCTTTACATTCATAGTTTTTGTTTAGATCAACAGCCAGGCATAAGAATGCATTGCACAACAATTTCCTGGATCCTTCATGAACCATATTGATTGAAATAGTTTTAAATATCACTGGGAAGGAAACTCTATCTATTTGTCTGTCTTTCTGATTTATTGTCGAGTCAAATATTTGCAATTTTTTAAATAATCTATCCGTTTGAGTCTCTGCTTTGACCCGTATAGAGTGCCGAAGTTATGACGTCACTTTGTAGGCCAAAACGCGGAAATGAGTTAGCATTTTAGCACTTCCGGTTCCCTCGCCCTAAAGTCTGGGTTTTTTGAATGGGTTTTTGCTAAATCGCCTGAAATGAGGTCTGTGGTTAACAAAGCCTCTAAATATTTTCACGTTTTGATATATGACATAAAACACACAAGTTATAACCTGCTTGTGTTTTTTTTTTTAACTTTATTGTGTCTGCTTGTTGTTTTTTAAACTTTATATAGGCTTCAAAATGTATACATTTTTGATTAACTTGTAGAGATTATCTTGATAGACAAAACGTGTAAGGGTCACAACTCTTTGTTGAACACAGATCTTATTTTTTGCGATTTTCCAAAAGTCTATGGGGAAAATGCATAGCTTTTCGATCGAGGGAACGAGTTGTCCTACAAAGTGACGTTATAACTTCGGCACTCTATTATCACATGACCAACATGTGGCCAACCCGGTCTCTGATTGGCTATTAAACCTGCGCATGCGCACATGCTGCTCTGCGTTCATTTTCACATAAACAAGAACAGTGTAGTAGTGGATAGAGAAACATGGAGCATCGCTTTGACAGGGCAGCAGCGGTGCTGTCACCCCTGGAGGAGTCCAGCGCAGAGGTGAGCAGAGACAGCGGCATCGTGTCCCAAAGCGCCAGCAGCTTGTCCATGGTGAGTGAGGCCCTGAGCAGCGGTACCGTGTCTCAGAGCCCGAGCTTCGGCGCTGCAGTGGCCCAGAGTCCGATCTCAGCAGCCGGAGAAACCCAGGACCAGACCGAGCCGGAGCAGACACAAGACGACGAGCTACTGAGACACGCGGCCATCACATACTCCTCTTATATCAGAGCCAACGCTGAAGAAGAGGTAAGGACACAGATGCAAAGTCCTTCTTTGGCATGCCTGTTTAACATGATTATGCATAAACTTCAATACACACAATAAAAGCAGGATAGAAAAAATGTCAGTATATCATCATCATCATATTTTTCATCATTATTATTAGCCTATATCCCATATAAGCGAGCATGTTTTTCTTCTGAAGATTTGTACTGCTCTGATTCGGCTATACTGCAGCACGAATTTGTGACAATATGATCTTGATACAACAGTTATTTAAACAAGAAATAATGATTGATGTTAACTTGTATATTCAACACCGTATTGCCAGTTCCCTGTCTATAATTTGTCTCCACCAAAGAAAATCGTTCTAAAAGCAGCCACAGCATAATGAACTTCTGAGTAACACCCAGTAGTGATGTTTCATTCCTGAATGAATCGGAATGAAGGATTCAATTACTCACTCATAAACACACTAGTCCTGCGTCCGATTATGCCTACTTCTATACTATATAGTAGGTGAAAAACTGTATGTTAGCTGAAGTAGCATGTCCGAATTCATAAAACAGTTGGTGAAAAATACCTGGATGACCTACTAACATTACTTTTTGAGATTCTGAAGTTCGCATCCATTGTACAGTCGACACTTTACTATCCCATCAGGCTACGGAGAAGTGAAGTAATGCAACTGACACAGTAGGTTTGATGACAGTGGCAACATGCATGCATGCATAGCAGTTGTGCCCTTTTAGTCAGATTGCGGTGCCCCGGAAGTAGGGCTGCAGCTATCGATTCTTTTTATAATCGATTAATCTAGCACTTAATCGATCGATTAATCGAGCACTTAATCGATCGATTAATCGGATATTTTTTTATGTGTGTTTTATTAACAGAATAGTTATATTAAACTTGTGTCTATTTCAGTTAAAGCTGTTATAAGTTATATACTATAAGTTATATAGTATGCAAGTTATAAAGCTATCTCATAAGTGAATTTTCCTTTAAGATGTTATAATATAAGCATCTAAGCATATTTGTGTATTCTGGTAGTTTAACGCTGAAGAAGAGCTGTAACGTGACTTGTTGTTGAACACGCAGTAAAAGCTGACGCACTTGTTGTTCCGTGCGTTTTAGCTGAAAAATGAGTACTCCGAATCTTAATTAAAAACCAACAGGCTGGGCACTTTCGTTTTTTGTTGTTGTCTGGAACTATTTGGCAGACGTGAAATACAAACAAGGTCTTGCAAAGACTGCAATACAATATTTGTTCCTCCATCACGTCCCGGTGTGTAGCCTACAGTGAATGCATGCTGAAATTATTGTTGCGTGGCTACATAAAAGTTTAAGCATATGTGATGCATTGGTCTGACTGGTGTGTGTGTGTGTGTGCGTGTGTGTGAAGGGGTTCTTTTTTTAGGCTATACTCTCTTGCAATTGAACGTGATAGTTACGTTTACTACTTAAAAATGTCATCAAAGCTAAAAATCATATCTAGTCAAACCGCATCACGACATCGCTGCAAATACAGTATGGGATTAAAATCAGCGAACATCAGACTATATACGTTACCTTGTTTCAGCGAGTTAAGTGTATTAATTGAATTAAGTGTGTAATGATCCCACACTTTAGATAATTTCTGCCGTTTATATACATATTTATTCTCCGCCATCGCGCCAACTAAATTCAAAATATACAGCTTCCTGAACAGGTCCGTGTGAATAAACGGTCCGTGTGAAACAATCAAATCCCTGCGCCGCGCGTATAGTGCAATTTAACGCATAGGAATAGGAATTTAACGAGGCTTCGAGGCAGAGTTGTTGCCTCGAGGAATTTTTGTAATCGAGTAACTCGAGTAACTCGAGGAATCGTTTCAGCCCTACCCGGAAGTAATTTCAACATGCTTTCTATATTGAAGAAATATGTTTTAAAAGTAGTACGTTACCTACTTATGGATGCACCATTGGTCTTACTAATTGTACGCAAACAGTAGTTTGTGCATGTATGCACGTGTCAGCATTTGTGAATTAGGCTGATTTGGTGATTTTATTTATTTTTTCACGAGAAGTTTCTTGTACAAAAACAAATAATCTATGCAATTATTAGTGAATGAGACCAAGTGTCTCCACCTACTGGTATAGCGATGTAACCTGCAGAAAGTCTCCCTGAAAACTTTCCACAACTAATGCCCAAACACATACACTGAATTGGTAAAATTGGTACATAAACTGATAAATTGAATATTTGAATGCCATTTCGAATGAATGGCAATTTGCTTTAGATAAACCATAGTGCGTGACACATGTTGGCTTGCAGTATGTGGTTACTCCCATGAGTATAATATCAGATTATTTCCCTGCTTAACAACATGTTATAATGCTATTTGTAATAAGGTGATTATGATGGAAGTACAGTTGTGATAGGAGTCCTCTATTTAGAAAAAGAAAACCCAGTTAAACAAATATCACATCTTTTATTTGTTAAATCATCTTTGTTTGAGAAAGTATGGGAGCCTTTAAGATCAGTTCATATAAAGAGGTCATAAGTCAGTTGTTTCATAGGATTAAAATCATGTGAGTTTTAGCACCCCCTGCCTAATGAAGAACATGAACCCGGGTTTGGCCATGCCTCTGTTGAAAAAGTTTAACCGGGCTAGATAAGATTATAAAACTATTTCTGCAATTGGATAGAGAACAGTGTAAAGAATTTCAAAACCACTGTTACTCTGTGTGGAAGGGGGTTGCAAAGAACTCTAGGTGAGCGTGTCATCAGCACACAACTCTAGCACTCTAGCAGAGTCCACCATCATCAAATACTGAACAAGAATGTGTCTATCGCAGGATAGTTTGAAGAAAACCATTGCTTTCAAAGAAGAACACTGCTGCTCATTTAAAGGGTTTGTTCACCCAAAAATAAAAATTATGTCATTAATTACTCACCCTCATGTAACACAATTTTTTTTTTAATGAAATCTAAAGGGCTTTCTGTTCATTCCATTGACAGCTGCGCAACTACGACATTGACGCTTCAAAAAGTTGATGAAGAGATTATAAACTAATCCATATGATATGAGTAGTTAAAGGGTTAGTTCACCCAAAAATGAAAATGATGTCATTAATGACTCACCCTCATGTCGTTCCAAGCCCGTAAGACCTCGGTTCATCTTCAGAACACAGTTTAAGATATTTTAGATTTAGTCTGAGAGCTTTCTTTCCCTCCAATGAAAATGTATGAACGGTATACTGTCCTTGTCCAGAAAGGAAATAAAGACATCATCAAAGTAGTCCGTGTGACATCAGTCGGTTAGTTAGAATGTTTTGAAGAATCGGAAATACATTTTGGTCCAAAAATAACAAAAAACGACGACTTTATTCAGCATTGTATTGTCTTCCGGTTCTGTTGGGGATCCGCGTTCAGTGACGCTGCTGACGTAAGACGCTGCTGACGTGTGTCTGGTGCGCCCGAGCTTCGTTTACATTCTGAGGGAGACGCACGCTGGAAACAAAACAATCTTCACAAACATGTCTAAGGATTTCCACACAGAGGAAGACTTGCATTTTTTTGCCCAGCCATATTTATTTGAACCCGAATACACGGACGCACCAGATACACGTCAGCAGCGTCTTACGTCATCAGCGTCACTGCGGACTCGTGAACGCGGATCCCCAACAGAACCGGAAGAGAATACAATGCTGAATAAAGTCGTAGTTTTGGTTATTTTTGGACCAAAATGTATTTCCGATGCTTCAAAACATTCTAACTAACCCACTGATGTCACATGGACTACTTTGATGATGTCTTTATTTTCTTTCTGGACAAGGACAGTATACCGTTCATACATTTTCAATGGAGGGACAGAAAGCTCTCGGACTAAATCTAAAATATCTTAAACTGTGTTCTGAAGATGAACGGAGGTCTTACGGGCTTGGAGCCACATGAGGGTGAGTCATTAATGACATCATTTTCATTTTTGGGTGAACTAACCCTTTAAGTCCAAATTTTCTGAAGAGACACAATTGCTTTATTTGATAAACCGATTGAATTTTGGATTTTATTCACATATAAACATTCATCAACGCACACATCAGATCTGGTAAACGGAAGCTCCAACATGTTCGTTTGATGTGAAAAAACCATTGAGATTCATTCTCATGTGTTACACAGCACGTTTGAGTTTCAGGAAGAACCAAAGAGGTTTGTTCTTGCGATTCAAACCGGTTCGGTTGACCTTTAGTTTATGTTCGCTAATGAATGTTTATATGTGAATAAAATCCAAAATTCAATCGGTTTATCATAGAGCAATTGTATCTTCAGAAAATTTGGACTAAACTGCTCAATTCATATGGATTTGTTAATGATCTCTTTATGAACTTTTTGTAGTCTTGTGGATGAATCAGAAGACTGTTGAAAGAATGTTTGGTGGATGGAAGTGTACAAAAAAAAATTTGTTTTAGTATGAGAAGCATTTATTTGGTAAAAACCAAACAATGCCTTCCATAATAGGAACCTCATGACGACTATAAAGGATGCAATGGGATAATTGTTTGTGGCTGATTTATCATTGATGAAATTATAGCCTAAATTCTATGTTACAATAGTAACCAGAAAAGTTAAGTGGAGAATGGCCCAAGTCCTGAATGTATCATAAACGGAATGAATTTGTTGGGTTCTGTCAAACTAAAACTAATCCTGAATTCGTTCAGTCTCAATCAGTAGAATATAGATTATCAACTTTCTGTCAACTCAGGATTTAATTGAGTATGTGTGCACATGAAAATGTCACAAATTCAATAGCTGTGAACAGCCAATCACATGGCTGTGTGAATCCACAGAAGCTCAACTTTAAGCAATTTGTATATACTTACTCTGAAATGTATCTATAATACACATTATTTCTATATATTTGTTCATTTAAACTAAAAGCTTAATATTACTTGCCAAACTTTAACTTTAATTGCTCCCATATAATGGATTAAAGAGATATTCACATTTAGTCATTTACTCACTTTTGTCATTCCAAACCTCTATGACTTTCTTCTGTGGAACCCAAAAGATATTTTGAAGAATGTTTTATTGAATGAACAAAAAACGCTTTTCTAAAAATATCTTCTCCCTCAGAGTCTCTTCAAAGCATCTGTATACTTGACCTATTGGAACACAGTGTAGTTATTCAAGGGATTTTTCACCCAAAAATGAAAATTCTGTCAGTATTTACTCACCCTCATGTTGTTCCAACCTCGTAAGACCTTCGTTCATCTTCGGAACACGATTTAAGATATTTTTGATGAAATCTGAGAGCTGGATCACTCCTCCATAGGCTTCTTAAGGGATTGACACTTGTTCCCTGAAAAGTTATTAAAGGCATCGTTAAAATGGTCCAAGTGACTACAGTGGCTCAATCTTAAGTTTATCAAACGACGAGAATACTTTTTGTGCGCAAAAACAAACAAAAATAACGATTTTATTTCAACTATTCAAGAATTTTCATTTTTGGGTGAACTATCCCTTTAAGCTTAATTTGTCAAGCATTATATGGGTTAAATAAAGACTCACTTGTTCTCTGTGCTAAATTCTTAATGGTCCTCTGTTATTTTTTTACAAGGCAACGAAGCAACTGTTTATCCCTGTAACTTTCATATCATATGCACACTGAGTATGTACAGTCTATCATGTGTTTTGTTTTCTTGACGTTTATCACATATTTGCTGTGCAGGTCCTGTGCTTGGAGAAAAGCCTTGAAGAAATGCTTACAAGAGTTGATGAGTTTGTTGGTATGCTTGATATGGTAAGATCAATGTCTTTTCCCCCATTTGTGAAGTTGCTATTAAAATTAAAACTAAACTGAAATATAACAAATAAATTAAAGCTTATTAGAACAATACAAAATGAATAAAAATGAAAAAAACTCTTAGCTAAATCAACAAAATATAAAACCTGTAATTAAAATGATAATGAATTATTTAATATTGTTTAAATAACACTAAAAAAACACTGTTAAAACCCAGTAAAGACCCCCTCCCTGAAATACTGTATATAGGCTTCTATATATATTCTTATGTATAAAGACCCATTAATTGTGTGTGTGTGGGGTGGGGGTTATTTATTAAATTGTAATAAATTTGCTTGTATATATTGTTACTGTACTAAACCTAAAGAGAATTATTAAAATGTTATCTAGAAAATAATGAGCTTTGTATGAAGTATCCACTGTCCACTAGTAAAATATCAATAGATGAAAAGAAAATATATTTAAAGGCCCACTGAAGTGCCTTGGAACAGCTTTGTATGATGCATTGACGTAATTTCCACTGAAACAGGAAACTAAGGCGGGACATATTGAACGGCTCCTACCCCTTTTCAAATTATATTAGCTAAAAAATTTAAATTGATTTCAGGGGGCCTTTAAGGCCCTGTTTACACCTGGTATTAATGCGTTTTAATCTATCTGATCTCAAGTAAACGAGGGAGACACATACCCGTTTGCACCTGGTGTTTTAATCCATCTCTATTGTCCACTTTCAACCACGTCTGTCCTGATTTCTTCTATGGGGCGGGTAAATGTATGGGCTTTTTCAGATCTTTCGATCTAATGGACGAAATAAGCTCACACATTTTACATCTTCCCTCATATATACCTCAGACTCTGTTGTGGCCCCCTTAATGCACTGTTGCCAAAGGTGTTGAACTGACCAATCTGCAAATACTTGAACTGAAAAAGCATGCTAGACTTTGATAACTTGTTGTTTTTTTTTAGATTCGAAATGACACCTCACAGGTGGTCAATGAGAACCTACCACAGATACAAAGAAAATCGGAAGAGATGAGAGAGATTTACCGAAAAATTGACAAATTGGAGGTACTAACTTTAAACAATGCCTGAATGGTTATGGATTGACATTTTCTTTTGTTGCTTCAAGTGTAGCTTCTAATTCTCAGGGCTTTGTCAAAATGGTTGGAGCCAATGTCAATGCAATGGAAGAACAAGTAACTCAAGTTGAAGGTGAAGTTGGAACCCTACCAGGCGCCTTCAAGAAGATCTTTCGCACAATGGCCGTGCCAGGTTTTTTAAATGTGAGCTCTTTATATGTGTATATACTGTACATGCTTGCCATAGTATTTGGCATAGAACTGGCATCAATTGCTCACTGCCTCTTCTTTTTTTCTTCTTCAGAAACCTGCAAGCCCAAGAAGGCAATCACAAAGACATCAAGAGCTTCCCAGTGTATTTAGAACAGACGATTACTTTAAACCTCAGTCTGAGCAGTAACGGAGAGATTATCGTATTGACTTTATGAAGTACCGACCAAGACCAGGGTTCTCCAACATCAGGAGTGCTGCCTGCTTTCAGGTGCAAACACCTGCTGGGATTGCTAACACAAACATTTCACAGTCACTCTATCTGCAATTTATTCAAATGAATCCTGATCAAAGCCAAGTGTTATTTTAATAGGCAGTCTAATGGCAGCTAGTTTTATAACCAACAGAAGCTTTGGTTTTAAATAACTTATTTTTTCTGAAGTGCCTCTCCAGGAAGTCTGACACTGTTTCTTATAATTGGGAAAGCATGCTTGGAAAATGTCAGAACATTAGTTCAAACATTTATATGATTTTTATTCGAACTTGTACATAGTTTTACAGCTTTATAATTGTTTTGCCCTTTGTCTTTTCTTCCAGTGCTTGAGATCTTTTTGCACTATTTCCACTATTGCTATTTATCACTGATATATCTTATTAAGGTCTAAAGTTCGATGCCTGGCACATGTTGACAATTAATATTTAATTAATTCATATAACCAGTGTAATTGACTCTGGGTTATTATGTAGCATTCAGTGCCGCACTAAGCCAAACAATCGCCACAACAAATATTGTTTTTCATGGACCATTTACTTTTATACTAATGTCCATGGACAGTTGTTATGCTAATTGTTACATGATGATAAATGTGACTAATGATTGTCTGTTTGTAATAAATTTCCAAATGTAGCCTATAGTATAACGTGACTACATTTCATTACTGATCAATTGTTGTTTTTGGTCAGTTGAACAGCTTTGTAGAGTATTCCACAGATATTATGAGAGTTTGCTTTCATCTGTTAATGTTTTGTGAAATTGTAGTGGGATTTACAAAAAAATGTGCATGCATGCACATTTATTTGTTGGAAGGATATTGATATTGAACCAGTGTTGAGCCAAAAATGCAACCATAACATTGGATTAAAAAGCTGTATTTTATAGGTAAAGAATACAAGGCTGATAAAGAATGCAAGCATTTTGAAAACAGTGGGGAAAAGGTGTATTTCTTTCTGTTATTTACATTACATTACATGTAGATCTGAACCAAGACACAAGAGATCACTCAGCATTTAGTTCAGCACTTGTTCATGTTATATCGGTTAAAATTAATTGTTTTTCTAAACTCCAAGTGATTACTCCAAACTCATACCGATTACATTTTTCATGTGTTCGTAAATAGTCTGTTTCACCAACTAAATGTTATTTCGAACAGATTAATGTATTGATTCAGTCAAAACCTGCTGTTCACAAAGCGTTAGTCAATTACTAGACTGAAAGCCTTGTCATTACTTTTTCAAAAATACAGAGGGGAACAGTTAACAATTTGCCATACAAATAAAATGCCTTTAAAAAAACCCATAACACAAAATAATAAGTAGGTCGAATCTTTAAACCGGTTCATTTAAATAAACCGATATGATCGGACTCAAATGCTACGAGGAGGTGTGTTCGACATCGGCTGCGGCTGGATGTAACCAATCGGCGAGAGCTGCCGCTTGCCTTTGAGGGAGGATCTGAAAACGGAGACGTGTAGTCAGAGACTTTCTGCTTCCCATGGTGTTTCCATACTTTATCAAAGCTCAAGTGAAACAAATCCAATATTTGTTAAATACACAGACATTTCAGATACGTTTCCATGTAATACTTTATGTATGCTTAGACAGCAACATAGTGTCGGCCCAGATGCGCATCTGGTACATGTGGATTCCATGCGGGCCGGATCTGGGCGACACAATGTTGTACTGTAGGTACATCTGTCCAGGCCAACATCTAATGTCTTGATGCCTTCAGCTGGGGATCCCAGAAAACCTGCAATAAAAGTAGTACAGTTCAAAATCCATCATACATACATCTCATCTGTATATGGCCGGGCTATCCAATTGGCGGGCCAGGTCCGGTCCGCCAATCATCTCCATCCGGCCCGAGGGCACCCCAACCTCCCTCCTCTTCTTTTCCTGGCGGTGTGGCTACATTTGGTTAGAAATGCGCGTGCCCGCAGTGGCGCCTGCAGCTGTACGGCCATACCCACTGTGTGTGTACCATGAGCGCTCCGACTGACCTGAGAAACGTTTTCAGCCCAAATAGTTCAGCAGTTATCATGTGTGTGTCCCGTATTTCTGTCGACTGAACCAGCGATATCAATCATTCCTGAATTAATCATTCTCTGGTTCGATTATTTCCTTTCCATGAATTGGCCAAACGCGCTTGCATAACCGTCTGAAACAATTCCGATTCGTTCGGACCGTTCTGTCACTGAATCATCTGAAGCGGTTTCTCGGTCAGTAACAACAAATAGAGAACAAATATTGCTGTTTTCCGTTGTTTCACTAGTTTACTTTGAACTACGCAGCGCGGCCCAGTGGATAACGGAACGCAAGCTTAAAGGAGTTGCGTTTACTCCCAGTCCCGGACACTATTATTAAACAGCGTTGAAACATCCAGTGAGAAGCGTTTCAGTCTGACACATCTCTCTGTTACAAACCACAAATCACTTTGGTTTGTTGGCTCCAGAGAGCACGGACGTTTGTGAACGCAGGCCGGCCACGTCCCCGCGTGCTTCACTCTCTCCAGCTCAGTCATCTCCGGTCCTGTTCGAGGGAAATCAGCGCCCCCCCACCATGTGGCGGGCCTCGTCTCCTTCGACGGAACCAGCGAGGCAGGACTAACTCCGATGCTAAATGCTTTGGAATCCTAACAGCAAAGCCGGCGAAACAGGCCTCTCAGCCCCGCCCTGCGGCTGATGCCCAACGCTAGCTGAGCGCTTCCCGCCAAAGCCGTCCTAGCACACAAAGGTAAGAGAGGGCGTGTGTCCCGTGCTTGCCGGACCACCCTCAAAGAAGCCAGCAAAACTTCCCACAACCCCCTGTTCAGTTCAGGCGGCTGGGGATTTTATTATTTTAAACAGGCCCGCAGCAGTGAGCGTCTTGGCAAACATACGTTTGCGTCTTAGCAAACATACGCCGTTTTCACGGAGACCCAAATAAAGCACACGAGCACAGCACATTGGTTCACGGTCCCCCTTCACTAGGCGGCCCCTCCCCTGTTGTAACACTGACTTCCCCACACGCAAATGCTTGTGCAGTCAGTCCAACATTCAATGTGTGCACAAAATCACAATATATGGGTTCACAGTCCCCCTTCACCAGGCGGCCCCTCCCCTGTTGTAACACTGACTTCCCCACACGCAAATGCTTGTACAGTCAGTCCAACACTCAATGTGTGCAAAAATCACAATATAAGGGTATCAGGTCCCCCTTTGTTAGGCGGCCAGTCCCAATCAGTGTCTCAAGCCCTAGCCACACGGGTTATAGCCTGGCAAGCTATCCCTGATGTGTCGAGTTGCGTTATAAACTATAAAGTGAGGCTACTCGCTCCAATTCGCTCGCAGACCCCCAAAGTTTCAGGCAGTTCTCGAGACTTCGGTGAGAAGCAACGTGGGTCACATGCTTCGCACCGATGTACAGAATTCATTAGCAAAAGGGGCGATAGAATTAGTCCCCCCTGTGCTAAAACATACAGGTTTTTACAGCCGCTATTTTCTAATTCCGAAAAATGACGGCGGCCTCAGACCCACTCTTGATCTGAGATATTTGAACAAAGCTCTCATGAGACGGCCGTTCAAAATGTTAGCTATCAGTTTCACAAGCACAACACATGGGTTCACGGTCCCCCTTCATCAGACGGCCCCTCCCCCGTTGTAACACTGACTTCCCCACACGCAAATGCTTGTACAGTCAATCCAATAGTCAATGTGTGCACAAATCACAATATATGGGTTCACAGTCCCCCTTCACTAGGCGGCCCCTCCCCTGTTGTAACACTGACTTCCCCACACGCAAATGGTTGTGCAGTCAGTCCAACATTCAATGTGTGCACATCACAATATATGGGTTCACGGTCCCCCTTCACTAGGCGGCCCCTCCCCTGTGTAACTGACTTCCCCACACGCAAATGCTTGTGCAGTCAGTCCAACATTCAATGTGTGCACAAATCTCAATATATGGGTTCACGGTCCCCCTTCACTAGGTGGCCCCTCCCCTGTTGTAACACTGACTTCCCCACACGCAAATGCTTGTACAGTCAGTCCAACACTCAATATGGGCACAAATCACAATATAAGGGTATCAGGTCCCCCTTACGTTAGGCGACCAGCCCCAATCAGTGTGTCAAGCCCTAGCCACACGGGTTCTAGCCTGGCAAGCTAACCCCGATGTGTCGAGTTGGGTCATAAACACTATAAAGCGAGGTTACTCGCTCCAATTCGCTCGCAGACCCCCGAAATTTCAGGCGGTTCTCGAGACTTCGGTGAGAAGCAACGTAGGTCACGTGCTTCACACCGAAGTACAGAATCTATTAGCAAAAGGGGCGATAGAATTAGTCCCCCCCCCCACCGCGCTAAAAAATACGGGTTTTTACAGCCGCTATTTTCGGATTCCGAAAAAAGACGGCGGTCTCAGACCCATTCAAGATTTGAGACATTTAAACAAAGCTCTCATGAGACGGCCGTTCAAAATGTTAACTATCAAACATATCCTCGCGCAAGTGCGCCCGGAGGATTGGTTTGTCACAATGGATCTGAAAGACGCTTACTTTCACATTCAAATAAATCCTCGTCACAGGCCAGTCTTGAGATTAGCCTTCGAGGGCCGGGCTTATCAATACACCATTCTGTCGTTCGGTCTATCGTTGGCACCCTGTACATTCACGAAGTGTGTGGATGCAGCACTTTCTCCTCTGATACATCAGGGAGTGCGCGTGTTAAATTATCTCGACGACTGGCTGGTGCTGGCACAGTCGAGAATCAAGCTATTAGCTCACAGGGATTTGATTCTCGGCCATCTAAAATATCTGGGTTTCACAATCAATGTTTCAAAAAGCAAACTAACCCCCAGCCAGAGCGTGATCTTTCTGGGCACAGTTTTAGACTCGAGAGTTATGACAGCGCGACTCACACCAGAGCGCGCGCTCTCGGTGCGAGCGCTTGCAGGCACTTTCAGATTGCGCGAGCGCGCGCCACTGAAGAAATTTCAGAAACTGCTTGTTCTCATGGCAGCAGCATCGCCAGTACTCCACATGGGATTACTGCGCATGCGCCCCGATGCAGCATCGGCTGAAACGCCGTGTGCCAACTCATGCATGGCAGTCAGGCAGCTTCCTGGGCGGGCTCAGAACTGGCGACACGAGGGGGTGAGAGTGGGAACAATTCCCAGGAGGAAAGTGGTTCTTACAGATGCATCCAACCTGGGTTGGGGAGCGCTGCACGAGGGCATGCCTGCATCCGGCCTCTGGTCGAGCACGGAGCAGAGCTTACTAGGGCTGAAACGATTTTCCTCGAGTTACTCGAGTTACTCGATTACAAAAATTCCTCGAGGCAAAAACTCTGCCTCGAAGCCTCGTTAAATTCCTATGTAAAATGTAATTCACTATACGCGGATCTATACTATAGCGCGTGATACATTTTGAATTTATTTGGCACGATGGCGGAGAGTAAAGATGTCCATAAACGGCAGAGAATGTCTAAAGTTTGGGATCATTACATACTTAAAAAGGAAGACGACAAGGTGCAATGTGCCTACTGCGAAGTAGACCTGGCATACCACAACAGTACGACTTCAATGATTCAGAATCTGAACCGAAAACATCCACTCCATGCTCTCACCAAGCGTCACTGAAACATAACCTATAGTCTGTTCACACCGAACGCCAATAGAGCGTCAAATAAGCGTCTATCGCGTCTAGTTAGACGCTTAAACAATCGTTCGAGTAAACATTTTTCAGACACACACGCATACACACACACACATGCACCCTCGTCTCTCTCACGCGCCAGTCAGATCAATTGCGGCAATGCATCACATATGCTTAAACTTTCATGTAGCCACGCAACAATAATTTCAGCATGCATTCACTGTATACACTGCGACGTGATGGAGGAACACATATTGTATTGCAGTCTTTGCGAGACCTTGTTTGTATGTCACGTCTTCCAAATAGTTACAGACAACAACAAAAAATGAAATTCCCCAGCCTGCTTCTCCAAATCCACTCGTACTTTTGGGGAAGACATTTTAATTGGCTACCAAAGTAATTGAGCATAGAACATTGTTGGCACTTATACTAAAAGGGTAAAAATTGCAATAAATAGGCCTAGTTTTGGAGCCAAATGTTGGAGTTGGAATAAGTTTTTTTTGTTTGTTTTTTGAGAAATAAAAGCCAAATGCTTGATCATTTTACAGCCACATCATTTTCGTTATGCATTATTTGTTTTAGTTGTTTAAAAACACTCAAAAAATTATCCGATTACTCGATTAATCGATTAATCGATCGATTAAGTGCTAGATTAATCGATTACAAAAAGAATCGATAGCTGCAGCCCTAGAGCTTACATATCAACTGTCTGGAGATGAAAGCAGTTGGGTTGGCCCTGAAGGCATTTCTGTCGAACCTCAGAGGTCACCACGTCTTAGTCCACACAGACAATACGTCAGTGGTGGCCTACATGAATCGCCAGGGGGGCATCAGGTCAGGGAACCTGCATGCGATGGCGAGAGACCTCCTTTATATGGGCACAAACCAACCTGAGCTCTCTGAGAGCAGCGCATATCCCGGGCGTCCAGAATGTGGGCGCGGATATGCTTCACGGGGCAACACTCCCCTCGGCGAGTGGTCCCTGAACCCAAAGACGGTCAGTCTGATATGGAAGGTGTTTGGCGAGGCCGAAATCGACCTTTTCGCCTCGAGAATCAACACCCACTACAAATTATTCTTTTCGAAGAACAGGGACGCGCTGGCCAATGTCTGGCCCAACCGTCCCCTTTATGCCTTTCCCCCCCGTCTTGATGATTCCACAAGTCATCAAACGGGTCAGAGAGAGCGGGTGCCCAGTCCTTCTGGTGGCCCCTCTCTGGAAAACCAGACCGTGGTTCCCGGAACTGGTTCAGTTATCGGACACAATCCCATGGCCTGTCCCACTGAGGAAAGACCTCCTCACACAGGCGAACGGGACATTGTGGCATCCGAGACCCGATTTATGGGCCCTCCATGTTTGGCCCCTCAACGGGTACCCAAGGACCTTCCTGAGAAGGTTTTAAGCACTATATCTGAAGCCAGGGCCCCGTCGACTCAGCGCCTGTATGCTTCAAAATGGTCAGGTTTTTCCAGCTGGTGCTCGAAAAATCAGGCTGACCCAGAGTCATGTGAGATATCTGTGGTTCGCTCATTCTTAGAGGAGCTGCTGGACGTGGTTTGCTCTCCGTCACGCTCAAAGTGTATGTGGCAGCCATAGCAGCACATCATGTTCTGACGGCTAGCTAGTCAATGGGAAGAAACGACCTGGTCGTAAGATTCCTGAAAGGTGCGAGGAGAATGAACCCCTCCAGACCTCCGTCTGTGCCGCCTTGGGACCTCTCCACGGTCCTGGGGGCTCTGAAAGGTTCGCCTTTCGAACCGCTCCAATCGGTTGATCAAAAAACCCTCTCGCTGAAGACCGCTCTCCTTATGGCGTTGGCATCTATCAAGCGAGTGGGAGATCTGCAGGCACTCTCTGGTAGCCCTGCATGTTTGGAGTGGGGTCCAGATGACTCTATACATATATAAAACCTGCTTTGGCCGGTTATATTCCATACATATATAAACCTGCTTTGGCCGGTTATAATTTCATATATAAACCCACTGGACTGGTTATATGTTCGTATACTAATAACCCCGACAGTGTCTGGGTTCATTGGTGTAGTATATTGGGTTATTTCTAACTGTTGTATACTATTTTAGACCTGACGGTGTCTGGTCTATTTATACATAATTATGCGGTTATGGCTTGTTCTGTATGCTCAGGGGTCCTGAGTTGCAGTGGCAGCCAGTTACTCAGTGCGGCGTTTTGGATGGCGTCCCCACTGCGTATAGCTACGCAATACGAAGTGACTGTTCGAAAGGGAACTACTCGGTTACTCATGGCAAGTAACATGGCAAGTTGTCGCTTCAGTCGTTAAACCTGCTATAATGGCGAATTCGGGGACTATTATAGACTGAGGTCACGCCCCCTTGGCGGGCTCTGACGTGTATGACGCAGAGTGTTCTCATTGGTCGCACGTCAGAGGCGCCCGCGCCATTGGATGTGCAGTTGCCGCAGCGCAGCCCATCAGCGAGCCAGACGCTCATGTTCTAGCTGTGCAGCTGCAAATGCGCTTTACATAAAGGCTTCAGTAAATCGAGGAAAAGGAGTTTCCCCCACTGCATATAGCTACGCAATACTCGTTCCCTAACTCAGGGAACTGAGGTTACGTGAGTAACCGAGTAGTTATAACAGCGGAGATGGAGGCGGCGATCTTTGAACAACACGGCTTGGCTTCTGCGTGATGAAACTCAAATATACCGTTCCAAGCCAATTTAGGGTCACAACTATTATTTTTCTTGGGATCATTCCTGATGCATCCCTGGCAAAAAAAAAAAAAAACTATTTCCTTTTATTTTATTTTTATCTGATACCTAAATCCCTACCTGCCTGAATCACTAAGTTTTGGGGTACCCCTATCTGGAATTGGAGAGATCGACATGTCTTTCCACTCTGTTCTAGTGGGGGTGCCTACACCCTGAAGCACGGCCTGTCTCCAATGACGTATACACCACCCAGAATCCTGCTGGTACTTGTGAATATCCACTCACTACAGGCCCTTCCTGCTCCTATTCAAGAGTGCGTCCAATGCACTACCAGCGACCCTCTAAGTGTCCTACACTCTGTTCTACTGGGAGTGCCTACACCTGGAGCATGACCTGTTTCCAATGATGCATACACCACCCAGTATCCTGCTGGTCCTTGTGTATATCCCCTCAATATAGGCCCCTCGTCTCCCACTCAAGAGTGGGTCTGATGCGCTATCACTCCTCCTCTCAACCTCTTCCACCCAGACAATCCTACTAAAATAATAAAATCTTCCTAACTTATTTGTTGATTAGCCAGGGATGTCATTAAAGAATAATTGCTTATGCACTCTCCACCATTAACTGTTAGGGAATTTACTGTTAAAGACCCAAGGACCAGACGTGATTAATGAAATACCAGGAGTTAGACATGCAGTACATTTAAGACAAGAGTCAGAATTATAATAAATTGAAGAATTGTTTTACTGAAGATAGTTTGCAGTTTCATCAGGCAGAAGTCAGCTTCAGGAATCACAAGGAGTTTGTAGGCCGCTCCCCCTTACATTTACAAAAATCACAGCAATTATACCCTTCACCAAAGTCTAAGCTATGTCATTACTTCAGGTTGAATGATTCTGATTAGCTAAGAAATAGATAAACATAGTAAATTTCCACACATGGACTGATAGGCAGTAGCACATCTCCACAGTATGTACGTCTGCCACCAGGACCCTGAGTTAGGTACGAGTGGCCCTCAGAGGTCACAAGACTGTGAAAACAAGACTGTAACAAGAAAACAAGTCAGTCAATCTCCAATAATGCCACCTGTTCTTTAACCTGTAACCAAGAATACTAATGGCGCTTTTCCACTGCATGTTACGGTACGGTACGGTTCGGTACGGCACCTTTGGCGCTTTTCCACTGCATGGTACGGTACGGTACGGCTCGCTTCGGCTCGCTTTAAATGGTACCACCTCTGTTGAGGTTCCAAGCGTACCGTACCGATACTAAAATGTGACGTGGAAGCAGTGTACATCACTGATTGGTCAGACATCAAACCCGCTAGATTTAAATAGCCAGTAACAGCCACCGCTGTAGCACCTGTTTTAAAACTACTTGCTTGAGTTGCTTGAAGAAAAAAAACTTCTAAAAAAGAAATGGCTGAATCGTGTTCAGTGGACGAGAAGCGCAGACGTTCCTCTTGTTTGTTCCCGAGGAGCGGATAAACTATAACGATCAGTCATAATCCCACACACTTTGAAGCGGAATTAACTGCAGTGGAAAAGCAACCGAGCTTAAGCGAACCGAGCCGTGCCGCGCCGCGCCGAGTCGTACCACGCAGTGGAAAAGTGAAGCGAGCCGAACCGTGCCGCGATGAACCGAACCGTACTGAGCCGTACCGAGCCGTACCATGCAGTGGTAAAGCGCCATAACACAGACACACAGCTTCTTCAAGGTTGGATTTGGTCGGGCTCTAACTATAAACAGGAGACTCTTCCCAAAACATTCAGATATGTTCTTTCTCTCAGTTAGAAGACACTTTAATAAAGAACAGTTAGTTAAATGCTTTAACTAAGATATTGTCACTTAAACTATTGGTTCCAATTACCCTTGTGACCTATAGCTGTTATGATGAGCTAGAAGAACATGAACTACTGTATATGTTTTAACACGGTGAAGACCTTTCTCAAACAAAACGAGTCCATATTTCATAATAAGGCTTAATAAGCCAGCTCCGTTGCTGTATTCCTGGCATGGGCCAGACCCTTCAGTCACCTCTCAGATATCAAATACAGACATTAGAGAATACATGAAGAGAACATTACGTAATCACACTGGTAACTTCTATAACTTCTAAGTAAAATGTCACAAGCTTAGAGAAGTCATTTAACTCATTTAATATGTATAATACCTTGATTATAATCACTCATTAGATATACTTTGAAGTGGCAGTGGATTCCAGAATCTACCCCCTTCAATATGATCATGTTCTTCTTCATGCAATGCTTTTAAACCATTCAAGAGCGACAAGACAAAAGAGAACATGCTGTCTGTGAATGTCCTCCTAACACACAGGACCCACAAAAAGATGTGCGCCAGAATCGACTTCTCTTTGTCGCTTGAATGAGTAATAACACAATTATGCCAAAATGTCAGTTTTGTTGAGTACCCTCTTAAGTGCAGTCTTAAAAGTGTTAAATAAAGTCTTAAATGAATGTAAAAGTTCTGAGAAAATGGGACGCGAGTGAGATTCGCATGTGCAGCAGTGACAGCAGAATCAAAGAACACAGGTAGAAAATTACTCACTGCTCTTGACTAAAGAACGTTTGTAGCTTTAATAAGGATCAATCTACATTTATTTTATAATGTATGCAGTTTAGACCGTAAAGTGTTTGATAACTTTATTTGATAACAATTTCTGCACATTTACCTGTTAGACAGGTAGAAAGGGCACAGGTACATATTTTCATAATTATGGGCTTATGTAAAGATAGTTAACTTAAATTTGAAGTTGTTATATTTTTTGGATCCTAATTAATGTTAGATTTGATAGCTTTCAATTATACTGTAATGTTGAATGGTGATAATTAATGTTAAAAATAAATAATAATAATAATTGAAGACATCAGTAGCAGTATTGGAATCCATGATACTGGACTTCATTCATATAAAGATGCCATTAAACATTATTTAAAATATACTGTCTTTATGTTGTTTCTACATTACATTTGGAGATTAACTGGTAAATTATTACATTAAAAACTTATATTAAAAACAAGTTATTTTGTGCAATCGCAACAAAATGATCCCAATATAAAAACACCAATAGACCAAGTTGAGCAAACATTTAGGTGAGATTTGCAATGGTAATTGAGCAATGTTTATATATGAATAAAAGCCTTAATTAAAACCTGTAATTTCCTAGACTTTGAATGGATGGACAAATTATTTTAGATACTATTAAAAATATCTATATGACAATAGGCCTATATACGGCGGTCCTTCTCTGTGGTATTGAAAACCGATACATTTCAAGGTATCGTATCAAAATAGTGTAGGGTGACACAAATTCTTGCAAATTTTCAAATGGTGCTGTGACTGAAAAAAGGTTCGGACAACCTGGGCTATATGCTACCATCTTGTGTAGCCCAAACAAAATATCTATATTGCAGTTTTATGAAAAAAATATTTTATCAAGATAAGATTCCCCCTTTTTGCACATTATTAGGAATTCTATCTGTAACACCATTCACCACACCTCAAGTTCCCTATCGGTCAGTCACTACAACGAAGGTCATGACTCACCAATACGAATCTCGCTAGAGAGGCCAATCTACTTCGAGTGAAACTAAAACAAGCCAATACACATTGGCGTGCAATCATTTGCATAAGCTGCGCGCCCTCGTCAGCGCGGGTATAAACGAGCAGCTGGTGCGTTTGCACACTAGCTTTTTGCTTGGGAGACAAACACTTTGATGTCTCAGCTTACAGTTGAAACCAACTTCTACGAGCCTTTCTGGACCTCTCCTTCCCGGTGCGGGCGTGACAGCACGGCAGCGCGAGCAGTTTCTCTTTCTCTCTCTTTCTTTTCTTTGTTATTTTAAAAACTGAGCAAAGAAAAAAGAGCTGTTTTAACAGCTGGTGAGGTGCGCTTCAGAGCGCTCAAAAGCTGTTATAACAGCTGGTAAGGTGCACCTGGCAAGCGCTCAAAAGCTGTTGTAACAGCTGGTAAGACCTCCAGCGAGAGAGATCCAGCGCACAGACGGGTGCACTTTCCCGTCTGTGATCGCTGTGGCTGTTCCCCTGCGTGCTTCAGCACCAGTGAGAGTAGTCCCTAAAAGAGCTTACACAGATAGTTCGCGTCTTTTTCAAGATGACGTTCTATCTGTGTGTTTCTGGATGCGGTTGTTACCTGGGATGCTATCATGCTCCTGGGATGCTATCATGCTCCACAACCAGTTGAGCTGCCAACGGAACGTTCAGGACCATCCTCGAGATGTGTACTGGTTGTTTAGTTCGGCGCTCCCTGTGACGACCAGATGTCGATCGCTGCATCGGAGGGTGGGTCAGACCTCTCCGCGGACGACGGCTCGGAGCCGCTGCCTCCTTCAGGTGTGGCCGCGGTGCCCGAGTCGGACCCGGAGATGATGGCCATGCTTTCCCGGGCCGCCAACAGGATCGGGCTCGTGTGTAACCCTCCACCGTGTCCCGAGCCCTCGAGGTTGGACTATTGGTATCTCGGGGTGGCGCGCGCTGGTTCTCAGCAACCCACCCCAGTGCCTTTCTTCCCGGAGGTGCATGAGGAGCTCACAGGGACGTGGACAGCACCTTTTACTGCCAGAAACCGTCTCGGTGGCTCCTCCTCCCTCACCACCCTTGATGGCGGGGCAGCTAAGGGATACACGCGTATCCCGCAAGTGGAACGGGCCGTTGCTATGCAACTGTGCCCTAACTCCACTTAGCGTGGAGAACCGTGTCTTCCTTCCCGGGCTTGTAAGTACTCGTCGGACCTGACTGGCAAGGCTTACAAGGCCTGTGGGGAAGCTGCCTCTGCCATGCACGCCATGGCGTTGTTGCAGGTTCATCAGGCCAAGGCACTGAAGGAGCTGCACGAGGGTGGTCATGATCCACTAGTTCTCCAAGAACTTCGTGCCGCAACTGACCTCGCACTCCGTGCGACGAAGGTCACTGCACGGTCAGTGGGTCGTGCGATGTCCACACTGGTGGTCCAGGAACGCCACCTCTGGCTGTGTCTGGCTGACATGCGGGGGACCGACAAGATCAGGTACCTTAACTCCCCCGTGTCCCAGACCGTCCTCTTCGGCGACTCGGTCGAGAACTTCGCCCAGCAGTTCTCGGCTGTACAGAAGCAGACTGAGGCCATTAGACACATCCTGCCGCGGCGGGCAGCTGCTGCCTCCACCCCACCGCCCTCGGCTCCTCGGTCTGCTCATCGCCATGGGCGTCCGCCTGCGTCTGCCCCTGCTCCCGCGCCGCAGCAGCAGCCTCCATCTAAGCGGTGCCGTGGAGCCAGTCGCAGGCAGGGTGCCCCGCCCGTCCAGGCCCCCGCCAAGAGGGGCGGCAAAGTCAAGGGTCAGCGGCCCTAGGATGGGCGACCCAGAGGTGGAAGGGACTGCTCTCCAGGAGACGATGACTGCATCGCTCCCTCCCCCGGAAGAGGGCCGGGTAGTAAATCCTTTGTTTCATTTTGTTTGTGTTCCGCCGCTGGCCTTAAAACCAGCGGTACCCACATTTTCAATAAAAGAGCAGTTTCTATCATCTCTGGGTCCGAAGAAGACCCGGAGAGCAGTGGGGGGTTGGAATCCTCACCACTTTCATCCGCCTCTTCTTTCGAGAACGCCACCGAGCCACCTCCCGCACCTCCTGCCCCGTGGAACCAGGTAAGTGCTGCACAGCACACTCAGACCCCGCTACGGGCTGTCTCCCAGAAAGAGCCTCCCGAGCCACGTCCCTGTGTTCCACCTCGCTGCCCCTCCTCACTGCCCCCCCTTGGTCCCGCTTGTACGGTCTCTGCGAGCCTGGTTAGCGCTCCCCAGTCCGTCTTGCTGGCTCATTCGAACCATCAGGCTCGGCTATGCGATTCAGTTCGCCCGGCGTCCCCCCAAGTTTCGGGCAATCCACTACAGTGAGAGCAGCCGATGCCCATGTCTTGCGTGCGGAGATCGCAGTCCAACTGGCAAAGGATGCGATAGAGCCGGTCCCTCCAGCCGATATGAGGTCAGGACACTACAGTCCCTACTTCATTGCACCCAAGAAAGGTGGTGGGTTACGACCGATCTTGGATCTGCAAGTTCTGAATCGGAGCCTCCACAAGCTACCGTTCAAAATGCTCACGCAGAAACGCATTTTCGAATGCATCCGTACCCAAGATTGGTTTGCAGCGATCGACCTGAAGGACGCGTACTTTCATGTCGCGATTCTTCCTCGACACAGGCCATTTCTGCGCTTTGCGTTCGAGGGTCGAGCATATCAGTACAAGGTCCTACCCTTCGGGCTGTCCCTGTCCCCCCGTGTCTTCACGAAAGTCCCGGAGGGGGCCTTGTTCCCAAGAGAGAACAGGGCGTTCGCATCCTCAACTATCTCGACGACTGGCTCATCCTAGCACACTCTCGAGATCAGCTATGCGAACACAGGGACCAAGTGCTCAGGCACCTCAGCCAGTTGGGTCTTCAGGTCAACTGGGAAAAGAGCAAACTCTCTCCTGTGCAGAGGATCTCTTATCTCGGTATGGAGTTGGATTCGGTCGCTCAGACAGCGCGTCTCACAGAGCAGCGTGTTCAGTCGGTGCTGAACTGCTTGAACACGTTCAAAGGCAGGACGGCGGTCCCACTGAAATTCTTTCAGAGGCTCCTGGGGCATATGGCAGCAGCAGCAGCGGTAACCCCGCTCGGCCTGCTTCATATGAGACCGCCTCAGCACTGGCTTCACGGCCGAGTCCCGAAATGGGCGTGGCATCACGGCACTCACCGGGTGGCAATCACACCGGCGTGCCGCCAGACCTTCAGCCCGTGGTCAGACCTCTTGTTCCTGCGGGCAGGAGTCCCCTTGGAACAGGTGTCCAGGCATGCTGTGGTATTCACAGATGCCTCTGCCACTGGCTGGGGTGCCATGTACAACGGGCATGCAGTGTCAGGGGTGTGGACGGACCCCCAACTGCATTGGCACATCAATTGACTCGAGTTGCTAGCAGTACATCTCGCTCTGAGCCGCTTGATAAGGCCGCTACAGGGCAGGGACGTGCTGGCCCGTACGGACAACACGGCGACCGTGGCCGTCACTTCAGCACGGGCGCAGTCTACGAGACGTGTTTACGCCCTGAAGTGGAACCTGTTCGTCGAGTGGTGTTCTTCTCGCCGAGAAGACCCCCGAAGATGTTCGATAGGGTCTGTGCTTTCCTTCTTGCAGCATGGGTTGGAGCGTAGACTGTCTCCCTCCACCCTCAAAGTACATGCTGCTGCTATTTCAGCTTATCACGACCACATAGATGGCAAAACAGTTGGAAAGCACGACCTGGTCGTCAGGTTTCTTAGGGGGGCGATACGATTAAATCTTCCTCGTCCCCCCTCCATACCCTCTTGGGATCTTTCCCTGGTGCTTCGAGCACTTAAGGATGTTCCCTTTGAGCCTCTGCAGTCAGTAGACTTAAAGCTTCTTTCCATGAAGACTTTGCTGCTGGTTGCACTGGCCTCTGTCAAGAGGGTAGGAGACCTGCACGCATTTTCGGTCGACGAATCGTGCCTAGAGTTCGGGTCGGGTGACAGCCACGTGGTGCTAAGACCCCGGCCTGGCTATGTGCCCAAGGTTCCTACCACTCCCTTCAAAGACCAGGTAGTGAACCTGCAAGCGCTGCCTTTAGAGGAGGCAGACCCACCCCTGGCTTTGCTCTGTCCCGTTCGCGCTCTGCGTATGTACGTGGACAGAACTCAAAGCGTCAGGACCTCAGACCAGCTCTTTGTCTGTTACGGAGGTCAGCAGAAGGGAAAGGCTGTCTCCAAGCAGAGGATGGCCCACTGGATAGTGGATGCCATCGCCTTGGCTTACCAAGCACAAGGCGTGCCCTGCCCGCTCAGGTTGCATGCACACTCCACGAGAGGCGTTGCATCCTCCTGGGCGTTGGCACGTGGCTCCTCGCTAACAGATATCTGTAGAGCTGCGGGCTGGGCGACACCTAACACGTTCGCTAGATACTATAGCCTACGTGTAGAGCCGGTCTCCTCCCGTGTTCTCACCCTAGACGGGTAGAAGCACTGAGAGGCCAAGCTCTGTCGGCTTGCTGCACCCTACTGTGCACCCTTATTGCTCCAGACTAAAAACCTCCAAAACCCCTCTGCCTGGACTTGGCGGAGCGTCCGGAGCCAGGCCCTTATCCGCCGAATCCTTGAGAACCGGATCTGGGCTGGGTTCCATATGTGTGACCCTACGGGGATCCCATATGTGTATATTCTCCACAGCTTCTCCTATCGGAAGCCCGTGTCTTTCCCTTGGGCTAAGTCACCCATTATTCATATGCAGTACAGCCTTCGGGCTAGTCCATATGTATTTCGACATAACTCTTTGAAGAAGTGGCTTCCGCAGTGTTCCTTCCTAAACAGAAGGGCACGCTTCCCAGTGTTATCCAATATCTCACTGTATGGGTTATCACGGAACAACAGTGTCAGACTCACTCTGTGTAAGCCTCCTCCTATCGTCCTTCCAGGCAAGAAGGTGTAGAGGCTTCCACGGGGTCGCTGGATGGGGTGCAGCACCTGTGGTGCTTTGGTAGGGATTCCTATTGGTCAGTCATGACCTACGTTGTAGTGACTGACCGATAGGGAACATCTCGGTTACATATGGTAACCCTCGTTCCCTGAGGGAGGGAACGTAGACGTAGGTCCCGTCGCCACATCCGGTGCCGCCCGCCGGGGCGGCCAGCTTTCTCAGGCTTGGCTCCTCAGCAAAAAACTAGTTTGCAATCGCACCAGCTGCTCCTTTATACCCGCGCTAACGAGGGCGCGCAGCTGATGCAAATGATTGCACGCCAATTTGTATTGGCTTGTTTTAGTTTCACTCGAAGTAGATTGGCCTCTCTAGCGAGATTCCTATTAGTCAGTCATGACCTACGTCTCCGTTCCCTCCCTCAGGGAACGAGGGTTACCATATGTAACCGAGACGTTTTCTAACATTAAAAACACTACCATCAGGGAAAAGTGTACAGATGTGGTTATTGATCAATTCAAGTTTATGATGTAGACAATTGTAATGAATATCTGTTTTTAAAAAACAACATAACCTTGTTTTTTAGATGTAATTTAATTTACCACTATGACCAGCAGGCTACCAAGATGCTTCACAGGGACCAAATTACAGAAACGTCCTATCTTAAAGGGTTAGTTCACCCCAAAATGAAAATTCTGTCAGTATTTACTCACCCTCATGTTGTTCCAACCCCATAAGACATTCGTTCATCTTCGGAACACGAATTAAGATGTTTTTGATGAAATCTGAGAGCTGGATCATTCCTCCATACTAGTCCATAGGCTTCTTCAGGGATTGAACATGCCGGCCTCGAAAAGTTATTAAAGACATCGTTAAAATAGTCCAAGTGACTACAGTGGCTCAATCTTTAGTTTATCAAACGACCAGAACACTTTTTGTGCGCAAAAAAAAAAAAAACGATTTTTTTTAAGCTATTCATTTCCTTCTCTCTGGGCCTCGAGTCAGGTTACTAGTTTAACAGCGTACGCTTCTGTTGTTGTACGTCACACGCATACACATGACCAGCGTCGGCCAATAGTGAGCCTACGTGTGACGTAGCTCTACGCTATTACACTAGTTTAACTGACTAGAGGCCCAAAGAGAAGGAAATGAATAGTTAAGTCGTAATAAAGTCGTTATTTATGTTTGTTTTTGAGCACAAAAAGTATTCTCGTCGCTTGATAAACTTAAGATTGAGCCACTGTAGTCACTTGGACAATTTTTATGATGTCTTTAATAACTTTTCGAGGCCGGCAAGTGTCAATCCCTTAGAAGCCTATGGAGGAGTGATCATTCGTGTTCCGAAGATGAACGAAGGTCTTACAGGGTGGGAACAACATGAGGGTGAGTAAATACTAACAGAATTTTAATTTTTGGGTGAACTATCCCTTTAAAGAGACAATTCTGTCATCATTTACTCACCCTCATGTTGTTTCAAACATGTAAAAGTACTTGCATGCTTTTACTGTACAAATGGTATGTGTTGTGTTGCGGTTTATTTATTTATTTTCAGTACATACTTGTGTGCAGCCATGTATGCAGCCATATATCAACTTTGGCCATCAAAGAAGCCTTTAATAAAATAGCTAAGAAAGATACATTTACAGATGACACTGCATTGACTCCCCTTTTAAAGTGCCAATTTAACCCTTCTTTACTTTTATTTTCTTTTTAGATAAGCAGGTTTCTCTTAGAAAGCTCCTAATGTATCATACAATACAGTACATATTTAAATGATCAACAATACAGTTTTATTTATTTTTTTGCATTCCCCATAGCGCAAGGGTCAAACTCATTTCCAAGAGGGCCACTGTTCAGCAGAGTTTAGATCCAACCAGCTCCAACATACCTGATCCAGCTAATCAAGCTCTTCAGGCCAGTGGCCCTCCAGGAACAAAGAGTTTGATAGAGTTATAAGCATTTCTTAACACTTAAGAAACAGAAAATACAACACAAGTACCAGAGTTTAGTTAAACATGAACGTTTCTGAGTGTCCATGGAAAAGTGAAAAACCAAACTGACTAATCACAGCACGATTCTGTACGCATGGATAGCAAATCTTTGTCAGGTGATATTGATAATGTGCTTGTAGATGCTGTTTGAAAGAGGTTTCAAGGTTACACATTTCCTAATTTTAACAGAATTCAATTCGTCTGATGTCTAGTAATTTGCTTCAAGAATCAAGACCTGAATGTAGTGTTGGGGGCCTTCCCGGAAAATGCTTACAACTAAACACTAAAAACATTGTGCATGAGCATCCTCTACTGCCCGATTATGATTATGGTAATGTAATATTTTTTCTTTGGCTTGTGGAACTAATGGATCACAGTTTGGGTGAATAATTTAACACAATTTAAATATTTGAATTGGGCAAACACTTTATTTCTGTGGAGGCCTGTATAAAGTTTGTGCACATCAAATTTGGTTTATCTTAGGCTTCTGTGGATGGTTATATTTTTAGCGTGCTTTGTCAATCTATTTTAATCTCAAATCGCTTACATTGTATTCTTTATACTGAATTCCTGCATCAGCTCAGTTATAACCAAAATTCATGGGAACGTTCTCTTTAGGTTATAAAACTGAAGCCCAAAAACAACCTGCAGGGAATGTTCTGGGAACGTTCTTTTTAGGTTATAAAATAAAACAAACAAAAAACCTGCGGGGGAACTTTCTGGGAAAGTTGTCTTTAAGTTACAAAAAAAGAACCAATAGAGAACTTTCTTATTTGGTTTCCCAAAAAAATAACAAAAAGGGAACTGGTAGGCTATAATTCACACATATGAAATATTAAACTAGTTTACAACAAAAATCCACTTACAAATATGCAGGCAGCTATCTCTCTGTGTTTTTCCAGGCATCTCCCACGTGATTTTAGAAAATCAGGTAAAGAGGTCGTAAAATGCCTATTCCAGTTTTAAAACACATGCATAACAATAAACACACATACTGATGAAACTAATTCACTCCAGCTTAGCGGCTAATATTGGCAACTGTTACTTTCAAGAATGAGGAAGCATAAATCAATTATCAGTGGCAAAATATGTTTATGTATTCTTTTTTCTTTTTTTCCCTGCAGTTGCTTCTTAAAGCCGCTTCTCAAAGTACCATTAAATGTTAAAATTAATTTAAAATAATTAAAAGTTCAGAACTGTATTTTTGTGATATTGTTTACGAATGGTTGGACTCAAGAAGACATAGTATGATCATCAAACTAAACTAAACAGGCTTGTATTACTGGTTCATTTGTTTATCTCCTGGTACATCTCTTCAATGTCAATCATGCAAGTCAGTGAACCCGTTTTACAAAACTGTCGGTTATTAAAGGGATAGTTCACCCAAAAATGAAAATTCTATCATCATTTACTCACCCTCAAGTTGTTCTAAACCTGTATGAATATGTTTCTCCTGCTGAGCAGATATTTTGAAGAATATGGGTAACCAAACAATTGATGGACCCCATTGAATTCCATAGTATAGGGAAAAAAATGTATATGGAAGTCAATGGGGCCCATTAACTGTTCGGTTTCTGACATTCTTCAGAATATCTTCTTTTGTGTTCAGCAGAAGAAACATTCATACTGGTTTAGAACAACTTGAGGGTGAGTAAATGATTACAGAATTTATTTTTTTAGGTGAACTATCCTTTTACCTTCTTAAATCTAGCAAAGGTGCGTGTGTGTAATATATATATATATATATACTATATTGCCAAAAGTATCGGGACACCCCTCCAAATAATTTAATTCAGGTTTTCCAATCACTTTCATGGCCACAGTTGTATAAAATCAAGCACCTAGGCATGCCGACTGCTTCTACAAACGTTTGTGAAAGAATGGGTCGCTCTCGGGAGCTCAGTGAATTCAAGCATGGTACCATGATAGGTTGCCACCTGTGCAATAAGTCCTTTCGTAAAATTTCCTCACTACTAAATATTCCATAGTCAACTGTTAGTGGCATTATAACAAAGTGGAAGCAATTGGGAACAACAGAAACTCAGCCACGAAGTGCTAGGCCCCGTAAAATCACAGAGTAGGGTCAGTGCATGCTGAGTCGCACAGTGCCCAGAAGTCATCAACGTTCTCCAGAATCAATAGATACAGACCTCCAAACTTTGTATGGCCTTCAGCTTAGCTTAAGAACAGTGCGTAGAAAGCTTCATGGAATGGGTTTACATGGCCGAGCAGCAGCAGAAGAGTCTTCCCAGAAGAGTTCCCAAAGGGTGGGCCCACTCCATATTAAACCCTACGGATTAAGAATGGGATGTCATGTTCAGTGGCGTCATGCCCATTCAACGTGCCCCCTCATATTTTTCCTCCCTGATAATTTTTTTGATTCCTATTATGCTCCATAATTACCAGAGCCTATAACGACTCAAATGTAGCCTATTCTCAGGAATTTGATTTTCCGGATTTTCCGATTTGCCGGAGTGAAAAGGAGAGGAGATATGAAGACATAACAGGCTGACGTGCACTCAAAAAAATGATATGTTGGACTAACTTAACTTTTTTATGTCAACAGAATGCACATAACTGGGTTATGTTTGATTTAAGTAACATTATTTATTTCGGTAAACGTAAGTGAATTACTTAAGGTAAATGCAATGTTGTTTAGTTGAATCAACTTACCAGTCTTGGTTTTGTTTTAAACAATAAAGTTAATTAACTACAATTATCCTAAAATTATTTTTTTTAAATTCATCCAAAATAAATAATCAATTTTCATTCTGTTCCAGTTTTTTATTGAATCCATTCAATAACAATTCTGAAAACTTTCAACCAAAATTCCAACAAGAATAACTTGTACAAAATATGTAATCTCAAAAGACTAACTTTACTTTTCAAAATGTAAAGAATCTGCTTATTACAAGAAAATAAAAATAAATAAAAGCATGTTGTCTTTAAATTAAAGGATTTATAAAATATTCACATACATGTGTTATACTTGAAAAATAATAGCAGTCTTCTTTTGCCTCCTTTTAATTGCATAAAAACAAAACAAAAAAAACAACAGTATTATGTATGTACTGTATGCAACAGTATGCAACATTATGGAGAAAACAAACTCCATTACGCCTTCCTGGCTCTTGGTCCTGACATCCAGTTACTCCTGACATCAAGTTACAGCGTTTACGAAAGGAGTTTATTTTTCAGGACCTGGACCTTGTTTGAAAGCTTGTGTGCATCTAGCTCCATAAAAATCTTTTGAAATACTTCAAAAGTGTACCTCAGGTCCTGTGGGTAAGCCAAGTTTAAAGTGTAAATTAGACCAAGCATCACAGAACAAGCATTAGCCACATTGTTCAGGTTTTCGAGTATTTGGACGCCTTCAATGATAATGCCGACATCTTCATAAGCGTCTGTAGCATCTGCCCCTTCATGTACGATGACATAAATGCCTAGGGTGGTGTTGCGCACTGAAGTTTGGGCTTCATCATGTTCAACATCCTAAAAAAGTAAAACACAAATAGAAATAATTAATAACAGATCTGGGGTGAAAGTGGGAGTTGGTTGTAAAGAAACATACAATAGGTTTTTTTTTAAGTAAATAACTTAACAAGTACTCCTTCACAAGGTTTGTGGGGTCTTCGTTCATGTAAACCGTAAGGGCTTTCAAGATGCATTCCCGTTTTTTTTCGATGGTGTCATTCTGAAAAAATTTGAAATGAGCATTAGTTAGCACTTTGCTTTTTAGACTTGTTACTCTACCTGTAACATTTTAAGTAGCATTATACAGATTATTCCACTGTGATGTTTTCATTCAAGTCAAGTTTGTCATTCTTGTGATTACATGAAGAAACTGAGAAAGATTAAATCCAGAAGAGCTGCGTCAACATCTCCAAGACACCTGAAGAAACCTTCCTGCAAAGCTAACTGAAAAACTATGAGCAAGTGTACCTGGACAAAAGCAAAGGCTGGTCACACCAAGTATTGGTTTTATGTAGTTAATAGAAGTTAAGTAAATAAAATCTATTTATGGCATTATGTTTTAAAACAGTACAAAAATTACTGTAGCTTCGCAGGAAGGTTTCTTCAGGTGTCTTAGAGATGTTGACGCAGATCTTCTGGATTGAGTCTTTCTCAGTGTTTCTGTTTCTTCATGTAATCATAGACAGACTTGATGATGATGAGATCCAATCTCTGTGTGGATCATATTGGCTATTGTCAGACTCCTTGTGCATATAAAGATGTCACTGGATTATTACAATTAATGGCAAAAAGAATGTTTGGAAATGTAAACCGACATTTTGTACAGACACACTGCAGTAAAAGATTTAAATACCTGTCTTAAAACCATTTTTTTGGGTTCTGTTTCTCTTGGCCTCAAGAACATCCTCCACGGAGTCTACAACTTTAAAATTTTCCCTGTAATATTCTTTACGCTTAAATGCAGAGGCTAGTGGACCACCATGCTTTATTGCTGTGAGTAAAGGATTTGTTGTACTTAAGGATGTAACAAGGTCTTTGACTAGAAACTCATCATTGTCAATCCTGTGCTTTTGTAAGGTGTCTACAATAATTCTGTATGACAAAGGGAAAGAAGCATCACTCAGTAAATAATGCAAGTCCTCCAACAACTCATCGACAGCTGTGCCTGGGACATGATAGTGATTCTCAAGCTTCAACAGCAAGGAAGCAAATTTTAGCTCTACCAACTTTGGCAAGTTCCCTGGAACCTCTCCTGTATCAATACAATCGGAATCCTCCTCTAACGTAGATGTATTGATTTCTTCGTTTGAAAGAGTGTCATCAGATATTCCTCTTACTTCCTGTGTTTTCACTATTCCTTCCTTAAAATCAGTCAACGAACACTGACAATGTTTTCGCCTCTTATGTGAATTAAATGTGCTATACACATTTGATTTAAACAAGCATTCCTTAAACATACAACTTACTGTCTCATGACTGCGCAAATGCTTATTTATGTGGAGAAAGTAATCATTTACTGAAGGAATGTCAGTAACACCACAAACATGACAATTTATCTTTGTACTTTCGCTAGAATTTTGCTTTTGAGGTTGCTGCTCACTACCATGTGATCTGCATAAGTGGGACCGCAGTGCATTCCAGGTTTTAAAAGTGCATGGACAGTAAGAATATGCGCATGGATATGCTTGTCTGCGGCCATAGTGTCCATGTACCAACCTGAAGTGTTTTAAAAGCTTTGATCTTGATGTGTGAGACGAGCCACAATCTCTGCACAGCCACATGTAGGACTCTAGAACTCCAAAACTCTGTGAGAAAAAAAACAAGATGTAAGTCACCAAAGAATAATAATGATATAAACAACACTGTGACACTTTATAATAACGTTCAGTTATAAGTGACTTAAAAGTTATTAGTTAATGATAAACTAATAATTTACAAAACATGTCTATATTCACATATGATTAATACGTGCTGTGCTAACATTTTATGAATGTTTTGTTAAATTAGTTATAAGTCACTAATAAGGTTATTAGTTAATGATGAACTAATCATTTACAAAACATGACTACATTCATAAATGACTAATAAGTGGTATGCAATTTTTTTTTTATTTTGTTAATTCAGATATAAGTAATTTATAAATTATTAGTTAATACAGGTTTATAAATTATTAATAAGTGGTATGCTATACAGTAAAAATCTGTATATCCATGATAAATAGTTTACACTTTAGATTAGGCCTAACCACCAAGCTTGTATTACTTAGCTAACATCAGATGCCATCTTATTCACATGTCAAATGTGTTTATAGCTGTTATTTGGGTCTTCCAAAGTTTGAGAGTTAACATTTGACATTAAATAAAAATGCTCAACACCATTATTTGAGACAGTTATTAAAACTGATAACATTACTAAAATGTGAAAGTGCTTTGCTTTATACAGTAACGTACACACAACAATCTGTCAACACATAAATGGAGAAACTCTTATTAACTAACAATTTAATAAGTTATTTGTGTCTTTGTGTGAGGAAATTCACATCAAAGTTAACAAGTATGCATATTATAAAAGATCGAAACACACGAATGTAACGTTATGCCTAACGTTAACTAACAAAAATGCGAAAACCAGACGAGGAACGCGGCAACTTCATTAAAATAGCCTAACATACAAAACACGATATCCGCGATAATCTACTGACAGCTTCTAGCTTATATAAATGCATAAAAGTAAAATACCTCACCTCTGTGTCCACAAAGACAAAACGTTGATTGTGAAATGTTGCATTTGACTGCACAAAATGGCGATGAGGGAATTTGAGTGAGCTGAAGGATCGTTGGATGTGCTTTCCATCTGCGCATGTGCAAATACAGCTCCACCTGCTGACCAAAGTGCGGTACTGCAGAAGCAACACAACTGCATTTCATTCATTTAACACAAGTGAGCTGTGTAAATGGGAAATATCACTTTTTCTAATTTTGTCAACACAACTGTTTTAATTTTAATGCACAAACGTAAGAGCATTATTTAATTTAAACATAATTAGATTCTTAGGACCAACAACTACCAATTTTCATTTTTTTGAGTGTGCGTACAGATTTTTTCCTTCCTTTCCAAGTATCAACAAGGACGTATTTGCGTTCAGCTTGTTCACCTGCTCAATTTCGTACCTCAGTCGCTCTCGCGCTACAGTGGTATCGTTGTCAGTTGACAAAAACATCGCCGTTAGGCCACCAGTAGGACTGGCCGATATCGATATAAAAAATATATCTATATATTTTTAAATGTGATATGGAATTAGACCATATCGATATAGTTCAAATTTGCGCTATGATCCTTGCTCCAAACAAGCTGCTGACTGCTTTTGTAGAAATACATCGTGCATTCTATCAGTTGCAGCTTCTGGCGCCTCCGTCTCAACAGCATTAGTGTAGACTACAACGCGACCAATACTCATATCAAATGTTAGCGCAGAGGAACGGGACACATCAGTTCAGTGAGTTCACAAAAGTTAATTATTTGCATGTGCTTTAAAGCCTTGCCGGTTACATGTCATTCACTGCAGATGCGCTTCTAACATGCGCTTAACTGAGCGCGAACACCCGACGTGCACATGCACTAAAAAAGCCTGTCTAACAGCGCCTGGTTACTGGACTAAGTTATCTTTCGAGTCTTATTTCGCTAATACTCTCAAATACACACAAGGTTACACACAAATACATAAGGAAAGTTGGTTATGTCTAAACTGAAAGCAAACCGAGAAAATTGAGAGAAATCTGCTTGTCAAATTAGACGCGTTGCGTACAGGTCTTAAAGAGACAGTAGCCCTAATAATAAACATGCAGCCGCTTGTCCTTAAAGGGATAGTTCACCCCAAAATAATAATTCTGTCATTATTTATTCACTGCAATGTTGTTCCAAACCGATATTAATTTATTTATTGTGCTGAACACAAAAGAAGATATTTTGAAGAATGTGGGTAACCAGACAGTTGCTGGTCCCCATTGACTTCCATTGTGAAAAATATACTATGGAAATCACTGGGGTACATCAACTGTTTGGTTACCCACATTCTTCCAAATAACTTCAACAGAAGAAAAAAAATTATTCAGGTTTAAAACAACTTGAGAGAGTAAATGATGACAATTAAATTTTTTGGGAGAACTATCTATTTAATGTTAATAAAACAAGAAAATCTGTATATTTTCCTGCTTTTTTGTCCTTAGCCAATCACATGCCTGATTCTTTTGGATGTGTAATAAATCGGTCAGCATCAGCCCACCCCTTTTTCCTAATATGGTGTCTGTGTATATCAAATCAGCACTCTAGAATCTTTGCTGTGTATGTTCAAGCAACTCACTCGTCTCGCACGTTGAGCTGGCAATGTTTTACATATGGTCTTGAAGTGGTAAGTGGGCAAAGCAACAAATCGACATTTAATTAGTTATCGGATGATATTAAAAGGTAGTGGGATTATTTGTGGTTGACCTGGAAATTTTAACTTGATCAAATAGTTATGGATTTGATATTAGCTGCGAATTCAGAGCATTAACTTAAGTTTTGTCAGTGTAACGTTATCGATAGCTAACCTAGTCTAACCGTCAGAAAAGAATTGCCTCAGATTGTGCCCCCCCAGAATTTTGGCTTGCATGACGCCCCTGGCCATGTTCATGTGCTTGTGAAGGGAGACGTCCCAAAATTTTTGGCAATAGTGTATGTATAATGTATTTGTGTGTGTGATATAATGTAAACAATGACATGTTTAGAGGCTCTTGTCAAGTGAACATCAGTTTTTGTTCAACTGAAACATGGAAACATACTCGGTTACTAACGTAACCTCGGTTCTCTCTAGAGAGGGAACGAGTACTGCGTAATATATTACGCTATGGGGAAAACCTCTTTTCCACGATATATTGAAGCCAAAAATTATCCTTAATTTTGAATTAATGTAAAACGCTGTGCAGCAGCATGCAGACATAGGCAAGACGGCTTGCGTGCCTATTGGCTGCCCTGCGGCAACAGCAGCAGCCTATCGAGAGAGGCTCTGCGTGACACATATCCAATGGGGGCATTTCGCGCCCATTTCGTCTCATTTGGTCTCGCCCTATAAACATAGCTCGATTAGGCTGGTACAACTGGTTTTGTAATCGCCGAAGCGAACCAGAGCTACGTATGCACAGCAAGATACACAGTACTCGTTCCCTCTCTAGAGAGAACCGAGGTTACGTTAGTAGCCGAGTACGTTCTCTTACGAGAGTATCTCTCGTACTGCATAATATCTTACGCTATGGGGAACACAATGCAAAACGCCGTGTGTACTGGGATCCGACACCAAAGTCCCAAGGGCAGTAGCCCGGGGCTCATATATTGCATAATCACCATAGACTCACAGAGAGTCGGAGAAGAGAGGCTGCAAGCATCATTCCCCATGAAATAGCATCCTACAGGAGTTAGTTATGTTAACAGTGTTTCACGCAGACAGGGTGAACGTGTTCAGCCTGAACTGGGTAATAGTACGAGTTATTCAACACCCATGGAGCTGTTTTATCGCTCAGTGAACGATGCACAAGCCAAACTCAGCATCTGGGCCGGCACAGCGGGGCAGATAGCACTGAATTCTATACCGACAGAAGCTTGGCTTGTAAGGCGGGAACCTCTAGGTTGTAAAACCTTATAAATGTAGACGGCGAGGCCCAGCCCGCGGCTGTACAGATATCGGTAACCCAACTATACCGCGCCCACGATGAGACCACGCCTCTCGTGGAGTGCGCTATGACACCCAAAGGACTCTGCAGGCCCTTAGAAGTGTAAGCCAGTGCTATGGCGTCGACTATCCATCTGGATAGGCTCTGTTTTGATGTGGCCAGTCCCATGGAGCGTCCGCCAAACAAAACGAAGAGCTGCTCAGTCTGTCTGAAGACCGACGAGCGGGACACATAAGCTCTCAGTGCCCTGACAGGGCAGAGGAGACTCGCATCCTTCTCCTCATCACGAACCGGGAGGGCGCGCAGGGAAATAACCTGGGCCCTAAACGTGTGTTGAGGGATGTGGGCACGTACCCGTGCCTTGGTTTGAGTACGACTTTTGAGCCATTAGGCCAAAACTCCATGCATGACGCGCTTACCGAAAGCGCTTGCAAGTCCCCTACGCGCTTCACTGAAGCGAGAGCCATAAGGAATATTGTTTTGAGAGACAGATGTTTCATGTCTGACAAATGGATTGGCTCGAATGGGGCACCTTTCATGGCTTCCAAAACCGTAGAAAGTTCCCACACAGGGACTGAGGGGGGTCTGGGAGGATTCAGCCTCCGAGCTCCCCTGAGGAATCGCACGACCAGGTAGTTTTTCGCCAGTGACTGGCCAGACGTCGGTTTTGCAAACGCCGCTATGGCCGCCACGTATACTTTGAGCGTGGATGGGGTTCTGCCCTTATCCAGCAGCTCCTGAACGAAGGAGAGCACTTCCGTAACCCCGCAGTCTGCGGGTGAAAAGCCCTGAGCTTGACACCAGGCAGAGAACACTGACCATTTTGAGGAATAGAGCGGTCTAGTGATTGTATTTAACACTCCCTCTGGGAGGTTAGCGGGTACCGTTGATGGCCCATTCATGTAGGGACCATAATTCCAGGCGAGGATGCCAAATCGAGCCCTTTGTCTGAGAGAGGAGGTCTCTCCTCACCGGTATCGGCCACGGGGTAGTGCTGGGCCACCATATTAGGACTGGGAACCAATTCTGGTTTGTCCAGAGTGGAGCCACGAGTAGCACTGGGCATCCATTTTCGGGAGGCGGGGGAAAAGCGAGACGGGGGGAAAGCATAGAGGGGGCAGCGGGGCCATACGTGGGCCAGCGCATCCCTGCTCTTGGAGAAAGTTCGGACAGTGAGTGCTTTCTTGGGACGCGAACAGGTCCACCTGCGCTCTGCCGAATGTCTCCCACAGCAGTTGGATCATCTGCAGGTGCAGCGACCATTCCCCTGCTGGGACATTGTTTCTGGACAGACGGTCTGGTCCCAGATTCAGGCGACCAGGCACATGCGCTGCTTTCAGTGAAAGCAGGTTGTGCTGAGCTCAGACCAGGAGGCGTTCCGTCAGCCTGTAAAGGTTTCGGGACCTGACGCCACCCTGGTGATTTATGTATGCCACCACTGACATGTTGTCCGACCAGACTAAGACGTGGTGGCCTTTTATTTGGGGACAAAAGCGCCATAGCGCGTTGTCGACTGCCAGCATTTCTAGACAGTTTATGCAGAGGTGCTTTTCCAGTTCTGACCACTGGCCGAAGAACGGTCTGCCCTCGAGCAGCGCTCCCTCGAGGGAGTCCCCAGACTCATGCCTGACTGATACCAGTCGGCTATTTTACAAGGTTCCAGAGCCGAAACGCATTTCGTGTCGACCCTGAGGCGAAACAGACCAGAGGTCCATGCCCGGGGTGGAACTCGCACTTTCAGCCATAACTGCAGTGGGCGTATGCGAAGCAGGCCCAGCTGGAGTACTGAAGATGCCGAGGCCATGAGGCCCAGCATTTTCTGAAACCTTTTGAGCGGGACTATAGAGCCGCGGCGAAAGGATTTCGCTGCGCGCTGAATGTCCAGTTCTCACTCTGGCAACAGACGTGCTGTCATAGACAGCGAGTCCAGCACTGTTCCCAGAAAAGAGATTTTCTTTCTGGGAAACAGCGAACTCTTCGCCCAATTGACTGTGAGACCCAGATTCTCGAGATGCTCGAGTAATGTGGTTCTGTGTTCTATGAGCTCTGAATGTGATCGAGCTAGAATCAGCCAATCGTCCAAGTAGTTCAAAACTCGCATGCCCTGAAGTCTCAGGGGTGCGAGGGCCGCGTCCATGCACTTCGTAAATGTACGGGGTGCTAGGGATAGGCCGAACGGTAGGACTGTGTATTGATATGCTTGCCCTCGAAGGTGAATCTCAAGAATCGCCTGTGACGTGACACTATTTGTATTTGGAAATAGGCGTTTTTCAGATCTATTGACATAAACCAGACTCCCTGGCACCCTTGCGCGAGGATTTTCCTGGTTGTCAGCATTCTGAACTGGCGCTTCATAACTGCGAACGAGCGAACTGTAGCGAATAGCCTCTTTTTATAGTGTTCAACACCCATTTGGAAGCTTTGCCCACGCATCTGCGTGAATAGCTAGGGGTAGAATGAAATCCGGGCTCTGGCCTATAGTGGCGGCTGCAGAGCTTCGGTGTGCTGAGACATAAACACTTTGTTTATAGTGTGCGATGCGGGAGGCGCGCCGATCACGGCGGGCAGCCTGGTCGCGCTCGAATTATCGATGAGAGGTTGTGGAGAGAGAGCGAGCGGGACAAACCCCGTGGGGTTGAGCATGTCTGTGAAGGAATGTGGGCGCGGGACGGCGGGCACATTCACAGCACTGAGAACACCGTCGGCTTGTGCTGACCCAATGTGTGTCGGTTTCGTTTTTACAGAAAACGAGGGACACGCATCGTGTAGTGTTAGTGGGCACAGTGTCGTGGGCACATTCACTACATTTTTGCACAATCGACATGATTCGATTTTATTTGTGCTAGCCCTGAACTGTGGCGGGTTGTGTCTGTGTGTGGGAATGGGCACTGAGATGTGGGCATTCTTACAACACTCATAACACCATCGGCCGTGGCCGGAATACCAGAAAATACACTCTTTTGGGATTTATCTGGGTCGCCGTAAAAATGGCATTTGTGTGCAGGCAAGCGGGCTGTGGTGCCGGCTTGTTTACTGCGAAATACACTGGAACAGTCACATTGTTTGGAACTGAACGAGCGAGAAGTTTCGGTGGAGTCTGGCCGCGGCGAGACTTAAACACAGTGGGTCTTAACTGACTGTATGTGTGTTGGTTTCGTTTTACAGAAAACGTGGCACATGCAGTGTGTAGTGTTTGTGGGCACTGGGTTGTGGGCACATTCACTACATTTAATGCACAATGACATGAGTCGATCTCATTTCTGCACTGTGGCGGGCTGTGTTTGTGTGTAGAAATGAACACTGGGATGTGGGCATTTTTATTACACTCATAACACCATCGGCTGTGGCCGGAATACCAGAAAATACACTGCTTATATGATTTTTCTGGGTCGCCGTGGAAACAGCATTTTTGTGCAGGCAAGCGGGCCATGGTACCGGCTTGTTTACTGCAAAATACACCGGAACAGTCGCATTTTCTTGTAACTGAACGAGCGAAAAGTTTCGGTGCAAGTCTGGCCGCGGCGAGACTAAATTTTTATCTGCTGCGAGACCTGGTATCGAACACGGGTTTCCCGTGCGAAGGCTTTGGGTTTCGCCACTGAGCCACAGGGGGAAACGACAAAATCTTGAAATAGCTCGAGCAGATAAGAGAGCATCATCACAGTTTGTGTGTGTTGGCGTTTGCAGGCGTGCGTGTTATACAACAGGCTCATTTTCAGACATTCTCAGCCACTGAAACTAAGAGGAGCTGAGAAATGTTTGAGAAATGGAGATTGGTCCGGCCTCGGCGAGCTATCACGGGCTGGAGAAGGCTCGGGGCTGTTTCGTCGACCTCAATGGCGGAAGCGGCGGCAGACGGCGGCCGCTGTCCGTCGGTGAGGGACTCGAGCGATGCCGGTGAAGCTGGCGGGCGAACCGGCGAGCTTTGGCGGGCAGGAGAAGGCTCGGGGCCGCGCTGGGCACGGCGCTTTTACGGCGCGGCGCTACAGCGGGCTGAAGTGCAGGCTCTGAGAATGATGCCAGGCGAGTCCTCAGAGTCACCATCGGCAGTAGCTCACAGTGAGGGCATCCGCCGTCGACAAGAGCGAGAGCCGCATGATCCTCACCCAGGCAGGAAACGCAGATGACATGGCGATCCTCTTCACTGAGTGTGGCTCTGCACGATCTATGCATCTTGAAAAAGACGCAGCTCTTTTAGGAGAGGGAGAGAGACAGTGAAAAAATGTGTGTCGCAGCGGCAAACACACACACACACATGCACAAAAGGATATAACGCTGGAAAGCGTAGCAGGTACGGCGGCTAAAGGCGGCGATGCCAGTGACTTCAGACTCAAGGCTCGTCCCGCTGTGTGCTTTTTCTCAGACAGCGTGGCTTCTCACTCCGGATCCAGCGATGCGGGGATGCTTCGCTGAAGAGATGAAAATCAGTTGTACCAGTCTAATCGAGCTATGTTTATAGGGCGAGACCACGCCCTTTCTGGCGGGACGTGACGAAATGGGCGCGAAATCCCCCCATTGGATATGTGTCACGCAGAGCCTCTCTCGATAGGCTGCTGCTGTTGCCGCAGGTCAGCCAATAGGCGCGCAAGCCGTCTTGCCTATGTCTGCATGCTGCTGCACAGCGTTTTACATTAATTCAAAATTAAGGATAATTTTTGGCCTCAATATCTCGTGGAAAAGAGGTTTTCCCCATAGCGTAAGATATTACGCAGTACGAGAGATACTCTCGTAAGAGAACTAAAGAATATTGTTAGTATTACCATGGTACGTTTCCGAAAGACATGGTACTCTGTGGTCTTGTGTTGAGAAATTTGAACATTACTTGAGTTCCTTCTAGTTTTGTTAACACATTTTATGTTCTTATTAATCTGCAGCATCAGAATGTGTGGTATATGGGCTGTGTTTGGTAGTGATGAGTGTCATTTTGGGATTGCACTATTGCCATGAAGATCGCTCATCGTGGTCCAGACGCTTTCCGCTTTGAGAGTGTCCTTGGTTTCACCAACTGCTGCTTTGGGTTTCACCTCATCGCTATTATGGACCAGCTGTACGGCATGCAGCCTCTGCAAGTCAAGAAGTTCCCCAACCTCTGGTTATGTTACAATGGCGAGATCTACAACCACATCAAGGCAGGTACTAGGTAGCTGAACGATTCTGATGTTTTTGCATTTTAGCAGTTTTAAATTCTGATTATATCTACTGATAAACTTTTTTTCCTCTTACATGACTAATATCTCTTATCCTTCATGGTATAACTTTGTCACCGTTAAATCAAAATGACAATTTTTTATGGAATATTGCAGTTTATTAAAATAATTTATTCCATGCACATCTTTTTTTATTATTATTAATGTGCCCTCGTAATCTTTAATCAAAATATCTTCCTCTCCCACTTGAGACATCTTTTCTCTTTTCTGATCATGCGTTTACTAGCGTGATGGCGGAACAACCCCTCACTCGCACGGCGATTCAAAGATCTAATCAATTACAGATGGACAAAAGTCCCGCCCAACATTTTTGAGAAGCCATTCACTCAGCTATATGTCACAATAGGGAAGAAAAGACTATCAAGACTATTTCATGCCGTCTTTAAAAAAAGAAATTTGGACCGGAAGTTACGATCAACTCTACTTCAGTGTTGTGATGTAATTTCTGAGTAAAATGGAATTTTAAATAAGAAAAATAGAGGGTGTGGCTTGTTTTTTTCCCCCTCTTGGAATTGGTTGGATCTAGAAAAGTAGGCATTCCTTTCAGCTTGTTGTCAAAGCTTGCAGCAGAATGACAGTTCGAGGGGATGTTTTACCCAAGCCGTCAATCTGACATCACAGAAGGAAGGCCATTACAAAGGGGAAGTACAATTTCAGATTTTGTTTAAAAATTAAAAAAAATTTTTTTTGTCTTTTTGTGTTTTAACTTGCACTGTTGACTTGTTTATCACAAGACCAGTATTGTGCGCTAACAAAGTAAATCCGTCAATTTTTTTTACATGCCGCCTTAAAGGACAAGTTCAGAATTTTATAAAGCATCTTTTGCAGCGATTTTTGTGTGAGCATATCAGTGAACACGCCAGACCACTCTGTGAGTTTCACGTCTATGTAAACTAAAGTTTAATGCGTTTTATGAATGATTCTTCCAGTGCCCCTATGAAACCATTGTGGACTTGGAGGGGGGGTGCTAACACAGAAACCTAAAATTCTCGGGACAGCAACATTTGTCCAAATTTCAATCTTAACCGTTCTGTTTCATCAGAAACGATCTTAAAACAGGGCTTTAAGTGTAAAATACTGAACTTGTCCTTTAAACACCTGTTGTCCAATCTTATCCGATATAGCTGAAGAATTACTTTGAGTTTGAGTATCAGATCAAAGTCAACAGAGAGATCCTTCTGCACCTGTACGATCGCTTTGGAATCGAGAAGATGGCCTCCTTGCTAGATGGTGTATTCGCCTTCATCTTGTTGGACACTTCTAACAGAAAGGTTTTCTTAGGCTTACCTATGGCGTGAGACCACTGTTCAGGCTGCTCACTGATGATGGATTTCTAGATGTCTGTTCTGAGGGCAAAGGTATAATGAATCATGTAAAATGGACTTGTTTTTTTGCTCACTTTGAGCAACCTAAATTACAGATGTTTTAACTTTGATCTAATTCAAACAGGTTTGACCGATATTACGCACTCCATGTCGACTCCTGCAAAGATCACTCCGTTCCCATCTGGGCAGTTTGAGGCATTTAACTTAAAACTCAGTGGAAAAGTGAAGTCTGTTTAGATGGATCGCTTCCACTGTCTCACAGACAAACCCAAACACGCCACCTATAACAACCTTGAGGGTCTTGGCACAGGTAGATGTCATATTCACCATTAAATATACTGTAATAGATATATCATATTCAGCATAAAAGTTGTTATATTTAAAGTGTGTTTAAAGGGTTAGTTCACCCAAAAAAGAAAATTGTAATTTACTCCTCCTTATGTTGTTCCAAATACATAAGCTTTTGATCATCTTCAAAACACGAGTGAAAATATTTTAAATGAAATCTGGGAGCTTATGTCTCTACATTGACAGCTATGCAACTACCACTTTGACTCTTCAAAATGTTCATAAAGAGATTGTGAAACTAATCCATATGAATCGAGCGGTTCAGTCAAATTTTTCTGAAAAGAAACTTTCATTTTATATGATAAACAGATTTAATTTAGGTTTTTATTCACATATAAACAGTGCTCGAAGTGGGGCGGTACTCAACGGTACGCAGTACCGTCACTTCTACATTTTACTCTTAAGCATACCTGCACTTTTTCTTGCGTACCGCTACTTCTCGCATGTAGCTGGTACTCGACAACTGACAGAAAAAGCGCCAGTGTCACGCCCGTTGATATACTTCGTTAGCAGTGCGTATGCAGTGCGTATTTTTTCGCACCCATGTTAACAGGTTCGAGCTTTCACACTGCACGCGCGTGCGGTCCGTCAATGCGCTCCTGGTGCTGTGCGTATACAGCAGTGCAGAGATCGTTCCGAGTGTATTTTTGCTGTGGTGCACGCGGTGAATTAAAGTGACAGCTCATGGTTCGTGGTCAAAACACAGATTGACATGAAAATATAATAATCTCACCATAAATGCATTTAATTAAATAAAATGTACTAATCTAAATGTATTTTTGGACTTGCAGACTTGGAGGAGTTCCGTTTTCGCACGCACGTGCACACACGCACGACTTGTTTTAATAGGCTACATTTATGTTGTTAATAAATAACAACAAGTTTTGTTATAAGTTTTGTTTTTCACTGTAGAAATCTCAAATGTCATGATTTGCCAATGCAAGAGAGTACCGGCACCTTTCTTTTCCCACTTCAAGCACTGCATTTAAACATTCAACTCACTCTTCAGATCTGGTAAACAGAAACTCTAGCATGTTCGCTTGACGTGCAAGACCAATGAGGTTCTTTCTTGTGTTATGTAGCACGTTTGACCTTCTGTTTATGTTCGCTGAAAATGTTTATATGTGAATAAAAGCCTAAACTCAATCAGAAATTAGGAGTGTTTCCTTCATGAAAATTAAAATATTTTAAGTCTGTTACAAAAATGAATATTGAGAAATAAAAATAGGACATGTAAAAGATGCCTATGAAAACATGAATGTATGAATAGAAGAAAATAGCTGCTAGATTATGATGCATCAACGTTATCGAAAAAGAAACATCTAAAAGGAATAGATACTTGAGGTAAAGCTGAAGAGTAAAAGATCACCACAAACTGAAGCCCTTTCTATGACAAAGGACATGCGAAAGATTATGAGATTAATAATCAGAGATTATTAATCTCATAATTAATCAGAGAGTCCTATGAGATTAATAATCAGATATCCTAGATATATGAATTGGCATGTGAATTACTTTTTTACAGTCTATGGTTTGAAAGGGAAACTCTGGATGCGCTCTTCCCTTAACAGCACGCTGATACATGGGCAACTAAAACAGAGATTCTATCATAATTCTGTTCTCATTAAAATGCTGAATATGGCATTTATATTGGCGCTGCACATCTTGCACTTAATTTTATTTTTCATGATAGAAAGTGATTACAGTCATCACTGCTCATTTCCGAAGCCAGAACGAGAAACAACTTTAAACATTGTGTAGGAATTTCTCCCATCTAGCGGTGAAATTGTATTTTGCATTCAAATGAATTGTGCTCTCCAGCGCCTCGCATTTTGAAATGCATGTTGCATCTACGGTAGCTGTTCTGTACCAAAAAGCTATGACAGGATGTCTTCTAATAGCACTTCGTCGAGTTTCTCTTTGGGTGAACAGGTTTGTTATTTCAAACAAACTGCAATTTGACACAACAAACAAACCAATGATACAGTATGAATAATAACAGTGCAATGCAGCCTTTTAAACATGCCGGGTCAGTGACAAGCGCCTCTCACTGCTCTGCTCCTCCGTTTCTGCTGCTTTCAGTTACGTGACGATGCCTCTAAGCGAAAACGCATTGTGGAAACGCGTTGGCCTAGTACTTTTTGACCCTCTCTGTTATTATAGTTCCCTTTCGAGGGAACTCGAACTGCGTCGGTTACGACACTAGGGGAACGCCCTTCAGCGTAGCGCGTCTGAATCCATGAATGAAATCGAATCCAATCCTATTGGCTTTGCGAGATGACGTAGCGAGTGACGGCATACACGGATGTGTACAAGAGCACACCGGCACAAGCAAGGTAAGCTTTTTTGCTATTCAGCAAGCGCTCTGTGTATCTGTGAGTCTTATTTGGTGTTGTTTGTCTGCTTTGAAGCTAACAGTATGTCTGAACAATTTAAGAAGTGTGTGTTCCCATGCCCGCGTTTTCTCACGGCTGGGGACACACATGAAATGTGTGTGTCATGTTTGGGAAGGCAGCACGCTCAAGCAGCTCTCAAGGGGGCTGCTTGCGCTCATTGTGAGTCTCTTTCTGTGAGAGTGCTGCGTTCTCGACTGGCTTTATTTACTGAAGATGGCCAAATGCGTTCCCCCCGCGGTTCGGGTCCCGCATCTGCCGAGGCAATGCGGCGGCTTTCATCATGGGGATCGCAAAGAGATCTGGTTGAGGGCGAGACTGCCGAGGCATATTCTCGTTCCTCTTCTGATGAGTCCGATTCCCCCATTCCCCGTTCGGGAGCCCGCTCCGCGGCTTCTCTCGATCGGGATGACGTGCCTGTTTTACAGCTGTCTAATTCCGAGGAATTAGACGTGCTGAGTATTGGGGATGAGGATCATATTACCACACACCATCCTGTTCAGCCAGCACCCAACTATAGTGAATTAGTGGAGGTTTTGATGCGGGCTGTGGCCAAGCTTGATATTTCTTGGCCACAAGAGCGGCAGGAAGCGCGTACGGAAAGCAAACTTAATGAGCGCAAACTTAATGAACAATGAGTTGTGTAAATCCTGGAACAGGCCATTTTCATCTCGCCTGTCTAACCCCCCTATGTTGAATTACAGTGATGTAGTGGGGGTTAGAGATAAGGGATATGGGATGATGCCTAGGGTTGAGGAAGCTTTAGCCAGCTACCTTTCACCTGACCTTGCATCATCCCTGAAGTCACCGGCGTTGCCTTCCAAACCTTGCCGCACCACATCCGCTTTGGTGGGCAGGGCTTATATGGCGGCGGGTCGAGCTGGTGCGAGCCTGCACACAATGGCCATCTTGCAGGCATACCAAGCCGACCTTTTAAGAGATATAGACCAAGGCGAGGGTCCATCTCCAGACGATATCGCTGAGCTTCGCAGAGCCACAGACTTGTCGCTCCGGGTTACCAAGGAGACGGCCCGTGCCATCGGTCGCTCCATGTCAGCCCTGGTAACCACGGAGAGACATCTGTGGCTCAACCTGTCGGGCATTAAGGAGAAGGACAGGACCTTCCTTCTTGATGCACCCGTTTCAGCCTCAGGTCTATTTGGTGAGGCTGTTAATGCTGTAGTGGACAGGTTTGAGGATGCAAAAAAGCAGGGCGAAGCTTTCAAGCGGTATCTCCCTCGCCGTTCAAGGTCTAGGAGGGCGGCTGCTAGGGAACAACCACAGCAGGCCTCCTCTTCCTCCTACCGCCAGGCACAGAAGGCGAGTGTCGCTGCCAGAGCTCCCCCTCATAGAGCTTGGGACTCTGGTCGACGCTCACACCCTCAGCCTCCTGAGAAGACGGATCTGAGGACCGTTATTCAGTCTAGGAAGGCTAAGGGAAACCCTCTCTCGTCGGGCCCTCAGGGAGTTGGCGTCAGTATCCCGCCGTCTCTGACTCTTCGGGACACGCTAGCTCCCAGCGAGCTCACGCTGGTCTGCCTGCCCCAAAGGCTTGCAAGCAGCCAGTGTTCGGGTTCGCACAATGTAGGACGTTGTCGGTTCTCCCCTGCCGGTCCTCCGCTTCAGGGCACCGTCAACATCCTGCACAAAACACTGGACACCAGCCCCGAGGGGCTGGTTCCCTTGGTGAATTTCGCAGAGGCTTGGCAGAACCTCGCGAATATTTCTCCATGGGTCCTGCGTACTGTAGAAACTGGGTACAGACTGCAGTTCCGGGTCCACCCACCAAGATTCAACGGGGTGGTCCGGACTTCAGTTCACCCAGAGCAGGGTCTGGTGTTGGAACAGGAGGTTCACTCGCTGATGGAAAAAGGGGCCATAGAGCATGTTCCCCTACCAGTCAGGGAGTCCGGGTTCTACAGCCGGTACTTCATAGTTCCAAAGAAGGATGGGGGGTTGCGTCCCATTTTAGATCTGAGGCATCTGAACCCATCTCTGAGGAGATTCAGCTTCAAGATGCTTACTATTCCCATCATCGTAAGTCAAATCCAGTCCGACGATTGGTTTGTCACGATAGATCTAAAAGATGCTTACTTTCACATCTCCATCCTTCCGTCTCACAGGAAGTTCCTGAGGTTCGCTTTCGGGGGCGAAGCCTACCAATATCGGGTTCTTCCGTTCGGCCTAGCTCTCTCCCCTCGCACCTTTACCAAATGTATGGATGCAGCTCTAGCACCTCTGAGGCTCGAGGGCATCAGAGTGCTCAATTATATCGACGACTGGCTGATACTGGCTCAGTCACGAGAGCTGGCGATTCGGCATCGAGATGTCGTCCTCGCCCACATCCAAAGCCTGGGGTTGAGACTCAACACAAAGAAAAGTGTGTTGGCACCAGCCCAGAGAACCTTGTTCCTGGGAGTGGTGTGGGATTCAGTCACGATGCAGGCACATTTGTCTCCTGCTCGGATCGAGTCCATCCTGACCACAGTGTCCAGGATAAAGCTAGGCCAAGCCATCACTGTCAGACACTTTCAGAGAGTGTTGGGTCTAATGGCAGCGGCGTCCAGCGTGATACCTTCTGGCCTGCTATACATGAGAGCTCTACAGTGGTGGTTAAGAGCCAAGGGGTTTTCCCCGAGGGGAAATCCATTCCGCTTGATAAGGGTTACGCGCAGATGCCTTCGTTCCCTATCAATTTGGAAGAAGCCTTGGTTCCTGTCCCAGGGTCCCAGACTGGGAGCGTCATGTCGCCGGATATCTATTTCGACAGATGCCTCCCTCACGGGCTGGGGCGCGGTCATGGGCGGCCGCTTTACGAGAGGTCTCTGGCAGGACCATCATTCCTCTTGGCACATATATTGCCTAGAAATGTTGGCGGTGTTCCGGGCTCTGAGGAGCTTTCTGCCAGACCTCCATGGTCGCCATGTCCTAGTAAGATCCGACAGCATGTCGGTGGTATCTTACCTAAACCGTCAGGGGGGTCTGAGGTCGCGCCCTCTGTGCAGACTGGCGCATCAGATACTCCTGTGGTCCCAGCGGTAACTGTCGTCTCTCAGGGCGATGTATATCCCGGGGGACCAGAACCAGGGAGCAGACGTACTGTCGAGGCAGGGGCTGAGACCCGGGGAATGGAGACTCCACCCCGAGGTAGTGGAATTAATATGCGAGAGGTTTGGCCCAGTGGAAGTGGACCTATTTGCGTCTCGAGAGACGACACACTGTCCACTGTGGTTCTCCCTCACACATCCAGCCCCGCTGGGGTTGGATGCCATCATGCAGACGTGGCCGAGGCTGCGTCTGTACGCCTTTCCCCCAATCGCTCTGCTCCCAGCAGTTCTGGAAAGGGTCCGTCGGGACGGGGTCAGCCTTCTATTAGTAGCCCCGTGTTGGCCGGCCCGAGTATGGTTTTCGGACATTATCCTGCTTCTGGCAGGCCCGCCATGGCAGATCCCTCTGAGGAGGGACCTGTTGTCTCAGGCAAAGGGCTCAGTTCTCCACCCTCTTCCCGAGCTGTGGAAACTGTGGGTCTGGCCCCTGAGGGGGCACAGTTCCTAGAAGGCGGCCTGTCAGCAGAAGTGGTTGAAACTATACTCACTTCCAGAGCTCCCTCCGCGAGGAAGTTAGCCGGCCTTAAGTGGAATGTTTTTTCCATTTGGTGCAGAGAGCGTGTTTTGGACCCAGTTCACTGCCCAGTGGCTTCAGTGCTGGAGTTTCTCCAAGACCGCTTTTCTGCCGGGCTTACCCCGTCCACACTCAAGGTTTATGTGGCTGCCATTGCGGCATTCCAGGCTCCTCTTAGTGATGGTCCTCTGGGGAGGCATCACCTGGTCGTACGTTTCCTCCGTGGAGCCTGGAGGATGAGACCTGCGACTCGCACCAGGGTTCCCTCTTGGGACCTGGCATTGGTTCTCGAAGGGCTGGCCGAGGCCCCCTTTGAACCATTGGAGTCGGCTGAGGCCAAAAACCTTTCGTTTAAGGTGGTCTTTTTGTTGGCAATTACTTCTCTGAGGAGGGTAGGAGATCTCCAGGCGCTCTCTATTTCCTATGGGTGCTTGGAGTTTGCTCCAGGCAACATTAAGGTCATCTTGCACCCCCGGCCCGGCTATTTGCCCAAGGTGCCATCTAATATGGCACGGCCTTTGGTTCTGCAGGCATTTCATCCTCCACCTCATGTGACGGCAGATGAGGAGAGACTTCATCTGCTATGCCCTGTCAGGGCACTGCAGTGTTATATCCAGAGGTCCTCCTAATGGCGGAAGTCGGACCAGTTGCTGGTGTGTTTCGGGTCGCCCAAGAAGGGGCTTACCGCCTCTAAGCAGATCATCAGCAACTGGATCGTTCAGACTATTTCCCTGGCCTATCAGGTGCCCAATTTGCCTTCACCTATGGCCGTGAAGGCTCACTCCACCAGAGGCATTGCATCCTCTAGAGCCCTCCTTTCAGGGGTTTCTATCCATGACATATGTGAGGCGGCTGGCTGGGCCACTCCGCACACATTCATGAGGTTTTACAGTCTGGACCTTCCCTCTACACCCGGTGCACGAGTGCTTTCGTCCTAGTTTGTGCCTGAAGACAGCTTCACACTGGGATGAGCGGGGTTCGTTGTGGTATAGTGGGTATCTCGTTCCCCTAGTGTCGTAACCGACGCAGTTCGAGTTCCCTCGAAAGGGAACGTCTCGGGTTACGTATGTAAACCTTGTTCCCTGAGAAAGGGAACGAGACACTGCGTCGGTTCGCCACACCTCACCCCGCCTGGAGCACTTGCTTCATAGCAAAGAGCTTACCTTGCTTGTGCCGGTGTGCTCTTGTACACATCCGTGTATGCCGTCACTCGCTACGTCATCTCGCAAAGCCAATAGGATTGGATTCGATTTCATTCATGGATTCAGACGCGCTACGCTGAAGGGCGTTCCCCTAGTGTCGTAACCGACGCAGTGTCTCGTTCCCTTTCTCAGGGAACAAGGGTTACATACGTAACCCGAGACGTTTTTCAAGATGGCGGAACGACATGGAAGCCTCCGTGGACCTTCCCGTCACATGCATATAAAGATAATAAATTCTTTGTTTACGAGGATAAGTCCGATAATTGGCAGAGGTATATGTACACCATTGAGGACATATTTATGAATAAAAATGTTGATTTTAGATAATAAAATACCTAAAAAACTACACATAGTCCCTTCAAAGTATAGCTGCAAGCAGCGATACGGGGTCCAAGCCCAAAAGGCTGTAAGAGCAATGCAGAACAGAAAGAGCAAAAACAGCCGAAATTGAATGTACATGGAAAAACAGCTGGTTCAGAAGTATCTGTGAAAATTTACTCAAAATTACCAGAAGTTCAGATGAGTACGAACACAAAATGAACAAAACATACTTATTTATAATCCAAGTGGAATAAAGAGTAGTACAACGCTTACCCAGATAATAAAGGAATCGGAATTACATTAACTGTACTCGGCTTACAAGGATTTTCTGGACATTTACATACACACAAACATATACATACATTTCCACATTTCCTTAAGTATTTTAAATGAGAAAAAAACAGGATAAAATGTACAACAATTATTTATTTAATGTCATCATCATCATCATCATCATCATCATCATCATCCTCTTCTTCTGCTTATCCGGAGCCAGGTCGCGGGGGCAGCAGTCTAAGCAGAGATGCCCAGACTTCCCTCTCCCCAGACACTTCCTCCAGCTCTTCCGGAGGAGCTCCTCACCCTATCTCTATAGGGATCACCCAGCCACCCTGCGAAGAAAGCTCATTTCGGCCTCCTGTATCTGGGATCTTGTCCTTTCGTCCATAGGTGAGAGTAGGAACGTAGATTGACCGGTAAATCGAGAGCTTTGCCTTGCAGCTCAGCTCCTTCTTCACCACTACAGACCGGGTACATCGACCGCATTACTGCAGAAGCTGCACCGATCCATCTGTCAATCTCCCGTTCCATCCTTCCCTCACTCGTGAACAAGACCCCAAGATACTTGAACTCTTCCACATGAGGCAGGAACTCTCCACCAACCTGAAGTGGGCAAGCCACCCTTTTCCGACTGAGAACCATGGCCTCGGATTTGGAGGTGCTGATTCTCATCCCAGCCGCCCTCACACTCCCACTGCATGCTTAAGGTCCTGGTCTAATGGGGCCAGCACGACACCATCATCCGCAAAAAGCAGAGACGAAATCGTGTGGTCCCCAAACCGGACACACTCCAGCCCCTGGCTGCGCCTAGAAATTATGTCCATAAAAATTATGAATAGAACCGCTGACAAAGGGTAGCACTGCCGGAGTCCAATATGCACCCGGAACAAGTCTGACTTACTGCCGGCAATGCGAACCAAGTTTCTGCTCCCGTCGTACAAGGACCGGAGAGCCCTAGCAAAGGGCCCCGGACCCCATACTCCCAGAGCGCCCTTCACAGGACGCCTCGAGGGACACAGTCGAACGCCTTTTCCAAATCCACAAAGCACATGTGGATTGGTTGGGCATTAATTATGCAATGTGTATGTTTATATTGTCTGTATTTTTATTGTATTTATGATTATTACAGGTTTATTGTGTAATAATCAGGGGCTGGAATGTAAGTGCAAAAAAAGTGTCTTTTATTTTGTTATTGAAGTATGCATTTCCTAACTTTATGGTTAGATCGTGTAGAGAGGGGGTGAGTAGTCAGGAACGCTCACTTTCCATTGACAGTTTCTAATGTCTTATTTTTTTTACCGTTTGTGCAGTTTGTGATCATCAAGTGTTTTCTATCTGCATTTGGACTATATACATCATGATTTTAAATGCATGGGAACGTGTCACGGACTTCTTTCCTGCTGCTTAACCTCTCAGCATCTATAGGCTGCTGCTATACATAGGTTTACTGTTAAAAAATTTGAACAAAACATAATGACACATAATGACACAAAGAAATCAAATTTTAAACACTTTTCAAAAGTTATAAGGGTTTATGTCAATTCAAAATGGTGTACACATGGTTCATCCAATCCTACAAAAATCGGTATCCACAGATTTGGCATGACACAAGGAATCCATAAACACCAAGATTTTCTGACAAACTGTTCAAAAGTTATGAGCAATTCAGATCTCATGACCTTTAGGTGGCGCTGTTCCAAATTTGTCATGGACCCTCAAATCATGGTTCCGATAGAGTATACCAATTTTCCAACATTATACCTTTTGAACAAAGATGGAAAAAAAATGCAGTTAAGCGCACATTTCCTTTAACAACGTGCTGGAAAACTAAAGCACAGAGAATTTACAACATTCTATTACAATCGTGTTCACATTATAATGTTATGTTTATAATAGATTGGTGCTGCACATCGTGCACTTAACTGCATTTCATGATCAAAGTGATTCCAGGCATCACTGCTGTGCTCGTTTTCAAATCCAGTTTCCCTTTCACGTGGTTCATGTAAGCCCCAATAGTTCCAAAACATACGTTGGCTGTCATGTTCTTCTATGGGACAGACAGCAGCGATTGCATTATTGAACGGTAAATATAAAATAAAACACACACCCAAGTACTTTTTCAGCTGTTATTGCATCATTGCATTTTGTTAATGTCAGTTTTGCATTTGGAGAGGCAGGGTGACAACGAAATACTGTATATTACTTAGATATGTTTTAGGCTATATTTTTGGAGGGAAAAGCTTAGTGTTCATGTTCGCATGGGTAGTAGCACTGGCTTTAGCGGCTCTAACTTAACTTTTCCATATCATTCATCTGATGATGGACGTCTCATGATATTTATTTTAGCACAACTGGGCTGTATTAGGCAATTGATTCCCGTGATTTTGCTTATAAATTCCGTTTCAGCCATTAGCATACCTTCATGATCACGCAAAGGTCTGCCGTGGCAGAATTAAGTACAGCCAGCACGTCACATAATGAAAAGTTAGTATATCCCCAAAAATTAAATTAAATAAAAGTTGCTATAAAGGTGGTAGCGATTCATTACCGAACTCTTACGGTCACAGCTGACGAAGTCGCGTTAGCTAACTAGCTAGCTGGCAGTGCTTGAAAATTGGTTGAAACAACCAACATAAAATATAAATAATTACCCTGTGCATATACAAATGAAGACCAGTATAAGCATCGCAAAGGGCCTCCGATACAATAAAGACAGTTGACAATTCAAAAGAGGTCGATATTTCAGCAACTTACCTCTGGAACAACTCGACGCGCAGCAATGTAAGTGAATGGAGTCCAACGCCCAAATGACAGTGTTTGGAACTAATCCGATCTTCAAATCCCGGAAGTAGGCAGTTAAAAGCGCCGCCATTTTTTACAACAGAGGTCTATGGGAGTGTCGCAACTCTTCCTCTCTAAGGCTCTGATTTGAAGGCGTGCTGTCTAACGCTAACAAATCGGACCTCAGGAACTGCCCCAAATGCTGCAATAACCAATCAGAAACAGAGAGAAATATATATATATTTTTAAAGCCAGGGTGATCATCGTTTTCATGATCGATAATCTCGAGTACTCATGCCCATAATCAACCTTAACAGGATAAATTGAAATTCATGGCATAATAAATAAGACCATCAACATCATTGAAAAGCTAAAGAAAACAAATGGGTTTTCAAGAGAGATTTAAAAAGTGATAGGGAGGAAGCAGCCCCAGGTTGTGCTGTCAGGCTGTTCCACAACCTAGGTCCTACCAACAAAAAGGCTCTATCTCCTCTACGTTTCAGCCTTGTACATGAGTATATTTTGGTTACCTGATCGTAAGACTCTGGAAGGGCTATAAGGATGCAGCAGTTCAGATAGGTAGCTTGGTGCAAGGTTGTGTAGACATTTGTACACTAATAGGAGAGTTTTAAAATCAATCCTAATATGAACCAGAAGCCAATGAAGAGCTCATAAAATAGGAGTGGCATGATCATACGACCATTCTTAAAAAATTTGGCTGCAGCATTTTGAACTAATTGTAGCCGAGTAACCTGGGATTTTGAGATACCACAGTACAAAGAATTGCAATAGTCCAATCGACATGTAATTAAAGCATGTATTGCTATCTCAAGGGACTTTCCGGGCAAAAACATGTTTAATTTTAGAAAGGACACAGAGCTTGAAGAAGTTAGAGGCAACAACAGAGGATATATGTTTATCTAGTGTTAGCGGTCAAGAAGGACACAAAGGTTCCGTACAGACCCTGAATTAAAAGGTAACAGACTTTCTAAAATAGAGTTATTAAACTTAAAATTGTCAGAAGGGCCAAAGACTATAACCTCAGTATTTTAGGGTGAAAAAAGTTACTAGCCAGCCAAAGCTTTACCTCAAGACATGCAAATAAAGATTGAATTGCAGAAGGGCCATTTCTTTTTAGAAACAGATAGATCTGGGTGTCATCCGCATAAAAATGGAAGGATACACCATGCCTTTTCAGAATCTAACCTAAAGGAAGCATGTAGAGAGAGAAAATCAAAGGTGCCAGGTCCCAATTCCTGGGGGAGTCCATATACAAGAGGAGCAGCAGAGGAGATAAAATTGTCAATCCTGACTGAAAAATATCTCTCAGTTAAATATGATTTAAACCAATTCAAGACTGAACCTTTTAACACCACAGATTCTAATCTAGACAGGAGTAATGAGTGACAGACAGTATCAAAAGCACCAGTCTGCGTCGCCTGAGTCGGTAGCAACTAAGATATAATTTAACACTCTCAGCAGTGCAGACTCAGTGCTATGAGACTCAAGATTTAAAACCTGACAGAAAAGTTTCAGAAATATGGTTTGTATTTAGAAAAGATTGCAGTTGACACAACAGAACTTTTTCTAATACCTTAGAAATAAAAGGGACCACAGAGATAGGTTGGTAGTTATTTAAAACAGACGTGTCTAGGGAAGGCTACTTGAGCAATGGAGTAACAGAGGCTGATTTCAAGGATACTGGAACACATAGAGAATAGAGATTTGTTCAGTAGAGGCAGCAGAGCAGGGCCTACAGACTCAATTATCAATTTGAAATGCAGAGGATGTATTGCATCATAAAAACAGAAAGAAGGTTTGAGAGAGACAATAATTTCAGTTAAAGATAGAAGAATTAGGATCGAAGGCCTCCCAAGAGGTTGGCAAATAGATAACAGTGGAAGGGTCATTATAAGTGGTTATCACCTGGGGCCTAAGATTAGAGATTTTAAAGAGATAGTTCACCCAAAAATTTAAATTCTGTCAGTATTTACTCACCCTCATGTTGTTCCAACCCCGTAAGACCTTCGTTCATCTTCGGAACACGAATTAAGATATTTTTGATTAAATCTGAGAGCTGGATCACTCCTCCTTCTAAGGGATTGAAACTTGCCAGCCCCGAAAAGTTATTAAAGACATTGTTAAAATAGTCCAAGTGACTACAGTGGCTCAATCTTAAGTTTATCAAAGCGACGAGAATATACTTTTTGTGCACAAAAACAAACAAAAATAACGACTTTTTTTCAACTATTCATTTCCTTCTCTGTGGGCCTCTAGTCAGTTAACGTAGTGTGATTGCGTAGAGCTACGTACAACAACAGAAGCTTACCTATTACACTAGTGAACTAACTCGAGGCCCACAGACAAGTAAATGAATAGTTGAAATAAAGTCGTTATTTTTGTTTGTTTTTTGCGCACAAAAAGCATTTTAGTCGTTTGATAAACTTAGGATTGAGCCACTGTAGTCACTTGGACTATTTTAATGATGTCTTTAATAACTTTTCGGGGAACAAGTGTCAATCCCTTAAGAAGCCTAAGGAGGAGTGATCCAGCTCTCAGATTTCATCAAAAATATCTTAATTTGTGTTCCGAAGATGAACGAAGGTCTTAAGGGGTTGGAACAACACGAAGGTGAGTAAATAGGGTGAACTATCCCTTTAATTCACATAGTGCAATTGAAGGATTTGGTATACTGTTAACAGATGGATTTAAGACAGCATTAATAACTGAAAACAAGGTCTTAGACTTATGTTGGTTACTTAAAATTAGTCCAGAAAAATAACCAGCCTTTGCGGACTTTGCAGCAGTCTGGTAAGCCCGCAGATACTTCTGCGTTGAACTCACGCCATAGCTACGTCGTAGGCTGTGTGTAGCGCGCGTACCCTGACGTGCACCTCTCCAAAAATGCAACAACGCGTCAATTCTACGCGGACGCAAGCGCTGTGATTGGTCTGCTAGAACCGCTCCCTCGGGTTTCACATGCTCCCTCTGCATATGTAATTGCGCGTCAACACGGACAACAACGCAGAAGTATGAATAAAAACCAGCGTGTAGTCTATAGCGTAGAGGCTCCGGCGTAGGTCAGACGCAGAAGTATAAATCACAGGCAGTTCAAATGAAGTTTGAAGTTTGAACTTAGTGCATTAATTACTGATAATATATAATTTTTATTATTATTATTATTATTATTACATTCACACTGTACATGATTTTTGTATTTCCAGGTGGACTCGATTCAAGTCTGGTTGCTGCGACACTACTGAAACTGGCCAAAGAAGAGCAGCTCCCATTTCCCATTCAGACCTTTTCCATCGGTGAAGAAGACAGCCCAGATGTTGATGCTGCTGCTCACAAGGCAATTGACTTTGTACATGTAGCATGTCGACTGTACTTTACAGCCTGAACATCAGAAGCAAGTTTCATAAATACAGGAAACATTACAGTATTAGAGGCAAAACCCATGTATTTTTGTGTGAGAACTATTAGATGTGATTGTTAAACTATTAACTCACTATGAAAGTAGCTGATTTTAAACTCATCAAATGCCCTTCCTTAAATAAGTGGTCTTGACTTCAACTGTAACCACCAATTAAAATCATGCAGCAGTATCATAACTTACCTATTTAATAATATTTTTAACTGATTTTCAATTCACTTAAGTATAAACATGTCTAATAAACAATTTGTAGTGTAGGACACAATAAAGTATGCATCCTGGTTTCAGCACAACTATCCATCTATTAGAAACTGTAACATTCCTTAAAATTGTGACATTGAAAATGTGGCATTTATTTACCTATTTTCAACCTGGCAGGAAGATAATTCATCTCTTTTTTTTTGACACTAACTAGATTCATCAATCTCAGCCTTCAACCTAAAGATTGTAAGAAAGAAAATTATCTAGTAAATTTAATTTATGGGAATATTAAGGTTGTCAAAAAGCTTTCAATGTTTAAAATGTCTATTAAATTGTAATGTTTATTGCTAGAAAATTACTGAATACGTAAATGTCTGTATGTTAAAACTGTTGGTAATTGCAAATTGGTTTCAAATCTCATAGAACATTTTAATAGCTCATGTAATAAGTAGTGTGACCTGAGGTTGAAAATTAAAGTTTTATAAAAGTTGACCATTTGTAAATGAATAAATAAAAATTGTGCCTTTTCAAGGGTAGTGCTATTATGTGGTTTTGAGTGCTTTAGTTTTATATGGTATTGTGTGGCAGGTGGCAGAATACATTGGCAGTGAACATCATGAGGTGAGCTTCACTCCAGAGGAGGGGATCAGTGTGCTGGAGGAGGTCATCATACACTTGGAGAGTTATGACATCTTCACTATACATGCCTCCGTTGGTGAGAACATGAGTTCATCTCATTCATAAGACACAATGTTTTGATGGGCGCATTTAAAGAGCAAGTCAAGTCATTTACTCATTTTCTAGTGTGGAGCACAGAATGTGAAATTTGATTCACTTTTGCAGATCTGCATATTCAAATTAGCACAACACATTGTGGCGAAAATTTTAGTGAACTTAAAGGTTGTATCAGTGATTTCTGGCCCAAAAATAAATGTCTAATCTTTCCTAACGATCCGCTAGCTGCCCGTTCCATAAGCATGCCGTCCAAAAACCGCGTCTCTGTAGGCAGCGTAGGCTCTGAGATCTGCACACAAAAACAAATGGGACAACCACCACTCAAAACCAAAATAAACAGTGTTCCAACCAATCACTGACAGGGGCAGGTGTTGCTTCGATTTCGCGTCCAGCCGTGCACGAGCGCAAAACCTCACAACACCCGCCCCTGTCAGTGATTGGTTGGAACACTTTATTTTGGTTTTGAGTGGTGGTTGTCCCATTTGTTTTTGTGTGCAGATCTCAGAGCCTACGCTGCCTACAGAGACGAGGTTTTTTGACGGCATGCTTATGGGGCGGGCAGCTAGCGGATCATTAGGAAAGATTAGACATTTATTTTTGGGCCTGAAATCACTGATACAACCTTTAATTTCTATTTAACGTTTGCAAAGCATTGATGATAAAACTATCCTGCTGTCATTGCACCCATAGACCTCAGCCAGTTGGGTTGAGGGTTTAGTTAGCTACCATTTCTCTGTTCTACTCATTTGACCATGTGACCACATGTATTCTCTGGATTAGACATAATGCTGGTCTGAAACTTGGAAAATGCATCGTCAGCATTATACTGCTTAGAAAGTTAGTTAGCAGGACAAAAGATTCAGCTCGAGGCAATCTCCCATTTGTTACCTCTGCTTTTTCTCATTATGCTTTTCCCCTTCATCTGTGTTATACAGACTTCTGTAACTAACATTCTTGAAGCAACTTTTGTAGAATTATTATTATTATTTTTTTTATTAGTCATGAAATAAATGGCACATCCCTGTTCAACAAGCTGCCTGATTTGTGGCATCAATTATATTTGTAGCACAAACCGTACTGGATGACAGAACAAATCAAAAATGAACAATAGTAGCCATGCTTGTCTTGGCAGTGTGACTATAGAGTCTGAACTCAAAGCCACTAGATGGCAGCAGGAACATTCAGTGATCTCTGTTTTTTAGGTATGTACCTAATATCAAAGTACATCCGTGAGAAGACAGACAGCTTATGATTTTCTCAGGTGATGGTTCGGATGAGCTGACACAAGGATACATCTACTTTCATCAGGTACATATTATTGTATGATTAACTTGTGTGTATTTACAGTGTCTCTAAAAAATATTTGGATACTTTTAAATGTAGAAACATTTAAAACTGAATGAATGTTATTCCATTTGATACGGTATCCTTGAATCACCATTATTTGGTGGTTTGTATCAGCATTTATGCTCTTGATTTAGTGTGATATTTTATTACGCAGTGTCCCTTGTGAAAAAGTAGCATAGGCTTGTGTGATATCATTGGCAGTTTTCTTCGCACACTGTTCTAGCATGCACTTTTCTGAGGGGGTACACCCGAGGTGCACACATACTAAAAGACTACTAAACTAAGTTTTACGGCTTAACTATCAAATGCGGTTTAACTATCAAATACATACAAGGTTTATATAAACACAGTCAGTTGTGTTTTTAGTGAACGTAAAGAGTTTGGAGTGATTCGGATGTGTGTCTGTGTATTAGATCTGTGCATGAGGTCATAAAGTAACCACAGCCTAAAAACCTTCTAACGCTTTTTTCATTACCATTAAGCTACAAAAGACAGAAAATCAACTCCTGCTCTTGACTTAACTTCAGTAGCTTTAATAATGTAATACTTGCTTGTGGGTGTTCTTGGAGCTTAAATCCAAAGATAATGTGCTACACTTATAACTCTTACTCTTAAGAATCAATGTACATTTAAATTCATAAAGTGGAGTTTTTGTAGTGTTTTATTTTTACATTTGTTTATTAAATTTCTTACTTAAAGGTGCAATGTGTAATATTTCTGAGGATCTATTGACAGAAATGCAATATAAGATCCATAAATATGTGTTCAGTGGTGTATAAAGACCTTAATCAATGAACCGTTATGTTTTTATTACCTTAGAATGAGACATTTATATCTACATAACCATGGGCACCCCCTTCCATGAAGGTCGACATATTGTGATGTCATGTTTCTACCGTAGCCGACAGCGAACAAACAGCACTACAGAGCGTGTTTCGTCACTACCTTGAAAGAGAAGCCGCAGAAAGCTAGAAGCTAGCCATAGACACCGTGAGTAGTGACTTTTCCCTTGTCAGTGGTGTAAAATATGTAGTTGGATTGTTCATGTAACTTAGTTCTTCTCCCTCTCTGTGTTATGGCTTTGACAATCAGCTGATTAGTACTATTGACCGTAAAACAGTAACGTTATAGGAGTCACCAACCCGTCGATCGCGGTCGACAAGTCGATCTTGGAAGCATTTTAAGTTGATCGTGAAGAGTTTTCAAAACCAGAGAAAAAAAACAATATTTTGATTAATTATTATTTATTAATTTGTGTGTAGTAAATGGTGTTTAGGGGATGCGGAGGCGCGCGCTGTTACAATCACATCATTTTTGCAGACGCGTCGAGTATAAAGAATGCTTTACGCTTTAACCAGCTCAGCCACAGCCCTACAGCATAACAGCTCATATTAGCCAGCTAAACTTTTACTACTCTGTTGGAAAAAATATGTAGTTGGATAGTTTCATGTGGTTCTTCTCCCTCGCTGTATTATGGGGTTTGCTATGTGGGGAGAAATGTGCTGGTTACGTTCGTGAGACAATCAGCTGATTACTATTATTATTATATTATATATTAAGACCCTTGATCCTCACCTGACTATCGGCTTTGTAAACTTGATCCATGTGGTTTATAATGGACTGTGGTACAGAAATAGTGACAATGTTACACACTCTTGGCTTACTCTGGCTATTCTCTGCTGTCTCAGACGACGATATGTTTGTCCCGTTTCAACAACCGTAGCTTCTTCGAAAGGGAGGGGTGAGCAGTGGGCTGAGCCATTAGTGCAACTCATAACCGAATCGCTAGATGCCGCTAAAATCTACACACTGCACCTTTAAATGCTACTGTTAAATACACCAACTGTAGCTGAATTTTATTTTAGTTTAAAATAAACCAAAAGTTTCTATTTGTTTATATAATTTGTTTCTCATGTTGTATTTGTCCTATTATTTGTAATTTGCATCTTTGTTATTATTTTTAATGACAAAGTTGAAATAAAATAAAAAATATGATTTTGGCCCGCCTCTAGTTTGGCCAAAACGATCTGCCAGTTTTTAAAAAAATATTTTGTTAAAATTGTATCGCTTTTAATTGTATCTAATTGTAAATTAGTTTGGCTATACTACTCAGCGACTTAATATAGTACTCAGTGACAAAAATAGTCCAAAAACGGACACAAAAAAGAATCGTGGTAAAATTGTGGATCGTGATCCTGATAAAATACACTTTAAAGTACAATGTGCTTTTTAAATGTATACTCTTATGGGCACTGGCGGCCTTACCTATGTTTCACCCGTTTCAATTGAAACGGGCCCCCCCTTCAAGGGGGGCCCCAACAGACCAGCAAAATCCCATTAATTTTCTCCGTTTTCAGCCATAATGTCTAAAGTAAACCATCCAAGGTAGATTAACCACGAGCTACGAAGTTGTGAAACGTTTCCGAGCCGGGTTTCCCGATAACGATGTATCTTAGCTCTTAAGAGCACTCTCTACGTGCAAGGTTACGAACGCTCGCCGGAATTCCACGAGCGTTTCCAAAAAAAGCCGGTAACATGAACGCGCGAGAACGTGTTCTACATGCTACTTAAGAGTCGCTGTCCATTCGCGAAGTGCTGAAATATAACCTTATATGGAATCGTATTCTGAACGTTTAACCTAATAATCGTCATATTTTGTGGATTAGCAATCAAGACAAGCAGGGTCGGCGCCACGAGGGGGCCCCTGGGGGCATGGCCCGGCCCGGCCACCTAGGTCACCGTGCCGCCTCACCTCTGGTCAGCACACCACCCTGCCTCAGATTTCAGCCGCTGAGACTTGGGAACAGGCATGCTACCAATGTGCCCTCTTATTCCTGACAAATTATATATATATATATATATATATATATATATATATATTAGTATAGGCTATAACTATTTTGTAAAAAAATTTAGTTTGACCATTATTAAATCAGCTTTGCAACTTAGCACTTGCGACAGGCGATTAACTAAATAACGTCACTAGCAGCTTGTAATTTATTGTAAAAATCACCATGTTTTCGTTGCTGATGCGGTGGTGACGCGTTCATGTAACATGTAAGGGCGGCACTGCCAATAAAGCACCTAAAAGTTGTCACAAAGAACCGGCACTTCTACAGCATTTATTAATCTTAGTTAATATTAATTTCAGGATTTACTAAAACATTATTAAAATCAAAAGTTGTATGTGTTAACATTAGTTAATGCACTGACTGTGACATAACATGAATAAACAATTAACAGGTGTAAGCTATTATTATTAACTAAGATTAACATACAGTAACTTAACATACAGTAACAAACGTGTTGCTCATGGTTAGTTCATACATGAATAATAAACAAATGAACCTTATTGTAAAGTGTTACTATGAAATCAAAGATATACATTCCTTACAATTTAGAGTTGGATATGGACTTTTCATTTCACTACAGTATTTCCCCAAGGTAATAACCCTTGTCTTGGATAAAAACGAATGACATTGTTAGACTCAGCATGTATTTTAGTTAAGCATAACTCGCATGCTGCCGCAACTTTAACAGTAGCATGGTTGGATAAATGTAACTTTTCCATATTAGCTTAACGTTACCTGCTGCTCGTGTAGTTTGAAGGCTCGCGGCGAACTGCTGCGTACGAGGCGCTGCAAAGGTAACTCCGCCACCTACCACTTCATCTCCGCCAAATGCTTCCGCCAAAAAAAAAAAATTATATAATATTTTTTGTATTATTATTGTAAGTGGCAATAGTATATAAGTGTATTGTTATTTATTATACTATTTATAATAATAATACTAGTTATTAATCAGAGAGGGGCACAATACATTTTGAGACAAAAGGGGCAGGGGCTTGAGCCCCCCAATTCAGTACAAATTAGCACACTTGTTTTTCACAAGTGGTGACCTAATTATTATTTTTTTTTCATTATACAATTCAGTACTGTCAGTACACGACATATTGTGGCTCTATTTTATGACTTGTGCTGTCAAGTGAATATTTGACCTCTTTTGTATTAGGCTTCATCGCCTAAAGCTGCTGCAGAGGACAATGTGCGTCTGCTGAAAGAGCTTCATCTGTTTGATAATCTGAGAGCGGACAGAACCACAGCTGCATTCGGGTAAGATCAAATGTCCCTTCTCTTCTCTTCCCTGCACATAGCAACTTGAAAATTTTCATAGTATTTGTCAATCCAAACTGTTTGTTTCTTCATTAGACTGGAGTTGAGAGTGCCTTTCCTGGACCATAGGTTCACCGCATACTACCTCTCTCTACCTGAAGAGATGAGAGTGCCTAAGGTGGGTTTATCTGACACCTTCCAATTCAATGGTTTATCCTTACACATGTCCGTCCAGCTTCTTGTCTCTATGCAAAGTTGAATTATTGTTGTTCAACAAACCCCGGACTCTTAGGAGTCCATACAAAACTGAAAATTGTCATTTACTCACTCTCATATTGTTATTAACCAGAATGACTTTTTCTGTGGCACATAAAAGACATTTTAAAAAATGTTGGTAGCTAAACGGTTTCAGTTCCAATTCACTTCTATTGTATGGACAAAGAAGCAATGGAAGTCAGTAGGAACCGAAACTGTTTATTCTTTAAAATAAAATGTTGATGTGCTTTGCATGATGTACTGTTTATCTTCTCTCTATTTTTCTAAATTCATGTTTGTGGTTTCTAAACAGGGCTTGACATTAACTTTTTTGCTCACTAGCCAATGTGGCTAGTGGTTTTCCAAAGTTACTAGCCACACAGCATTTTTACTAGCCACATTTTGGTTGTTGTGAAATTACCTGATTAAAGTTGACTATGGCGTGCTAAAATTCGCTTGAACTAGATTTACAACCCTTTTAAATGTAAAACCACTGTACACACCCAAATCAAGACTACATAAATGTATAACAATACAGGTCATTATCATTAGCTCTTATAAGGTTGTGTGTAAAGCTCCTTTAAAAAAAAAATAAAACCATGTATTAAGATAAAGACATAAAAAGTAGCTTCTTATTGCATAATAAAAGTGGTGCATGGATGTAGAAGATTAATAAAAAAGATTAAAAAAACTAAACTGAAAAAACCTTCAGCATTAGAAACACTGTCTGTTTAAATATCAGAATCAGACTCAGAATTAGGATAGAAATAAACAATGTAAATGTAAACACTCCTTATCATCAACAACAGCAGTAAATAATAGAGTAGAAAAAAACATATCTGCATTGGAACAACAATGAGCAAAGAAGAACAAATTAATTTTGGCTCATCAATTCAATTTCTGAAAAAAATACTTGAATGTGAGAGTGATTGTGGCAAGCAGGACGAGTGACGGTGGCATGATTAATGATGAACAACACCTGCACAACGCACCGGTCTCGTATCTCTCACGGAGGAGCGGAAGCATCAAGGGGGAGCGAGTCGAGCGACGACTGAAGAGCGAGAGAGGACAGGCCTGAATTTTATTTGATGTTTTGTTTTATTGTGTTGGCGGCAGTCGACCGTGAGGGACTGCCGTCTTTACTTTCTTTTTTGTATTTGCTTTATTTTGTCATTACAATGTATTTGATTGTTCGCCAGTTCCTGCCTCCTTCTTCCCATAACATCTGAACTGCGTTACACTGGTGCCGAAACCTGGGAAGAAGGAGATGCCTTTTGAAAAGACTACAATTATTCAACCCGCCAAAGTGGCTAGTTGGAGTGACTGTGTGCCATGAGCAAAATCCACCCGCATTTGGCGGGGTTAGGCAGGTGTTAATGTCAAGCCCTGTTTCTAAAGGTACACCTACACGACAACAATGTACTAAAATCAGAAAAGTTATGTACTGACGACAACGTTGTCAAAACCATGTCACACGGATCTGTTAAAACAACAAAAAACGCTGTATTATGCTGCCAGGCCAGTTGTTGGCGATGTCACTTTATAAAGAAAAATCATGCCTATAGACTGAACATGCAATACGCATGCACACGACGTCACCGTTTTCTCAAATTTGCGTTTTGTAGTTGACATGGAGATGATAACGGTATAAATTTTGAAAACTTACATTTTGAAACCTGTTTTTTTAGGCCTCCAAAACATCGTTGTCATGTAAATGAATGGGCAAAATGCATGAAAAGTTTTCAGGGTTTTAGTTAAAAAGGATGTGTAAACACCCCCTAAAACCAGACCGAATAACTTGTTTGATCGGCTCAGGATGGTGTGGAGAAGCATCTCTTGAGGGAAGCGTGTAAAGGGATGAACCTGATCCCAGATGAGATTCTTTGGAGAAGGAAAGAGGCCTTCGGTGATGGTTTGTCATCCGTTAAGAAACCCTGGTACACTAGCCTGCAGGAACACATTGAGTCTGAGGTACTGCACATGTACATGCACATGCACAGCGCTTTAAAGCCTCTTCCACTTTATCTCTTTCTTGAATTTTTCTTTTACCTTTCAGGTGAATGACTCTCAGTTGGAGAAGGCTGCTAAGGTGTTCCCTTTCAACACCCCCACAACCAAAGAGGGATTCTTCATATTAAGGCAGATCTTTGAGAAGAATTTCCCCGGCTGCTGCGAGTGGATGCCACATTACTGGATGCCTCGCTGGAACAAGGCCACAGACCCCTTGGCCAGAACCCTGTCCATCTACAAGCTTGATAAAGACCAGTAATTGCATGAAACTTCAGACCTTGGCTAAACAATACAATCACTACAGCATACATGCCTCCCACATGAAGCCGGTTTAAACATTACCATAATATATTTTATTACTTCCACTTTCTCTGTTTAGTCTACTAAAATTTGTTTTTAGGCTGGTTTTAGTCTCCTAAAGAGTCAGTTTTTCACAGGTTAGTGTGATTTCTTTAGCTCATGCAATAGTTCAACAGATAAAAATGGAGGCCCTGTTTACTTTTCAGGGCTTCAAGCTTTTTGCATACTCCATTAGACTCATGTTTGTTTTTACACACCTTTTTATGGATGATAGACAGACAGACAGAGACAGATAGACAGACACACACACATGCACACACACACACTGGGTTGATGTATTTTGTTGGTTAAAGGAATCCCTTATGAAATTTGCTAGGTAAACTGTCTTATTAATTAACACTGTCAGCAAAGTTCAAGACAAAGATACCAAAAGATACACTGCTTAAAAGAGATTCCATATTAATTTATTTGACATTAGTAAGTAGTGATATAATACTGTTCAAGAGTTTGAGGTCGGTTAGATTTAAAATGTTTTTGAAAAAAGTCTCTTATGCTCACTGAGGCAGTGTATTTGATCAAAGATGCAGTAAAAACAGTAATGTAAAATATTACTATTATATATAAATTTGAAATCTCTACTTTCTATATATATATATATATATATATATATATAATTTTTTTTTTTTTTTTTTTTTTACTTAATCTGATGGCAAAGCTGAATTTAAAAAATCGTATTGTCTACAAACTTTTGAACGTTTTTTTTTTTTTTGGTTATATCTGGGCTGGATAATATCTGTTACCACTGTGCAATTGAGCTATGCACTTATCTCAGGTTCCTTCAGTGGGTCTGTCCCTTTAGTTAGTGTATTTGCATGCATTGAGTCAGCTAATTGAAATTTATAATTAGTTGGCTAGTTAAACTGCTTTTAAGCAGTTATTTATAAAAAAAAAAAGTATGACTGTTATTGTAAGCTTCTGAGTTGAATGAATGGCATTGGTTAAAGTAGGGTTCACTGTTTATCCTTAACTGCTGGCTTAATATTGATATGTGAAACTAATATTAATGGTTAAGAAATTATATTTATAATTATTTTTATAAACTCAATGTGGTATTTGTATTTTCTTTGGTGCACCATTACTGTAAGAAAGTGTAAGTATAAAGTGGATTTTCAATTAGAGAAAAGAAACGGCTTGAATGTTTAAAGAAACTTTAACTTCCTATATTGAATAGACTTTCAATGCATTTGGAGAGTTTAATGTGCTACAGATGCTGGACTAATTGCATTGAAAGATCTGGTCATGATACTGATGAAGGGTTTCTTCAAAATACTAGTCGAGTTGTGTTAAATCAATACAGTTCAATAAGCCTGGTTTAAAAGAATACTTGATGGTTAATATATCTAATAGCCTGTAGGTGGAGTGAGTATGCTATTGTGAAAGCACCTTTAGACCGTGATACGCCACACATTCAACGATACAAGGAATTAAAAGTTCCACCAATAAAGAAAATATTTTTTTAATATCAAGCTACAATCACACAGAGATATCAAGATAGCAAAACCTTTGCTCGTAGCAGTGACAAGACATGCGCAGGATGACATCACACCCGGAGTGTCTGTATTATAACATCATCAGTCATGGAGAAAACACTATGAGGCACTAAAATTGACATTTTCGGCACAAATCTCTGAGTACACAACGCTTTGCTTTAATGCTCCACAACATCGGGAAAGATGTTGTGACAAACACGTTTGATCACAGCTGAACCGTTTTAAAAAGTCTGACATAAATGAATTGGCACAGGTGTGGCCTTATTTTACAATGTGAAATAATATTTTTTTATTTCTGACCTGATTAAAAAAAAAAAATGAGTATCACATAATGCAATGGTCCGTAAGGAAGCGGATGTGACGATGATCCATTTTAGCCATTAACGTCTTTTGTCATAGATCTGTACTGTTCCCCATTCATACGATTCTGTGAAAAGATAAGGTTGGGGTTACAAATAACTCATATCTCAATTTTAAAGCTACTAGTTTTTATTAGTATTATCACTATTTATATCATTGATGAAGCAGCTATCCTAAAACTAATTGAAAGGTTTTGCAGTTCCTACCTGGCTCCTCTTGGCTTCTTTTACCCATCAGCCCCACAAAAGAATTGATTTTATGCCCTGGAAGACAATTAAGGGTTTTATATATATATATATACACACAGTTCTGCTATATTGTTGAAGCCTAGAGTGCAGTTGAAGGATGTTACAATTGTTTTATTCTACTGTGAAAAGGACCTTGAGGATTTTTTTTTGTCCATTAAAATGAATCATGTGTCGCTAAAACTCTTAAGATTCCATTTAATAAGCTGTGAATGTGACTATAAAACCTGCAAAGTTCAAGGATTTGTAAAGATTTATCTTCTCTCTTCTAGAGTTCTAAAAACCTTTTTCTTCATGTGAGAAAAAAACCACTGAACATGTTGTTGTATAATTGTATATGTAAATCTCTCCTTAAGTGTCTTTGCTTTTAGGCAAATGTAAGCGCCTAGCAAATAATATATGCACTGTTTTTGAGATCACTTACTTTTTCGTGTAATCTGTGCATTTGCTGTGGGGGTGGAAGAATGAAAGAGATGTCAGTTATAGGTCAAAAGCTTTTTTTGTCATTTGCTGCATCCTAGTTAAAACGTGTTATCAACATCTGATTTTTTTTTTATGATATTCATGAGATATAGGACTGCGGTCTTACCAGAGGACCGTTTCCCCATCAGACCAATGAACTGATGAGGTCGGGGTTTCCTCGTCATACGTCTTAGTATCTCTCTGAAGGGATCCGCCTGAAGCCACTCATCCTGCAAGAAATGATTTGATTAGTGGAACATTAGACCTCTAGCATACAGATGCCACTCACATTATAAGATCACTGGAACCCTTGCAGATGTTAATACAATTAGTATTTTATAACTCACCAATTCATCCCAATACAGAATTCACCAAATTTCATAATTTTTCACCACAGTTTTTGAGCACAAAAATACTTTACTAGGTACAGCAGTTGCAAAGATGCAGGATATAGACACAAAAAGCATGAGAGACATAAGTGCTTGGCTCTCTTCCAACCCGCAATGTCAAATGGGAAACGTGTGCTCCATTCAAACAAGCAATATGAGCATTGAGTAATTCAGCACTGGACAGCGACCTGTGCATGTTGTACTTGAATCCTTTCTAACTACCCAGTGAAGTCGAATGAATACAGCTGATAAAATTTTTATTACATGTGCCATGTTATATGTTTTTAATGGTTAATTTCCAAATTATTGCTTTTGGTCCTCCTCACTCCTGAATATGTGGCTACACCTTACCCAATCGATAATAACAATGTAAAATTATAACCAAAAAATAATTATATAATGTTGCTCATTATTATTACACAGTACTTTATTAGTAATTACAACGTAATTTGCTCACTGAAATGTCAATTGTGATATTTTCTGTTATAATCACTCTATGAAGCTGAGCTTTAATAATGAAAAGTAGCATAATTAAATATAATTACCTTTACAGATAAGATTTTTTAACAGTTATTAATAGAATATACTAACATAATATAGTCAATATAATGAGACTGCTTGATAAAAATGTTTTTTTGTTGTTGTTGTTTTGGCTAATAAAACCAGCCCTAAAAATGTCAAATAGTCACTACTGTAGCTTCTGTTTAGTCTAAAATACATGTTTAGACAACAGTCAAAGATGAAAAACTCACATGTAGCCTACCTGATTGTTGCCTGTCCAATAATCAAGGTCTTCTTTTGGACCCAATTCTTCTCCAAAAACTTGGCACAAAACAAGAAAAAGGACTACAGCCGGTAAGAGAAATTTCATGTTTCAACCAGTAACTTTCCTTTTCCTTTCCCGAAGCACTTTAAAGTATAAAACGCAAGGTAAATGGCGATTCAAGTCGTTCGAGTATGTTGTTCAATGTTCTTTCAGCTGTGCGTGAACAGTTTCCTACACGTATAACACAGTTCTTCAGTGCGCGCGTCCGATGCGCGTCTCCGTGACCGATCTGACTCGCACGCTTGGCTTTATAGCAATGCAACAGGGAGGTGACAGGTTCCTTCCGACGCTTAAAATCGATAAAACAAATAAATGTATTAGTCAGATTGCTTTAAAACGCACAATGACGAAGAGCACTCCTCTTTAATATTTCGTTCACATTGCTAGAGGAAGTAGCCTATCTAAAGTTGAAATAGTCCTGGTTCGGACAGTCGGTGACTTTATGGACGTGTGCTGATCAGTATGTAGACTGCAGTCAGGTGACGTTAGGATTGACTCATTCGACGCATGTTTTACGAAGTTCCGTCTACAACTGTGCAAACATGAATGCAGATGGCTCGTTTATCACGATTCTTTTGCGTCAAAGGTGAGCAACTTGGAAATAGACAAAAAGCACATATGAGAGAAATTAAACACTGAATAAGCCGAAACCATTGTGTTTTCCTCCGTGTGTTATGTAAACTAAGATTTTGAATTCGGTGTGCGAAACACAACTGAATTCTTGAAGGAATTGCAAGAGCAACGAGCGATTGCCTATGTTTCGGGATCTCCGAAACTAACAGCCCAACACATCTCTTGTTTTCAGGCATTAAGTTCTAGAAGAATGAAGCTCTTTTCTTTTTAAAACCACGCTCGCTCTTTCTTTTCAATAACCACTTTTTATGGTCTGTTCATGGCTTTTAAGTTTACCCTTTTAAGGTTAAAATGTTCTGGATGTTACATTTTAAGTTCTTCAGATGAGCAAAACCCAAAGGGGAACCTAAAAAGTTCAATTTTAAACATGTTCTACTGTGGCATCAGGCTATAAAACCCTTTTGGTTTTAATACCGACTTTTTTTAAGGGGCTGGTCACACCTGTTTTTACTATGTAGGCTACTTGTGTCAAAAAATGATAGGCTTCTTCAATTATTGTGTTCAGGTTAATTGCTGCTATCGAGATGGGCCATGAGTAAAGTTAGCGACAGGTTTGGTGAATGATTAAGGTTATGGGTTAGGTGTAAGAAAAGGGTCAGCAATGTATGTAATTACAGAAATCATTCACATGCTATAATTACATGCAGGTATTTTCTTTTAAATATAAGTACAATGTAAACATGTAGGCTACAGAAGAAGTGAATTGTATCAAATGATTAATTTAAATCTTAGTGGTTAGTAAAGACACTTAATATAATAATAATAATAATCCCACAATATAAAAAGTAATAAGCCCACAAAGCTTGCTTGCCATTTTTAAACCATTGCCTCTCTAATGGAGGCAGTGTAGTCAGATGCACAGGGTTAAATTCGTGTTTTTAATGAAAAGCAGGGAGAGGACACTCGGACGTTGATGACCCACGGAGGAAGTGGAGACATGACTGATTTCCATGAGAAAGGACTTTTGTCTCAGCGCACAGTCTTTACAGACCGAATAGCACTTCACACCTTGAGTGCCTTTATCAGCGACAATGATGTCTCTTTATTTAATCATGTGTTAATATCATATGCAAATGTTATTTCTTGCTAATATTGCCTAACACAACTGAAACAACCCCTGCAGCAGCATGAGGGTCGTGGACATTTACTTATTAAAGTGGCTTTTGCACAACCTGTTTGATTTTAGTTTTTACTGCTGATGAGAAGATATAGTTGACATTTTGTCCTGCAGCTGTTCAGAAATCATTTGTAGCCAAATGTTTGACACTATCTGTTTATAAATAGCAAATATTGGAAATCCAGGTTGAACATTTTGCCTACACTGTAATGTTTGGTCAGGCAGGTTTCATTCATCAAAAATATTTGTAATATGACTAAATGAACTGGATTACATTAGGTTACTACACCAATTTGGTGTCAAATCAGAAAACGCTCTTTCAGATCTGTTTTTAGTGTACAGTAGGCTGATGTTTTTTTAGTGGGAAATTGAACTTTTGCTTCATATGCCATTTTATATTGAAATTGTTTTCTCGGAAATATGAACTCTTAATCACTCTCACGGATGATGGAAGGTACAAGAGAAGAGTATATTATGGAGAAGTGTGTCTGAAGAAGATAAATAATGAATGGAAGAGAGAAAATAAGATATATTCATTATCTTTTCTTTTATAGAGCTCAACACCAACAGTTTTCAGAAATGGCATGTGTCTGCGCATGAATCCATCTGATTATTCAGACATACTAGAAGACATACTTCTTGTTTCCAAGAACACAACAATCCTTAGTTTTACCCCAAAATGCATTAGAAGTCAGACCACTCTGCAATTCTGACTGCAAAGTTAGAGACGTTGAAAGAGAAAGAAAATAGCTCTAATGGTCAGTTCAACCTAAAAGAGCACAAGTAGACCTAATTTTTCTTTGAACAATGGTTGTGTTTCAGGTTGAATTACTCTGCTTATGCTGTTAAAGCAGAATAAGAGATGCCAATTATTTCTTTTTATAAACACAATCTACATATCCCATGTAGTTTTATCAATGCACAGCCATCATAAAAACAACCCATTTCAATGCACAAAACAGATCAAAATACTCCAAAAAATGGACAAGTTCAGTTCAGTTTGTTTTATAAGTCAGTTGAAATTATTCAGTTGAAAATGGGTAATGAGACTCATTTCCCGGGTCTTAATATATTAAATGTTTTGTTAATTTTGAAGAATATGAAAAACCAATGCATTTCCACATCTTTAATATTGGTAGACGTCGTTCTCATTAGAACTGTATAATCAACTATAAGTGATACAGCATGAATTGAAACGTCTACGGTTACGTATGTAACCCTCGTTCCCTGAGTAGGGAACGGAGACGTTACGTCGGATGACGACGAATGGGGTTTCGCTTAGAAAGCCTATCAACTTCGAGTATTACAAAACGAGCCAATGGCAAAGAAATGCCATGGGTCTGCGGAATTTGCATGGCGTAACTCCGCCCCACCTCGTGGGTATAAAAGGAGGAAGCCGGCAGCAAGCAGATATGTTTCTTCGCTGAGGAGCCAAGACTGAGCTCAGGCGATCCCCGCGGTACAGCGGAAAGTGGCAGGCAGACGTAACGTCTCCGTTCCCTACTCAGGGAACGAGGGTTACATACGTAACCGTAGACGTTCCCTTTCGTTGTCACTCCGAGTTACGTCGGATGACGACGAATGGGGTTACCAGTCTAATCACGCCACCTTCTCAGCTGTCTTCCAGTGCCCTGCGTAATCGAGATCCCTGTCAGCCTGGACAAAGGACTCCATATAACACAGGAATACCAAGGTACACTGGGAAGCATATCCCAAGCTAGGGGAAGTATGCAATTAATGCCAGCCCGGAGGGGGGGGACTTAGAGAATACACATATGACCCGAAGGAAGCATATGGGAAACACTGGGGTGTCCAGCCGCAGGTGGAATATTTCAACCCCAGGGGTGGCAAGGTGGCTTGCCAAGGGAAAGACACACGCTCAGAGAGGCTTACAGTGGAAATACACATGTGGGGGTCGCTCAGAGGAGGGACCATGCACACGGGAGGCACCTAGCCGACGCACAGGCAATAGACACTGGCGCCGACGTCAGGAGTGCTGGAGGAGCTCAGGGCTTTCGGAGAAGCTCACCTGAGAAAATATCGCACGTATCCAGTCCGTGGAGTGGAATGGCGAGCAAGCGAAGACACCTGAGCGGGTCCGGTACTAGCTGGTTGAAGCGAGTACACGAGAGGACACAGGCTCCACTCGGAGATTATAGAATCTGGCGAATGTGTTAGGTGTCGCCCAGCCTGCAGCTCTGCAGATGTCTGTTAGCGAGGCGCCATGCGCTAGAGCCCAAGAGGACGCCACACTCCGGGTGGAGTGGGCAGTCACACCAAGGGGGCACGGTCGACCTTGCTGCTGGTAAGCCAAGGCAATGGTGTCCACTATCCAGTGAGACAACCTTTGCTTGGAGAGAGCCTTTCCCTTCAGCTTCCCACCATAACAGACAAAGAGCTGGTCTGAGGTCCTGAAACACTGCGTTCTGTCTACATAGGCGCGGAGAGCGCGTACTGGACAGAGCAGTGCCAAGGCTGGGTCTGCCTCCTCCGAGGGCAGCGCTTGCAGGTTCACCACCTGGTCCCGGAAGGGAGTGGTAGGAACCTTGGGCACATATCCAGGCCGGGGTCTCAGGATCACGTGAGAGTAAGCCGGCCCAAATTCCAGGCACGCTTCGTCAACGGAGAATGCGTGCAGGTCCCCAACCCTCTTGATGGAGGCCAGTGCAACCAGGAGCGCTGTCTTCATAGACAGGAACTTAAGCTCAACTGATTGCAGGGGCTCAAAGGGAGCACTCTTCAGGGCAGTTAGAACCACTGAGAGGTCCCAAGAGGGAACGAGAGGAGGACGAGGAGGATTCAGTCTCCTCGCTCCTCTCAGGAACCTGATGATCAGGTCGTGCTTCCCCACCGACTTACCTTCGATGAGGTCATGATGTGCGGCAATGGCGGCAACATAGACCTTCAGGGTGGAGGGAGACAGCCTTCGCTCCAGCCCCTGTTGAAGGAAGGAAAGCAAAACACTGATCGAGCATCTCCGGGGGTCTTCTCGGAGAGAAGAGCACCAGTTGACGAAGAGGTTCCACTTCAACGCATAGACGTGTCTCGTGGACGACGCTCTAGCGGAAGTGATGGTAGCCACCACCGCTGGTGGTAGGGTACTCAAACCTGCCTCGTCCCATCCAGGAGCCACACGTGGAGGTTCCAAAGATCGGGACGAGGGTGCCATAGGGTGCCCCGTCCCTGAGAAAGAAGGTTCTTCCTCAGAGGGATCGGCCAGGGAGGTGCTGTCGCGAGGAGTACTAGTTCGGGGAACCAGGTCCGGTTGGGCCAGTAAGGGGCAACCAGAATGACCTGCTCCTCGTCCTCCCTGACCTTGCGCAAAGTGTGCGCAAGAAGGCTCACTGGGGGAAACGCATACTTGCGGCCCTGCGGCCAGCTGTGCGCCAGAGCATCTGTGCCGAGCGTGCCCTCGGTCAGGGAATAGAACTGGGCGCAGTGGGTCGAGTCGTGAGAGGCAAACAGATCTATCTGCGCGTCCCCGAACTGGTCCCAAATCAGCTGAACCGACTGGGGATGGAGTCGCCATTCTCCAGGGAGGGGCTGAAGCCGTGAGAGCTCGTCGGCTGCACAGTTCAGCGCTCCGGGAATGAAGATGGCTCGAAGCGACCTCAGATGCTTCTGACTCCATAGGAGGAGGTGGCGAGCGAGTTGTGACATACGGCGGGAGCGTAGACCACCTTGATGGTTGATGTACGCTACAGTGGCGGTATTGTCTGAGCGGACTAGTACGTGTTGACCCCTGAGCAACGCCCGGAAGCGGTGCAGGGCAAGGCGTACTGCCAACAACTCGAGGCAATTGACATGCCACAGCCGCTGGGGTCCTGTCCAGGAGCCCGCAGCAGCATGTCCATTGCACATGGCGCCCCAGCCCGTGGTGGAGGCATCTGTTGAGACAACAACATGCCGGGAAGCTCGAGCCAGGGGGACACCGGCCCTGAGAAAATCGAGGTTCGACCACGGGGTGAAGAACTGACGGCAGGTCGGAGTAACTGGTACTCGGAACGTGCCGTGTTGCCATGCCCACCTCGGGACTCGGTCGCGAAGCCAAAGCTGAAGCGGTCTCATATGAAGCAATCCGAGCGGCGTGACCGCGGCTGCAGATGCCATATGCCCCAGGAGCCTCTGAAAAAGTTTCAGTGGAACCGCACTCTTGCCCTCGAATTGTCTTAGGCAAGTCAGCAGTGACTGCGCGCGCTCGCTCGTAAGCTGCGCGGACATGGCGACCGAGTCGATGTCCATACCGAGAAAAGAGATCCTCTGCACGGGGCAAAGTTTGCTCTTCTCCCAGTTGACCCGAAGGCCCAGACGGGCTAGGTGCCGGAGCACTAGGTCCCTGTGTTCGCAAACCTGATCTCGAGAGTGAGCTAGGATCAGCCAGTCGTCGATATAACTCAGGATGCGAACCCCTTGCTCTCGAAGGGGAACAAGGGCCGCCTCGACGACCTTCGTGAAGATGCGAGGAGACAGGGCTAGCCCGAAAGGGAGAACCGCGTACTGGTATGCCTGCCCCTCGAAAGCAAACCGGAGGAACGGTCTGTGTCGAGGAAGAATGGAGACATGAAAGTAGGCGTCCTTCAGGTCGATCGCTGCAAACCAATCCTGGGGCCGTATGCATTCGAAAACGCGTTTGGCGGTGAGCATCTTGAACGGCATCCGATGAAGGGAGCGGTTCAGCACGCGCAAGTCCAGGATTGGCCGTAACCCACCGGTTTTCTTGGGGACAATGAAGTAGGGGCTGTAGAAGCCGGACCTCATCTCGGCTGGAGGGACAGTCTCGATTGCACCCTTCGCCAGCAGGGTGGCAATCTCTGCTCTCATGATAGGGGCATTGCCACCGACCAAAGTGGAGCGGACTCCCCTGAAGCGGGGAGGAGACCGTGCGAACTGAATCGCATAGCCGAGCCTGACGGTACGCGCGATCCAGTGGGACAGACGGGGAAGCTCTAGCCAGGCTCCCAGGAACTGAACCAACGGGATCATGCGGGCCACAGGCGTCCCCCCGGAGGGGCAGCGAGGCGGAGTAACTGGCCCAGATGTGGACGGCATAGCGGCCCGGAGAGGGGGCACAGTTAGCAACCGCACCCTGGCAGAGGGGGCCAGGGGAGGACCAGGCTGGTCGTCCCGCGGGGGCCTGCTCTGCCAGGGGTCTGGCGACAGAGGGGGACAAGGGCGAAGCGGTCCGTGGACGGCACGCCGTGTCAACCGCCTCTGGGACAGAGGGGGGCGAGGAGAGCACGGCTTGTGGGCGGCGCTCTGTGTCGCCCGAGAACTCTGTGAGCTCAGGGAAGAGGGGATTGTTTCTGTCTTTAACCACATTAGGGTGCTGCCCACCCGTGGGTGAGCAGCGGGGAGTGGAGAACAAAAGATTCTCCCCCGGCCCTCCACCGGGGGAAGGAGTGGTCCTGCTACCACCTCCTGAGAAACAATCATCATCCCTGAGCAGCCCGTCTCAGGAGCGCCGCTTGGCCCGGCGTTTAGCGGGGGGCGGGGCAGGAGAGGGCTGTGGCGCCTTCTTACGGCTTCCTCCGCGACCGGCCCTGGGTGGAGGCTGCTGCGTGGTCCGGGCGGGAGGGGCGGGAGCCGCAGGAGGGCGCCCTCGGCGGGAAACAGGTCGAGGCGTCTGCCCGGCCGGCAAGGTGGAGGCAGCAGCGGGCCGGCGGGGCAGAATGTGTTTGATGGCCTCGGTCTGTTTCTGGGCAGTTGAAAACTGTTGGGCAAAGTCTTCAACTGCACCGCCGAAGAGGCCGGCCTGGGACAAGGGGGCGTTAAGCAGACGGGTCCGCTCAGCGTCCCGCATGTCAGCCAGGTTCAGCCACAGATGTCGCTCCTGGACCACAGCTGTGGACATCACCAAACCCAGGGAGCGCGCGGTAACCTTCGTCGCCCGGAGAGCAAGGTCGGTCGCGGCGCGCAGCTCATCAAAGAGCCCTGGGTTTGTCCTACCCTCGTGCATGTCTCTGAGCATCTGGGCCTGGTAGACCTGCAGAGTGGCCATAGCATGCAGTGAAGCAGCCGCCTGTCCCGCCGCTCTGTAAGACTTCGCCACCAGGGTCGACGAAAATCTACAGGCTTTGGATGGGTGCTTAGGCTCGCCCCGAGAAGAAGCACTCTGCGGACATAGTTGCATGGCAACAGAGCGTTCAACCGGGGGAAGCCCAGTGTACCCACGGGCAGCTGCCTCATCGAGGGGAGGAAAGGCGGATGAGACCAGCGAGCGGTCCCGAGAAGACAGGGGGGTCTTCCAGGACTTCGAGATCTCATCATGCACATCCGGGAAGAAAGGTATTGGGGTTTGCCGAGGACGAGGGTCGGCGGCCTTACCCAAAAACCAATCGTCCAGCCGCGAGCGCTCAGGACAGGGTGGAGGCCTCCACTCAAGTCCGATGCTCGCGGCTGCCCGGGAAAGCATGGCCGTCATCTCCGGATCAGACTCGAGCACAGCCGTATGCACACCGGAAGGTGGCAGCTGTGACGAGCCCTCACTTCCAGAAGAGTCAAACCCGCCTAGTGATGCTGCAACAGACATGGCATCTTCCTCTGTAGCTTCAACTGAAGCCCGCGGGCCACCAGAGGGTAGACCCGCGGGAATCAGCAGTTCACTAGCGGGCACCGTCATTGAAGAGGGGGGCTGGGGTCGCGGACACATAGTCGGCGCCTTGTTCCAGACCGTAACCCTCAGATCACCCTGGCCACCAGCCGCAGGACGGGGGGTGGATGAGGGGACTCTCACTCTTGCGAGTTCACGGAGTCTCGACCGTAATGACGCGATGGTCATGTTCCCACAGAGAGAACATGAGTCATCCACGAGCGCTGCTCTAGCATGATCAATGCCCAAACATACTATGCAACGCTCGTGCCCATCAGAGTCCGATACCAATCTGCCGCAACCAGAAGTACACGGGCGAGACATCTTTAAAAAGACGTGCCACGTGTAAGCTCTTTTAGTGAGAGAAAACTCAAGTGTTGAAGCACCCGGGGAGAAACGCACCGACTGGCAGACCACTGCAACAGATCAGCAGGAAGCACGCTCTCGCCGTAGATCGCCGTCACACCAACACTCGAGGTACTCGTTTGTAAAGCTGACAATTCAGAGATGGCTTGTGGAGAGAAGAATACACTTGGCTCCGAAGCGAAAACATATCTGCTTGCTGCCGGCTTCCTCCTTTTATACCCACGAGGTGGGGCGGAGTTACGCCATGCAAATTCCGCAGACCCATGGCATTTCTTTGCCATTGGCTCGTTTTGTAATACTCGAAGTTGATAGGCTTTCTAAGCGAAACCCCATTCGTCGTCATCCGACGTAACTCGGAGTGACAACGAAAGGGAACTGAAGTGTGCAGAAAGCAATTGCATTCTCACATGGTTTGTTTATTTTGACTACTAGTACTACTACTATTACTTATATGTTGTTTCTCATGTTTTGCAGGTCGAAACCAAAAGTCAGTGGACCGAGCTTATTGAAAACTTTGGAGTCGTTAAGTTGTTTTAATGTTTTGATCAGAAACATTAATGTACTGTCATTACTCCAGTCTTCAGTGTCACATGATCCTTCAGAAATCATTCTAATATGCCGATTTGCTGTTCAAGAAACATTTCTTCTTATCAATGTTGAATACATTACTGCTTAAATATTTTTGTGACAGCTGTGAATTTTTTTCAGGATTATTTGATTGATATAAAGTTAACAAAAGAAAAGAACAGCATTTATTTGAAATATAAGTCTTTTTGTAACATTATTAATATCTTTACTCTCACAACTTGATCAATTTAATGTGCCCTTGCTGAATAAAAGTATTAATTTCTTTAAAAAAAATCTTTCTGACCCAAAAGATTTGAACATATACAAGAAGTTGTATTAAGTGTATTGAGGTTTATGCATCAGCCATAATAATCAAATAATCCATGTTTTATTTTTTAGATCATTAGTATCACAGTGGTGTGGCAGGAGGAGGAGAGTTAAGTGCAAATAGTACCTTATTATACAAAACCAAAATACTTAAGTAATACAGGAGGACTAAGCAATCTTGATCAGGAACTGAGGGATAGAAATACACAGGTATAAATCACGAGTAACCAAGGAAACAGATTAACCAGAAGAAAACACAGGAAGAGAAAGGATGCAAACTAAAATTCCATGAATCACTTAAACTTAACTGTCCTAAACTCAGCGGAACATTAAAACACTGAATACCTGTGACAGGTTGAAGCATTAGTCCAATATTTAATTTGACATTTGGATTGATTGCATGTATATTTTACAAGCAGATTGTGTTATAAAAATTTTACAGACCTCAACACAGAACATTTTAGTATGTAATAAGCGCTTTATCAAATATTGGTGATCATAACGGCAGTAGTAGGGCTGTTGCTTTGGATAATCTATTTGTACAAGTGTTATTGTGGGAGTGTGCAGGCTGTCAGTGTGTGGGAGGACAGGTCAGTTTGTGTTTGAATGAAGCTCTCGTAATCTGTTTTAGATTTCTAGTCTTGCGTTCTGTTGTTTGGCCGTGTCATGAATAAAACACTGAATAGAAGGTGAATACAAGGATCACCTTGTAAGAAAAATATGTGAGACCTGTGCTTACCACCGAGTTTTGTGATGTGAAGCAGGAGTGCAGTTTTAGCTTTAAACCTCTTTAACCCTATTTTTGCTTCTTCCGCGCAAAACTCAGAGTTCTCAATAAATATTTTTGATGTCAGCAGTCAAGACTTTCAGAGATTGCTTCAAAATATGAATTTGCTTTTGGCTAAACCTTACTTAGACATAATGCTACTTCTCCCTGACCTTTCATGCATGACTAAACATTTACCTTACTATTTTAAATTGAAGTCTAAAGATATTTCAGTTATGCTTAATGTATATGCCCTTGTCCTTTAGACTAAAGAGGCTTAAGTTTATATATCCAGAAGGTTGGAGAAGATCCACAGTAGATAGAGATGACAATGTGTCTATAGCGGATACAAATTGAAATCTTGTTCCAATTTCTCTCAGCATATGAAGTGAGCAAACAAACCTTAGCAAGCTGTAGAGCAATTATATTGTAAATATGCACTTTCCATATAGATGTTCCAAGCACAGTCTGACCCTTAAAGTGCCACATGCAATTATTATTACTTTTTTAATTATTTCTTGCTATTTTTATGTATGTTCTTTAAAATTCCCTCTTCAATTTCTCTTGTTTATAGTGGGCATGCATATATGCTCTTACAATTCATGCCTGGGTATTTTCAATCCCAGTAAAATTTCCAGATTATTCTGGTTTTGAGTACTAACACGCTGAAGAAGGTGCCTGAATAAGGTCGCAAGACCGAAAGCTTGCTAATAAATTGATCTTGCACAGTGTTTGAGTGTGCGGCTGCTGTATTTTTACAATTTTCCATAATGATTTAATGTAGCAGCACCTCTCTACAAGACTTTTTTGATGGATGAGCGGTGGTTCTTTTCTATTTTTTCTAGTACTAACAGGCTAACATTATTTTCCGTCATGAGGCATTTTTTCCTTGTCCATTTTAATTATATTGACTCATAGCACCTTTTTTTTATATTGTTATTTACCACTGTATTTTCTTGCTACAGATGTCCTGTATCAATTAATGCCATTTTCTAAAAACTCAAAATAACCTTCAGCTCCATCTTGCTCTGCTTTATTGGTTGTGCTTCTTGTGTTCTGTGTTGAATATAGTCTCAAATCAAATCTCAGGAGGTCAAGAGGTTCTCTTGACCTCCTTCAAAATAATATATATTCTCTGTTGTAGATATATATCCTGTTAATAAACAAGTACTAGAAATACAAGTGTTTTTCCTGCATAAACTGAGCATTATTGACCACTTAAGACGCTCAAGTAAAATCACAAATGCTGGGCATTCTTTAAAAATACAGCAATCAGGCAAATGTGACTCCATCCGGTCTCCCCACCGGAACAGATGAGTCCAGTCCTGTCCTGTCAATGGACAAATAACTTCCCTTGTATTTCTCATGTCCTCTAGATGCTCTATTGAATTTCCTACTTCCATTCAGTAGAAGAGACATTCCCATTAAGGGGGAGACTTTAATTAAGGTAGTACACTTACGCTGCACTCCCGATGCGGGCTGAATGGGCCTGACCTGCCAAGCGTAATGGGAGGGGGCTTGGCAGTGCTTTCAGTCACCCTAAACCATGTTTATGACTCCTGGACTGGAATGCAATGATTATGAATATAGAGAACACCGGAGCAGCTGTGCTAATGGAGCCTCTGAAGTGCTTTTGTAGTAGAGGATTTGCCTTTGCAGTTTTGATCACTAAATGGGTCAATGAGTGTCCACAATAAAATAAAATAAAAAATAAAAAGATGAACAAGACATGTTTTTAAAAATGTACAGTTTTAAAAAATGATACTGTTTTTAAAATGTTTTAATTTAATAAATCTAAAAATGTCATGTTGTGTAGCCATCAAGTAAAATATGGCATTTTTCCATAACCTTTGAATACACATGAGTCGACATATCTTATTAACATATTAAAGTACATAATTGGTTTTTTATATATTTTTCAAGGTTCAAATATCATAAATTATTATTAATAATTTTTTTTACAGCCTGGACTAACCTTTATAAAAAAGAAATACACTTTAGTATACATTTTAAAAGAGCAAATATGGAATTATTATGGAAATAATTAAATTAAATAAATACATTAAAATAATTAAAGTGAACTGAATGCAATGTTTTCAGACAATTAATTGCATGTTAATTGCTATTAAATTAAAATTCATATTTCAATTATCTGACCCACTTAAGTAGGACATAAATACATCTTTATATGAAATTTCTTAATTACTTATATTGTCTTTGTAATATGTTTAAAGTGTTAATATGACTTTGATTTGGTGGACACGTTTCTTCTTCATCCTATTATATACATTTTAAAATGAATCCAGTCAAAAAGTAACATAATGCTATTTCCCCACATTCAGATATTGTTTTTGTTTTTCTGGCATGTTTCATCATAAGCTCTTGGAGCGCTCCCAGCTTTGCTACTTTGATGTAATATCGGACTCTTCAGACCTTTGCAGAAGTAGACCGTCCCCTCCTGGCTTTGCATCTTATTTGCTTCCATGAATCAAATTAAATTCGACATCTTTAATTTGAAAAGTGTGATTGATAAGGCCCGCCATGGAGTATTTAATATGATGTCTTTGTCCACCTTTCCTGACTGAAGGAATTGACTAATGCAATGGGACATTATTCTACTGTCCTACACGAGAACACCATCAATCAGCCACAGACATGCTGAGGTTTGTGTAAGTGTGTGAGTGTGTGGTTGACTCAGTGGGGGCGTGTAGGAGGGCAGGTTACGTATCTATCTCACATGTTCTCACTGCAGTGGGCTGGTTCATACCTTTCACTTGCGTCACCAGGGGGTGGCCATCAGTGAAGGGAGGACGTCAACCAGTCCCAATTATCCTCACCATGAAAAACCATCAGTGACATGTTCATTCTCCTTGTTCTTTTGTTCCACTGTGAAGTCACGACAGGACACCTTTCTTGCGGTTACAGGTGAAAATGAGTGTCTTCTAATGTTCGCAGTAGCTTGAATAGATATCAATATGTCACAATAGGTATGTCAACGAGAAAAGGAAAATAGGTCAGGATATCGTCCGATAGCTTGTTTACAGTTCTTTGTGCTACTATGACACAATAATTGGACTGAATGTCAAGATCTGACCGCTTCATTTCTATTGGGTAGAAAACCATTGATTTATTTTATTGTTTGGGGGGGTTGAAAATAAAGATGTCTGGACATGCTTGGTGATAATTGGGATGAAACCTGAAATCTGTCAGGGCAAATTAGGTGTGAATTGCAGTTACTAGCAAGCTCCAAGGTGTTGCTTCATCTATTCAACAACTGTCTTTGAGAATGTGCATGAAATTCAAATGAATATATTAATAAGTAAAAAGGTTAAGGATGAACAGTAAAAGAGCAAAATTTATATTTATGCAGTACCACATTTTGTGACCAAACTGCTCTCAAAGAAAAAGTTTATATAAATATATATATTAAAAAAACTAAAAAAAAAAAAAACATATATAAAAATAATAATGGAATGCTGGATGGATGGATAGATAGATATGAGAATGAGACATGAGACATGAGAGTGAGTAAAAGACGACCCCTCAAATATAATTTACGGGTTTCATGGATTGTTTTAAAGTCCCCCTATGGTAAAAAACAAAATCAGTTTTAAATGTTGTTTATACTGTATGTGGTGTTTTTAATGTGCTTTAAGACAAACCATGTGCAAATTCATAGGTCAACATCATTGCTGAGTATTTTCTCCTTAAAACTGCAGTGAACCAAAGACAGTCTCAAAAACGTGGTTTAAAGTTGCTGGTGTTTCTGACGTCACAAACTACATTGTAACCAGTCATGTCAACATGCCGGCTGGTTTTAGCATAATTAACAGCAGGCCAGCAGGGGAGTCTCGAGAGATGCCAGGTTATCCCGTTATATTTTTTTGTTGATATGAAAATCGTGTAGAGTTAGCAATATAGCAGGTGAATGATGTATATTAAGATGTTATTATGAACTATATGTCTTTATCCACTGACGTTCTGAGTTGTTCAAAGCTTTTCTTATGATTGTTAGAAGGCAGAACGAGAACATAGTTTGTGTAACATTAGCAACATATTATTAGCTGTTTGCTAACATAGGAAAAGGCTAATCATATAAATTAACGTTATGTGTCCGACGTTGTAAAGAGCGATACCATTGTGCAGCGTTTACCTCAGTAAGTTGGCAGAGTGAATCTCTGAGCTAATGTGAGTGAGTAGAGGCGGGGAGTAGAGGCGGGGATCCCCGTATCCATGTATACTAAATGAAGCAAAGGTGTAAAGTTACATTCAAGCTATTTTAAGTCATGAAGAATTTTTTTCACTGAAATTTTTTTAAAATGTCATTTTGGTGATCAAAGATGAACTTTAAGGAATACAATTATTGACTACAGGGGGACTTTAACAAAATGTTCAAATTAATTGCTCATAATAGCCATGGATGAAATGAATGCTTGTTAACATGCATTTTGACTTTGACATCAGCTTTGAGGGAATGTCTCCTTGAGATTTGAAAAACACTAAAAAACTTCGTCAGAAGGTGAGTTAAAGCATTCTGTCAAGGCCTTATATTAATAAACATTCACTGAAATTGTTTACACTTTGCATTCCCACACAAGGTTGACAGTGGAACGTAACTCATAATTCAGTTCATTCTTTGCATTCAAGTGCCTGATTACTGTCCTGTTCTAAGAAACGGACAATAACAGCCCTCAGAGTTTCAACCTTGATTTTTATATGTATATATAAAGTATATATATAAAGTATATATATATATATATAAAGTATATATATATATATATAAAGTTTTTATCATGTGCAATAACCACTCAGTTGTTTTTCATGTTAACCTTTTAGCATTTTGTCCTAGCAAAAATACTTAAAGCCACATGCATGGGACTGCATTGTGTCAAACAATTTAAGTCCAGGATTGTTTTTTGGTCACGCCACCTTAAAACTTTTATAAAATCTGTTTCCGGACATCTAATTGCATACAAAATGCAATTAAATGAATATATATATATGTTTTTACATTGCTTTAACTCATCAAAAATAAGTTAAGCAATTTTCAACTCTTATATTTATTCTTATATTATAAAATAATCAACTAATTGTTTCAACTTCAAGAATCAACTAAGTCAGCTTAATGTAATTCAAGTTGAAATTACTTCATGGTTCAGTATGTGAGATTGATAGCTAGTGGTTGAAATGGGTACTACAGTCCAAATTAAAAATATTAGAGAGAGTTGTTCCCTTTCGTTGTCACTCCGAGTTACGTCGGATGACGGCGAATGGGGTTTCGCTTAGAAAGCCTATCACGTTCGAGTATTACAAAACGAGCCAATGGCAAAGAAATGCCATGGGTCTGCGGAATTTGCATGACGTAACTCCGGCCCACCTCGTGGGTATAAAAGGAGGACGCCGGCAACATGCTGATATGTTTTAGCTTCGGAGCCAAGTTTATTCTTCTCTCCACAAGCCATCTCTGAATTGTAAGCTTTACAAACGTGTACCTCGAGTGTTGGTGTGACGGCGATCTACGGCGAGCGCGTGCTTCCTGCTTATCTTTTGCAGTGGTTTGCCAGACAGTGCGTGTCTTCCCGGGTGCCTCAACACTTGAGTTTTCTCTCACAAAAAGAGCTTACACGCGGCACGTCTTTTTAAAGATGCCTCGCCCGTGTACTTCTGGGTGCGGCAGATTGGTATCGGACTCTGATGGGCACGAGCGTTGTCTAGTATGTTTGGGCGTTTATCATGCTAGAGCAGCGCTCGTGGATGACTCATGTTCTCTCTGTGAGAACATGACCATCGCGTCATTAAGGTCGAGACTCGGTGAACTCACAAGAGTGAGAGTCCCCTCATCCAACCCCCGTCCTTCGAGCTGGTGGCCAGGGTGACCTGAGGGTTACGGTCTGGAACAAGGCACCGACTATGTGTCTGCGACCGCAGCCTCCCTCTTCAATGACGGTGCCCGCTAGTGATCCGTTGATTCCCATGGGTCTACCCTCTGGTGGCTCGTGTGTTTCAGCTGAAGCTACAGAGGTTGATGCCATATCTGTTGCAGCATCACAAGGTGGGTTTGATTCTTCCGGAAGTGAAGACTCGTCACAGCTGCCACCTTCCGGTGTGCATACGGCTGTGCCCGAGTCCGATCCGGAGATGACGGCCATGCTTTCCCGGGCAGCCGCAAGCATCGGACTCGAGTGGAGGCCTCCACCTTTTCCTGAGCGCTCGCGGCTGGACGATTGGTTTTTGGGTAAGGCCGCCGACCCCCGTCCTCGGCAAACCCCACTACCTTTCTTCACGGATGTGCATGATGAGATCTCGAAGTCCTGGAAGACCCCCCTGTCTTCGCGGGACCGCTCGCTGGTCTCATCCGCCTTTCCTCCCCTCGATGAGGCAGCTGCCCGTGGGTACACTGGGCTTCCCCCGGTTGAACGCTCTGTTGCCATGCAACTATGTCCTCAGAGTGCTTCTTCTCGGGGCGAGCCTAAGCACCTATCCAAAGCCTGTAGATTTTCGTCGACCCTTGTGGCGGAGTCTTACAGAGCGGCGGGACAGGCGGCTGCTTCACTGCATGCTATGGCCACTCTGCAGGTCTACCAGGCCCAGATGCTCAGAGACATGCACGAGGGTAGGACAAACCCAGGGCTCTTCGATGAGCTCCGCGCCGTGACCGACCTTGCTCTCCGGGCGACGAAGGTTACAGCGCACTCCCTGGGTTTGGTGATGTCCACAGCTGTGGTACAGGAGAGACATCTGTGGCTGAACCTGGCTGACATGCGGGACACCGAGCGGACCCGTCTGCTCAACGCCCTCCTGTCCCAGGCCGGCCTCTTCGGCGGTGCAGTTGAGGATTTCGCCAAACAGTTCTCAACTGCACAGGAACAGACCGAGGCCATCAAGCACATTCTGCCCCGCCGGCCCGCTGCTGCCTCCACCCGCCGAGCCGGGCAGACGCCTCAGCCTGTTTCTCGCCGAGGACGCCCTCCTGCGGCTCCCACCCCTCGCGCCCGGACCACGCAGCAGCCTCCACCCAGGGCCGGTCGCGGAGAAAGCTGCAAGAAAGCGCCACAGCCCACTCCTGCCCCGCCCCCGCTAAAAGCCAGGCCAAGCGGTGCTCCTGAGACGGGCTGCTCAGGGATGATGGTCGTTTCTCAGGAGATGGTAGCAGGAACACTCCTTCCCCCGGTGGAGGGTCAGGGGAGAATCTTTTGTTCTCCGCTCCCCGCTGCTCCCCCATGGGTGGGGATCACCCTAAAGTGGTTAATGACAGAAAAGACCCCCTCTTCCCTGAGCTCACAGAGTTCTCGGGTGACACAGAGCGCCGCCCACAAGCCGTGCTCTCCTCGCCCCCCTCTGGAACACAGGGTTCGCATCCTGAGTTATATCGACGACGGCTGATCCTAGCTCACTCTCGAGATCAGGTTTGTGAACACAGGGACCTAGTGCTCCGGCACCTAGCTCGTCCGGGCTTTCGGGTCAACTGGGAGAAGAGCAAACTTTGCCCCGTGCAGAGAATGTCTTTTGTCGGTATGGACATCGACTCGGTCGCCATGTCCGCGCAGCTTACGGGCGAGCGCGCGCAGTCACTGCTGACTTGCCTGAGACAATTCGAGGGCAAGAGTGCGGTTCCACTGAAACTTTTTCAGAGGCTCCTGGGGCATATGGCATCTGCAACCGCGGTCACGCCGCTCGGATTGCTTCATATGAGACCGCTTCAGCTTTGGCTTCGAGACCGAGTCCCGAGGTGGGCATGGCAACAAGGCACGCTCCGAGTACCAGTTACTCCGACCTACCGTCAGTTCTTCACCCCGTGGTCGAACCTCAGTTTTCCCAGGGCCGGTGTCCCTCTGGAACGAGCTTCCCGGCATGTTGTTGTCTCAACAGATGCCTCCACCACGGGCTGGGGCGGCATGTGCAATGGACATGCTGCTGCCCCAGCGGCTATGGCATGTCAATTGCCTCGAGTTGTTGGCAGTACGCCTTGCCCTGCACCGCTTCCAGGCGTTGCTCAAGGGTCAACACGTACTAGTCCGATCAGACAATACCGCTACTCTAGCCTACATCAACCGTCAAGGTGGTCTACGCTCCTGCCATATGTCACGACTCCATCCCCAGTCGGTTCAGCTGATTTGGGACCAGTTCGGGGACGCACAGATAGATCTGTTTGCCTCTCACGACTCGACCCATTGCGCCCTGTATTATTCCCTGACCGAGGGCAGGCTCGGCACGGATGCACTGGCGCACAGCTGGCCGCGGGGTCGCAAATATGCGTTTCCCCCAGTGAGCCTTCTTGTGCAGACCCTGCGCAAGGTCAGGGAGGACGAGGAGCAGGTCACTCTGGACGCGCCGTACTGGCCCACCCAGACCTGGTTCCCCGAACTTGTACTCCTCGCGACAGCCTCCCTGGCCCATTCCTCTGAGGAAGGACCTCCTTTCTCAGGGACGGGGCACCCTGTGGCACCCTCTTCCTGATCTCTGGAGCCTCCACCTGTGGCTCCTGGACGGCTCGAGGCAGGTATGAGTACCCTACCACCAGCGGTGGTGGCTACCATCACTTCCGCTAGAGCGTTGTCCACGAGACACGTCTATGCGTTGAAGTGGAACCTCTTCGTCATCTGGTGTTCTTCTCACCGAGAAGACCCCTGGAGATGCTCGATCAGCTTTGAGCTTTCCTTCCTTCAACAGGGGTTGGAGCGAAGGCTGTCTCCCTCCACCCTCAAGATCTATGTTGTCGCTATTGCCGCACACCATGACCTCATTGAAGGTAAGTCGGTGGGGAAGCACAACCTGGTCATCAGGTTCCTGAGAGGAGCGAGGAGACTAAATCCTCCTCGCCCTCCTTTCGTTCCCTCTTGGCACCTCTCAGTGGTTCCAACTGCCTTGAAGAGTGCTCCCTTTGAGCCCCTGCAATCAGTCGAGCTTAAATTCCTGTCTATGAAGACAGCGCTCCTGGTTGCACTAGCCTCCATCAAGAGGGTAGGGGACCTGCACGCATTCTCCATTGACGAAGTATGCCTGGAATTCGGGCCGGGTTACTCTCACGTGATCCTGAGACCCCGGCCTGGATACGTGCCCAAGGTCCCCATCACTCCCTTCCGGGACCAGGTGGTGAACCTGCAAGCGCTGCCCCCGGAGGCGGCAGACCCAGCCTTGGCACTGCTCTGTCCAGTACGCGCTCTCCGCGCTTATGTAGACAGAACGCAGTGTTTCAGGACCTCAGACCAGCTCTTTGTCTGTCATGGTGGGAAGCTGAAGGGAAAGGCTCTCTCCAAGCAAAGGTTGTCTCACTGGATAGTGGACGCCATTGCTTTGGCTTACCAACAGCAGGGTTGTCCGTGCCCCCTTGGTGTGACTGCCCACTCCACCCGGAGGGTGGCGTCCTCTTGGGCTCTAGCGCATGGCGCCTCGCTAACAGACATCTGCAGAGCTGCAGGCTGGGCGACACCTAACACATTCGCCAGATTCTATAATCTCTGAGTGGAGCCAGTGTCCTCTCGTGTACTCACTACAACCAGCTAGTACCGGACCCGCTCAGGTGTCTTCGCTTGCTCGCCATTCCACTCCACGGACTGGAAACGTGCGATATTCACCTCAGGTGAGCTTCCCCGAAAGCCCTGAGTTCCTCCAGCATTCTTGACGTCGACACCAGTGTCTATTGCCTGCGCGACGGCTAGGTGCCTCCATGTGCATGGTCCCTCCCTTGAGCGACCCCCACATGTGTATTTCCACTGTAAGCCTCTCTGAGCATGTGTCTTTCCCTTGGCAAGTCACCTTGCCACCCCTGGGGTTGAAATACTCCACCTGCGGCTGGATACCCCAGTGTTCTCCATATGTTTCCTTCGGGTCATATGTTTATCCTCTAAGTCCCCCCCCCCCCCCCCCCCCCCCCCCCCTTTGGTTACGTATGTAACCCTCGTTCTCTGAGTAGGGAACGGAGACGTTACGTCTGCCTGCCACTTTCCGCTGTACCGCGGGGATCGCCTGAGCTCAGTTTTGGCTCCTCAGCGAAGAAACATATCTGCATGTTGCCGCTGTCCTCGTTTTATACCCACAAGGTGGGGCGGAGTTACGTCATGCAAATTCCGCATACCCATGGCATTTCTTTGCCATTGGCTCATTTTGTAATACTCGAAGCTGATAGGCTTTCTAAGCGAAACCCCATTCGTCGTCATCCGACGTAACATCTCCGTTCCCTACTCAGGGAACGAGGGTTGCATACTTAACCAAAGACGTTTCCCCTACCCTCTCCTGCTCAGACTCAACGTTCACGCGGGTTGCCAGATTGAGGAACGAGTTCAATTGACAATGGAAGTCGAGGAGATATACACACTGTAAGTTGATGAGTTGATTTATTGAATTATACAGTGAGAATTATGAATCCCGTTCATAGAGATTCTTAGAGGAGGCTTTTTAGGTAGGGTGGAATCTATGATCTCTAACCCAGTTTGTTCATTAGCTTCCATGGATGCAATATGCTGTGTTTTCCACCAACTATCAACTTGGTGGTGAAATACTTTTGGGTAAATTGGCAACGTGCGATATCACACAGACCAGAACAAAAACAGACATTCCTACATGGAATGCACATTTCAAAGTAAAATAACTGTAACACTGTTTTTCAAAGAAACAAGTATTTTTTTTTTTAAATGGAGAGGAGGTTTTATTAAGTTTTAGGGATGCAGAAGAGTGAACTGCAACACAATCTGTTCCTCTTCAGTTGGTCAGTCGACGCCTCGTCGAGACCGACAAATAGGAATCTCGCTAGAGAGACCAATCTACTTTGAGTGAAACTAAACAACTCAGTAGATTTTGGCGTGCAATCATTTGCATCAGCTGCTCAGCCTCACAGCTCGGGTATATAACAAGCAGCAGGTGCCATTGCACTTCAGCTTTATGCTTCGGAGCCAAGCTCTCCGATGCCTCTACAGAGTTTGGAAACATCAAAAAGCCTTTCTGGACCTCTCCTTCAATGGTGCGGGCGTGACAGCACAGCAGCACGAACAGTCTTTTTTTTTCTCTCTCTCTCTCTTCTCTGTCTTTTTTGTTTTTGTTACTGAGCAAAAAATAAAAGCTGTTGTAACAGCTGGTAAGGTTCGCCTCAGCGCGCTCAAAGGCTGTTTTTATAGCTGGTAAGACCTGCCAGCGAGAGAGAGACAGTGCACAGACAGGTGCACATTCCTGTCTGTGTTCGCAGTGACTGTTCCCCTGCGTGCTTCAGCACCTGTAAGAGCAGTCCCTAAAAGAGCTTACACAGATAGTTTGCATCTTTTTGTAAACGAAGTTCTGTCTGTGTGTTTCTGGATGTGGTCGTTACCTGGGGTCACGGGATGGTCACGTGATGGTCATGATCGCTGCCTCGTGTGTCTGGGCCTCGAATACGCTGTGCCAGCATTCGTGGATGAGTCATGTACCCATTGTGGGAAGATGACCATTGCGGAGCTACGGTGAAGACTCTCGTTCCTCCAAAGATGCGGGATCCCCGTGCCTCTGCCTCGATCCAGCCCTCTCTAGAGGGTTGATTTGGGGAGTGACACAGGAGACCTGAGGATTACGGTGAGCGCGCTTCCTTCGGGAAACCAACCCCCTAGGAACCCTCATCCCCCTCACGCTCCACACCCAGTTGAGTTACCAACGGAACGTGCTGGACCATCCTCGATGTGTGTACCAGTCGTTTGATTTGGTGCTCCCCGCGACGATCAGATGTCGATCGCTGCATCGAAAGGTGGGTCAGACATCTCTGCGGACAACACCTCGGAGCCGCTGCCTCATTCGGGTGTGCCAGCGGTGCCCGCGTCGTGCAGGGACGTGCTGGTCGGTACGGACAACACTGCGACCGTTGCGTACATCAAACCGATAAGGTGGACTACACTCCCGTTGCATGTCGCAACTCACCCGCCATCTCCTTCTGTGGAGTCAGAAGCATCTGAGGTCGCTTAGAGCCATGTATGTCCCTGCCGTGCTCAACCGTGTGGCCGATAAGCTATCATGAGGTGTGCTTCCGGGAGAATGGCGATTCCACCCCCAGGCAGTTCAGCTAAGCTGGCCCCGAGGCCTTCTCAAATATGCGTTTCCCCCAGTGAGCCTACTTGCGCAGACACTGTGCAAAGTCAGGGAGGACGAGGAGCAGGTCCTTCTGGTGGCTCCCTATTGGCCTACCCGGACTTGGTTCCCAGAACTCATGCTCCTTGTGACAGTCCCTTCCTGGCCCATTCCTCTGAGGAAGGATCTTCTGACTCAGAGACGGGGCACCCTATGGCACCCTCGTCCAGACCTCTGGAAACTCCATGTCTGGTCCCTGGACGGGACGCGGAGGTTCTAGGTGACTTACCCCCAGAGGTACTAAACACCATCACTTCAGCACGGGCGTCGTCCACGAGACCTGTGTACGCCCCGAAGTGGAACCTGTTCGTCGAGTGGTGTTCTTCTCGCCGAGAAGACCCTCGAAGATGTTCGATAGGGTCTGTGCTTTCCTTTTTTCAGCAAGGGTTGGAGCGAAGGCTGTCTCCCTCCAACCACGTAGTACAGTGGTTCTCAACCTTTTTTGAACAAACGCCCCCCTGACCTCTTCTTGATCCTCTTAAGGCTTCAAATTTGAATAGCCTACAAATGATCATTTGACTTCAAATGACGAACAAAGAAGACAACAGCTCGGCCACCTGAACTGAACCGAAGAAAAAACAACAAAGGAGTCAAATACAGCCACCGTAATTAATTACGGTCATTAGTGTGAGCCCTGAGGTTGCTGACTGGCAGCCAACTTTTTAACATCAGGACTAGTGATGGGACGATTACCGGTTTCACTATAAACCACAATAAAATGTACTGACGATTAATCATAATATCGTTTAAAATTCAATTATCATCAAAACAGTGTTTGATTATCGCGATTTTAATAGCTCACTATAAATCCTGTCCAGCCAGCAACAGTCCGACGCAGGCGCGCAATGTTGGGGTTTTTCTTTTTATTCGAGAAGGAATGGCGGAAGGCGGTGACCGTATTCGCGAGATTTTTCAGCCTTTTAAGAGGACCAAATCTGAGGTGTGGTCATATTTTTTACATTTACAAAAATCCTGAGGGAAACTTAATCGAGGATGGTCACCCTGTCTGCAGAATATGCACAAAAAAAGTCGCTGCGATAGGGGTAAACACTTCAAATCTGCCGAGCCGTCCCGTGTGACCATTATCCACTGTTGTAGCGAACGCAAGGCAAGTTAACTTTGACCTCAATACTAATGCCGCGTTCCAGGCAACCTGTAACCCGTGTTCCCTTTCGAGGGAACTCGAACTGCGTCGGTTACGACACTAGTGGAACGCCCTTCACCGTAGCACGTCTGAATCCATGAATGAAATCGAATCCAATCCTATTGGCTTAGAGTGACGGCATACGCAGATGTGTACAACCGGACACCGTCACAAGCAAAGTCAGCGTTTTGCTATTCAGCAAGCGCTCTGTGTATCTGTGAGTCTTATTTGGTGTTGTTTGTCCGCTTTGAAGCAGTATGGCCAACGAACAGTTTAAAAAGTGTGTGTTCCCATGCCCGGTTTTCTCACGGCTGGGGATACACATGAAATGTGTGTGTCATGTTTGGGAAGGCAAGCACGCTCAAGCAGCTCTCGAGGGGGCTGCTTGCGCTCATTGTGAGTCTCTTTCTGTGAGAGTGCTGCGCTCTCGACTGGCTTTATTCACTGAAGATGGCCAAATGCGTCTTCCCCGCGGTTCGGGTCCCGCATCTGCCGAGGCAATGTGGCGGCTTTCATCATGGGGATCGCAAAGAGATCTGGTTGAGGGCGAGACTGCCGAGGCATATTCTCGTTCCTCTTCTGATGAGTCTGATTCCGCCATTCCCCGTTCGGGAGCCCGCTGCGCGGCTTCTCCCGATCGGGATTATGTTCCTGTCTTACAGCTGTCTAATTCTGAGGAATTAGACGTGCTGAGTATTGGGGATGAGGATCATATTACCACACACCATTCTGTTCAGCCGGCACCAAACTACAATTAATTAGTGGAGGTTTTGACGCGGCCTGTGGTCAAGCTTGATATTTCTTGGCCACAAGAGCGGCAGGAAATGCGTACGGAAAGTAAACTTAATGAGCGCTTCCTGCAGCACCACACGCAACCATCATGCCGGTCTCTCCCTTTCTTCCCGGATTTACACAATGAGTTGTGTAAATCCTGGAACAGGCCATTTTCATCGCGCCTGTCTAACTCCCCGATGTTGAATTACAGTGATGTAGTGGGGGTTAGAGATAAGGGATATGGGATGATGCCTCGGGTTGAGGAAGCATTAGCCAGCTACCTTTCACCCGACCTTGCATCATCCCTGAAGTCACCGGCGTTGCCTTCTAAACCTTGCCGCACCACATCCGTTTTGGTGGGCAGGGCTTATATGGCGGTGGGTCGAGCTGGTGCGAGCCTTGAACACAATGGCCATTTTGCAGGCGTACCAAGCCGACCTTTTAAGAGATATAGACCAAGGCGAGGGTCCATCTCTTGACGATATCGCCGAGCTTCGCAGAGCCACAGACTTGTCGCTCCGGGTTACCAAGGAGACGGCCCGTGCCATTGGTCGCTCTATGTCAGCCCTGGTAACCACGGAGAGACATCTGTGGGTCAACCTGTCGGGCATTAAGGAGAAGGACAGGACCTTCCTTCTTGATGCACCCGTTTCAGCCTCAGGTCTATTTGGTGAGGCTGTTAATTCGTTTAATTTCATTTAATTTCATTTAGTTTATTTATATAGCACAAATAAACACAACAGAAGTTGACCACTGTGCTGTACATACAAGAAGAATAAAAATATAAAAACACAACAATAATACAAAACTAACAAGCAATAAAACACTACGTATGCATTCTTTAAACCAGGGTTACGAGTGAAATGCGCAGTTAAAAAGATATGACTGCAGTTTGGACTTAAATTCATACATAGATGTGGCAGATCTCACAGATAAGGGAAGACTGTTCCATAGCCTAGGACCAGCCACTGAGAAGGCACGATCACCTCGCGACTTCAGTCTGGATTTTGGGTGTACAAGTGTGATGCTGCCTGAAGAGCGCAAGCATCTTGTTGAGTGTTTCACGTTAACAAGGTCTGACAGATAAGACGGAGCATGACCAATCAGTGCCTTAAAAACAAATATTAAAATTTTATATTCAACTCTAAAATGCACTAGCAACCAGTTGAGAGAGATTAATATCGGGCTGATATGTTCTCGTCTACGCGCTCCAGTTAAAAACCTGGCAGCGGCATTTTGGACCATCTGAAGCCGCAACATGGATGATTGAGGTAAACCAACATACAGTGAGTTACAGTAGTCCAAACGAGATAAAACAAATGCATGAGTTACAGTTTTAAGATTGTTGAAAGATAAAAAAGATTTAACTTTGGATAAAAGTTTAAGGTGGAAAAAACAGGACTTGACCACAGAATTATTATGTTTGTCAAACTTCAGGGAGGCTTCAAAAATAACTCCCAAGTTCATCACAGTAGGTTTAACATAGTTATTTAAAAAGTCATAATTATTATTGGGATTTACCTTTCCCACGGAGGGCCCAAAAACAATTACTTCAGTCTTAGACTCATTTAAATGCAGAAAATTCAAAGACAACCAGGCTCGAACATCATTTAAACAATCACGCAAGGTTTCTAAGCCTTGCTTCTCGTTTTGTTTTAAGGGTAAGTAGATTTGGGTGTCGTCTGCATAAAAGTGAAAGGACACTCCATATTTCATAAAAATTGAGTCCAAAGGCAACATGTACAATGAAAACAATATGGGGGCTAAAATAGACCCCTGGGGGACACCACAAGTGACTCGTGCTACAGATGATACAGCATCTCCGATACCCACTGAGAAAGTTCTATCTTTAAGATACAATCGGAGCCAACTAAGAGCAGTACCTCGAAGCCCCACACACTTTTCTAGACGCGATAGCAGAATGTCGTGATCAACCGTGTCAAAAGCCGCGCTCAAGTCCAATAGCACCAAAATTGCTGAGTTCCCAGAGTCAACAAATAATGAAAATATTATTTAAAACTCTTACGAGTGCTGATTCTGTACTATGATGTTTCCTAAACCCCGATTGGAATTTTTCTAAGATACTGTTAGTTTCCAAAAATCTCTGCAGTTGTACAGATACAGCATTTTCTAAGATTTTGGCAATAAAAGGTAGATTAGAAATTGGTCTAATACAATATCACAGGCAGAGGTGGTAGGCTTCAGCTTAGCGACAGAATCCATTAGACCCGGCAATGAGAGTGGCTCGAATGAGTTAAAAAAATTGATGGGAATTACGAGATCAGCAGGATCCTCTGATCAGGGAGTGATGGATTGTCTAATTTCATCAATTTTAACCTTAAAAAAAGACAGAAAATTCTCACATAGAGTTGAGGACTCCGGTAAGTCAAGTTTGCTGTTTGGGTTAAATACAGAGTTTAAGATATTAAATAAAACCCTAGGATTTTTTGAGTTTTGGCAAATTTTTTCTGAAAAATACTGGGATTTCGCAATTTTAACTGCTTTTTGATATGAAATTAGTGATTCCCGTAAAATCTCGTAGGATACTTGAAGTTTGTATTTTTTCCATCGGTGTTCTGCTCTTCTACAGGCTTTCCTTAAACTACGGGTATTGCTATTTAGCCATTGTTCAACTTTATTTTTATGTTTTTTAAATTTCATGAGGGCAATGAGATCTAAGATACTAGTGCAAACATGATTAAACATATTTAAAAGCTCGTCCACAGTTGATGGATTTGCAAGAAAATCTGGAGGCAGCAAATCACAAGCTTCATTGAATGCTGTTGAGAAATTATACACCGAAGTTGGGGAAAAAAGGCCAACACGTGACCATTTGCCAGTCCTAATAGTTTCAGAAGTAAAACAGGAGATCTCAGCGGTAAATATTATAGGCCTGTGATCAGAAAAGCTCAAATCACCTACATGCACATTTGAAATAGAAAACCCATGCGTCAGCACCAAATCTAAAATATGACCATGCACATGTGTTGGATCTTTCACCCATTGGACATAATCACAAGCATCAATGAGACCAAGAAACTCTGTCGTTAATGGTGAGGAGTCAGAAGAGACATTGATATTAAAATCGCAAATAATTAGAATTCTCTCAAATCTAGGAGTGATATCCCCTAGAAATTCAGAGAACTCCAAAATAAAGTTTTTGTTTGTTTTAGGTGGGCGATACACCACTGCCACCACCAGTGAATTTATCGAGTCCAATGAAAAAGTTTGAACTTCAAAACTTGAAAAGATGTTAGCTTCTAAGATTCGGCAACAGAAATTGTCTCTAAAAACAGATGTCAATCCTCCATCCCGGCCCGATAGACGGGGTGAATTAAGAAAATTATAATTAGGAGGGGAAAGTTCAGAAAAAGGACTATTATCACCCACGGATAGCCAAGTCTCAGTCACAAATAAGAAATCCAAGTTGCCAGAGTTTATAAAGTTATTAAGAATATAGGTCTTGTTTCCCAGCGACCTAGCGTTTATTAACGCCATATTAATCGAAGATGAGTCACAGACCTGTTGCAAGCCGATGTGCGGTGCCCGACAAAGTTGACGAAAATGTTGATGTTCCACACCACCACGCCGAAGGCGAGGTGCGCGACGATGAAGCAGCGGGGCTGGCATATCCTCAGACAGATGCACGATCCATTGGTAAGGAATTTCCAGAGAACGTCTTGTTATGTAGAGGCCGCGATCCAACTCCGGCCGCCTTATGTACAGATGATGATGGTGGTGAGCCGATTGCGAAGAGGCCAGGCAGGCTCTCAGCCTAACAGCGATGCCTCCACATTTTCCTCTCCTCCTACGCCTCTTTCTCCTGGAAGACGCCCACGGCACCCGGCTCAACCATGATGGTATGTTCGATAAGAGGGGTGGAGGTGGTGAGCTGCACGTTATTCTCAAATATTTCGAGGGATAGAACGCCATAGACGATCTAATATTTAGCAGCATTTGCCGATCGTAAAGCAGCGATGTGGCCTCGTTTTGACCCATCAAAGAAGCAAGATGAAAAATCACAAATAGACCGACAAACAAATGAAATTTACAGAGGAGCTGACGGCAGGCCATTTCAATCGGCGCCATTTTGTCCCCCAAGTTTTGTTGTTTCCAGTTAATGCTGTAGTGGACAGGTTTGAGGATGCAAAAAAGCAGGGCGAAGCTTTCAAGCGGTATCTCCCACGCCGTTCAAGGTCTAGGAGGGTGGCTGCTAAAAAACAGCCACAGCAGGCCTCCTCTTCCTCTTACCGCCAGGCACAGAAGGCGAGTGTCGCTGCCAGAGCTCCCCCTCATAGAGCTTGGGACTCTGGTCGACGCTCACACCCTCACACCCGCTCACACCCGCCTGGACCCGATGACAATGCAGTGCTGAAGTGCCAACTAGCCTCTCCCTATGGAGGATCCCTATACCACTCTACAGATAAAGCGTACCTACCCGAAGTGATGAGATAAAATAAAATTCTGCATCAAAATTTATAGACAAGACAAGTAGTTTGTTTAGGCATGGTTTGTAAGGAATTACAAACCTGCGCACATATATTCAAACGCACATAACTATAGAATCAATTCTTAATGCGCATGTGAACGGATCATCAGCATCAGCGTCTATCACAGGTGAACTCATGCGCATCAGCGTCTATCACAGGTTCGCGTTTAAAGTCTGTTTAGAGAGAACGGTGTCGTCTCAGCGGGCCCTAATTTAATAACAAACTTTCATTTAGACGGAAGTGAATCAATCCAAACTAACTTTAGCTGGAAAAAACATTTTTCAAGAACCACTATAAAACTAAACCAATCTCTGTTACCTTAAATTATATGTTTATCTCTGTAAAGCTGCTTTGAAACAATCTACATTGTTAAAAGCGCTATATAAATGAGGATGACTTGACTTGACTTGACCCTCAGCCTCCTGAGAAGATGGATCTGAGGACCGTTATTCAGTCTAGGAAGGCTAAGGGAAAGAGGTCCTAACTTCTTTGAGCCCTCAGAGGGCCGCCCTCCCCGAGAGAGAGCGACTGAGGTCCCCTCTCTCGTCGGCCCCTCAGGGAGTTGGCGTCAGTATCCCGCCGTCTCTGACCCTTCGGGACACGCTAGCTCCCAGCGAGCTCACGCTGGTCTGCCTGCCCCAAAGGCTTGCAGACAGCCAGTGTTCGGGTTTCGCACAATGTAGGACATTGTCGGTTCTCCCCTGCCGGTCCTCCGCTTCAGGGCACCGTCAACATCCTGCACAAAACACTGGACACCAGCCCCAAGGGGCTGGTTCCCTTGGTGAATTTCGCAGAGGCATGGCAAAACCTCGCGAATATTTCTCCATGGGTCCTGCGCACTGTAGGAACTGGGTACAGACTGCAGTTCCAGGTCCGCCCACCGATATTCAACGGGGTGGTCTGGACTTCAGTTCACCCAAAGCAGGGTCTGGTGTTGGAACAGGAGGTTCACTCGCTGATGGAAAAAGGGGCCATAGAGCATGTTCCCCTACCAGTCAGGGAGTCCGGGTTCTACAGCCGGTACTTCATAGTTCCAAAGAAGGATGGGGGGGTTGCGTCCTATTTTAGATCTGAGGCATCTGAACCAATCTCTGAGGAGATTCAGGTTCAAGATGCTTACTATTCCCATCATCGTAAGTCAAATCCAGTCTGAGGATTGGTTTGTCACGATAGATCTAAAAGACGCTTACTTTCACATCTCCATCCTTCTGTCTCACAGGAAGTTCCTGAGGTTCGCTTTCGGGGGCGAAGCCTACCAATATCGAGTTCTTCCGTTCGGCCTAGCTCTCTCCCCTCGCACCTCGCAGGTACATTTGTCTCCTGCTCGGATTGAGGCCATCCTGACCACAGTGTCCAGGATAAAGCTAGGCCAAGCCATCACTGTCAGACACTTTCAGAGAGTGTTGGGTCTCATTGCAGCAGCGTCCACCGTGATACCTTCTGGCCTGCTACACATGAGAGCTCTACAGTGGTGGTTAAGAGCCAAGGGGTTTTCCCCGAAGGGAAATCCATTCCGCTTGATAAGGGTTACGCGCAGATGCCTTCGTTCCCTATCGATTTGGAAGAAGCCTTGGTTCTTGTCCCAGGGTCCCAGACTGGGGGTGTCATGTCGCCGGATATCTATTTCGACAGACGCCTCCCTCACGGGCTGGGGCGCGGTCATGGACGGCCGCTTTACGAGAGGTCTCTGGCAGGACCATCATTCCTCTTGGCACATAAATTGCCTAGAAATGTTGGCGGTGTTCCGGGCTCTGAGGAGCTTTTTGCTAGACCTCCATGGTCGCCATGTCCTAGTAAGATCCGACAGCATGTCGGTGGTATCTTACCTAAACCGTCAGGGGGGTCTGAGGTCGTGCCCTCTGTGCAGACTGGCGCATCAGATCCTCCTGTGGTCCCAGCGGAGACTGTCGTCTCTCAGGGCGATGTATGTCCCGGGGGACCAGAACCAGGGAGCAGACGTACTGTCGATGCAGGGGCTGAGGCCCGGGGAATGGAGACTCCACCCCGAGGTGGTGGAGTTAATATGCGAGAGGTTTTGCCCAGTGGAAGTGGACCTATTTGCGTCTCGAGAGACGACACACTGTCCACTGTGGTTCTCCCTCACACATCCAGCCTCGCTGGGGTTGGATGTCATCGTGCAGACGTGGCCGAGGCTGCGTCTGTACGCCTTTCCCCCAATCGCTCTGCTCCCAGCAGTATTGGAAAGGGTCCGTCGGGACGGGGTCAGCCTACTATTAGTTGCCCCGTTTTGGCCGGCCCGAGTATGGTTTTCGGACATCATCCTGCTTCTGGCAGGCCCGCCATGGCATATCCCTCTGAGGAGGGACTATTTCCAATGGGTGCTTGGAGTTTGCTCCAGGCAACATTAAGGCCATCTTGCAACCCCGGCCCGGCTATTTGCCCAAGGTGCCATCTAATATGGCACGGCCTTTGGTTCTGCAGGTGTTTCATCCTCCACCTCATGTGACGGTGGATGAGGAGAGACTTCATCTGCTGTGCCCCGTCAGAGCACTGCAGTGTTATATCCAGAGCTCCTCCTCGGATCGGAAGTCTGACCAGTTGCTGGTGTGTTTCGGGTCGCCCAAGAAGGGGCTTCCCGCCTCTTAGCAGACCATTAGCAACTGGATCGTTCAGACTATTTCCCTGGCTTATCAGGTGCGCAATTTGCCTTCACCTATGGCCGTGAGGGCTCACTCCACCAGAGGCATAGCATCCTCTAGAGCCCTCCTTTCAGGGGTTTCTATAAATGACATATGTGAGGCGGCTGGCTGGGCCACTCCGCACACATTCATAAGGTTTTACAGTCTGGACCTTCCCTCTACACCCGGTGCACGAGCGCTTTCGTCCTAGATTGTGCCTGAAGATAGCTTCACACTAGGATGAGCGGGGTTCGTTGTGGTATAGGGGGTATCTCGTTCCCCTAGTGTTGTAACCGACGCAGTTCAAGTTCCCTCTAAAGGGAACGTCTCGGGTTACATATGTAACCCTTGTTCCCTGACAAAGGGAAGGAGACACTGCGTCGGTTCGCCACACCTCACCCCGCCTGGAGCACTTGCTTCATAGCAAAGAGCTGACTTTGCTTGTGCCGGTGTGCTCTTGTACACATCCGTGTATGCCGTCACTCGCTACGTCATCACGCTAAGCCAATAAGATCGGATTCGATTTCATTCATGGATTCAGACGCGCTACGCTGAAGAGCGTTCCCCTAGTGTCGTAACCGCAAAGTGTACCGTTCCCTTTCTCAGGGAACAAGGGTTACATACGTAACCCGAGAGTTTTTCCAACTCGTAACTGGGAGTACATCGTTCCAGGCAACCTGTAACCCGTATTTTTCCAACCTTATACCCACAAAATGTTGTTTTGAGTTGAAATATTTTATCTCACTCACTTGAAATAAACTTGAAGCTTCCACGAAGAAAAGTTTGCAGGATTACGTGGCTTTGAGCCAAAGACGAACGAACAAGTTCGAACAAGACTATTAAGAGTGACATTTAAGAGATAATAATGTATATTCATTGTACATTGTACAATCTATTCTTACCTGTTAAATCCATTTTGTACAGCGTACAAAACTCGTCCAGACAAGATGATCACAACAATATTATCAAATTCTGCAAACAATAAATCAACTCTGATTTCATTTTCAATACAATCAAAAACGGAGACGCAAGATGACAAGTTGTATTTGAATGAAATGAGGGAACGCGTCCGTTGTGATACATGGATGTGCGCTATTGACGGTCTTTATAAGGAAGGAAATGCCACAGAATAGAATCTTGCTTTAAAAAGTGCATAGAGCTGCTCGTTTTATTTGTTTTGTTGATTCTCAAATATAAAACTTGTTGAAATATTTTCAGTGTGAGCATCAGTTCTTTTTTAACACTTTCATCTTGTTTTGATGAAACCCTCGGATTGCGAGCTATGGACCGGGCCTACGCCAAATAACTTTATTGCTTGCTGGGCTATCAATAAATGTATTTATTGTTACAGTATTTATTCTCCCGAGTCTTTCTGGTAGAACTAGAATAAATAAACGTTCTATACTATTAACTAACATGAAACTCTGATTAACAAATAAGTAAGTAATAGTGCTCAGTTAAATGAGTAGTTCACTATTAGCTAATCAGTAACTATTTTTTCATACCTCCCGGAGGACTAATAAGAACATCCTGGTTGCGTATGCAACCCACCGTTCCCTGAAGGAGGGAACGGAGGACCTAGTCGGGGGTCGACTGAAATGGAATCGCGCTAGAGAGCCTATCATCTTCGATTACTATCCCGGAGGGAGGCAGTGCAGCCGAGTCCTCATCTCCAGAGTTCAGCTCCCCCTCCGATGCTGCGATTGACATAGTATCCCCTGGAGGGGCCCCAAATGACACGGCTGGCCTGTCCATTACAGAGGGACCAGCGGGATCAATGGGGAGCTCCACCGGTTGCGGTGCGAAAGAGGAGTGAGGGACCCACGGGGCCTGGCCGGCGGATTACCCCTCACTGTGATCCTCAGATCACCCAGCTTGGACGGCACCCCAGTCTTTCTCTGGGAAGGTAACCCAGAGGAAGAACAAGGGCGGGGCCCAGAGGTGGGGACTGCACCAACGCTTTTGACGAAGGCGAGTCTAGATCTCAACACCGAGATGGCCATGTTCCCACAGTGAGAACATGACTCATCCACGAAAGCTGCCTCGGCATGCTGTAAGCCCAAACATTCGACACAACTTTCGTGACCGTCAGAGGGGGATAGCGCCAGACCGCACCCAGAAACGCACGGATGGAATGGCTTCTTGAAAAAGACGCACTCACACCCGTGTTGCTCTTTTAGGAAATGGGACCGTCACCAGTGCCGGAGCACACAGGGAATAACTGCGGCAAACACTGAATAGTCTTTCAACCAACAGTGAAGCACTCACTTCTCGCCCTCTAACCAACCGTCAACACACAAACAAACAATAGAAATTTGATGCTGTTAAAACAGCAGTTGAGAGCTGAGAAGCTTGCGATCACCGCTGCACCACGCTGTAGAACACCAACACTGGAGAGGTCTTCCCGCAAGAACAGCGACACACTCGCTCGTTGAATACAACAGCACTCTTCATAGACATCAAAGACGAACGGCTCCGAAGCGAAAGGCAACTAGTGCGTGCATCCACTTCAGTATTTATACCTGTGCCGCGGGGGCGGAGTGTGTGATGCAAATCACGCACACCAAATTCCATTGGCTCGTTCAATAGTAATCGAAGATGATAGGCTGTCTAGCGCGATCCCATTTCAGTCGACCGTCGACTACGTCTGACGTTATCAACTGAAAGGGAACTACTATATACAGGTTCATAATTAATGTGAAAAATGCATATTGTATAATTAATTCTAAAGTGAAGGTCATTGTAACCCATTATAATGACTCAAGTATTACCAAATCCTTCAGAAGGAATTACTACTTATTTGGAACAGTTTTCTAAAGTGAAAAGCATGACAACTCCCTATTAGTGACTGAAGTCATTGTAAGCTTTTTAGTTTTTTTAAGGTTTTGGATAGAAATGACTACATCCTTCTAAATTAATTACTAATTATTTGGAACAGTATTTGAAAGTGAAGATTGTGGTAAATCAATATCCAAAACCTAGTGGGTTACCATGACCTTAAAATTAAAATTAATGATACATTTATTTATTATTTACATTCATTATGAACCTATCAATTGTAGATCTTAGTCTTCTGGGACGTAGGTACTTATTAGCTAATAGTGAACTACCACATTAAACTGAGCCCTATTTCTTACTCATTCATTAACCAGAGTTTCTTGTTAGTTAATAGTAGTTATTAGAATGTTAATATTGCCTTACTCATTTGTCCCTGTGTAGTTATTCATTAATGACGGAACAGTATTCTAAAGTGCCAGTAAGGTATTCAGAAAGGATTTGGATTTGAAAGCACATGAGAAGCTCTTCTTTCTATTATTTGTGATAAAGTTGCTTTCTTCCTGTGCATGTAAAATACTAACTTTCTCAAGTGCAGTATCGAGCCACTTAATATTCCCGTGATTTGAAATCTGTATACAGGTTCTAAGCTTTAGCCACAAAATCCTCTTTCTTAGAACAGATACAGCGGAGTCTTAAAAACTGGTGTAACCCATGTTTTGAGGGGATTGGATGAGCACTCTTAGCATGAAGGAGGCTGTTATTTGCTGTATCTTTTCTATACAGAGAAGAGACAATTTGTTTACCAACAATTGATATGCATGTGTCCAAGAAATTGACATTAGAGATATCCACATTATATGTGAATTTGATTGAAGGTCTCAAACAGTTCATATATGAAGCAAACGCTTCAAATTCACTTTCAGAACCTCTGTAAATAACAAAACAGTCATCAATGTATCTCTTAAACAAAATAACGTTGTCAAAAAACGGTTATTATTGAAAACATATCTGTCCTCTAAGAAACCTTAAAGACCTTATGACATAAAGAGAACATTTTGTCGCTTTTCTATTAAATTTGAGACCATTAATAATAAAGGTTTCAAAAGTTTTTTTCTCCCTGGAAAACCTGTCCTTGAGTACCACTAGCCCTGCACATTTTGTCTCCCTCATCTATCACACCTGATTAAACTCCTGAGCTCATTACAGAGACTGCAAGACCTGAAATGAGTGTGTCAGATATAGGGAGACATACAAAATGTGCAGTGCTGGTGGTAGTCTAGGACAGGTTTGAGATATAGCTGTTTGTGAATGTAAACGTTCTGCAAAGTTGTCATGTCAAAGGTCCACGAAAGTTATTTTCTCCCCAAAGGAAGAATCGACTCTGAACCGCCAATACAAGTCGCCTATAATTCGAATCCCACGGTTCGCCTATAATTCGAATCCCACGGTTCTACGTCATTAGATAATACATTTGCATAATGTTGAAAGTCCGCCCGTGAACAACTTGACCCGCACTTCAACGTGAGATTTTACTGACGACTGCTTCTCAAATCTCTGAGTTCAACGCGGGATTCGTAAAACGCTTGCTTTTGAGAGATGGGTCAGTAACCATTTTATTTTGATCCTGTTGCCAAGATGGCACCTGTGTGTTTGGCTTGCCATCTGTTGCTCTCGTGGTTTCTTCTCTGCTTGTTTGCTGTGTCTGTAACCTGCTGTACGCGTCTAGTCTACGCCCGTCAAGCTCTCCTAGACATCCGCTTCTCTGTTGTGGACTCATTCACAAACTCATTCACAAACTCTCACTCTCTGGAAGTGGATTTTCTGAACTTCTACAAATCGCACAAGCCTCTCCGAACGGTCATTCTGCACGATATCCGCCGGTGGCCGCATAACACCTCGTGAAGAAAGAGAAGGAGGAAACGAGGAACCCGTGGAGGATACATCGCAAAACTGAAGACTTATTTATGTGCTGGCAGTTCTTTTCGGTGCAGCTCTGCTGCCTGGCGCCCGCTGGATGCGGTTTACCGGTGACTCCGTCCTGTTTTTCCCCTGCACCTAAGTCCTGTCGTTTGGGCTTATCTCCACAGTGTTGGCCTCTGCCTCAGTTAATCATGGAAATCTGTGCTCATTGAGAAAAGCGTCTTCATCTCATGTGACTATTCCTCCACCTAAGATGGCATTAATAAACGCCCACTCTATAGTGAATGAGACCTTTTTATTAAATGACTTCTACTTTTTATATATTTTATATTTACTATTTTATATTTTGAGTCTGATACTGTTCCCTTTCGAAAGGGAACTTGCACTGAGTCAAGCGCTATGGGGAACGCCTTTGTGTGAACCGGTGTCTGAAACGCTTTTCTAACCACGGCAATCCTATTGGCCGGCTACTGCCTATGACATCATCACTAGTGTGACCCGGAAGTATATAAGGGGAGCCTGGAGAACATGTCAACAAGTTTTTCGTCTTCAGGGACTGTTTTGTTTGTACACTTCAACCTGAAACTTCAAAAAGGTAATCATGGCTTGTGATAAACTCTCAGAGATTGTGTGCATCTGTGTCTAAGATATTGATACTTGATGACACACAACTTTTGGTTTATTGTTTGGGCTCAGAGCATGCACGATCAGTTCCTGAGGGATCTGCTTGTGCCACTGTGAGTTTTTTCCCTTGAGAAAACTCCACTCTCGTCTACTCTCTTCTCAAGGGAAGAGGGACAGACATCTGTAAACAAGAAACCAGGCGATTCAGGTCCCGCTCGCAAGTGTTATGGAACGCGCTTCTAAAAAGAGGCTGTCGTTGGAGCGCGTGAGGGAAGAGACCGCTCGTGACAGACTTCACAAATGGTTTCTTTCCAGCCATAAAGCTCCAGCTCTCGTGAGCCTTCCATTCCTACCGGATCTACACAATGAGATCGGAAAGGCATGGAAGAATATGAGTATGTGTCGACACTAAGTGCTCCGGCCCTGCGTCTTAAGCCACTAAAATATGACAGCAATCTTAAAAGGCAGGGCATACGCGGTGGCGGGTCTTGCTGGTGATGACTTGCACATAATGACGATTTTGCAAACGTACCAGGCTGATCTGCTGACAGATTTGAAGCATTTAAATCTCTCACCCCAAGCGCTGCTGCCTGAGGCTGGAATGTTGAATGTCGTTATGGCCATTGCTCTTGAGCAGCATGTTGAGCTCTGTAGCTCTTCTCCCTTTACATGAGTTTTTAGTAAGGTTGAATGATAGGCCACGGTTCCCTGTTAGGAAGTATTAGGAGGGTGTTAAATATGGTTTTCATAGGATGGTAAAATTAGGGCCCTGAAGTTCCCATATATAGGTGGGCTATGCATACCCTTCCCATATGCCTCCTCTTATGTTAGATTTGTCAGGCTTATATAACGGGTAGTGCCAATCTGTAGTAGTGAACAGGTTGGCTGTATGGAAAATTCTCTAGTGAGGCCACCGTTCATCCGAGCACCTAATAGACATTTTTTGTGTGAAATGGCTTCCTCCCTATTGGGAGTTATTCTACTGAGGCCACCGTTTTGTCTAGCTCCAGAAAAAGCTACAAAATCAAGCATTGGCCCTCCTCGGGCCACCTTGATAGCCACCTTATACTAGAGCAGCAGTTCTCCTCTCACTTTAGAGAGTCTTTGAGATTAAAGCTCTGAACTTCAGTCACTCTATATTCGTGTCGGCCCTCACGGGGCTGCCTCGATTTTTGGCTTAGGCTTAGTAACTAGGAAATTGGTGGCAGTTTGCTAAGCATTCTCGCCTCTCAGTATCTGAGGGTAGGCTCCTTAGAGCTAGAGCCCATCAGGATAATTTATTCCTGTAAATCTAGTTGTTCCTAGTACTGGCCTCCTCTTACTACAAGAGTCGTCTGGCCAAGGCCCGCCTTTTGCACTAGGCGTAAAAATGCTACTGGTGTTACTGGGTAGATAGCAGCATAGGTAGCAGGCTATCTTCAAAAGCCTCCCATGCAGATATCTCATGGGCGTTGTCAGGCCTTTACTCTCTAGAAAGTAAGAAGCGGTATGCTCAGGCCTCCGCCCTTTAGAGCTGAGTATTGTAGCTAGTTTATCCAGCTAGGCCTTAAAATTGAAAAAGGATTTTTTTTACTTTCCTTGCTTTAAAGGGTTGATAGCACTTCTGCTGAGTACACTGCCTGTTGGCAATGTGAAATAAGTATAACCAGGCCCACTGAGATGTCTGTGAGAGCACCTGACTTCTGTGACTAGCTCTGCTAACAGTCCAGCTATCAAATAGTTATGCCTTAACAGACCTCCTTGAAGGCGGATCCCCAGCGAGTCGGATGTTTAGCACTGCAAGGCAAACTTAGCCCATAACCTGGTCAATACCTATCAGGTTTTGAATATAGTGTTCCAGAATCTATCTGAGGATCGTTCTGTATGAATACATAGCTCCCTAAGTCTGGTCAGAAGGTCGAAGCTGGAGTCGCTCCCCTTTTAGGGTCCCTTTCAGAGTGCCCAGCCTCTACAGGGCTCTGAAGCACTGTGTAGATCCAGGATCGAGCAGAGTTACTCTCCTCATTCGCAAGGGTTAGAAAGCGCTATGCTGAGTTCTACTCTCCAGGATGCCCGTCTCTATAATGCGGTCTGTGAGCGATCACTGCCAGTATCTGCAGTCCTCCCTATCGGATGCCTCCACAAGTGAGGCAAAATATGTTAGAGACTCTGTTTAGGAAACAGACAGGTTGTTGGCAAGACTAGGTCATTAATTTAGACCAGGTCAGCCTCCCTGGTGGCATGTGCGGTTGACTTCATGTCCCCCTTTTAGAAAGTGACTGGACGGTACTCCTTTGGACCCACTGGCCATATTCCCTTAAAAGAACCCCCCTTTAAATTCGGACTGTGGTATCCATGCCCTTGAGCTGGCTCGGGGTCGGGTCCTTTGTGTGAAGTTACTTCCTTGCTTAGCATGAAGCTTGGGCAGTGGCCGTTGGAAGAACTGTCACTGACAGCCTGTATGTGACCCGAAGGGGGAGTGTTTTTGGCATTTCAGTGTAACTGACGTTTTTTGACGAGACACTGCGTCTCGTCGCCATGCCTCGGGGATGCCTGCTGAACAGTCCCTGAAGACAAAAAAAATTGGTGACATTGCTCCCCTTATATACTTCCGGGTCGCACTAGTGATGATGTCATAGACTGTCGCCGGCCAATAGGATTGCCGTGGTTAGATAAGCATTTCAGACACCGGTTCACGCGAAGGCGTTCCCCATAGCGCTTGACACAGAGTCTTGTTCCCTGTTCTAAAGGAACATAGGTTACAGTCGTAACCTGAGACATTTTGCCACTCCTGCCTTACCATTCTACATTTGAGTCTGACACTATTTTGCCACTTCTGTTTTACTATTTTATATTTGAGTCGGATACTGTTTTGCTACTCCTGTTTAGCTTTCCTGCTTTTATTTGTGTTTTATGTGTTGTTATATAGGTTTTATTTTCTTATATGGTTGTTCTGTAAAGTACTTTGGTCAGTCTAGTGGCTGTTGTAAATGTGCTAAATAAATAAAATGAACTTGAACTGGAACTTGAACTTGCTCCTCAGAATCACAACCTGTAAGTATGAATAATCATTGATGTAGGTATTTTTAACCAGGTGCTTAAAATACGTAGTTCACTTTCGTTGTCACTCCGAGTTCCGTCGGATGACGACGAATGGGTTTTCGCTTAGAAAGCCTATCAACTTCGAGTATTACAAAACGAGCCAATGGCAAAGAAATGCCATGGGTCTGCGGAATTTGCATAGCGTATCTCCGTCCCACCTCGTGGGTATAAAAGGAGGACGCTGGCAACATGCAGATATGTTCTCGCTTCGGAGCCAAGTTTATTCTTAACTCCACAAGCCATCTCTGAACTGTCAGCTTCTTACAGACGAGCGAGATTCTCTGGTGTTGGTGTGACGGCGATCTCCCTGCGAGTGCGTGCTTCCTGCTTATCTGTGCAGTGGTTTGCCAGTGAGTGTGTTTCTCCCCGGACGCTTCAACACTTTCAGAGTTTATTTTCTCTCACAAAAGAGCTTGCACGCGGCACGTCTTTTTAAAGATGGCTCGCCCGTGCATTTCTGGTGGCGGTTGACTCATTTCCGATTTTGATGGGCACATTCTCTGCTCTGCATGCTTGGGCTTGATCACGCTAGAGCAGCGTTTGTGGATGATTCACGTTCTCCCCGCGGGAACGTGTCCATCGCGTCATTACGGTCGAGACTCAATGATCTCGTTTGAGAGAGAGTCCCCTCATCCACACCCCGATCTAACACTCTCCACGTGAGGTGCTACTTCGGCTGGTGGCCAGGGTGACCTGAGGGTGTTGGTGTGGAACAAGGCGCCGACTATCCGTCCGTGCCCCACACCCCCCTTTTCATTGACGCAACCCGTGAACGATCACGTGACGCCCGTGGGCCCGTCTTCGCACCCCCTGCGGGTATCCTTTGACATTCCAGAATTGGATCTGTTGTCCATCGCAGCATCACAGGGCGGGCAAGAATCTTCAGGAAGTGAAGATTTGACAGTACTGCCACTTTCGGGTGTGCATAGGGCATTTGTCGAGTCAGATCCTGAGATGACGGCCATGCTTTCCCGGGCCGCTGCGAGCATCGGACTAGGGTGGAACCTTCCACCCTGTCCTGAGCGCTCGCTGCTGTACGATTCGTTTTGGGGTGGCCGCTGACTCTCGTCGCCGTCTAACCCCAATACCTTTCTTCCTTGCATCAGGAGATCTCGAAATCCTCGAAGACCCCCATGTCTTCCAGCGATCCCTCGTTGATCTCCTCCGCCCTTTCTTCCCATGGCCGGTGCTCATTGGTACTCTGGGGTCCCCCGGTTGAACGCTCTGTTGTGATACTAAAATAACTGTGTCCTCAGAGTGCTTCTTCTCGGCGCGATCCTAAGCACCCGTCCGAAGCCTGTAGTTTTTCGTCTACACTTGTGGCAAATTCCTATAGCGCCCAGGACAGGCAGCCGCCTCACTGCATGCCATGGCCATTCTGCTGGTCTTCCTGACCCAGGTGTTTATGGACATGCAGGAGGGCAGGACTGACCCAGGGCTCTTCATTGAGCTGCGCGCCGCCACTGACCTTGCTCCCCAAGCGACGAAAGTGGCCGCACGCTCCCTGGGTCAGGTAATGTACACCATTCAAGCCGGTGGCTTAACCTGTCCGATGTGCGGGATGTCCGGCGGTCCCGTCTGCCCGACACCCTCATATCCCAGGTCAGCCCTTCGGTGGTGCGGTTCAGGGCTGTACAACAATTCTCAACCGCCCATGAGCAGACTGAGGCATAATCTGCCCGACGGCCCCGCCGTCCGCTCAGATGCCTCAGTCTGCCCACCGCCGAAGGCGCCCTCCCGCGGCTTCCACCCCGCCCGTTCACCCGGGCTGGCTCTGGAGGCCGCAGGGGGACACCACAGTCCTCTCCTGCCCCGCCCCCCGCTAAATGCTTGGCCAAGCGGCGCTTTTGAGATGGGCTGCTCAGGGATGATGGTCACTTCTCAGGAGATGGCAGCAAGACCACTCCTTCGTTTGGAAGGAGCAGGAGAATCCTTTGATTTCCACTCCCCGCTGCTCACCCCCGGGTGGGCAGCACCCTAATGTGGTTAAAGCAAGAAGTGACATGTTCATCCCTGAACACACAGAGTTCTCGGACGACACGGTGCGCCACCCCCAAGCCGTGCACCCCTCGTCCTCCTCTGTCCCAGAGCCAGTTGACAGTGCGCGCCGTCCCCGGACCGTGCCGCTCTCATCCGCCTCTGTCGCCAGCCCCCTGGCAGAGCAGCCCCCCGTGGAACTTTCATCCTTCCCTGATGGTCTCCTCTGTCAGGGCGCGGTTAATGACTGTGCCCCCACACCGGGTCGCTATGCCGTCCACGTCTGGGCCAATCATTCCGCCTTGCTGCACCACCGGTGAGAAGTCTGTGGTTCGTTTGACCCCACTGGTACAGTTCTTGGGAGCCTGGGTAGAGCTTCCCAACCTGTCCCGCTAGGTCGCGCGGATGATCAGGCTCGGCTACACGATTCAGTTCGCGCGGTCTCCTCCCCGCTTCAGGGGAGTCCGCTCCACTATGGTCACTGGCAATGCCCCTATCATGAGAGTGGAGGTTGCTACCCTCCTGGCGAAGGGTGCGATCGAGACTGTCCCTCCAGCGGAAATGAGGTCCAGCTTCTACAGCCCGTACTTCATTGTCCCGAAGAAAATCGCTGGGTTATGGCCAATCCTGGACCTGCGCATTCTGAACCGCTCCCTTCACAGGGTGCCGTTCAAGATGCTCACGGCCAAACATATTTTTGAATGTGCGGCCCCAGGAATGGTTTGCAGCAATCGACCTGAAGGACGCCTACTTTCATGTCTCCATTCTCCCTCGACATAGACTGTTCCTACGGTTTGCTTTCGAGGGGCAGGCATATCAGTACGCGGTTCTCCCATTTGGGCTAGCCCTGTCTCCTCGCGTCTTCAAGAAGGTCGTCGAGGCAGCCCTTGTTCCCCTACGGGAACACGGGGTTCACATCCTGAACTACCTCGACGACTGGCTGATCCTAGCTCACTCTCGAGACCAGGTTTGCGAACACAGGGACCTAGTGCTCTGGCATTTAGCCCGTCTGGGCCTTCAGGTCAACTGGGAAAAGAGCAAACTTTGCCCCGTGCAGAGGATCTCTTTTTCTCGGTATGGAAATCGACTCGGTCGCCATGTAAAAGGCGCAGCTTACGAGCGAGCGTGCGCAGTCACTGCTGACTTGCCTGAGACAGTTCGAAGGGCAAGAGTGCGGTTCCACTGAAACCTTTTCAGAGGTTCCTGGAGCATATGCCATCTGCTGCTCCGGCAACTCATATTGCTTCATATGAGACCGCTTCAGCTTTGGTTTCGCGACCGAGTCCCGAGGTGAGCATGGCAACACGGCACCCTCCGAGTACCAGTTACTCCAACCTGCCGTCAGACCTTCACCCCGTGGTCGAACCTCAGTTTTCTACGGGCCGGAGTGCCCCTGGAACGAGCTTCTCGGCATGTTGTCATAACGACAGATGCCTCCACCACGGCTGGGGTGCCATGTGCAATGGACGTGCTGCCGCGGGCTCCTGGACAGGACCCCAGCGCCTTCTGCACGTCAATTACCTCAAGTTGCTGGCTGTACGTCTTGCTCTGTGCCGCTTCCGGGCCGTGCTCAAGAATCAACAGGTACTTGTCCGTTCAGACAATACCGACACTGTAACGTACATCAACCGTCAAGGTGGTTTACGCTCTCGCCGTATGTAGCAACTCGCCCGCCACCTCCTCATATGGAATCAGAAGCATCTGAGGTCGCTTCATGCCATTTATATCCCCGGAGCCCTGAACTGTGCAGCCGACGAGCTCTCTCGCCAATCAGCCCCTCCCGGGAGATTGCCAACTCCATCCCCAGTCAGTTCAGCTGATTTGGGACCAGTTTGGGGACGCACAGATAGATCTGTTTCCCTCTCACGACTCGACCCATTGCGCCCTGTATTATTCCCTGACCGAGGCCACGCTCGGCACGGATGCACTGACCTGGCGCAGACCCTGCGCAAGGTCAGGGAGGACGAGGAGCAGGTCATTCTGGTCGCGCCGTACTGGCCCACCCGGACCTGATTCTCCGAACTCGTACTCCTCGCGACAGCACCTCCTTGTCCGATTCCCCTGAGGAAGGACCTCCTTTCTCAGGGACGGGGCACCCTACGGCACCCTCGTCCTGATCTCTGGAACCTCCACGTGTGGCTCCTGGACGGGGCAGGTTTGAGTACCCTACCACCAGCGGTGGTGGCTACCATCATTTCCGCTAGAGCGTCGTTCACGAGACACGTCTATGCGTTGAAGTGGAACCTCTTTGTCAACTGGTGCTCTTCTCACCGAGAAGACCCCCAGAGATGTTCGATTAGTGTCGTGCTTTCCTTCTTTCAAAATGGGTTGGAGCGAAGGCTGTCTACCTCCACACTGAAAGTCTATGTTGCCGCTATTGCCGCACACCATGACCCGGTCGAAGGTAAGTCTGTTGGGAAGCACGACCTGATCGTCAGGTTCCTGAGAGGAGTGAGGAGACTGAAATCTCCTCGCCCTCCTCTCGTTCCCTCTTGGGACCTCTCAGTGGTTTTAACTGCCCTGCAGAGTGCTCCCTTTGAGCCTTTGCAATCAGTGGAGCTTGAGTTCCTGTCAATGAAGACAGCGCTCCTGGTTGCATTGGCCTCCCTCAAGAGGGTAGGGGACCTGCACGCATTCTCCGTTGACGAAGCGTGCCTGGATTTTGGGCTGGCTTACTCTCACGTGATCCTGAGACCCCGGCTCGGATATGTGCCCAAGGTTCCTACTACTCCCTTCCGGCACCAGGTGGTGAACCTGCAAGCGATGCCCCTGGAGGAGGCTGACACAGCCTTGGCACTGCTCTGGCCAGTACGCGCTCTCCGCGCCTATATAGACAGGACGCAGTCTTTCAGGACCTCAAACCAGCTCTTTGTCTGTTATGGTGGGAAGCTGAAGGGAAAGGCTCTCTCCAAGATAAGGTTGTCTAACTGGATAGTGGACGCCATTGCTTTGGCATACCAGCAGCAAGGTCGACCGTGCCCCCTTGGTGTGACTGCCCACGCCACCCGGAGTGTGGTGTTCCCTTGGGCTCTAGCGCATGGCGCCTCGCTAACAGACATCTGCAGAGCTGCAGGCTGGGCGACACTGAACACATTCGCCAGATTATACAATCTCCGAGTGGAGCCAGTGTCCTCTCATGTACTCGATTCAACCAGCTAGTACTGGACCCGCTCAAGTGTCTTTGCTTGCTCGCCATTCCACTCCACGGACTGGATACGTGTGATATTACCTCAGGTGAGCTTCTCCGAAAGCCCTGAGTTCCTCCAGCACTCCTGACGTCGGCGCCAGTGTCTATTGCCTGCGCGTCGGCTAGGTGCCTCCCGTGTGCATGGTCCCTCCCCCGAGCGACCCCCACATGTGTATTTCCACTGTAAGCCTCTCTGAGCATGTGTCTTTCCCTTCTGGGGTTGAAATATTTCACCTGAATAACTCCGAGTTCCGTCATCATCCGACAGAACTCGTAGTGACAACGGAAGGGAATGTCTCGGTTACGTATGTAACCCTCGTTCCCTGAGTAGGGAACGGAGACGTTCCGTCTGCCTGCCACTTTCAGCTGTACCGCGGGGATCGCCTGAACTTGGCTCCTCAGCGAAGAAACGTATCTGCATGTTGCCGGCGTCCTCCTTTTATACCCACGAGGTGGGGTGGAGATACGCTATGCAAATTCTGCAGACCCATGGCATATCTTTGCCATTGGCTCGTTTTGTAATACACGAAGTTGACAGGCTTTCTAAGCGAAACCCCATTCGTCGTCATCCGACGGAAGGTCTCCGTTCCCTACTCAGGGAATGAGGGTTACATACGTAACCGAGACGTTTTGTGTTTTATATAGTTTCCGGCTAACCGGCTAACTCGCGTTCTCACTGTCTTAATGAAATAGTTCTGCTAAGCATCTGTGGGCAACTATTACCTAAAACTGTTTCACTATTACCTACATTTGTTACTATTACCTAAAACTGTGTCAGATTGTCTGTCAATCTTACTACTTTGAGTAAAGATAAAGGATGGAGCAAGATTTGTTTTACAAACTGTAATGTTACATCAGTCATTCACGTTAGTGTTAAAATCAGTTAGTGTTAAAAAAATTTGGTTTTATTTTTTTTTACCTTTGATGCATGCAAACCTGTTGTAGGAGACCCCAAAAAAATCAGGAACCTTGAAAATAGCACAATAGGGGCACTTTGAAGGTTCTCCATTGAACTACAGATGCTAATAAAGAACTTTTATTTTTAAAAGTGTAACTGTATAGTCTATATAATAATATAAGTATTTAATATATAAGATATAAGTATTTCAAATACACAATCGTTCTCTTTAAGGAAAATAGGCCAAAACAATACTGATTAACATATTTGTTTATCCAAATAAATGCATGGGTATTGGCTATTTGCTAATTGCTACAAGGCCTTAGAGATGTCCCGCCTCAACTTCATGTTTCGAAAGGAAATACATCAACACAAGAAAAGAATAATGCAGAGGAGGCAAGATCTTGTCTTCTAAAGGAGGGCTGAAAAGTACATTTAGACACAAGCACTTTTCATTTACTGAATTTGTGAAAATCAGAGTTAACTGAGTGATTTTCTTTGGTGATGTTATTCTGACATTATCAAACTCAAGGGCAAGGCAGTTCCAGATCGCATCATATCAGATTGGAGATTCTATCCATGTAACAGGCAGGATGGAACACTACGTAACTTGATTGCAATTAAAACAAATAAAGCCCATTGTGGTAATGCTGTAGATAATTAATAAACAAATTGGAGAAATTAAGCGCTGTGTAGTAATGTTATGATAACAATGATTGACATTTGAAATGTCAAGTCCTTGAAATGTATCTTCTGATAGATGAAGCCAGAGCATGACAAATGTCTGAACTGCTATTGGACAGTCATTGGGCTTCAGGCTCACTAACAATAAGTGCACTACAAGTGGCTGTTGATCAATGTCAATGACATTGTGATGACAATAATGTTATACATATACCAACTTCTGACTGGTTTTTGTTTGTAATAATTTTTTTTTACAAACTATACATTTTTCCAATTTTTTTTTAATTCATGTGCCCTCGTAATCTTTCATCAAAATAACTTCCCCTCCATCTTGCAGTGACATCTCTTCTCTTCTCTGATGATGTGTTTACTGGAATGGGGGGGGGGGGGGGGGGCTGTCAATCATATGACATCACAGCAATAGCAAACCACAATGGTTCAATGTTCCAATCAATTTCCAATAGACAAAATCAAGTCCTGCCCTAAATGTTTTCTTGTTCGAGAAGCCATTTCACAATAAGGAAGACTATCCAACCTCCGTTTCATGCCGACTTTAATACGTGATTATAGGAGTTATGTGACGTTCCCTATCACTCGGTCACTCTCGATGTACGTCGTGATCGTCAAATAGGAATATCGCTAGAGTGGCCAATCTACTTCGAGTGAAACTAAACAAGCCAATGCACATTGGCATGCAATCATTTCCATCAGCTGTTCAGCCCTGCAGATCGGGTATATAATGGCTGCACACTTTCCTGTCTGTGTTTGCTGCGACCATTCCCCTGAGTGCTTCAGCACCAAAGAGAGCAGTCCCTTGAAAGAGCTTACATGGGTGGAGCGCATCTTTTTAAAGATGTCACTCTACCTGTGTGTTTCGGGATGCGGTTGTTACCAGGGATCGTGGGATGGTCACGAATGCTATATCACGTGTCTGGGCATTGAACATGCCAAGGCAGCGTTCGTGGATGAGTCATGTACCCATTGTGGGAAGATAACCATCTCAGATTCGGTCGAGACTCTCGTTCCTGGAAAGAGGCAGAGTCCCGGCGCCTCTGCCGCGATTTAACCCTCCTCAGAGGGTTACTTCAGGCAGTGGTGCAGGTGACCTAAGGATTACGGTGAGCACGCTTCCTTCGGGGAACCAACCCCCTAGGAACCCTCATCCCACCCATGCTCCGCAGCCAGTAGAGCCGCTGATGGAACGTACTGGACCATCCACGAGGTGTGTACCAGTCGTTTCCTTCGGCGCTCCCCACGATGAACAGATGTCGGTAGCTACATCAGTCAGACTTGTCTGCGGATGACGATTCAGAGCCGCTGCCCTTTTCGGGTGTGACAGCGGTGCCTGAGTTGGACCCGGAGATGATGGCCATGTTTTCCCGGGCCACCAACAGGATCGGGCTCGTGTGGAACCCTCCACCGAGCCCTCGAGGCTGGACGATTGGTTTCTCTGGGTGGCATGCGCTGGTTCTCAGCAATCCACCCAGGTTCCTTTCTTCCCGGAGGTGCATGAGGAGCTCACTGGGTCATGGACAGCACCTTTCACTGCCAGAAACCGTCCCGGTGGATCCTCCTCCCTCACCACCCTTGATGGCTGGGCGGCTAAGGGTTACATGGGCATCCCACCAGTGGAGCGGGACTGCTCCCTCCCCCGGAAGAGGGCCAGGTGGAAAATCTTTTGTTAGCACTTCCATCTCTGGGTGTGAAGAGAGCCCGGAGAGCAGTGGGAGGAGAGAATCCTCGCCACTCTCATCCGCCTCTTCGATCGCCAGCAAGCAGCAGTGTGCAGTTCGTCTCCTGTCCCCAGGAACCAGGTAAGTGTTGCACAGCACACTAAGACTCTGCTACAGCTGCCTCCCAGAGAGAGCCTCCCGAGCCTCTTCCCTGCGTTCCACCTTGCTGCCCCATTGCGGGTATGCCTACGGTCCCTTTGGTCCCGCTTTGGCACTGCTCTGGCCAGTACGCGCTCTCCGCGCCTATGTAGACAGGACGCAGTGTTTCAGGACCTCAGACCAGCTCTTTGTCTGTTATGGTGGGAAGCTGAAGGGAAAAAAGCTCTCTCCAAGCAAAGGTTGTCTCACTGGATAGTGGACGCCATTGCTTTGGGATACCAACAGCAAGGTCGACCGTGCCCCCTTGGTGTGCCTGGTTAGCGCTACCCAGTCCGTCTCGCTGGCTCATTCGGACCATCAGGCTCGGCTATGCGATTCAGTTCGCCCGCCGTCCCCCCAAGTTTCTGGGCATCCACTTCACTACAGTGAGAGCTGCTGATGCCCATGTCTTTCGAGCGGAGATCCCTCCAGGCGGTCCCTCCAGTTGATATGAGGTCAGGGTACTACAGTCCCTGATTCATTGTACCCTGCAAGTTTTGAATCGGAGACTCCACAAGCTTCCATTCAAAATGCTCATGCAGAAACGCATTTTCGAATGCATCCGTCCCCGAGATTGGTTTGCAGTGATCAACCTGAAGGATGCGTACTTTCATGCCTTGATTCTTCCTCGACACAGGCCATTTCTGTGCTTTGCGTTCGAAGGTCGAGCATATCAGTACAAGGTCCTAGCCTTCGGGCTGTCCCTGTCTCCCCGTGTCTTCACGAAAGTCACGGAGGGCGCCCTTGTTCTCATGAGAGAACAGGGAGTTCGCATCCTCAACTATCTCGACGACTGGCTCATACTAGCACACTCTCGAGATCAGTTATGCGAACACAGGTACCTCATGCTCAGGCACCTCAGCCAGTTGGGTCTTCAGGTCAACTGGGAAAAGAGCAAACTATCCCCCATGCTGAGGATCTCTTTTCTCATTATGGAGTTGGATTCGGTCGCACAGACAGCGCGCCTCACAAAGGAGCGTGCTCAGTCGGTGAACTGCTTGAACACATTCAAAGGCAGGACGGCGGTCCCACTGAGATTTTTTCAGAGGCTCCTGGGGCATATGGCAGCGGGCAGCAGCGGTAACACCACTCGGGCTGCTCCGTATGAGACTGTTTACGCACTGGCTTTATCCCAGAGTCTCGAGATGGGCGTGGCTTAACGGCACTCACCGGGTGGCAATCACACCAGCGTGCCGCCAAACCTTCAGCCCGTGCTCGGACCCCTCGTTCCTGCGTGCAGGAATGCCCTTGGAACAGGTGCCTAGGCATGCTGTGGTGTTCACAGATGCCTCTGCTGGGGTGCCACTTACAATGAGCATTGCAGTCGAGTTGGCACTGGCACAAAGCTGGCCCCGGGGCCCTCACAAATATGTGTTTCCCCCAGTGAGCCTACTAGCACATACCCTGTGCAAATTTAGGGAGGTCAAGGAGAAGGTCCTTCTATTGGCTCCCTATTGGCCCATCCGGACCTGGTTCCCAGAACTCATGCTCGTCTGTGAGTCAGAAGGTCCTTCCTCAGAGAAAGGGGCCAGAGAGGGACTGTGGCACCTGCGTCCTATGGCACCTGTGTCCGGACCTCTGAAAACTCCATGTGTGGTCCCTGGACGGGACGCGGAGTTTCTAGGTGACTTACCCCCAGAGGTACTTAACACCATCACTTCAGCATGGGCGCAATCTGCGAGACGTGTGTACACCTTGAAGTGGAACCTGTTCGTCGAGTGGTGTTCTTCTCGCCGAGAGGAACACTGAAGATGTTCAATAGGGTCCGTGCTTTCCTTCTTGCAACAAGAGTTGGAGCGAAGGCTGTCTCCCTCCACCCTCAAAGTACATGCTGCCGCTATTTCAGCATATCACGACCACATAGATGGCAAAAGATTAGGAAAGCACGACCTGGTCGTCAGGTTTTGTCGTCAGGTTCCTCATGACAAAACCAAGGAACAGAAAACCAGGGAACATGTAACACAGAAAACATTCAACCTTATGTTTTACACTATGCTCAAAGCACCAGGGAAAGGTCCCAAGAGGGTATGGAGGGGGGTCGAGGAGGATTTAATTGTCTCGCCCCCCCCTCCATAGAGATTTGTGCTGGCTACTATATTCAGGCCACCAGGGCACCATACAGACTTTATCAAATAATTTGCTGACTTTCTATCAGAGTTAGTACTGGCTGCAGATAAAGTCCTAATTGTTATTGATTTTAATATACATGTAGATAACAAAAAAAGATGCATTGGGATTGGCATTTAAAGACATTCTTAACTCTATTGGAGTTAGACAACACGTGTCAGGACCTACTCATTGTCGTAATCATACTCTAGATCTATTAACATCACCTGCTAACGAAAAATAAAGCTTCTAGCCCAGATGTTTCCAAGCAGCACAGCAGTAATGACTTTATGAACTTTTTTACTTATAAGATTGAAAATATCAGGGAGAAAATTATAACTATGCAACCGTCTACTACAGTATCGCATCAGTCAGTGCATTGTAGTCTCCCTGACAAAAAATTCGATTCATTCATTGCTATAGGAGAGGGTGAATTTTATAAACTCTTTAAATCATCTAAATCAACAACATGTATGTTAGACCCTATACCGACTAAACTACTAAAAGAGGTGGTTACAGAGGTCATAGGCTAGTCTACTGGGTAGTTGCCCTGCACGTTTAATAAATAAACTACAGCTGCTCCAAAATGCAGCCGCTAGAGTACTTACCAGAACCAGGAATTATGACCATATTTGTATTGATGCAGCAGACACATGGGGATCCATTCGCAGCATTTATTAGAGTAGTCAAACAGGCAGGAATCAACTGCAGCAAACAGGTCAACGGAGACAAGGCAGAGACAAACCAGATAACAAGCAAAGGGTCGAGGCAGGCAGAGAGAATCAGAGTCCAGTAAACAGTTCAGGGTCAGGGCAGGCAGAGAAGGGTCAGCAACGATAAACAATCCAAAGGTCAAACACAGAAATCAAACTCGGGAAATAACCCTCAAAAATTATATCCAGGAAAGTCAAGACTTTGCACTGGTGTGGTGTGTGGACGTGGTTTATATGTGTATGTGTGTGTGTGTGTGTGTGTGTGTGTGAATGAGATGCAGGTATGTGTAATCAGCGCAGTGCAGGTGTATGGTGTTTGGTGTAATCAGTCCAGGGAGGTGCATGATGGGAAATGTAGTCCATGTTAACCCAGGAAGTGTGTGGCCAATCGTGACAATATTAGCCTGGTTCTCTCAACACTGCATTGGCTCCCTATTAAACATTGTATACATTTTAAAATATTGCTGATTGCTTACAAAGCACTAAATGGTTTAGCTCCCCAGTACTTGAGTGAGCTCTTAAAGCATTATATAGCATTGTATACATTTTAAAATATTGCTGATTACTTACAAAGCACTAAATGGTTTAGCTCCCCAGTACTTGAGTGAGCTCTTAAAGCATTATAGTCATTCACGTCTAAACTCAAAATTCCGGCCAGTTGATAATACCTAGAATATCAAAATCGACTGCTGGCTGTAGATCCTTTACCTATTTAGCACCAAAACTTTGGAACAATCTTCCTAACATTGTCCGGGAAGCAGACACAGCCTGTCAGTTCAAATCTAGACTATAAACACATCTCTTTGGCTTAGCATACACTTAACACATTATAGACTTATTCTGTATAATTCAATGTTAGGCTGCATAGTTTAGATCAGTCTGAACCGGGAACATTTCCCATAAATCCTGATGTACTTGGTACATCATAAGAAGGATGGTGTCTATGCTAATATTAGTCTCTCTGTTTATCCTGAGGTTTAGGTTCCAGGCCATATCCAGATTTGATGAAGGACCTGCGCCTGGACACGACGACAACACAGTCCTGAAGTGTCAACCAGTCTCTCCCCTGTGAAGGCCTCCTTTCCTTTAGGCCTTCACCTTTGTACTTACTCCTTTACCTTTGTAGATAAAACGTTGTCGGGATAAATCCGGTTCACGTGGCTACACGGAAGTGCTAAAAAATTCTGTATTATAAATTTTTCAAGGCTTGTACCGCTAGGTTTACCGCAGTCCGCCGGATCCAGGCCATATCCAGATCTGATGAAGAACCATCTCATGGACACGACGACAATGCATCCCTGAAGTCCCAACCTCATCAGCCCTGTGAAGGCCTCATGGACACCTCAACAAACTTGTCTCCATACCGGCATGATGACCACCAACCAGATGGAACTGGATAAATATTGTGAAAGTTCTGATCCAATCTGACTTATGACCTATAATGCTGCCTGAATAATAATCATACACTGTTCATTCGTTGGCCAGAGGAGAACTGGCCCCCTGACAGAGCCTAAGGCTCTGACTTCCTGCTCAGCTACTGTTCGGACGCTCTCGCTTACTGCTCCGCGCTTTGCTCTATCGCTTTTATATTTCTATATTTTATCTCCTTTTATAACCTAATTTTAACTTGAGCAAATCAGCACAGTGCTCAAACGCTTGGATTACTACAAAAAAAAAGCAGAATTATTTTATTCGACCAGCCTCCCACTGAAAGCTTACATTCCGGGGAAGAGAAAACACAACTGCCTACGTTCATAAGGATAAGAAAATGCCTCCTCTGGAATCTACTTGCTGCTCCAACTGCCACAGACTTTTACAAAGGATTGCAATTCTTGAAACAAAGTTAATTGCGGGACCACCAAACCAGACGGAACACACAACAGAGCTTCGTCATGGATTCCCTCAGCATACAGCCGGTGAGTCCCATGAATCTAGTGCTTCTCGACAGGCCATAATGAGTGTAGAGAAACAAGCCGATCGACTTACTAATCGATGGCACAAACAGGATGCGAGACCCAAAGGCACTCAAGACATCAGATTGTCACGAGCATCACATATTACTGCAGTAGTATCCTCTACCCCAGATATGGCTCTGAGAAGGACTGCAAACACTGGTCTCCTACCACCGCCTATACATCTTGAGAACAGATTTGAAGTATTAATGAATGAGGAATCCCCAAATTTGATGAATGTGATCGAACACAGACTGAATCAGCCAGTAGCTAACACTGATGCTAACTGGGGCTCAAGGTCGAGCATACAGCGGCACTCAGCTCAGAGCGCAGCCGGGCCCAGGACTCTGATAGTGGGCGACTCCGTAATCAGAAACATTAATAGCAGGGATACAACAAAGTGCTGTCCTCCACAAGCAACAACATCTGATGTAAACAGGGAACTTCAGAACATTCTGATGAAACATAAGACTGCAAATCGACTCATCATTCATGTGGGGAAGAATGATATTCATACAGAGCAGTCGGAACTTCTAAAAAAGGATTTCAATGAACTTTTTGAAACACTTGTGTAAGGAACTCAGCTTTTTGGAAATATTAATAATCAATAATATCTTGTTATTATTAATTATAAATATTTGGGTCAGTTAATTGGATTAACTTGATGTGGCTGAATTAATATTACAATCAATTAATCAGTTCTTCCAACGAACTATTTTGATTATTAATTTATTCTAATAAAGGGTATCTTCCATGGCCACCGAAGAATAATTGTTTCTTCGCCTGTACAGTACTTTGAGCCAGTAGCAAAAACCGTGATCGTAAAGTGACTTGTATTGCAAACAAAACAGAACCAAATACATATTATGTACAAGTTTTATTAACTAAATATAGATATTTATATGAATATAAATAAACTAAACAACATACACACATGAATACATAAATAGGTTAGTGATAGGATGAAATTGGAAACCGGAAGAGGGTCTATGAGAAGAACCATCAGAATTTCATTTTCACATTTCATTGAATTGAATACTTGCATTTGTAATGGGAACAATTCTTGAAGTTGTTGAAAATTGGAGTCGTTGATGGTTCCGGCAGTGTCAAGTGGAAGTTGGTTGAGCGTTCTCTTTCTCCAGGAACGCATGACTGGTTTGGTGAAGGCCTGGGACTCTGTTGAGGCCACGCCGAGCACCCAGGAGAAGTGAGGAAGTCGGAAGGATGGGTGATTGGAGTCGTTGTTGGTTGGAGTCTTTGTTGGTTGGAGTCTTTGTTCCAAAACTCCTGAGATTGTCCTTGGTTCTTTGTGAGAGAGTCTTCTCTCTTTTCCATGAGGCCGGATCTGGTTGGAATCGAGGCCTGCTGGGCCCTGGGGCCCCCGTGGAGGGGGAGGGGGCTCCCCAGTCTCACCAGAACAGTGTTGCGGCTGGATGAAAAAACTAAGAGAGGGCGGTCACTGTTGCCTGCCTCTGATATACCCTGGAGAAATAACCAACCCCTAAGGTTTGAATGGACCTATGAGTAAGGTGACATGTCCGAGAGGGGAAGCGGCTCTTAGTTGATTTATGGTCTTTGTCCCCAGCATGCTTAGACTGTTCATTCAAGCTCAAATAGACATAACAAATTCACATTGCATTCTAAGAGAAGGTGATGTACATCAAAGTGTGTGTCATTATATGAGGATTAATTTGCTAGGAAGCATGATACAGGTGAGGTTATATTGACCGTTGGGTGGTCGTTCAACCACATACACCCCAATCAAACATACCATGTTGTTATACCTAATAGTACACGAGACAGTAAATCATCACAGTTTCTGTGAGGCATGTTCCTTCATAGATCAGAGTAACACCGCAAAGTTTATTTAATTAAAGATGGTCTCTCTCTCTTAAGCATGTGGCGCATGTGGCCACATTCCTTTGAGGTCGTAAAGTCTGTTATCAGTCTTAAAGTGTTCTGTAACTGGACACCCGGCTGACAAAGTAACTTCATTTGTGAGGTTAGTTTTGGGGGAGAGTTTCATAGACCTTTATATTCATTAAATATAGTGAATATGAATAATTAGTGTGTGTCTGATTGGTCCAGACCCTACATCCCCCCCTTTCGACCGTTGTTGTCCCCCTCAAGGACAACCATGATCGAAGTTGAAAGTGCCGACAGATCAGACACACCTTTGTCATAGAAGGCTGGAAGGCCATGGTGGCCTCTGGTTGCTCGCGTCTTCTGGAGTGGTGGTCGTTCCACGGCGGTTGATGTGGACAGTAGCCCAGTACAGGTCTCTGCAGCAGGTGTTGGGGCAGAAGGTGCCTTGACTGGGTATCACCTGTCATTCTGGAGTTAGGGTGAAATTGTGGTTCTTGAAGAAGGATGAGGTTTCCAGCTTTGATTCAGGTTTGGCCTCAGCAGGGCAGCGTGTGTCTTGGATCAGAGACTGCAGACCAGCTGAGTTTGAGTAAAGTCATTCTGGAAGACAGTAAACAGCTGTTTCATGGAGTTCACTGTCTGGTTCAGCCGAACGCTGTGGGTGTTGAGAATTACCACAGTTCCCTTCGATGTCTTGCCGATGGACGGCAGGGAGGCACTCTGTGTTGTGAGTTGCCCTTTTAGCTGTGGGATTTCAGTTTGAATTTCAGCCACACGTTGTCTCACGGTGGCTAGGTTCAGTGCGTTGACACTGGACATGCCAATGTTAACAGAGTTCCGACGGCAGTGGCGGTTGTGTCCATCTGGCTCTGCTTGTGTGAAAAATTTTTTTTTCAAGTTGGTTGAGCATGTGTTCGACATTGGCCTCAGCGTGGGCGAGGGAGTGGAGTCGAACATACACTCTCTGGGTGTGGGTCCTGCAGTTGGTGATAAGGAGTCCCGGTTGTTCCTTCGGGACGCTGCCTGATACCGGACCTGGTGAGATGACCGACTGCGGCTGTCCTCTGGTTGGCTGGAGGCACAGGAAGACTAACCACAGCAGCATCCTGGAACAGACAAAGGGGAGAGGGAGAGAGAAAGGGAGGAAAGATCTCAGCGACTGTCGTCCTTTGTTGGCTAGGACAGTCTTTCCGCTTCGAGGACGCCGGTATGCCAATTGCTTCGGTGTTCTGGTGCTGCGGTGTGCAGCACATGCTGCGTCATGGGCATACACTGGCATGAACCCCCCTTTTGCACTGTGGCACCACAAGCTTTGGCGCAGCGATGTCATCAGGTGCATAACACAGAGTGTTGTCCTGTGCACGCAGCGTGTGCTTGTTGATTTCAGTTGTCTGGGGCACCGGTTGTCGGTGGGTGCAGACGGCGTTCGTGGGTGGTATGAGGGGTTAGAGGTGGTTTCTCATAGTGTCCATTGGTTTGTCATAGTCTTTGGTAAGCTGGAAGGTTGGGGTCAGGTTAAGCAGTGGCTCTGTGACATTTTGGCACACTTGTGGTGAGAGACTAATTCATGACCCTAAAAGTCCAGAACCACTGTTTAATGGGTTCGCTAGATATGTAGCATAAAGTTAGGTGTTTCATGTGTATCTAGCTAGTGATGTGTCTTTTGTATCTTTATCATCTTAGCTGTGGATGTTAGGAGGCTAAGACTTGTGTGGTTCCTAGAGTATTTCCTGGAAAGGGCATAGCCGAGATGAAATAAATGACTTAAGATGGTTCTTCTGACTAAATTATTTCTCTGGACTTAAATGGTGGTTCACTGCGGCTTGACGAAGTGAAGGATAGGAGGAAAAGGGACAGCTTTCCTATTCAAATTATGCTTATTATCAATCCTCAGGACTATAGTTATGCCCTAGTAATTGTTGAAATTACTTGTGTCGCAGGGTCACAAAAATGAGTGCACTTGTTGAAAATAAACACAATCACAAATAAAGGTGTCTCTGTTTCCTTTCTGGGCCCAATGGGAAATAGAACCACATTCGAACAAGAGAGGAAATGGAATTAAATCATATAGATGACCGAATAGACAAGGGAATAGCTGACTGCTATTATTATCAAAGTGGAAATAAAAGAATAAAATAAAAAAATAAAGTAAGTAATCAAAACAGCGGTAATGATCTGAAATTGAGAATAATCAATAGCACTAGTGACTAACCTTTAGATTTGCCTGGACCAACACTCCCTAGTGGGTCACAGCTGTTGCGTGTTTAAGACCACACCGTGTGTGTCCCTCCAAAGGTTTAGTCAATATGCTGATGAAAATTCTCATAACTATAATAATTCTTCTCTAGCTACACAGCTTACATGTAATTAAACTTGGGTTTAATTGCCAGGGCATCTGCAAATTTAGCCTACAGCGCTCAGCAAGGACTATGCCTAAACTAGTGAAGGTGAAATTCAGCTGAGAAGAATTGAAAGTAAGGAAGAAGAAAAATTAGAAACCCTAAATGGGGTTAAAGAAAGTATTTTAGAATACTTTGCGCTGTATACATAAAAGCTGTAATTAAGGCTTCAAGTAAATGATGCTAACCGCTAACTGTAGAAGTTATTATGTAGCTTAGCCTAAGCTGGATGGATGCTAGGTTAGCTTAGCTTAGCCTAAGCTGGATGGACGCTAGGTTAAGTTAGCATAGCCACCTAGGCTGGTTTGATTACAAAATGACGTCACGAGTTAGCACTTCCTGTGACAAGTCGTTGTCATGGGAACCAGTGCATGTCAGAACAATTCAACAGTACCTGAAGAATGTCTACACATTTTACTGAGTTATGCATGTTTAAACGGGTTAAAAGGGGGCGCCTATACTTTAAGTCTTTCAAGAACTTGATGTTACATTCAGTAAAATGCTAATGTGTTTTGGCATTTGCTAATTTTACTCATGGAACTCTTCTCTTTACTTTACACAACTTATTCTATTCGTTTACAAAGTAAGGAAATAGATTTGCTGTAAGTCAAAGCTTGTCTAAGCCTATATAGTTACGTCCCTCTCATGCATAAATGCTGACTTTTCAGCGAGTGAACAGTTTTGATCGCTAGGTAGCTCTCTGCTTGTGGATGCAGCTAAAAATTTAGGTGAATTACATCAATCTAACAATAATTTGTAAGGCCTTTACATTGTAGAAAGGGGAGCATCACCCAGGTCTACGTATATATAACACTGTCCTGAGCTTTCTTTTTCAGAAACAGGTTTAGCAATACTGCAATTTGGATTTCTTTAACCAAAGCAGGATAGATATCGGTACAGTTTACAAGCTGCTGAGATGAGATTCCTTTGTCAAACAGACTTACGCTTTAATGCTGAACTTACTGATACCAGTTGGAAATCTAAGACTCTTTCACTTACAGTAGAGATGTCAATTCCCGCTATCGTTTTATCTGCATTTAGACAAGCCAGCAACCAGTGATCAAAATGCGTATCGCATGTTGTGTTCCAGTTGGACCGCAATGGTCAAATGCACGCCTGTAGGTTAACAGTAGTTTAAAACTCAGGTGGTTTTCCTACACTATGGCGTCAAGGTATGCCCTATTTGGAGCTAGTGTTTCCTGTAACCCTTCATTGTCATGGAAACTAATGTAGCAGTGCCAATTCAACCAGCATGTAGCAAATGTTTGTTTCAAAAGAGTTGTGCATAGTCTGTTGGCAGGTGAGGCTTACACGTCCATTCAAGATTTTCTTTATATCAGTAAAATTCTATTTTTACTAATGCAGAGTCTTGCTGCTCTTTGAGCACCCATTTTCATCTACTTTAAAAGTTTTATGTCCTATGCTGACCAGGGACTTTTTAGCAGAGTCTTGCATTGTGTTCATGCTGTGTGGCTTCTGGTTTTGCAGTTCAGGATCAATGGGGTCTTAGGAACCCTTTCTGGGGAGGCCTTCTGTGTTAGAGGCCTTCCGCATCAGGTCACACATCGTTGAGTGGGCATTACGTGGGGGCAGGTGAAAATATGGTGACTAACTGGACTAACTGGTTTTGGAGGAAAAGTTTCTTGAAGCTGGTGTCCTCCTCCGTCACAGGTTCGTTGTAAGTTCCACAGACAACTCGTTCGGAGTTGGTGGTGGTAGCACAGGGCCTTCTAGGTCTGTCCTGCTTGGTGTTTGGGCAGGGCCCAGCTGGGCTGGATGTGTCCAGATCAGATGGAGTCTGTCTCGGTGTGCCATACCGGTTGGAGACTGCAGGTGAAAATCAATGTCTCGTAGATTGGCAGGGATGTTTCTGACCTTTCACTTGAGATTGTTGAGTGTCACTTCATGTGCCATTTCAGGGTTTGTCTGATTTACCTTTTCCTCCTGCAGCTGCAGGGGCTCTCAGGGCACTGTCTGGTGAAGTGTTAAGCCGAGGGCTTTGGCTCCTCCCCCCTTTGTGCAGGGCTGGGGAAGCTTACGCTGCTAATGTGAAGGTCAGCAGGGTCCATCTTTCTTGTGTGGTCCATTTGCAGTGGGTTGGACTGTTGCAGCTCTCTTTGGACCACATGGAGTGCATCAATAATGTTACAGCATCGCTAAGTCAGTGTTCGGACTTCCGCTGCACATTGATGGCTTTAGCTCTCTTTGAGTTCAACCATTTCTTTAAGTTCTTTGAGTGAAACAGTTCTTTACCCGTCGGTTTGCAGGTGCTCAGAGCTGTCGTCCGCCTGAAAACTGATGATCTCTTTCAGTTGCTCTGCTCTGTCAGGGTCCTTGCATCTGTCCTGTGCCTTCTCCCGTTGAGCAGGGTTCGTTCTCTGTGGAGTCCTGTGGCTGGCAGCGTTAGTTCATTTACCTCCTGTTTCAGGCCTGCGGGAGCATGGCCAAGGAGAAGATAATGCTGGTCAGCTCTTGGTGGCTCAGGATGGGTGTCAGACGTCTGCTTTCATTGTTGCCTAACTGTTCCTTCCTCTGCCGTGGCAGGTCGTTGCCTGCTTCAGGCTGAAGGATGTCCATGACACTGCTCTGCCGGGTCTTCAGGTGGTCCTGGTGGCAGGGCTGGGTGTCTGAGGCCTACTGGAACACTTGTGGGAACACGAGAGAGAAATGGCAAAGGCAAATGCAAGTTTCTACAGAGGTGGTGAGCTATCTGTGTGGGAGAATGGCTATGTGGAGCAGCTAAAATTTAGTGTTGGTGAGCACACACAACAAAAAAAAAAAGTTTTGAGTATCTTAGTTGACGTGCTTTAAGCAGCATCGACTGATGACTGGGCTCTTACATGTCATAACCTATTACTCAAAAATGCTGATGGTTCTTCTCACATGTTGTGCTACGAGAGTAACAGATAGAGCAAAACCAAAATAAAACAATGGGATGAAACCAGAAAAGAAGAGGAAGAAAGGAGTGTTTTACCTATTTAGGTTTAGCTAGGAGACATAGGTAAACAGGAGTCACTTATGGGTTATGCTGCTGTTAGACTAAGCTACCAGGGACACATCAGACATCTCAAGGTCCAAAAGAAGAAGAAGAAACAATGGGAAGTGTTTCCAGTTCTGTCTGGGGCCTACTGTGCGTTTGTGTTTAGCCGTACTTCATGTACTTAGCTTGGTGCTAAGGAGTGAGGATGGGTAAAACACAGACAGGAAGTAGGATATTAATGACCTGTGTAACTCGCTATGGAAACAACAGTCGCTAGATATTGTAATCCTATAGAGAGAGAGAAGATGAGGATAGTGACTAGTGATCTAAAATAAGGTAAAGGTAAAGTTAGAACGTCCTTATAGCTCTAAGAAAACTAAAAGGAAAGGGAAGCGTATCAAGTAATTTAATTAAATTTCAAATTTAGTTAAGCCCTTCTTTTTTTCTTTAGCTGAATATAAGAATTCAGGCTGAAACAAACGTAAATAACTAAATTCAAATAAAATAAAATAAAATAAAAAAATGTATGTAAACATTGTGTGTTCTCATAGCTCTGGTAACTAGAGGGGAACTTGACTAAGCAAATTGATTTAATTAAATTCCCAATTTAATTAAATTCAATTTAACTGAATAGGACTATTCAGGCTCAACAGGTGTAAATACACAAAATAAAATAGGGGTAGATTTAAGTAAAAATAAAAGAAACACAAATAAAAACCCAAAGTATCTGGGTTTCAATCTGAAAGTGAAACCAAGAGGAAGGGGTCGAGAGAGAGAAAGAGAGAGAGAAGAGGGTGGTTTAACCCTCTTATGAGACGTGCTTCGTGAAGCTCTGACACCAGGGTGAATCATTCGTCTCAAATCATTCGGAGTGTATCACTGCTAAGGTCACGTGATTTTATTAAACTGGGCTTCGTTACGCGTCATAGCTGTTTCGAAATTGTTTTAAATTTCAACGGTTCGTGAACCATTGTGTATCTGGTCTCTATGTGATCTCGTATCACTTTATAGATTCGTACACATTTAATGACGCATTTGATAAAGGGTCTGATTGACTTTCAAGTCAAGCTTTCATAAAACGAGCCCTACGGTTTACTAAGATATTATGCCTTGAAAGATACCTCATATTAAACGATATTAGGTAGCTCGCGGATTGCCATTACCTGATTACACCTTTTGATAAAACCTTTGCGATTGGTTTGTAAAAGGTGTTCCGTTGATTTGAGTTTCCGCTACACTTCCACTGTTTTGACCAGCAGGGGTCGCCAGCGAGGGCGCTTCAAACAAAGAGTCATTTGTGACTCAGTTGACTCCTTTGATTCAAAGCCTCGAAGAGCTTTGACTCTCATTACTCGTGTTCAAATCACTCAGTTCAAATCACGCAAAATCTATAGTCTTTGGTTTAAGGTTACACTTTACGCTCTAACGTGTCTAAGTTTTTAGGCGGTGCTAAAACTATCACTCGAGGTAGAGGGTTTTACTTGTAAGTCATGCGTGTAAGTTAGGATTGAGGGAGCTATTGGCTACAACCGTTGCTTGTTTACACGAGGGTCTGTGAGATTGGTGCTGTTGTCAGAAAAACTAGATAGGAACGCCTGCTCGCGTTCCGGACGCAATGCCAACCAACAACACAGATCGTTCGGAGCAGCGATCGAGCTGTGCTGACAGTTTGCACTGAGTCTCTCGCTTAGACACGACGTTGCGTGTGAGTGACTCTTTTTAACAAATCAAAACAGCACCGTTCTTTCACAGACAATGGCAAATTACTAGTTATTTAAGCTAGAATTTATACCACTAATTCGACGCGATTGTTTCATATGAGCGCTTCAGCGGTTTAATATGAATACAATGACGTAACGCATAATAAGGCCTTAATCGGTGATTGAGGAACATCGCTCAGATCACATTCAAAAATGCTGAAAATGGAGATTTCTTCGTCCATATCAGGTTAATTAGTTCTGGTACCATTTATGCGCGCGGCTAATCTGAGATTTCTTCGTCAGAGAAGGCTTATGCTCGATTTATATCTGAAATTAGGCTTTCTTCGCTAATATCAGGAGTTTCTTATCGTACGATTTAAATATGCATTATAGCATTTGTGAACTTTCTGCCATTCGTAGGAAGGCATATTCAAGCTATAGTTTTGCTGATTTACTCAGAAACTTGTACGTGCATGTATGAGATGTTAATAAAACTTATGGGACAACATATGATTGATTACTGTCTGCTTGCATACAATGTTTAATACGATGCCTTAAAATTCTCCACCATTATGTAAGGAACTCAGCTTTTTGGAAATATTAATAATCAATAATATCTTGTTATTATTAATTATAAAAAATTTGGGTCAGTTAATTGGATTAACTTGATGTGGCTGAATTAATATTACAATCAATTAATCAGTTCTTCCAACGAACTATTTTGATTATTAATTTATTCTAATAAAGGGTATCTTCCATGGCCACCGAAGAATAATTATTTCTTCGCCTGTACAGTACTTTGAGCCAGTAGCAAAAACCGTGATCGTAAAGTGACTTGTATTGCAAACAAAACAGAACCAAATACATATTATGTACAAGTTTTATTAACTAAATATAGATATTTATATGAATATAAATAAACTAAACAACATACACACATGAATACATAAATAGGTTAGTGATAGGATGAAATTGGAAACCGGAAGAGGGTCTATGAGAAGAACCATCAGAATTTCATTTTCACATTTCATTGAATTGAATACTTGCATTTGTAATGGGAACAATTCTTGAAGTTGTTGAAAATTGGAGTCGTTGATGGTTCCGGCAGTGTCAAGTGGAAGTTGGTTGAGCGTTCTCTTTCTCCAGGAACGCATGACTGGTTTGGTGAAGGCCTGGGACTCTGTTGAGGCCACGCCGAGCACCCAGGAGAAGTGAGGAAGTCGGAAGGATGGGTGATTGGAGTCGTTGTTGGTTGGAGTCTTTGTTGGTTGGAGTCTTTGTTCCAAAACTCCTGAGATTGTCCTTGGTTCTTTGTGAGAGAGTCTTCTCTCTTTTCCATGAGGCCGGATCTGGTTGGAACCGAGGCCTGCTGGGCCCTGGGGCCCCCGTGGAGGGGGAGGGGGCTCCCCAGTCTCACCAGAACAGTGTTGCGGCTGGATGAAAAAACTAAGAGAGGGCTGTCACTGTTGCCTGCCTCTGATATACCCTGGAGAAAGAACCAACCCCTAAGGTTTGAATGGACCTATGAGTAAGGTGACATGTCCGAGAGGGGAAGCGGCTCTTAGTTGATTTATGGTCTTTGTCCCCAGCATGCTTAGACTGTTCATTCAAGCTCAAATAGACATAACAAATTCACATTGCATTCTAAGAGAAGGTGATGTACATCAAAGTGTGTGTCATTAAATGAGGATTAATTTGCTAGGAAGCATGATACAGGTGAGGTTATATTGACCGTTGGGTGGTCGTTCAACCACATACAGCCCAATCAAACATACCATGTTGTTATACCTAATAGTACACGAGACAGTAAATCATCACAGTTTCTGTGAGGCATGTTCCTTCATAGATCAGAGTAACACCGCAAAGTTTATTTAATTAAAGATGGTCTCTCTCTCTTAAGCATGTGGCGCATGTGGCCACATTCCTTTGAGGTCGTAAAGTCTGTTATCAGTCTTAAAGTGTTCTGTAACCGGACACCCGGCTGACAAAGTAACTTCATTTGTGAGGTTAGTTTTGGGGGAGAGTTTCATAGACCTTTATATTCATTAAATATAGTGAATATGAATAATTAGTGTGTGTCTGATTGGTCCAGACCCTACACTTGAAAAAACTGAAAGTTCAGACATTCATCAGTGGACCACTCCCAGCAAGAGGAACAAACAGGTTTTCACGGTTGCTTGGGCTTAATACATGGCTGCAAAAAACCTGCAATATAAAAGGAGGGAACTTTATTGACAACTTCAATCTTTTCTGGAGTCAGAGGCAACTGTTTCAACAGGATGGCCACCACCCAAACAAACTTGGTTCAAGAGTGCTAAAGGACAATATCTACTTCTCCCTCCGTCATCCTTCTGCAATGTGTGCCAATCCACTCAACCTGAATGGCACACACACACACACCTGGATACAGTATGAATGACCACAGGATTTCACTTCAGCACCTGAATGGACATGCGTTTGACACATCACACAAGGACAGTGATAACACCACTCAGCCACAACAACCTCTGCTCACGGACACAATCTCAGCTGAGCCCTGCCCACAGAGCTCACCACAGACAGACTGTGACATACTAGCACTGCTCCAAGATACAGCACCCAAGGACGACTTTCTGGAAAACAGCCAGGGAAACCAGGACAGCATATTACAGCCTCCAATAACACCAGAGCAACAACCCCTCTCACCGGAAACGTTATCCCTCTCTCCAGCATCTCCACTTCTGTGCTTCTCAGAGAAAATGGAACAACTGGTGCATGCTGGAACTAGACTATCCCACTCTTTTGCTGCGAGCCCCCAGATACCAACCAAAAAATGCCAGGCCCCACAACCGCCAAAGCCTGCGGGCCCAGCTCGCCCTCTCCCTCCCCATGTGAGAGCTCTTCGGCCTCTGCCACAGCGCCAGGGCCCACACCCTCCTCCAGCGGCTCGAGGTGAACCAAAAACAACTGATACCAGCTCTCAGTGATTTGTGTCGGGTCCCCGCTATGATAACAATAACTTTCTCAAATGTTTACAGAACAAGCGGAAACCCAGTGTGCCTGTATCTTTTTCTATTGCTGTTCGATTACATGATAGAAAGTCTAAGGCCTTCAAAAGCCGTACAGCAAACCCATCTAATCTGGTGCCTATTACACGACATACTAAGATTGCTGTGGGGACAAAAAGTAAGACTGTTAAGTTAGCACTTTTAAACATCCGCTCACTTAAAAATAAATCACTTTTAGTCAACGACTTAATAACCACATATAACCTGGATTTTATGTTGCTAAATGAAACTTGGCTAGAAGACAGCTGCAGTGCAACAGTCCTCAATGAAACAGCCCCTCCTAACTTTACTTTTATGAGTGTCTGCAGAGCTGTCAGAAGAGGCGGAGGTTTAGTTGCTCTTTATAAAGATGTCTATCAATGTAAGCAAATATCATTTGGGAATTACCCGTCTTTCGAATATCTGGGTATTGTGTTAAAAGGTGCTCCATGCATTTTACTTATCATTGTTTACAGGCCTCCAAAATTCTCTCCAGCTTTTGCTGAGAACTTAACAGAACTGTTATCAACAATTTCCTCAGAGTTTGACTGCTTTGCCATTGCTGGAGATTTTAACATTCACATAGATAATGCAGAAACCAATATGGCGGGTTTTGGAGGATGAAGGAGGATGGTTTTGGAGGATGAAGGAGGATGATGAGGGCGCCAGTGTGCACGGCTAACCGTCTGTCCTCCTGTCTGCTTTATAATTTGCTGTTTGTCACCATCTTAGTTATATACTGTCAAGATGTCTCTGCTATACTCATCTACGATCGCCAAACTTTATTCAATATTGGGGCCTCTGAAGATGTACTTAGGAGACACGATTTGAGAGACTATTGGACTAGGAGTCCTCCACCTTTTTTGGCGGATATACCAGTGCACCTGCGACGTCCACCATGCGATATTCCCAGAAAGAAGCGCTTCAGGCGACGGAGAACGCGTGGAGGTGTACTGGTCAGATACAAGGCTTACCTTGCAACCGCAGATGTGACGTGTCCTTACAATTAGACGCTACGCTCCTGCCGCACCGCGACTGCTGGAGGTACGACGCCGATGGCTCCTTCCCATTCTGCCCGCCTTGCTGGCTACCTCAGAGGCCGACCTATCGACTCTGCCTCCGCATCCTACGCGATTTTGGGCCCGCAGAAGTGGCTCAGGTGTAGATTCCTCGAACCTTCGCTCGTTGGATCGTGCGTCGCATTTGGCCAATGAGGATCGCATTCTTCGTTTGGCTCTGTTTAATGTCAGATCGCTAGCTAACAAGACGTTTCTGCTGAATGACTTCTTCACCACAAGGGAGTTGGATTTTATGTTTCTGACAGAAACTTGGCTTCATGCGGGTGAGTTCACTGCATTTTTATGAACTTCTTCCTCCCCGCTGTGACTTTCTCAGCTCCCCGCGGACCACCGGCAAAGGTGGAGGGCTGGCGACGGTTTTCAAATCTGTTTTTCATTGTCGCGAAATTCTGGCTGAAAGCTGCTCGAGCTTTGAATTGGAACTACTCGAAGCAAACCTTCCCTCAACGGTGTTATGTGCGGTGGTGTACAGACCTCCAAAGTTTAATAAGGATTTTTGCAGACTTTGTGGCTGGGACCGTGTTGAAATATGATCACTTTTTAATCATTGGTGATTTTAACATACATGTATGCTGTGACTCGAAACCTCTGGCTAAAGATTTTCTTAATCTTATTGACTCTTTTAACCTCACGCAGTCTGTCAGCGTCCCGACTCATGAAAAAGGACATACTCTGGATCTGGTGCTGTCCTACGGTTTATGTGTGACCATAACTGATATATGTGACACGTGCATTTCAGATCATCTGCCTGTGTTATTCTCTGTGACTCTCTCCTGTTTGGAGAACTCTATCTGTGCTCCGGCACGCAGTGTGCGTGCATTTAACCCTTCAACTGCATCACACTTTTCTGCTGCTTTTAAAAACTCACTGTTATACAATCTCGATGGACGTAACCTCAGTGTTGAGGAACTCACCATTCAATTTGATAGTACTTGCACTGAGATATTGGACTGTATTGCTCCACTGAAGGAAAAGCGTTTTAAACTACAATTAGAACCCTGGCTGAATGACACCACCCGCTCTCTCAGGCGTGCCTGTGGAATAGCCGAGAGAAAATGGAAAAGGGATAAACTACAAGTTTCATTCGAAATAATGTGGGACACATTTTTTAAATACCAGAGAGCAGTAAAAACTGAAAAAACTAAATTTTTATCCCATATAGTAGCAAATAACAGCCAGAGGCCTGAGGTTCTTTTCAATGTTTTTAATTCCCTTGTTAACCCTCGCGAATCAGATTGTGTTGTGCCATCTGCAATTTGATGTGAGAATTTTTTGAAATATTTTATAGACAAAATTGCTGGTCTTAGCCTTTCACCCTCTGCGAACTATCACTGACCCCTCTGTACACTTTGTCAGCCCAGCTGTCTTCCCGCAGTTTGAGCAAGTTACACTTCCTCTTCTCTCTGAGATAGTTAAGAAACTACGTCCCGCAAACTGTCCCCTTGATAGTATCCCTGCACGCTTTTTGAAAGATGTTTTTAACACTGTTGGATCAAGCATTGTCTCCTTGGTTAATACATCTCTAAGCTCAGGGTCTGTTCCAGCTGCTTTCAAACATGCAGTTGTGCAGCCATACTTAAAAAAAAAGAACCTGGAAACTTCAAACCTCTCTAATTTTAGACCTATCTCTAAGCTACCTTTTTCGTCAAAAGTCTTGGAGAGAGTGGTTTATAACCAACTTCAATCATTTTTAGATAAGTTTAGTATATACGAAAAATTCCAGTCTGGATTTAAGCCCCGACACAGTACCGAAACTGCACTTTTAAGAGTTTTTAACGACCTACTTTTAGCAGTTGACTCGGGAAACTCTGCTGTTTTAGTGCTTTTAGATTTGACGGCAGCCTTCGATATGGTCAATCACTCCATTCTGTTATCCCGACTCGAACAATGTGTCGGCATTAGGGGCACAGCCCTCAAATGGTTTAAGTCATATCTGGCGGATAGAAGTTTTTCTGTTCGCCTTGGCGAATTCTCCTCATCCAATGCCCCTCTCTCCTGTGGGGTCCCCCAAGGGTCCATACTGGGCCCCATGCTATTTTCATTGTACATGCTGCCATTGGGGTCTATTTTTAAAAAACACAAAATCTCCTTCCATTGCTTTGCAGATGACATACAAATCTATTTACCGGTAAAATCCAAAGACAAAGCTGCAAGCCAGTCCTTGCTCAACTGTCTGACAGATCTTAAAATATGGTTAAGTCAGAACTTTCTCTGTCTGAATGAAAGTAAGACTGAGGTGGTTGTATTCAGCCGACCTGGGGATTTAAGTGATTGTATAGATGCTCTTGGTACGTTAGGAACATATATTCGTCCACTTACCAAGAACCTAGGCGTGATCTTCGATAGTGTTTTTAAATTTGAAAAACAGATCAGTTCAGTTGTAAAAGCCAGTTTCTTTCAGCTGAAAATGTTGGCAAAAGTCAAACCATACTTGCCACGAAAAGATTTTGAAAGAGTAATACATGCATTTATAACGTCCCGCCTTGACTACTGTAACTCTTTGTATGTTGGAATTGATCAGTCGTCTCTCCATCGGTTACAGTTAGTCCAGAATGCAGCAGCTCGACTCCTAACAGGCACTAAAAAGCGTGAGCACATTACCCCTGTTTAGCTTCGCTCCATTGGCTTCCTGTTCGTTTTAGGATTGATTTTAAGATTTTACTGCTCGTTTTTAAAACTTTAAATGGGTTGGCACCTTCTTACCTGTCAGAACTCTTACATGTACACACTCCGGGTAAAGCTTTGAGGTCATCCAATCAGATGTTTCTCGATGTTCCCTAATCCAGGTAAAAAACAAAAGGTGACAGAGCCTTCTCAGTAGCTGCTCCTAATCTTTGGAATACTTTGCCTGTTCAAATTAGAAATGCCCAAACTCCTGACGTTTTCAAATCTTTGTTAAAGACCTATCTATATTCATTGGCCTTCGAAAAGAGTTGAGTAGTGACCTTTACCGATTTATTTATTTATTTTATTTTTTCTCACGGTTGCTGTCAGGTATATGTGTTGTCTATTATGGAAAGCACTTTGGTCAACTAGTGTTGTGTTTAAATGTGCTATATAAATAAACTTGAACTTGAACTTGAACTTGGCAAAAGAAATCAAAACTGTTTTAAAAACTTTTGATCTGACTCAGCATGTACATGGACCCACACATAATCGTGGACACACTCTAGATTTACTTCAGTAAGGCTCTAAACATTTCATCAATTGTTATTTAGGATGTAGCACTGTCTGATCATTTTTGTATTTTCTTTGATATATTGATCTCTCCTGCCATTGAAGCTAGATCTGTGTCTGTCAAGAAGAGATGCTTAAATGAGAACACTAGTGTACTATTTATGAAGGCTATATCTTTAACACCAAGCATATCTGCTGACTCTGTTGATTTTCTCCTTGATTCTTTTAACTCAAACGTTAAGAGTGTAATTGATGATATTGCGCCTGTGAAAGTCAGGAAGAAGAGTGGCAGACAAAAAGCACCTTGGAGAAACTCAACAGCAGTGCAAAATATGATCAGACAATGCAGAAAAGCAGAGCGCATGTGGCGGAAGACAAAACTTGTAGTCCATTATAACATCTACAAAGACAGCTTCCATGCTTTCAATAAGGAACTAGGCAAAGCTAGACAGACTTTCTTCTCGAATATTATAAACAGCAAAATAAACAACACACGCACTCTTTTTGCTACTGTAGAGAGACTGACAAACCCCCCAAGCCAGATTCCAAGTGAAATGCTCTCAGTGAGAAAGTGCAGTGAGTTTGCTTCTTTCTTCTCTGAGAAAATCAATAATATCAGAAAGGTGATCAGCTCATCCTTGAGTTGCGCTGGGGTCAGGCAGATCAGAGAACAGCCTGAGAAAGTAGCCACTATGTCTGATTTCGAAGAAATTGATAGCAAAATTTTGGAAGAAACCGTACAGCACCTAAAAACATCAACCTGCGCCCTTGACGCACCTCCCACATCTTTTTTCAAAAATGTGTTACACAGCTTAGAAGCAGATCTCCTAGAAGTGGTAAATGCCTCACTTCTCTCTGGGAGTTTTCCGACCTCCCTGAAAACTGCTGTTGTCAAACCCCTCCTGAAAAAGAGCAATCTGGATAAGACCATATTAAACAACTATAGACTGATCTCAAATCTTCCTTTCACAGGCAAGATCATTGAAAAAGTTGTCTTCAATCAGCTGAACAAATTCTTAAGCTTGAATGGATACTTTGACAATTTTCAATCTGGTTTCCGACCGCACCACAGTACAGAGACCGCGCTCATAAAGATAATAAATGATATTCGCTTAAATACTGATACAGGCAAATTATCAGTGCTGGTACTACTCGACCTCAGTGCTTTTTTGATTTGACACTGTCGAACACAACATACTTCTTGACAGGCTGGAAAACTGGGTCGGGCTTTCTGGGATAGTCCTAAAATGGTTCAGGTCATACTTAGGAGGCAGAGGTTATTATGTGAGTATAGGAGACCATAAGTCTGAGTGGACATCCATGACATGCGGAGTCCCTCAAGGCTCAATTCTTGCGCCACTCCTATTCAACCTGTACATGCTCCCAATGAGCCAAATAATGAGAAAGAACCAAATCGCTTACCATAGCTATGCAGACGACACACAGCTCTACGTATCCCTATCGCCTAACGATTACAGCCCCATTGACTCCCTTTGCCAATGCATTGATGAAGTAAACAATTGGATGTGCCAAAACTTTCTTCAGTTAAACAAAGACAAAACTGAAGTCATTGCATTTGGAAACAAAGATGAAGTTCTCAAGGTGAACGCATACCTTCAGTCTAGGGGTCAAACAACTAAAAATCAAGTCAGGAATCTGGGTGTGTCTCTAGAGTCAGACCTTAGTTTCAGTAGTCATTTCAAAGCAATAACTAAATCAGCATACTATCACCTGAAAAATATTGCAAGAATTAGATGCTTTGTTTCCAGTCAAGACTTAGAAAAACTTGTGCATGCTTTCATCACCAGTAGGGTGGATTATTGAAATGGACTTCTCACTGGCCTTCCCAAAAAGACCATAAGACAGTTGCAGCTCATACAGAACACTGCTGCTAGGGTTCTGAGCAGAACCAGAAAATATGAACACATCACACCAGTCCTCAGGTCTTTACACTGGCTGCCAGTTACATTTAGGATTGATTTTAAAGTATTATTACTAGTATATAAATCATTCAATGGCCTAGGACCTCAATACATTGCAGATATGCTCACTGAATATAAACCCAACAGATCACTCAGATCATTAGGATCACATCGGCTAGAAATACCAAGGGTTCACTCTAAGCATGGCGAGTCTGCTTTTAGCTACTATGCCAGCCGCAGCTGGAACCAGCTTCCAGAAGAGATCAGATGTGCTCCTACAGTAGTCACATTCAAATCCAGACTCAAAACACATCTGTTTAGCTGTGCATTTACTGAATGAGCACTGTGCCACTGTTCGTCCGACTGTTTGCACTGTATTTTATTTTATGTTTGTTTTAATTCTGAGTCGTTGTCTTTACTTCTCGTAGGAAAGCTGTTACATTTTGTTTTCCGGTTGGATTTTACTTGTCTTGCTGTTTGGAATTAAATCTTCATGTTTAGATTATTTCCTTCTGGCTTTCAGTTTGGATAATCTTTGTTTGTTTGGTTGTGGAACAAATACTGCTAGCTATTAGATCCGGGCCTCTCCTTTTCCCTGCAACACCGTAACACTCTGCAGGTATCCGGCATTAAACAATGCACTCGTACAGCTATTAATAATATAGTAAAATGACAGTGGACCACTGCCACCATCTAATAACATGTTCCTGATTGAGCTGAGGGATCTGGAAAGCTGCATTTAAGTGGCTGTAGAATACTTCTTCATGCCCATTATATATTTAATATTTTAGTAATATTTTTAAATGTACAAGCTATATTATACAAAGATGCAGAAAAGCCCACTTTTTGACTCCTAGTTTGTTATGGATATTAAAATCACTGCTATAAGATTAATCTTTGTCACAATACTCTTTAGGGTGACCAGACGTCCCGTTTTTCCCGGGACAGCCCCGTATTTCCACTCTAATTTTAGTGTCCCGACTTATTCTGAAAAAATCATGTTTTGTCCCTTATTTCATCGTTAATATATATATATTTTTTTATATATAATAGGTTTCGTTTCCGAAAGGCTAAGTGAATATATATGTTACGTTCAAACCGTGTAGCGCGCGCATGACAGAGAGGGAGAGACCTTGTGTGTGTGTGCTAGTGTGCCTAATGAAGCGCATGTAAGACGCATTAATAGAGGGAATGCATTAACGTCACTTTCCCGCCGGAACACGCCCCCTCAGCCGGACTGAGTGGCAGAAGAGCAGCTGCGTGACTGGATTTAATAGGGGAAACTGCGAAAACGCAAGTAAAACAAATGATTATCAGTTTAAACTAAAGATTGGACTCAATATAGTGTTACTTGCAACTTACTAAAGATCCAGTGATCCATGGATATTAACATGCAGCCAGGAATCGTGTTTCCTGACATTTATATGTGCCTGATTTCGACACCAGGGAAATACATACAGCAAATTTGCCTGTGAATGCTTTATATAAATACAAAATAGGCAGGTCTAAATCCAGGTGATCACTTATCAATGTTATATATATCATCATATCGTCTAGAGACTTAAAACTTGTATAGTTTTTTGTCAGTGTTTATTTAAAAATGTCAAATTATACAGAATATACAGTGGTAAATATTTGATTGATGAGTTGTCACTGCAATATATAACAATACAATATATAGAGAATGATTTTAACAATAAATTCAGCATATTGACACAAAAAGGATAACTGAAAATCCACCTTTCGCTGCCTGGAGTCCATTTGTTTCTATGAATTGTAGCGATCTATTTGCTTCTCTGTTCTGTAGCTTTAGGTAGTCTGTAAAAATATTCCTCATATTTCTTGTCAAATCTAGTTGTACAGTCAGTCTCAAAGCTCTTTCCCGTTTTAGACGCGTTTTGTGTGTTTTTCCGCAGCATTCACGCTGAAAACCAATGCTGCCGCTCAGTCTTTTTGCCACTTGTGGGCGTAACTGCAGTCACTCCGGCCAACGGTGACGTCACGTGCATTCCCTCTATACGCATGCGTTCTGTATCTGTCCCGTATTCCACTCCTAGAAATCTGGTCACCCTAATACTCTTGCAAGAATCAATCAATGTATTAATATAATGCCATATGTATATGCTGTTGATCATGTCCTCGAGCAGACATATCCTTGTTTGTTAATTAAAGAGGCTACTAAGATGAATAACGGTTGTAAATCACTATTTACTTTGGCTTATGTTTTAGGAGAGAGATGCAAAAGTATGTATGACAGTGATAGATTGGACAGGAACTGGGAAAGCTTTTCATGTATGCCTACTTTAAAATATCATCCTTCTCAAAAGATTTTTTAAACTTTGATTCAGTTTTTAGATCAATTCAGTTACAAGGTGAGATGGACGATTAATGAGCATAGGTATTAAAGGCACCTTCTATTAATAGTGTACAAATAAGGCCTAAAAACGTTTTATTTTTTTCACATTGTCAGTAAAGGATGTGTTTAACTTTCTTTATATTTAATGTTTTACTTTACTATAAAATAAAAATAAAATAAAAAACTATAACATGGTTGCAAGGGGATGCAAATTTAGCTGAAAATAAGATTTCACAGAAACTAGTTTTATTTATTTTTTTGACCAAATGTTTGGTTGTATAGTTATTGATATTTTTTTAACACAAATATTCATTCAAATGATATCAACAATTTGTGTAAAAACTGAGAAATTGAAATGACAACAAAAATAAACTGAGCTTACCCGCACCACGAAACATAACAAACTGTTCCAGCCAATAACCGACAAGAAGGATTTGGGGGTGGGGTTTGAGGGTTTAGTGCGCGGATGAGGGGGAGGGAGGGTCTAGCTAGCCTCCGTTTTGTTTGACAATACTTCAAACGTCAAAAAGAAGTGATGTCACCCAACATCGCTTAGAGCACCTTTAATAGACATTAATAGACATTAGTAAGCAGTTTATAAATACAGCTATAAATGCTTTATTCTTGATTTATAAGCATATCTATAATGTGTTTAATAATTGTATTTTCATACTTTATTAATGATCAATTTATCATTTCTAAATTGAATATTACATTATTTACAAACCAGTTTTTAGGAGTTTTTCAGTGGTTCATATGTTCATTTAGAAAGAGTAAGTAAATGACTAATAAACTATTTAAACATATTTATACATCTTATTCTTTTGACATAGTAATAGTTACTCAATGTGTTAATAAATGCTTTATTAACACATATTCTGACTGTAATTCATGATTAATTCAGGTAGTTCTAAAACATTTAGTAGTTGTAAGTTAATTACTTTTGTGCGCTCATCTAAAGTGAGGACTATTTATGCTTCAAAATTATTTTACAAAGGAGATTTAAAGGCTCAGTTATCTTAGTACACAGAGTGATACAGAACATAGAAATATTTAATTCAAGATGCAAAAAATGAAACTACACTTGATATAAATGAAAAATAAACCCCTGCAATTTCATAGAAAATAACAATTCCTGTACACCTCCAGAAAACATAACTGTGCAGTAAAATGAAACTACCTGTAAGCCTCTGCAACGTGATATAAAAATAAATTTATGTTAAGTGTAAGTATGTGTTTCCCACAATGGGCCTGCTCGCATGCTGTGCAAGGTCAGGGAGGATGAAGAGCAGGTCTTGATGGTTCCGCCTTACTGGCAAACCCGGACCTGATGCTCCTAACAAAAGCCCCTCCCTGGCGGATTCCCCTGAGGAAGGACCTGCTTTCTCAGGGACGGAGCAACATATGGCATCCGCGTCCAGACCTCTGGAACCTCCATGTATGGTCTCTGGATGGGGGGCATGGAGGATTAGGTAAGCATGACCTGGTCATCAGCTTCTTGAGAGGTGTGAGGAGGTCGAATCCTCCTCGACCACGCATCATCCCCCCCTAGAAGGGACCTCTCTGTAGCTTTAACAGCCCTACAGAGAGCATTCTTTGAGCCTTTTCATTCAGTTGGGATTAAGGTCCTCTCTTAAAACAGCGCTCCTGACACTCACATCCATCAAGAGGGTAAGGGACATACAGGCAATGGAATTCCTGGAATTTGGGCCGCCCGACTCTCATGTAATCCTGAAACCCTAGGCTGGATATCTGCCCAAAGTTCCCACCACTCCCTTCAGGGACCAGGTTGTGAACTTGCAATCGCTGCCCCCAGATAAGGCAGATCCAGCCGTTGCTGTGTTCCGTTCGCACCCTACGTATATTCGTGGAACGCATGCAGAGCTTCAGGAACTCAGAACAGCTCTTTGTCTGCTTTGGAGGCCAGCAGAGGGGAAAGGCTGTCTACAAACGTGACTGACTGACAGGGAAAGTCTAAATTACTAATGTAGCCTCCGTTCCCTGAAGAAGGGAATGGAGACATCATGCAAATCTCACTCACCAATGTCCATTGGCTTGTTTTGTTACCACTCAAAGGTGTATGGGCTCTCAGACAAGATCCCAATTCCTCAGTCTTTTCTGACGTAACGTCCCTGTTCCCTCCTTCAAGTCAAGTCAAGTCAAGTCAACTTAATTTATATAGTGCTTTTAACAACATTCTTTCAAAGCAGCTTTACAGTGATACTAGGATATTAAAGTAACATATACTGTATTGTTTTGGCTTTACAGTAGCTCTAGAATGAAGTTATTGTCTAGCTTAAGTTAGTTTTGCTTAATTCAGTTCCGTCGCAACGATCATTAGTTATTAACTTAGGGGCCACAAACACGACACCGTTCTAACAGAAAACCCTTAATGCTATCCGGCCGCTCATTTCCACAAAATAGTGCCTGGTGGCTCGGGAACGCAAACCATGAAATAGGTTCCAATGTACAAGCCTTGAAAAATTTATAATACAGAATTTTTTTGCGCTTCCGCGTAGCCACGTGAACCGGATTTATCCCGACAACGTTTTATCTACAAAGTTAAAGGGAAGGAAAGGAGGCATTCACAGGGGAGAGACTGGTTGACACTTCAGGACTGCGTTGTCGTCGTGCCCAGGCGCAGGTCCTTCATCAAATCCGGATATGGCCTGGAACCTAAACCTCAGGATAAACAGAGAGACTAATATTAGCGTAGACGCCATCCTTCTTATGATGTAAGAAGTACATCAGGATTTATGGGAAGTGTTCCCAGCTGAACTAATCTATACAGGTTAACATTGAATTATAGAAGTCTATAATGTGTTATGTGTATGCTAGTTTAAAGAGATGTGTTTTTAGTCTAGATTTAAAATGACAGAGTGTGTCTGCTTCCCGGACAATGTTAGGAAGACTGTTCCAAAGTTTTGGTGCTAAATAGGAGATGGATCTACCACCAGCAGTCGGTTTTGATATTCTAGGTATATCAACTGGCTGGAATTTTGAGATTGCAATAGAGGTGAAGGACTATAATGCGTTAAGAGCTCAATCAAGTACTGGGGAGCTAAACCATTTAGTGCTTTGTAAGTAATACAGTAATTATTCAATAGTTCTTTTGGTTACTGATTAGTTCCAGCTGTATCTTGTCTAGTTTCCTATAGATAGATTTTCTTGATAGATTTATCATTTAATAGTTCTTTACTATGAACTACAGTATGAATTAAACATTTCAGGTAGAATAGATACAGAAATTTTATGGGATTAAAGCAAGCTATTTCAAGCTATTTTCAGGCTTTTTTTAAAACTAGGTCAAATTAATGTTAGATAATAGTTTTTTATTTTTCAAACATATCTAATCCTCACATTAGAACATTGGACTTGTGCTTTAAAAAGTGCACTGTATTCACTGAATGTGCATTGCTTTTACCTCAGATACTCTTTTTAATACAGGTTATACTCTTATTTATTAAGTCTAAGCACTGCGACTTAAGCCTTTTTCACACTGTACGATTTTGGCCACAATTTGATCATCTGAAACTAATCTTGTGAATCTTAAAAGATTCCTCAGATCCTAGGCCACAATCTGAAGTAATTGATTGTTAGTTTGACAAGAACACCGATAGCCGTGTAAGGAACTTAGCTCAGGTTTGGGGAACAAATATTCAACAATTATTAATTTGGAATCAACAGTGATTGAATACGGGCCTGAACTAGATCATCATACATAAAATTCACCCAAATAGGGATTATATAGCTCACGCGTCTGCTTCAGAGATATATAGTTAATTAACACAACGAATTGTAATTAATTAAGTATATAATTCATATGCAGGCGGGCTATATTAATTTTCAGAATACCTTAATAGAGTTACTGCAACTGTTATCCCAACCAATCAGTTCGTCCACCGAGCTGCTTGTTCGATATTCGTTTCCAATTCTCAAAAAGGTTTATCCTTAGTATCAGTTTACTAATCAAATTAGTTAACTTTATCAGTATCAGCTCGTAGCTTTAGATCGTACATTAAAGAGGCTTTGTTCCGTGACCAACAAACAGAGACAATCAAGAGTATAATTTTTTTTTTTTTTTTTTTTCCTTTATTTATTTTTAAACAGGGACAATGCAAAATATACATTAACCTTAAGAGGAGAGATGCATTTTACCAGGTTATAGCACTTGTGCTAATTTTCACCTGTAGTCCCTGGGCAGGCTGATGTCAACAGATACACTTATTAATAAAATCATTCCTCTCAAAAACAGCACAAAAAAACACAATAAAAGAAGAAGAAAAAGAGTCACACCCTTCATTCATTCTTCAACATTCATTTACAAATACCCTCTCACATACACGTCAATTACAATACATTATGCAAGCATGTTTGTTTTAAAAGAAGCCATTTTTTGGCCCGGTCTGAAAAAGTGCTAAAATGTACACATGTGGTCAGCTCCGTTGGCAACTGATTCCATTGTCTGATGGCCACACATGAGAAAGCTGAGCTGCCGAATGCTGTTTTACACTGAGGAATCCTACACTCGCCCCGGACAGTGGATCGAGTGACTCTAGTTGCAATTTCTGAGCTCAGTGAAATAAACCTTTTTAACGGAGGGCCTGCAGTACCATTTATTATCTTAAACAAAAGACAGATATTTGAATATATGACTGTATTTTCAAAACTTAAAATACTATGTTTTTTAAGAATATGACAATGATGAAACAACCTAGATTTCTTGTCATGAATCTTAAGAGATCTTTTGTACAATGATTCCAGGGACCTTAGTGCTGTTTTACATGCTTGTGACCAACTCGTCATGCAGTATCGAAAGTGCGGAATTATCATCGCATTCAGATATAAATTAGATGCATCTATGGTCAAAGAGTTCCTAATATATCTAAAATGTGCTATGTTCATTTTCAACGTGTTGGTTATCTTTTTAATATGTTTTTTAAAATTTAAATTTGGGTCAAGAATGACTCCTAAATATTTAATTTGGTCAACCCTTGAAATTTCCTGACCCTCAATAATAATTTTTGGTTCAGTTTTACATAGCGAGGACTTGCGGCGGTTTGTGAAAAACATAGAAACTGTTTTGTCAACATTCAAAGTTAAGTGAGAGTTTTTTAGCCAAATGGAGATATTTTTCATTTCCTCAGTTAACTTTCGAGCAACATCCATAACAGTTTTGCCATGAATATACACCACTGTGTCATCAGCATACATTATCATTTTAGCATTAATACACACAGACGGAAAATCATTAATATAAAGAGAAAACAACAAGGGCCCTAATATAGAGCCCTGAGGCACACCCATAGTGCATGCTTGTAAGGGAGATGATACATTATTTATTGATACACACTGTTGCCTTGCACTAAGAAAAGATTTAATCCAATTTATTGTACTTATACTAATAGAGAAATGTGTTAATTTATCCATTAGTAGTTCATGGTTTACTGTATCGAAAGCCCTACGCAAGTCAAGAAAGATCGCCCCTACAACACCTCCACTATCCAAACTTGATTTTATTTCTTCTATTAAGTAGCAACATGCTGTCTCCGTTGAGTATCGTTTTCTGAAACCAAACTGGAGAGGATGTAATGCAGTATTGCAATCAAGATGTTCCACTAACTGTGCTGCAACTACTTTTTCAAAGACTTTGGAGATAGTAGGAAGAATGCTTATAGGTCGATAGTTAGAGACCTGGAGCTTGTCTCCTGACTTGTGTATAGGCTTTACTATAGCTGTTTTCAAAGATGTGGGGAAGATACTTTCATTTATAGACTGATTTATAACTTTAGTTAACACTGGAGTTAAAATTTCCTTGTGCTCTTTTAAAAACACAGAATCAATGGAAAAAATGTCTTTAGATAATGGGTTTAATAAAAAGGAACTAGACAATATAACTACATTTAAAATGAATATATCGAACAATAAAAACAAAAACAGTAAGAAAGAAAAGTAGAAGACAGGAAAACAAAGATTGTTACCACAGTTGAACCTTAAGAACCAACAAGGAAAATACACACTTTAACGCGCTGGAATCTGGATTGAATTATACTTGCACTGGACCTTTATGTCGCTGGACAAGCCGGCGTGTGTGGGTGTGGATGTCCTCGTAGTTGGTGAGCTGGAAGCGTCCTTTCGGTGTTTCGAGGGCGTGTTTTGCTCGCGGGAAATTCGAAAGTCTTAAAGGTAAGCTGTGGAGGAGTCCTTTCACCCGGAGGATATAGGACTTCTATCAAAACGTAAAATGCTGTGTTCGGTCTGCCGACAAGAACTGAGCATCAAATAAAAGACTGAGTTAAACGTAAAATAAAACCGAAGATAAAATAAGGCGACTAGGTCGCAGGACATACACAGGAAGAGTAGCACGAAGAAGAGAGAGAGTTGAGCCGTGTCGCGGTCTTTTAAAATGAAACTAAACGCCCCTTTCTGTGGAAGCACAGTCCAATAGCAACTCACAGATTTTTGGCGCCCGATATTCCCTTTGTCCTAATCTGATGACCTCATTCGCGTGTTTTATGAGGACGAGCGTTTGGCCTTTCACTTACAAAGATGGGAAAAACATAGTAGAATTTTTTTTTCATTAACTTCTTACGTATATTTGGCTCGAGCAAGTTGAGCGATTTCGTTTAATACCAATCACTCCGTGGTTGTTACGCATACAAGGATATATATAAACTCTTAGACCTTTATAGAAGTCCGCAAGGTTCAACTACATAACTAACAGTCCTAGATAGACAGGATACAGTATAAACTTCAAACATACAGGAATACATCATGTTTACATTTCATAATCACTCATTTCTGGGTTTTAATGTTATAGATGCATATATGTGTGTGTGTGTGTGTGTGTGTGTGTGTGTGTGTGTGTGTGTGTGTGTGTGTGTGTGTGTGTGTGTGTGTGTGTGTGTGTGTGTGTGTTGTCCATTTGCGCATCTGGCATTCCTTCCTCGCTGGGGGGGGGGGGGTTTGGAGATAACGGTCTTCTTGGATGTTGGCTCGCGAACAAATCAGGATCGCGCGAGGATCTCTGTGGGGACTCATTACGCTGTAAAGGTGTCACAAACTAATCTACCCTCCGGACTGGCTGGCGCTAACGGAAGATTTAGAATTGGAAGAGTCATAGGTTGGGGCTTTAGAAACCCTTGTTAACGTGTGTTTATTGTGTTAAGGAATGCGGACTTCATGATTCTGCGCGCATACTTTACAGTCCCCCTTTTCGTCGGATGACGTCTCTGTGGAGACATCATCGGACGACGATCATCACAATGGTGGATGGGAGGTGAATCATGAGGGTTTTGTAGCAGGTGGTTATTGAGGCTGAGGGCTCAGCTCGATGAGATTCAAAGCGGTCTCTGGTGTGATCCCCTCTTTCCGGGGGTTCCGTCGGAAACCTCCAGACACGGCTTTCGTGAGCTTGGCTGTCGATGTTCGCATCTCGTTGAGCCTCCTATACAGGATGAAGGCCAAGCCTAGTGACCGGATGTGGCTGACTACCATAGAGATACACAGCGCGGTGTCGGCTGCGGTCCAGGCTTGGACAACAGGTGAGGTAGTCAGGATGGGCAGTCGAGACAGCGCTTGGAGGGCGGTATCGATGGGGGCAATGTCAATTAGCTGGGATCCCCCTTCTTCAATCCCCAATTTCAGTTCTGGATCCAGGGTGAAGTTACGGTTCTTGAAAAAGGAGGGGATTTCCAGTTCTGATTCGTACTCGTTGCTTGGAAGATGGTACAAAGCTAGATCATCTAGGTGGAGGATGGCACCTTTTGGTACCTGAATCCACATGCTCTGGTCGAGCAGGGTGACACGGGTGGCAGTGTCGTGCTGGTCGTAGGTGAGAGTAGCCGTGCGCACTGGAGTGTTAACGAGCCATCTGTCACCTACAATTTCTGCTCGCATCTCTGTGACTTGAGTGCGAGACTTGGCTTCGGCAGGACACCGAGTGTCGCTGGCCATGGGTTGCAATCCGCATATTCCATCAGTGTTGTCTCTGAGGAAGGGTTTGCTAGGGCAGAGATAATGAATGTCTTTAGTCAACGTGCACATGTGCAGGTTCGGGGCCAGGTACAGCTGTGGGTCAATGTCGTGATAGGCCACTACGTCGGGAGTGCGGATCTTGACGTGGGTGTTATCTTTCCAAAACCCGACATTGACAATGTCCTTGAGTCTGTAAATTCGGCTTGACTCTATGATGGGTAGGTTCAGGAGAAAACCCACTTCCCTTTGCTCGGGGTCGACGTAGAGTGGGATGGCGCTGCCCAGAGAGTAGGCGAGGTGTATTTGTAGAGGGTCAGTTGGCGTGGTGACGGCGGAAGCCAGCACCGTTTGGACAAGGCTTAAGGGTATCAGGTACGGTGGAATCCTTCCCATGGCTAGGCTGTCAATGGAGGAGCTCACCTCCCGCAGCATGTCCGCCATCAGGGCTGTGACCAGCTGAGTTTGAGCAAAGTCATTCTGGAAAACCGTAAACAGCTGTTTCATGGAGTTCACGGTCTGGTTCAGCAGGACGCTGTGAGTGTTGAGAACCACCACAGTTCCCCTAAAAGTCTTGCCGATGGTCTGAAGGGAGGCACTTTGTGTGTTGAGTTGCTCCTTTATCTGTGGGATTTCAGTCCGAATTTCGGCCACGTGCCGTCTCACGGTGGCTAAGTTCACTGAGTTGACACTAGACATACCGATGTTAAACAGAGTTCCGACGGCAACGGCGGCTCCGAGCAAAGCTCCAAGGAACCGTTTGGAGCGGCGGTTGTGTCCACTTAGCTCCGCTTGTGTGACAGTCATTTTCTCAAGTTGGTTGAGCATGTGCCTGACATCGGCCTCAGCGTGAGTGAGGGAGTCCTCTGTCCATCGGGCACCGGCCCAACTGTATTGGGCTACTGCGCTGGGGTAATGTGCTCTGTAAACATTACGCGGGTCTAGTCGAACATATACTTTCTGGGTGTGGGTCCGGCAGTTGGTGATCAGGAGTCCCGGTTGTTCCTTCAGGACGATGCCTGATGCCAGACCTGGTGAGATGATCTCCGATTGCGGCTGGCCTCTGGTCGACTGAAGGCACAGGATGGCAAACCACAGCAGCATCCTGGTGAGAGCAAAAAGGGTAGAGGGGGAGAGAAAGGGGGAGAGAGAGAGGGAGTAGGTCAGCGAGGGTTGTCCTTGGTTGGGCAGGGCAGTCTTTTCGCTCCTAGGACGGTAATCAGGTTAGTTTGCATTGGCCCCTCCCCGCATTTCCCTGCCCGCAGCCACATGTCTTTTAATTTGATTGCGGTGGACCCATTTGAAAACTGGATCTTTCTGTCCCCGGCTTAGTTGGATTCGGTACGCCACCGGGGAGAGTTTGTCAACGATCTCATGAGGTCCTGTCCAGTGGGGCAGGAATTTCTTTGACAGCCGATGGGAGGCTGTGTGGGATGGTTGTGTGAAGCTATAATACCAGACCCTGTCGCCCACGTCCAGTTCCTTGTGTGACGCTTTCTGGTCATAGTATGCTTTCTGGCCTTCGGCACTCTTTTGAAGCTGTTGTTGGGCGAAGGCAAAGGTTGCTTTCAGGTGCTGGTGTAGCTCGTCGAGGTACTGGTGAGTGGTGCAGGCTGTAACTAGGTTGGAGTCTCCTGGCTGATACAGCAGATGCAGTGGCAGTGTCATTTGCCGCCCAGTCATTAGTTCGAAGGGAGACACGTGAGTTGAGTCCTGCGGGGTGGCTCTGAGGGCCTAACACCAGCGGGAATTTCACATCCCAGTCTTTCTGGTAGGCAGACACATACTTTTTCAGCATACTGACCACGGTCCGGTTTGAACGTTCCACTTGGCCAGATGAGATCGGATGATGGCTGACGTGTAGTTGAACTTGAACTCCCAGGAGTTTCCAGATCTGCTGCATAATCTCAGCTGTGAAGTGAGTGCCTCTATCTGAGTTGACTCTCAGTGGCAGTCCGAACCTGGAGAAGATGTGGTTCATCAGGAGGTATGCCGTGGTCTGGGCAGTGTCGTTGGGTGCTGGAAGGCACTCTACCCACTTTGTGAACTGGCACACAACCGTGAGGAAGTATTTGTTGCCCCTCGTCGACCTGGGCAGAGGTCCTACCCAGTCGATTTGGAGGTCTGACCATGGGAATGTGAGTCTTCTGCGTTGCAGTGGAGCTATGTGGTTTGGGTTTGCCGGTTGAAACTGGCAGCAGACCAGGCACTCTCTGACATATTCTGCCACATGTTCCTGCATGCAGGGCCAGTATGCCACTTGCTTCAGTGTCTTATAAGTGGCTCTGATGCCGTGGTGTCCGGCACATGGCGCGTCGTGGGCATACATTAGCATGACCCCCCTTAGGCATTGTGGCACCACAAGCCTTGGCGCTGTGATGCCATCAGGTGCATACCACAGAATGTTGTCGATCACACGCAGCATGTGCTTGATGTCATGCAGTCGTCTTAGGCACGGGTTGTCAGTGAGGTCAGACGGTGTGATTGGGTGGTTGGAGGGGTCTGAGAGGTGGTTTAGCAAGGTCTTTATAGATGTGTCAGAGGTTTGCATGTCGGCTATGTCGTTGTTTGAAATCTGCGGAGCCAGCGTTAGAGGCTGAGAGGTGGGCACTGCTGCAGGGAATGTTCTTTTGCTGCGGGTTAGCACTGCTACGTTAGAGGTAGGTGGGTGGATTGGAGGTGACCACAGATTACCGCGTAGTGCGCCAGTCTTGGCGAGGGCATCGGTTTTATCATTCAAGTCTTTGTCAAGGCCTGGTTGCCTCGAGTGTCCTTTCACCTTTTTCCAGTAGACAATCATGTTGTGTGTGCTTGTGATGTCATCGCATGCCTGGAACAGGTGTTGGTGTGTGACAGGCTTGTTATTTGAAGTCTTAAAGCCATTTTGTTTCCAGCCTGGAAGGTGGCATGTGAAACTGAGTCTGGCATAGTTAGAGTCTGTGCAGATAAGGAGTTCTCTGATGTTATGTGTTGATGCGATTTGCAGCGTTATGAGAATGGCTGCTACCTCAGCATGTTGTGATGACTGGGGGCCCAACTTGAAGTGTTGAGGTGGGCACGGGAAGTCATTTATCCATAGCACACCCGCTCCTGCTTGACGAATGCCCTCTTGGTTGTAGGAGCATCCATCGACATAGGCTGTGGGCATACCTTGGCACGCATTTTCTTCAAAGTACCTGTGAAAGGTCAGTTGTTGCTGTTGGGGTTCTTCTACATCCACCGTCGCAGCTGGTGTGTTATCAGCGCAGTTTTGGCAGGCTGCCAGGCCGTTGCCTAGCGCAGATTTGTGGTTCTGAGCATATCGTGCCTCGACATTGCGCCCCTGGAGGGCCATTAACCACGTGGCAATGCGTGAATTGGTGACCACGCCATCTCTGATACGTTGGCTGTTGAGGAACATGACAGGCTGGTGGCAGGTCTCTATAATAACCTTCTGGGCTCCAATGTAGTTGGAGAATCTTTGGATGGCCCATACGGTGCAGAGCAGAGCTTTTTCACAATCTGAGAATTTAGTCTCTGGTGGCAGGAGTGTCTTGCTGGCATACGCGACTACTCTTTTGTCTTGATCGTGGCGTTGGTATAGGCCAGCGCTGAGACAGTGGCTGGAGAATCCAGCTTCTAAGTAGAACTCTCTTTGTGGATCAGGGTAAGCCAGACATGGAGCTGTGCACAGCTGATGTTTCAGCTCATTCATGGCATTGTCTTGAACTTCAGTCCAGACAAATGGGCAGTCTTTTTTTAGAAGGGCTGTCAGAGGTTTTGCAATGTCTGAGTAGCTTTCGATGAACTGCCGTCAGTAATTACACACTCCAAGAAAACTTCGCAGTTCTGAGATGTTGGTGGGTGGTTTGATGTTTTGGACGGCTTGAATGCGATTGGACTGCGGTTCAATGCCCTGTGACCCAATCAGTAGGCCTACGTAGTTGACCTTGGTTCGACACCACTGTCCTTTGTGGAGAGCGATCTTGGCGCCGGCAGTTGACAATTGGTTCAAAACATAGTCTATCTCTTTTAAGTGGTCAGCCACTGTTTTGCTCTTCATTAGAACATCGTCTACGTAGATGAGGTTACCAATCATTCTGGCATCTGGGCATGCTTTGTTCAGGAAGATGTTGAACTCAGCAGGTGAGTTGGCATAGCCGAACGGACACCTGGTGAAAGTGAATTGTCTGTTGCCGAAAGTGAAAGCTAGCTTGTGCTGGTCTTCTGGGTGCACGGGTATGGTCCAGAATCCAGAGGCCACATCAAGTGTAGAGAAGATTGTGGCACCTCTGATTCTGGGTATTTCTTGCTCCAGCTGGGTCATGGGCCATCGTGATAGTGGCACCTGTTGATTCAGTTTCCTGTAGTCAATGGTGGGTCGCCACTTGCCGTTTGGTTTGATTACGGGCCAGATCGGGGCAGAATAGGTGCTGTTGCATGGACGGATGACACCTTTTTCAAGCATGGAATCGATGATCTCTTGCACCGGTTCGTGTGATGCGATGGGGATCTTGTACTGCCTGACAAAAGTGGGAGGAGCCTGAGGGTGCGTTGGGATGCGCACGGTGTGGAGTTTGGTGAGACCACAATCTAAAGAGTCTTTGGCAAAGGATGCTTTGAACTTGTAAAGGACTTGTCTGAGCCTTTGTAGATCTGCATCATCTTTAATTGCATCAGCGTCTTTTAGAATTTGTTGAACTTGAGATTCAAATCCTGGGTACGGCTCCTCTGTTGGTGTGTCGTCTGTCGCGTTGGCAGGCAGATGTGAAGCAGTTTCATCAGTCTCACAGGCGGGCTGTTTGGAGATGGTGTATACTGCAAGGTGTTGGTCATCTGTCAGTTCTGTTCTGCATACCTGGTCTTTGTCTTCCGGCATGACTGAGGTGATGGAGATGATCTTGAAGGGTGTTGTGAACACTGTGTTGTCTGTGTTCCCTTCGGGCATCATTGAAGATGGGATGGGCCCAATGATTGGTAATTTGAGTTCAAAATCAGGAAAGTCGTGGCTCACTAGCCATCCCACCCGATAGGCTTTTGGAATGGCAATGTCCATTGCCATGCAGTTGTTGAAAAGGATGTAGATTGCACGGGAGGACACTTCGGTGAGGGGTGTGGCCTCTAGCGTGAGTCCAAGTTCAATGCATTCGGGTGAAGGTTGAAAGAAACCCAGCGTGTGGTTTAGGGTTTGGCCACATCGCATGATGAGCCATACAGCGACCCCTTTGGTGTACGCTGGTACGACGGTTTTCTGTTCGTTGACTAAGGTGAAGACCTCTGGAATGGTCTGGCCTGACAGGAGGTTCTCAGTGTTGGTTGGAACAATGGCTGGCTGTAAAGTCAGTGGGGCCAACAACACCTCATTAATAATGTCTATATGAGCCTGGAGGCGAATCAGAAGGTCTGCACCGATGTAGACATCATGGGGCGGGTCCGGAAGGACCAGGAAGTAATGGGTCAGGCACCGGTGGTTCCATTGCAAGTTCAAAGCGCAGATGCCTTTGGCAGTCACCATGTTTGATGGGCATGAGTTCAAAGGGAAACGGGTGCGCTTGCTGGCAGACGGAAGGTCCGGTGTATGTTCAGTGAGGGCATTGAATAGTGAGACACTGATGGCTGAGTTGTCTGCCCATAGTGCAAGTATAATGTCAGTAGTGGTTACTTCATTCAACTGCAGGTCGCCTTTGACCTTGGGGCAGAAGGGCTCAGGGTCTTTGGTGAGCTGGAATGTGCAGAGTAGCGAACTTGAATCTAGCTCTGTTGCTGAGGCTGTATCTGTGCTGCAGGCTGCAAGAGTTCCCGTGACCTCTGTGACCTGGCAGTCTGGCTCAGGTGACCTGGGTGGCTGGAAGGGGAGAGGTTCCCGCACTTGAGCCCAAATCTTCAGCTGTCTGAAGTCCAGCAGGGGCTCGAAACGATCTAGCAGATCTTTGCCGATGAGGAGGGGATATGTGTCCATCGGTGATATGTACACAGGGTGCACCAGACTCATAGGACCAATTGTCAAATGAATGGGAGCTACTTGCTCAAGACGGATGTCATTTTGGCTGTATGACTGCACATTCAGCACACAATTCTGAGATTTTAGAGTTCGGTTTTGTCTCTTAGCTTCAAATCTGAGTCTTTTGAAAAGTTCAGCTGATATCAAAGTGAGGTCTGCGCCGGGGTCCACCAGGGCTTCAAGTCTCACCTCATTTTCCAAAGTGATGGCCAGGTATAGTTTGCGTGCCACGCCCTTTTCGATCAGATTACCCAGGAGTTTTGGTGTCTGGGCTTGTGTGGTGATCGATAAGCAGTTAGTGTCGGTCTCTTGTGGTTCGTTGCGGAGACACACAACCAACACAGCACTTTCTGGTATCTGAGGGGTTTGGTCACTGGTGTGACGAATTGTGTTGTCCGCTTCAGGGGGGTGCAGTTGTTAACTGCACTGAGTGGATGACGCTGTCCCTTGGTGATGTGACAGCTGGTTCTGTAGTCTGTGTCTGAAGAGCGGGGCTTTGGGTGCTTGGTTCGGTAGGAGGGTCTTCAGGAAGGGTGTTGGTTTCAGGCCTTACTGTTAGGCATGAGGAGTCTGGCCTGTCCTCTTTGTCTTCCTTGTGAGGTTTCTTCTGGATAAGTTCTTTCAGAATTTTCAGGATCTCTGCGGATTCTGACCTGGCGTCACTTTTCTTCTTTAAGGTAGACTCGGACTTGGACTTGCCTGGGGCATGCCGAGAGGTGTTCCGCTGTGGGCTGTCTGGGCTGGACGTTCTAGTTGATGGGGTTCGGCTCGGTCTGGGCCGTCGGCTGGCTTCCCACGTGGCTCCCCCCTTTTGGTTGTGGGAGGGCCGTGGGCTGCCGTAGAATCTTTCAGAGCGGCCGCCCTGGTGCTTAGGACGAGCACCGTCCCGGTTGTGCTGCCCTCTGGTGGCCTGGAACGGTCTTGACTCGTTGATAAAAGGTCTGTTGTTGTGGTGCTGCTGGGCGCCCTCTAGTGCCAGCTCGGAGCGCTGATCAGTGACAGGGCAAATGGATGGATTTTTTACAGTCTTTTCAGAAGCAATCTTTTGCTTGATAAAAGCTTTATGGGCCAAGTCTCGCAGCTGTTGGGTACTCATGCTCCGAGGACAGGCCAGGACCCCTAAGTGATGGCTCACCGTGGGATGCCGGTTACGGAGGAATAGAGTTCGGAAATTGAAATCTTCTTCCATCCCGGGTTCGTTCCGTGCACCGAAGTAGGCTCGTCGGATGCGGCTGTAGTAGGCCTGTGGCGTTTCTTGTCAGGCCTGTTTGAGGTCCATGGCAGTAATGAGTCCCTGATCAGTTTCTGGGTCAGAGAATTCCCTGATGAAAGCCTGCCGCAGCTGCTGGTAATCAGATTTGACAGTCTCTGGTTGACGATCTAGGAAGCTGCGGACGTCACGACTAGACGTAATTCTGAGCAGGTACAATCTGTCCCATGTGGTCACATTGGGAACAGTGCGCAAGTGAAAGTCTATATCTTGTAGGTAGGCATGCACGTCGTGGCCTCCTGCAGGGTTCGGAATGAACGTAGGGATGTTTCGGGCCAGCTTGTCAAGTTCTTTTGGTGCCAGGCCGTGGTCAGTGGCTGGCTGGAGAGGCCCCCCCCTCCCTTGCTGCTGACGAGGGTCCTCGTGGGCTGGCTGGTGATGTCTTGAACGGTGGGCTCTCGCCCCCCTTTCCAGCTCTGGGTTCTTGGCTGAAAAGTGTGGTTCGGTAGGTCAGGGGAAACTCAGTGGTGTGCGTTTCCTCTTTCCTTTCAGTCTGCAGTCTATAAGAGTGTTTTAACTCTCTGTGAACAATGTCAAGTTCATCTTTTAGATCCTGTCTGTGCTGGCGAAGCTCATGGATTTCAACTCGGGCCGCTTTCAAATGTTTTTCACAGGCCTTGGCCTTAGCGTCTCTTTCTTTCAGTTCAATCTTTGCTCTTTCAAGAAGAGCTTCACCTTGTTGGATTTGTCCATCGAGTTCCTCTCTGGTTTTTCTCTCCAACTTATCTCTTTGGTCTGTGTCCCGACGAAGGTCAGACAGGGCCTTTTGAAGTCTTTCCACTTCCTTTTGTAGCTCTGGGTCCGTTTCCTCTTTTTCCTTGCGCTGCTCCTCGGTCTCGAGTAGGAGCTAATCTAGCTGACTCTGGGTCTTGGCTTGGTCATTCCGGGCCTCTTCCGCTTGGAGCCTTAGCGTTGCTGCCTCCTGTTCCAGGTCGATGATGTTCCTTTCGCTGAGTCGTGCCTGGGCGACTAGGGTGTGAGCGAGGTTTCCCACGATTTTTGCCCAGTCTTTGTAGCTGTAGCTCTGGGTGGGATCGTGTGTCATCAGTTTGTCCAAGTCGCCGTCCAGCTGCTCTTGGCTCTGGGGCTCTGAGTCGCCGGCGTCCTTGGGCAGGAAAGTAGCCGTCATGGCTGTCAGCCATGCGTTGAGGTTGTCCCAGTGGGCTGCGGGACTGGAGGCACGGGACATACTGCTCACTGTAGGCGAGAGGAATACAGAACACACACACACACAAAGAGACCAATGCAAGTTCGTTCTATGGTTAATGAATTATGCTAATAAGTCTTATGCCGTCTGTGAGAATTTTAGCTAACTGATGCAGACAGTCAGGTGGGGACAATTTGTGCAGGTCAGCGCAGGGGCTAAATCAAGATTGTTGATCTATGATTTAGCTTTCTCCTTGGTGTCTCTCAAAGGTTCTGTGTCTAGATGAACTGAAAGGAACAAATCACAGCAGAACGAGAAAAATAGTGAGATAGACAGATGAAATAAAATAACAAGAAGAGAAATTAAATAGGTCTATAATGACATGGAACAGATGATATCGCACAAAGTGTTACAGGGGATAAGGAGGCCTGAGCCTGCTGCTAGGGTTTAAGATAGGGCCAACAGGTGAGTGGGGGCTATCGGGGTAGAAACCCTAGGACGATGGTGTGGCTTGGAGAAAAGATGGGTCAAACACTTAAACTATCCAGGAGATATCTAGTATTCTGTGGCTTATAGTAAGCGGAATGGGTTTTACTAAATTTAGTTTACCTGCGGCGAATTGAGGCCGCTCGGGTGGGACCCCGTGGCTCAGTCACCCCTCCGACGGTTCCCAACACTTGACCGCCGTGTTCTCGGGCAACTCCGTTGTCTCCCTGTACCCCGCTGCGCCCCCTCAAACAACCTGACTTTAAACACAACCGGCACCTCGAAGTGGTCAACCGCCAGACGGCACGGCAAAGTGGATTTTCCCTAGAACCCTCAAAAAGAGTGGCCCCTCTTTAGGCCCCGGTTTAGGTAATTATTCCAAAATTGCCTTGTGTGTCGACTGACGTGGTTGACGTTACCTATTGGAGTGCCAAATTGCTGATGTCGCAGTTGCGTGCCGCAGCAATGGTAAGGGATTTGGGAGTGTCCGAAACTCACACACGGCCAGTGTCAGTACCGCTGGTCGGGTAACCTCACCTGCGGGATATCAATCAGAGAATGCCGCAACTCACCACGGTGCTCTAGTCAATGCCGCCTATAAATACACAAAGGTTAAACAAGTGAAACTTAAAGTGGACTAAGGATTTCTTGTTTAAACCAAATGGATTGATTTTTTTTTTGTTTATGTAGCAATAAGAGTCACAGGTTTTACTAAATAATAATAAACAAAGGGAAATTATGATAATGATGGTATTTTACCAAAATAACCCAACCCCTAAAAAAAACAAGAAAAAAAAAGAAGAGGAGGAAAAATAAAATAATAATATATAAAAATAAATGAATAAATAAAGAAAACCAGATGGAACACAGGAGGAGGTAGGCTGTAGTGGCGTGTTGGTGCCACCAGGGTGCGTACTTCCTCAGTGGTGGTGCACCTGACTGAACAGACAAACTTAATTCAAATTAAATTCAAAGGAGTTTAAATCAAATTTAAATTAGCATGCAAGAAGAATCAAGGAAAATCAGAATAATATCTGCTAACTAACAATGATAAAAGTAAGGTATCATTAATAATTATGAGATAATCAAAAGAGAAAAGTAGAAATAAGCCAAGCAGGATGAAAAACAGGAGGAGGCAGACCGTAGGAGTGGGTTTTCGCCACAAGGGGCGCACTTCCTTCCTGTGGTTAACCGGGGTTGACTTAGACACCTTAATTTAAACTTAGATTCAAAGTTGTTTGAACCAATCTTAAATAAGCGTGTAAAAAGGAGTTACAGATCAGAATTATATCTTGATAATAACAGATTACTGTAAGATATCAGTGATAAGAGAGAAATTAAAGGTTAAAAATGACAATGAGAACCACAAGGACAGAGGGATATAGACCAAATTCAAAACAGGAATGAAAGCAAGAAGGGTGGTAAGCAGACTTAGCAGGGTGCGCACTCCCTTCTTAAAGGGGATATCAGTGGATGAACTGAAACTTTAAGTTGAAGTTTTAATTCAAATCTTGTTTGCACCAAACTTCAAATAAATGTAACGTTACAATGTAGAGTCGAGTGTAAAGACAACAAGGTATCTAATATCCCATAATGCTAGTACAAGCGAGCTGTAAATGCAACTAACTATTGGGAACTAGACCGCACGGTTTCAAATCACAAGGAAATTAAGTTGCGGGCGAATGAATTGAGAAACGGCTGACTTATTGATAATTGTCAACACGATGGCGTACTGGTGCTCACGCAAAATGACGTCATATGGTGTGGGTTGTTCACGCTGCCAAGCACTTAAAGGTTGCCCTCCAGTGTTTGTCAGCGGAATTGCATTCGGTGTGATTTCAGTTTTGGGAGAGTTTTCACTCTTAGGCTTTCTGCACAAATCACAAAGATACAATTTCAAATCTCAGCGGATTTTCGGTGCTATATAGGTGTCCCTACTGCACAAAGGCAGGTTTTATGGGCAGGTTTGCACTACGCATAAATATGGACACAGGAATTCTACTTCTGTTGTCCGGCTCTCGTAAACATTTAATCACAATAGCACTCTGATTTAAATGTTTTAGGTTTCGATTGATTAGTTAAGTCAATATTCAACCAAGAGTTATCGTTTATCTAATGATTATAATATCAGGCCTTTTTACTATTGACGAGAGGAACTTCGCTCTGGTCAGGTTTACTCTCGCGCTGAGAGAATGTTCAATTCTAACAGGCGGTTTTGATATCAAAATTGGTAAAGAACTTCTGTCTTTACAGGAACAAATTCCAATATTATGGCCCTGAAGTTTACTTTAGTAATTCACAGCGGCAAAATAAATGTTAACATATATTTAGCCGCCGTGAATGCTGAACTGGCAATCGGCTTGTGCCTTAGTAGTTCGTTAGGGAGGTCGCGCTGCGGCGGCGCGCTCGAATACAAAGTTAACAACACAATACACAAAATTGACACTGCAATAGTTGTTCACAAACAAAGCTTAAAATGTGCCTGCATTCTCCACCAATTATGTAAGGAACTTAGCTCAGGTTTGGGGAACAAATATTCAACAATTATTAATTTGGAATCAACAGTGATTGAATACGGGCCTGAACTAGATCATCATACATAAAATTCACCCAAATAGGGATTGTATAGCTCACGCGTCTGCTTCAGAGATATATAGTTAATTAACACAATGAATTGTAATTAATTAAGTATATAATTCATATGCAGGCAGGCTATATTAATTTTCAGAATACCTTAATAGAGTTACTGCAACTGTTATCCCAACCAATCAGTTCGTCCACCGAGCTGCTTGTTCGATATTCGTTTCCAATTCTCAAAAAGGTTTATCCTTAGTATCAGTTTACTAATCAAATTAGTTAACTTTATCAGTATCAGCTCGTAGCTTTAGATCGTACATTAAAGAGGCTTTGTTCCGTGACCAACAAACAGAGACAATCAAGAGTATAATGGGTTTAATAAAAATGAACTAGACAATATAACTACATTTAAAATGAATATATCGAACAATAAAAACAAAAACAGTAAGAAAGAAAAGTAGAAGACAGGAAAACAAAGATTGTTACCACAGTTGAACCTTAAGAACCAACAAGGAAAATACACACTTTAACGCGCTGGAATCTGGATTGAATTATACTTGCACTGGACCTTTATGTCGCTGGAAAAGCCGGCGTGTGTGGGTGTGGATGTCCTCGTAGTTGGTGAGCTGGAAGCGTCCTTTCGGTGTTTCGAGGGCGTGTTTTGCTCGCGGGAAATTCGAAAGTCTTAAAGGTAAGCTGTGGAGGAGTCCTTTCACCCGGAGGATATAGGACTTCTATCAAAACGTAAAATGCTGTGTTCGGTCTGCCGACAAGAACTGAGCATCAAATAAAAGACTGAGTTAAACGTAAAATAAAACCGAAGATAAAATAAGGCGACTAGGTCGCAGGACATACACAGGAAGAGTAGCACGAAGAAGAGAGAGAGTTGAGACGTGTCGCGGTCTTTTAAAATGAAACTAAACGCCCCTTTCTGTGGAAGCACAGTCCAATAGCAACTCACAGATTTTTGGCGCCCGATATTCCCTTTGTCTTAATCTGATGACCTCATTCGCGTGTTTTATGAGGACGAGCGTTTGGCCTTTCACTTACAAAGATGGGAAAAACATAGTAGAATATTTTTTTCATTAACTTCTTACATATATTTGGCTCGAGCAAGTTGAGCGATTTCGTTTAATACCAATCCCTCCGTGTTTGTTACGCATACAAGGATATATATAAACTCTTTGACCTTTATAGAAGTCTGCAAGGTTCAACTACATAACTAACAGTTCTAGATAGACAGGATACAGTATAAACTTCAAACATACAGGAATACATCATGTTTACATTTCATAATCACTCATTTCTGGGTTTTAATGTTATAGATGCATATATGTGTGTGTGTGTGTGTGTGTGTGTGTGTGTGTGTTGTCCATTTGCGCATCTGGCATTCCTTCCTCGCTGGGGGGGGGGGGGGTTTGGAGATAACGGTCTTCTTGGATGTTGGCTCGCGAACAAATCAGGATCGCGCGAGGATCTCTGTGGGGACTCATTACGCTGTAAAGGTGTCACAAACTAATCTACCCTCCAGACTGGCTGGCGCTAACGGAAGATTTAGAATTGGAAGAGTCATAGGTTGGGGCTTTAGAAACCCTTGTTAACGTGTGTTTATTGTGTTAAGGAATGCGGACTTCATGATTCTGCGCGCATACTTTACAGCCGATTAATGACCGTTGCGGTCAAATTTTACCTCTGACATATCAGAGGATTTTAGGCACAGTCCTGTAGTGTACAATCGCTTCTCCAACGAACACTGTCAAATCAAAAACCAATAGGGGCACAGAACTTGATGATACAATTAGTGAGACAACAACAAACGGTTGCTCCACACACATCGTTTTCGTTTTTTCTAGTTGTATTTTTCAAGAAAGCCCATGAACAAAATTTTTGCAGATAGTTTTTGCTAACTAGCCACAATTAATAACCTGCTTGTAAATGCAGTTAACAGTCACTGAACGTGTCACAGATTGATGATGTAAAACTCAGGACGAGACTTCTCGTGTGCGTCTGTTTTTAATGCGTCTTGACTGCCGGACAGTCTGACATTAATGACAACTGAGATCCAACAGTGTGGCATGGCTCACAGTGAGGATCATGTTTGTACAGTCTGACAAGCAACAATCGTAAAGGACTGTTATAAACCATACAGTGTACACTCAGCTTCAGTGATGGAAGACTACTGCTTTGTGAGCTTCTGCGTAACTTAATTCTCTCATGCACTTTAGAAAACCTGCAACACATGGTGAGTGCTTGTGCAGGCATTTCTTCATTTGATTTGTGCAGCATAAACCACAATGACGGCTTGTTGTTAGATGGATAAGGTGCACATACCTGGAGAATGACTTAAAGCATTACACATTCACTGTAGAGACTCATTACAACTCTCTAGTACACAACTACACAGCAGATGATAAATCTTTGATTGAGGGCTGGTTACACAGATCCGCTTCATGCCATTTGTCATTTATTCATATAGGAAACTGCAGCCGTATGGCTTTCATGTTTGTACAAAGGAAGTCAGCCGACTTTATGGAAACAGATGTTTGCAGCGACACGCATTTCCGTGCTTCCAAACCCAATAGAGTACAAATTGTAATATAGTTTGGGCCAAATATTTGTATAAAAAACTCATGAATTTATTTGGGCATGCTAAACAGACAGTCATTTACAATATCCGATTGCAGATATTAGAGAGATTATGCAGAGAGCTGATGCTTTTTGTTCAAAGCCTGTAGACCTGATGGTTCCATTAGCGTGCAATATCGTTTCCCTCCAGTGTATGATAATTAGATTAAATGATGTTATTCATTTTCTCTACAGACATTCTTTTTGCTTGCACACAAAGTGTTTACAGCTCCTCAAGAACTAAGAAGCTTTTAAACTGTTAACATGTCACTTGTATAGTTGACGCTGCTTGCTTTCTTTGTTCAAAGACACCAGATGAAAGCACTTCTTATAGAAATACTTGATAATAATACTTTCTTTGTACTGCCCTGTCTCTAACCACACAAACAAAACACAAAAAGCACTAAAGCACAAGCAAATAACTCCAATGTGGATTGGTTGAAATTTTTATTAAAAAGAATACAGGTAGGCCTACAGTTTTAAAGAAAATGGGTAGTAAATGTCGTACTTTTTTCATAAATATTGACAGCAATATTTGTCATACAACCATTAGGCCTTGATAAACATTTAAAATATATACAAATTGTTTTTTGTTTTGAATGCACAACTTTGAATTATGTATGAAAATGTTGGTCTAAGCTTATCTGTTCAGCAGAGCATGTTCACAAGGCAAATCACTGATCATTAAATGCAAACACATAACATATTGCTTAACATGGTTTGCTGCATCAAGCTAATGAATTTAACAGAATGTTCATGGTTTTGAGAGTTTAAAAAGAGTTTGACTGATATGTACAACAAGCACTCAGACTGCACTTTGAAAATGGCCTTTGAGTAAATACAATTTTGAGAGGAGTGCTTTTTCTCTTGTTTCCTCTTAATAAACAGATGAATTTAATAAAGAAAACGTCTCGGTTACGTATGTAACCCTCGTTCCCTGAGTAGGGAACGGAGATGTTACGTCGGATGACGACGAATGGGGTTTCGCTTAGAACACCTATCGACTTCGAGTATTACAAAACGAGCCAATGCCAAAGAAATGCCATGGGTCTGCGGAATTTGCATAGCGTATCTCCGCCTTACCTCGTGGGTATAAAAGGAGGACGCCGGCAACATGCAGATATGTTTCTTCGCTGAGGAGCCAAGACTGAGCTCAGGCGATCCTCGCGGTACAGCGGAAAGTGGCAGGAAGACGTAACGTCTCCGTTCCCTACTCAGGGAACGAGGGTTACATACGTAACCGAGACGTTCCCTTTCGTTGTCACTCCGAGTTACGTCGGATGACGACGAATGGGGTTACCAGTCTAATCACGCCACCTTCTCGGCTGTCTTCCAGTGCCATGCGTAAATCTGAGATCCTTGTCGTGAGATTGGCACGGACAAAGGACTCCTATCTAGCAAAGGAATACCAGGGTACACTGGGGAGCATATCCCATAGTGTAGAGGAAATATGCAATTATTGCCAACCCAGAGGGAGGGACTTAGAAAATACACATATGACCCAAAGGGATGCATATGGAGAACACTGGGGTGTCCAGCCGCAGGTGGAATATTTCAACCCCAGGGGTGGCAAGGTGGCTTGCCAAGGGAAAGACACATGCTCAGAGAGGCTTACAGTGGAAATACACATGTGGGGGTCGCTTAGAGGAGGGACCATGCACATGGGAGGCACCTAGCCGACGCGCAGGCAATAGACACTGGCGCCGACATCAGGAGTGCTGGAGGAACTCAGGGCTTTCGGAGAAGCTCACCTGAGGAAATATCGCACGTATCCAGTCCGTGGAGTGGAATGGCGAGCAAGCGAAGACACCTGAGCGGATCCAGTACTAGCTGGTTGAAGCGAGTACATGAGAGGACACTGGCTCCACTCGCAGATTGTAGAATCTGGCGAATGTGTTAGGTGTCGCCCAGCCTGCAGCTCTTCAGATGTCTGTTAGCGAGGCGCCATGCGCTAGAGCCCAAGAGGACGCCACACTACGGTTGGAGTGGGCAGTCACACCAAGGGGGCACGGTCGACCTTGCTGCTGGTATGCCAAGGCAATGGCGTCCACTATCCAGTGAGACAACCTTTGCTTGGAAGGAGCCTTTCCCTTCAAATTCCCACCATAACAGACAAAGAGCTGGTCTGAGGTCCTGAAACATTGCGTCCTGTCTAAATAGGCGCGGAGAGCGCGTACTAGACAGAGCAGTGCAAGGATGGGTCTGCCTCCTCCAGGGGCAGCGCTTGCAGGTTCACCACCTGGTCCCGGAAGGGAGTGGTATGAACCTTGGGCATGAACGGTATGAACCCTGGTATGAACGCCCTAGCGGAAGTGATGGTATCCACGTATCCAGACCGGGGTCTCAGGATCACGTGAGAGTAAGCCGGCCCGAACTCCAGGCACGCTTTGTCAACGGAGAATGCGTGCAGGTCCCCTACCCTCTTGATGGAGGCCAGTGCAACCAGGAGCGCTGTCTTCATAGACAGGAATTTAAGCTCGACTGATTGCAGGGGCTCAAATGGAGCACTCTTCAGGGCAGTTAGAATCACTGAGAGGTCCGAAGAGGGAACGAGAGGAGGGCGAGGCGGATTTAGTCTCCTCGCCCCTCTCAGGAACCTGATAACCAGGTCGTGCTTCCCCACCGACTTACCTTCGATGAGGTCATGGTGTGCGGCAATAGCGGCAACGTAGACCTTCAGGGTGCAGGGAGACAGCCTTTCGCTCCAGCCCCTGTTGAAGGAAGGAAAGCACCACGCTGATCGACAATCTCCGGGGGTCTTCTCGGTGAGAAGAGCACCAGCTGACGAAGAGGTTCCACTTCAACGCATAGACGTGTCACGTGGACGACGCCCTAGCGGAAGTGATGGTAGCCACCACCGCTGGTGGTAGGGTACTCAAACCTGCCTCGTCCCATCGAAGAGCCACACGTGGAGGTTCCAGAGATCGGGACGAGGGTTCCATAGGTGGCCCCGTCCCTGAGGAAGAAGGTTCTTCCTCAGAGGGACCGGCCAGGGAGGTGCTGTCGCGAGGAGTACTAGTTCGGAGAACCAGGTCCGGGCGGGCCAGTACGGCGTGACCAGAATGATCTGCTCCTCGTCCTCCCTGACCTTGCGCAAGGTCTGCGCAAGAAGGCTCACTGGGGGAAACGCATACTTGCGGCCCTGCGGCCAGCTGTGTGCCAGAGCATCCGTGCCGAGCGTGCCCTCGGTCAGGGAATAAAACTGGGCGCAATGGGTCAAGTCGTGGGAGGCAAACAGATCTATCTGTGCGTCCCCGAACTGGTCCCAAATCAGCTGGACCGACTGGGGATGGAGTCGCCATTCTCCAGGGAGTGGCTGAAGCCGTGAGAGCTCGTAGGCTGCACAGTTCAGGGCTCCGGGGATATAAATGGCATGAAACGACCTCAGATGCTTCTGACTCCATATGGGGAGGTGGCGAGCGAGTTGCGACATACGGCGGGAGCGTGTGTTGGTTCTTGAGCACGGCCCGGAAGCGGCGCAAAGCAAGACGTACGGCCAGCAACTCGAGACAATTGACATGCCAGAGGCGTTGGGGTCCTGTCCAGGAGCCCGCGGCAGCACGTCCATTGCACATGGCACCCCAGCCCGTGGAGGAGGCATCTGTCGTTACAACAACATGCCGCGAAGCTCGTTCCAGGGGCACTCCAGCCCGTAGAAAACTGAGGTTCGACCACGGGGTGAAGGTCTGATGGCAGGTCGGAGTAACTGTTACTCGGAGGGTGCCGTGTTGCCATGCCCACCTCGGGACTCGGTCGCGAAGCCAAAGCTGAAGCGGTCTCATATGAAGCAATCCGAGCGGCGTTGCCGCGGCTGCAGAAGCCATATGCCCCAGGAGCCTCTGAAAAAGTTTCAGTGGAACCGCACTCTTGCCCTCGAACTGTCTCAGGCAAGTCAGCAGTGACTGCGCGCGCTCGCTCGTAAGCTGCGCGGACATGGCGACCGAGTCGATATCCATACCGAGAAAAGAGATCCTCTGCACGGGGCAAAGTTTGCTCTTCTCCCAGTTGACCCGAAGGCCCAGACGAGCTAGGTGCCGAAGCACTAGGTCCCTGTGTTCGCAAACCTGAACTCGAGAGTGAGCTATGATCAGCCAGTCGTCGATATAACTCAGGATGCGAACCCCGTGTTCCCGAAGGGGAACAAGGGCAGCCTCGACGACCTTCGTGAAGATGCGAGGAGACAGGGCTAGCCCGAAAGGGGAAACCGCGTACTGGATGCCTGCCCCTCGAAAGAAAACCGAAGGAACGGTCTGTGTCAAGGAGAATGGAGACATGAAAGTAGGCGTCCTTCAGGTCGATCGCTGCAAACCAATCCTTGGGCCGTATGCATTCGAAAATGCGTTTGAGCATCTTGAACGGCATCCTGTGAAGGGAGCGGTTCAGCACGCGCAAGTCCAGGATTGGCCGTAACCCACCGGTTTTCTTGGGGACAATGAAGTAGGGGCTGTAGAAGCCGGACCTCATCTCGGCTGGAGGGACAGTCTCGATTGCACCCTTCGCCAGCAGGGTGGCAATCTCTGCTCTCATGATGGGGGCATAGCCACCGACAAAAGTGGGGAGGAGACCGTGCGAACTGCATCGCATAGCCGAGCCTGATGGTCCGCGCGACCCAGCGGGACAGACGGGGAAGCTCTAACCAGGCTCCCAGGAACTGAACCAGCGGGATCATGCGAACCACAGGCGTCCCCCCGGAGGGGCAGCGAAGCGGAGTAACTGGCCCAGACGTGGACGGCATAGCGGCCCGATATGGGGCCACAGTTAGCAACCGCGCCCTGGCAGAGGGGGCCAGGGGAGGACCAGGCTGGTCGTCACGCGGGGGCCTGCTCTGCCAGGGGTCTGGCGACAGAGGGGGACAGGGGCGAAGCGGTCCGTGGACGGCACGCCGTGTCAACCACCTCTGGGACAGAGGGGGACGAGGAGAGCACGGCTTGTGGGAGGCGCTCTGTGACGTCCGAGAACTCTCTGTGCTCAGAGACGGGAGAGTCAGCTCTTTGGAGAATAAGGATTCTTCCCCGGCCCTCCCCCGGGGAAAGGAGTGGTCCTGCTACCTACTCCTGGAAAGAACTCCTGGAAAGAGTCCCATCTCTGAGGAGCCCATCTCAAGAGCGCTGCTTAACCTGGCGTGTAGCGGGGTGCGGGGCTGGAGAGGACTGTGGCGTCCGACCGCGGCCTCCAGAGCCGACCCGGGTGAACGGGCGGGGTGGGAGCCGCGGGGGGGCGCCCTCGGCGGTGGGCAGACCGAGGGATCTGAGCGGACGGCGGGACCGTCGGGACAGAATCAACCTCAGTCTGCTCCATCGCCGAGGAGCCCGTCTCAAGAGCGCCGCTTAACCCGGCGTGTAGCGGGGGGCGGGGCTGGAGAGGGCTGTGGCGTCCGCCCGCGGCCCCCAGAGCCGGACCGTGAACGGGCGGGGTGGGAGCCGCGGGAGGGCGCCTTCGGCGGTGGGCAGACCGAGGGATCTGAGCGGACGGCAGGGCTGTCGGGACAGAATCAACGTCAGTCTGCTCATGGGCGGCTGAGAGCTGTTGGGCAAGCCCTGAACCGCACCGCCGAAGAGGCCGACTTGGGATATGGGAATGTCGGACAGACGGGTCCGCGCGACATCCAGCACATCAGACAGGTTCAGCCACAGAATGGTGAGCATCACCTGACCCAGGGAGCGTACGGCCACTTTCGTCGCTCAGAGAGCAAGGTCAGTGGCGGCGCGCAGCTCACTGAAGAACCCTGGGTCAGTCCCGCCCTCTTGCAGGTCCATGAGCATCTGGGTCAGGTGGACCAGCAGAATGACCATGGCATGCAGTGAGGCGGCTGCCAGTCCCGTGGCGCTATAGGATCTCGCCACAAGCGTAGACGAAAAACTACAGGCCACGGGCGGGTGCTTAGGATCGCGCCGAGAAGAAGCACTCTGAGGACACATAGCATCGCAACAGAGCGTTCAGCCGGGGGGACCCCAGTGTACCCATGGGCAGCGGCCCCATCGAGGGGAGGAAAGGCGGATGAGATCAGCGAGCGGTCCCGAGAAGACAAGGAGGTCTACTTGGACTTCGAGATCTCATCATGCACGTCCGGGAAGAGAGGTATTGGGGTTTGCCGTGGACGAGGGTCGGCGGCCTTACCCAAAACCCATCGTCCCAGGAAAGCATGGTCGTCATCTCCGGATCAGACTCAGGCACAGCCGTATGCACACCGGAAGGTGGCAGCTGTGACGAGCCCTCACTTCCAGAAGACTCAAACCCACCTAGTGATGCTGCAACAGAATTGGCATCTTCCTCTGTAGCTTCAACTGAAACACGCGGGCCACAAGAGGGTAGACTCGCGGGAATCAGCAGTTCACTAGCGGGCACCGTCATTGAAGAGGGGGGCTGGGGTCGCGGACAAATAGTCGGCGCCTTGATCCAGACCGTAACCCTCAGATCACCCTGGCCACCAGCCGAAGATCGGGGGGTGGATGAGGGGACTCTCACTCTTGCGAGTTCACCGAGTCTCGACCTATTTATGACGCGATGATCACGTTCCCAGCGAGAACATGAGTCACCCACATGCGCTGTTCAAGTATATTCAAACCCCAAACACACTAGACAGCGCTCGTGCCCATCAGAGTCCGATACCAGTCCGCTGCAACCAGAAATGCACGGGCGAGCCGTCTTTAAAAAGACGTGCCGCGTGCGAGCTCTTTTATGAGAGGAGAAAAAAACTCTGCGATGTTGAAGCACATAGGGAGACACACACACACTGGCAGATCACTGCACAGATCAGCAGGCACTGTGAGCTCGCTGCAGATCGCCGTCACACCAACACCGGAGAGAGAAGCTCGTCTCGTAGAGCGAAGTCAGAGATGACTGTGGAGTGAAGAAATACTCTTGGCTCCGAAGTGAAAACATATCTGCATGTTGCCGGCGTCCTCTTTTTATACCCACGAGGTAAGGCGGAGATACGCAATGCAAATACCGCAGACCCATGGCATTTCTTCGCCATTGGCTCGTTTTGTAATACTCGAAGTCGATAGGTGTTCTAAGCAAAACCCCATTCGTCGTCATCCGACGTAACTCGGAGTGACAACGAAAGGGAACCGTATTTTCAACATTTAACTTTTTCTTGGTCTGGCAAACTTTATCTGAAAGGCTTCCCTGGTGAAAAAGAAATAGATTTTAACATACTTTTAAAAGGTGTTTTTAACCAAGGAAATAAATAACACACTTAATACTTAAAGTGTTAATTTAATGTTGTCACCGCATAGTTGCATAATGAAATAAAGCAGGATCTAGGCACAGAAGTCTTTATTAACAACAAAATCAAAATAATCAAAATACTCAGGTTTCTCAGAACTTCCAAAATGTGAACAGAACAACCAAGTAAACATTGACGATAACATACAAAGAACAACTGAAGACGAGGGCTTTATATACAGTGAAACACTAGGGACCAGGGACCAGGGACCTTAACATGAACTATTTTTCTAGTTACTAGCCACTCAGCATTTTCACTGGCCACAATTTTGACATCAATACCATGGGGAAAAACTTCCACATATATATTTTTAATATTATCTCTTACTTTGGCAGCAGTATTGGTAGGTCTTAATGTCACTTTGAGACCTGATCCATTATACTGTTACACATGTGTTTTCTTTCTCAACTGTTTACGTTCACTTAAAACATAACTGACTGTGTTTACGTGAATATTTGCCAAGACCGGCATTTTGACATTATGTTGTGTGTATTTGACTGTTGTACACTATACTTTGCTCTGGGAGAACACGAGCTCAGAACACGAGCTCAGACATTTCCAAAACAGACTAATGCAGCAGGCCAGATCTATTACTGAACTCAATGAACTATAATAGTCCCTCTTCAGAATTCTCAGAACTCAACTTTCAGGTTAAAGCACCTATTTTCCAGAGAATTTTCAGTTTTAAAAACAGTAATTTCTAAAAGAGCAACATGAGAGAATAGAGAAGTCTTTCTTTAAGAGCTCATCACAGTGAAAGGAATGCATCAGAAAGCTCAAATGGGACCCTATTTTTAAAATATTCTACTATAAACGCATACCCATTTTGCAGTAATTATTTTGACTTATTAATTAGCTTAAAATAATTTAGCAACCAAATATAAAGTAGGAAGAGGTCCTCTACATTTTTGTTAAACTTAAATCGTTTTTTAAATTGGCAGGGCTGGGATAATTACAACACTATTTATTTTTTGTTCATTTACTCAGGAAATGCTTTGCCCTGTAGGGGGAAAAACATAGTCTAGGGCAGCCGACGAACAAGGAACAACGTGGGCAGGAGCTGGCAGGACTAAAAAGAACAGGACAGACAGACGGACAGGCAGACAGGCAGACAGACAGGCAGACAGGCAGACAGGCAGACAGACAGGCAGACAGGCAGACAGGCAGACAGGCAGACAGACAGACAGACAGACAGACAGACAGACAGACAAACAGGGTTGACAAATTACAATGATCAAGCACAAGACAGAGCACAAAGTTAAATAAATAGGGAAGGAAATGAGGAGGATAATGAGGGAAGGCAGGTGGAGTAAATTAACTTAACAAGGGGGCGGGGCCAAGATAAGAGACTGATACTGCGTCTCAATTCGCCTAATTATACTATGCCCATAAGAGTACTCTTTTTGTGAAGAAAAAGTAAATTCTTTTGAGTGTGTAAGAGTAGACAAGCTTAGGGACATACTATCACGCCATAAAATAGCATCTTTAACGGTTGCTCTCTGTCGTTTAGTTACACGCAGTCGCGGGTCTTTCATGCGGAGACTCTCCTCATATTCATGAATAACAATGCATTTAAAAGTTAATGGCCGAATAACGGATCTTTATAAAATTCATGTTGTTGTTGCAGATGAAATATAACTCATTACATAATTATTATTTTATCAGCTTAAATGTTGATTATTAGTCACTCAAACCCCTTTATCCAAATCTCTCTGCGCTTATCCGCCATGTTTTGTAGTTTTCTGAACACTTTTTACTATTGTTTGTAGTTCTGAACTGGATCCTCCTCCAAAGTGCAATGGGTTGTGGGCAATACTAGCTGTTAAAGTGAGCCCGGATTCAGACTTTCGAAAATCCACTGGAAATAGTAAACCACATGGCATACTCCTTTCATTATGCTTTGGGACACACTTATTTTAATCTCACATATTGTTTAGTATGGATAGTATGGACATTGAGACGGAGGGTGACAGAAGTCGCATACTCTCTTGAGTAAGTATTTGAGTAAGTTGGCTACTTGCTTTGCGACTGCTAAAAATTTAAGTTCTAGATAATTAGGGTGACCAGATTTCTAGGAGTGGAATACGGGACAGATACAGAACGCATGCGTATAGAGGGAATGCACGTGACGTCACCGTTGGCCGGAGTGACTGCAGTTACGCCCACAAGTGGCAAAAAGACTGAGCGGCAGCATTGGTTTTCAGCGTGAATGCTGCGGAAAAACACACAAAACGCGTCTAAAACGGGAAAGAGCTTTGAGACTGACTGTACAACTAGATTTGACAAGAAATATGAGGAATATTTTTACAGACTACCTAAAGCTACAGAACAGAGAAGCAAATAGATCGCTACAATTCATAGAAACAACTGGACTCCAGGCAGCGAAAGGTGGATTTTCAGTTATCCTTTTTGTGTCAATATGCTGAATTTAGTGGTAAAATCATTCTCTATATATTGTATTGTTATATATTGCAGTGACAACTCATCAATCAAATATTTACCACTGTATATTCTGTATAATTTGACATTTTTAAATAAACACTGACAAAAAACTATACAAGTTTTAAGTCTCTAGACGATATGATGATATATATAACATTGATAAGTGATCACCTGGATTTAGACCTGCCTATTTTGTATTTATATAAAGCATTCACAGGCAAATTTGCTGTATGTATTTCCCTGGTGTCGAAATCAGGCACATATTAATGTCAGGAAACACGATTCCTGGCTGCATGTTAATATCCATGTATCACTGGATCTTTAGTAAGTTGTAAGTAACACTATATTGAGTCCAATCTTTAGTTTAAACTGATAATCATTTGTTTTACTTGCGTTTTCGCAGTTTCCCCTATTAAATCCAGTCACGCAGCTGCTCTTCTGCCACTCAGTCCGGGTGAGGGGGCGTGTTCCGGCGGGAAAGTGACGTTAATGCATTCCCTCTATTAATGCGTCTTACATGCGCTTCATTAGGCACACTAGCACACACACACAAGGTCTCTCCCTCTCTGTCATGCGCGCGCTACACGGTTTGAACGTAACATATATATTCACTTAGCCTTTCAGAAACGAAACCTATTATATATAAAAAAAAATATATCGATTAACGATGAAATAAGGGACAAAACATGATTTTTTCAGAATAAGTCGGGACACTAAAATTAGAGTGGAAATACGGGGCTGTCCCGGGAAAAACGGGACGTCTGGTCACCCTATAGATAATGCAATCCATACGTACTACATTCGCCATGTTGTCATTATCACGTGACCTACCAGCATCAGATAGGTCCTCTCCTGTGGCCTCATGGTATAGTAAAGTGTCCATTGTATTCACTCTTCAAAATGTCATCTAGGTACTTTTTGCTCTGTGAATTCATACATACTACTCTTCACCAACTGTTTTTATAGAGGGGAAGTGTGCAATGTCAGATGCAGCCCACATGACACACAGACTGCATCCGAAAGCTTAGGTAGCTGAATTGTTGCCTCGCTGGCCTATCACGCAATGACTTTGCAGGCAGTGTTTGCGCAAAAAGCTTTCCTCCAGAAAATGGTTTGATGATCTACAACAAAATAGAGAGAGATAAGCAAATATTTCATTACTACAATACAAATATCTCACTAGAAATTATATTATATCAAAAGTGGAAAAAGTTGGTCAAAGGTGGCATGGCAGCGCACAGCAGGAGCAGAAGCAACATTTTCATGATTGTTTTGGTGCAGATACCTTTTTTTTTTTTTGCTGTGCTGCTCACACTGCATTTAAGCCACAGTGCATTGGTTCATTGCTCAAAATGATAAATTACATGAAAATAACGGAAACGCTTCATTTTACAGTACAGCACTTACAATGTACTTATCTAGAATGTACTGGGTAATATAAGGTAAGTACATGGGTTAAGGGTAGGTTTAGGGGTAGGGTCAGGGTTAGTACATAAGCGTTACCAAAATAACATCAGGCATATAGGACTCCTGAAAAAGGTGCCGCAATGGACGATACTTGTCTTATTAATGAGGTCGAAAAACCCAAAGTTCTTTATGCATAAGCATGAGTTGCTTCAAGCCATTTTTGTGCATGTAGTATTTGTAGTACACAAGCCCTGTTTCAGCTGCATGCTACAAATGCTGCCAGTATGAAAGCAATGGGGATGTCCTTCTTCCGTGAACACATGAGTTTTAGGATCCTGTCACTAAACTAAGAACCGGATCAACCTAAGTGACGGGACCCTGACACTAAATCCTATGTTGTAGGCCTCTAATTCTTAATAAGAAAAATTAATGTTTTCAGTTCAATCCGAGATACTTTTAATTGCACAACAACATCACTGAAATAGAGTAATTTAAATTTACTTGTTATAACAGTTATGGTAAATGAATGCTGGGTTGCCCTCTATGTCAATTCTTCACAAGACTTCTTGTATTTTAAGGCCTAGAGGAAGATGTTACATTATACAGATATGAACATCACAGCTATATTGTAATATGTAGCTATATATAATATATACATATGGATAAGCATATTATAATATATCATAAGGTTTGTCAAAAACACTTATATCCACTAATTATGTTACTCTGGGAGGAGATTGAATACATGCATTTACAGTATGTAATATGGCTCTATTATGTCATCACTGATGTTACATTGATCCCACAGATCTGTCTCACAGATCCATCTGGATGTCATGTTTTTCATGGCTTTAAAGATAAGCCATTTGAAATATATACCCATGACCTGTACCCATGACATCAAAAATATCAGTTGTTTTTTTTGTCTTAGTTTCATTGTCATGGACTTAGTTTGTTGATTAATATTGAGTTGATTGTGTCATTCTGTTCAGGTATGCTTCGTTAATTACCTTGTTTGCTCTGTGTATTTAAGTTCCCAATTTTTTCAGTTCAGTTTGTCTAGTCTCGTTAGTACATGTGTGGATGTTATCCTTGAGTTTGGATTGCCGAAGTTTTATAGTAAAGCCGTGTGAACCATCACCATCATCATCATCATCATCATCATCATCATCATCATCATCATCATCATCATCATCATCATCTCTGTGCCTTTGTCTACCACGAGTTGTGACATGACCTTCTGGGTTCAGGTTTTGCAAGCATCTTTCACACTAGAATGAAAGAATAGTCTTTTTGGAAGCAGACATAAGTCATAAGTTGTAGTTGCTCAATACTAATCCTCAAGAAAACTCTCAGCTATGACAGTTATATCCCAAAACACCTACAACTCCATCAGAATTAGCGGGTTATTGCTTAATTTAGAGACAATATATGGGAAAAAAAATAAAACACTGTAGTGCCAAAACTCGAGTTACTCAGCGTGGAAGCAGAACATGAGATTTACGTATTCTGTTCAGCAGATGCACACACAGAGCATAAAATGACAAAATGTGAAATGCTTCCTGTGCGATTAAGTGGTTTATTCTGGCTTTCCTGCTGAGAAATGAGTCATACAAGCATTTGATGCACTGTCAGAGAGAAGAGTTATGGCTCTGATAGACCGTCACAAAGTGTATTCTTCATTTCAATAGAGCATTTTATGTGTGTATATATATATATATATATATACTATATAGTGCTGGTCAGAATTAATGGCACCCCTGGTAAATATGATAAAAAAAATGCCTGTAAAAAATAAATCTGCATTGTTTATCCTTTTATCTTTCATTTACAAAAATGGCAAAAACCTAACCTTTCATTAAAGCAATATAATTGAACGTGGGGTGGATAACATTATGAAATAAATGTTTTCATACAAAACACATTGGCTCAATTATTGTCACCCCTAGTTCCCTTTCGTTGTCACTCCGAGTTACGTCGGATGACGACGAATGGGGTTTCGCTTAGAAAGCCTATCAACTTCGAGTATTACAAAACGAGCCAATGGCAAAGAAATGCCATGGGTCTGCGGAATTTGCATGGCGTAACTCCGCCCCACCTCGTGGGTATAAAAGGAGGAAGCCGGCAGCAAGCAGATATGTTTTCGCTTCGGAGCCAAGTGTATTCTTCTCTCCACAAGCCATCTCTGAATTGTCAGCTTTACAAACGAGTACCTCGAGTGTTGGTGTGACGGCGATCTACGGCGAGAGCGTGCTTCCTGCTGATCTGTTGCAGTGGTCTGCCAGTCGGTGCGTTTCTCCCCGGGTGCTTCAACACTTGAGTTTTCTCTCACTAAAAGAGCTTACACGTGGCACGTCTTTTTAAAGATGTCTCGCCCGTGTACTTCTGGTTGCGGCAGATTGGTATCGGACTCTGATGGGCACGAGCGTTGCATAGTATGTTTGGGCATTGATCATGCTAGAGCAGCACTCGTGGATGACTCATGTTCTCTCTGTGGGAACATGACCATCGCGTCATTACGGTCGAGACTCGGTGAACTCGCAAGAGTGAGAGTCCCCTCATCCACCCCCCGTCCTGCGGCTGGTGGCCAGGGTGATCTGAGGGTTACGGTCTGGAACAAGGCGCCGACTATGTGTCCGCGACCCCAGCCCCCCTCTTCAATGACGGTGCCCGCTAGTGAACTGCTGATTCCCGCGGGTCTACCCTCTGGTGGCCCGCGTGCTTCAGTTGAAGCTACAGAGGAAGATGCCATGTCTGTTGCAGCATCACTAGGCGGGTTTGACTCTTCTGGAAGTGAGGGCTCGTCACAGCTGCCACCTTCCGGTGTGCATACGGCTGTGCTCGAGTCTGATCCGGAGATGACGGCCATGCTTTCCCGGGCAGCCGCGAGCATCGGACTTGAGTGGAGGCCTCCACCCTGTCCTGAGCGCTCGCGGCTGGACGATTGGTTTTTGGGTAAGGCCGCCGACCCTCGTCCTCGGCAAACCCCAATACCTTTCTTCCCGGATGTGCATGATGAGATCTCGAAGTCCTGGAAGACCCCCCTGTCTTCTCGGGACCGCTCGCTGGTCTCATCCGCCTTTCCTCCCCTCGATGAGGCAGCTGCCCGTGGGTACACTGGGCTTCCCCCGGTTGAACGCTCTGTTGCCATGCAACTATGTCCTCAGAGTGCTTCTTCTCGGGGCGAGCCTAAGCACCCATCCAAAGCCTGTAGATTTTCGTCGACCCTGGTGGCGAAGTCTTACAGAGCGGCGGGACAGGCGGCTGCTTCACTGCATGCTATGGCCACTCTGCAGGTCTACCAGGCCCAGATGCTCAGAGACATGCACGAGGGTAGGACAAACCCAGGGCTCTTTGATGAGCTGCGCGCCGCGACCGACCTTGCTCTCCGGGCGACGAAGGTTACCGCGCGCTCCCTGGGTTTGGTGATGTCCACAGCTGTGGTCCAGGAGCGACATCTGTGGCTGAACCTCGCTGACATGCGGGACGCTGAGCGGACCCGTCTGCTTAACGCCCCCTTGTCCCAGGCCGGCCTCTTCGGCGGTGCAGTTGAAGACTTTGCCCAACAGTTTTCAACTGCCCAGAAACAGACCGAGGCCATCAGACACATTCTGCCCCGCCGGCCCGCTGCTGCCTCCACCTTGCCGGCCGGGCAGACGCCTCGACCTGTTTCCGCCGAGGGCGCCCTCCTGCGGCTCCCGCCCCTTCCGCCCGGACCACGCAGCAGCCTCCACCCAGGGCCGGTCGCGGAGGAAGCCGTAAGAAGGCGCCACAGCCCTCTCCTGCCCCGCCCCCCACTAAACGCCGGGCCAAGCGGCGCTCCTGAGACGGGCTGCTCAGGGATGATGATTGTTTCACAGGAGGTGGTAGCAGGACCACTCCTTCCCCCGGTGGAGGGCCGGGGGAGAATCTTTTGTTCTCCACTCCCCGCTGCTCACCCACGGGTGGGCAGCACCCTAATGTGGTTAAAGTCAGAAACAATCCCCTCTTCCCTGAGCTCACAGAGTTCTCGGGCGACACAGAGCGCCGCCCACAAGCCGTGCTCTCCTCACCCCCCTCTGTCCCAGAGGCGGTTGACACGGCGTGCCGTCCACGGACCGCTTCGCCCCTGTCCCCCTCTGTCGCCAGACCCCTGGCAGAGCAGGCCCCCGCGGGATGACCAGCCTGGTCCTCCCCTGGCCCCCTCTGCCAGGGCGCGGTTGCTAACTGTGCCCCCTCTCCGGGCCGCTATGCCGTCCACATCTGGGCCAGTTACTCCGCTTCGCTGCCCCTCCGGGGGGACGCCTGTGGCTCGCATGATCCCGTTGGTTCAGTTCCTGGGAGCCTGGCTAGAGCTTCCCCGTCTGTCCCACTGGATCGCGCGTACCGTCAGGCTCGGCTATGCGATTCAGTTCGCACGGTCTCCTCCCCGCTTCAGGGGAGTCCGCTCCACTTTGGTCGGTGGCAATGCCCCTATCATGAGAGCAGAGATTGCCACCCTGCTGGCGAAGGGTGCAATCGAGACTGTCCCTCCAGCCGAGATGAGGTCCGGCTTCTACAGCCCCTACTTCATTGTCCCCAAGAAAACCGGTGGGTTACGGCCAATCCTGGACTTGCGCGTGCTGAACCGCTCCCTTCACCGGATGCCGTTCAAGATGCTCACCGCCAAACGCGTTTTCGAATGCATACGGCCCCAGGATTGGTTTGCAGCGATCGACCTGAAGGACGCCTACTTTCATGTCTCCATTCTTCCTCGACACAGACCGTTCCTCCGGTTTGCTTTCGAGGGGCAGGCATACCAGTACGCGGTTCTCCCTTTCGGGCTAGCCCTGTCTCCTCGCATCTTCACGAAGGTCGTCGAGGCGGCCCTTGTTCCCCTTCGAGAGCAAGGGGTTTGCATCCTGAGTTATATCGACGACTGGCTGATCCTAGCTCACTCTCGAGATCAGGTTTGCGAACACAGGGACCTTGTGCTTCGGCACCTAGCCCATCTGGGCCTTCGGGTCAACTGGGAGAAGAGCAAACTTTGCCCCGTGCAGAGGATCTCTTTTCTCGGTATGGACATCGACTCGGTCGCCATGTCCGCGCAGCTTACGAGCGAGCGCGCGCAGTCACTGCTGACTTGCCTAAGACAATTCGAGGGCAAGAGTGCGGTTCCACTGAAACTTTTTCAGAGGCTCCTGGGGCATATGGCATCTGCAGCCGCGGTCACGCCGCTCGGATTGCTTCATATGAGACCGCTTCAGCTTTGGCTTCGCGACCTTGTCCCGAGGTGGGCATGGCAACACGGCATGTTCCGAGTACCAGTTACTCCGACCTGCCGTCAGTTCTTCACCCCGTGGACGAACCTCGATTTTCTCAGGGCCGGTGTCCCCCTGGCACAAGCTTCCCGGCATGTTGTTGTCTCAACAGATGCCTCCACCACGGGCTGGGGCGCCATGTGCAATGGACATGCTGCTGCGGGCTCCTGGACAGGACCCCAGCGGCTGTGGCATGTCAATTGCCTCGAGTTGTTGGCAGTACGCCTTGCCCTGCACCGCTTCCGGGCGTTGCTCAGGGGTCAACACGTACTAGTCCGCTCAGACAATACCGCCACTGTAGCGTACATCAACCATCAAGGTGGTCTACGCTCCCGCCGTATGTCACAACTCGCTCGCCACCTCCTCCTATGGAGTCAGAAGCATCTGAGGTCGCTTCGAGCCATCTTCATTCCCGGAGCGCTGAACTGTGCAGCCGACGAGCTCTCACGGCTTCAGCCCCTCCCTGGAGAATGGCGACTCCATCCCCAGTCGGTTCAGCTGATTTGGGACCAGTTCGGGGACGCGCAGATAGATCTGTTTGCCTCTCACGACTCGACCCATTGCGCCCAGTTCTATTCCCTGACCGAGGGCACGCTCGGCACGGATGCTCTGGCGCACAGCTGGCCGCAGGGCCGCAAGTATGCGTTTCCCCCAGTGAGCCTTCTTGCGCACACTTTGCGCAAGGTCAGGGAGGACGAGGAGCAGGTCATTCTGGTTGCCCCTTACTGGCCCAACCGGACCTGGTTCCCCGAACTAGTACTCCTCGCGACAGCACCTCCCTGGCCGATCCCTCTGAGGAAGAACCTTCTTTCTCAGGGACGGGGCACCCTTTGGCACCCTCGTCCCGATCTTTGGAACCTCCACGTGTGGCTCCTGGATGGGACGAGGCAGGTTTGAGTACCCTACCACCAGCGGTGGTGGCTACCATCACTTCCGCTAGAGCGTCGTCCACGAGACACGTCTATGCGTTGAAGTGGAACCTCTTCGTCAACTGGTGCTCTTCTCACCGAGAAGACCCCCGGAGATGCTCGATCAGTGTTTTGCTTTCCTTCCTTCAACAGGGGCTGGAGCGAAGGCTGTCTCCCTCCACCCTGAAGGTCTATGTTGCCGCCATTGCCGCACATCATGACCTCATCGAAGGTAAGTCGGTGGGGAAGCACGACCTGATCATCAGGTTCCTGAGAGGAGCGAGGAGACTAAATCCTCCTCGTCCTCCTCTCGTTCCCTCTTGGGACCTCTCAGTGGTTCTAACTGCCCTGAAGAGTGCTCCCTTTGAGCCCCTGCAATCAGTCGAGCTTAAGTTCCTGTCTATGAAGACAGCGCTCCTGGTTGCACTGGCCTCCATCAAGAGGGTTGGGGACCTGCACGCATTCTCCGTTGACGAAGCGTGCCTGGAATTTGGGCCGGCTTCCTCTCACGTGATCCTGAGACCCCGGCCTGGATATGTGCCCAAGGTTCCTACCACTCCCTTTCGGGACCAGGTGGTGAACCTGCAAGCGCTGCCCTCGGAGGAGGCAGACCCAGCCTTGGCACTGCTCTGTCCAGTACGCGCTCTCCGCGCCTATGTAGACAGAACGCAGTGTTTCAGGACCTCAGACCAGCTCTTTGTCTGTTATGGTGGGAAGCTGAAGGGAAAGGCTCTCTCCAAGCAAAGGTTGTCTCACTGGATAGTGGACACCATTGCTTTGGCTTACCAGCAGCAAGGTCGACCGTGCCCCCTTGGTGTGACTGCCCACTCCACCCGGAGTGTGGCGTCCTCTTGGGCTCTAGCGCATGGCGCCTCGCTAACAGACATCTGCAGAGCTGCAGGCTGGGCGACACCTAACACATTCGCCAGATTCTATAATCTCCAAGTGGAGCCTGTGTCCTCTCGTGTACTCGCTTCAACCAGCTAGTACCGGACCCGCTCAGGTGTCTTCGCTTGCTCGCCATTCCACTCCACGGACTGGATACGTGCGATATTTCCTCAGGTGAGCTTCTCCGAAAGCCCTGAGCTCCTCCAGCACTCCTGACGTCGGCGCCAGTGTCTATTGCCTGTGCGTCGGCTAGGTGCCTCCCGTGTGCATGGTCCCTCCTCTGAGCGACCCCCACATGTGTATTTCCACTGTAAGCCTCTCTGAGCGTGTGTCTTTCCCTTGGCAAGCCACCTTGCCACCCCTGGGGTTGAAATATTCCACCTGCGGCTGGACACCCCAGTGTTTTCCATATGCTTCCTTCGGGTCATATGTGTATTCTCTAAGTCCCCCCCCTCCGGGCTGGCATTAATTGCATACTTCCCCTAAGCTTGGGATATGCTTCCCAGTGTACCTTGGTATTCCTGTGTTATATGGAGTCCTTTGTCCAGGCTGACAGGGATCTCGATTGACGCAGGGCACTGGAAGACAGCTGAGAAGGTGGCGTGATTAGACTGGTAACCCCATTCGTCGTCATCCGACGTAACTCGGAGTGACAACGAAAGGGAACGTCTACGGTTACGTATGTAACCCTCGTTCCCTGAGTAGGGAACGGAGACGTTACGTCTGCCTGCCACTTTCCGCTGTACCGCGGGGATCGCCTGAGCTCAGTCTTGGCTCCTCAGCGAAGAAACATATCTGCTTGCTGCCGGCTTCCTCCTTTTATACCCACGAGGTGGGGCGGAGTTACGCCATGCAAATTCCGCAGACCCATGGCATTTCTTTGCCATTGGCTCGTTTTGTAATACTCGAAGTTGATAGGCTTTCTAAGCGAAACCCCATTCGTCGTCATCCGACGTAACGTCTCCGTTCCCTACTCAGGGAACGAGGGTTACATACGTAACCGAAGCTTTTTTTTAGCACACCTGGGTGACAAGGAACATGAAATTGTCTATCTATACCTTCTTGTTTCGCAGGTGTTTAAGTATGAGGAAACACAAATGTCAAATTCCTTCAATCATTCATCACAATGAGTAAAACCAAAGAATATAGTTCTGATGTGCAGCAAAAGATTGTTGACCATCACAAAATAGAAAGCTGTTGTAAGAAAATAGCTAAAAGAATTGAAGATCCCCATTTCCACCATCAGGGCAATAATTAAGAAGTTCCAATCAACAAAAGATGTTATGAATCTGTCAGGAAGAGGACGTGTGTCTATATTGTCTTAATGCACGGTAAGGAGGAAAGTTTGTGTGGCCAAAGACTCTCCAAGGATCACAGAGGGAGAATGGAAGAGATAAGTTGAGTCTTGGGGGTCAGAAAGCCTACAAAATATATATCAAACAACATCACAACGTTGTTTGGGAGGGTTTCAAGAAAAATCCTTGCTCCTTGCTCCTCCAAAAACAAACTCCAGCATATTCAGTTGTCAGACAGCACTGGAACTTCAAAAGGGACCTGGTTTTATGGTCAGATGAAACAAAACAAAAAAAGGCTTTTTGGCAGCAAACCCACATGCTGCTTTTGGTGCATACAGGGAAAAAAGTACCCAATGCCTACGGTTAAATATACTGCTGGATCTTATATGTTGTGGGCCTATTTTTTTGCTTGAGGTCCTGGACTTCTTGGTCAGATACATAGTATTATAGATTCTAGCAAATACCAACAGATAAAAAATCAAAACCTGACTGCCTCTGCTCGAAAACTTATAATGGGCCGTGGTTGGATCTTCCATCAGGACAACGGTCCAAAACAAACATCAAAATCAATACAAAAATGGGTAACTGATCACAAAATGAAGCTTCTGCCATGACCTAAACTGAACCCTATAGAAAATGAGTGGGGTGAACTGAAGAGAAGAAGCACCAACATGGACTTGTGAATCTGAAGGATCTGGAAAGATTCTGTATGGAGGAATGGTCTCTGATCTCTTGTCAGTTGTTCTCCAAACTCATCAGCCATTATAGAAGAAGACTCAGAGCTGTTATCTTGGCAAAAGGAGGTTACAAAAAGTATTTAATATCAGGGAGCCAATAATTATGGCCAGCGTGTTTTGGAGAAAAGTATTTATTTCAAAATGTGATTTACCCCCCACTTTCAATTTTTTACTTCAATGAAAGGTTAGATTTTTGCAAATTGTTTGAATGAAAGATCATAAGAATAAACAATGTTAGATTTATTTTTACAGGCATTTTTGATCATATTTATCAGGAGTGCCATTAATTCTTACCACCACTGTATATATAATGTAATTTCACTTTTTTCCTAATTTCTTATAATTCATTTTAGAATAAACCTTTTATGAATGATATGAGGGTGAGTAAATGGTGACAGAATTCCTTTCTTTTGTTTGCTTATTAAGCAGCTTTGTGGATGAAATGTTATATAAATCAACTTGTTGATTGTATAGGTTTATTTTAAGAAGGATTTTGCAATATTGCATATGTTTCACTCAAACCCAAAACCTTTATTTTCTTTCAATAGATAAATAAATAACTAAATAAATAAGATGCTTATGTAATTATAGATGTTGTAATAAATATATTCACATATGTATAGCACTGAAAAAGGATTAGTCTATAAATGATTACTGGCCTGCAATAGTGAATGTATAGTTCTTACACATTGGTCCATAAAGTAACATTTTATTTAAAATATCATAAAATATATAAATACAGATGACGTTCAAACATTGATTTTTATATCATCTAATGTTTCTGGAAATTCCCCATATGTTTTGTTTATGATCATTTATTGTTAATTCATTCTGAAAATGGCATGAAAATGAAACTACACCTAAAGCAGTTAGGTGATTTTCTTTACGTTAGATCATTTAATACCAATTCCATTTTTAAATAGTGCTTCAGGATGTAATTTAAAAGATATTCTCATAAAGGGAATTAAATGAGGTTGACAAGCCATCCTACAACTTATGATCAAAAAACTGAAGAAAAAAAATCTACTAATTAAGTTTTTTTTAACCATCATAGCATCATGTCACAGCTCCATACTTCCTGGTAATGAAAAACTCATCTAAGAGCTTTTTTCTTTCTATTCAATCCATGTACTGCAGTAAAACCAATGTGTTCCCGACCCTGCCGTCCCTTTGACTCCAGGAGCACAGTTACCTGCAGAAACGGAAGGGGAAAAGGCCATTTTGCTTTTACTTGTTCTGCAGTGATAAATTCTTAATATTTGAATCTACAATGTGTCCTGTTTTTACTATTTGTCCTTCTCTTATTGCTAGAAAATATAAACAAATAAATAAAAAAAACAGTATATGGTGAGTAAATGCAACAGATAATTATGCTTTACAGTGAGTGCATTTTACATTAGAAATATTCAAGAAAAAAATGTTGCTTCTACTCAGTAGAATGTCTGATGGGAAAGCATCACAATAAAGTGTTAGTAGCAGATATTAAGCAGACAGTCTACTAATACTCTAAAGAGAGTTAGTAGACATAGGTGCAACGTTACTTAGTCGACAGAATTTGTTTAAGGGACCATCAAAATGAAGTGGAACCCAAAAGTCTTTATTAATCGATAATCTCTCTCTGTAATCATATTTTTTGTGAAATGCCTCCATTTCAACTGTTGTGAATTGTATGTATAAGAACTTTTTTTGGAGGAACCATAGCATTGTGCAGTGACCTCTACAGTATCTGACACATTCCACTGTGGGCGCCTCTCTGTAACATCCCATATATTGGTCCCGTAACTGCCAGCTGGAAACATGACTGGAAAATTGCTGTGGCCGCCTTTTTTGGAACGAGGATATTAATTTATCCCCTTCTAGTTCTCCGTCTGAGCTGTTGAATCCAGCAGGGCTTTTTCAGAGGAATAATGAATAGGTTTCTCTGTGAGCAAACACACACACATGCTATTACACATATTACTCACGCAATTGAACAGACATTCTCATGACCATGTGACTAAGCTCACTGTCAACTCCTGAAGTACTGAGACAAAATACAAAAGAATTAGTGGGATGGAATGAAAATGTCTTTAAGATTCAACGTGAAATGGGCTGCTCCTCTCTGAGAATGATGTGTCCCTGTCTGTTGCTGCTATTCTTGCAGCTGTGATAATAGGAACGTTTGGCCAATTAAACTCTTTCTAGAGGATTTCTACACCCATTCGTTTCCCACTAATTCTTTTGTTTCCTGTGTTGCTTGAGCTGCATTTTACATTCAAATGTAAAATTGCCCTTGTTTTAAATTCTGAATAAATAATAATTGAAAACAGAAAAAGAGCACTGTGTTGAGCATCACCATATATACAGCAATTAATATAGGGGTGTCCTGCAAAGTTTAGTTATAAACATACCCAAATCACCTAATCAATGTCTTACTAGACATACTAGAAACTTCCAGGCAGGTGTGTTGGAGCAAAACCCTGCAGGACAGTGGCCCTCTAGGGCCGAGTTTGGACACCCCTGCATTAAACATATCGGTAACACTTTATTTTGCAGTGTCATTTTTACATATGTCACATGTACTTACCATAGTAATAATAGTAAATTATGCATAATTACATGAAACTAACCCTCAACCAAATCCTAATCCTACCCTAACCCTATAGTAAGTACAAGTAGTTGCTTAATATTACTCAGTACTTAAACACATAATTACACTGTAACAATGACACCTTAAAAAAAATGTGACCAACATATTATTAAAGCTGAGACTGAGTTGGGCATTTCGCATGTTGCCTAGGGGTCTGTTCTTCGTATGTGCATGGATTACTTAATTAGCTGGATTTCATTGTTGACGATTTGACATGATCCAGGATTGTTAGGTTCTTCGAAGATCATCCCGGATTTTCTGTCATGCTCAAACCTGCTCTGAATCAGGCTTATTTCATGTAAGCAGGACTAGATTGCATCTTTTTAAGCGGAGGTGATACTTAAAGTCTGTTCCAGTCACTGCTACTTTCTTACAAAAGTACCTTAATAAACCATGGACAATAATGAGCAAATAATAATGATTTAGAAATAATTATGCAAGTAATATTTTAATGTTGCGTAGTCTATGATAACATATAGACACAGCCAGTTTTACTCATTGAGAGATTTATTAGTGAATATAGAGAATAATTAACTAATTTTTTTTTTGTTGTAATTTTACACACACGATGTACAGTTTGAGCAATTCATTAATTTAAATTGTGACAGCTATTATCGGAGTGGCTTGATGCAGTGCTGGAGATGCAGATATCTTAGTAAAAATGCTGTCTGCTGTGCTGTCAAATTTTAATTAATGCTGCCACTTAACAAATCTGCTTCACAGGTAAAATTAAATGAATTGCTCATTACAACATTGAAATATAAATGTAAAGTCTGTACAAGTACTAGAAATCGTGAAATAATTGGGAATCATGTAACAAACAGTACACATTTAATTTATTGATTATTACTTTTATGTCATTTTGATCGCTTGGCTGTTTCCTTATAAAGGTCCAGAAATTCGTCTGGTGTGTGATGTTATTTTTTAATATGATGTCATACCAATCGCTGCATTGCTGATCATGGTTTCGAGTATCGATATATCTCCCCTTTCCAATGAACACAAGAGCATGCAGTAATCTCAGACAAATTAATCCAGGTATTTAGCCTAAGTAAAATCAGCAAATTCATTTGAAGAACAAAATTAGCCAGAGATCAGTTATCTCAATTAGAAGGTCTGGCATCTGTCTAATAATCTCAGATATATTAAGCGAGGTACAAAGAACGAACCCCAGTTGGGACCCACCTAGGCACATGCAATCCAGCATGTAATCCATGTGGGCAATTGGCATAAGGCCATTATGGAACCCGCAGACAATCCTATATAGGGCCCATTTCATACCCACATGGATCCCACATACAAAATGTTGGCTGGGTTATTATGGGTGTATAACTTAGAATGGGTGTATATAACTTAGATCAATCTAACTAGGGTTTCTATAATGACAAACCATATATAACTTTGTGGCGAGCAGGACGAGGTTGAGAGCCGTGGGAGGACGGCGCGAGGCCGGTGCCCTGATTACTGATGAGCGGCACCTCGAGACGCATTGGTCTCGTATCTCTCATGGAGGAGCAGAATCATAAAAGGAGGAGCGACGACAGTGGAGATCAAGAGAGGAACAGGCCTGGACTTATGTTGTGTTTTGTTTTATTATATGTGACAGCAGTCGTCCGTGAGGGGCTGCTGTCTTTTACTTTCGTTTTGTATTTGTTTTATTTTTGGTTTTAAAATGTGTGTGAACGTTCGCCGGTTCCCGCCTCCTTCTTGCCACAACATCTAACCTTGTTACACTGGTGCCGAAACCTGGGAGGAAGGAGGAACGCGCTGTCAAAGAGCCCTCGCCACTGTGGGGAATCCGTGGTGCCATCGATCATGGCTGTGCAGAGTCAGCTGTCATGGACGCTCGAGGCGGTGCGCTGGAGTGGGTTTGCTTGGGAGGTGCAGTCAAGCTCGCTGCCAACCGCCTAGGTGCTGGAGGGGCGGCTGCCGTCCGTGAGGGAGCGGAGGAGTCGGCGCCGTTTGTCTGAGGCCGTAGCCTGCTGTCGTCCGCCATGAAGGGGAGGAGCAGGGAATGGGGGACTCCTTTCCGTCTCCTTTCTCTCGCCTTGTCTATCCATACCCCCTGGTGCCGCGTCCACCGTGATAGAGCGCAGTCTCGGGTAAACCCCCCCGGCCTGTGTGGGGGTATGTGGCAGGCAGGATGAGGCCGAGGGCCATGAGAGAATGGAGTGAGGCCGGTGACGTGATTGCTGATGAGTGACACCTGCACAAGGCACAGGTCTCGTATTTCTCACAGAGGAGCAGAATCATAAAAGGAGAAGCGACGATCATGAAGATTGAGAGAGGACCAGGCCTGGACTATTTTATTTGATGTTTTGTTTTATTATGTGTGGTGGCAGTCGACCATGAGGGACTGCCGTCTTTGCTTTCGTTTATGTATTTGTTTATTCATTTGATTAAAATCTTTGGAGTGTTCTCCGGTTCCCAACTCCTTCTTCCCATGACAAATAAACCTTGTTACAACAACTTGTACAACAGCAAGATGAAATAAAAATGAAATAGATTCCCACATTCATTAACCCTCACTTAAAAATTGGTTAAAGCCAATATCACCATAGGAAACAGACTGAGAAAAATCAATAAATGAGATGGATACATATTGAATTTATAAGTCACAGGATAATAAATCTAGAAAAGATGGGTAGATAAAAACCACTGACAAAACAGCATAGCCTAATATAATATAGAAGTACTATGTAAGCATGATTGGTGAAAAAAAAGATACGTACAGGAGTATATAAAAATGTATATAAGTTTTGCTACTGCGTGTATGTATTAAAAATAAATGTACAGATCAGTATATGAGTAATTTTAAATAATATGTATTCATGAACTGATATATTTATACAGTACAACATTAATTACATTTATTTAGAGTAAATGCAAATTTGTTTTGATTAAATCAATGAATTTTTTTGTAGTATAGTGTATGAAACCTTTATTTTTACATTTAGTTTTTTGTCTTCACATAAAAATATCTGTAAATATAAAAATCCATAAAACTCAGGAAGGCATATAAAGAGGGGACAATCCAGAATATGTAGAGATACACAGGCACGGGTCGAGGCAGGTGGCGAAGGTGGATTAACAGAGTCAAGGCAAAGGTCTAATGTCCAGGGAAACTCAGAGAATGGAGAAACTCCAGGGAAACGCTTGGAAATGACTGCGTGGCAAAACAAGACTTCGCAAGGGGACAATGGAAGGTGCAGTCCACATAAAGGGTAGATAATGGTTCGCAGGTGATGATGATAACAGTGATGAGGGATGGGAATTGATGGGAATTGCAGTTCTAGAACTCAGGTGAAAGGGAGCGAGTAAGACCACAGAGAGGTGTAGCAGCGCGCTCCGTGACAGAGCCTCCCTCCTGCGAGCGGCTCCTGAAGCTAGGACCTGACCGACGACGGGGTCTTCCACGGGGTCTTGGAGCAGGTAGATCTGTGTGTTCGCGGTGGAATGTGGTGAGCAGCGTAGGATCCAGGATATCCTGAGACCTGACCCAAGAACGTTCCTCGGGGCCGTAACCCTCCCAATCAATCAGATACTGTAACCCCCCGCCACGGCGCCTGGAGTCCAGGACCTCTCGCACCCAGTAAGCCTCCTCGCCGCCGACATCAATGGGGGGAGGCTGCACGGGAGTGACCTCCTCCTGAACCTCCTCTCTCCTGGGAGCAACTGCTGGTCTGAAAAGAGACACATGAAAAGTGGGTGAGATTCGGTAATGTGCTGGGAGTGCCAAACAAAAAGAGACTGGAGTGATCTGACTCAGAATCTTGAATGGCCTGATGAAATGAGGAGATCATTTCTTGCTTGGTTTCTTGCTTGGGAGCTTAAGTCGAAAATCTCGGGTGGACAGCCATACCCACTGGCCGGGTCACCCACGCCTCCTCCAATCCGCATGAAGTTGGTAGTGGCGGATGGCACGCTGCAAGTGGACATGGGCGGTGTCCCAAGTAGCCTCGCTGCGTCGAAGCCACGCGTCCACTGCTGGGAGGTCAGACGGCTCTCCAGCCCACGTAAAGAGAGGAGGTTGAAAATCTAAGACCCACTGAAAGGGGGTTAGACCGGTAGCAGGCTTCAACAAAACATTTTGGGTGTACTCCACCCAGACCAGGAAGCGACTCCAGTCCTGCTGATTTTGATGGCAGTACATCCGCAGGAAGCGAGTGAGGTCTTGATTTAAACGTTCAACCTGCCCGTTGATCTGAGGGTGGTATCCAGAGGTGAGGCTGACGTTGATGTTGAGCTTCGAACAAAGTTCTTCCCAGACATGGGAAGTGAACTGTAGACCGCAGTCGGAGATTATGTCTTCAGGGAGACCAAAGAGGCAGAATACCTGATTGAGGAGTGTATCAGCTGTCTGCAGGGCAGTGGGCAGACCCACCAGCGGAATAAAACGGCAGGACTTAGAGAAGCGATCGACGACTGAGAGGACAGTAGTGAATCCTTGTGACCGTGGCAGATCCGTCACAAAATCCACAGCAATGTGAGACTATGGGCGTTGAGGCACTGGCAGTAGCTGCAAAAGACCGGCAGGCTTTAGGTGGGATGATTTCACTGTGTTACAGATGGTGTATTGATGGATGAACGTAATGACATCGGGTTGAAGTGTAGGCCACCAGAAGTGGCTGGTAACTAACTGGATGGTAGCAGAGATACCTGGGTGTCCAGCGCTGAGAGTACAGTGAACCCATTGAAGCACCCGGTTGCGGAGCTCGAAGGGAACAAAGAGGCGATCCGCTGGGCACTCGGACGGGTGTTCTTGCTGAGATGCAGTAACCTCCAAATGATGTCCCACTGAACGGGTGCCACAATTAGAGTTGAGGGATGAATAGGTTCTGGCTTGGGGGGTTCGCAGGGACTGTCGAACTGACGGGACAGAGCATCAGCCTTCCCGTTCTTGGATCCCGGCCTGTAGGTGATCTTGAAATTAAATCTAGAAAAAAACAAACACCAGCGAGCTTGACGACCATTCAAACGTTTGGCGGACCCGATATATTATAGATTTCTGTGGTCAGTGAGAATGGTGAATGGTTGACGCGCACCCTTCAACCAGTGCCTCCACTCCTCCAAGGCTGCCTTCAGGCCCAGGAGTTCGCGATCACCCACATCATAGTTGCATTCTGCCGAATTGAGTTTGCGAGAGTAGAAGTAGAACATCTTGGCAGAACTACCGTTGCGTTGAGACAAGATCGCACCCACTCCCGGGTTCGAAGTGTCCACCTCTACGATAAACTCCTTCTCGGTGTCTGGGTGATGGAGAATGGGAGCTGTGGTGAACCTCTCCTTCAGCCGTTCCAAAGCCGAAGTGCATTCCGGAGACCACCTGAAACACCTCCCCTCCCTGGAGAAGGGATGTGAGAGGAGCTACGATGAGACTGAAAATGCGTATGAACCTGCGATAAAAATTGGCAAAGCCCAGAAAGCACTGTAACTCTTTCACCGATGTAGGTTGAGGCTAGTTAACAACGGCTTTGACTTTGCTGTTATCCATGAAGACACCCTCTGCACTGATGATGTATCCCAGGAAAGCGATTCAAGTCTGATGAAACTCTCACTTCTGAATCTTGGCATATAACTGGTTATCAATTAAGCGCAAGAGGACGGCTCGCACATCCCAGACGTGCGCTTCGAGGGTCTTGGAGAAGACTAAGATATCATCGATGTAGACAATGACTATCTGATTAAGCATGTCTCGGAAAATTTCATTGACAAAAGCCTGGAAAATGGAGGGACTATTGGACAGCCCGAACGGCATTACCCGATATTCATAGTTGCCGGAGGTCGTAGAAAAGGCCGTCTTCCACCCGTCACCCCTGCGTATGCGAATGAGATTGTATGCATTCCTTAAGTCCAGCTTGGTGAAGTACCGGCCAGAGCGAAGCATCTCCAGCAGGGGATAATGATACTTCACAGTCACCTCATTGAGTCCCCAAAATCAATGCATGGCCGGAGACCCCCATCCTTCTTCTTTACGAAGAAGAAACCGGCAGACGCAGGAGATGTAGATGTGGTAATGAAACCCTTGGCAAGCTGCTCCTCGATGTATGACTTCATGGTCTCAGTCTCAGGTTGAGATAGTGGATAAACTCGTCCGTGCGGTGGTACGGCTCCAGGGAGGAGTTCAATGGCACAGTCGCCAGCTCGATGTGGAGGTAAGTGCGAAGCCTCCCTCTCGCTGAATGCCAAGGCTAGATCATGATAAGGCGTGGATATTTCCTGGAGATTCAATTCCTCGGGTGAAGTGTGGCTCGATTCAGGACCTCGGACAGCGGGCATGCAGTTAATCTGACAAAAGGGGACCACCGAGAAATCCTATACTCAGACCAGGAAATCTGGGGATTGTGTCTCTCCAGCCTAAGATCACTGGATAAAGGGGCGAGTTGATTGTGAATAACTGAATGTTTTTCGTGTGTTGCGAGCCAATGTTGAGAGTGAGAGGATGCGTGGTGTACTGTAATTCTCCTGTCCCCAGGGGGCGTCCGTCTAGTGCTGCCACACGGGATTCACAAGAGATGAGAGAAAGGCGATGAGATTTGGCAAAGGCAAGATCAATAAAATTCCCAGCGGCTCCTGAAGCAATTAAAGCCCTAATTTTAAAAGTTTCCCCACAAAAACTTAAAGACTTGGGGTGGTGATGGCGCAGTGGATAAGACACATGCCTGTGGTGTGAGAGACCCGGGTTCGAATCCACTGTGAGACACCAATGTGTCCCTGAGCAAGACACTTAACCCCTAGTTGCTCCAGAGGCGTGTGACCTCTGGCATATATAGCAATTGTAAGTCGCTTTGGATAAAAGCGTCAGCTAAATGAATAAATGTAAAAGAGATCCCTAGATTTAGAGAATTAGGAGAATGAACATAAGGACTCACCGCAGTGGGGTCTCTCGATGTGGGTCTCATGGGACAGGAAGCCCTCAGGTGACTGGCTTGCGCACAGTACAGACACAGATTATTCCGCTTCCTTCTCTCATGCTCTGCGGTGGTGAGGTGTGTGTAGCAGATCTGCATAGATTCGAGCTCCACGCTGGCGGAGGAATTCGCGAAGAAACTGGACTTGAAAGGTGCGTGTCGAGAGCGGATGAGATTGTCGAGACGAATGGCGAGCTCCATGATCTCTCCGAGGGGCTTCCCATCATCGCGACACGCCAGCTCCCCTTGTAGATCCGCATTAAGACAATGCATCCGCATTGAGTGATTCATCCGTCCAGCCCGTTTGCGCGGCAAGTGTCCGGAAGGAGAGCGTGTAATCCGCCGCGGTGGAGCTCCCTTCACGTAATGAGAGAAGACGTTCTCCGGGGTCTTTTCCTCCCGCGGGATGTTCGAACACCTCTCTGAATTGGGTAATAAACACATTATAAGAGGGAAACGAAACCTGACCCCCCGACCACAGAGCGGTAACCCATTCCAACGCCTTTAACGGTGAGTAACGAGCAGACGAACGAAACGCGGCTCTCGTTGGTGTGGTAAGACTGTGTCTGCTGGTTGATATACAGGTCGCACTGCAACAAAAATCCTTTACAGGTGGTGGTTGAGCCATTAAACTTTTCGGGTAATGATAATCTGGGATTGTTTGAAGCTGTACTCACGCTAGGTTGCGAAGGAGCAGGTGCAGCGGGGGCTTGAACCCGATTAGTGGCCGCGTTCTGCTGAGTTAGGGCCCGAACGGATCTCACAAGCTCCTCGGTGAGAGATGTTAATTTGACCAGCTGTTGTTGGTATGTGACCAGCACAGATGCTTGAGATAAACCTCGGTAGCGAGCCGATGAAAGTCTGCTGGATCATGTATTGGCGAAGTCTTTTGTGACAAAGAGGCGGAAGCAGTCGGATCCATCTGCAGTATTTTATTAACACAGGCAATGAAACAGGGGAAGATAGACATAAAACTCAGGAAGGCATATAAAGAGGGTACAATCCAGAATACGTAGAGATACACAGGCACGGGTCGAGGCAGGCGGTGAAAGTGGATTAACAGAATCCAGGCAAAGGTCTAATGTCCAGGGAAACTCAGAGAATGGAGAAACTTCAGGGAAACGCTGAAAAAAACGTTTTGCGTGGCAAAACAAGACTTTGCAAGGGGGCAATGGAAGGAGCAGTTCACATAAAGGGTAGATAATGGTTCGCAGGTGATGATGATAACAGTGATGAGGGAAACCAGGCAGTGACGGAACCTAATGGGACCAGGGGGGAGTGATGGGAATTGATGGGAATTACAGTTCTAGAACTCAGGGGAAAGGGAGCTAGTAAGACCACAGAGAGGTGTAGCAGAGCGCTCCGTGACATCTTACTTCACTGGCAAATAGTTTTGTTCTTGCTTTACAAAAATCTAATTTTAAAAGTTTTTTTTTAATAATCAAAAAATGCAAATATGAAAATAAAATCACCTGCTTCCCTTATAAATGTACAGTTGTATGAATCTTTTCAGACAATTACTATAGTTATATGTTCATATTGTCAGTGTGGTCAGGCAAATGAAATAGGATCTAATTGCAGCACTTTTATTAAACAAAAACAAAGATGATTATTCAAAATGAAGAATAAGTTACAGAAGAAACACGTGTCAGTGAAACACAAGACAAAGAAACTGAGGGCTATTAATACAAAGAGCCAAACGAGGGAACTAAATGAACAACGGGTGAACTTAGTGATTAACTGGCACACAAGAGGAAACTAGGTCAACTTACAATGACAAGGAACTCAGGTAAACAGACACAAAACAGATGAGCCAGGGTGCCCGAGGACTGAGGTGGAGCTGGTGGGACTGAGGACCGAGGTGGAGCTGGAGTGAAGGCGGAGCCAGTTGGAGCCGAAGGGGTGGAGAGACGGAGTGCAGCGTATGACTCGTAAGTCTATGGCGCAGACAGGGTGACGTCTGACCAAGGCGGAGCCTGAGAGACAAGGGAGCCCGGTGGAGCGACAAGGATGATGGTATCTGGTGGAACCAACAGACGAAGGAGCTAAAGCGGAGCCGATTGGCCACAGTGAAGAGATCAGCGGCTGGAGGATCCACTTGCCTTGGCAAAGATGGAGACCTGAAGACCTTCGGTAATTCGACGCAGTGGAGAGGTATCAGAGGAGGAACCGAGGGGCTGAGGAACTGGCGGAACTGACGGGAGAGAGAGGCTGGGAACTCTGGAGACATAGAACTGCCCGGAACCAGCCGGGATACAGGAGACTTTAAGCTGCGCAGAAATGATAGCATCAGCGTAAGTCCTATAAGGAAGACTCTAATGCCACGTCATTCATTCATAATAATAGGTCGGGCCAATCACTGCTTGACACCTGGAATATATAAGCACTGAATTTTCTGTTTCCACGTTCGCAGTTTATGACGCTGACATTCCCCTCCATCCTCCCCACCACCACCAGGTTGGTCCATTGCATCCATCGAGGGTAGGCTATGCTCCTGCCTTCATCTTCAGGCAGGATCAGCCAAATCTGCATCCCCAGGATTTGGACTAAGGACTACACCAAATAACTTTTCTATACAACTAAACATGAGCCATTGTAGCTAACTACCATCTCTTAATACTTTATGGAATAAATACCATATAAACGTTCACTTGTCTTCTGAGTCTTTCTGATAGAACCAGTGGGGATGGGAGAAACGGGGAAATAACTGCATGACACATGAAGAAACTGAAGCAGAACAGAACCAAACCAAAACAGAATGTACACGTGACATTTATCTGATGACACCATCTTTGTACTCTGTGTCTTTGTATATGATAGAGATCTAATCCGTTATCTGCTGTTATCCTGTTGCACTATTTCATGCTAGACAGCTCTGGGAAAAAATTCCCCATGTAGCGGATCAATGGAGAGATGCTGTTTTGAATTCTGTATGCTGCTTTAATCAGGTTGCTGAAGTGGAGCACTATGGGTGATGTGACCCAGACCACCCACTCTCACACTGGCTGTGCTGTTCTTTAATAACCATGTGTCTGGTCTCAGGTCACCAGGGGCACTTCACCCTAATACACCCTCTGAAAATATATTGGACACATTAAATCTTTCACAGAATGACAAGGTCATCCCAAATAGGGAGAAATACATGGAGCACAACAGGAAAAATGCAATGGTTTGCTATTTATTTAGGGACAACCTAAATATCTAGTTAATTTCTTTTAACTTTATTTACAAACACTATAGGACACAAAATGTAACTGTTATAGTAACAGTAACTGTTGCTGTTAAAATCACATATTTTATGAAATACCATTACATACCTGAACTGTATTTAAATGTATTGAATGTGCGCCCGTAGTACTTTAAATCTCAATTAGTATAAATGGTTACACCAATTTAGATTAGGGTCACATTCTCCTTAAAGAGAGTACATTTTCAATTATTGTCAAATTAGAATTTAGTAAATCATTGTTTTAGTAATCTTTTGTCATTTTTTAAAGAAATACACTTATTTTTATGTGTTTATTAACATATAAAGCATGTAACATGTAAAGTTCTTTCATATCATTTTTTTAGATTATAATTTTAACTATAGTGTTATTCGATAAATGTAATAAATTCGATTTAAATGTAATAATTAACTAAACCTCAACTCCATCACAAATGTGGGTCAAATATGGACAAACCCAGCCATTGGGTTATATTTTTAAATTACATTTTTAATGTGATTGTGTTAAATTATTCTCCTCCTGTTTTGGGTTTATTAAAGACTGTTTTTGTTTATCCACTACTTATTTGTGCGCTTTATTACAGCCAGCATGCAAAGCATACTTTTAAAAAGATTACGGAAATAATATAATTTAAAGTTCCCCTGTAGTAAAAATCAAGGTTTTAATGTTGTTTATATATCTATGTGGTGTTTTTAATATGCTTTAAGACAAACCATGAGTAAATTCACAAGTCAACATCATTGTTGAGTATTTTCTCCTTAAAACCGCAGTGAACAAAAAAACAAAAAACAGAACCAAAAACCAAAAACGTGACAGTCTCAAAATAGCTGTTTGAAATAGCTGGTGTTTCTGACATCACAAACTGCCTTGTAACCAATCACGTCAATGTCAATGATTGGATCTGAGCTGGTGTGAGTGAGTGGAGTCAAGCTAATTTGCATATTCATAGAACCGCGCATACTAAATGAGGCAAGGGTGTAGAGTTACATTCAAGCTATCTTAAGGCATGAAGAAATTATTTTCAAGGAAAAAACACTTAAATATGTCATTTTGGTGATCAAAGATGAGGTTTAAGGGATACAATAATGACTACGGGGGTGTAACATTTTCAGCCTTATTTGAATGTTATTTGAAACTGATTGAAAATGTAGTATAGTTTAAATTTATATTAAATGCAGTTATTTGAACTTAAGATTTCTTTTAAGAAAAGAGGGGGGGGGGGGGCGTAAACAAAATTGTTTAACCCAATTTTGGGTCAAATATGGACAAACCCAAACGTTAGGTTAACATTGACGATACAAATGAACTGAAAGAACTCAAGGCTTAAATGCACAGGGAACGTAATCAGGGAGAACGGCAAAAGGTGTGTATAAACTAATTAACATCAAGGAACTCAGGCAGATAAAACAGGTACAGAACACAGTGAAACAAAACCAAACCTGAACACGTAACAATGCTAGTGTACTTATTTTTCATGAGGGTGTGTTTTTAAAAAGTGTTCCCTTAAAAAAAGTCCTTTTAAAAAATGTTTTAATATATATATATATATATATATATATATATATATATATATATATATATATATTGCAAGACATTATTTTCAAATCGCCCCAGTGGTTAATCACCAGAGATGGGAAAATCAATAGGAATCAGAGGTGCTACTTGTAAATCTCTCAGCCCATTAAATGTCACAACATTTATCAAACTCCAATCTGAAAATGTGAACTTTTGCTACAGTAGGTGCCTGGGGAGGTTATATATCTTTCTTTATTTAGAATGTAAAGTAACGGTAAAGCCTAATTGATTATTAAGTAAACACTACTTACAGAAGTGAAATGCTGCTGATCGCCATATATCTAGCACTTTGTATCCGAAACAACTTGTAGAACACTAATTGCAGACTCAGTCACTAGTAAAGCAACCTAGGGCGTCTGTCTCAAGTGATATCGATCCAGTAAAGCATCACTGCTGGATTCAACCTTTGTAGGGGCTGAACCTGTGACCTTAATGTTCGCAGCAGATCTTTAATCATAATTTGTGCATGCTTGCACATTAACCAGGGAGCCAAGGTTTACAGTTTTTTTCCGTCCCAAGCTCACTTGCTCTCTCCATTGTCAAGTAGTGTCATTTGGTAGACAAGACCAGGAATTTTCTAATGTTCTGACCTTTGCAAAAATCTATCAGATTCACAGAGGCACTTTTGTGATTTTTTGAATTGAGAAAGGAAGGGTCATTGTTATTTACCCTGTGTCAGGGTAGTGTTTGCTTTTTGATTTCTTTTGGGATAACGTCTCAAACAAGTAGATCAATAGGCTGATGACTTGTAAATGTGACCTCCCATGGAGCAGGGTTATGGTTCGCTCAAGTGCCAATAACAGGCTAAATGCTTCGGTCATTTGTAGCAGCAAGGGAAAATTGTATATGGCTGTTTATGTCACTAAGAGAGCCTTCACTTAACCCTTCATTAAATATCTAATGTATATAACATGGGACTAAGGCCTGACTAATGCAAGTAAACATTTCTAGCTCAATTTCATGTGTTGTTGTGACTGAATACATAATTTAACTTGCTTGCTCATTGCATTTCTGTCTATAGAGTGCAATAGTGGTTGTCGACTTTACTGCATATTGTTTATTAATTTTCCCATAGAGATTTTTTAAAAGTCTTCTTGAAAGTGTTATAAGCCATGAAGCAAACCAGCCAGATATGGCAACATTATAAACTTTGATTTGAAGCAATAAGTATTTCTTCAAATCAAAAAAAGTAAAAAATGGACATAAAGATAGAAAAATGGACATCAAGTTTAAGAACTTAACGGCTATGCCCCTATTATGCTTTAGTGAATATTACCTTTCATGCAGTGTGTAATATAGCAGTCTGAAAAGGTTTTAAAGATCAAAGTGCACGGAAATTAAAGTTAGTGTCCCTTAAAAGAAAAAATAGATGCTGAACTGCTGAAACAAGTCATCAGCAATTCCAGTCTCACTCCCTGATACATACCTATGTAACAATGTAACAAATTTGCATAATGCCAGCCTATGGTCTTCACTGTTGTACACTGTTGTAGCTGAAGTCCTGGTAGAATTTGGTTCTTGTTGTTGACACATCACGAAAACACTGTTTTCAGCGCTGCGAATCCACTTTGCATGCACTTCAAAAGGATGAGGGCTCGCGCTGGAATTTATATGGAAAAACTGTGTACCAAGCGCTGAGGAAGCTAAAATTCAGAAATGGTAATAAGTGTTTCGTTTTTAACACCTGCTGTAAGCAGTAGACCAATCACAAAAGACTGGGCCATCTGACTAATAAAAGCAGAGTAGGCTCGCGGAAAGGAGGGGTCTAGAGAGACTAAATCTTTGAACATGTCGACTTTTTGAGAAATTAGGTGATGTGCAATATAGGGCTGTGTTCGATACATTGATAAGATGATGTATCGTCACATACTAGTATCGATACAGCTGCGTTTAAATTTGAAAACAAGAACAGCATTTAAAATGGAGTGGAAATGTGCTGAAATTAATTAATAGAATATAACGTTTAGGCTATAAGGTTTAAACTAAGTCGCAGATAAACATGACTGGGGATGCCTGATATCAAGAGATGTAATTCCCCAATCAGAGCATCACACAGCCGGAATACGGCAATTATCTTCGAAGTGTTTTATTTATTTTCTCAACCTGGCAACCATATGACCTTGCTCATTCTTCACTGTGGATAAAAAGCACAGGCTTTCTGAATACACAGGTAAGCTTGCAGTTTAATGATCTCCACTTCGATATTTTATTCACAGAAAAGAGTAATACATCAAGCCTGTGTTCATTTACAGGCCTGAGAGAGAGAGAGAGAGAGAGAGAGAGAGAGAGAGAGAGAGAGAGAGAGAGAGAGAGAGAGAGAGAGAGAGAGAGAGAGAGAGAGAGAGAGAGAGAGAGAGAGAGAGAGAGAGAGAGAGAGAGAGAGAGAGAGAGAGAGAGAGAGAGAGAGAGAGGCCTTCGTTCCCTTACTTACTATGGGGTTCATGTTTTTTTTCTGATGTGTTCCTTTTGTCGGTTTTTGACTCTTATTTAATTGTGTTTGTTCTCTTTTTGTGTCCTTGTTGCAGAGCCATTGTGGGTGTGCTATAGCATCTGGACAATCAGACACAAACAAATGATTCATTATATTTAATGAATAATCCAGCAAATTCACTCTCCCAACAAATGAAACTATGAAACTTCCCCCAAAACTAACATCCCAAATTAAACTAACACACTGGCAGAACCCGGTGTCCTGTTACAGGACACATTAAGACTGATAAGACTTTTTACGACCACAAAGAAAGTTGTGACTCTCTCTTAATTCCTGCTGCGAAGGAGAAATATACCCTTTTAATCTTATATATTCTATATATAACCACTTGAGAAATGTATAAACATGTATCTAAAAATCTCTTAGTCTCTTACTCCCTTTCTGAAATCCTGATGTGAAGATGATGCTGAACTAGAACTTTTCTAAGGACCCCCGAACTTGTGCCAGGCTGCGTACTTCACCAAAGATCCTCTGACTCCCACTGGTTCTCTCTCATCAAGACAAAATCACCAAAGATCAACTGGAGTCTCAACAAATTGCATCAGGACAGTTTAATTCAAATGGGTGAGACACGCAAGTATCAAACTTAGTCTCAATAATTGATACATTAAGCATCCTTACCCCTTTTTAAGAAGGGTGTGTTAGAACTAAACGGTTGGTTTGCTCAAGGTTGTTGATCTGCTGAATTTCAAACAATGCTATAATTTCTTGCTTTCCAGTATTCTGCTTCAGCTCTCCTTGGTAAACTGTAAGCATGTGTGTATGTGTATATTAGAGTAGTTTAAACGTTTAGTCTAGTTAATAAAGTCTTGTTCATGTCACGCGTAAAGTTGACCGTGTCTCAAGCTCATATACTTGGAGTCCCTAATCATAGATTTTGACTACAGGTTCTGAATAGCACCGTACAGTAAGAAAGGAATTTCCCACGCCCCGGAAATGTATACATTTCATAGAATTAATAAACAATTAACACTGAGTGTTGGCGGCACAAACAGGTTAATTGATTGTAATATTCATTTTACTACATTAAGTTAATTCTATTAACTGATCCAAATATTATTAAGTTGGCTTGGAAAAGCCAACTTACTGATATTGTACTTAAACTTATTATTATTATTATTCCGCTTCTTCTGAGCCAAATTTTAGACTGTATCTCCTCCTAGACCGTTAAAGCTACGACCACCAAACTCGGGTCAGACCTTCAGACCGTTCTGACTTGAGTTGCTATATCTTTTTAGACTGATTTGAGTTTCAGTTTTCTTAAAAATTAATATTAAAAATCATTCTTTCTTTCTTTCTTTCTCTCTCTCTCTCTCTCTCTCTCTCTCTCTCTCTCTCTCTCTCTCTCTCTCTCTCTCTCTCTCTCTCTCTCTCTCTTTCTTTCTAACCAATCATTCAGTATGTTGTTTCATTAAACTTTTTCTATCTCTCTATCTACAAACATCTATCTATCTATCTATCTATCTATCTATCTATCTATCTATCTATCTATCTATCTATCTATCTATCTATCTATCTATCTTCAAACTATTTTTATCTATCTATCTTCAAACTGTTTCTATTTATCTATCTATCTCTTTCTACCAAATGTATCTTTCTTTCTAACTAATATTTCTTTCTTTTTAAGTAATCTTTATTTCTTTCTTCCTTACTAATCAATCTTTCTTTCTTTCCTTCTTTCTTTCTTTCTGACTAAGCTTTCTTTCTTTTAAACTAATCTTTCTTACTAATCAATCTTTCTCTTTCTTCCTGACTATTCTTTCTTTTTTACTTTTCTTTCTTTTTTAAAGTAATATTTATTTCTAACTAATCTTTCTTTCTTTCTAACTAATTTATCTTTATTTCTAACTAATCTATCTTTTTATTTCTTTCTATTTTTTCTTTTCTTTTTAACTTTTCTTTTCTTTCTTTTTTCAAACTAATCTTTCTTTCTTTCTGACTGACATTTTTTTCTTTTTTCAAACTGATCTTTCTTTCTTTCTTTCTAACTAATCCATCTTTTTTCTTCCTTTCTAACTATTCTTTCTTTTTTCCTAACATTTCTTTTTCTTTCTTTCTTTTTTTTTACTTTTCTTCCTTTCTAACTATTATTTTTTTACTTTCTTTCTTTTTTACTTTTCTTTCTTTTTTACTTTTCGTTTCTTTCTTTTTTCAATCTAATCTTTATTTCTTCCTAACTAATCTGTCTTCCTTTCTAACCATTCTATTCTTTCTTTTTTACTTTTCTTTCTTTCTTTTTTCAAACTAATCTTGCTTTATTTTCTTTCTAACTTCTAACTACTAATTTCTAATCTTCCTTTATTTCTAGAGGATCTTTCTTTCTTTCTAACTAATTTCTTTCTTTCTTTCATTCTTTCTTTCTTTTTTACTTTTCTTCCTTTCTAACTATTCTTTCTTTTTTACTTTCTTTCTTTTTTCTTTTTTACTTTTCTTTCTTTTTAACTTTTCGTTTCTTTCTTTTTCAAACTAATCTTTCTTTCTTTCTAACTAATCTATCTGTGTTTTTTACTTTTCTTCCTTTTTCACCTTTCTTTCTTTCTTTCTTTCTTTCTTTCTTTCTTTCTTTCTTTCTTTCTTTCTTTCTTTCTTTCTTTCTTTCTTGTCTAACTATTCTTTCTTTTTTACTTTTCATCCTTTCTAGCCATTCTTTCTTTTTTACTTTTCTTTCTTTCTTTTTTACTTGTCTTTCTTTTTTTCAGACCAATCTTTCTTTATTTCTAACCAATTTTTCTTTTTTCTAACTAATTTATCTTTCTTTCTTTCTAACTAATCTAACTTTCTTCCTTTCTAACTAATCCATTTTTCTTTCTTTCTTTCTCACTATTCTTTATTTTTTACTTTTCTTTCTTTCTTTTTTCATTTTCTTTTCTTTATTTTTTTCTAACTAATCTATCTTTCTTTCTTTCTAACTAATCTATCTTTCTTTCTTTCTAACAAATCCGTTTTCTTTCTAACTAATCCATCTTTCTGTCTTTCTTTCTTTCTTTCTTTCTTTCTTTCTTTCTTTCTAACTATTTCTTTTTTCCTAACATTTCTAAACATTCTTTCTATTTTACTTTTCTTTCTTTTTTCAAACTAATCTCTCTTTATTTCTAACTAATCTTTCTTTTTTCTAACTATCCTATCTTTCTTTCTTTCTAACTAATCTATCTCTTTCTAACCAATCTATCTTTCTTTCTTCCTTTCTTTATTTGTCTTTATTTCTAACTATTCTCTTTCTTACTATTCTTTCATTTAATCTAAGATTTCTTTCTTTCTTTCTCACTATTCTTTCTTTTTTTACTTTTCTTCCTTTCTAATTATTCTTTCTTTTTTACTTTTCTTTCTTTCTTTTTGTTCTTTTTTCAAACTAATCTTTCTTTATTTCTAACTATTTATTTATTTCTTTTTTTTCAATTAATCTTTCTTTCTTTCTAACTAATCTTGATGATCTATCCATCCAACCATCCATGGTCATGTGAAAACATGCTAAATCTTGCTATCATAGTATAATCATGCTAAAATACTTGAAACATGTTAAACCATGCTAGAACAGTTTAAAACTTTTTCAAACTTTCTGGCTAGGCTTTTCCAAGCCAACTTAAAGTTTGTCTACAAACTTTACCATCTAGTTGATTATTAATATTTCTTAGAGCTAATTTGCTACAGTGCAAATATCCTTGTGAAACTCAGAGAACAGGACTGGGGATTTTTAAAACGAAGTTTTGATTGATAGCATTGTACTTCCTGCCGAGGTGTGTATCAGTAACACTTAATTTAAGCTCTGCCAGCACTGTTGTTGCAGATTAAATCAGGGTCACTGGGCTACGGAAAAATCCAATGCACAGTGCTATTGAATAAATGCTAATGCTAGAGCAGCCTATGCTAAGTCTCCCATTGACACCCATTTGTGAAAAGTCCATGTGAATACTACAAAAGCCTGTGGAATCTGTAAGTGTGTACATTTGAATGCCAATTGACCAATTTGAATGCAAAAAGATGTAAGCGAGCATTAAAAGTCATGTATAAATTAGTATATCCAATATATTTTCTAAATGACTATTTGCTTTTTCTCAGTAAATCACCTGCAATATGCCCATTAAATGCACTTGCAAATGTGTTATATTGTGCATGAATTGGGATCTTATAAATCAGAGCCTCATTGCAAGTAGCATAGGGGTGTAGATGACAGCTGCTAAATGGCATATTTTACATAGTCTATAACAAATTGATTATATGATAATGAATATTCATCAATCATGTGTGCATTTCCATACATTAAAGCAGGAGCAATGTTTTCATGCTTTAAAATAGCCTCTCATTAAAGGTCTATCAACATTTAATTTAAAATGGAGAGGCATTTTACACAGATTGTCTCAGTCCCAAGGGGTCCGAAAGGGAAGGTAGGGAAGGATCAGGTGGGTTTTGGTCCCACATCTGTTGAAACTGAAGTTGCAAAGATCTTTCCCTAATAGACAATTTAGTCATCTAATTTAAAAAACAAAACAAAAACATAATTACAAATAAATGGTTTTGCAAGTCCAATTTTGATGCTGCTGCTAGTGAATTTTTCACAAGCTTCAGATTCATTCACTAGCTTCAAGTATAGTTTTAGGTGCTGATCAACATTTCTTTATTATTCATTATTCATAATCATTATTAGTCATTATTTTTAATCACCTTTACACTTTATTCAGACACTCATGCCGCAAGGTGAATTAATTTTGAAAAAGAACAAATATTCCACATAGTTCCTTAATTAATATAAGGTCATAAAAATTGAATAATAGTAATAATTATAAAGGAATTATAAAAATGTTTTTAAGCATTAGAGAGTTTAGCACATCATACTGCAGGACATCAACTTCCTAAAAATATTCCATGTCATCCCATATAACTACTTTGCATGAAGGCAAGACATTTTCCGAAAGGCAAAGCAGTTGTCCGTCAACCTGTAAGGGGTCAACCAGTTAGTTTCATTTCACACAGGGAATATATTTCACTGAAACGATCGGTTTTACAGTAGCCTCTGGCTTTATCCGTATGCCTGTAGTCTCCACAGGGCACTTGATTCAGATGAGGAATATATTGATCTGTCAGTTCGGTAGGGGTGCGCAGACGCAGGCAGATGGGATGTCACGGCCAGTCATCGGCGTGTCAATCTGGTAGGTGACTCTATCCTCCACACTGCCTCCTTGCATTAAACTCCTTATTAGCAGAGCTGTGATTGATCGTGAGTGTCTCTCGGTGTGGCCACCCTCCTCAGTGACCTGTGAGGAAAGCAGCGCCTGTCTGTCAAACAGCTGTGATTAGAATCATATCCCTCAATGAAAGCAAACAACTGGATGGTTTCCATTCTCAGGACAGACTAGTGTTGGATGACATGATTCATTAATACTGTTGTATAGACTTACACTATATTCTCTCCCTCTCTTTCTCGTGCTATATATATATATATATATATATATATATATATATATATATATATATATATATATATATATATATATATATATTTTATCATGGCAAAATATACTGTAATGTTTTTGGAAACTTAAAGGGGTAATTCACATGTTGAAATGGACTTTCAATAAAACTTTGCAGTAAAAAGGAGAGAGAAAAATACCTGACAAGACTTTTAGTCCATGTCTGTTAACTCTGAGATCATCTATATGCGAGTGCACTCACAAACATTGACAAAATTAACTTAGACATATATGTTTAAAATCATGTTAAAAGACTATTGGCTCTAAAAAATATCCTTTGAATTGTCCGTCTGAAACCTCAATAGAGGAATGCACATTTATTATTAAATTAAATTCCTATATAATTGAAGGAAAAGGTAATTATATAGTAATTTCATAATTCAGTATCAACTTTCTCTAAATATATTGTTCACAATCCCCAGAAATCATTATAAAGTAGAAGATTCTGTAAATAATAGATGTAATGACTATTTGAACAGCAGCTCCCCAGAAACTCTCTTAAATAATTGACTTTTAATAATTCATGTTTTGCCCACCTAGTATATTAATTCCCTTCACAGAGCAAAGCTGAAGAGGGGGAAATGAATGATCATTGCATAGTCGTTTGGAACTGATGTTGCAGATTTGGGAGTAGAATAAAAAGAAAGGATAGAAATAGCTGTGAGATTTGCTGCATCAAAAATGTAAAAGCTGTAATCAGTGCAGAGAGCTGAATCATAATGATACAGAGACAGTGAATGAATTTCACCAGGGTGACCTTTAGGAGGGCAAAGCACAAACATCCTATTGTTGTCACGTCTCATGAGCGACACGACACCAGCGCAACAAACAACCTCAGATCTCTTTCACTTTTAACACATGTATCGTGTTCATACTGAGAATTAGTAAAGCAAATTGAGAATGTTTAATTATTTTTTTGATTATGAGTAGTAGGCTACGGGAAATTGTTTTGATAAGGCTATAGCTCAAAAATTAATGTGGATAATTTACTCACCTGTATGACTCCCTTTCATATGTGAAACACAAAAGAAGAAATTTAGCTGACTTTTTGTGCTGGTCTCTTCCATACAATGAAAGTGGGTGGGGACCAGGTGTTGTCAAACTAGAAAAAAATGACCTAAAAGCTCAAAGATAGACTCCATGCGCACTATATTTCAAGTCATACTGTATAGAATATATCAATAAAACATAATACTGGAGTACACTTCAAAATGTCATGTTTCATTAAATGTGTTGCCTGCTTTTTCTTTGTAATTATTTGTGAAATTTGCTAGTAATTTCTGAGTCAAAACTAAAAAAAAAAATTGTGTAGGGTCTACTTTGAAACAGTGTTGGACACTTGGCAAACTCCACTTGTGTTCTAGTGATGAAGGAAAGTCATATGAAAGACATGAGCATGAGTAAATGTTACATTTTCATCTTTAACAACATACACTTGAAAGCTGAGTGCTCTTTTAAACTACAATTAAAACTGTTGTCACAAGTGCTTTTCTCACCACGCAGTGTTTTAATGTTTCATTTACATTGTAAAATATACTTCAGATATAATTTGAATAAAAAAAAACAAAAAGTCTGGTTTATTTCAGTAACAATGTAGCGCTACATAAACATCTCTGAAAAAGAGAGAGTTTTCAGAAGAAATTTTCAACATAAGTAGATAGTTTAGAAAAAGCTCTTGAGATTTAAAGAGCCATCCCTGAATGAGGCGATGAGTCACCTCCTGAATCAAAGTCACGGATCTCAGCTCTCCCAGTTCACTGGAAATGTACGAGGGGATTCAAGCCAAGCACAAGTTTTCAATAGAAACAAGATATGTCTCAAAAGCACTTAAAGTAGAAAAGCAATTGCTAAATTTCCTTTACATGTCAACTCTTTGCTGAAATGACTTGGGTTGAAAAAAAAAGCTAGACTATTTTGTGAGGAATACAGTATTTATTTATCATGAAATTAATAGGTGAATCTCAAAATACTCATAATTGTAATGGAGAAATTAATTAAATACAGTTATATCTTATTTAAATTGTACAGCATTTATAAATAATGGTATTATCTGTATCTAAACCCCCAGATTTTACAAAAAAATACAGGCAACCGTCTCGGGTATGACTGAAACCCTTGTTCCCTGAGAAGGGAACAAGACACTTTGTCATATGACGCCACTTTGGGCAACGCCTTCAGCTTGACAGCATCTGAAGCAGATGTGCAACTAGTCCAATCCTGATTCATGCTGCGTCATCTCGTGACATGTGACGGTATAACGCGGAAGCTAGAAAGAGAAGCCGGCATCACAGTAACGACAGCTTTGATAGGCTGAAGCAAGCCACTCCCAGGCATGCAGGAAGTATGGCAAAGGGACGCAGCGTCTCGTTCTCTTCTCAGGGAACAAGGGCTACAGTTATAACCAGAGAAGTCCCCCTTTCGAGGTAACTTGTGCTGCGTCGTATCAAAACACTTTGAAATACCCACTTTGTCATACTGACAAATGCCTGTCCTGGTGTGAAACTGTTCAGGCACAGCTCAGGATGAGAGCGCTTAAAGGGATAGTTTGACAGAAAATTAAAATTACCCCATTATTTACTCACCCTCAAGCCATCCTAGGTATATATGACAGTCTACTTTCAGATGAATACAATCAGAGTTATATCAAAAAATATCCTGGATCCGCCAAGCTTTATAATGGCAGTGAAAGTCCATCAAAGTGCATTCATCCATGATAAAAGTGCTCCACATGGCTCTGGGGGATTAATAAAGGCCTTATGAAGTAAGAGATGCGTTCGTGTAAGAAAAATATCCATAATTAAAACTTTATCGACTAAAATAACTAGCTTCCGGTAGACGGTCGTACGCATCGATTTACGGTGAAAGAGTAACCCTCGACCTGACACACAACGCAATGATGAACCCGGAAGCGCAGAGGATAGAGCAAAACAAAACACCAGTCATGAATTAGAAGTCTAAAACGACAATTTTTAAAGAGACATGTCGGAGGAGCTTGAGTTTGTTGCTCAGCCCTGTTTGTTTGAACCGCGGGAGGCGTCAAAGCTTACGCTACTCCTACATCCTACGTCATACATTGTTAAGTGTTACTCTTTTGGCATAAGTTGACTTGCGTTGTCTGTCTTCTGGAAGCTAGTTATTTTAGTCGATATAATTTTAAATATGGATATTTTTCTTACACAAACGCATCGCATCAGAAGGCCTTTATTAACCCCCCAGAGCCATGTGGATTACTTTTATCATGGACGGATGCACTTTGATGGACTTCAAAACAGAAACGATCATTCACTGCTGTAGCATCTGGACCAATCAGAGACACACAATTTATTCATTATATTTAATAAATAATCCAGCAGACTCACTCTCCCAACAAATGTCTATGAAACTTCCCCTAACATTAACATCCCAAATGAAGCTAACACACTGCCAGAACCCGGTGGCCTGTTACAGGACACATTACGTCTGAAGAGACTCAGAAGGGATTTGCAGAGAGTTGTGACTCTCACTTAATTCTTGCTGAGAAGGAGAAATAAACCCTTTTAACCCCCTTTCCTATATATTCTATATATAACCACTTGCGAAATATATATCCAATTTTCCCATCTCATAATTTTCCTTTTATGGGGTTTGGCCTATGTATTCATTCTCTCTTTTAAACTCTTTTGGATTGATGTTTCAGTTTTGCATACTATGGTTAACCAAAATCATATGTGTAGCATGTTTAGTCTCTATAAACTCCAATCTTCGTCCCCCAATTGTTAATTTACATTACATTTTGCTAACTTTGTGATGCATTAGTATTATAAGAATCTTGAAGATTCTTTTGTTAATCACCCAATCAAATTACATGTTCAAAGGCCTGCTTGAAAAAAGGGTCTTAAAGAAATTCCCTCCAAAGGGAACAACTTCTTATTGGCTCACACACCTCCAGATGGTGTGACATCTTCACGCTTTAAAAATCACTGATCACAAGATCACGCCTCTTAGTTCCTTTCTGAAATCCTGATGTGTAAATTATTCTTAACTAGAACTTTTCTAAGGACCCCCAAGCTTGTGCCAGGCTGCGGCCTTGTCTTTCCATTCATCAAAGATCCTCTGACTCCCACCGGTTCTCTCTCATCAACTGGAGTCTCAACAAATTTCATCAGGACAAAGTAATTCAAATGGGCGAGACATGCAAGTATCAAACTTAGTATCATTATTTGATACATTAAGTATCCTTACCCCTTTTAAAGAAGGGCGTGTTAGAACTAAACTGATGGTTTGCTCAAGGCTGTTGATCTGCTGAATTTCAAACAATACTGTAACTTCTTGCTTTCCTTTATTCTGATTCAGTTCTCTTTCCCTTTGTAAACTGTATGCATGTATGTATGTGTATGTTGGAGTAGTTCAAGTGTTAGTCTAGTTAATAGAGCTAATAAAGTCTTGTTCATGTCACACTTAAAGTTGTCTGTGTTTCATGTTCATATAATGGAGTCCCTAATCATGCAGATTTTGACTACTTGCTCTTAGTAGTACTGTACAGTAAGGAAGATTTCCCATAACCCAAAAATGTAAATTTCTTAGAATTAATCAACAATTAACACTGAGTGTTCACGGGACAAACAGGTTCATTGATTGTGATATTCATTTTACTACATTAAGTTCATTCTATAAACTGATCTAAATATTCATAGTTAATTATAACAAGTTACGATTAATTATTAATATTTCTTTTAAGCTGATTTACAAAACACTGCCATTATAAAGCTTGGAAGAGCCAGGGCATTTTTTAACATAACCCCGATTGTATTCGCCTGAAAGAAGAATGTCATATACACCCAGGATGGGTTGAGGGTGAGTAAATCATGGGGTAATTTAAATTTTTGGGTGAACAATCCCTTTAAGACCCCGGCGTAGCCAGCAGGTCCAGGCTATAAAACCTTACAACAAAGGTCTTATTGACATACTTAATGCCATACTTCGGGTGGAATGGGCTTACTGGCAGAGGCGAGGCCAGACAGCAGGAGGACCAGGAAAATGCCTCCGGAATCCACCTGCTGAATGTTAATTTTGTAGCCAGGCAGCCCTATTGGGGGGCCCGATGCATACCAACAACTGGTCAGCCTTTACTGCTGAGCAGTCATACAAAAGTAGATGTAACTTCTCTTGGTTTGCCGACACAGGAGGAGGATGAAGGTCTGTAGGACTATACGCCAAGACCAAGGTCTGAAGAGTGCTAGTGGCAACTCTTCTAAAGTCACGGCTAGATCCCCCTGCCAGGAATCTAACCTGAGCTCCAGGCCTCACCCTCATAATGCCAAGAAGGAATCAAATTACCAAGTAATGCTTCCGCCACTTAGTGCTGCATGGAAGGCGACTGGTCTTCACGCATACCTTAAGTGTGGACGGGGAAAGACCGGCAGAGAGACGGTCTTGAAGGAACTTCAGCACTGAAGCCACTGGGCAGTTAAATGTGTCCAACTAACAGCAAAAGTAAACTTTCTCTAATGGTAAAAAGATTCCTCGTAGGAGGAACTCTAGAGTTGAGATTGGTCTCCACAACCTCAGTTGAGAGACCTGTATTCAGGATCTGATCCCCCTCAAGGGTCAGCCCCCCTCTCTCTAGAACTCCTGGGAGCAGAGCAATCGGGGAATTTGCGTACTGACAAAGCCTCAGCTAAGTCTGCACCATGGCATCCGACCCCACTAGGGCTGGGTACCGAGCTCGGTACTTTTTAGGTACCGACCGAATTGCCTCGATACTACAGAGTATCGAAACATGTCTTGTTTTTTTCGGTACCAAATTTCGGTACCTAAGTGGTTAATCTCGTCAACGTCAGTGAAACAATAAGCACACATATGATCAGCTGTGGCAGAAAAACACTAGTTTACGCGGATGCCCAGAGACGTGGCTCGTCGCACGTGAGGCTGTAGTGTGTGTGTGTGTGTGTTTGTGTGTGTGTGTGTGTAAGCGTCCCAACCCAGATATATAGAAAATATGTGGAAATGATACCTCTATGTACCTATGTACCAGACTCGATGCCAGAAACACGCGATGCAATATTTTCGACAAGATAATTTCTGCCAAGACCGGCAACACGGTAAATCTGATAAGGCACTTAAAAGCGCAGAGAATACACTTGAGAGTAGAAAGTTTATCCGTCTTCGACTGCAAGAACTGGAGCGCGTTACAAATTAACCGAAACTCAGCGTATAGGACAGCCTACTTGCCTCACAGACATGAGAAATAGTCCTATGTACGGTCAAAATATGTCTACTTTTAAACGAAACAATTAGTAATAAATAGTTTCATTACCTAACGTTAATTCATATAAGCGCGCACGCGTTCACTACTGCAGGAATGACGAGTCAGCATCGCAATAATCATCTTTGCAGCCAACACTTAGTAAACACTTGTTCATTAATAAACAATTGAAATATCTATTTGCTATCATTTCCCGACACATACATAATCATTAGGCTACTTTAGCCAATGCTTTGCGGCAAGCTTCACGTGTGCTGAGCGCGAGGCATATATCCCGCACCCCAGTAGCCTATGTTTAATTCAATTCACATTTATTTGTATAGCATTTTTCACACTACATATCGTTTCCATATAACGTATACATTAAACATGGTATAAATTTTAAAATATTGCTGATTACTTACAAAGCACTAAATGGTTTAGCTCCCCAGTACTTGAGCGAGCTCTTAACGCATTATAGTCCTTCACATCTATTGCGATCTCAAAGTTCTGGCCAGTTGATAATACCTAGAATATCTAAATCGACTGCTGGCGGTAGATCCTTTTCCTATTTAGCACCAAAACTTTGAATCAATCTTCCTAACATTGTCCGGGAAGCAGACACAGTCTGTCAGTTCAAAGCTAGACTAAAAACACATCTCTTTGACCTAGCATTCACATAATACTCTATAGACTTCTATAATTCAATATTAGGCTGCTTAGATTAGATCAGCCGGAACTGAGAACACTTCCCTTAAATCCTGATATACTCGTTACATGATAAGAAGAATGGCATCTACGCTAATTTTAGTGTCTTTGTTTATCCCGAGGTTTTCACGCAGCCTGCCGGATCCAGGCCATTTCCAGATCTGACAAGGGACTTTCCCTGGACCCGATGACAATGCAGTGCTGAAGTGCCAACTAGCCTCTCCCTATGGAGGATCCCTATACCACTCTACAGATAAAGCGTTGTGGAATTTTTTGGTTCGCGTACCTACCCAAAGTGATAAGATCAAATAAAATTCTGCATCAAAATTTATAGACAAGACAAGTAGTTTGTTTAGGCATGGTTTGTAAGGAATTACAAACCTGCGCACATATATTCAAACGCACATAACTATAGAATCAATTCTTAATGCGCATGTGAACGCCATAAGCGTCTATCACAGGTTCGCGTTTAAAGTCTGTTTAGAGAGAACGGTGTCTTAGCGGCCCCTAATTTAATAACAAACTATCATTTAGACGGAAGTGAATCAATCAAAACTAACTTTAGCTGGAAATAAACATTTTTCAAGAACCACTATAAAACTAAACCAATCTCTGTTACCTTAAATTATTTGTTTATCTCTGTAAAGCTGCTTTGAAACAATCTACATTGTTAAAAGCGCTATATAAATGATGATGACTTGACTTGACTTTCAAAGCAGCTTTACATAAAATGCATGCGTCTAAATTACAATTTAGAGTGATTTGTTATCAGAGGTGACTGTGTGTAAAGCATTTCAATTAATTTTCATTCAGTTTCATTGTTAAACAATGCATTAAGTTAATGCAGAAACAATGAGCTCATTGAAGTAAAGAATACATGTTGTTAAATGATTAGGAAACATAGAAAACTTTAGCATTGGTGCTTTTTTACAGACTCAAAATATGAGTGTAAAAAAGTCAACAAACTAAACAAATAAAAGTGTTTTTTTAGGTAATGTTATATTGTTAAAACTGGTTTCATAAAATTGGTATCAAAAAAGGTATCGTTCAGGAACCGGTATCAAAGTCAAGGTTTCGGTATCGGTATCAAGATATTGTTACGATACCCAGCCCTAGACCCCACAGGGCAGGATGCGTAAGGGAGAACCAGAGCAGACAGTGGGTCATCTCTTGTGATGCCAACAGATTTGGGTAGAATCTCCATTTCCCAGGCCTCAGCCCCTGCCTCGACAAGAAGTCTGCTCCCAAATTTGGTCCCCAGGTATATACATTGCTCTGAGTGAGAGCAATTTGACCTGGGACTATAGAAGGACCCCATGCGCCAGTCTGCACAGAGGGCGCGATCTCTGATGATTTATGTAGTCGACCATCAACATACTGTCTGTTTGTACTAGAACATAATGGCCCCTGTGGTCTGGGAGGAAGTGCCTCAGAGCCAGGATCACAGCCATCATCTCCAGGCAATTTATGTGGCCAAAAGTTATTACGTAAGACACACCTGCCATTAGCCCCAACACTCTCAGAAGGTGTTTGACAGTGATGGCCTGGCCTATCTTGATCCTGCTGGCTGTGGCCAGGATGGTCTTGATACGAGCAGGAGACGATTGTGCCCGCATCGTAGTCGAGTCCCACACTACTTCCAGAAACATAGTTCTCTGCTAGAGAGATAGTGAGCTTTTCTTGACATAAAGCTAGGCCATGAGATAGGCTAGTGATGAGATACTTAGCAGACTGTCCTCACTCAATATCTGGTTGTCTAAGTGGCGTCTGCAGAATAATATAGGGTTTATGGACAATTGGAAAAGTTTTTGGGGCAGACCTGACCTGTTGAAAAGAGATGGTATGCATCCCTCCTGGGATGGTGCTGCTCTTCTCTCTAGTAAAATGAAACATAGTCTTAGAGCTCAAACATGACAAATTGGGGCTCAGGTCAGGAAGCAGACAGACTGGGTAAACCGACCATGTGCTAGCTGTCTCACGTCACAGGTCATATCAATTTTATCACATAGAGACTCTTTCAACTAGATATCATCATATAGAGACTGTGTCTGTGTCCGAATTAGGAAATACAAAAAAACTCTCAAAATTTGTATTGATGTTCAACAAATAAAAAATAGATATAACACACATGAACAAATGATAAAGCTCGGGTTGCTGAATATTCGATCCCTTACTTCAAAAGCACTTATTGTTAATTATGTGATTACAGATTATAACCTAGATGTGCTGTGTTTGACAGAAACCTGGCTAAAACCAGACAATTACATTACTTTGAATGAGTCCAGCCCCCAAGATTACTGTTATAAACATGACCCTCGTCTGAAAGGCAAAGGGTGAGGTATTGCTGTAATTTATAGTAATATTTTTAAAATTACTAAGAAGTCTAGTTTCAAATATAATTGTTTTGAAGTGTTGGTATTTGAAGTGTTGTGCTGGCTACTGTATACAGGCCAGTGTTGTAATGTAACGGAGTACAAATACTTTGTTTCTGTACTTAAGTGGAAATTTCACGTATCTCTACTTTACTTCGCTATTTATATTTATGTCAACTTTCACTTTTACTCCACAACATTTCTTCGATAAAATGTATACTTTTACTCCGATATATTTCCACTAAGCATCTTCGTTACTCGTTACTACAAAATAAAATCAGAAGAAATGTGTGCGGCTGCAATAAGGGAGGTTTGGCGGATCACTGCTCCTAGATTGCATTACGCACGCTCTATTTCAGCGTAATGCATATTTTTTGCCAAAGGAGGAGGAAGCACAACTGAAACCGCCATGGAAGAACCTACTGGAGGACCGGGGGGAAACTCCTTTTCCCCGATTTACTGAAGCCTATGTGTAAAACGCATTTGCAGCTGCACAGCTAGCACAATGAGCGTCTGGCTCGCTCATCGGCTGTGCTGCGGCAACTGCACATCCAATGGCGAGGGCGCCTCTGACGTGCGACCAATGAGCTAGCCCTACGTCATTACACGTCAGAGGCCGCCAAGGGGGTGTGGCCTTAGCCTAATAGTCCCCTGAATTTGCCATTATAGCAGGTTTAACGACTGAAGCGACAACTCTCCAGGTTACTATAGTGCGGCCGGCTACGCAATACTCGTTTCCTCTCTCAGGGAACTGAGGTTACGATACTAACAGAGTAGTTCCCTTTCGAACGGCCACAATAAAGTTCACAATCAAAGTTCTAATCACTTGCTTTAAAAAAAAATTTTTTTTACTTTTACTTCAAATACTTAAGTACATTAAATATCAGAAAATTACTTTTGATACTTAATTACAGTATATATCAGATACTTTAAGACTTTTACTTAAGTAATATTCTAAAAGGTAACTTTCACTTCTACCAAAGTCTTTTTCTAGGACGATACTTGTATTTTACTCAAGTATTGCTTTCTAGTACTTTATACAACACTGATACAGGCCGCCAGGGCACCATACAGACTTAATCAAAGAATTTGCTGATTTTCTAACAGAGTTAGTACTGGCTGCAGATAGTCCTAATTGTCGGTGATTTTCATATACATGTAGATAATGAAAAAGATGCATTGAGATTGGCATTTAGAGACATTCTGAACTCTATTGGAGTTAGACAACACGTGTCAGGACCTTCTCGTTGTCGTAATAATACTTTAGATCTAATATTATCACATGTAATCAATGTTGATGCTGTTGAAATTCTGCAGCAGAGCGATGACATCTCAGATCATTATCTAGTCTCGTGTATACTTCATTTAGCCAAGGCTGCAAAGCCGATTTCGTGTTACAAATATTTTAGGCCTATCACTTCTGCCACTAAAGATTGCTTTATTAATAATATTCCTGAGCAGTTTCATCCCCTCAGCATCCCAGATAGCTTAGAAGAACTCGATATTGCGACAGAAACTTTTGACTCTCTCTTTTCCAGCACTTTAGACACAGTTGCTCCTTTGTGCTTAAAGAAGATTAAAGAAAATAGTCCAAAGCCATGGTACAACAAGCACACTAGGGCCCTTAAAGGAGCATTTCACCCATTTCAACATTAATCTTTATTGAAAGTGGGTCATGTATGTAGTCGAAAATAAAATTCGAATTTGGTGCCTTCTTGACCGAGGAAAGACAGAAAATAACTTTAGGGCATATTTGTATGAAAGACAACAACTCCCACAATGCACCCCATTGCAAAGCTCCGCAAGCCACTCCCAATAATCCAGAACAGCGCCTATATCAGAGAAATCACTCTTCCGTCTACAAGCCTAGCTACCACCAGAGCTCGAAATTCATTTCACACAAAATTTCTAGTTAGTTGGCAAACTCATTAATGAATTACTCCTTGTTTGTATTTCTTTCGAAATGGTGAATTATTGCATGATACCGGGATGTTCAGTCAGAACATATGCGGTGCTAAACTAGGATGGTTGACATTACAACGTGTCCTCTTCTGATTAGGAGATTTCGTCCAGGAGAAATTGCCATTGTTGAAATTCTTTGCAGCAGACGGACTGTGTCCGTAGGCGCACAGTGAGAGCACAGGCACCACCAGTCCGCCCCAGCTCGAGCCAGTCCGGGCTACTTGTCCGCGACAGGCAGGTCTTCTGCCTCCTGTTCCTCCATCAGCCTAAGCTGCTATTCCCTATATTCGAACCCCTCTACAAAGATATGGGACTGGACTTCCTGCTTAGAATGACACAAAATGACGATATTGACATCATTATAAGCAGGAACTGTAACACTGAAATCCTTATTTCTCCCATCTCAGGGGAAAATGAGGGAATAATGCACGACCGAATATGACTGGGTTTCTAACGATACAAAGCTTAATGCAAATGGATAAAGTGTCCATTTAAGAGAGCACTGTAGTCTCCCTGAGAAAAATTTGATTCATTCATTGCTATAGGAGGAAGCATTTTCTAAACTCGTTAAATCGACTAGATCTAAATCGACAACATGTGATGTTAGACCCTATACCTACTAAGCTATTGAAAGAGATGCTTCCAGAGGTCATAGATCCTCTTATTAATATCAGTAAATCATCTTTGTCATTAGATGATTTGCTCTTATCGTCCAATCGTGGTTGTATCTCTCGATTAGTGTTACTCAAACTTAGTGCTGCATTTGATACCATTGACCACAAAATTCTTTTAAATAGATTAGAAAATTATATTGGCATTAGTGGAATTATATTAGGATAGGTTTAAATCATAGTTATCTGACCGTTATCAGTTTGTAGCAGTAAATGAAGAGATGTCTTATCGATCACAAGTTCAGTATGGAGTACCACAAGGCTAAGTACTAGGACTGTTGCTGTCCACTCTGTACATGCTACCCTTAGGAGATATCATTAGGAAGCATGGCATTAGTTTTCACTGTTATGCTGATGATACTCAGCTCTATATTTCTTCACGCCCTGACGAAACTTACAATTCACAAAAATAACGGAATGTATAGCTGATATAAAAAACTGGATGACTAGTAATTTCCTACTACTTAATTTAGAAAAAATAGAGATTATAATTATTGGACAAAAAACTTCCTCACATAAAAACCTAGAATACTGTCTAACACTTGATTGCTGCTCTGTCAAGTCTTCGTCGTCGGTTAGGAACCTGGGTGTGCTCTTTGATGCCAATCTTTCATTTGAAAGTCACATTTCTAGTAACTGTAAAACCGCAGTTTTCTATCTTAAAAATATGTCACATTTTACGACATATGCTTCAATGACCAATGTGGAACAATTAGTTAATGACATCAAGGCTAGATTATTGTAATGCTCTTGGTCGTTGCCCTGCATGCTTAATAAACAAACTAAAGCTGCTCCAAAACGCAGCAGCTAAAGTTCCTACCAGAACCAGGAAGTATGACCATATTAGCCCGGTTCTTCCCAACACTCCCCATTAATCCCGATGTACTCGTTACATTATAAGAAGAATGGGGTCTACGCTAATATTAGTCTCTCTGTTTATCCCGAGGTTTACTGCAGTCCGCCAGATCCAGGCCGTATCCAGATCTGATGAAGGACATGCGCCTGGACACAATGACAACGCAGTCCTAAAGTGTCAACTAATCTCTCCCCTGTGAAGGCCTCGTTCCCTTTACCTCTGTACAGATAAAACATAGTCAAAATGATTCCAGTTCACATGGATACGTGGAAGCGACAAAAAATTCTGTATTATTAAGTTTTAAGGCCAGACAAGTAATTTGTTTTTGGTCAATTTTTAAAGAAAGACTACACGTCTGTACACGTATATATACTGTATATTCAAATGTGCATAGACTAAACACGTAATGCGCATGTGCACACAGATTCACGTTTTTGAAGTTTACGCGGAGATGATAACTTTTAAAAAAAAATGTTAACACTTGCAGGTTTGCGTTCTCGGGCCACCAGGCACTGTTGTTGTGCGGATGAGCGGGCCCGAGCTCGTTAGAGGTTTTCTGTTAGAACGGTGTCGTGTAAGCGCCCCCTAAGTTAATAATGATTTTTGCAACAGAAGTGAATCAATCAAAACTAACTTTAGCTGGACAATACCATTATTCTAGAGCTGCTGTAAAGCCAAAACAATCTCTGTTACTTTAATTTCATATAATCACTGTAAAGCCTCTTTGAAACAGTCTGTATTGTTAAAAGCACTATATAAATGAATGTGACTTGACTTGACTTATGAGATTTCATAATTTAACATTTAGCTGAAGTTATATTTACACATTTGGGACTTTCCTCGTTTTATTTGTCCTTTATTTAAGAAAACAAATCTTATTTCAATCCATTATATCTGTGTGTCAATCTACATTGACAAATCATCTGCATCTATTGTGCAAAATTGTTTGCGATGGGCTGGGTTTGTTTGAATAAAACAGTGTTTTATATGTTATGAATAATGCAATGTGTCAACACATGAAATTGATTTGTCTGAGGCACACAGTCTGATATCTCCATTTCAGCACCCTGATGATAACTTGGAAACTTTCTATTGGATCTGCATTTATCCTTTCTGCTGCTTCATTTTATAGCTTTGTTGACATATTAAACCTCACACAGTATTCCACATTGAGAGTCATGTATGAGAGTCATGCCCATAATATCTACGATTCCTCCCTGTAAGGTTTGGCCCCAATCAAGGTTTTATGCTAATTACACACTGTATAAACGTTATAGTTCAGCACACAATAGGCTCCTTGTCACTTAAGCCAATGATGATACGTTGCACAAGAAGTAATTACTACCCTTGTCTTCAAAGCTAAAATAAGGACTTTTGGGTAATCTTTCTCGATATTTAACTTTAGTAACACAACATATAATGTGCATATTGTGTGCCTCAAGTAATACACTGCACTTAAAATAAATTGTTACAGGATTTATTTTAAAACAATTTTACTCAGAAAGAGATGAAAGAGAAATGGCAAGTTACACTGCGATATACTGAAATAGTATTTTCTTGTAAAACATACTCCAATAATCTTTGTTTTATTTACAACTTCGAAAAATCTTTTTTTTTTTTTTTTTTTACAGTGTGTAGTGTTTTCCAATGGCCTGTCATTTTGACGTGTCCTCCGACTACAATCTGCACACCAGCTGAAGTGTTGGATCATCTCGGCCCATTGATTTCTGCCCTTTCCCATCTTTTGTTCAGCTTTTCTTTACTCTAGAAGCTCGAGCAAAAGGTTGCCGTGCGTGCATTGCTGTTTTATCACTTTCTCTCTGTGTTCTGAGACGAAAAGAATAGAGATTACCTCCAAGGCTTCTCATAATCCCTGAGGATTCTCTACTGTCAGAAGCCATTCGATCTAGAGTCATGCCCTTCCAACATGACGGCACAAAGGATCTAGGGTGTATGTCTTCATGAAGTGAATATGTTGCGTTTAGAATGTATTATTCCACCCTGACACTAACTTGAAAGCAGCATTAGAATAAAGAAGAAAAAACACTTTTAAATTATCATGACTATAATAAGAAATAACAAAAAAAACCAAAAAAATTATGTGGCGTGACTGTCATTGCACAACATTTTTGTTGTGGGAGATCAATTTATTGCTCGTGCACACTTATAGGAGCTGTATTGTGTCATTACAGTTTGTTTTATGATTGAAGTGGCATTCAGAAATGAATCTGCGTGTTAAGGGAGCCATGCTGAAGTGCAACAAAACAAACCACCTCCGCTTAAACGCCTCTATTCAAAACACTTTGGACCCTTCCTTGCCATTATTTGTACTGAGACTGTATGCTCTCACATGAATACTGATTTCTTCACAAGCCATTGATTTTAGTGTTCATTGTCGACTAAATTGGGTTTCTTACTTGACTAAAGATGCTTGTCTTCTATAGAGCAGTATTTGGTAAAGTTCAACATGGGGGAAAATATCTCACAACCAATCAGCTGATAGTAGCTGACAGTGCCGAAGCTTTTTGTGCAGCACTACGGTGAAAGTGTATACACAGATTCTGTCTAAGGCTAATGAGGTATTATTTTTCAGACAATCTAATGATTCAGAGAGTGAGAGAAGCATTATTGATTTGGGCTTTTTTCATCTGTAATGAAGGAAAAGAGTGTCTGGAGAATGACTTTTCGTGTCTGCAAACTTTTTCTGTGTGCACATGATGGCAATGACAATATCACCTTTCCCACAGTAATTCTGGTAAATTACCGAAAAATTACCAGAACAACGTTTTTTCGATACACAAATGTGCTGTTCACAGAAACAACAGCATTCCCTCTTTTTAGCGGTAAGATATCATTCACACGTCAGTACCAAAATAGCAGTAAACTCTGATGTCAATCATTGGAAATGACCATTAAATGCCATGCATGCTTTAGTTTCACTACCTGGCCAATATAACTAATTTTTTTTACTTCTGAGTGTCTGGCGTAAGTGGATTATCACACAGAATGCAATTTTGCTCTTAAAAATATGAGACAAGTATTAGTAGCTCTTTGTAGCAGTTTAATGTAATCATCAGACTTGGCTATGTACAACAGTATTTTATAATAAGTCAAACTATGACCCGTCGGGAGGCTTCCCCTTCTTTTCCCTTCAGAGGGTATCACTTTGGCGTTCCCTCCTCTTGAATATCAAACTGCCGGTTGGGTTTTGTGGACTCAAGCATAAGCTCGTAAAGCTGCCCAATCTGCTCTTCTTGAAAGTTTTTGAGTTTATCTTCCGATAAATCAGCGCCAAACACCAACTTCTTGTTTCCCGCTGTTTCCAGCACTTGCATCTGTAGGGTGTCTTTGTAGTTCTGCACAGAAAATAAAACGGATACATTAAAAAACATAAGAAACTTTTTATTTTTTAGCTACTTTAGAACTTTTCTGAGAAAACCAAAACCTTAACACTTGTGTGCCTGCTATTGGTTTTTGTATTGATTTGACACACAAGCACAATTAAGAAATTCATTTTATAGAGCGCTATTGATTTACTATAACAGACTGTGACATAATTATTTATTTCTCTTTGTTGGAGATTCATTGATTGCAATTCACAAGATGAAATGCAGGTCACAGGGGTTGCGAAGTATCATGGAATCCACTAAGGTCTAATGGAGGTCAATGCCTTCTGCTCTCTCTAAGCCCACTTAAATCACTCTCTCTATATTAGTGATTACCACCTGCATGAAGGTCCAAAGTCTCTACAAGTTTTACAAAGCCAATGTTCTTCAACTTGCTAGTAAAATTGCCCTTACAACATATCTGAGCTGCAGGGTTTTTTGCAGGGGTGCAGGAAGTAACACATTCTGGCTCCTCATAGAGCATCCTTGGTGGGATTGTCAGTTCTTGTTCAATCAATTCCATTTAAAAAAATACTGCAACAAAACTATTTTCATTTCTATCAATGTTGATCAAGGTCTACATTCTTCTGCTGCCGTGTACAAAACACTGAAAGTTTCTTACTGAATGTACAGAACCACAGAGAAAGAAACAAACATAAAGCATGACCAGTGTAGTCCACTACATTAGTTAAAAGAATTAGCTCAAAAATGCTTGATTTGATTCAGTCTTAGCGATTCTCTCACTCACTGAACAGCAAATCACCTTCAAGTCGTGTCTGATTCTAAATAAAGTAAATAAAGTGTGTTGTGTGTACTCATGAAACTAAGATATCTCTGAATACCGACTGATTGGCCATAATGTGCACTTAAGGACAGACACACACAATAGATTTTCTATTAAGTATTTTAATTATTAAAACAATCACTTGATTGTTACTAAAAAAATTCTTTTCATAGTATATAGGATACATTATTGTGGGTTAGTCATCCACAAAAGTACTAAGAGAATGATTAATTGGAATCAGAACCATAATTATAAAATACGATTGTCCTGCATAATCCTTGTAGCACTATTACACAAAGTCCCAGAGTAGAACTAAACATATTTACACCATACCGATGATTCATATGAGCTTCTGTCTTAATTGAAACTTGTCCGTCACGTCTGTCATGACTGCTTACGATCAAACCTACAAGAAATTACGAGCAGACTCATTCAGAAAAATACACGGAAAACAAAACCATTAAGAACTCTCATTCACTCTCCTAACATCTTGGAATTTGGACGCAATTCAATTTTGGAAGCAAAAGGCCATTTGTCTGAGAAGCTTCCTCCTCTACATAATGTAATTAGATTGAACATTTGCCAAAGAGTAATATTTTAAGAATGGAAGGGATGCGGGCATACTGAATGGCAAGCTTTTTGGTGAAGCTCACCTTCTGAATATAAACACCTCACATCCCATCGCATTGACGTAATCAGGCAACCCGTTTTATGTTTGTCTGGAATAGCCTGACTTTCCCAAGGGCACAGAACTTTAAAGATCTATACTGATAAATAGATTAGGTCTATGACCACTACTTTGTATGCACAGTACAGCTTTGAAACGTGCCGCTGAAATACCAATGGATTCACAGTTAAGTCAGTAGTCATTTAAGAGATGCTTTTATCCAAAGTGACATATAGTATAATAATTACAGAGACAATCCCCTGGAAGCAACCTGGGGTTAATGGAGATGGCTCAAGACTCCAATTTACATCAAGCAAAATCTCAAACAAAATCAGAGTTGGAAAAGTTTTCTGAAGTTTCAGGAAAACTTAGATCCAACTTAGGGCTGCACGATATATCATTCTAGCATCAATAACGGGATGTCAAGTATAAGGATCGTAGTTGATGTGTGATCCGTACAGACCAGGCACCAGTTTAAACATTCAAGCGATTTTAAACCATTCAAGCACAAGAAGATGGGGAAGAAAACTCAATTCTGATCTCGTGCGTTGTTTTCTGTGCGCACACACCACACGAACACCGAATTCTGTTTTCTTTTTCGTCTATTTGTGCTTGAACGGACATATACACGCAAAATTATGTCAAAAAGCCAGTTTCAGCGAGTATCCTCATAAATACAGTCGCTTATGGCTTACATTTATTTCAGTTGTATCTTTGATATATCTTTATATCTCTGATTGTATTTATCTATGCTTGTACATTGTTCATTGTTTTCTATGCATATTCACTCCCCTACAAAATTACCCCAATCATTCTAGAATGATTAATTATTTCTAAACAGAGCTATTCATCTGGTGAAACTGTTTCAATATTGCAATTATCGCAGAAAAACGAAATATCGCAATGGAAGTTAAGGACCTTTGAATTGCCATGACAGTTAAATGCAAAGACTAAAGAATAACACAAGACGTGTCACTAGTATTGTTTTGAATGGGGAAAAGTGCAACGCTCACTGCAGCCGCCATTAGAAGCTGTATAGAAACAGTGAGACGCGTGCTTAAATCATGATTCGTTTAGAAACAAAATATATCAGAATATGGTGTTCTGGGTTGTCCCAAGTCTTCCCAATATGCCAAGATATTCTGACTCTTCCATCAAAATAAGTCTATTAAATGTCTTCCCCAGATTTATCATCTACCAGGCGAAAATGGCAAACCTATATAAAAACAACAATGCACACACTTTTCACTCATTCACATTCTCCTTTTCTTTCATTCCTCGGGGAAAGCTTGTCTTTTGCAATGCGGTCGATTTATTAGGCGATGAGAAGCCCCCTGGGCCCTCTGGTGTAACTGGATTAAAGTGAACACTCAGTGCTACTAATCACATTTGGAGGCTCACTCTACGTCTGTTCCTGGCTCCGCCACCCTTCCTCATTGTTTTTTTTTCCAGCAGTGCTTTGAAAACTGAGACCCCCCAGTAATTCACTCACCTCCTAATGAACGAGTGGGGAGGGGGTTCTTAAGCACACACAGACTCCTTCCCAGGACTAATGTTAGAGTGGACTCCTCCATTCACAGCTGTATTGTGAGCGAGTGTGAAGCACTACAGCTCTGTTGTAAAATAGTGAGCTGCCTACCTACACCAGTATGACTTACTTTCTTCTTTCAAACACAAAAGATATTTGGAAGACCATTGGGAACCAAATAGCATTGAAGTCCATTGGTGTGTATTGTGTAGCCAAACAAACAAATTAGATATTTCTTAAAATATGTATGTTCCCAAGAAGAAAGCAAGTCACATAAGTCCAGAATGTCATGAGGGTGAGTAAATGATGACAGAACATTCGTTTTTTGGTGGGGATTACCTTTAAAGGGTTAGTTCACCCAAAAATGTCCATTTTCGGAACACAAATGAAGATCTTTTGGATGAAATCTGAGAGCTTTCTATTCCTCCATAGACAGCTGCAACTGACACTTTGTCCAGTGGCATAACTTTGTTTTAAAAAGTGGGTGGGACAGGTGTGTGTGGGGGGATGAGAGGGTGTAAGATACTGTATGTGTACAATAAAAAATGTCGGGAAAAAATAACATTACGATGTCCAGAAATCAATTTAAATAGTACACTCATTGGGTTTAATTTGTGTCAGAGCCGGTTTTGGGTTCTAATCCGCACTCGTTTTGTTTTTGTGTTTTTGTTTTCCTCATCAAATATGAATGTTCAGTGGTTGTATATTAACCAGGGACACGTTTGTGTGCAATTTGTTTTTGTGATTTCACCGGAACGAATAGAGAGTCTCCGCAACTGCATTAAACGATAGATTAAAGCGCGCGTCCGTGTTAAGACTGTGCACGAACCACAAGAGAACACTGTATCTGCGCCATTGATAGCAAGCAGCAATGAGCACTCCGCTTGATTTAAAATTAAAAAACAACACATTTCAGCACTAGATTGTCTCTTATTTAACAAATGAACGAAATGAATGCCCTACTAGTTAGCCGGAGATGTTTTATTTATCCGTATTAGGTACATCCATGCTGCGAGATGTTTCAAAAAGTGGTGGGGACAATATTTACCCCGGCAAAAAGTGATAGTGAAAAAAAAAGCCCACCCACAAATTACGCCTATGACTTTGACGCTTCAAAAAGTTCATAAAGAGATCATAAAACTAGTCCATTTGAATTGAGCAGCCAAGTAGTCAGTAGATCGCTTTATATGATGAACAGATTAAATTTAAAATATCATATTTTGAGTTCAACAGAGAAACTCATGAAGGTTTAGAACGACATATGGGTGAGTAATAATGACATAATTTTCATTTTTGGGTGACTTATCCCTTTAAGGCAATATAGGCATGTTCCTATGATATAGGCCTACAGAAAAAGTCTCATGCTGTTTTTTTTTTATTCTGGACCCAGGTTTTACAGTGGACATAGTGGTGTAGTACTGAAATTGTATTTCATAAACTGTAAATTGAATTTAAAGGGTTTCATGCTCAATGCAACCACAAAAGCACAATGTGATCGGCACAAACTATGTTTGTGTGAACTCAATACCAAAACAGTTCAATCTAATAAAAAAAGTGATTACTTTACCCATTATTATCCCTTTTACAATTATCACATCATATGGTTTGCTTATTAACATGCTAATATCAAACTCTACTGGAATCACTTGTGAGTTGAGTTCACCCACAAATGAAGATTATATCATCATTAACTCAACCTCATGCTATTCCAAACCTGTATAATTCACGTTTATCCATACAACACAAACAGTGAATTTCTGAAACATACTGGCAATCTTATCAATATACTAAACGTGAACAGGTGGTCAAAATGACAAATAAGCCACTCACTGTAAAAGTGTCATAAAAGTGGTCCAAAAGATGGTTTTAAAGTGTTTTAAAGTCATACAAAAGCTTTGTGTGAGAAAAATATCAAAATTGTTAAAGTCCCTGTAAAGTTAAAATTAAGTATGTGTTCTGAGTTTGTCATCTCAGAGAAAAATGTGTTATTAGCCAGCCAGCCAAATTTGAATGATAAAAAAGCCGGCAAGTACATAAAATAAGCTATCAAAATCTTAAAGCTGCCGTTGCCACACTCAACTGTCACCCGCTACAGCCAGAATGGATGCTCCTAGCAGCTTATTAGGTTAATTAACGTTATAACATTACCACACAAACTTACACTCATTGTTGCGCACGCACTGCCGATGATGGCACCAGTTGTCGGCGAATGTGCTCTATTTATATTGTTAGTGGAGCGGCCAGCCTCAGTGGCTCTAGTGCGTCATCAAGTAGGGGCGTGTCCAGGAGCTCAGGGGCTCCAGTGCGTCATCGAGCCCCGTTTTAGACCCGCCCAAAAAATCCGGAAAATAGCAATGGTGAAAAACTGTTTAACGGTCTAACTCCACAATTCAGTACTTCACAGTTCAGTCTTTGTAAATATGTTTTAGCAATACATTTCTAACATTTATAATGTGTTTAGATTTTTTTTGAAATTGCCTTTACAGGGACTTTAAGTTGTAGCTGTATTTGATGTGTTCATGAAAGAATGTGTGAAGTCTTACTTATGAATCAATTGATCTTTTAAGTTAAATCTTTTCAATTGTATTATCCAGTTCACAAAAAAATTCTGAATTATCTGTATACTCGAGTTTAACTCACTCAATGATGCAGTCACAAACTGCTACAAGTTCACTGGAGGGGAAGATTATCAGTGAACAATGACTTAAATTTCAGTCCTTTCCCAAACCAGGGTATATGCAGGAATCCTAGAGATGAATTTACTTCCTTTTACTACCTTTTTTACCACCTCCACAATATTTTTTACTACCAACAGACATCAAGCAGCAGCCCTTTTTTGTCTAAGTTTTTTTTTGTATTGTCGAGTTGAGTTTCAGTTGTCCTTATCTTAACCCTAGCCCTTGAGTTATCCTAACCATAGCCCTTAGCCCTAATAAGGTGAATAATAACCTTGGCACTTCTTAAAAACAAATGACACTTAACAATAGGGCTGGGTATTGACAATTTCACAATTCGATTCGATTTTGATTCACAGGCTTGCAATTCGATTCGCTTCAATATTGATTGTTTTTGATATCAGGTTCAATACATGGCAAATTTTCTCAAGGAAAACAAATCTCTTAACTAATGCTGTAAACTATGGGAGTCAGTTCATTAGCCTACTATAATATTGAAGATAAAAATTAACTGATTTGTATCTATACAAACACTTAAATTACACTTATTTATTTTTATAATAAGAAAGTAATATGAATTATAAACATTTTAAAGGGTAACTAAACCCCTGGTCAAAGCCTGACTCCACCCACTGGCAATATTTGAAAAATGCTGGAAAAGTGGGCAGACCCCTGCGGAGATAGAGGTGACGAACCGAGGGCGGGGCTGAGCGGGGGGGCGTGCACCTTAGACCCGCAGTGACAGCTGCTGTCAAACTAGCTAAAATGGAGGGACGCAAGTAGCTTTGCAACAGAGCGGTCATTTGAAGTCAAGAACTTTTCTCCCCCACCTTCACCTTAAGTGGAGGAGGGTGAATTGTCTGTGGATACCAGCTCAAACTGCGGTCTTAACTCCCGCATCGCGATCAGCATCCGATTATTCTTATATTCAGTCATTTTGAGGTAATTTTTTCCAGGATTATTATTACTATTACGTTCATTATATTTTGCTGCTATGTGAAAAAAATAATCAGCAAATCGCGCCGGCGCGTTTGTTTACACCAGAGGATTAACTTTAGCCTAATAAGAAGGAACATAAATTGTGATTAAAAACATATCCTCACTCACATCATGACGGCGCTGCGGTGGTGGAGTTCATGCAGGAAGAGCAGCGTTTGGCAGCGCGAGCTGTGTGGTGAAACCCATTTCCACCTCCATTGCTTTGGAGAAGCAATCCCACGTAAAATGCAGGTTGCACACTGGAGCGATAGGCGAGATTAACTACCTAGGCTACAAGAAATAATCTAAATAACTATATAAATGCTATGCTAACTAGATGCTAATATATATCTATCCTGATCGTTTTCAATACTCGTAATTCCAACTCCTGACTCGCTACAGTAGTTTTGACGGAACCAGATGCTTTTATACCAGGGGCTGCCAAGGGCGTGGTGAGCTGGCACCAAGGGCGTGACAGAGTGACGTCAGAGAGTATTCTACGTCAGAGAGTACCCCTACTGCAGGAGCTTTCCGTTTAACCTGAAGAGGGCAGCACTCAAACGTTTTTACACCATATATTTGAAAATTAAAACACTTTATACCCAAATGTCAAAAAATGTACTCGAATCAATGAACAGCATTTATGAAGCTCCATTCTTACAAATAATTAACTAAAAAAGTTGTTTTAGTGTTTAGTTACCCTTTAATGGTGGCTGTCATGATTTATTCAAACATGCATTAAATATTGAAGAACATTAAAAATTATAATGAATATATAATATGGTGCATATATTTAGCAAAATTCTCCTCTCTAGTTAATTTTTCTGAGGTAAATGTGACGTTACATGACATTGTTACAAGTTGTGGCGTCTTTCCACGGTTGAAACACTGATTGAGCGATTCCATGTAAAATGATACAGATTTCGATAAGTTGTACTCTATCTTTTAACTCATTTTTAGATGTTCATTCATGTTTATTTTGCGCTGTAACTGGTATTATTAAGGCGGAAGAGAAGATCATATGCGCTCCGCGCTGCTGCTTCTCTTGAGCTGAGCCAGAGCGATCTTACGCCACAGCGCCAAAACGGTAGGCTATTTATGTTTTTGAATTTCGTAATAAAATTGACGTAATTTGAATTTTGAGACTTTATTTCATATCAATAGTAACAAAGCACAAAGATTATTGGGATTTATTGGATGGGATGCGCACTACAATATTCCATTCATTCATCAAATAAAAACAGGATCACTAAAGTTAATCGATTCTTGAGATTTATGAATCGATATTGGTTCGCAAAAATACGAATCGATTAATGATGAGAAATCTATAATTTTTACCTAGCCTCACTTAACAACCATAAACTTTAATAAAGATTAATAATGAAGTGTCACATCACACACACGTACCCACAAACACACATTCTCACACACGCAGACTTAAGTAGTGAATTACTATCCCAAAACATGACGGGCTAAAGGCAGTATTTAAATGACGGGTCGTCAACCCAAGTTTGCGAAGACTACATTTCCCCATTTCACACTGTAAGTTTGATAGAAAATAGAAGCAAGTGGCTAATATCTATTAGACATTTTCTGCTAATATCAAAAGTCTCTGCTAATATCAACTGAGGTAAAAAGGCGGTGTTGGCGTCGCTGATAGGCTATCGACCACGGAACTCACACAGTTTACTTATACGCCATTGCTATCAACTCCGTATATATTTTTAAACTATGCTAGATGAAGTTAAAACATGGAGACACAAAAAAATTAAGCAAAAAAAAAAAAGGAAACTCAAAAAGCCTATTGAGGTGGAGATGAAAAATTTACTACCAAGTCAAATTGCGTTTGTTACCTTTTACTACCTTTCAAGGGCCTTAATTTTGGTAGATTTTTTTTAATACCTTTTACTACCTTGCGGACACCCTGCAAACAAAGCTGATGTATGACATTATGTGTCCCACAAAAGAAAGAAAGTAACGCAGGTTTGGAATGACATGAGTGTGAGTAAATAATGACAGCATTTTCTTTTTGGGTTGAACTATCCCTTTAAGGTTTAGGCTACTCAGTGTATTTTATAACATTTTCTGTGTTTACCGTATTTATTTTGTAACTGTGTATGTGCATAAGCGAAATGTTGCAAAGGGCTAGACTATTTTTTTTCAGGACAGTCAGCTGCCCATTTTGGAAGGATGTGTACGTGTCCTTCTGTACAAGGACAGAGTGACTCTCATTACCTGCAAGTGTGAGATTTTTACCCTCTTAAAGAATATCCGTGTCTGTCAAAACCAGTCCAGGAACATCGAGTCCTCTGAAATTATACAGCATGACTGTGAAAATGCAATAAGTGCTTGGTCCACAATCATGAGCTACCAGAACCATACTAGAAGTGTAATACATCTTGTGAAGTTTGACAGCTCAAAAATCAACTCCAATATCCAGGCTTAGAGTAAAAGAAGATCTGGATTATTGCTCCTTGAATGCATGCTGCTGCATGTTTAAAAGGAGTTCATGCGTTGAATTCGATCTTTGGATTTGTCATGGAAAATTTCATACGAGCATGGCGTCAGAGCTCTCATAAGTGTCACGATTCTATAACCACATAACTGAAATTAAAGAATTAGGTCTCATCAAAGTGATGCTGGATTAATGTCCACAGATGGTGTGAGGAAACAGCTGTGCTCCCTCAGAGAATATGATTAATTAGTTATGTGATTATGGGTTATGGATTCCATTATGTTTTGTTTTCATGATGATAGAGACTTTAGGAAGGTGCTGCCATCATGTGGAATGTTTCAGCAAAGCCTGACTCATTAAAGGGATAGTCCACCCCCACCCCCCCAAACAAAATTGTTGTCATTTACTTACCCTGAAGTTGTTCCAAACCTGTATGTGTTTCTTCTGTTGAACACAAATGAAGATATTATAAAGAATATTTGTAATCAAACAGTTGACGGTAGCTACTGACTGTTTTTTTCCCTATTATGGACGTCAATGGCTACCATCAAATGTTCGATTACCAAAGTTCTTCTAAATATCTTATTTTGTGTTCAACAGAAGAAAGAAACTCATACAGGTTTGGAACAACTTGAGGGTGAGTAATGATGACACTTTTGATTAAACTTGTTGGGTGAACTATGCCTTTAAAGAACTTAAGATTTGGTAACATCTTTTGTATCAATTTGTTTCCATTTTACAACAACCCTTACAATGCACTGACAACAAATAGGATTAGCATGAAAAATAATAAGGCGAATTTACATGTGGGTGTGAGAATGATGATGTACAATGGCATGATGTAAATGTAGGGATGCACTCTGACAATACACAATAGTACTATTAGCCACACCACCAAAAAAATAAAAAAAAATAAAAAAATATTAATTGTGGGGGACCCCCATTATAAGACTTGATTCCATTCAATCACTGTCATGTAATTTAGTGATTTAAATGTATTTGCTTTCTCTGCAGTCAAGTGATAGAAGGTCACAGCTGCTCTTACCTGCCATTCTGTCATGAAGCGTGTGACATCTTCACCTGATGCAGACTTGTTTCTTCTGAATTCATCTTTCACATACTGATCACCCAGAGCCCGCAGGTCTATGGGCAGGAAGCGGTGCAGTAACATAATTCTCTTATACAAAGACCGAACCACTGACACATGTGCTGGATGTGCCATAACTTCACAATCTGACAGACAACCTCTAGATACTATACAGTGACAAGTGCGTCCTGTTTGAACACATTAACGAAGTGTTACTGCACCAGCCTAAAAACCATAGCTCATGAGAAAGACGAACCGATCTGATATTATTTTAAAGGTCATAATGTACATAACACTGTTGATTACCCAACCGTAGATGTAGTCTTCTTCACCGCAACGATATGAGTGTCATTACAGCCGATGCTACCCTCTGGTGCCGATTGGAATGTAGTGCATCTAAGAAAACGGGCGCCGATCACTTTCTCATCCAAGACTGAACCTATTAGAAGTTATTTTTAAATCTTATTTAGAACATTTTATTATTATTATTTTGCCAAGTTAATGTTTACAAAAGGTTTCTGTAGTGTATTAAAATGGGTAATAGCCTATATGTCAATATTGAACAGACACTTTATTTATATTACTATTGCCGTACTAAATTATATATAGATGTAAAAGTAAGAAATATAAGAAACAGAAAAAGACAAAATATTTTTTCTATATATATTAAAAAAACATGCAATAGGGGAGAGCCGGGACAATTGAAACGTGGGACGGATGAAACGAATCAGTTACCTAACGTAACCTCGGTTCTCTCTAGATGAGGGAACGAGTATTGCGTAAGTGTAGCTTACGCTACGGGAAAGATTCATCTTCTCGAGATATTGAAGCCAAAAATTATCCTTAATTTTTTATCTATTGTTAACGCGGTGCAGCAGCTAGCAGACCTAGAGCAGGCTCATTGGCTGCCCTGCGGCAACTGCAGCAGCCTACCAGTGAGCCCGGCATGACGTCACGTTCAATGAAGGGCGCTCGCGCCCTCGACATGTCCTAGCCCACCAGAATGGGCGTGGCTTAGCGTATATACGCGGGGCTTGGAGGCTGAATCTCTGGTTTTCATCGACTGAAGCGAAAGAGCGCTCGTGGCGCGAGCACGGCAGGTTACGCAATACTCGTTCCCTCATCTAGAGAGAACCGAGGTTACGTTAGGTAACCGATTCGTTCTCTTACGAGAGGTTCTCTCGTATTGCGTAAGTTTAGCTTACGCTACGGGAACCCTTTGTCAATGCTGTGCGCGCCAGCATCCACTACATGAGTCCCAGAGAAGCTCGGGGAACCCAGATGAGCGGGAATAAGCGCATGCACATAAGCACTCACAGGGAATACAGAGCGGCGATGCCGGTCAATGTATAAGCATATAGCACATAACCTGATACAGTGCAGCTCAACCAGAAGAGCTGAGTCATATGAGAGTAGCCTGCGCACGATAATACCTGGACAGAACTGACCTCTCACTTATACTGACAGCAGTTTAGCCTGCAGGGCAGGAACTTCCAGGTTATAGAACCTGACAATGGTGGACGGGGAGGCCCAGCCCGCCGTCACACATATGTCATGAATAGAAATTCCGCTGGACCATGCCTACAAAGAGGCCATGCCTCTGGTGGAATGAGCCCTGACGCCCAAAGGGCATTGCAGACCTTTTGACGCATAAGCAGCTGCAATAGCGTCCACTATCCATCTGGATAGGCTCTGTTTCGAGGCGGCAAGACCCTTGGTGCGCCCTCCAAACGAAACGAAAAGCTGCTCTGAGTGCCTGAAAGGGGCGGAATGCGTACTGAAAACCCTCAGCGTCCTGACCGGGCAGAGGAGATAACTTCGCTCTCACTATCTGATGCAAGCAGTGCCAATCACTTTAGGAACATATCCGTGTCTAGGTTTGAGGATGACTTTTGAGTCATTCGGTCCGAACTCAAGACACGCAGCACTGATAGACAGCGCGTGTAAGTCCCCCACACGTTTGACTGATGACAGAGCGATCAGGAAAACGGTTTTGAGTGACAGGTGTTTTAGATTCTAAAACAGAGAGTTTTAGAGTCTAAAGAGTCTAAAGGTTCAAAGGGGTATGCTTTCAGGGGCTCGAGGACCAAGGAAAGATCCCACATAGGAACAGATGGGGGGCGCGGGGGATTCATCCCCCTAGCTCCTCTAAGGAAGTGGATGACAAGCTTGTTCCGTCCTAATGACTGGCCGTGCGTCGTTTCTGAGAACGCTGCAACGGCCGCCACATATACTTTAAGCAACCGCGAGACCTGACACCTTCGTGGGTCCAGGTTTTTGGAGAACACAGACCATTGTAGGGCTGAAACAACTAATCGCTTTAATCGATTAAAATCGATTATTAAAATAGTAGTCAACTAATTTAGTCATCGATTAGTTGCTAAATAACTTTTATTTGCCGTAAGCGGCTCATTTCGTAAATATTTTAAATCTGCGGTGACCAAAGTGTGGCAGTAATGAGCCACCGGAGGTTTTACTCAGCCAGTACAGCTGGAGAAGTAGCGAATAGCCAATAGCTGGCCTCGTTTTATGTCACGTGCTTCCTGCACAGCGGCTCTGCGGCTCTGCAGCATTCAGCGAGATGGCGGAGGCAGGCGACAGCTTCTCATCTGCGGTGATGCGTGTTGCAGTAGCACCGTCATATCTGGCTATAACATTACATATAGCCTATATAACACGCTCTCACATGTTTATTTTTTAGCATTTTTGGGAGGAGTAAAATTTACATGTGGTTTCAACAACCAGATGCATTTACACTTGTCCAGTTTCGTCTGGAATGAGTCTCAGATCTCCTCCTGAAGCGGTTTGAGCGATCAGATTCAAATCCCTCTCCAATGCGTTTCGGAGGGCATTTACACCTGGTCTTTTCACGATCAGATAGCTATCCGATCTGAGAAAACAATGCTACTGTGTAAACAGCTTTGTTTATTAACTTCGGGACAGTCACACTAGATCTATTGTGTCTCGAGCATCAGGTTGCGCAATCAGTTCGCTCGCAACATAAGTTATGGATTAAAATAGTGCTACCAAAGAAATTAAAACGCTGTTTACAAAGTGAAGCACTAAATATAAAGGCAGTTAATAACAGCAGCAGTAAAAGATTGTTCCCTTTCGAACGGTCAATTCGTATTTCGTAGCTATACGCAGTGGGGAAACTCCTTTTCCTCGATTTACTGAAGCCTATATGTAAAACGCATTTGCAGCTGCACAGCTAGCACACTGAGCGTCTGGCACGCTCATAGGCTGTGCTCCAGCAACTGCACATCCAATGGCGCGGGTGACTCTGACGTGCGACCAATGAGATAGCCCAACGTAAGAGCCCACCGAGGGGGCGTGGCCTAGCCTATATAAACCCCCGAATTAGCCATTATAGCAGATTTTTACTCCTTCAGCAACAGTACACATGTCCCTGAGCTTTCTACTGTTATTCGCCATCGAACAAGCCTTTTCAGCCTGAGCGAGCTTCTCTTCAGCAGACTTCGCCTGCATGCCGTTGTCTCCTGACGCCATCTCACCTGTGGCTATCCGGCGGCAGCCTATATCCTTTGTTCGAAAGCTTTGTGTTTTATTTCAGATGCCTCGTTCAGCCTGCGCCACGGGCGGAGGCCGTCTGCACGAGGCAGACCAACACTCGAGCTGCATTTCCTGCCTGGGGATCGACCACGCGGAGAATGCACTCTCTGCCGGCGGATGTGCGGCCTGTGAAAGCATGCCTATCTCCGTGCTGAGCAATCGGCTAGCTCTCTCTCGAGACGGCGATGCCGCTTCAGCCAAGCTGTCTATTCCAAGGAAGAAGAAGCGTCGCAGCCAAAGGCAACCGGAGGGTATGGAAGTTGGTGAATGCACGCCGGCCGCGTTCCCGCGTGCTTCACTTTCTCCTACTCGGACGACATCACCGGTCCTGTTTTTAGGAGACCAGCGCCCTCCCCCCCCCACGTGGAGGGCCTCGTCTTCTTCTGCGGATCTCTCGAGCGCGACGACAGTCTGTCCATCGCCGCTTCGGAGGATGAGTGGCCGGGCTCTCTCGACCCTGTAACTGCTTCTCAGTCTGTGACTAGTGGTTAAGCGACCAGGACAAACTCAGACGCCGAAATGCTTCGGATCCTGACGAAGGCCGTTGCGGACCTCGAGCTAGAGTGAACCACGCCCGAGGAGCCGTCGCGTAGTCGGCTGGATGGATGGTTCCTGTCGGGGCGCCAGCAGGCCCCTCGTCACAAACCAGCGCCATTTTTCCACGAGGTCCACGAGGAGCTCGCCAAGTCCTGGCGCACTCCGTACTCAGCACGTGTGGGATCTGCAGTTTCCGCGACGCTCTCCTCTGTGGATGGCGCAGCGGAAAAGGGTTATGAGTCTTTGCCGCCTCTCGAAGAGGCCGTGCCTGCTCATCTTTGCCCGAGCACTGCAGCTAGCTGGCGAGCTAGAGCCTCTCATCCCAACAAACCCTGCCGAAACACCTCAGCCCTTGCTGGACGCGCGTATTCCGCCTCCGGTCAGGCTGCATCGGCCCTGCACACGATTGCCGTGTTGCAGGTCTACCAGGCCAAACTCCTCTAGTCTATGGACGAGGCTGGCGTGGACCCGGAGGCCTTTCGAGACCTGAGGAGTGCTACAGACCTAGCGCTGCGTGCTACTAAGGCTACAGCACAGGCCATCGAAATGAACATGGCGAGCTTGCTCGTGCTCAAGCGCCATCTTTGGCTTAACCTCACCGAGATCAAAGAAGCCGACAGGACTAGATTTCTCGACGCCCCGGTTTCCAGCTCCGGTCTCTTCGGCCCGGCCGTGAAGGGATTCTCGGAGAGGTACACAGAGGCACAGAAAGCGTCCCTGGCTATGCGACACTTCTTGCCGAAACGCTCGAGCTCCACGACCAGCAAGCCCAAGCCACCGCCTTCGCCTCATCCAGCCAAACCGGTGAAGCAGGCCTCTCAGCCCCGCCCCGCGGCCACTGATAGCCACCGCCAGTCAAGCGCTACCCGCTCCCCCGGCGTCAAGGCCCGCGGCCCAGCGCTGTGATTGACCAGGTACCTCCGAAGTCATCCTAGCACAAGGAGGAAAGAGAGAGGGCTCGTGTCTCGCGCTACCCGGACCACCCTCGAAAAAACCAGCAAAACTTCCCACAGCTCCCTGTTCAGTTCAGGCGGCTGGGGATTTTATTATTGTAAACAGGCCCGCAGCAGTGAGCGCGTCCTTGCAAACAAACCGTTTTCACGGCGACCCAAATAAAGCACAAAAAGAGTATGTTTCACAATCACAACACACGGGTTCACGGTCCCCCTTCACTAAGTGGCCCCCTCCCTGTTGTAACACTGACTTCCCCCCGGGCAAAAGCCTGTTTAGTCAGTCAAACACTCAGTACGTGCACAAATCACATTATAAGGGTATCAGGTCCCCCTATGTTAGGCGGCCCGTCCCATTCAGTGTGTCATGCCCTAGCCACACGGGCCATGGCCTGGCAAGCCATCCCCGGTGTGTCGAGTTGGGTTATAAACACTCCCGTGCTAATGTATTCGGGGTTTTACAACCGCTATTTTCTAATTCCAAAGAAAGATGGCGGACTCAGACCCATACTAGATCTGAGACATTTGAACAAGGCTCTCACGAGACGGCCTTTCAAAATGTTAACACTCAAACAAATTCTGAGATCGACCCTCGTCACAGGCCATTCTTGAGATTCGCCTTTCGAGGGGAGGGCATATCAATACACCGTTCTGCAGTGTGGTCTGTCCCTGGCACCCCGCACATTCACAAAATGTATGGATGCAGCGCTCTCCCCACTGAAAAGTCAGGGAGCGCACGTGCTGAATTATCTCGACGACTGGCTGGTGCTGGCGCAGTCGAGAGACGAACTGATAGTTCACAGGAATTTGATTCTCAGCCATCTAAAATACCTGGGGCTCACAATCAATGTGACCAAGAGCAAGCTGACCCCCACCCAGACTGTTGTCTTTCTGGGCACGGTTTTAGACTCGGTGACAATGAAAGCGCGGCTCACTCAAGAGCGCGCGCTCTCTATACAAACACTGGCGGCTGCATTCAGGGCGCGCGAGTGCGCGCCTCTGAAGAAATTTCAGAAACTGCTTGGTCTAATGGCAGCTGCATCGTCAGTACTCCACTTGGGATTACTGCGCATGCGCCCGCTGCAGCACCGGCTGAAATGCCGTGTGCCAACCCATGCATGGCAGTCAAATAGCCTGCGCATTATGGTGAATCACGGGTGTTTAAGTACACTGATTCCCTGGCGGCCTCAGGACTGGTACCACATGGGGGTGACCATGGGGGTAGTTTCCAGGAGGAAGGTGGTTTTTACAGACGCGTCCAACCTAGGTTGGGGAGCGCTGCACGAGGGCAAGCCTGCCTCCGGCCTCTGGTCGAGCACGGAGCAGAGCTTACATATCAATTGTCTGGAAATGAAAGCAGTTGGTTTGGCCCTGAAAGCTTTTCTGTCAAACCTCAGGGGTCACCACGTCCTAGTCCATATGGACAACATGTCAGTGGTGGCCTACATAAATCGCCAGGGTGGCATCAGGTCAGGCAACCTGCATGCTATGGCGAGGGAACTCCTCCTGTGGGCACAAGCCAGTCTGAGCTCTCTGAGAGCAGCGCACATCCCGGGCGTCCAAAATCTGGGCGCGGATATGCTCTCACGGGGCAACGCTCCCCTAAGCGACTGGTCCCTGAACCCTCAGATGGTCAGTCAAATATGGGAGATGTTTGGCGAGGCCGAAGTCGACCTTTTCGCCTCGAGAGCAAACACCCACTGCAGGGTGTTCTTCTCGAAGAACAGGGACGCGCAGGCTCATCCCTGGCCCAGCCGCCCCTTTATGCTTTTCGCCCCGTTTCGATGATTCCACAGGTCATCGAACGGGTCAGGGAGAGCGGATGCCCAGTCCTTCTGGTGGCTCCTCTCTGGAAATCCAGACAGTGGTTTCCGGAGCTGGTTCAGTTGTCAGACACGATCCCCTGGCCTGTTCCAATGAGGAAGGATCTCCTCACACAGGCCAACGGAACGATATGGCATCCCTGACCCGATTTATGGGCCCTCCATGTGTGGCCCCTAAACGGGTACCCGAGGACCTTCCTGACAGAATCTTGAGCACTATCTCTGAAGCAAGGGCCCCGTCTACTCGGCGCCTGTATGCTTTGAAGTGGTCGGGTTTTTCCAGCTGGTGCTCGAAAAATGAAGTTGACCCAGAGTCATGTGAGGTATCTGTGGTACTCTCCTTTCTGCAGGAGCTACTGGACGCAGTCCGCATCCCGTCCACGCTCAAAGTTTATGTGGGAGCCATCGCAGCGCATCATGCTTTGGTGGCTGGCCACTCACTGGGAAGAAATGACGTGGTGGTAAGGTTTCTGAAAGGCGCTAGGAGGATTAACCCCTCAAGGCCCCCTTCGGTGCTGCCCTGGGACCTCTCCACGGTCCTTAGGGCCCTGAAGGGACCGCCTTTTGAGCCGCTCCAGTCGGTTTATCTAAAACCACTCTCGCTAAAGACTGCTCTCCTGTTGGCATTGGCATCTATCAAGCGAGTTGGAGATCTCCAGGCTCTCTCTGTGAGTCCTGCATGTTTGGAGTTTGGGAAGGATGACTCCAGAGTCATTCTCAAACCTAGGCATGGGTACGTACCCAAGGTGCTCTCAACGCCGTTTAGAGCACAAGTTATTACGCTATCAGCCCTTCCCCGTCAGCTGAGGATGGGGAGGTTAATCTCGCTGCCCTGTCAGGGCGCTGAGATTCTATCTGGAGCGTTCTGCGTCTTTTAGACAGTCAGAACAGCTGTTTGTCTGCTTTGGTGGCCGATCTAAGGGTTATCCAGTCACGAAGCAAAGACTGTCTAGATGGATAGTGGATGCCATTTCTATGGCCTATACATCAGTGGGTCAGGTTTGCCCTATAGGTGTCAAGGCCCACTCGACTAGAGGCATGGCCTCGTCATGGGCTTGGTCATCGGGTTTTCCCATTCAAGATATTTGTGAGGCGGCCGGCTGGTCCTCGCCTTCCACATTTATGAAGTTCTATAATATGGAGGCGTCCTTTTAATCAAGCCTGTTAGCTTGCTGCATACCTATTACGTTCTCTTTTTATAGCATTTGTCTACTATTAAGTTTCAATTGTTTTTCAAACGCAATCTACTGTGGCTCTACTACGTTCACATGCTTGTTTTCAGTCATCCTATATTTAATTTATCAATATATTAAGGTTTAAAATGTAAAAAATAAAGATTATATAATTATATATTTAAAGTACACTTTTACACATAAATACACTGATTTAGGGTTTTATTTAGTTATAATAAACAATCAAAAAAAATTTTATAAAAACTTTTATCCGATTAATCGAAAAAATAATCGTCCGATTAATCGATTATCAAAATAATCGTTAGTTGCAGCCCTAGACCATTTAGACGCGTAGATTCTGGTAGAAGGAGCTCTAGACTGCTGTCTGTGACAGCCGCGTCAGCTCCCGGAACCAAGTCTGGTTCAACCATTGCGGGGCTATGAGGAGCACTGAGTGGCGCGTTTCCCTGATTCTCTTGATAACCTGTGGCAACAGAGAGACCGGAGGGAAAGCATGTAGTGGGCGGCTGGGCGAGGTTTGGGCCAGCGCATCCTCGTTCTTTGAAAAGGACTTTTGGGCAGTGAGCGTTGTCTTGTGACGCAAAGAGGTCGACTTACGCTTTACCAAAAGGGGCGCCATAGCAACTGGACTGTTTGGGAGTGCAGGGACCATCCCCCCGGGGGAACATTGTCCTTGGACAGTTTGTCTGGGCCGTCGTTCAGGTGGCCTGGCACATGCGCAGCTCTCAGCGATCGCAGATGGTGCTGAGACCAAGCGAGGAGGCGTTCTGTCAGATTGCAGAGGCTTCTGGATCTGACACCGCCCTGACGGTTCACGTAGGACACTACAGACATGTTGTCCGAACGGACTAGAACGTGGTGGTCCTGTATGAACGGGAGGAAATGAACTTGGAACTTGGAACTTGAACCAAGTTTGTTTGGGTGGTGGCCATCCTGTTGAAACAGTTGCCTCTGACTCCAGAAAAGATTGAAGTTGTCAATAATGTTCACTCCTTTTATATTGCAGGTTTTTTGCAGCCATGTATTAAGCCCAAGCAACCGTGAAAACCTGTTTGTTCCTCTTGCTGGGAGTGGTCCACTGATGAATGTTTGAACTTTCAGTCTTTTAAGTGTTTCAAAAAGTTCATTGAAATCCTTTTTAAGAAGTTCCGACTGCTCTTTATGAATATCATTCTTCCCCACATGAATGATGAGTCGATTTGCAGTCTTATGTTTCATCAGAATGTTCTGAAGTTCCCTGTTTACATCAGATGTTGTTGCTTGTGGAAGGCAGCACGTTGTTGTATCCCTGCTATAAATGTTTCTGATTACGGAGTCGCCCACTATCAGAGTCCTGGGCCCGGCTGCGCTCTGAGCTGAGTGCCGCTGTCTGCTCGACCTTGAGCCCTAGTTAGCATCAGTGTTAGCTACTGGCTGATTCAGTCTGTGTGCGATCACATTCATCAAATTTGGGGATTCCTCATTCATTAATACTTCAAATCTGTTTTCAAGATGTATAGGCGGTGGTAGGAGACCAGAGGTTTGCAGTCCTTGTCAGAGCCGTATCTGGGGTAGAGGATGCTACTGCAGTAATATGTGATGCTCGTGACAATCTGATGTCTCGAGTGCCTTTGGGTCTCGCACCCTGTTTGTGCCATCGATTAGTAAAACGATCGGCTTGTTTCTCTACACTCAGTATGGCCTGTCGAGAAGCACTAGATTCATGGGACTCACCGGCTGTATGCTGAGGACGTGCCTGACGAAGCTCTGTTGTGTATTCCGTCTGGTTTGTTGGTCCCGCAATTAACTTTGTTTCAAGAATTGCAATCCTTTGTAAAAGTCTGTGGCAGTTGGAGCAGCAAGTAGATTCCAGAGGAGGCATTTTCTTATCCTTATGAATGTAGGCAGTTGTGTTTTCTCTTCCCCGGAATGTAAGCTTTCAGTGGGAGGCTGGTCGAATAAAATGATTCTGCTTTTTTTTTGTAGTAATCCAAGCGTTTGAGCACTGTGCTGATTTGCTTAAGTTAAAATTAGGTGATAAAAGGAGATAGAATATAGAAATATAAAAGCGATAGAGCAAAGCGCGGAGCAGTAAGCAAGAGCATCCGAACAGTAGCTGAGCAGGAAGTCAAGTTACATCCGTATGTGACGCCCCGATTGCTTGGGATGGGGGACGTTTTGTAGACGCGCGAGCGGCGCCCGGGCCGAGGTGTTTATTAGTGAGCGGGCACGCGATTTACACTCATATGCAACGACCCGATCACTTGGATGGGGAGCGTTTCGTGATAACCTCGTGATGCTCGAGCAGCACGTGAAGCGTGTGTCAGTAAGCGTGAGCGCTCGTGAGCAGGCACGGGACTTACAAACATATGTGACACCCCGATCGCTTTGACAAAAAGCGTCAGTTTAGTGAGAGGTCAGTTCTGCTCAGATACTATCATGCGCAAACTACTCTCATATGACTAGCTCTTCTGGTTGAGCTGCACTGTATCAGGTTATGTGCTATGTGCTTATACATTGACCGGCGTCGCCGCTCTGTATTCCCTGTGAGTGCTTTTATACATGCGCTTATATACATGCGCTTATTCTCGCTGATCTGGGATCCCCGAAATTCTGGGACTCATAAGTGGATGCTGGCACGCACAACGTTGACAAGGGGTTCCCGTAGCGTAAGCTATACTTACGCAATACGAGAGAACCTCTCGTAAGAGAACGTACTCGGTTACCTAACGTAACCTCGGTTCTCTCTAGAAGAGGGAAGGAGTATTGCGTAACCTGTCGTGCTTGCGCCACGAGCGTTTTCCGCTTCAGTCGATGAAAACCAGAGAATCAGCCTACGAACCCTGTTTATATACGCTAAACCACGCCCATATCGGCGAGCTCTGACGCTGTGAAGGCGCGAGCGCCTTTTGGAAGGAAATTATTCCTTATTTTTATTTTTGTTTACAGTAGCGATTGATAAGCTACTCTATTTTTTCATAACATAGCCTACCTGTACATGTACTCTACCACCTTGTGTGTCCCAGCATGTTACACACACACACACACACACGCTGATTTGAAATGTGTGCGCGGGGGCAAACGGGGTTGCCTTATTGTAAAGTGTTACCGATTAGTTATACACCGATTCAGACGTCTCGTGATTTCAGTGTTGGAAAGATCAGTTGTTTTAACCATTCAAACGAATCGGTTCAAATGAGTGATTAGTTCGCGAATTAGACGTGTCATTATCGGACGTGTGCGCGTTGTGTGATTATCCCGGCGGTTAGGACATCCCACAAGATTTGTGTCATCACAGAAAACATTGCATCACTGGATAGTGTTTTCGTTTATTTAAAGTGTGGTTTATAAGTCAGCTGAATGTGTGGAACGCTTTTCAGAGAAGATAAGGCAACGTATTTTAGCACAATTCCCACCCAGCGGTAATTCAGGAAAAAAGAAATCTCCGAATGCTCCACATGAAACTTTAGTCTTCCGACCTTGCCATCGTGTCGATTTATTTTCATTAATATGTGCGAGGAAGAGAGAGCAAGACAGTGCTAGTTTTGAGACGGTGAAGCTATATGTTTATAACATTAAAGCATTTAAGCTTATATGTTATAACAGTGGTTTGTGTGTGCAAACTCTCTGTGCAGTGTTCATGTTGTCTGTGGTGAGTGGATGTAAATGATAATGAGCTTACGCTAGCTTAGGGGTGTGCGATATCACGATTTATGATCGTGGATTAAAATATATCCACCATCTGCTTTCGAAGAAATGTCGTATCGTGCATTCTATCAGTTGAAGTTCTGGCACCTCCGTCTCAGCATAGGCTACAACGCGACGTATATTCACATCAAATGTTAATTCAGAGGAACGGGACAATGCAGTGCACATAAGTTCATTATTTGCATGTGCTAACAAGTCATTCACGCGTTGATGCGCGGTTCTAACGAGTGCTTTTCTGAGCGCGTACACCGCTTCGCACGCGCACTAAGCCTGTCTAACAACAGCGACAGGTTACTGAACTAAGTTATCTTTCCAGTCTTAATGCGCGAATACTGTCAAATACACACAGGGTTTACATAAACAAAGTTGGTTATGTATAAAGTGAAACAAACAGAAAAAATCTGCTTCCTAGCTAATGCCGTCAGTATTGTAGACAGTACTCGGCAGGTACTCAAGATGGCGGCAGTCAACTGGAAAAAGAGCGGATGACGTAAGAGGTCATGTGACTGATATTCATGTATACTTTCGCCTGGCTCCGCAGAGAGCGCGCGCGCGCGCGACCGGGGCTCTCTCTCTATCTCTGCTCATTCAGTTCATGCCCCCTGTCACAAGCGTGACAACAGCGATGTGTGAACGCCCGTGGCTGCCTCGTTTGTTAGCATTGCTGGAGGACAACAGGCTATAAATATACGGTGCTGTACAAAAACATAAATTATAGTTCGCCTCAAAGTTTTTTATTTGTGTATTTATTTAATTTGTATTATTTCTTCCCCAAGCTCATAAAATAAATTTGGGTCGCACATAAATTGACAGGGTCGGTCGAAAAAAAAAAAAATTATGCCCAGCCTGCTCTAGGTTTGCTAGATGCTGCACTGCGTTGACAATGGATACAAAAATAAAGGATAATTTTTGGCTTCAATATCTCGAAAAGATGTATCTTTACCGTAGCGTAGGCCTTTAGAAGCTATACGTACGCAATACTCGTTCCCTCTTCCAAGAGAGAACCGAGGTTACGTTAGGTAACCGAGTAGCCTACGTTTTTTAGTTTAAGTGCAAAACAGGTTTACTGGCAGGAGGCGTTGTCGGGACGGTTGAAACAAGTGGTCATAATTGTGTTATGTTCATAATAACAGGCTATTCAACTAGCAAACACTCGCTATGACTCAAGGAAGAAATGTAAGAAAATATGAATTTTAAAATAATTTGCCTGTCTTCGTCAAAATAGCCTATGATATTACGCAAAATGTGCATAGGCTTATTATCGCCTATTGTTTTAACCCAGCAAACATTTGGATGTTTTATGACCGTTGAAAAGACGTCCGTCCGACACGTCCCGTCATGGTTGAAAAATAGTTCCAAAATGGAAGTTGAACCGACGTCTTCGACGTCATCTGGCCGTGTCACGATGCCACGTCTCTTCTGCGCGTCCCTGGGCGTCTAATGCGTCATCATTTGTGTGTTTTAAATGTGTTGCTGCATAATTTAAGTGTATATATAATCCTGCATATAAAATAATCACACCTATTGTGTAACATCGTGAAAGGCAATGAAGTATTGAGGTTTACACGACAAATGTTCTAAAAAGGTCCAAAATTGGTCAAGTCAGACCTGACCGTTAATAAAACGTTTTAATCACGTGTATCACAAACAAGAACAAATTATTTGTGGACATAAGCAAAAAAGCAGCATGTTCTGATTTAGAACAACATTTTATTTATATTGAACAGACAATTTCTCTTAATTATTTTACATGTTTAACATTTGTTAACCAAACTAAATAAAATACAACAAATACAAAATAATGAGTTATTATTTAAAGGGATATTTCACCCAAAAATGAAAATTCTGTAATTTACTCACCCTCATGTTCCAACTTGTATGAGTTTCTTTCTTCTGCTGAACACAAAAGACATTTTGAAGAATGTTTGTAACCAAGCAAATAGAGCAACCATGGACTTCCATTATTGAAGGAAAAATTAAGGTAGTTAATGGGAAGCGACATTTCCTTGGTTACAAACATTCTTCAAAATTTCTTTGTGTTTAGCATAACATAGAAAGGTGTTTAAAACATGAGGTTTTCAAATGTCCATTTTCATTTTTGGGTGAACTATCCCTTAAACACATTGGCTCATTTTTTATATCCACCGCCCCCAACTCTTCCTGGAGCGTGTTTAAGATGTTCTGCCATTGCTGCATCGATTGCACTATCGGTAGCATTTGGGCTCCACCTCTTCACAGCATCTAAGGGAAGAGAATATATTTATTTTTAAAATAAAATAAAAATTAATTTGAGGTAAAATGACATGGACTTATTTTCAAATTATTTGTATGGTCTACACAGCTAAATTTAAAAAACCATGGAACAAGATGAATGAAACATTAGAAAAAGTTATTCAACATGCATTCGATTTGATTTTAGTGTATAACAGATGTTCTGCTTTAAATTAGTGTTAGATGAGTTGGGGGACGGGAGAACAGCATGTGTCCCCTGCCTCTTCAATATCACTGTGGTGCCCTTCAGAAAGACCCTTAACTAGGTGTTTAACTGTGAGAAAGTGAACAGGACATTTCTGATAAAGACAGGTGGGCTGTGATGTCCCCTGAATAGATGAAGGGTACCAAAAAAAATACATCAATATATTTATATTGATGTATTTATAAATATAAAGATGCATTTATAAATATATAAAATATATTTATTTTAAAGCAGATACTGAAAACATACATGTTCAAATCCAGCTAAACATTTCATTCTATTTCAGATAAATGACTTTCTGAAAGAAACTCTCAAAATACTACATTAATAAGTTACAGTAAGAACTTTGACTGTATCATTAAACATACTTTATATTATGATATAAGTTACCGTTGTATAAGTTCGTGTAACTTTTAGCCTACTAGCTATTTTTAGCCAAACTCAGTAAATTTCAGTTGACAATGTGGTCATAATTTCTTTCGTTTCATTCATGCCAAACATGTAAAACTCAAGTACGTAAATCAAATAAAACAAAATGTACTTACCCAAAAGTAGACTTTTAACAATCAATACAACACCCTCCTCAACTCTTTCTCTACTCGTGTAGTAACGTCAGTTAAAATCTTCCAGAGTCTATAGGCTTGTTTGAGATGCGCCTTGCCTCGCCTGAAATGTAGTCGAGAGTAGGCGGCTGCAGTGAGAGGAGGAGTGAAAAAAGCGCAGGCAAGCCGGACAGATCGCTTCTCGCAGTGGATCTGACACCTGCGAGATCAATGATGGATATCGCGGGATTCACGGGATTCACGCTCGTGCACAGTGTTGCTAATAAACTGGATGTAATTTAAGTTCTGTTGCCTTTATATGAATATAAATATAATGAACAAGACAATAACAAGTACTTGTTATTTAATTCCATTCCAAATAAGTGTTTATCAATCATTTTTTCTTTAATACAGACATAGGCTGTGACATGGATGTTTTTTTTGTGTGTTTTTTTTAAATAATAAAATGACATTGCATAACTCATAGAGATCGCACTGTCCGAGAGTACATATACACATAAAACATGATATCCGAGTTTTAAAATCAAACATTTTAAAAGAGAACAATACATCACGGTTGTTTAAACCAATCAACATTAAGCTGTGTCGTCAGCAAGTCGTTTCCCATCATGCTTTTGATCAGCGCAGTCGGTGGAGAGCATAGACAGTAAAAGAAATGGACACAGCGACCCCTGTCGCTACTCGATCCGTACCGGAAACACGATCTGTACTGCGCATGTGCGAAAATGCGTCTCCTTCCTGTCTGATGTCGAAACCATTTACGGCAGTTGTTGTTGTTCGACACTACCCGATCCGTATCGTAACCCTAGACAGTAAAAGACCGTAACTGAAGCCCCTTAACTGACTTTTATTTATCCTTTGTCATTTTATTGATTGTTTATTTATTTTATTATAACTTTAATTTATTTTCTTCTCCCTAAAGTTGTGTTATTCTACGTGCTCCGTTTCATGTTAACACTCATATATTTGTCAATTCTGTTTAAGCCAGTTATTGTTGTCAATTTTACATACAGGTGTGTATGTAGCCTCCTCTACAGAAGTAATATTGTAATATTTACAATATTACTACATGTAATATTTCATTTTGTAAAGGTTTGTTCTACTTATTGCAGCATACTTTAACAAATGTCTGCACTCAAGAAAAAACACAGAAACACTCAGAATAACATTATTTATTTATTAATAAATTAATTAATCCATACCTACCTCCATCCCTCCATCCATCCATCTATCTATCTACCCCTCCATCTATATCCCTCCCTCCATCCATCCATCTCTCCTCCCCTCCCTCCATCTCTCCTCCCCTCCCTCCATCCCTCCTCCCTTCTCTCCATCATCCCTCCTCCCTCCCCAAGACACTCGCTCTCTCACAAGCTCTCTCGCTCGCTCTCTCTCTCACACACACACACACTTCCTCAATCCATCACACCCTCTCACTCGCTCTCACACACGCTCTCATTTGTGGAACATTATGCATTATCTGGGAATTTCGTTTTTTAACTTCAAAAATAACTTCAATAACTTCAAAATCATCTCCCATGGGACAGGCATTCATGACCTCTGGCAGACGTGGGTGTCGATTGAAGAGTAGGAAGTATGGACTGTGTCTAGTGGAGTACTGATCACATAGGAAGCTTCCCATTTACTATCAAATGTGTATTAAATGAAAAACTTCACCCTTAACATTAAATATTAAATAAGTTCATCAATTCAGTTTTCCCGTCGACATCTAACTGTAGTTATAATAAATATAATAAGTAAACGTGTTAAGACCTGCTTTGCAGTGTTGATACCGTACACCACAGCAGGAAGGTGGAGGTCCCAGTCATTGTGGTTGTCATTAACATACTTTCTGAGACCACGCTTGATGTTTTGATTGGTTCTTTCATCCTGTACATATCAATGCATTTATAAAGTTGATGAATAACCAGCCCAGGCTCATATGGACCATATGGAGCTGGTTAAGTGATGCAAACTTCAGAATTTATTAGTTTAAAAATCATGCACTATGGTAAAAAGGGTTTTGAGGTCATAATATAAATTGTGCAAGGAGCCACGTGAAAACAAGTCATTGATCCATAATCTGCCCTTGTAATCATAATTGTGTATAAAAATGATTAAAAGTGCTTGCTATTTTACTGCCTCTAGTGTTAATTTCTGTTGGAAACTGCAGTGACATGTATAAATATTGCCACAAGAACGATTTTCTAATGAGCCTGTGTTGTGAATAACCATAAGACAACAATAGTTCTTCCAGGACAGATATCCTGTATAAGAGTTACCTGTCTGTTGGTCTGGGGATGGTAAGCACTGGAGACAGCATGTTTAATGTTCAGCGTACTGAAAATGCTGCTGTTGAGCTGCAAAGGGATCATCAGTTAAATTTGCAAGACTAGAGTAATTGCAGACAACAACACATATGTTGAGAGTGACTAGAGTAGGGGGAAAACAATTAAACCTTTACAAAACTTCACCTTGTTGACAAACTCCTTCCCTTGGTTGTTAATTATTTTTCTGACCGTGCCGAACAAGTACAACTTTTTGATTATTTTTGCAGACACCTCAGCTGCTGTCTTAGATTGCAGGGGCGCTGCAATCACCCACTTTGTGTACAGGTCTGTCATTGTAAGGACATACTTCTTGTTGCGTGCCGTTTCTGGCAGTGGTCCAATCAGATCCAAACCAATGACCTCCCAAGCTTCTTTTACCTGCTTGCCACAAAATTAGTATTAGTCAAATGCTGGTAAAACTGTACACAAGCTTGAGACTAGCTTGTTAGATTCATCAGTATGCTAAAACATTGTAAGCAGTACCTTAATGGAATGCAAGACTGGCACAACAGTCTTGATTGGGTCATTCAACTGGCAGCGGTGACAAGATCTGACCTAAAAAGCAACACATTTTTTGAACAAATTGTCTAGAAAAATAGCCAGTTGATGAGAGGCGCTATTAACATTAAGTGACATGGCATCTGTGGCTTTAATATGTTAAGTCCATAATGCTACTGCAGTTGATACAAGTTGGTGATAATACAGTAGTCAACATTTGAAGTGGATAAAGACCTTTCATTAAAGTTATATGTGACTTTTGAATCATAGACAGTAAAAGAAATGGACACAGCGACCCCGTTGATTTCAACGGAGAGAGTTGAAGCCAAACATGGGCACTCACTTCCTGATAGCCAAGCGTTCTGCGCAGGCTCAAACTGAGCTTGATGACGTAGATGTCACGTGAGCAACCTGACTGACAGTTGTAAATCTTCTAGTAGCTGTGCCAAGGATATGTGAAGTGTATTAACAGTAGCATTATGAGCAGAACACATGGGTATGCAGTATGAACAATATAGACAGATATGTGCAGTTTAATAACAGAAAAATTTTAAGAGTAGTGTGGGTGTGTGTGGTTGACCCTGTCAAAGCAGCCCCATGGACGTGGTTATAATAATTAATTTAATATAACATATTACGCTATATAATTACAATATGACATGATAAAAGAAGTGGCTAAAATCGATTTTAAAATAGCCTACTTTAGGATTGTAATCGTTTGAGTAGCCTATCTGCAGTTCTAGCAATTTTAGTTAGTTAGTTTAGTTTATTTTGAACATGTTTATGTATATATCCATTAGATTTAAATATTTGGCTAGTACACACACACACACACACACACACATAATACAATCAAACATAACAGATAAATAAATGCATGTAGGCTACAGCACAATCTTCCAAAATTATTAAAAATGATTCAAATATAGGCACATATGCAAATAATTTTTTCCCTTCTTTTTCGTTTCCTTCTACATCAAACAGAATAATAACCCATCCAAAAAATACTTCTTAGTATGAGCCCAGGAACCATATAATAATGTCCCCTCGAGTCATTTTCGTATCCATTCAATATTACATGACCATATAATATTCCAATATATAAAGAATTGTGAGCTAGGTGTAAAATCATGTAGTTTTAAATCACGGTCACAAATACTTGAACAAAACCGTTTTTCTTTATTTCACGTTATGTAGGCATTTTGTACATATGGCTTCCGAACGGGATCACATTCATCTTCAAGCGTAGATGTGTAAATAAATAAAGGAACAACGTTAACCGCGATAGACATTGAGATGTTTTTTTCTTCTTCCATTGCCTGTATAATTTCCTGATAATTAATTTCCCCATCCCCCGTAGGTGTAGTAGTAGATAAATAATTTAAAGTTCGTGGATAAATGTTACTTCATATGTATTCACTTGCCACATATTGAATTATTTCCAATTCCTCAAAAACGTTGTTTAAATATTTTGTCGCGTTGCTTTTATGGACTCTATCTATGCCATGGGCTGACTTTAGACAGTAAAAGACTGCCTGCGAGACTGTGCGAGCTTCTCCTCCTGTCTATACGGTAATGTCTCTATTGTGCGACATAAAGTCGCGTGGTTATGACGCAATTTTTAGCCTATTTTTACAAGAATGGCTTCTATGGGGCCATAACGTAAGATACAAAGTAATGGAGCCTTTTATACATTGTCGTGTTTATTTAGAAATATATAATGGACAAATGGAGTCTTTGGACACCTCAGATGTAAAGTTATTTGCTGTCAAAGTGATGCCAAAATGAATGGGAGTCAATGGGATGCTAGCAGGTGATAGCCAGCTACAAACCCCAAGGGGGTAATCCATCAGCCGGAAGTTGAAGGTGTCCAAAGACTCCATTTGTCCATTATTTATTTCTAAAGAAACACGACAATGTATAAAAGGCTCCATTACTTTGTATCTTACGTTATGGCCCCGTAGAAGCCATTCTTGTAAAAATAGGCTAAAAATTGCGTCATAACCACGCGACTTTATGTCGCACAATAGAGACATTACCGTATAGACAGGAGGAGAAGCTCGCACAGTCTCGCAGGCAGTCTTTTACTGTCTAAAGTCAGCCCATGGCATAGATAGAGTCCATAAAAGCAACGCGACAAAATATTTAAACAACGTTTTTGAGGAATTGGAAATAATTCGATATGTGGCAAGTGAATACATATGAAGTAACATTTATCCACTAACTTTAAATTATTTATCTACTACTACACCTACGGGGGATGGGGAAATTAATTATCAGGAAATTATACAGGCAATGGAAGAAGAAAAAAAAACATCTCAATGTCTATCGCGGTTAACGTTGTTCCTTTATTTATTTACACATCTACGCTTGAAGATGAATGTGATCCCGTTCGGAAGCCATATGTACAAAATGCCTACATAACGTGAAATAAAGAAAAACGGTTTTGTTCAAGTATTTGTGACCGTGATTTAAAACTACATGATTTTACACCTAGCTCACAATTCTTTATATATTGGAATATTATATGGTCATGTAATATTGAATGGATACGAAAATGACTCGAGGGGACATTATTATATGGTTCCTGGGCTCATACTAAGAAGTATTTTTTGGATGGGTTATTATTCTGTTTGATGTAGAAGGAAACGAAAAAGAAGGGAAAAAATTATTTGCATATGTGCCTATATTTGAATCATTTTTAATAATTTTGGAAGATTGTGCTGTAGCCTACATGCATTTATTTATCTGTTATGTTTGATTGTATTATGTGTGTGTGTGTGTACTAGCAAAATATTTAAATCTAATAGATATATACATAAACATGTTCAAAATAAACTAAACTAACTAACTAAAATTACTAGAACTGCAGATAGGCTACTCAAACGATTACAATCCTAAAGTAGGCTATTTTAAAGTCGATTTTAGCCACTTCTTTTATCATGTCATATTGTAATTATATAGCGTAATATGTTATATTAAATTAATTATTATAACCACGTCCATGGGGCTGCTTTGACAGGGTCAACCACACACACCCACACTACTCTTAAAATTTTACTGTTATTAAACTGCACATATCTGTCTATATTGTTCATACTGCATACCCATGTGTTCTGCTCATAATGCTACTGTTAATACACTTCAAATATCCTTGGCACAGCTACTAGAAGATTTACAACTGTCAGTCAGGTTGCTCACGTGACATCTACGTCATCAAGCTCAGTTTGAGCCTGCGCAGAACGCTTGGCTATCAGGAAGTGAGTGCCCATGTTTGGCTTCAACTCTCTCCGTTGAAATCAACGGGGTCGCTGTGTCCATTTCTTTTACTGTCTATGATTACCCCCTTGGTGGAGAGCAACTGCGCGCGACTGCAGAATCCGACACGTGCGCCTTGCGCTCGCGAGAGCTTTTTGACACACGTCAGCATGACATCAGCGCAAGGCGGACCGCACTCGGACACATTTCTAACCGGCATGCATTACGCGCTGATCACCGGTGATCGGTTCTGCGCAGATTTTGCTCATCTCAAACAAGCCTAATGGTATCCATGGGAGAACGTGTTAACATCTCGCGAGATAATCTATCCTATCGCGGGATTTTGTAGTATCGCGAGATTTGTTTGTTACTAAATTTTGGCAGCACAGTTTATGGTTTGGGCAATTACATCCAACTCAGACATAAATGGTGACCGGGTATATTTCTGTTTTACATGTATATAAATAGGGATGCAACGATTAAAGATTTTGTAAGTACGATTATTGTCTGAGAAATAATCACGATTTAAAGATTATCACGATTATTATGCATCAATTAATTTCACAACACTATATGTATAATATCACATGAACACTCAACACTAGATTTTCATGTGTTATTTGCCACAACACAGTACAAAATTATAAAATGACAAACGATAATCAATCTCTTCCTTTGGAATTAAAGAGACGTGCTTTGTAAACATCCAGCATTTTTCTTTTAAAATAACAAATTAAGTCAATGGCTGCAGGGCTCTTTGATTGAAATAGATCACAAAATGATTAAGTGTTTAGTTTGTTCTAAATTTATTTTCAACCTGAGGTAGAAAACTTGATAACATGAAAACAATATCTTGTTGGTATTTGACTTAAAAACAAATAAAGGGATAATAAATCCCAATGAAAATAAGAATAAACAAAGTATTTGGCTCTATTGAATTAAATGTAAGCTAAATATTAACTATGTATTTCTTTTAAAAGAAAACAAAAATAGTCCACATGTTATCCACTCCAATATTATTGTACTTATTTTAATACTCTTTTTAAATTATTAATCCAAATTTTACATGTGCCTTTAGAAAATCATCTATTATAATCTCATTATTTTGGTTTGTTTGTTTGAAGTTCAAGTAAAAATTATAGAAAGAAACTGAGAACATCTCTCATGTAGTGTTATTAATAACTGAAATGCAGTTAATTGGTAGTCCTAAAAGTCTACACGGCCCTGATCTTATGTTAGTGTTTTACACCGGGCATATTAAAACTACAAAGCCTAACATTTACAGGAGAAAGCAATAGGATATTAAGTTAAATGCTCACTGACTGAAACTCTTGAGAGCACGTCACATTCTGTTTTCCACAGACAACCAAAACATTCCGCTGTTTTTTGGTTGTTGTTTTTTTACGTTGCACTGAAAGCTGAAAGTTGCACGCCACGTTCTCCTTTTTCCAAAGCGCTAGGGCGGTTGCGCTCCGGAGGCGTCTGTCGTTGCTGTGTTGGTTCTTGTCACTTGACCTAAGGTGCGCTTGCGGCATTATGAAAAGTAGAGATGTTTTTATCTCGATGCGGCGCGCACGCGCTTGGAAAAAACGAGCGCGTCGCTTCCCTTATGAGCGCGCATGCCGCACGCTTACATTTGAAATAACGAACTTGAGCGCGCAAAAGACGCGATCTGTGAACAGGCCCTTAAGGCGTTTTTTCGGTGGAAATAGAGCGTCGCTGCTAGTCCCCCTGCCATAGTGGTTGACGAGCACGGCATTAAGCTGGTGCACCGCTGGTGTAACCTTGTTTTCGTTTGGTGCAAAAGTTCCGTTCCGTGCAGAACACTCGGTGTAGCATAGTCTTTACGATTAATTAACCGTGACGTTTTAAAGCGCGGTTAATTGTGAAATCCGGTAATCGCTGCATTCCTATATATAAATACATTCCATAAAAAATAACAACGAATACATCAGGTACAACAGGTTATAATAATGACTAAAATGCAGTGGCTTTGCAATCACTGGGCATTTGGGATTATAATTTATAAAAACAAGATAAAGTAAATATATTTTCTTTTGTATACAAATCGTGTATTTCATAAAGATAATTCCTGATAATTTTTTCTGTCTTGCTAGACTAGACGTGCAAAAGACGCCAGTGGACGTATATTCAACTATAACTATTTGGGCAATTACATTAATTGTTGCAGTATTAACCATGCGAGGATTAAGCGCAGCTTTTGCATATTTAACAAGGATTTCATAGAGGGTCATGATGGACTATAAATGCACGTGTAAAAGACGTCGCCAGGTGACGTGCTCTCACCCGATACACTATACTGTACATAACTACACGTAGCTAAAAGTTAAAATAACAATTATACATGCAACTGTAGACATGTACAAATGTATCTGAATGCATTTTTAGGAAATGTTCTGTGTTAGGCCCTACATATTTTTTTTTACCGATTTATGCCGTCCTGGCCGCAACCATTTTTGGCCAGGGACACGACGTTGCCGTCGGACCAATGTTTGCTGGAGGGGCGACAGAACAAAAATGGTTAATATGAACCTTTAAATTTAAATAAATTACAAAATATGTTTGTAACAATATCCACATAAGTTACTTGTCAGGTATTGTTCATAAAAACAAACATTAGATGAGTAGTTAGCATTTAAACTGTTATGTTTCATCCGTCCCACCCTTGTTTCAATCGCCCCGCTTTTTCCTGTCAAATATGTTCAGAAATATTCAGATACGTTAATATATAATATAATATAATATAAACATGAGGAAAAACTAACAACATGAGGAAAAAAAGTACATGCACTTCCACCCACTGATGTCTATGATGCAACCTGTAGAACACAACCAGTAAAGTCATCTGTGTGTATAAGGGCAGGACATTCGGAGAGATGAAGAGATGCTGTCTTCGTGGACTTGAAGAAGATTGTATCATATCGTAGACATGAGAATATTTAAGAACTACATTTTATTTTTGAGTGGCATTGCAGTGAGTGTCCTTCTCTCAATAACTTATTCACGTGTTCGAAGGACTCTGACACCTACATTTGCCATGCATGCAAGGAATACATATACTGTATGGCATACAGGTAGGACTAAGGCTTTTTCTCTACTCTTATTTCTGCTCTGTAATCGGCCACAACCACAGTAAATAAAAAAGGAAGCAGAAAAGAGGACAGAAGCTGTTGGAAATAATATACTATACTACTCTTACTATTGCTAAACTATTGTTTACTAAACATTATGAACATTTTCTGTATATAATAGAATACTCAGATGGCCTACTACATTTAGCCTACTCAAAAACAAACAAACAAAATACATATAATTGGAATGGATAGTTTACTTGTCTGCTGCATATTAATTTATAACCTGTACATTGTTGAAGAATTTACCGTTAATAAGTGTGTTATGTAATTCTGGACATGTGCTCAATTGTTGTCATACCTCTTCACATCAACAAATGACACCCATTATCATCTTTGAAATAACTTATTTACTTTGTAAAAAAAAAAAGTACATTTTTGCATACATAAGAGTAGCCTACTTATTGCGGAAATACTGTACTTGTAATGATTTCAGACACTTAATTACATGTTATTTGAAATTAAATTAAAATGTATCACATGAAATGGAACTTAACTTTAACCCAGTGCAGTGGTTTAAGTAGGACTTAAGGTCACCTTTATATATAATTCCATGATTAATTCTATTGTCTTTGGAATATGGTTAAAGTGTACTGTTGAATGTACAGACAACATTTATAGTAAACTGAAATATACTTTAAAGTCATTTCTATTTTAACTTGTCCTATTTTTTAAACATATTTGTAATTACACATTTGTAAGTATGACGTCTGCAATGTAGTAGATTTAAAAAAATGATGGCTAAAATTATAAACAAGTATTTTACATGTTCTTTAGTATGTTAGTCAACACATCAATGTAAGTACACATCAATTTTAGTTTTTCATTATTACAAAGTGCACTTTTTAAAAGTTACACTTTTATTCCATTAATATTATATTATCAGCAAGTACAGTTTAAAAAATATATATATACTTGAAATACACAAGCGCACATTCAATACAATTAAGTTCACTTCTTTTTCACAAGGGTTATTAATTAACATTTTTAATCCAATTTGTTGCTATATATAATGTGTGGTCTGTTGTACAGCCTACTGCACACTTTGACAAATGTAATAGATCACGTTTTCCTTGCCTGCATAAAATGTAAATACTAAGCTCGGTATACATACTGCAAAAATATTGAGAGTAGTATGGTACAGTAAGTCATTCTCTACAGTATAGCCACTGATTCTCAGTCTCTTTCTGTTTCTAAGCTAAACCTGGCTATAGGCCAGGTAAAACTTTATTATTAGCATCCACACTTTTTGTTATAAGTTTACGCCACAGTTTTGTCGACTGCCACTTTAAAAAAAATTAAATATATTTGTTGCTCTCCCAAGTGGGGAGGATTCTGATTGGCTGTCAGTGTTTTTATCGTTCATCAGCTGAAAGCAAACACACAAAAAGTTCTGAAATTGATTGCAGTAATATCATTCCTCTGTGTTGTTATCGGTTTATAGTTGTGGTGTTATTCTTAAAATGATTTTTAAAACTAGGTATATCTTTATTGTTGTTGTTATCGTCCTTGGTGTGAACTTGACTTGTACTATTCTGAACAATAGCTGAAACTTTGTATTACTAGCGCTTCTCATGTTTATTGCCCCTTTAAGATTAATTACTTGTTGTATTCCTCAATTATAATTGTAATCTGCTAAATTAATATGGAAGTAAAATAATGCCAAATGTTTTTGAAACATAAAGCCTGTTGAACTGTACTACTTGAAACAAATTTGCATTGCATTAACCCTGCTTGTATTTTTATGCATTGTATTTTTAGGGCTTGCATTTTTATGGTCTGAAATTTAGCATGGTTGAATATTTAAGCTGTGAATATTTCAATTCAAAACATTTCAAACACATTTTCATTGGTAAAATTTCAATCCATATTCACCTTTCATATTTCACTTCCAAAATATTCAAACTGATTAAAAATACAACCTATAATATTCAACAGGCGGTTTTCGGTCCATTTCATTTCGCTTTCAAATTCGCTTCCACAAATTTATGGAAGCAAATAAGAGAAATAACTATTTGAAATTTAACAGCCACTGAATACTTTGTTTTGAAATATTTTATTTTGAAAAACATTTATCTGAATTTATTTGCTCTGAATTCACCCCTTTAAAATTATTTTACTTGGAAACAATGTACATTTAGGCCTATCTGAATTTATTAGTTTCGAATTTACCTCTAAAATTTAAATTCCATTTTAAAAACCTGAACTTGGTGATTCCACGAGATAGTGGTAGATGTCGGAATAGTCCGGCAAAGAGAGTGTGTATGTTTGTGCCATTTTTGCTATCAAGAAACTTTGCAGATCTAGAGCGAGTTCTGTTCTCAGAGAAATCCGTTTGTTTTCCCCCAAAAAAGGGGCGTTACCCTTCGATGACGCAAAAGTAGCGTTGGTTACATGCGGACATTCGCATTTAGGGACTGTCTCTAAAGTTACATGCGACATTGGTATACACGTTTCTAACTTCAATAGCATTTGAAGAGAACGACTTGCAGTCATAACACTAACTGTAAAGTGTTCCTGTAGGTGTCAGGTGTAATGCGCAATTTATTCAAATAAATTGTAGTTTGCTATGAAGTTAGAAACGTTTAGGCCTGTAGCATAGACTGTAAAACATAGGCCTGTATGACTACCAATGCTACTTCAGAAACGGTCCCTAAATGTCCGAATGTCAAGACAATTTTACATTTAGTTATTTAGCAGACGCTTTTATCCAAAGCGACTTAAGTTACAGTTAAACTAACAATATAGGACAACAATATGGAAGTGATAAGACCCTTCCCAGATTAATCATGAATGTAGGAATATCAACATGTATGTAGGCATGCTTCCCCAATAAGGTGCGAGTTTGGTCTTTTATATCACTGTATTAGTCCATTAAGCAACGTTAAACGTTTTATTCCTGATGGAAGGGGAATCCTTGAGTATGATGAGGTATTGAGGGAAACCGATTATAATCCCGTTCATGGTAGAAAAAGTTGATAACATGTAAGGCTGCACAAGGAAAGTAACAATGAAGTTAATGAATGAAACATAAAAACATATTATTATATGAATATTATAGGTTGTATTTTTAATCAGTTTGAATATTTTGGAAGTGAAATATGAAAGGTGAATATGGATTATTGAAATTTTACTAATGAAAATGTGTTTGAAATGTTTTGAATTGAAATATTCACAGCTTAAATATCCAACCATGCTAAATTTCAGACCATAAAAATGCAAACCCTAAAAATACAATGCATTAAAATACAAGCAGGGTTAATGCAATGCATATTTTTTCAAGTAGCACAATTCAACAGGCTTTATGTTTCAAAAACATTTGGCATTGTTTTACTTCCATAAATTAATAAATGTAAAATGAACGGGCCTTAAGCTAAACTCTAATGTTCTTATAGCCAAGAACAGAAGAGCCGCACTACACCTTAGCCAGAAGGTCAAAGCGTTATGCTGGGTAATGACGCAGCCTCAACACCTGGAATCTAGAACCCAACATATTCGTGACACATGGGGCAAACGCTGCAACATCATTCTGTACATGAGCTCGAAGGAGTCCGACTTTCCCACGGTAGGGCTCAACGTGTCAGAAGGGCGCAGTCAACTCTACTGGAAGACCATACGGGCCTTCCAGCACATTCACAAGCACCATCTGGACGATGCTGATTGGTTCCTCAAAGCAGACGACGACACGTTTGTTATCCTTGAGAATTTGCGCTACAGTCTGTCCAGGCACAACACAGAGGAGCCGCTGTATTTTGGACGTAGGTTTCGTCCATTCATTGCACAGGGCTACATGAGCGGAGGGGCTGGTTACGTCCTCAGTAAGGAAGCTTTGAGGAGATTCGTGAAGGGTTTTGCTGATGGACTTTGTACACACAACACAGAACTTGAGGATACTGGATTGGGACAATGCATGGAGACAATGAAAGTTAGGACATGTGATTCCAGAGATGTGTTGAGGAGACAAACCTTTCACCCTTACCCTCCAGACTTATACCTGCCCAGACAGCTACCAAGACCACGACCCCGGCACCTCCTCTATGAGCATTATGACCCTGTTGAGGTAAGAAGATGTTTTAGGGTGAATTTAGGTATACACTAAACAACTTTTGCCCTGATTTTGCCCCACTTTACAGACCGGAGGAGTCAAAAGTCAGAAAGTCAAAGAGTTTGGGCAGTCGGAGTTGACAGATTTCATAGAAAATCGTGTAAAGTATGATCTGCACAGATTCTGTTTTTTGAGCCATAGCTGGGGCCCACAGCAACAACCTGGGGTGCGTTTCCCAAAAGCATCTTTAGCCAACTATGGTCGCAAGTTCCATTGTTATCAGCATAGTTCAACGAGTCTGTGTTTCCTGAAAACATAGTTCTAATGAACATTCGCAAACAGCATTACAAAGTTGTGTGTTTAGAACGAAAGCTCTCGGCCTGTGGTTAGAACCATAGTTTCTTGTTTTTATGACGTGTACTCAATAAATTCTTATCTTGAGCCAAATAAGCAAGCTGACATCCAGTACAATCTAAATCTTTTATTTAGAAAACATACAAATGTCATTTGCATCTATTCGTTTGTCAAGAGATTTAAAGTGACGTTTTTGTGCAAACGTGCTCTGCCACATTAGAACGAGCCTATGATTGAATCTGGAAATAAACCAAAATAACTGAGAAAAATGAGAAATAGTCCTGCCATGTCTGTAATTTATAGCAAAACATCTAGCATTAATTAGATCTCAAACAGATTCATTTAAAGAAGTTATTACTCCACCACAGCAGTGACAACATTACCAACGTGGTTGAACAACAAATTTAAGACAATATGGTTTCGAGAAACATTCGTGACTAGCTAGTTGATTTCATCAACGATGCATCGTACTATGGTAGTTAAGCAGCAAGTTAAGTTGTTGTACGGGAACCCCTGCACATAGGATCATCGGATGAAATTGTGGGGCCCTCTTAAGGCCGGGGATCCCTAAAATCCTCGCTACCTTTCGATCCGCTAACAACAAGGCATTGGTGAGGTTGTTGCGTTTGTGTGTGACCCTCAGTCGTTTAGCATACGATACCCAGTTTTCCTTTGTAACCATTTGCAAAGTCAGTCATACAAAGTGTATGATGCTTAATTATTTTTAAAAAAAAATCAGATTTTAAAAGTTGTGTAGTGATTTCCAGCCTTTAGGCTAATGTGGGTCATCAACCTTCAAATTATAACAACAAATGATCATTAATTCATGCCATCATTCCGGTGGCTGAAAATACAGACTCAAATAAAAATGAAGCCATATTTATGTCATTTTTTTACAGTCTATGGTTTATGTGCATGTAGCTGATTTACATTTTATTAAATTAATTGTTATTAAAGAAACATTCACCCCCTCCCCTCATTCAAGTCCTTGGTTCACATGCTCATACTGTCAGCTGCCCATTGGCTCTCAGCTACATGGACATGTCCAAGTCCAAGACTGGTCTCAGTTTAGTGTTCTGGTAACCAGAACCAGAATCTAGATTCGAGAACTGCCATCACGATATCCGTGTACTGTTGACTCGAGACCTATGCCACCAGATCACTGTTACATGAATATTTAGTCCCCTTTTTTTAAAGACTTCGGCAGTGAGTTCCAACGAAATACTTATGGCAATGAGTTTTCCATGTAAGACATAATCCTGGATAAAGATATTTTGTTGATCCTGGAACAACATTACATTACTGTACAAAATTATTGTTCTAACAGTATTCCTACCCAGTCGTCGCAGTTGACATGCCATTTAGTCAAATAATATCTGCTTCCTTGCTTATCCAGGAACAACTCTGTAACTAACTATTTATATTCATCTGATAAGTGTTCAGTTGAGAGGTGTGTTGTTGATCCAGGAACATGTCATGAGTGGCATAGGGTAATTCTACAACAGGATCTCATCCAAAAATGTTTGCTTTTGCATGATGCTACAGCCACATCAATATATGTTAAGACCACTATTATTACAACAGCAATAATAATAATAATGATGATGATGATGATGTCAATATTAAACCCCCTTGAAATTAAAATAAAATACCTCTAGGCTGATCAATCAGTCAGATGCAGATATACTCAGGAAAGAGTAAAGATACATCTAATTTATGTTCAGGGATGATTTAGGTCTATAGGCCTAAAAGAGAGAAGCAAGAAGTAGATGAGTACAGTAAAAAAAATGGGATTTAATTAATTGTTCGTTATGTTAATATACATTGTTCTGTTCTTGTGTTTTTAGGGCCCTGGATGCTGTTCAGATTTAGCCATCTCTTTCCACTACATAGATGCAGTGGGAATGCACACATTAGAGTACTACGCCTACCACTTACGCCCATATGGATATAAATATAGATTTAACCCAGATTAACTAATTAACAAGTTATAGAAACACCAGAAAATCTAAAAATAAGACAGCATTCAAAATGTCATCTTTTAAATTGAAATTTATTAATACATGTTTACATTACTTCACAGTAAGACCATTACATGTAAATCATGTTATATTTATTGTTCTATAATACATATTAAAACAGGTTTTACAAAGTTACAGACTAAGAACTTTATTCGCAAAAACATTAATAACTTTAGCTTCGGAAACACAATAGTTTGCTTCATCATAGACCGAACGTAAAAAATTCAAGTTGAGAATATTTGTTAAAATCTGTCAGATGTAAGACAAGTTAATCCAAACTTTAGATGTCATTCATATATATCGGAAAGGACTTCTGGATGTTTGATTGTAATTATTTAAGACATGCAGGGATGAATTCATACCCAAATATATGAGTCATGCTCACTGCTAAGGAAACATGAAAAATGACATATGAGTAAACATCCTTGAAATGCAAATGCTGTTAATCACACAATATAATACAACTAGTACTACTATAATATAATACAAGTACTTCCCGGTACATAGTAATTTTGTGCAATGCTTTTCTGTTGCATATACCGGTATATTGGTCTATAGTATCATCTAAGTCTATGTACATACTTTATGATACTTACATTGCAAAACCATTAAAATAATCATGGATTTAGAGTGGCATACACATGTACAATAAATTTAAATTTTTACTTTATACATTTTAATGAGGGAGGGTCACTTTAGAAGAACTTTAGCTTCTTAAAATTAGCTTGGAAGTTAACGTAATCTATTTATTTAACGCACGTTTAATTTTTTTCACAAAAATACTTTGCAATTGGTGGACTCCCTGCAGCATTACCCAGTGACGACCACATGATGACCCCAAAATATGTATATAAGCATATTTAGTAATTTTTTGAAAACAAAGGGGATTACCAGCACCTCTTTTTTCCACTTTTGTGGAAATAAGTAAGTTGTAAATCACTAGTAGGTTGACGGAAATTACAATTAACAGAAATATTTACAATACTGTATTTTTAAGGATGCAACATACAGAAAATGATTATTTAAAATGAAGAAATGAATGATACTTTCAGTGCGACTAGGAAGAATATACATGTTATTCTCAAGAAAATGGAGTAGCACTAAGTGTAGTAAATAATTAAAGTAGTGTTGGTCCACAATCTGATCTACAGTCAGTGTAGGATTCCTTACTGTTCTCATAAAAGACATGTACTACAATGAAAATGCATAGTGTATGACTGGAAAGTTGACAGCTTAAAAAAAAAAAAAATCTGCTGAATGAAGCCCTCTGCTTTATTGTGAAGGTGTGTTATGTCTGCACACAAGCGCTTATACAAACGTCTTCTGTCTCAAAGCGGTTGCTGTTGCCTTGGCAACCGCCATACCAGAATTGTGCGCATGCGTTGGCCTCCGGGTCATAGTACCACATCACCCTGTACTCTCTACATGGCCCAGGGTCCAATCCCTGCCTACAGTCTACATCTGAAAAACAACAAGGACATGGATCTGAAGTACTTGAACAAAATCTGGATTCAAACTAAATTTTAATGTGAATGGTCAAGAATTGACCCGAGATGATAGATAATTGTGGTGTAAGACAGAGCATTTACCTTTCACGAAGGCATCAGGCTGAGGGGGCGGTGCAGTTAGAGTTCGTGGAGAAGGGCTGATTTCTGGAACATGCTGCCAGTTTATGGGCGTCTGGGGTCCTACTACCGAGATGGAGGACTGGTGTCTCATCTTATCTCCAGCTGGGGCCTCTGTCACCTTAGGGAGCTCATTGACAGATCCGTCAAAGGTATTCCAGTTTGTGTCAATATTCGCGTCATAATATTCATCTGGTTGTTGAGGAGAAAGGGTTGTCTCAAACTCTGTTGGAAGTTCAGCCTGTGATAAAGATAATTTTTCAGACTGTATGGCATGTGGCAGCACAAACAGAAGCTCTTCTCTTTGAATATTTTAATTTATTCTATGTTAAGCACTTTGAATTACCATTGTGTATGAAATGTGCTATATAAATAAACTTGCCTTGCCTTGCCTCTTTCCAGCAAAATATCACCTTCAACTGGTGTTTACATTATGATTATCGATCATCTTATGTGGTACTTTTTCTCCATATCAATGTTTCTGTATTTCTCTTCATATTTTATGATATTAACATAATTTTGTGTCCATACCTATTAATTCATTCAAAAATGTATATAAATATGATGACATTTTATAAATTACTTTAGTGATGAGCAGGGTTTTAATTTCTTAATACTCATAACTAATTAGATATTTGAAAAAAAAGTTGTTACTTTTTTATTTTTAAAAATACATTTAAAAATGTTTTTGAAAATAATGATTAGGTGTAAGGAAAATATGTTATTACTTTTTTACTTGATGGTTACATCACGAAATCAACGTGACATTTTTCTTTTAAAAAAAGTACATATTTTAAGTGTATTTTTACGAAGCCCACACACCATGGGGGAAAAAAAACAGATACCATGGCCATGAATATAGAGGTTGTTACCATGACTTCATGGCCACATTTGATTAATTAATTCCCTCATATTAGGGAAATCGTGGCCATGAATTACCTAAAATATGTGAGCAAATCTTTTATTTGTGCTCACAACATCTTGTTTTATTTTTCTCCACATCATGTGCAGGGCTCTACCATTTTAATTTTAATGAAAAGTTTAATATTTTCTCTTTAAAAAACATTTTGCTCAATCTATATAGCGTCGTCTTTTTAATTTATTACTGCCTTTCTGTACTATGAAAATTGACCTCTTTGCCTACTGTGATGAAATAATCACTGGTTGAAGCTTCAGTTCCGTCTGGAAGTGGATCAGGCCCAAATGGAAGGAATGTTTTGCCGTTTGGCGTTCCATCATCACGCTCGCAGATCTGACTTAGCACTTTAATCTCCAGTGCTGAAAAATCGCAAAACATTACCATAAAACTATTTAGCCAAGTACACCATATTTAAAAGAAATATAGGTGTACGTACTGTGAAGTCTCATGAAGTCATCAATTAAGTAGACATACTCATCAGGATCAGATGCCAAAATGTTCATCTCCTTCTTAAACTCTGCATACTGGGAGTCACTTCTGTTCATTATACCAATCACGAGGATTTCAATCCCAGCATCGTGAGCCTGTTCTGCAGCGTCTTTCAGGCTCACTGCATCACGCTTGTCGGCCTGAGCATCCGTCAACACGACTGCAACCTTCCTTACGCCAGGCCGAGCTGCTTGAAAGAGCTGAGTGGCCCGGTGGACGGCGCTGCCCGTGAAGGTGCCCTCGCCCAGGTACAGCATCCTGCGCACAGCAGTTTTGATACCAGTCTGGTCAGACAGCTGTTGTAGGCTGGCCACCACCACGTCAACATGACTGTACTGCACCAGCCCAACACGTGTAGCTTCTTGGCTCACGGACACGCGATCGATCAGAGTGTTCACGAAGTCCTTCACAACCTCAAAGTTTTCTGGACCCACACTCTCTGAGCTGTCGATGATAAAGACCAGCTCCAGAGGACTCGTCCGGCATTTCACACCACATCCTGAGAGAAAACGCAAAAAAAGTAAGAGCCTCCACCTAACACAGATTAAAACAGCTATATATAGTTTTGCAGTTTGAGTGGTAGGGATGGTTATATACCACATATTTCCCGGATTATTCTGATCACCTCTTCTCTCTGCGGGGTGAAGTTCAATGTATGTTATTTATAAAATATTTGTGAGTATCGGATGACAAAGTTTTTATGAAAAATGTTTTGACTCACAGATAGGCCAGGATCTCCCTTCTCTCCTGGTTTTCCCTATACAAATATAGTAACAGGGTAATTTATGTATATTTTACATTATCTTGAAACATCTGCTTTAGGTAAATAGGAACTGAATTAAAGGTGGGCTACAATCTGTTGTGGTTACATTAGAGTAAATGTCCGGTCTCATTTAAAGTTGTTTGGTGAATTTTAACGGATAAAATACAATACGGTTTAATATAATTTTATGTGATGGTAGAAGAATTCCCCATGCAATTTTGGCAACGGATTCAAGTTCTTAACACAGATTCGCAACAAAAAGCTTCTTGGTTTGAAAGTGACTGTGTGAGTAGTGCTTCATACATAGCTACAATCTAGACAATTTACTTTTTTGCTAATGTGACTGCACTTTAAGTCATGATAGTGAATAACTAACAGATGAAATATAGCTGCAAGCCGAAGACAAACTGTCTTGATTACTTGATCACTGTTTTTTGTACTTATAATGCCTCCAGGACTACAATTGAAAATTTGAAACCGTGTTGTAGAACTCGACTAGACTCTGTCTTGAGTCTGTATGGTCTTGTTATGGACTTGGGAGCATTTGGACTTGGTCTTGACTCAAGCCCAAGTCCAGTCTTGAATACTAAAACACTATAGATATGTTTTGTGGTCTGTGGTCTCAACCTTGACTCTGTTTCAACCTTCACAGGTCTCAGACTCAATTTGGCTGGTCTCAACTACAAGGCTGCCCAGTAAACCATGATATGAGCCTTTTCTAACTGATAACTGGATATTACCTTGCTTCCCGATTGTCCAGGAACTCCATGTTCTCCTCTCTCTCCTTTTCTCCCACGCTCACCCGCTAGGCCTCTGTCACCCTAAAATCATCAGACTTTGTTACATTGTCTTTTGAACAGTAATTAACCATACTGACATATAACACAATCAGTCAGTTTTGCCTTTCTAGTACCTTCTCTCCTGGCAAGCCATCACCTGGAGGCCCTCTTGGACCAGGGGGTCCTTGAAACCCAGAGAGTCCCTGTGATGACAAAATGTTTATTTAGAGTTCTAAGCTTTTGTATGATAAAGTAATGTTTTGCTTTATGTCCTAGTTGATAGAGCTACTGTATAATGATGCCTGCAGGCCTTGGAGCCTTACCTTGGGACCCTGAATTCCCTCTCCTGCAGGGCCTGGAAGACCTGGAGCACCAGGCTGGCCAACTGCACCCTATAAAAATCTCATAAGAATGAATCAACATAAAATGTGTATTGGCTCAACATACAGTATGTTCTGAGTAGTAATATTGAACCTTTGCTCCCATCAGTCCAATTCCTGGGGGCCCTGAAGGGCCAGTAGCTCCAGGTGAGCCCCTATCTCCCTGAAAACAACATCAATTTAGCAAAAATGTTTACTTTGCTCACTTTCTGAAAGATAGAAAGTCTATTTTATTTTATAAATTTATTTTTAAAATTGAATAATGACCAATACCTTTGGGCCAGGAATTCCTTGTCCTTCAGGTCCAACTTCACCCGGCAGCCCAGGCAACCCTGGAAACCCCTGAGAATATATCACATGTATAGATATTACTGCTTTTGTCTCTGTGTTGTTCGTATCAAGTCTTTGTCTCTTTTACGCACATGTGGTCCTGGGTAACCCTCCCCCTTCATTCCTAGTGGCCCCACTGGTCCTGGACTTCCTCTGTCACCCTAAAACATGCCAATGTAGATTTTATTAGAGTGAAAAAAAATCCTAATAAACTATGTAATATGTATTTGTGTCTATAACCTTAGGGCCTGTAGTCCCAACACCTGGCTCTCCAACAGGACCGGGAGGGCCTGCAGGTCCTGGCACACCCTAACAATACACATACAACCAACATAATGATGAAGAGCATTTACATAACATACAATAATGTATAACATTAGGTAAGAATGCAAATAGCCAACCTTGTTGGCAAAAGCTATTTTCACTAGCTCCGCCCACCATTTCTCAGCTATTTACCTTCAGTACAAACAGGATATTACTTTTTTTTACACCTTGCGTGAACAGCATCTATCTCTATTTGCACTTTGTGAGACATATACGTACCTTTGAACCAGGCAATCCTCGACCCGGAGGTCCAGGTAACCCCATCATACCTAAACTCCCCGGTTCTCCCTAGAAATGAAAGGAAATATTTTATTAAAAGCGATTTTTACAGCAGTTAATTTGACATTCAAAATGCACTAAAACTACCTAAACACTTCATTCAAGTCTCAAATAAACGTCCATAACACTAGCAAGGGTTGTCACCCAACACATTTTGTCACACAATTACCTAAAAAACACCAACAACAGGTAGCATTACACAATGCTTTCTTTTGTAAAGTTTCGTTCCCAAACAAGAATGACACTCTCTGCTTTTCTGAATTCACTGCAGTATGTTACATGATCCATGTTTGCATTACAGTACAAACATAATCCCATTTTGTATAAATGGTAATTAAACTAAAAAAGTTCAGCTACATCTACTTGATATAGTATTTCAATTTAAAGATTTGGAATATATTTAAATATGGTATTACTGTAGAAATGTATCAAATTTCTGTCTTATTCAATTTTGTATTATGTTAGGTTTTAAACTTAAGTTTAACAGTTTTGACAAGTGTGTGTAAACATGTGCAAATTGGCCTGTAGGATGTAGTCATTGACGCATTTTGTTCCAAAGCAATGATAACTGACCCATACGTTGTGCTCACTGTGTGAAGAGTTATGAAAAGGTGACCTAAGTATTGGGAAATGTTTCCTAGTGATTGTAAAAATATATTGAATTGTGTATGTTTTAAAAGAATAAATTAATTTAGACTGATGAAATAATATATTGAATCCAGCATGTCCTATATGAGAGTTGTTGCTTTGTGCCTATTTCCAACAACTTTTAGTGACAAAGTCCAGGAAATACATTTTAGATTTGCAATGTATTTTATTAGTTTATGGATGAATATTCTCACAACCCAAGCCCGACTGTTAAAGGATTGATTATGAGCTACCATAAAAGTGTACAACTAAACCCTAAATACCTTTTATGATCATGAAATATGACATTCCAAACCAACGTAACAACCTGGACATTAACCATAAACCTGTGTAAGTGCTGCCACTGTCCCACCCACCTTGGCCCCTGGGGGTCCCGCTGCTCCAGAGCCTCCTGGGAGACCCCGAGATCCTCTGTCACCTCTGTCCCCCTATGGAGAGATTCATAAACACTATTTAGTGGGATTATGTGACAGTGAAATTTTGCAATTCATTACATTCAAAGACAGTATTTGAGATTATTCAGCTTTTTGATCATATACTAACTGGAATTGAGTGGCATGATGTTATGTAGTATTTTATTTCAAACTTAAGCCTCATGAATACTCAAGATATTAAGATGTTATATTTTGCAAGAAAATGAAGGCTATTTTTAGGACTACGCATGCAACAGCATATTTTAAGACATTTACTTTTGAGTTTTTTGAGTATTTCTCATTATTCAAGGTTGATGTTAAGACAAAGTTGATTTGCATCATTATTTCTGTGACAGTAAAAAAAATATAATACAGTGTTTTTGATTAAAAAATGTAAAAAGGCAGTAGAAAACATACTACCATACTAAACATTTTAAGGAAAAATTAAATTAAAATTACAAAAATAATAATATTACAACATTACTTAATGGTTTTGAAAGATGACTTATGCTCACAAATATTGTATTGATTTGATCCAAAATACAGTAAAAAAAAGTAATATTTTGAAATAAGTTTACATTTATATTTTAATATAATGTAATTTATTCCTGTGATGCAAACCTGAATTTTCAGTATCATTACTTCAATCTTCATTGTCACATGATCCTTCAGAAATCATTAGAATATGCTGATTTGCTGCTCCAGAAACATTTATTATAATAGGCCTAATCAATATTGAAAACAGTTGCGCTGTTTAATCTTTTTGTGGAAACTGTGATACATATTTTTCATGATTTTTTGGTGAATAGGGTCAAAAGAACAGCATTAATTTGAAACAAAAATATGTTGTAGCATTATAAATGTTTTTACTCTCACTTTCGATCTATTGAATACATTCCTTCTGAATAAAAGTATAAATTTTGGTAAAACTTTATTTTACAGTCATAGACTTACTGTAGTAAAAACAGTAAATTATGCATAATTACATACAACTAACCTTAAACCAAACCTTTAATTCTAGCCCTTATTATATAGTAAGTACATGTTGTCAATTAATATGATTTAGTAATTAAATGTGTAGTTACGTTGTAACAAGGACACCTTAAAATAGTGTAAAAAAATAATAATTCTTCCTGACCCCAAACTTTTGAATAGTAGAGTACTTTCTTTTGATAACAATGTGATATAGACTCACCTAAAGGATTATTAGGAACACCATACTAATACTGTGTTTGACCCCCTTTGGCCTTCAGAACTGCCTTAATTCTACGTGGCATTGATTCAACAAGTTGCTGAAAGCATTCTTTAGAAATGTTGGCACATATTGATAGGATAGCATCTTGCAGTTGATGGAGATTTGTGGGATGCACATCCAGGGCACGAAGCTCCCGTTCCACCACATCCCAAATATGCTCTATTGGGTTGAGATCTGGTGACTGTGGGGGCCATATTAGTACAGTGAACTCATTGTCATGTTCAAGAAACCAATTTGAAATGATTCGAGCTTTGTGACATGGTGCATTATCCTGCTGGAAGTAGCCATCGGAGGATGGGTACATGGTGGCCATAAAGGGATGGACATGGTCAGAAAGAATCCTCAGGTAGGCCGTGGCATTTAAACGATGCCCAATTGGCACTAAGGGGCCTAAAGTGTGCCAAGAAAACATCCCCCACACCATTACACCACCACCACCAGCCTGCACAGTGGTAACAAGGCATGATGGATCCATGTTCTCATACTGTTTACGCCAAATTCTGACTCTACCATCTGAATGTCTCAACAGAAATCGAGACTGATCAGACCAGGCAACATTTTCCAGTCTTCAATTGTCCAATTTTGGTGAGCTCTTTCAAATTGTAGCCTCTTTTTCCTATTTGTAGTGGAGATGAGTGGTACCCGGTGGGGTCTTCTGCTGTTTTAGCCCATCCGCCTCAAGGTTGTGCGTGTTGTGGCTTCACAAATGCTTTGCTGCATACCTTGGTTTTAACGAGTGGTTATTTCAGTCAAAGTTGCTCTTCTATCAGCTTGAATCAGTCGGCCCATTCTCCTCTGACCTCTAGCATCAACAGGGCATTTTCGCCCACAGGACTGCCGCATACTGGATGTCTTTCCCTTTTCACACCATTCTTTGTAAACCCTAGAAATGGTTGTGCAGGAAAATCCCAGTAACTGAGCAGATTGTGAAATACTCAGACCGGCCCGTCTGGCACCAACAACCATGCCACGCTCAAAATTGCTTAAATCACCTTTCTTTCCCATTCTGACATTCAGTTTGGAGTTCAGGAGATTGTCTTGACCAGGACCACACCCCTAAATCCATTGAAGCAACTGCCATATAATTGTGGTAAGTAAGAAACATTTTTAGAAAGAAACGTCATTGTACCTTCTCACCGGGAATTCCTTTCCCAGGTGAGCCCTCCGGACCTCGTACACCAGGTAAACCCATCTCACCCTAACATAATAAAGAAAAGACAGAAATGCCTGGGTGAGGAAACAATATAGGAAAGCAATGCATGTGTGCTTTATTGAAGCTTTCCTGTATTTGCTATCAAAAAATAAGAATGTGTTATAGTCACAGTGGCCCCAGAAATATGTAGGCATTTAAGTCACATCTTAAACGTATGACTTTATATGACATTTCATAATTGTTAAGGGTAGTTTAAGTGAGGATCCATTGGTTAATTTTTAAATGAAATAGTAACCATATTACAAGAAACCTCTGACCCAGGATAATGTGTTTCACTGTACCTTTGGACCCACAGAGCCATCTTCACCTGGGATGCCAGGAATACCAGGTGCTCCATCTGGTCCTGGTTCACCCTAAAATCATGAAACAAATATATATCACTATTAGATTAAACATATAGTGTATTAAAAAATATGGTCATATAGATAATATTTAATTTGGTTTGTGAGGACATTAACATTGTACATACTTTTGGTCCTGGTTCTCCTATTCCTCTCTCGCCTTGTGGGCCAGATTCTCCTGGAAAGCCTTGATCTCCCTGGGAACAAATTTATACAATCACAAACACTGATGATCACACAAACCATTAATGGAATAATTCATCCCAAATGTTTTAAACAGTGTTATTTTAGTATTATTTATATACTATTGTTTTATTTGAATATAATTTATTTGAATATTATTTTTTATATTTAAATATAGCTTTAATTAATTCTTATTTCAGTTTTAGTCATTTTAGTAATTACAGTGACATATTTACAGTAACGTATTTACAACGAATTTACAGTATTTCAGTTAGTTGCCAAAGCGAAATTTATAACTTCCAATCTTTACGTGTGTTTTTATATCTAGTATTTATATTTTGTTTTATTTCAGATGTATTTAAATTATTAAAATTATTGTTATTTAACAATAAATACACTGATTTGAAACTATTTGACGGTGAGATTCTCCGTTCACACACACACACACACACACACACACACACACACACACACACACACACACACACACACACACACACACACACACACACACACACACACACACACACACACACACACACACACACACACTGCACCTTAGGGCCCACCATGCCCACTCCAGTGGGGCCTCTTGGTCCAGGTGGTCCAATGGGTCCCAGGTCTCCCTGCAGCCAGAGATGCCACATCAAAAAGTATTTTCAAATTGAATGTTGTACTGAGATATCCTATAAAACTTGGGTGCAGCCTATGGATAGATAAGAACTTTACTTTGCTTTACCTTTTCACCCTGGATCCCTACTCCTGGAAATCCCATCAGTCCAGGTAAACCCAGTTTCCCTGTGTTACCCTACAGAAGAGAGAAATAAGTACTTACAACAGTGTCTTATTGTTGGATCTGATTACACTCCACAACAGCATGTACAGTTATTTATTTTTATTTTTTATAATGCATTCTACCTTATCACCCTTGATGCTAAACCCAGGAGGTCCGCGTACACCTTTAGGACCCTCAAATCCCCGGTCACCCTGAAAGCATCAATACACATATCACATGAGCAGCGCACTTTAGCATACTAGCATTTTTACATGGCAAAAAGAGTACTTAAAGAAATGATACACTTTAAAGGAATATACCTGAGTGTGTTAATGTATGTAATGTTCTCAGACACTTAATTACATGTTATTTTAAAATTAAATAGAAATGTATTATAGTTAAAAAAAATTATAAATGCAATTAGCTGAACTTTAGGGTGCTTCTTTTACCCACTTAAGTATGACTACATCTTAAGTATGAATACATCTTTAAATGTAATTTCATATTTATTTCTATTGTTATTGAAATATTGTTAAAGTGTACTGAATGTACTGACAAGCTAGTATTTACATATATTTTTAATTACACATTTATAATGTTTAGTACATACTGTAAGTATAAATGAAGTTGCAATTTAGTCTAAACTTTAAATGAAATATTGAATAACAAACTTAAATAAATTATCATCAAATACTTCACATGTGCTTTAATATGTTAGTCAACACATCAAAATAAGTGGACTTTAAATCACGAAAAAAGATTATTAAAACATAATGATTAAAATTCAAATGTACTTAAATGTTTTAAGAAACAGTCATGAAAGTGTACTTTCTTTAGTGGCTTTTTGTTTTATAAATGTAATTTTAAGATTTAAAGGGGAGGAAGATGGAGGTTTTTATTGTTAACTTTATTGTTAACTCTTGCCTTTGGCCCTGGTAAACCTTCTCCTGGAAACCCTTGGTTGCCTTGAACTCCTTGAGGTCCTGATTGGCCCTAACAAACAGATATTAAATATAAGTACATTATACTACACATACCCAGTGGATAAGATGCCAGATAGTTGCCTGTTACAGAAAAACACATGACTGAGGATGTGTATCTCCCTCTAGTGGTGTTACTGCTGAATCACTTCACTTACAGGCATTCCTGGCTCCCCTATACCAAAAGGGCCGGTTGGCCCAGGTCTGCCTTGGCTGCCTTTCTCCCCCTTACAAAACACAAAGAGTTTACATGGATATGATTCCATTATACTTAAAAACTGCATAATAAAAACTGCATACTGATACACTACTGTTCAAAAGTTTGGGGTCCATAAATTTATTTAATGTTAAAGTATCTTATGCTCACTGTAGCTTTACAGTAAAAACAGTAATATTGTGAAAAATTATTAAAATATAAGATAACTATTATGTGTGTGTGTGTGTGTGTGTGTGTGTGTGTGTGTGTGTGTGTGTGTGTGTGTGTGTGTGTGTGTGTGTGTGTGTGTGTGTGTGTGTGTGTGTGTGTGTGTGTGTGTGTGTGTGTGTGTAATATATTTCTGTGATGCAAAACTGAATTTTTAGCATCATTACTCCAGTCTTCAGCATCACTTGATCCCTCAGAAATAAATTTAATTTTGCTGCTCAAGAAACATTTCTTATTATTATCAAGTTATCAGTTGTGCTGCTTCTTTTTTTTTTTTTTTTTTTTGGAAACCATGATACATTTATTTCAGGATTCTTTGACAAACAGAAAGTTTAAAGAATATAATTAATTTGAAATTGAATATTTTTGTGACACCGTAAAAGTCTTTGCTGTCACATTTGTTAAAATTAATGTATCTTTGCTGATATAAAAAAAATATTTAAAAAAAAAGTACTGAACCCAAACTTATTAATGGAACTTTATATAAAAGAAAACAGTTCTGTGGTGTGAAAATTTTCTTGTTATCTCAATTATTCATAAAATACATAAACTGCATACATGACAATTAAAAATGTAGGATGTCACTGCAGAACACTGCTTGAAATGTTGTGTAACAACAGTTGTCTAACCAGATATTAAAATATGTTTGGCATTATCTTGAAATTAAAACTAATTAACTAATCTGAAGCCATTACCTTTGCGCCAGGAAACCCGACCCCTGGGTCCCCTGGAGATCCGTCGGGTCCGCTAGGTCCTCGCTCACCCTGGGAAAGATGTCACTGTCATTCCATGATCTATATCATTTTCATGTTACCATTCATAATATCACATCATAATGGTGAGATGCATTATTCTTACTTTAGGTCCGACAGGGCCCTCAGGGCCAAAGTCACCAGGGTTGCCGCTCAGTCCCTGAAACAGATAGACATTCATTTATTAGTCTATATTATATATTTTACTTCTCATTAATCACATCTATGATCTATGAGCTAGTTGTACTGATAGAGTGTATCTATTTAAATATTGAAGGACAATTACAGTGTACTGGACCTCTACCAAGCTATGCCATCAATTATAATGTGTTTTAAATGGACACATGAAAGCCAGACACACCAGAGAATAGACTGTGTGAGAAACTGAAGCTCTCTAAATCTGAATCGGGTCAAAAAACGGAGGCTACTGTCATCAAACCAAAACCACAAGGACAGAGATTGAAGTAGGAGGGCAGGAGATAGTAACCCCTGTCCCCATGCTAATCCAGAGGAACAAAGAAACCCGTCAGAGAAGAACAATGGCGTGTAGGCCTGGATTCACTGCTTTAGCTATGTTACATTAGTGTAAGAACAGCACTTAATCCCTCAATCACATTCCATAAGTGCAGGGAGAGCAGACGCTATCTGACTGTGTGAGCGGGATCATTTCCTCACTGAGCTTGGGAGGTATGTTACTCTTCATTCATTACTGTAATTAAATAAAATAATTAATCATTTATTCTTTTATTTAATCATTTAATTGAATTATAATTCAATTAAATAAAAACAAAAAAACAGCATATATGAATAAAAGAAAAATAGGTAATATTTGATTCATTTATTTTGTTTATTTATGCATTTATGCTGTTATTTTTTTATCAAAATATTTGATAAAATAGCAAATAGTACCTTTTTTTGCAAATGTAATTTTAAAATGTAATTCATTCCTGTGATGTCAAAGCTGAATTTCCAGCATCATTAATCCTATCTTCAGTGATACATTATCATTCAGAAATCATTCTAATATTATGATTTACTACTCAAGAAACATTTATTATTATTATCAATGTTGAAAACAGTTGTGTACATTTTTTCAGGATTCTTTGATTAATATAAAGTTTAAAGAACAGCATTTATCTGAAATAGAAAGCTTTTGTAACATTATACAGTACCATTTAAAAGTTTGGGGTTAGTTAGAATTTTTTTTTTTAAAGAAATGAATACTTTTATTCAGCAAAGATGCATTAAATTGATCAAAAAAGTACAAATAATTATTATTTTACAAAAGCTTACTATTTCAGATAAATGCGGTTCTTTTGAACTTTACAGTTATCAAAGAATCCTGAAAAAATTGTACACAACTTTTTTCTACAATGATAATAATAACAAATGTTCCCTTTCGTTGTCACTCCGAGTTACGTCGGATGACGACGAATGGGGTTTCGCTTAGAAAGCCAACTTCGAGTATTACAAAACGAGCCAATGGCAAAGAAATGCCATGGGTCTGCGGAATTTGCATGGCGTAACTCCGCCCCACCTCGTGGGTATAAAAGGAGGAAGCCGGCAGCAAGCAGATATGTGTTCGCTTCGGGGCCAGGGTGACCTGAGGGTTACGGTCTGGATCTAGGCGCCGACTATGTGTCCGTGACCCCAGCCCCCCTCTTCAATGACGGTGCCCGCTAGTGAACTGCTGATTCCCGCGAGTCTACCCTCTGGTGGCCCGCGTGTTTCAGTTGAAGCTACAGAGGAAGATGCCATGTCTGTTGCAGCATCACTAGGTGGGTTTGAGTCTTCTGGAAGTGAGGGCTCGTCACAGCTGCCACCTTCCGGTGTGCATACGGCTGTGCCTGAGTCTGATCCGGAGATGACGACCATGCTTTCCTGGGACGATGGGTTTTGGGTAAGGCCGCCGACCCTCGTCCACGGCAAACCCCAATACCTCTCTTCCCGGACGTGCATGATGAGATCTCGAAGTCCAAGAAGACCCCCTTGTCTTCTCGGGACCGCTCGCTGATCTCATCCGCCTTTCCTCCCCTCGATGGGGCCGCTGCCCATGGGTACACTGGGGTTCCCCCGGCTGAACGCTCTGTTGCGATGCTATGTGTCCTCAGAGTGCTTCTTCTCGGCGCAATCCTAAGCACCCACCCGTGGCCTGTAGTTTTTCGTCTACGCTTGTGGCGAGATCCTATAGCGCCACGGGACTGGCAGCCGCCTCACTGCATGCCATGGTCATTCTGCTGGTCCACCTGACCCAGATGCTCATGGACCTGCACGAGGGCGGGACTGACCCAGGGCTCTTCACTGAGCTGCGCGCCGCCACTGACCTTGCTCTCTGAGCGACGAAAGTGGCGTACGCTCCCTGGGTCAGGTGATGCTCACCAGTCTGTGGCTGAACCTGTCTGATGTGCTGGATGTCGCGCGGACCCGTTTGTCCGACATTCCCATATCCCAGGTCGGCCTCTTCGGCGGTGCGGTTGAGGGCTTGCCCAACAGCTCTCAGTCGCCCATGAGCAGAGTGAGGTTGATTCTGTCCCGACGGCCCCGCCGTCCGCTCAGATCCCTCGTCTGCCCACCGCCGAAGGCGCCCTCCCGCGGCTCCCACCCCGCCCGTTCACGGGCCGGCTCTGGGGGCCGCGGGCGGACGCCACAGCCCTCTCCAGCCCCGCCCCCCGCTACACGCCGGGTTAAGCGGCGCTCGTGAGACGGGCACCTCGGCGATGGAGCAGACTGAGGTTGATTCTGTCCCGACGGCCCCGCCGTCCGCTCAGATCCCTCGGTCTGCCCACTGCCGAGGGCGCCCCCCCGCGGCTCCCACCCCGCCCGTTCACCCGGGTCGGCTCTGGAGGCCGCGGTCGGACGCCACAGTCCTCTCCAGCCCCGCACCCCGCTACACGCCGGGTTAAGCGGCGCTCTTGAGTTGGGCTCCTCAGAGATGGGACTCAGTTCTTTCCAGGAGTTGGTAGCAGGACCACTCCTTTCCCCTGGGAGGGCCGGGGAAGAATCCTTATTCTCCAAAGAGCTGATTCTCCCGTCTCTGAGCACAGAGTTCTCGGACGTCACAGAGCGCCGCCCACAAGCCGTGCTCTCCTCGTCCCCCTCTGTCCCAGAGGTGGTTGACATGGCGTGCCGTCCACGGACCGCTTCGCCCCTGTCCCCCTCTGTCGCCAGACCCCTGGCAGAGCAGGCCCCCGCGGGACGACCAGCCTGGTCCTCCCCTGGCCCCTCTGCCAGGGCGCGGTTGCTAACTGTGCCCCCACATCGGGCCGCTATGCCGTCCACGTCTGGGCCAGTTACTCCGCTTGGCTGCCCCTCCGGGGGGACGCCTGTGGCTCGCATGATCCCGTTGGTTCAGTTCCTGGGAGCCTTATGTCACAACTCCTGGGAGCCTGGCCGCCGTATGTCACAACTCGCTCGCCACCTCCTCCTATGGAGTCAGAAGCATCTGAGGTCGCTTCGAGCCATCTTCATTCCCGGAGCGCTGAACTGTGCAGCCGACGAGCTCTCACGGCTTCAGCCCCTCCCTGGAGAATGGCGACTCCATCCCCAGTCGGTTCAGCTGATTTGGGACCAGTTCGGGGACGCGCAGATAGATCTGTTTGCCTCTCACGACTCGACCCATTGCGCCCAGTTCTATTCCCTGACCGAGGGCACGCTCGGCACGGATGCTCTGGCGCACAGCTGGCCGCAGGGCCGCAAGTATGCGTTTCCCCCAGTGAGCCTTCTGGCGCACACTTTGCGCAAGGTCAGGGAGGACGAGGAGCAGGTCATTCTGGTTGCCCCTTACTGGCCCAACCGGACCTGGTTCCCCGAACTAGTACTCCTCGCGACAGCACCTCCCTGGCCGATCCCTCTGAGGAAGAACCTTCTTTCTCAGGGACGGGGCACCCTATGGCACCCTCGTCCCGATCTTTGGAACCTCCACGTGTGGCTCCTGGATGGGACGAGGCAGGTTTGAGTACCCTACCACCAGCGGTGGTGGCTACCATCACTTCCGCTAGAGCGTCGTCCACGAGACACGTCTATGCGTTGAAGTGGAACCTCTTCGTCAACTGGTGCTCTTCTCACCGAGAAGACCCCCGGAGATGCTCGATCAGTGTTGTGCTTTCCTTCCTTCAACAGGGGCTGGAGCGAAGGCTGTCTCCCTCCACCCTGAAGGTCTATGTTGCCGCCATTGCCGCACATCATGACCTCATCGAAGGTAAGTCGGTGGGGAAGCACGACCTGGTTATCAGGTTCCTGAGAGGAGCGAGGAGACTAAATCCTCCTCGTCCTCCTCTCGTTCCCTCTTGGGACCTCTCAGTGGTTCTAACTGCCCTGAAGAGTGCTCCCTTTGAGCCCCTGCAATCAGTCGAGCTTAAGTTCCTGTCTATGAAGACAGCGCTCCTGGTTGCACTGGCCTCCATCAAGAGGGTTGGGGACCTGCACGCATTCTCCGTTGACGAAGCGTGCCTGGAATTTGGGCCGGCTTCCTCTCACGTGATCCTGAGACCCCGGCCTGGATACGTGCCCAAGGTTCCTACCACTCCCTTTCGGGACCAGGTGGTGAACCTGCAAGCGCTGCCCTCGGAGGAGGCAGACCCAGCCTTGGCACTGCTCTGTCCAGTACGCGCTCTCCGCGCCTATGTAGACAGAACGCAGTGTTTCAGGACCTCAGACCAGCTCTTTGTCTGTTATGGTGGGAAGCTGAAGGGAAAGGCTCTCTCCAAGCAAAGGTTGTCTCACTGGATAGTGGACACCATTGCTTTGGCTTACCAGCAGCAAGGTCGACCGTGCCCCCTTGGTGTGACTGCCCACTCCACCCGGAGTGTGGCGTCCTCTTGGGCTCTAGCGCATGGCGCCTCGCTAACAGACATCTGCAGACCTGCAGGCTGGGCGACACCTAACACATTCGCCAGATTCTTTAATCTCCGAGTGGAGCCTGTGTCCTCTCGTGTACTCGCTTCAACCAGCTAGTACCGGCCCCTCTGCCAGGGCGCGGTTGCTAACTGTGCCCCCACATCGGGCCGCTATGCCGTCCACGTCTGGGCCAGTTACTCCGCTTCGCTGCCCCTCCGGGGGGACGCCTGTGGCTCGCATGATCCCGTTGGTTCAGTTCCTGGGAGCCTGGCTAGAGCTTCCCCGTCTGTCCCACTGGATCACGCGTACCGTCAGGCTCGGCTATGCGATTCAGTTCGCACGGTCTCCTCCCCGCTTCAGGGGAGTCCGCTCCACTTTTGTCGGTGGCAATGCCCCTATCATGAGAGCAGAGATTGCCACCCTGCTGGCGAAGGGTGCAATCGAGACTGTCCCTCCAGCCGAGATGAGGTCCGGCTTCTACAGCCCCTACTTCTTTGTCCCCAAGAAAACCGGTGGGTTACGGCCAATCCTGGACTTGCGCGTGCTGAACCGCTCCCTTCACAGGATGCCGTTCAAGATGCTCACCGCCAAACGCGTTTTCGAATGCATACGGCCCCAGGATTGGTTTGCAGCGATCGACCTGAAGGACGCCTACTTTCATGTCTCCATTCTTCCTCGACACAGACCGTTCCTCCGGTTTGCTTTCGAGGGGCAGGCATACCAGTACGCGGTTCTCCCTTTCGGGCTAGCCCTGTCTCCTCGCATCTTCATGAAGGTCGCCGAGGCGGCCCTTGTTCCCCTTCGAGAACAAGGGGTTCGCATCCTGAGTTATATCGACGACTGGCTGATCCTAGCTCACTCTCGAGATCAGGTTTGCGAACACAGGGACCTAGTGCTTCGGCACCTAGCCCGTCTGGGCCTTCGGGTCAACTAGGACAAGAGCAAACTTTGCCCCGTGCAGAGGATCTCTTTTCTCGGTATGGACATCGACTCGGTCGCCATGTCCGCGCAGCTTACGAGCGAGCGCGCGCAGTCACTGCTGACTTGCCTAAGACAATTCGAGGGCAAGAGTGCGGTTCCACTGAAACTTTTTCAGAGGCTCCTGGGGCATATGGCATCTGCAGCCGCGGTCACGCCGCTCGGATTGCTTCATATGAGACCGCTTCAGCTTTGGCTTCGCGACCGAGTCCCGAGGTGGGCATGGCAACACGGCACGTTCCGAGTACCAGTTACTCCGACCTGCCGTCAGTTCTTCACCCCGTGGGCGAACCTCGGTTTTCTCAGGGCCGGTGTCCCCCTGGCACGAGCTTCCCGGCATGTTGTTGTCTCAACAGATGCCTCCACCACGGGCTGGGGCGCCATGTGCAATGGACATGCTGCTGCGGGCTCCTGGACAGGACCCCAGCGGCTGTGGCATGTCAATTGCCTCGAGTTGTTGGCAGTACGCCTTGCCCTGCACCGCTTCCGGGCGTTGCTCAGGGGTCAACACGTACTAGTCCGTTCAGACAATACCGCCACTGTAGCGTACATCAACCATCAAGGTGGTCTACGCTCCCGCCGTATGTCACAACTCGCTCGCCACCTCCTCCTATGGAGTCAGAAGCATCTGAGGTCGCTTCGAGCCATCTTCATTCCCGGAGCGCTGAACTGTGCAGCCGACGAGCTCTCACGGCTTCAGCCCCTCCCTGGAGAATGGCGACTCCATCCCCAGTCGGTTCAGCTGATTTGGGACCAGTTCGGGGACGCGCAGATAGATCTGTTTGCCTCTCACGACTCGACCCATTGCGCCCAGTTCTATTCCCTGACCGAGGGCACGCTCGGCACGGATGCTCTGGCGCACAGCTGGCCGCAGGGCCGCAAGTATGCGTTTCCCCCAGTGAGCCTTCTGGCGCACACTTTGCGCAAGGTCAGGGAGGACGAGGAGCAGGTCATTCTGGTTGCCCCTTACTGGCCCAACCGGACCTGGTTCCCCGAACTAGTACTCCTCGCGACAGCACCTCCCTGGCCGATCCCTCTGAGGAAGAACCTTCTTTCTCAGGGACGGGGCACCCTATGGCACCCTCGTCCCGATCTTTGGAACCTCCACGTGTGGCTCCTGGATGGGACGAGGCAGGTTTGAGTACCCTACCACCAGCGGTGGTGGCTACCATCACTTCCGCTAGAGCGTCGTCCACGAGACACGTCTATGCGTTGAAGTGGAACCTCTTCGTCAACTGGTGCTCTTCTCACCGAGAAGACCCCCGGAGATGCTCGATCAGTGTTGTGCTTTCCTTCCTTCAACAGGGGCTGGAGCGAAGGCTGTCTCCCTCCACCCTGAAGGTCTATGTTGCCGCCATTGCCGCACATCATGACCTCATCGAAGGTAAGTCGGTGGGGAAGCACGACCTGGTCATCAGGTTCCTGAGAGGAGCGAGGAGACTAAATCCTCCTCGTCCTCCTCTCGTTCCCTCTTGGGACCTCTCAGTGGTTCTAACTGCCCTGAAGAGTGCTCCATTTGAGCCCCTGCAATCAGTCGAGCTTAAGTTCCTGTCTATGAAGACAGCGCTCCTGGTTGCACTGGCCTCCATCAAGAGGGTTGGGGACCTGCACGCATTCTCCGTTGACGAAGCGTGCCTGGAATTTGGGCCGGCTTCCTCTCACGTGATCCTGAGACCCCGGCCTGGATACGTGCCCAAGGTTCCTACCACTCCCTTTCGGGACCAGGTGGTGAACCTGCAAGCGCTGCCCTCGGAGGAGGCAGACCCAGCCTTGGCACTGCTCTGTCCAGTACGCGCTCTCCGCGCCTATGTAGACAGAACGCAGTGTTTCAGGACCTCAGACCAGCTCTTTGTCTGTTATGGTGGGAAGCTGAAGGGAAAGGCTCTCTCCAAGCAAAGGTTGTCTCACTGGATAGTGGACACCATTGCTTTGGCTTACCAGCAGCAAGGTCGACCGTGCCCCCTTGGTGTGACTGCCCACTCCACCCGGAGTGTGGCGTCCTCTTGGGCTCTAGCGCATGGCGCCTCGCTAACAGACATCTGCAGACCTGCAGGCTGGGCGACACCTAACACATTCGCCAGATTCTTTAATCTCCGAGTGGAGCCTGTGTCCTCTCGTGTACTCGCTTCAACCAGCTAGTACCGGACCCGCTCAGGTGTCTTCGCTTGCTCGCCATTCCACTCCACGGACTGGATACGTGCCATATTTTCCTCAGGTGAGCTTCTCCGAAAGCCCTGAGCTCCTCCAGCACTCCTGACGTCGGCGCCAGTGTCTATTGCCTGCGCGTCGGCTAGGTGCCTCCCGTGTGCATGGTCCCTCCTCTGAGCGACCCCCACATGTGTGTTTCCACTGTAAGCCTCTCTGAGCGTGTGTCTTTCCCTTGGCAAGCCACCTTGCCACCCCTGGGGTTGAAATATTCCACCTGCGGCTGGACACCCCAGTGTTTTCCATATGCTTCCTTCGGGTCATATGTGTATTCTCTAAGTCCCCCCCCCTCCGGGCTGGCATTAATTGCATACTTCCCCTAAGCTTGGGATATGCTTCCCAGTGTACCTTGGTATTCCTGTGATAAATGGAGTCCTTTGTCCAGGCTGACAGGGATCTCGATTTACGCAGGGCACTGGAAGACAGCTGAGAAGGTGGCGTGATTAGACTGGTAACCCCATTCGTCGTCATCCGACGTAACTCGGAGTGACAACGAAAGGGAACGTCTACGGTTACGTATGTAACCCTCGTTCCCTGAGTAGGGAACGGAGACGTTACGTCTGCCTGCCACTTTCCGCTGTACCGCGGGGATCGCCTGAGCTCAGTCTTGGCTCCTCAGCGAAGAAACATATCTGCTTGCTGCCGGCTTCCTCCTTTTATACCCACGAGGTGGGGCGGAGTTACGCCATGCAAATTCCGCAGACCCATGGCATTTCTTTGCCATTGGCTCGTTTTGTAATACTCGAAGTTGATAGGCTTTCTAAGCGAAACCCCATTCGTCGTCATCCGACGTAACGTCTCCGTTCCCTACTCAGGGAACGAGGGTTACATACGTAACCGTAGACGTTTCTTGAGCAGCATATTAGAATGATTTCTGAAGGATCATGTGACACTGAAGATTGGAGTAATAATGCTGAAAATTCACATTTGCCATCACAGGAATAAATTACATTTAAAAAAAAATATTCAAATAGAAAACAGTAATACAGTTGAACAGTAATAATATTTCTGTTTTAATAATAGGCTACTATTTATATTTTAGATAATAATATTCTAATAATAATAATACTTATAATATTTGTAAAATATGATAATATTTCTGTTTTCTGATTTTTGATCAAATAAATGCAGCCTTGGTGAACATAAGAGACTTATTAGACTTTAAAAAATCTTACAAATCCCAACATTATTAACACTATAAAAAGAGGATAAAAAAGACAACCTGATCTCCTCTTTGTCCACGTGGTCCAGGAGGTCCGTCCTGGCCCTGTGGGAATGGAAGACAGGATCATCATGACACATTGTGTTCAGCAGACCACAGATCAAGAGAATCATTTACTAAAACGTACTTGATCTCCTTTCACCCCTGGGGTGCCACATTCTCCTTTCCCCCCCTATACGGAGAGAGAGTGAAAGTTAATTTCACTGTCCTGTGTCTAATATCATCTATAACGCTTCATTCTCAGGCTGTCTTCTGTGACGTAGTCTCCTGATGTTTTGAAAGCATCAGTCAGGATTAAACAGCCTTTCATAATTTACTGACAAGCAGAATAGCTTCATGTTGTACAGTAAAATTACTGAATTCTCTGTCATTAAGTCAAATATACTAGCCTTTTCTCCTCTTGGTCCTGGTCTTCCCTGTAACAAAAGAAGAGACTTGATCGCTCAGAAGCCAACCAATGGACATGCAAAAAAATATATTTACTAATATAATAATTCAAATATATACGAGGATATAGTACCCTTATTCCCTCTAATCCTGGACGTCCATTTATACCTCCTTCTCCCTATAAATTAAAAGAGAAAACCCAAAAATCAGATTTGAGAACAATTCTTTACATGTTCTGAAGAAAATACAAGTGGTTTTTGCCTGTGCACAACTCGCTTCCACAATTCTAGGGGGTAGTGGGTGGTCGCCAGGGAGTTGCTATGTTTTGGCTGGTTGCTAGGTGGTAGTTTACTAAATTAAAAAGAGCCCATACTTGATTCTGGTCTGTACATACGTGTCAATTCTTTCTTTTAATGTATTATATTTATTTAGAAAATAATTTTCCAATCAAGAAATCACAACTCTGTTCATCTTAGCCAACAAAAAATAACACAGAATTTGTATTAAAATGAGACTTACTATAGATCCTTTAGGACCAGGAGGCCCATCAAGTCCTGGATCGCCTGGTTTACCCTAATATTTACAAGAAGTTATAGAATGAGCAGGCAAAATAAATTCAAACATACATTTTAAATAGCATGGCTGAATAAAATTTCCTTTGTGTAATTGAACAATATTTCTGTCATGACAACTCTCGGGAGAATGGTATGGTAATATAGATTGGCATGGTAATGGATATGGCAGTGTTAATGTAGGCTATTTGGTCTTGGCGGAATAGAGCTGCTACGCTGGTCTTGATCCTAACCCCCCCTGTGAAGCTCTTGAATGTTCCAGCACCTGCTACACTTGCAGTGTGGGAGACACTTCCTACGCTTTCATGTACCGCCTCTCTGATCGCCCTGAATCCACCTGCTCTGCTCTGGCTGTACCAGAGCTTTCAGACTCAAAGCGATGGAGTTAACCGATTTACATTGTTAGATCAAACACAGCTCAGAGGGAGGATTACTGCTGTTTAACAATTCTTCCTCAAACAATTCTAACTTTGTTTGTTCATGTGCACAGATCAGGCCAGGATCTACTGCAGTGTTGGAAACTGTCTTCCACATCATAGGTCTGATGTCTCCATTCAGAGTATTCAGAGACTGATTAGAAGAAGAAAAAAAGAAAAACATTTAAAGTTGTTATTTTAGTTTTATGGAGAGACCGTTGTAATTGATGTTAATAATTAAATAGTTTTTTTCTGCTTTCATTTGAATTTTAGTTATTTTTTTAGTCATTTTGTTATGTTTTTGTGATTTTTATTATTTTTAAAAGTATGTCTATACAGTTTTTATCAATGTTTATTTCAGTTTTAGTTTTGGTTATTTTAGTACTTTAAGTAAAACGAAATGGAAATGAGAAATGCTGTCGTTGCAACTAGCTGAAATAAAATAGTTTTGATATTTTATTTTATTTCAGTTAAAGTTTGCAGTATTTTATTTCGGTTTCACTTTATTTTGATGGTCACTTTAAGACATTCAGTTGACTACAAGTAAGGTTGCACCTACTGTACATGTCTAATAACTCTCAGAGTATTATTAGACTGGTAGGGTTAGGGTTAGAATAAGTTGACATGTACTTGCAAAGTTACTTATAGTCAGTAGAATGTCTGTTGGGAGAGCATCACACAATAAAGTGTTAGCAGATTTGAAGCAGACAGTCTACTAATACTCTAATGAGAGTTAGTTGACATGTAGTTGCAAAGTTACTTATAATTTTCAAAAGAGACCAACAAAATAAAGTGTTACCTTTATTTCAAGATTCAAAAGTTTGACAACAAAAACATTGACTTTATTCAGCATTGTATTCTCTTCCGGTTCTGTTTTTTTATGGTTTTAGTTTTAGTTAACTGTAATAACCCCGGCTGTACCGTTTAAGAGCCAATGACATATTAATCATGTTGGTACTTTTGTGATTATGAATATCTACAATTATTTCCTATTTTATCAATCTGCAGAGAAAGCTGGATATGATATGATGAGAACTGACTGGGCTATCAAACTGATTTAGATATGAACTCACTGGTTTTCCAGGAGGACCTCTCCCTCCTTTCTCACACAGACAGGATTTGGGCTGAGGACACTGTAACAGAGAAATAAGCCATTAGAGATAAATGATAGTCAGCATGCCTTATTATGTGGAATAGCAGTGTTTACTTTTTATTTTATTTTATTTTTGTCATGTGTATGATTGTCGTGATCCAAACGCTGACACAGAAATAACAAAGTCTTCAATGAACACGAAATATACACGACAAAGGGCATAACCAAACAAGGGAATATAACAAGGCTGGGGATAATACGTAACAATAGAAACAAACAAGGATTTAATCAGAAGCCTAGAAAATCGAAACTAAACACAGCAGGGAAACAGAAACCAATGGAAATAAAACAGAATATCAAAATAAGAGTCCATAGAACCAAACATAACTGTAACTATTTTATCTTATTTTAAATAGGCCATTTTATGTCCTTTTACAAGGTCCTGATTTTGTTTTTGGGGTCTCGAATAGGATCTCATGGTTGAATGTTCAAAAAACATAATTTTTCACATATTTTACATTAATGCAACATCTCCCTTCCTAGTCTGTAAGTAAAGCTCTATTTAGTTTCTGTCTCTGTGAAGCCCCTTCTTCTTCAAACATGTTTCGGAATTGAATATCATATCCAGTTTGAAAAACAGAGAAACTGTTAAAAAAAACTTTGAGAATTTGAATATTTTATGAGATAACTGTACTTACAAATGTGTTCGCAAGTTCACTCTGTAAAAGAGAAAAGAGACCATTGTAGACTGATACACAAATGTAAAAATCATTGACAGATACATACAGATCTTGATAGAATTGTGATATTGTTCATAGATGAAATTTTGTTTCAAAATGAGTGGTTAGGACCACTAATGGTTTCTACTAATGTCTGAGAACATTATAGAAGACCAAAATACGCTGAATGAATGTTCTATCAATGTGACTGGAAGAACATTTGTTAATAACTTTGAGAGAACCTTGCCAGAATGTTCTGAGAACATTTCCTGTTAGCAGGGAGGAAATGCATCCTAGCCATCTCTTATGCCTTCGAGGTGAAAACATATCCTACTCCAAACACTCACCAGTTCCCTGAAGAGCTTTACATCTAGCTGTGGGTCAGTGAGGCTGAACAGGTGCTGCTGAGGCGGTGCGCTGGCGATGGACCTCAGTCTACCATTGTCTTGCTCATCTCGTGTGGATCCCGACAGCCCAATGACAAACATATGGATTTTGTTGCTCTTTGCATCTGCAGCTGCACTCACAGCACTGGGGCTGCGCGGGTGGTCAATCCCATCCGTCAACAGAAACACTGCTCTTAAGCTGCTGGCCGCTGTCTCTCGGACGAAGAGCTGAGTGGCGTTTGAGATGGCATAAGCTGAGAAGGTGCCTTGGCCGATGTAGGTCATAGCATCCACTCGGCTTTGGAACACATCTATGTCCTGCCAGTCCCGGAAATTGTGCTCCACTAAGACGTTGCTGCTGTACTGAAGGACGGCGATTCTCACCCGCATACGCCAGCCGGGCACCTGCATCTGCATCAGCATGGCGCTGAAGCGCAACACGAAATCACTCTGCCTCTCAAACAGAAGCATTGTTGCTCTCTCTGAACTGTCCACCAAAAAAGCCAACTCCACTGGACAGAACAGAGCTGCAGAAAAATGAAACAACAGCTTTTTTAATTTATTTTTTTACAATTGCTAGGACACATTTCTCAATATTTAGGTCTTTCCCAAAATTACACTTTATCAAAATTAATCAAACAGTTCGCCTAACCAACTTTTAGTTTTGTACAGCAGTTCATTTGACATCCAAAATGCACCAAAACTTCCAAATCACTTCATACATGTCTTAAATCAACTCAAACTAGCAAGTAGTTTTCACCCTACAAACACAGTTTGTCAACAAAAAAAAAAGACCTTAAAAACACTACAGTTTTTTCTGAGATGCTTTGGTGCATTTCTCAGATCACAACTAATTTTCAAAACTACCTGTTCAACCTCCACATCATCTAGTCCAGGGATGGGTAACTCCGGTCCTCAAGGGCAACTGTCCTGCAGAGTTTAGCTCCAACCCTGACAAAAAATATTTTTTAGTAATCCTGAAAACATTGATTAGCTTGTTCAGGTGTGTTTAATTAGGGTTGGAGCTAAACTCTGCAGGACAGTGGCCCTCGAGGACCGGAGTTGCCCATCCCTGATCTAGTCACTTGTGCAAATCATAAAAGCAATTATTCATTCTTTTGATCAAATTGTCAATGCTTTAGTACATTCATACAATTTGTTATGTACAATTGTCTGCTGTTTCCTACATTATCAATTGCTCATGTTGATCAGAATATACTATTTTGGCTCTCTGTTGCATAGTCTTACACCCAAAACCTATAGGCATTAGATCACTCACTGTATAAATCATTAAAAGTAAAATGGTTGAACTTGTCATAATCTGTCAAGTGTATTTTCTATACAGTTCTATTACACTCTTCTGTAAATGTGTCCTGTATTGATAAATCGCACAGGTAAATCTTAAATCTCACTATAAATGGGGAATGTAAAGCATTAAATCAACCAATGATCAACAGCTCAGAGATGCATCTCATGAACCTTTGACTGGCAAAAATATATAAAAGCACAACACAGTGTTACAATTTCTGACAATGAAAAAAGAAACCAACAAGAACAACAACAACAACAACAACAACAACAAGGAAACGAACAGGGTCAACAGCCAGGAAGAACATGGGTAAGGATGCATGGTGAAAGGGTTTGGAGACTATAATTTGTTGTCAGATCTACAGAAAATAGTAACTGTGAATCCTGTCACTGTACCACATACAGCAATGCATTTGTACTGTTGAAAGTAATATTTGCCATACAAAAAAGTGCAGCCTTCTGTTACAGTTGGTTGCAGAAAGGAAGAGAAGTTGAGGCAGGATCTATATGCAGCATTCATGAGCCCAAACGACTGAGGTGAAGCCGGGAGTGGTAGAGACCCAGGCGGAGTCTGATGTATGGAGGGACTGGGCGACACTGGAAGACCAGGAGGCCAAGGTGGAGCAGCGGTGACAAGCAGCCAAGGTGAAGCCAGGGTGCCGGCTGGCCCAGTGGGAGAGAGGATTGAGGAGGAGCCAGAGGGAAGGAGGAGTCCAATGGAGCTGAAGCAGAGATGAGGCAGGATGAGGCGCAGTCGTTGGCCCTAAAGCTGTGGCGGAGGCAGAGCGACGACTGACCAAGGTGAAGTCGGAGTGGCAAGGGAGCCGGTGTAGCCAAGGAAGCAAGTGTAGCCAAGGGAGCAAGAAACCTAGGTGGAGCTGACTGGTCGATGGGCCAATGTGGAGTAATTGGCACGGAGGCCCGAGGTGGAGCCAGGGGATCAACACACCAAGGCTGTGGACCAGGAAGCCCAAGGCGGATCCAAGCAGCTGGGCAGAGCCACTGAAGAAGGAGCCAAGGGTCTAAAGGGAGCCAGCTGAGGCAGGGCTGAGGAATTTAATGGAGTAGTCAGAGGAGGAGGGAGTGGGAGGCTGGGCGGGACAAGTGACAACAAAGAAGACTTGGAGCTGGGTCTTTATTCTTTAATTTTTTTTATTTAACCTTTATTTAACCAGGTAGGCACATAGAGAACTCATTCTCATTAAAAACGGCGACCTGGGCAAGATAAAGCGTCAAGGTGGAGACAACAAAAAGTTACAAATAAAGGACAAAACAATGGATCAAGGATACGATCAGTTATACAATCACAAATCCAGTCTACAACATAATTCCAGATACAATACCTATGCAAGTGGCCTAGTATGGCAGCAATACAACTAGCTAGTCTAACTAGCTGCGACGAAGGAGATTTGGAGCTGGGCGGAACCAGTGTTGACAAAAAAGACTGGAACTGGACAGGACCAGCAGTGACAAAGGAGACTGAAAACTGGATAGGATTAGGGGAGGATTACCGATATTTTGGACAACAACATAATCCAGATCATCATACCGTTTAGGAGGGTCTGGGCTCAGATCACCCAAAGTGGCAGAAGTATGGGCATGGCTCCAATCCATGCCCTCAAAGAAGTTGAGACAGGATCTATACACAACAGTCATTTTATTAAACAATAAATCAAAACAAAAAACATGCAGGAACACAGGAGAAATCTGGAACACAGGGGAATAACATCCAACTAAAAATAAATGAGAATGGACCAATAACTCAAACTGAGGGCTATTTATACACAGAGTAATTGTACAGAACCCTTGTGACAACAGAAAGGAAACAGAAAACAATGAGTTACAAGCCAGGACAACTAAACGGAAATCAAACTGAACATTACACCTTGTGCATTACCAATCACTGTCATCAAACCGTCACATTCTGTCAGAGTACACAGTTTTATTGACAGCATGGCTAAGCATTTTGACTATCTTGTTTGTGAATCACACAAGGACTTGTCATTTTGATGGCACTGATACGTTCATTGACAAAATACTTACTTTTGAGAGATGAACTAGGGATTTTTATTAAGTTACAGGCTTTTGCAGTGCTGCAGTGCTGTTTGTACAAATTGTTTTCGAGAAATGCACTAAATGGTTTGCAAATGATGGTTTGCATGATTCGAGATATGTACCAAACCGACTGAGATAAACTGTAATAACAGGTAGCCTTATGCAATGTTTTTCAAGACAAGAATGATAGCTCTCTGTTGTTTAAAATCCCCTCCAGTCTGTTACATGGTCCATGTTTACATTACAGTACAAATTATTCCTTTCCCCTTTTGTATATATGGTAATAACTGTTCAACTACATCTAATTATTTTGATAGTATTTTCATTTTATTCAGTTATTCAGTTTTGTATTTTGCTAGGTTTTGATCATACCTTTAACAGTTTTGGAAATAACAGACTTTCCAAGATTGGCCTGTAGGTACATTTTGGCGGTGGTGTCTCTGAGTAAGAAAGTGAAAAATGTAATTTTAAAGATGCAGTCATTGAACGCATTTTGTGCTAAAGCAATGGAAAAAGATCCACAGTTTAGCCCACATAGACTGCTGCTGTCCTCGATGTGTAAAGAGGTTTGAAAAAGTAACCAAAGTATTGAGAAATTGGTTCAAGCAATTGTAAAAAAAACAACAACTGAAAAACATTAGAGAGGTTTGGGTAGACAGACAGACAGGTAGACAGATTACTTACTTTTGACTTCATTTTGGATGACAGTGTTGTCAGGCTTCTGTCTGTTCTTTCTTCTGTTCTTGCTAGCACTACAGGACAGTATCAGCAGCAGGAGACACAACATCACAACACACTGCATCCTTCCTGCTTATTCACGCCGTCACACTACAAATGAATCATATTATACATTTCATTTTCAGTTTTGAAAACATGTCTCTAAAATAATGCATCACTTTTTGATATTCTCAGTACATCCTGACAGATCCTTAATAATAGCATTGCAGAAACATTTTAAAAACATTATACATGATATGTTAATACAATTGTGTTTGGCAACAAACATCCTGTTACAGGACTATTTTAAAGTCTACTGTGGGACAGCAGTATATCCATCAAGAAATAAATTCAAAATAAAACTTTCATAAAAGCAGTTACTCGGTTCAGGCTGTGCGTTACAGTAATTTTTAGCACAATAAATAGTGCAATTAGATTTTAAGTCAAACAATTAAACTGATCATTACAACACTTTTACACCTGGCCCAAAGTTCCACATCTGAAAATCAGAATCTTGACAATAGAAATTATGAGGGTCAGGAAGAGCACTATCTTATGAAGTACCCTGAGGCAGTCATGCACGTGTCCTGTCCATTTTAGCCCTGAAGGTGCTACAAAATCACTTCACAGCAGTACAGTGTGACACAAGCATGCTGCTGCTATTTCAGTGAATTTTACTGAGAAAACTTTACCTTTTATTTGATGGCGATGTTGTTTTTTTCACATTTTCACATGCGCTAAATGCACATTTTATCCCTTTTTTAGGTGAAAGTTTTTTAAACTCCTTCTGTGCTGCTACAAATAATATATACAAATAATTTAATATTTAACACATAATTCTATTAATATGCTTTTATTTTACTCTCTGTATCATGAAGCTCTGGACTTTTTCTGCACTTATTCATATCAATAGCCGTAACACATAAAGGAAATCTTTTCTATATGTAGACTTCTCTAGTTTCTTGCGTCCAACAAAATAACAAATATAGTATGCAAATTAAAAGTAGGAATTGATTAAGATGGTTCCTTACCTAAATATTTACTGCTGTACTGTCTTTCTCCTTAATAGTCCAGTCATCCAGTTAATCATTCATGTCCAGTTACATCCTCATCGTGTGTGATATCTCCGTATGAAAGAGCTAGAGGCAGAACAGGCAAAGTTTCATTAAGGCCAGGCATATATTCTGCGAATAATGCAGTAATACCCTCTCTGTACTCACTCTGTGCTCAGTGTGCCAGTATCCTGACAGTAACCGGCTCACTGCTCAGGGACTCATAGAGTTAAACCCCCTTTTGTCAGTGGATTGGGAGGGTGAGTATTCTGACAGGCTTGATTCCTGTCAAACATTTTATGCGTGTCTTTATCAGCCATTAGCTCACAGACGTAGTGTAAAAAGTTTTCACTGGAAAAATAAACAAGACTGTCTTCAGCTAAATTATATTATACTTAATATAACAATTGCTTGCGCTCTAACTTTAATACAACTATCATGGGCAGATGGCAGAGGAAAATCCTTTGAGAAATATGCAGGTCTAAACTGGATTTCAATCAGTATCCTCAAGCAAAAAAATGTCTCTTTTAGGAACTGCAAGACCCGTCTCACCTAAAAAATATAGCCTTTTAATGTAATTTCTTTCATTTAATTTGTATTCATATACACACAAGGACATCACAGATTTCAAAGTTGTTGTTGTTGTTTTTTTTAGATATTTATTATTTCTTAGGTTGCGTTTTACAAACAGAAGGCATTATGTAGGCCTATACACTGCTAGTGAAGTTTGGAGTTTCTATACAATATGGATGAGTTGGACCAGTGGAGAAAAAACTTGGTCTTAGCATATATCTATCATATCATTAAATCTACTGACTTGTGCTGAAATGCTTGAAATTAATTTTGTAGATAAATTGTCTGCAATATATATATATATATATATATATATATATATATATATATATATATATATATATATATATTATATTATTATATTTTATATTATATTATTGTATACATTTATATTTATTGTTTTCAATGGATGGGTTGGACCAGTGCAGGAAAAACTATTACAGCTTCAAGCGGGTCCAGAATGAACAGGACTGGAATCTAGGCTGTCGACTTTGAAGAACATAAAATATAAGATAATTTGGGAATTGTTTGGTCACTACACCATTCCATTACTTCAGTTTGAATATTGCAGAAATAATAATACAAAAAAAAGAGTAGGTGTGTTGAAACGGTTGATCACATCTACTTTTCCTGAATGTTTCCTTGAACTACATAGTTCAGAAAAGGGTCACATCACATACCCTATTCCCAACCTTGTCATTCTGATAAATCTCAGTTCTTTGAAAAATGTGGAAACGATCAACGATCTTGATGGCACAGTGAGTGAAATACCTCTCCACTTGACAAGCTATAAAAAATGTGACAGGACAACGAGGCACTCAAAATGACTTACAGAGAGGAGGAGTCGGAGAACATCAGTGGAGAACCACAGCAAATACAGCAACAGCCTTCAATAATTTAGGCAATATATAATAATAAATTATAATTTATAATTTATTGACGGTAAGATAAGTTTAATTTGTCTGTCTCTGAAAGTCAAATGTTTCCTCTAATGTAAAAGTCATAAATCTGTTAACAAATGCTTGCTGTGCTGTTGTAATTACAAATAAGCCATGCCTCAGATGTAAAAGCTCAAATCACATTACACGTATTATGACAATGTGATGTCATCATGAGCCATATTTTTAAACAGCACTTAAGATGTCACTTGTAGCACATAAGTGGAAAGTTGACACTTTATGAAAGAGATATATGAAGCATGTCTGCTATATTTACATCCTCAATCTTTTTTAAAGTGGGTGTTCTACATGAAATGTTTGAGTCAAAGGTTAAAAATTTTGACTCTGAAACAGTCATTGTATTTTTAAATCTGATATCCCTATAGTATATCCCTTTTCTTCCGACCTGAAACCTTACAAATTAGTCTATTACACAATGAAAATTGTAGTATAAATACTTTTTGATTACTTTTGAGCTAACTTGTTTATCACATTGATTTGAATAGGATAATCTTGCACCAAATTCTATTCTTTTGTTATCAACAACATGAAGTGCATTAAACATTGTGCCAGGATTTGCCGAATTAGGCTTCAGGAAGTAACTGCAGATGATCCATGATTACATATAATCAGTTGCTATCCAGAACTGACAGTAATTTACAGATTTCCAACAAATATGATGTGATATGCCCATTTTTGCCGTTTCTGTTGACAGTATGAGCATGACAAATCATTTCTCTACAAATTGTTTCTGGTGGAGTTTGTCAAGTTGGTTTCTTCTCTGCTGCTCCACTTTAAATCCCATTTTTCATTTTTTATTATTTTAGTACTTTTATGAAGTCACCAAATTGAAGTAAATTCCAAATCTGCTGCCGGGGCGCATCAAAGGGAGTCATGACAAGGAAAAACTGATGTTTTAATCATTCTGTGCCTTTAAGCATTTGCACAATTAACTGTAGAATGAGCTTTGACTTCACTTGTGAACTTTAGGTGTTCAGTATGGCCAAAATATGTATAATATGTGCTTCTGTTGTTGCCCTTTCATTGGATAAATTGCTGGAATTGGAAAAAGCATCTGCTAAACGAGATGCAAATGTAAAGTGCTGCAGAGATTTGCTGTTGCATGGCACTAAAAGACAGTTTATCGGCCCTGAGAACTTACATGCATGACCACAGGGTACGAAAGTTTTCCTTGAACCAATTGTGCTTGGGTGATTTGTTAAACATGTCAGAAGATGATATGGAGAAACCTTCCTGAGGCAGTGAGCACATCCGTGGAGCAGATAGATCTGATGCTGCAGGAAATCTCTAGTGCAAACCCTTAAATGCTTAGATGAATCAGAAAAGTCTACTTTAGAAGAAAAATACAGTATGATGTTGTGTTATCTTAATTAAGGGCAAAGGTCAAGGTGATGTCAACTTAATGACATGTGGCAGTAATGTTACTTTTTGATCTACAAGGTGGAGTAAATTAACCTCTATGGGTTTGCCAACAATCTAATGTCAATTTATAACTATTTTGGCAAATTGGTGGCTAAAAACTCTGAATTTGTACAAACTCATTTGTAGTCTACGTTTTAGAATTTGTTTACACCCCAGTCACGGGTAGGCCTATACTATTTAGCGGTGGACCTTCACGTTCTTTGTTAGTATGATTCACATTTGACGAAAATCGGGACCTCGTAAAATAGCTACTTTTTTCTGGGTGTGTTAGGCTACTCCCTGTTGTGTTGACATGTGTAGGTCGGTTCGATTGGTCCGGACAAAAAAATGTGTCCTGTTCCAGCGTTCACATTGGCATTTAACACCGGACCAGATCCCGAACCTAGACACATATGTTCACAACCTGATTAGTCAGCTTTTATTAGTATATTTCATGACAAACTTACCGAACATCCAAAACAATGCTGTGTGCTGGGCTAAATGCGCTCGTTGTAGGCCTATGCGTAGCCTGCCTGCAAACGATAATATTTTGACCAGCTGAGAACTCGTAGAGATTATAAAATGTGTCGGAATCCATCCGTCACACACACCAGACACACACACAAATGAAGATCTACTGCCTGTACCGAACTGTGATGGGCAACATCGCGACTACGAGAAAAAACTGGTATGCTTGAGCATTTTGTCCTTTTTAGGGTTGCATCTTGTTGCGTTTTTGGTTTATTTAACGGTATGTCTTTGTCCGTGTTGCGTTCTTGAACCATGCACACCAGAGTTCGCTTGGAAGTTCACCAAATCTGCCAACTGTGAACACACCCGTGACACCCCTAGAGATCTGGTTGGTTTGCACAAATTTGTTTGCACATATTTGGTCGGGGCATTTGTTATACTGAAATAATAATATAAACAATGACTGAATGTTTAATTATTTGATCAAAGCGTGCACTTGGATGACCACATGGTTCCACTTCAACTAAGCAATTTATGTTTCTAAAAAGTTGTCTGTCTATTAGGCTATAATAATATTAATTAATGCATTTATTTATTCTTAAAGTAGCCTAGCTGTTCTGCATGAAATGTTTGAGTCAAATGTGAAAATCTTGACTCTATACGTTTACATCTGATAAAATTGGCATATAACCTATATAAACATCTGACTTAAAACCATTTAGAAAGTAAATATCACTGTAATCAGTGCTAAGTAGATTAGGGTACTTGCGAGTTGTAGTAGGCTACATTAAAACAAATTACATGAAGAAAATTGTAGTTAGCAACAATCTATTACATGACACATTTTAGGGAATATAATCTGACTAGGTTACTTATAATTACTTTTACATTCCTTTTGACCTAACTCGTTGATCACATTGATTTGATTAGGATAATGTATGACACTTTTACATGCCAGGCCATCCCAAACTGCAGGGGGTTTGAAAAAAGTCCAATAATTAATTAAATTGTATATATATATATTAAATTAGTTAATTTATATTCAAATTTATATTATATTATATATATATATATATATATATATATATATATATATACACACACATATGTTCAGGCAGGTAAATATTTCTTCTACCAAAAGCTGGTATAGATTTGCTAAATGAGAAGAGGATGTTACTCATTTCCAATACAAATAAAGTCTAATTTATCTTCTGGTTCCTGTTGTTTTATTTAACATTATATTTTAAAAAGAGATTGTTGTTAGTCTTTTCAAATACTAATAAAATAAAATGTGAATTTTTGTGTACATAACTTTTTTTCTGGCTATAGATACTGCCACACTCTTGTGCAAGTGGTACAAACAGCACTTTGTCAGAACTTGCAACAAATATGGCAGCTGCTTGACCTCGGGCAACTCCTCACCACACTGAGCACTACAGAGGCAGGCCACCTATGCTCATCATATAAAATACTACAAAATGCAGAATGTATCTTTTACCCTAATGCCTTTTACCCTGATGAAGGTGGTTTGTCCTGTCAAAAATACGGGAGTTACTCAACATGACAGCTATATTGAAGTGACTGCTTGAGGTATTTGGCTCATTCGCCCCCTCCTGACACGTTGTCATTTACTGATTGATGAATTTTGTAATGGTACAAGTTTTTTCCACAGAAATATTAGCCTCCCTCGCATAATTAAACAAGAAAATTCCAATATTCTGGTTTTAGTTTCCAAAGAGTATCAGTCTCCTCTGCTCACTGGTCTGGAGTAAATAGTAAATATAACACCATAGTCTTATTATAAGGTGCAAAACTCTACTGCTCGAGCCCTTACATATAATTTAAAAATCTGCAAATATCACTCCCATCCTTTACCAACTTCAGTGGCTTCCTGCGGTCAATCGCATCCAGTTTAAACTTTTAGTCTTAGTTTATAAAGCCTGTCATGGCCCCGCACCCCAATACCTTGCTGAGTTAGTGCAACACTATGTTCCTGCCCACAGTGTCCAGACCCTTAGATCTAGCAATTACAATTTGCTTATCGTACCCAAGTATAAACTCTCTACTAGGTGGTAGGGCTTTTAGTGTTATAGGCCCTAAGCAATGGAATAAGCTGCCCCCCAATCTTCGTGCCACCACTAACCTCCAGGGCCCGTATCCCTTAAGAATTTTTGTGCAAAAAGTGGCTCCTAGCGGCCAAATTCTAAGAACATTCTCAGAGTCATGACGTTTTCTTAGAATTTCCCCTAAAAGTGACACGAAAATCCCAGTTAATATAAAAGCTATTCCTCAAGATTCCTAGCGCTTAAAAGGGCTCCTAAGGCGAGATCTGCTAAGAGCAGGGAAGAGGACTTTTAGTGGCTTAGGAGTTCCCCTAAGCAGCTGCACAAAATGGCCAACAGAGGAGGCAGGAGAGATGTCCTGCAAACACTGGATGACAGGGAATTATTGAGATGCTACAGACATTGATAAAAGCTGAGCCGTGTTACCCTCGTTAAGACCACACTGAGTTGTAACGTTGCAATTTATACTTCATTAAGGACAGCCCCTTGAGATAGGCCATCTTGTTTTCAATGGGGTCCATATGGGAGTGAAAGTACAAAATATGCCAGGTAGGATATTAAAATGAGCAAATAAGACACAAATCATTATTTGAACAGGGTGTAATGAGCTTAAGTTTTCACATATTTTAGATTCTAATGTTAGGCTATAACCCCTACAGCTAACTATTCATTTTCCAGATATTTTCTTGAATGTGAAATATTATTTACAATTACAGTCTGCAAAAGATTAGAGTGTATAATTATGTTTATTGATTTGAGGGTACATCCTTTGCTCATTATCACCAAAAGTTCATTTTCATCAAACTTGTAGGATCAACCAATCACGGCTTTTGAAATGATGACTCATACCTAGCAACGGGGTCAACCACACCTCCTCACTAAGATAGGATTTTCCATCCATTCCTTGCTCAGAGTTCACTGAAAATGTTCTGGAATCACTTCTAAGCTAAAACTCCTGGCAAGGAATTTTTAGGTTAAGTTAGGAGCTCTCTGAGAGGATTCTCAGAATCTTTAGGGATACGGGCCCAACCTTTAAATCTCAACTTAAAACTCATCTATTCACCATGCTCAGTAAATAATAATTTTCTTCTATACTTCTCTGTCTTCCACTTTTTCAGTATTTAGGTTGTTTACTTTATCGAAATGTATGTTTTCTGTGATTCTTTTACTTCTCATGTTATTTGCAGTTATTTGTTGTCTCCATCTGCTTTCTGCTTGTTTGATTGTTATAATAAGCAGATTGCTTGTCTCTTTGTCTGCCAACTGTTTGTATTGTTTTGTGAAGCGACCTTGGGTTCTTGAAAGGCGCTATAAAAAATAAACATATTATTATATTATAGGCTTATTATATTACAAATAATGTTAGTTAACTAAAAATTGTCATAATAAAAATTTATAAAATTAAACCAAGACCATTTCAAATCCATATACTTTTTACAATTATTTATAAAAAAGTAAAACAGTAAGATGAAGTTTTTCACTTCATTGCCATCTAGTGGTAGAATAAAAAAAGGTTTCTTGAACAGACTTGTATGAAAAAATTATCAAAATGAATTAACTTAGTGTCCACTTTCAGAAAATGCTAGGAGACAAGCATTGAATAAAATAACCTGAAAATAATTCATTAGGTTTTGAATGTGCAATAGTAACATCAAAATGTGTCTGTAGACCAGCCTCACATATCCCCTTATTCAACAATATACACTGTATTACTTGCTATGTGCATAGTAATTTGCCTTAAAGGGATAGTTCTCCAAAAATGTTAATTCTGTCATCATTTACTCACCCTCGTGTTGTTCCAAAACTGTTTGAGTTTGTTTCTTCTGTTGAACACAAAACCATTGATTTCCATAGTATTTATTTTCCATACTATGGAAGTCATAGGGTCCATCAACTGATTGGTTACAAACATTCTACAAAATATATTTTGTGTTCAGCAGAACATTTTATTCAATAATAAAAACATACTTGATTACTTAAATTACCGATGAGTCATTAAAAAAACTTATTTTTATTTGTGTACAATCAATGTAAATGAAAACATGTAATTCTTATTTAGAAATAACTACATTAATAAAATTCAAGTGCTTTCGGTACATTAAGTGTTGAACTAAGTTCACTTCAAGTGCAAATATACTTTGTACTTTTAATATATTTTGTACAAGTATACTTTACACTTTTAAATCAAATTGTAATTCATTAGAAAAATCTAGAACAAAACTCTCTCAATCCATTCATGTAGTCATGCTTTGCTTAATGGTGAAAAATACATAATGTAAAAATGGCACAAACGTTTATTTTAATTATGTCGCGGTGTCGCGGACGACACTGTAATTTATGTACGTGCCAAGACAAAACATCTGGCTGCTGCTAAACTTACAACAGCTATGGATCAAATCACCAATTGGCTAAATCGCTCGTGCCTTCAACTAAACATAGATAAAACTGTGGGAATGTTTTTCACAAAGTGACAATGTAATGTTGTTTCAAACATAATGATATCTGGTCAAAACATTAGTATTGTGCCCCAAGTCAAGTATTTGGGCGTTATTATTGATTCTAATCTTTCTTTTAAACCACATATTAAAAACGTGTGCAAAAGGGTCAAGTTTAGTTTAGCTAATTTTAGACATATTAGAAATGCACTGACTTTTCATGCTGCCAAATTATTTATGGATACCATGATTGTGTCACATCTAACATACTGTCTGACAAGTTGGGGTCAAACTAATGGTTTAACATTAAAGCCATTGGCAACTCTCTATAAAAAAACTCTCAAAGTTTTGGACCAGAAGCCTAATAGTTCCCATCATTGTATAATTCTTAAAAATCATAAACTGCTAAGCTGGGAAGGTGTAATTAAATACAAAAACATCAGTTTGGTCCACAAAATTATGCATAATAACGCTCCAGCTCCTCTCAATTCATTTATAATCCAACGCCATAACAACAGTCAGATTACCAGAAGCACCACACGAGGTGATCTTACTATCCCATTTAGGAAAAGCACATTCGGTCAATTATCATTTTCTATTAAAGCGATACAAAATAGGAATTTACTGCCCACTACAATCAAAGATATACATATGTATTTCAATTTTACTATACATCTTAAAAACTGGCTGTCTGACAATTACAGCTGCACACACTAATTTGACAGATGTGTTGTGTATTTGATGTGACATGATCATGTTGTTGCCACTTCGTTTCTCCTGCCTGCCTCAATGTTATGTCCAGTATGTGCCTTAATGTACCTTAATGTGGCCTCTGTATGATTATTGTTTGTGTCTTGTTGTATTGTTTTACTGTATGAATTGTTATTGTGTCTTTGCAATCTGTGTCTGCTTGCTTATTTGTTTGAATTGTGTGTCACATGTTTAGTATGTCTGTCCCCTTTGTGATAAGTCCTGCTGTAAATATAATTGTAACGTATTTTATTGATGTATGCCCATTGACAACTGGCCGGGGACTACAGCTGGAAATTAGCCGTAGAGGCTAAAGCTGCTCTTTTTCTTTCAAAAGGGGACTGTCCACGTTATTAAAAACTAAAAAAAAATAAAAATAAAATTACCAAATTTGTTGTAAATAACTTTCAGAATTATTTTGTCAATGTACAACTGTAGAAGTCTTAATTAGTTAAATAAATGCGAACACAATGTTTATATAAGTTTTATTTTAAGTAACAAAAACTGGACAAACAGTAAATATCCAATTATACAAAAACTGTAAAATGAAAATAAAAGTGCTGTTTAACCACTTAATGACACCTCAAACGGGTAATACTGGGGATATTCATGAAGAACTTTCAGGCTTTCGTTGTACAGCTCCAGATCTGCAAAGCAAGAGGAAATATTTTATATCTCAGTGCAAATGACACTGACAATAAAACTATAATAATCAATATAACAAATAATACCGAAAGAGACTTTGTCCTCACGATACTGGGTATGTGAAACAGCCATGATTGTTCCTTTGTTGGACACCATTCCAATAACCTCTACAATCCCACTCAGCTCTTCATCCAGCTAAACAGGATGGGGGGAAATATGACCTTTTTAATAAATACCAAAATCATACACAGAGGTGCATCATATGCTGTGAACTGATCACTCACAGGATCACTGAGCTCCACTGATGCAGTCTTTCCTTCTCCATCTGTAAGCGTAAGAGTCTTTCCTGATGGATGGACCTGTCAATAATACACAACCATACTGTTATGTTCACACGCTAGACTCACACTCTTCCAACAAGTTTTTATTATGCAATGCGTGGAACAATTCGCCCTAATAGCCTCGTCTTGCAGTTAATATGACACTGAAAACTACTCATACACTAAACCGTATCATAACACTTATATCATGCATCATTCGCGCTTGATTTTCATTATAGAGCTAGCTAACGATAGATGGTTCATTATGGAGTAAAAGAATGATCAAATGTTCATTATTCAGGACATGAATAGAAGTGAATAAACCTTTTCCAAGCGTCCAATGAAGCAGACTGGTCGATTGATGTGTTGAGACAACATCGACGTATTGATTCTGGGCTTCGGGGACTCATAAACGCCTGACATTGTGGATGTTTACGGCAAAACACACAAGAAATAAAACCCAAAATGACTTCAGTCGAGTCAAACAGAACCGCGGGAAACTCGGATCAAGTGACGTATTTTTATCCGGATGACCGCATATCCGGTGCGTCAGAGAAAAGCGCTCGAAATAAATAGCCTGTTAACTATCGTTCCTAGTTGTGGTAAGTCCGAATCATTTCCGCTCATTCTTTTGATTATTTTATTTTATTTTTTATTGCCTGTCAAATTACTTCATGTTTTTCAAACATGACAATAATCATTTACATATCAAAATTTAGTATAACAGTTTGAGGGGGAAAAGGAAAATAAAAGCTTCACAGAAACCTAGTGCGTCATGTTTTACTCGTTTTTCCAACCAATAAGTTCCAACCTACAACTCACTAGGGCTATAATAATTAATTTCTACATAAAATAATAATACATTTTGTTTTCCTTTAGTCCATTTATGTTTATTCATATGGTATTTTCCATCATTAGACATATATTTATAATAAAAGCCACATTTGATTGCATTCTCTGTCTATCAAAATAAAATTAAACCTTTTTCATATTTACAGAGAATAATTCCCAAGTCAACCCCAAGTGAAAAAACACTCTCCAACCCACAGAAATCACACGCACATTATTTAATAAGCATATACATAGTTGTTAGTAAGGGACATGCTAGTAAATATTTACAGATACAGATATGATGCTTTACTACATGAGCTTGAAGTATTGTCGCATTTAAAAAAATGTTTATTGGTAACGCATTGTAAGAGTAATACGCAAAAGCTTGTTTTGGTTTTCACACGGAGCGAAAAAGCAGATGGACACGACGTGGGAAGGACTCGTAAACAAAACTTCAGTCGAGTAGCTCGCTTTTACCACAACAACACTGAAATATTATACTCATATGATTTTAAGTAAGACAGAATTTCACTCAAATCTCAAAAATGTTGTTATTTTTATTGTTCGCTGTATTTCAGCAGAAATGTAGCAAAATAGCAACGCTTGCTAACTTGCTTGTTTATTGAGCTGTCTATAGGAAAAACAAAGCAGCAGCACAGTTTTACTTCATGTTGTGACTTTATATAGATCACATTGATTTTGAATGCATACAGAAAAAGAAAATTACACTTGTTACACTCGATTGATTTCGAAATCTGCTTCATACCAGCATATAATCACGTGTGTTGAGGAGTGACTTCTTTTCAACACAGACACACAAGATGTTTAGGTTTTTCGGATTCAAGAATGACGGAGCCAAAAAATCTTCTGAGAGGGAAACTGATGGATTTGTCATCATTGGTAAGATCAAAAATTAATTTGATCATTTTATTGTAGAAGCACCTTTCTCATTGTCTAGATTTTGTTTTATTATTTTAGTTGAATAAGAAAGTGAAATCTATCTATCTATCTATCTATCTATCTATCTATCTATCTATCTATCTATCTATCTATCTATCTATCTATCTATCTATCTATCTATCTATCTATCTATCTATCTATCTGTCTGTCTGTCTGTCTGTCTGTTTATCTATCTATCTATCTGCCTGTCCGTGTGACCATCTATACATATAAATATTGAAACATTGTTCGGTTAATTCCTATCCACCACAAGAGGGCAGTATAATTCAATCCTCACAATTAGTGTGAATAGTTCATCAATAGTAATAGTTTCTAGAATTCTATCTAGTCTCATTGACATATTTTTCCTTAATATGAAGTAGCAATCAATCAGAACATATATTTGGGGTTCTCTGTACCTATGTGGACACTCCAGGTACAGGTAATGGAGGGATACAGATGGCCAAGGGCCAGTGTTGGTCAAATGCCACAGCCTCTACAGTTAATACAATGATGTTACATAGCCTACCTCTAGTTGCAACTTGCAGTAATAAGGTTTTATGTTTTATGCCTCCCAGCCTACATTTTACTATATTAGAGGGAATGTAGGTCAAAGGGAAAGAGAGATCCCTTGCTTCATAAAAAGCAGGATATGTTTACTGAGGGCTTGAGCCAGATTTGAATAGCTCACACCACATGCTCATGTAGTTTGAGGAAATATTGGTAACCAGGGAATGGAACATTACTGCTGAATATTTGAGGATAGATGGATGTTTGGCAAACTATGCTTGTTCTCCAATTTTAGGCTGACCATGCTGTGAGAATGTTTTAGAAATAAACAGAGAATTTCACTATAGGAGAGTGATGCTTTGATACTTTTAATTTGAAGTTAACATTTATATGAAGCCTGTCGCTTAACTCTTATGAAAATAATGTGAACTGGTATTAAATTATACTATTTGCACTATTGGCAAGGCCTCATGGCCTACAGAAATGTATAAGTAAAAAGGCTGAGTTTTTTTTATTTCATATTGACTGTTTGGTTCTGGGATGTATAAATGATTATTATTATTTTTAATGCAAAGTCTCAGTGTTTATTACAAACTGATTATATTATTGTTCTATTGATTTCTGAGTCATACTCTTCAGCAGCATTTTAGGTTCATTTTAAAACAAAAGTACATTACCAAATGTCTATTTTGATTTTTGAAACCTCTTTTATTCACTCTTCATTATGAGTGTTTGGCAACTGGAACACAAACGGTGCGTGATATAACATTATGAAATTAAACCGGTCCAGAGTGCAGCTTGCTTCATGTGACCCAGTCTTAGTACTTTAGGGTAGATTAACTCAACTCAAGCATGATTCCTGGACTACATTGAAGTGCTCTGGCTCAACCTGGAACTAGACTAAAGGGGTTCGCCAGGCTGACGGGACAAACACATGACCGCTACCTTCACACAGCACAGCAGCAGAACACACTTGTCGATTTTGTTTGGAGCACTAAATGCGGTTCTGTTCACATTCCAAATTTTTCCTGTATGAATGGAATCGCAATTTACAATTACAGTAGGCTATGATGTCATTGATATATGTAGCACTGCACATAACTCCTGCTGAGTGTGGGCGGTTCATATGAAGTAGTGCTCACTGCAGAGCCAAATGACGTCCAGCTCCCCCTCTCTGGACATCATGTGTGGAGCTTCACCTAGTCCAGCTTCACCTCTGTTGATCTAATGGGTGGAGGGATAGTTATGGGTAGGGTTAGGGTTTGGCTGGACCTTCTAGCCTAACCCATTACACCCAAATTACATGGAAGGGGATCTGTACATCATGCTCCATTCATTGGCTCTGCAGTGAGCGGCTTCATTCGGTTCACCTCCAGAACAGGCCCAAGGAACTTGCATATGCGGCTGCGGTAACATGCTGACAGCACATAAGGGACACGGTATAGGCTTACTTTACATTGCATTATTTATCTGTGCCACAGATCCACTTCTCTTGGGGAAAGAAATTCCTTGCTTTGACTTTGAAGTGCAAATGAGGCCCTATATGATTTGTAAAGGCAAATAGTAGGAGCTTGGCAAAGTTTATGTTCCATGTCAAGTCACCTTTATTTATATAGCGCTTTATACAATACAGATTGTTTCAAATCAGCTTTGGCTGTGTGTCCATACCCTTCAAATTGCGCCAATGGAAACGCGTCAATTTCGCCAAAACTACCATATATAGCACAAAAGGTTGGTTTTTCAGGCAATTCGAAAAAAGGAATATTTCGTAAAACTCTATTGGAAGTAATGGGTTTTTTTATGCTTGGATAACATGCCTACATCTCCTTCATTTAAATGATTTTTGTAACAAGGACAGTACAAGCAAAATGTTGAGTTTTGTAATTGTTTCCACTGAATTATTTAATATAATATTAAATGCTCATTCACAGGAAGAACAAATGCTATAACAAGCGATAAACATCTTGGCCTCCACAATCCACACCAAGAGACAATAAGATTCTGTTTATTTTAAGCACCTGAGAACACTACACCCAGAACACACACTTTAAAGACAAATGGATTTGATTGGCTTTCAATGTTTTTATTGGTCACCAGCCTGAAAAAAATCGATCTGAAAGTGATTCCAACAAGATCGTTGTTATTGTTGCGGTTGTGGTTAGAGTGCTATTTTTTTTAAAACTTTGATTATAGTTATCATTCTTGGTGTTAATATTGATTCAATGCTGTAAGCGACTGGCTGTATGACAGCTGAAGTTATCCAGCATATAGCACTGAGTAGTTTTCTACTTTTCTTAATATTGTTTTTTAATTTTTTATTTTAGATGCTTGTGTAATGTAAAGGGTTCCAGTGAATGACTTCAATAATTGTGCTCTTTCACCCTTTCACACTAAATGTGTCCTTGTGCTACAGTTTGTTTTTCCGTATTAGATTTTAAAGCTGAATAAAATTGATACTTTATACATTCCAGAAGAGCATGTGTTTAACATGCCAAATTTGGCAAACATAAAGAGCCATTTTGTCTGATAAACGGATCAGGTCTGTTAGTGATGCATAAAATTTTTGGCAACCGAAAATTATGCACTTTTTTTATTTCATTTCGTTGGCTGAAATATCAATAATCAGCTCACTGTGGAAAAACGTTTCTACAACTTAATTTATTACCTGAGAACACAACATAATGTTCAGAAAACCCTAACAGCAATCAAACCAGAGTTCAATTACCAAAACTTTACTTTCATTTAAGTTTTTCAGCTAAAACATTTACAGTTAGGGAAATGAAACTTGAATTGTGGTTTTGGTTAAAAAAAAATATTTTGGTGCAATACTCCCTGAAGGTCTTATAAGAATTTCACTCTTACAGTGTTTTGCAGCAAATAATTCATTGTCATTTGGAGATGGCAGTTTGAGACTACATGAGGAACAGAGAGCATTGCCCATGCAAAAAAAATGAAAGCAGAGAATATGACCCACATCAGTCCAGGAGGAAAAGTGACTTGCAAACTAACACCATGACCTGGTGACCTCTGGTGATTATATCGCTGTCAGTGTGAATGCCCCTTTAAACGCAAGTCATAGAAGCTTTTTCCCTGAACATAAACAATGGACACCATCTCAATAGGGAGTTATTTGTGGAGGTGTTGTGAAGGTGTTAATAACACAGGGAGGAGCCGTGGTGTGTGTGTGTGTGTGTGTGTGTGTGTGAAGGCCCCAGAGGTGAGCAGAGGATCACCAAGACATTTAGCTGTGTGATTTTCAGGAGCAACAGGAAGAGGCTGGGTTTAATTTTCACACCATCTGCAACTTCAGACAGGAAAAATATGTAATGATGCGATCGGGTCTTACATGGAGAATGTCTTTTTATGTTACACAGCATTCGGTCTAATTATGGCTTCAAGGTGTTGCAGGTTACTCTTTAGTAACACCGCTAATTGTTTCTGTAAGTACGTAGAAGGAATGCTTTGTAATATAATATATCTACGACAGTAATCTAAGTAAGTAATCTACCTTGTTAAATGTAGTTAATCCACATTATTGTCCTGACCGTGGAGGAAAAGTTATTATTCTTTTTGAAAATCAAGCCGTTGCCATGAAGCGTCTATGACTGGCGTTGGAAATCACTATGCCTTTCTTCTCTCTGATTGATTTTAAAAGTATTCATTGTTTTTATTCTTTGCCTTTCAGGTGAAACTGTCGAGGACCAGCGACGGAAGATTCAATCCATGAACATTGAGCAGCCTGCAACAAATGTAATAGTACAACCATCTAAGGTGTGTTTTGTTTCACTTAGTAGAGTGATCCATAATTACAAATACTTAATGATGGTATGACAACAAAATTCAAGTCATCATTCACTTATAATCTTCCTATCCAGTGAGTTGTTAATATGAGACTGAAAATGTGTATGATGTGATTCATATGGACAAGCATGAAGGTCCACCCCTGAACCTAACTATTAGTTGGACGTAAGCAGATAATACAAAAATGTAATTATTTTTGTATTATCTTGTATTATCTTACATATTATGTATTATCTTACATATTATGTAATTATGTTTGTATTAATTTTGTTATAACAAACAAAATTAATTTGAATTACCCAGCAATTTTCCAAAACAAAACGGTTACAAATTGCCATTGAAGTATGTTTGAAACTGCTGTGAACCGGATCAGCGGGTTCATTGAAAGTATAGGCTCAAAAGATTGAACAACTCATTGACTCATTGGTCCAGTCCCAGAGGTTCACTGGTTAACAGTTCACTGGAGGGCAAGATTATCAGTGAATAACAACTTAAATTTTAGTCCATTCTTCACATAAATCTATCACATAGTAGAAGACGGTAAATGTAGTGCACACACAAGTCAGAATCATATAGACAACATTCAATGTGCAGTCACATTTACTGTTATTTACAAGGGCAAAATTCAGTCATTTCATTAGGCATCCTGGAATTTCGCGTGAGGGAGAGAAATTTCAACAGAAAGATTTGCAAAAGGGTTTAATTTAGTTGAACAACAGAAAGCTGCTCATTTTTAAAGTGACTTCTGAGTGAGCTTTGATTTACACATCGATACGATATTAACAGTGGACTTTTTTGCGGCTTTTTTTGAATTTTTGCTAGTGTCACCGCACCTTTATGCTTCTTTTAGCAATTTTTGGATTTAACAGATGGTCAATAAATGTGTGTTTATTTGGAAAAGAGCTGTATAAAGACTTGATGTACATGCTTGTTGAGGAAAGGTGTGCTGTTACTTTTTTTTTAAGTGATCAAACTTACGAGTTTGACCTGGCGGATGATGAAACATCAAAACATTCTTTGCTTAGAGCTGAGTATCAGTAAACACAGAGTATGCTACGTTTTCAGTATGATCCTAATTAAATCTTAAGGATAACTCATAGAGTCGTCTGTGTTAGTGGGCCGGCGTGATTTCCATATGCTGTGTGCTGGGCCCGCAACAGCACTGAAGAGAGAAAGTGCCCCTTGAGTTGCGCTGGCCGAGCGGGTGTGTGACAGGTGCCAGGTGGCAGGACTGAACAGCGGCAACATGTGCCGCTGCCATTCAGCAATCTGTTCCAGCACCGCCTGGAGACATATGGCTAATGAAAGACGCTCAGTCTCACTCTTTCTCATTGAATATGAGAGGCTTTCTCAAAATCCCAAAGCCTAGAGTCAGTTTTTGGAGTTGACTTGTGGACAGGATAAGTACATTTTACAATCACGTGGACAAAATAGTGGAAAAACCACATGGAAAACATCAGCTGTCAAAGAGGCCTTGACAGTATGTATTTTGATATGTGAGTTTCCAAAGAATTATTTGCACAAGTTCCAAAGAGGTCACATGATCACAAAAACAGCACAATGATTTATAGCAGAGTTTAGTTTAGTTCCCCAACCCCAATTAAACACACCTGAACTTGATAATCAAGGTCTTACTAGGCATACTAGAAACTTCCAGGCAGGCGTGTTGAGGCATGTTGGAGCAAAACTCTGCAGGACAGTGGCCCTCCAGGACCGAGGTTCGACACCCCTACTTTAAAGGTTTAGTTCACCCAGAAATTACAATTCTGTCATTATTTACTCACTCTCATATCGTTACAATCCCATAAGACTTTCATTCATCTTCGATGCACAAATTAAGATATTTTTAATGGAATTTGAGAGAACAGAGGTTTGTTCTCATGCGTCAAGAAAGTAGAGTTGAGCTTCCATTTACTATATTTGAGTGCTCTATGTAAGTTCGCTGATCAATTAAACCAGTCGATTAATATGGATACTTTTACAAGCTCTTTATGAACATTTTGAACCGTCCGAGTTTTTGGGTGAATGGACTCTAGATTTGAATGGCATGCAAGTGAGTAATTGTTGACAGAATTTTCTTTTTTGGGTGAACCAACCCTTTAATGTTAAAGTCACAATGAAATCAAAATAGAAAAATCTTATTTTTTATGGAATGGTGCAGTGTTTGTTAGAAAGGAATTATGTGTGCACATCTGCACATCATCATTTTTTTATGATTTCCATTACACGAGAGTAGATGTTAAAACTTCATGCTGATTTGTACTCGGCTTTCTCCAAGATAAGCACCAACTAAGACGTAGCTTTACAGTAACCTATGCTTCTCCATCCATTTACGCATCTTTCCAAATGCTGATGTGAATCTCCTTCTGTCTGGTGTTAATAGCTGCAGTGTATTTGCACACACAACGGCTACAACCAGAGTGCGGTCCCCTCATGACAACCGTCTGGATTGAGCAGAGTAGGGGACATCTCTAGGGTCTTCAAGTGGGCACCTTCCGTCCTCAGTGTTTCGTCGACTAGCCCACGACACCTCAAGAGGGCTCGACAGTGACTCTGGCGTCCCAGAGTCATCCCCCTCCGTCCCCAACTCAAATCAGCCCAGTTTACTGACCTTTACATTCCTCCAGCTGCTGAGGTTGCCCCTTCCTCGTAGTTCACATGTGACCTAACCACAATCTCTCACACACACCTGCAAACTTGTCGCTTTCAGGCGACAATTGCCGTTTTCTTGGTTAATTGGGTCATTTACATGAATCGTGTAGAACAGGGGAGTTTTTTTTTTGTTGGTGTAGGCCATCTTTCGTGCAAACCAAAATTTTGTTATTTCAAATGTAGGCGCGTTGCGCATGGTAAGCACGCTCATAATCCGCCGGAGCCACCACAACATTGCCCAACATCAAATGGCAAACGTAATGCAAGCGGAACGAAACTGCTCGTTATTGTGTGGTTGACGGACCGTTTATCAGTTTGGACCAAAGCCGATCTTGATCAAGCGACACTTTGCCCCTGTCCCAAATGGCGCACTTCATGCGGACTTTCGGTCTCGTGGACTTAAATTGCGCGTGCTCGCCGAGTCTACGAGTCCGTAGGCCGTCCCATTTAGCATTTTAACGCTCTGAAGTGTGCTCAGCAGCGCCCCCTTTCTACCCTTGAAGCGGTCTTCCGCGAAGCCTGCATAGATGCAGGCTCCACGCACTTTAACTACCCAGGAATCCTTGCGAAATGCCAATCAGAAAACGGATGGGAGGAGATTTCTCTCAAGGACTGTTAAAATGGCTTTATGATATAGGCGTACATTTTACCAGTTGTTACTTACAGTTTATACAAACACTATCGACCAGTGGTTGATATCTCAGACATAATAATAGCGTGTTAAATAATACGATCGCATTATGATTCATTACATAAATAGAACCGAATGCCATGGCTTTACTGAGTCATATAAACGTAGTATGAATATTGAAACCTATACATTTTTCTTAAACTCATTTACATTTTAATTTTGTGTTAAAATTGAACATTATGTATTATTATGTACAACTGTATTGATCATTTACATATCCATGACATCTATTCTAATGCCCAGGTGGCATATACAATTATAGAACTGTAAAAGCAGGCTGTGTAGTTCACATGGAAAGATTCTGGATGGCTGTGTACAGCTACGGTTTTGAAGATTCGAAGAGTCTGTTGGTTTATTTGTATAGTTTGCATAGTAATTACAGTTATTACGTTCCTGTGTATTTTGCGTGAATGAGGATTGGGGTCCAAAAATCTTAATTTTTTTTTATTTTAATATGCAAACGACACATTTCTGAGTAGGGCTGGGTACCGAGTTCGGTACTTTTTAGGTACCGACCGAATTGCCTCGATTCTACCGAGTATCGAAACATGTCTTGTTTTTCGGTACCAAGTTTCGGTACCTAAGTGGTTAATCTCGTCAACGTCAGTGAAACAATAAACATGCAGCATGATTGGCTGTGTCGGAAAAACACTAGTTTACGTGGCTGCCCAGAGACGTGGCTCGTCGCAAGTGAGGCTGTAGTGTGTGTGTGTGTGTGTGTGTGTGTGTGTAAGCGTCCAACCCAGATAGATAGAAAATATGTGGAAATGATCAAAAGTGTACGTACCCGACTCGATGCCGTAAGCACACGATGCAATATTTTCGACAAGATAATTGCTGCCAAGACCGGTAACACGGTAAATCTGATAAGGCACTTAAAAGCGCACAGAATACACTTGAGAGTAGAAAGTTTATCAGCCTTCGACTACAAGAACTGGAGCGCGTCACATATAAACAAAACTCAGCGTATAGGATATATCCCGCACACCCCAGTAGCCTATATTTAATTTAATTCAATACACATTTATTTGTATAGCATTTTTCACATAACATATCGTTTCAAAGGAGCTTTACAGAAAATGCATGTGTCTAAATTACAATTTAGATTGATCTGTTATCAGGGGTGACTGTGTGTAATGCATTTCAATTAATTTTCATTCAGTTTCATTGTTAAACAATGCATTAAGTTAAGGCAGAAACAATGAGCTCATTGAAGTAAAGAATACATGTTGTTAAATGATTAGGAAAACTTTAGCATTGGTGCTTATTTACAGACTCAAAATATGAGTGTAAAAAAGTCAACAAACTGAAAAATTAAAAGTTTTTTTTTTAGGTAATGTTATATTGATAAAATTGGTATCGAAAAAGTATCGTTCAGGAACCGGTATCGGTATCGGTATCGAAAATTTTGTTACGATACCCAGCCCTATTTCTGAGCGCTTTATTAAACAGAAATTTGCTGTTGATGTATTAGCCTAAAACAACATGCTCGCCAGATTGTTTATCTAAATAGCCATGTTGTTAGAAATTACAGTTTACCAGGTTTTAGGTTTTTGGTCATTTCCTTGATTTTATTTTTTTTATTCTTTTTTTTAAATTAAAACTAACATCATAAAGTATGATATATTTTTTACTTTGATCAATTCTGGAGCTATAATTGACTCTTCTTAGGAGCATATAAAACAATACAGCTCCTTGGAAAAAATGAAATGTAATATTGTAGTAGTTATAAACAGGTTTATTTTAGTTCAGATTAGTTTGAGGGCAGCAATTGTATTCATAATGTCAAAATAAAACCGACGTAAATGTTACTTGAAGGCATAAGATTTGGGAAAATAAAATAAATCCTGTTCTCGATGCTAAAGACTGTAATTTTTTTCAATGATATTTATGATATTTTTCTAATAAAGGGACTGATGAGATGACCTTTAAGTTTATTCAGCTTCAACGTCTGAGCTTAGACCTTCTTCCTGTTTCCGGCGTGACGATCGAGTCTGTCCCAAAAATACCTCTCAATGCGCCCTCGCGGACTCGCGCTAAGGGCCCTATAGGTCTGCACTACAATGACGTCACCGAAGTGTGGACTCTGAGGAAGTCCACAAGTCCGGAGTGTGCCATTTGGGACAGGGCCTGTTACTACACAGCGCTAGTAAGAGATCCAGTAAAGGAAGCATTTGAATTTGTCACAGAAGTAATAACATCGCTGCGAGTCCTCCGAGATCTAGTGAGAAACATTCACATTTCTCTGTTATTAACGGATCAAACAGCACTGACGTGGAAACTAGGAGGAAACATTGTGCCATGAATTAACTATCCAGTGTCCACAGATCAGCAACATTCACCATGGATTTACTGTAGTAACACTAACTGCAACCATGGAAGTTTGGCAGGAATAGTAAACTATAATGCCTTCAAGTAACATTTACGTCGGTTTTATTTTGACATTATGAATACAATTGCTGCCCTCAAACTAATCTGAACTAGAATAAACCTTTGTTTATAACTACTACAATATTAAATTTCATTTTTTCCAAGGAGCTGTTTTGTTTTATATGCTCCTAAGAAGAGTCAATTATAGCTCCAGAATTGCTCAAAGTAAAAAAAAAATCATACTTTATGATGTTAGTTTTAATTTAAAAAAAGAATAAAAAAAATTAAATCTAAGAAATGACCAAAAACCTAAAACCTGGTAAACAGTAATTTCTAACAACATGGCTATTTAGATAAACAATCTGGCGAGCATGTTGTTTTAGGCTAATACACCAACAGCAAATTTCTGTTTAATAAAGCGCTCAGAAATGTGTCGTTTGCATATTAAAATCTAAAAAATTAAGATTTTTGGACCCCAATCCTCATTCACGCAAAATACACAGGAACGTAATAACTGTAATTACTATGCAAACTATACAAATAAACCAACAGATCTTTCGAATCTTCGAAACCGTAGCTGTACACAGCCAGCCAGAATCTTTCCGTCTCAACCACAGCCAGTTGCTGCTCCTTTCTGCTGCTTCAGATAAGTTCTTTACTGTGCGACGCAACTCTTGGCCACTGAATCTGACGTCTCTGAGGAACCGGGTTGTAGAGTGTGCCACAAATCCTCGACAACCCACTTCCACTGGATAAACCTGGACTCTCCATCCTCGCTGTTCTGCTTCAGTGGCCAGATGAGCATACCGCACTTTCTTCCTCTCATATGCCTCATCTACAGCATCCTCCCATGGCACTGTTAACTCTATCAGTTGAACAATGCGTGCTGATCCAGACCACAAAACAATATCTGGTCGGAGGTTAGTGGTGGCAATCTCAGGTGGAAAAATAAGTCGTTGATCAAGATCAGCCAGCATTTTCCAGTCCCTAGCAGCTTCCAGTTGTCCTGGGCGAGAATTGGTTTTAACACCTTTTCTTGGTGGTTGCTCGCCTGGGCGGAGGAATATTGTCTTCTGCGTGTAATGTTTTGCTAGAACAGGCTGCAACTTATTGATCATGTTACGCTTGTCTTCCAATGCTAAAGCCAAACATCGGAGTACTTGGTCATGGCGCCAAGTAAACCGACCTTGGCTAAGAGCCACCTTACATCCTGTCAAAATGTGCCTTTATGTGGCAGGTGATGGACACAAAGGACAAGAGGGATCCTCTCTTACCCAGAGGTTTAGGTTCTGTGGTGATGGGAGAACATCATATGTTGACCTGATAAGGAAACTGATCCTACTCTCTTCATTGACCAAAGGTCTTGCCAGCCCATCTTGCGTTGTTCCACACTCTCCCATCTCATCCACTCTCCCTGCTTGGCCTGGGATATGGCCTTTATACACCTCATCCTCTCCTCCTCCTTTCGCACCTCGTTGACTACGAGCTTCCTCCTTTGAGCTGGGCCTGCCTTGTGCCATTTAGGAGGAGGTAAACTGAGCCCAAAACCCCCTCTTCCATGCTATACCTGTCCCACAATATCACCAATTTGAAAGGCAGCCTTTGCCTCTTCCACAGATTTAATCTTTAATCTAAATTAATCTTTAATAAAGACATTTACGTCCTCTCCCTCTTGTAACATCTTGTCTCTGATGACGTGTGCACTGGGACAATAATCACTCTTCTCCAGCAACCTGTTGCTAACATGAGATCGCAGCAATTAACTAGGATCCAATCAGTTCCTGATGGATAAAATCCAAAAGGCCCAGCCCTACATTTTTTTTCTGTTTCACTCGGGTATACGCCACAGTAGGGAATGCTTTTCACGCTTGATGCAGACTTTTAGGGGGAAATTAATTGACACTACATGTGAAACATTGACAGGAACAGAATGAAACTTCATAGGAAAGCTGTTAAATGCCATGAAAGCACATCCTCAGAAATGACCAGAGAGTTGAATTAGCAGTTCTGTGACTCAGTTGGACCACAAGCCATGTGTTATGACCTACACAAAGCTCCTATTCAGAAACCTCATTCAGATAATTAAAGGACAAGCTGAGAATTCTAATCAGTTACTTACCTTGTGTTTATCAAAACTGGTATGATTTATTATTTTCCTTGAAAGGATATCCAAGCTACTCTTTTCCTTACAATGAGTATGAATAGAGACCAATATTTCCAAAGAAGAGATTCCACTTCGATTGAAACAAATTGTAGTCTGTTTCTCACACAGAGCTATCATGTGGTTTTAGGAGACTTTGGATTTTAGTGCAAATCATATGGACTGCTTTTATTGTGATTTTTAGGCTTTGTTGGGGCTGAACAGCTTTCGATCACCATCCACTTTCATTCGTATGGAAGTTAAGATTTCCACCTTATTTATTTCAGTTAGTTGTTCAGTGTTTTTGCTTCTCCCTCTATGTATTGTTCCAGTCTCATGTTACAGTAAAGAACTGACATTAATAGATCATCATTCCCTGTCTGACATGTCTTTGGCACTCATATAAGACAAACGGGAAAAGTAAGAAACCACCTCCAGCCTCCACAACTAAGACAACCAATTATGTTTACCTGCAGTTTAAGAAAGCTTTGCTCATTTAATCACTGACAAATTAACATATATTTTTGAGCATTTAGTTTCATATTTGACCTTAATTGATAATGCACAGGATTGACAGTGTCTCTTACTGGTGTATTAGAGCTGATTATGTTATAATACACCACTACACCAAAACTATTATATATTTTAGAATTTTCTTTGCCTTACAAAGGTTTTGGGTCAATAATATGTTTTGATTTTTTTGAAAGAAGTCATTTTATGCTCACCAAGGATGCATTTATTTGATCAAAAATGCAGTAAAATATAAAATATCTGTTTTTTATTTGAATATATTTTCAAATGTAATCTATTCCTGTTATGGCAAAGTTGAATTTTCAGCATCATTACTCCAGTCTTCAGTGTGATACAAAACAGTGATACAGTTTTTTTAGTATTCTTTGATGAATAGAAAGTTCAAAAGACTAGCATTCAAAAAATATATATCTTTTGTAACAATATATAAGTGTTTACTGGCACTTTTGATTAATTTAATGTGTCCTTGCTGAATAACAGTTTTAATTTCTTTCAATAAATGAAAAATCTCACTAGCCCAAAACTTTTAAAAAGTAGTGTAGTTGAATGAGAATTGTTTGTCTCGATGAAAATAATTCACTTATATTTAAAAACAGTTTTAAACCTGCTGTACTGTGTCGCACGTCTGTGCATGATTAGTTGTGTCATACTGTGAAGTTCAGCTCTACTTGTGGTACAACATGTGACTTCCTTCATCGTGATGTTTCAGGGTTGTAATGAATCTTCATCCACCTCATATGAGACCAGATTTCTCAGCTCTGTGGCTGCAGGCTTTCTCTTTTTGGGGGTAATAATGAGAGGCACATTTTTCGACTCATTGCAGTCAGTCTTACGATTAACAAATAATGCTAAAGGAACCGATACCTAACATATTATATCACCTGACCTTGATGGTGATGATAATGAGTGAAGGCTTAACTTATTCAGCATTTGATGAGGATTTAAAGACCTAAACACCTGGTCACAGTTTGGTAAATGGTACTATAGTTGAGACACACATGCTGTGATGAACATAATAACAGTACTGATCTTCAACAGATCAGGTTTCTCAGTTTTCACCGTGCATTTTCTTTCTTTTTGTTCAGCCATCCAGTGCCGGGAACAGAGGATTTGCAGAGACTGCTCAGCCTTCCTCTCAGCCCACATCTGCTAAGATGTCTTCAGAAACGCACGGTGTAGACGCCACCCCTGCTCTCCCTGAACTTTTAGGCGATATACCGTTCACTTTAGCGCCACACATCCTTGCCATGCAGGCAGGCCTACCCTTTGTAACAGATATCACCTTGCCTCACGACATAAATGACAAACTAGCCAACTTTCGTTATGACTTCTCCTTGGAGAACTCTGTGCTTTGTGAGCCTTGACTCTCAGCCCATCAGTTATATCACTAACACATGATGAACTATGAGCCTTTGGTTGTCAAGATTCTCCTTAACCGCTTGCCTCTTTAATAAATTAAGATCTAGTTCAGTTAGCTGACAAAAATCGGTCACTGACTTTAGGGTGTTGGACTCAAACGAACATATTGTCCATTTAAGTTAGTGAAGTTCACATCAAGATGGTTTACAGTCTCTCAGGATCTTACACTTGATTGTGTGAGATGAGTGTTAACGCCTCATTTAAAAACAGTATATGGGTATTTATAAGATGACCTATGGCTTTACATTTTTCAAATATAGTTTGTTTAAATTTTACGGGTGTAAATTCTGTGCAATTTAGCATTTTGACTCTGTGGGGTCCTGTAGCATAAGATGATATGCTGTAATTGTTTAGAAACTGCTATGTTTCTCAGTAGTTGCATTCGGTTGTTTGATGTTTCAGACATCACAGTCTGCGTTGGCCTTCCTCAGTTTATTCTTAGTTCTGCAAAGACTTACTGTAATTTATGGAACCGGTTTCAAGAAGTTTGATTGGAGATTGTTCACTTAAACCAGTCATGATGCATGGAAAGAAAGATTTGATAGTAATCTGTCACTCAGCAATGTAATTCTTTAAACATATCTAAAATAAATAACTGAATAACAGATATAAGTATTTAATTCAAAAATAAATTGTTTTTAAAATACATATAAATATTAAAAATGACAATCATAATGGCCTTTTGGCTAGTCCACTATATTTGCTGTAACTCGACAGTGCCTAAAATCTTAAGGTGTAGCAAAAGCACACCTCTGTCTGCTACTGGTCAGCCAAACAGATAGTCCCACCGTTAACTGACGCCATTGGTTGAGTCAGTGTTGCTATGCCGGGCTGTTTGGGATGCAAACAATGTTTTGATGGTGTTTACACTTTTCAGGGGAATCAGTATAGAGTAAAGCTTATAAAACAACAAAAGCAGTGAGTGCTACACGGTAGTCTTTACGTAGCCACTGGTACTCATTGGATCAAACTATATAGATGAAATACTCCAAGGCACTCGCATGGTAAAAGTAAAAAGCCTTTAATTAACTGGGCTTAATCATTAAAAACCTACAAATAAAAGTGTAGATCTACTGGTTTTGGATTTTTACTTTCACCACATGAGTGCCTTGGAGTGTTTTGTCTTTATAATTAACATTTTGCTTACTTGTAGTTGTGTCTGCATATTAAGTTGGGATATGAAGTATTTTTACAACACAAACATTACACACATTTTGTGTTGCAAAGAATTGCACTTAAAATTGAGACATGGACATTGCAGTGCTCATTATACATGGGCCAATATTATATCTCTTTGTTTGTAAATGTATGCATGTATGCATTTTTTTGGGGGGTGGGGGGTGGGTGGTGAACATTACATGCGTCTACTGTTGTTGTTTGGTTTTAATGCATGAAGATTTTAAGTTCTGCTTAGATATCTGCCTCCCAAAATGGGGCGTTATGTATTCTGAACATTGTTAAATTGCAAAAACATGCACATGGATTTTAATACGATTTCCTGTTCTGTTTGAACAGGCTACATAGTTGTTGATCTGTTTTTTTCCCCCTCTTTCATCTGAATTTCAGTTAATGAATGGGTTTTATAGTTAGTGCTGCTATGTACACAATGCACTCAGGTTTAGCTGTCTCCTTTACATCTTCTGCACTTTACTTGATAGTTTATTTCCTTGATATCACATCAAATCTCATATATATATATATATATATATATATATTGGTCTTTGTTTTGATTTTTCAAATGCAGTTATTTTATCTAAGGTTCCTCCTAATTTCTTAGTCACTGACCAGTCCTTTTCAAAACACTGTACTGAAGTAATCAAAGTTTACTTTGCATTGTGCTGTCTTTGCCCTTTAAAATGTCTGTAAAATAATTTAATGTCACCTTAACTATGGATTCCTTATCGATTAATATCTGGAACAGAATTCCTCATTGATTCTAAACCCACATGATGTTTATGCTAAATTCTGAGCATGAGCGGAATGTAATGACGATGTTTAATTAAAATTGTATTTGATTACATTGTTTTGTTGCAATTTGCTATTTTGTATGTACATATCTTGCAAATATTATTTAGCACAAAAATGATATAAAATTGACTGTGTACTTATAGGTAAAATACATATAATATACATATAACTTTAATTTTAAATTATATATATATATATATATATATATATATATATATATATATATTTATTTATTTTTTCAGGAAAGGCAACAAATTTAAATGTTAACAAAAATGTCACATCACTGTTTTGTCCAAAAACCTTTTAAATTACTGAATTGAATAAATTACATTTAGAGCCCTGGTCTCTCGTATGTCTTCTATTAATGTTCTTTGCATTACTTACCGTTAAATCCGTTACACCATCTGTGTTATCTAGTATTAATGTTTGTACTTTGTACCATTAGATTAGTCTGCCAGTTTACAGTCTCAACCAATAGCAAGACATAATCCCAAACGTTCTTAACCACAATGAGTCCATTGGCTCCTTCTGAGTCCATCATTTTCGCTAAACCAATCATATTTTATTTGATTGTGCGATGCACCAATCAGAGGTCGTAAGAGCGCCGGACGCTCCCGCCCACACGTCTCGATGACTGTGCCGCTTAAGTGCCTGTCATTTGGAGTAACACAAGGCAAAGAGGGGTGCTGAGACACACGACAGTCGGGATAACATTTCTTCAGCGTCAACTTTTTTAGGTTTCCAGACTAGGATGAACCCCTGACACATTTTAAGGACAAGTTAGCGTCATCTAATCATCTGCATGACTAAAGGACAAAAACTTCGTTCAGGGAAGTTAACGTTACATTGCTAACTTACAATTTCAGCACACTACTAACCGACAAGCTGAGGCTGCGCATTAACGTTACACCAAAATTAAAATAAGCTTCTGCTTTTTTAACTGTTAAAATACGTTTAATGAGCAGTTTAATTAATGACGTGAGCTTAGTTAATGAAGGCTTGAGAAGGAATGTATTAGTGTATTTGTTTAGTGAAACTACCACATAACGTTAGTTAGGTTCAGTCATGTCAGCATCACCTGTGCACTCGGCTCGGGTCAAGCGTGGCAATGACGGATCCCCCATCAACACCTCCTCCTCTTCCTCAGCATCATCATCATCATCATCCTCTGCCGGCAACACGAGCCGGTTGCAGCCCATTCGCGCCACGGTGCCCTACCAGCTCCTGCGTGGAAATCAGCAGCACAGCCCGACCCGCCCTCCCGCGTCCATCTATTCCTTCTCCATCTCAGTCGGAAGCAACACAGAACCGACCGCAGCAGCCCAGCACAGCAGCTCCAGTTCCGACAGCCCGACGCTCACCAGTCCGGCAGGAAACGGCTCGCTGGACGGTCGGCTGATCCCGCGGCAGAGGCGCTCTCCTCCGGACCACAGGAGCTCACCCGAGTGCTGCCCTCATTCACCTGTCCTGAGAGGTAAACAACAGGCCCAAATCCTGCCTCATTTAACGTTACTGCCATTCATTTAAGCATCTTCACATACGCTCCTGCTGGAGTCGTTTAATTGGGTCAGGGTGTTTGTCATGTAACGTTAGCCTACTGTATATGAAAACAACATCCATTCTTCACATAAAACTGTCACTATAGCACTATAAACCAGAAACGTACATGCATGACACAGATATGACAGCTTTAATAAGAGTATTAGATATAGAATACATATTAAAAATACAGCCCTATTAACTAAATTTGCTTATTTATTTTAGATCGAAACCAAATGCGTTTAAAGCGTTAATACTAATGTGCATAATCAGGGTGTTTATGCATCATGACCATGGCTGTGATTTAAAACCTAGTGAGTTGCCTAGACAGTCGTCGTATATCGCGAACACGAGCCTTTTTCCCGTTGTCATGGCAGCTAAGCGGTTTTTTTTTTAAACGCTGCGTTCGGTTCCATTCTGTTTCTGTATTAAACGCAAGAATGCGTCCCGTCTACACCACTCGTGATGCCCATAAAAGCCGTCTATGTAGTAAGCTCGCTAGGTTTTGAGACACGGCCCGCGCTGGGTCAGCTCCTGCTAAAGCTAGCGATTTGTAGCTTCATAAACAATAACACACGCATAACTACCAATATTGAGTTATTTCTATGTAGTCCTGAATGAGCTTGCATGTCTTTCTCATGGTTTTAGTTAATTCGCTGTTGTTTATCGGGCAGGGATGGAAAGAATTACGTGGGTAATTGGAGGTTGAGTGAGTGAGAGTGTGTGTGTGTGTGTGTAAGGCCACACAGGGGGCCTCGTCACAAACACACAACCTCAACCCTGCTGTTCTGCTTCATAACACATTATTATGAAACCTAAATGTTGCAAATTCAGCACCTAAAACCGTATTTAACGACTTGACGTGTTGCCTGTATATTTGGGATAAATAACATGTAAAATGTTCATTCATTTCCAGTAGGCCTACTGCATTTTCAGTCTTCATATTCATGCCCTTCTGCCCCCCTAAATTTAAAACTATGGTAACTTGGTATAAGCCACCATTGTCATTAAAAAATAAATTTGTTTATGATGATTTAACAGTAATGATGCACAGTGGCTCCAAAATATATTTGGTCCACTGATCTGTAATATAGATATCAGTGATTTGGATGTTTAATTCACATTTATTTTAATCCATTGTATTAACAAAATATTAAACCAAATACAATTTATATGCTTGCAGTGACATTCAGAGAGTAAGTGAGTCCAAATACTTTCTGGGGATTTTTGTTGACATTAATCATCATGAATCCCTTGACATTAATTTGATAATTGATTATGAATTGGTGTTTGTGGTAAGGCATTCCTTCTGCTCAGGCTTTGTATCAGAGAAATAGGTTAATGTAGGCTAATGTCCACCTTTTTTAATTATATTGTAAGGAGAATCTTAATCAATATTTGCCTGGCTGATGACAGGTTATCTGTCTCTTATCATATGGAAATATGTTAAATTCAGGAAGGAGCTAGTGATGGGAGGATTGGATCATTTTACTGAATCTCTCGTTCAATCTCGTTCATCAAAATGAATGAATATTTATTGAAGTCATTTTGTTCATTTGAGTGGCGTTAAATGTTACATTTTCTACAGACAAAATACCTGAACACGTCCACCTACACATTCTTGATCATTTTCTGAATTAGGAAATCATTATAATACAGCCAAATATAATTTATGAGGAACATATATAATTACATTACCTTCCAAGTCCTTCATTCATTTGTCACGTGACAGACGCAATGAACAAATCTTTCATGAATGACCCATCTCTAGAAGGAACTCTAAGGCTTTTTAAACGTTTGTTTTAGCCAAGAAAGAAAACTTTCTCTTTCAAGTTCCTTTGGTTTAGACATTGAACAAGCATTGGAAAAATCATATATATTCTGCCATTTGAAGTTTGAATTTCAGTTTGAAGTTCTCACTATATTTTTCTGCAGTGTGCAAAAAACATAGCATAGGCTATATTTGCTTATTAATAGATTTGTAAGTAACAAAAATATTACAAATATAATATAAATTTACTATATATTTTTTTAAATTATTATAGTAAGCAATTTGTAATGTGCATTACTGCACAAAGTTAGTCATCATATGGATATTATTATTAATTTGTAATATTCAGCATCCGGATTTTAAGTTAATCTTGTATGATTATATTTAAAGGAAAGTGTATTTAATTTAAACGTTGTGTGTGATTGTTAATGTTAAAACACTGTATCATATCCCAGCTTAATATACAGCCAAGTAATCAGATTGATTTTTCCTAAAAGCTTTTAACACTCTTGCAGATTAGGACATTACACAGTATTACTAAGCAAGTCAAAAAGTGGGATATGTTCAATAAGAATTTCAAAACAGTTTTAGTTTAAATGAAATTTGTGTAACACTGCTGACACTGCTTGATGTCATATCAACTACCTACTGACAGAAATTTTGTCTAGCTTTTAATTTACAGTAGTTTCTTGTAATTACAGAATTCATCAAAGATTCTGTGGCCTTGAATTCTTGAGTGTTTTATCATGAGTTAAATGAACAGTCAGATATTTTTAGAAGTTTAAATCTTGTTTCAGATATGCTTTCTCTCAGCTCTCATAATTCAGTGTCATGTTAAGCACTATTCATTTGATGTACTGCGAGTGTAGACTGAGATAGGCTAAACCCTTTAGCTTTTATTTGAGTGAAAATCTGGAGTTTCTGTGAAAACAGGTTTACAATTGAATTGCCTCTTATTACTAATCTAGTGAAACTCGACTCGAGTATGGCTGTTACTGGAAGCCAGTGATTATAGTTTATAAAGTTATAAATATGTACATTTTTCTAACTAAAATGCATCGCTTCTCTTCAGAAGGCCTTTATTAACACCCTGGAGTCATATATGGATTAGCTACTTTTATTATGATGGATGGATGGCTGCGCTTTTTGGGGCTTCAAAATCTAAAGTACCATTCGCTCCCATTATAAAAGAGACAAGATATTTTTTAATGTTTTAAAAATCTAAATGTGTTTGGCTGAAAAAAGAATGGCATATACACCTAGGATGGCTTGAGGGTGAGTGCACAAACTCAACACTGTTCCCAAATGCGTGTTAAACTCTCAGCACATGCATAGGTATAGTTCGCTGGATTCACTGTGAGTGAATCACATTTTGAAAGTCCCATGTCAGAAAGTCCCACAAGCATTTCCATTTTGCATATTCTGACAAGTTAGTCTTGTTAAACCTCACCGTCATGAAATGAACGAGCCCCCGTCAAACAGACAAGGAGCACAATAATTCTGACTAAAATACACATTTTGCTAAAACATATATTGTTTAAGATATTAAGTGTAAGTTTAAAATTCTACATGTAACACAAGCAGTCTTATTTATGAGAGGAGTAACAGTAAAGTCAATATTGTTGGAAAAGTCCATTAATGTAATATAATTATGTTCAGGCGAGGAAGTGCGTGTTCTTCGTACCTCGTACAAGTTAACAACATTTTGTGCTTTTGTTTATAGTTTTTAATTTAGTATTTTTAATTTCTGCTTTAAAAATATTAGTAGCCAATCAGTTGTTTTTGTTTTGGAATGCAATGTTTGTATTTTAACCCTTTTTTGCTTATAATGTTGGCTACAGCATAGGCTACATAGATTCACTATTATTTGTTTTTAGGCTTTATATTACAAATAGTTTGGAAGACAGCATTGGGCAGGATGTGGAATAACATTGCTTAAAATAATGGATTCAAATGAATTCTTAATGTATAATAATGTATACTATAAAACTTAAAAAAATAATATTTTAAACAGATTAATCGATTATCAATCTAATCTTTAGTTTCAGCCCTACAACAGACTATTTGCTTAAATCGCACTATTGCAGCCTTTTGCTATTGGATAAGGACACTTTCAATTTAGCTTGTTTGACAGATACTTTGCCAAAGCAATGGCGCAAAACACATTGTTGGAGACCTTATATGATATTAGGTGAAGTTTAAAAATATTTTCGGTTCATTGTGAAAATGTGGCAGGACAGATTAGACTATGGCGGGCCGCCAGAATCTGCAAAATTAATGGGAAACACTGGAGCTAATTTATCAGACAAATACATTACTTCTGTTGTACTTAGTAAGTTTTTGTCTTGTTCTCTAAGACAGTAATTTTGGCTGTGACTTTGTGTTCATATATGTGAGCATTGGAGTGCTGTTGAAGTGCAGCTTCTGGGTGGATGTGTGATATCAGGCTTGAGAGCAGCATTATGACATAATCACACAACGCACTTTCTCGCACTACTATTCTCAACAGCAACAAATGAAAGACTTATTTGAAATTGATTACATGAAAATAGCAAAAGAGGAAGGATATACTATCTATTTATCAGTTCCCATGTTGACCTTTATAATGTATCTTTGCCAAAAATAACTAGTACGTAATTGTAATGTCCTGAAAGGTTAATAATCACATATAACATATTATTTATAGCAAGATGCAATGCAATGTTTCCTTGTTTATTTTAAGGTTGACAGGACAAAGCAAAAGAAACCCCAGCAATTCAGGGATGTTTACCATTTTGTTTTGCTCTACAGTGAGTGTTGTGGTGTGAAATTGTTGTATGAACAGCATGACTTGTTCACAGTAGTAGCCAAAGTAGGGTTGTGCAGATAGATGTTGATATCTTGTATCGAAGAAAGCCAGAGATATTGTCGAAAGCATCAGCTATCGACGATATCAAGAGGATTTGGCATTTCCAATTAATGTACTAAATTATGATTAGGCTTATTTTTAGGCTACTATTAATATTAAATGAATATTACAATTCATTTGCTCCACCATAATTTCATAGCAAATCACACCGATGCTATGTGATGATAAAAGCTTAGATAAATTAGCTTACTCCTTATTGAAAAAGATTTAAAAACAATTAGGTCTATTATACAATTAATTATTTAATTTTGAATTATGTAACACCATATAATGGGTCCGAATACTACAATAATCAGTCATCAATGAAAATTAAGAGCAGCTTTATTTCAAACACAAACTTGTTAAACACAAAATAATTCTCTTCTAACTTTTTCAATAACGTATGTGCCACAAGAGAAATATTGAGAAAATAAAGTAAGACCGTTATATACCGTTATCTTATCAGCATATGTTGAAATAGAATTATCTCTCGTCATCTCTGAGTCAAATGAAGAAAGCTCTGTCAAATTTTTCTATTTCATTTTCTGTAGTGAATAATAATTGACTGGGGTTTGGGACTCCTTTGCACTAAGTTTGCACATTGCTTGTGTGATATCCACTGACTCACCTTCATGATGTTAAACTGAAATGTTTCCAATATTGCATGTGACTCTATCACCAACTACTTCTTGGCTTGCAAAATGGACGACGATTCACATTTTGCTCACGTCATTTTCTTGTGATAATAAAAGAAAGTAAATAATTAAACGAATGAGCAGATGAACAAGTAAATGAATGATCAAATATGCATAAGTAAAAAAAGAATAGCTATCTATCAGCGATCTCACCCGTTGATGATAGGACGATTTTACTGAGTATCGCCCAATGCATGTTTTTACACATGCTGGTTTGGTGTGTTTTTTTTTTAATCTTTGAGGTTTGAGGTACCAAACTAATCTAATCGTAACACTGTAGATAGTAGAGCAATATCTGATTATGTTTTTCAATCTGTCATATATTGTTCAGTGTGGACTTTGGGTGTTTCAATATTAAATTGGAGGCTGACTTGCTTCTTGCCCTGACTTCAGTTCTTATTTGAATTAATTATTAAATAAGGGCTATTTCTGGAATACAAGTGATTTTGCACCATAGAACATTTTGCAGCATCATCAGAGAAGACTGTTCCTACTTTTAGCACCTTCACTTTTAGTACAGCGGTTTTCAATCACATTTCTACCATATTGTACAGATATAGGCATAGCTGAAGTTGTTTTTCTCTTTATATTTGCAACTTGTATTCTCGGTTTTGTTTTTATTTATACGCCTTGACAGCTATAAACTATTGACTCCAGTTTTGCTAATGACTAATCTAGTTTTTTGCATGTATGCAGCACCACACATTATTTGTTCCAATGCTTTAATTTACCCTTTTCACAGACTGTGATGAAAAAAATGTAATACACATTTATAATGCAGCTGTAATTTGTGTTGTATTACCTTGGCAATAAATGACCAAACGAATTAACACTGCTCCCAAGGGTGTCTCTAATACAATGGCTAAGGGAGTGATAACAAAATTGATACTTTCTTTGGGAAGTTGTGGAAACACTATTGCAGATTTTTTCTTTTGCTTTTATAGCAAATGCAAATACAAAAATTATATTTGCTGTCATCTCTTATTCACCGCTATAGAAGTTTTCCCAAGTATGATGATTTGCGTTTTTGAAAACCCCGGAAATGTGAAAAGGGTCCATTGCCACCCAAACTATTAAAAAAGCATTGCAAAAAGCCCTGTTTATTGTTGGCCTTACATTTTGAATATTCAGAGGTTACTGAATACCCACAATATGTATCATATAACAATGTAAAAAAAGTGATCTTTTGCAACCAAATCGATGCATTTGCAAATTTGCTAATTTTTTTAATACTTTTTATTGCTAATTATTTTATCAGCAGTTGAGCTGTATGAACTCCATAAGTTTGTGTAAAATCTTATGATCATATTCTCAAGCATGATTTGGGATGATCCAAAGAGCATTAAGCTTCAATAGAAGTATAACATCTGACCGTCTGTACAAAGTTTGATTGGTCAATGCCACAAATTTGAGTAGTGACCAAGGAATAGGCCTAGTGCAGAATTCTAAATATGACTTACTTAGTTAAGAGGTTAACATGCTTTACTATAAGGTTTCATGAAGTTACAATGAACAATAATTTGGTAACACTTTACAATAAGGTTTCATTTGTTAACCTTAGTTAAGTACATTAGTTAACATGAACTAATATGAACTGCACTTCTACAGCATTTATTCATCTTTGTTAATGTTACTTTCAACATTTACTAATACATTATTCAAATCAAAAGTTCTATTTGTTAACATTAGTTAATGCACTGTGAAGTAACACAAACAAACAATGAACAGCTGTATTTTTATTAACTAACATTAACAAAGATTAAAAAATACAGTAACAAATGTATTGCTCATGGTTAGTTCATATTATTAATACATTAATGTTAACAAATGAGCTCTTGTTGTAAACTGTTACCATTAAATGTAGGACCCCAAATGTTTAATGTGATGTGTGACGTCCAAAAGTGAAAGAGGATTGTCTAAATACTGTAGTGATGTTGTGATTCAAAATGTGACGTGCGCGGGTGAGTTTGTTGAAGAGCAGTGAACAATGATGCGTTTGCAGGGGAAAAGTTCACATTTGCATGAATCCCCTGCCTCGCAGTTCGTTTTTGTTTCCTTGCGCGAAACGCTTCGCTCGGCCCAACAGCGCTTCAACTGTGCTGATGGACGTCGTATAATAGCGCCTGTGTTTACTGCAATGCAAATCGACTCCCAACAGGGACTGTATTTACTTCTGAAAGCCTTAAACTTCCACATATTCAGTGTTCATGATGTTATTGGCTTGCACGTCCTTTACCTTGGCTGTCACACTAATGCGTTATATCCCACTAAATAAAGTTTGCTCACCCTGCTTTACCCACGGTAACTGAATCAACGAACGCCAGGAGCAGTGATCATCAATTCCAATTAAATCTTATTAATGCCATAAAAGAATTCCAAACATGTGAAGATATCATAACATGCAGGCTGTAATTCTGCAGCGAAGCAATTACGGTTTTATTTCCCCACCGTGCAGTAAGCAAAACCACCTGTCCCTCGTCTAATATGACCTAATTCACAACTCGAAGCCAAACGGGCTGTATTGCGATGATGTTTAAAAATGTGATTGTGTGAATGACAACAGAAGGTCTTTCAGTGTTTCGTCCACCCATGCACTCTCTCTCGCTCTGTTTGCAAGCGCAGTGTTTTACTGAATGTCACCTCTCACGCATTTACTAACAGCATTCATAGTGTCGTTCCGTTTACCATGCTCAAAGCTTACACATACAGCACGGCTTATAGATTAAAAAAATAAAACGGATTATAATAAAATAATAAAACAAAATGTATTCACGATTAGTTATTTGCTGTGTCATCACGTTAACCCTGTAAAGCATGACATAATACTCAGAATCTTTTTTTTTAAATTGAACATTTTTTTGAACCTTTAGACAAAATATATTTAAATATGTGTTTTTGTTGAGTATCATATTTGATTCATCAGGCTTTTATGGTTCATATAGTATAATATAGTGAGTAAATGGAGCTTATAATCAAAGAAAAAACTCATTTACTTACATTTTACTTTTTATCTTGTAATGTGAGCATTTATAATAGTGTATATAATATAATTAGGGCTGCAACAACTAATCGATAAAATCGATTATAATCGATTATGAAAATCGTTGTCAACGAATGTCATTATCGATTAGTTGGTCTGCTTACGTCACGGGGAGCGTTTACTGGTACGCACACACACGCAAGGTCTCTCTCCCTGAGGCGCTCTGCCGAGCGCGCGCGCTACACGGTTTGGAGACGTCTCTTCTGTCTCGCATGCGCGCTCTTGCTTGCGCGCTCTAGATTTCGGGAGTTTGAACTAATTCGCGGGCATCAGGGAGCCGCAATCAATATGCGGGAGACTCCCGGGACTTCCGGGATGTCTGTATTTTGTCTCGAGCATCAGGTTGTGCAATCAGTTCGCTCGCAACGTAAGTGATGGATTAAAATAGCGCTACCGCAGAAATAGGTTAAATTAAAACGGTGTTTACAAAGTGAAGCATTAAATACAAAGGCAGTTAATAACAGCAGCAGTAAAATATTGTTTTTTAGTCACTGTACTCAGTGGTTTTCAGCGAATGCTTGTGCACTAATGCATAATTTCTCCTGTCCTTTACTCAAGCCTGTTAGCTTGCTGGGTAACGTTACCTCCATTCCGTTCTCTTTTTATAGCATTTGTCTACTAAGTTTTAATTGTTTTTCAAACGCGATCTACTGCGGCTCTACATTCACACAATTGTTTTCAGTCTTTCTATATTTATTTAATCAATTTATCCTTATATTATATTCTTTTATATATTATATATATAATATATATTATATTCTTTATCCTTATATTCCTTATATATAATTAATTTTAAATAAAAATTAAATGAATTATATATTTTAGATGTTTTTAGTTTGTTTTTAGTTCAGATATTCACATCTGAACAACATGTCTGTGTAAATTTGTTTTAACAAAAATTGTGTTAAAACATTATATGTTGGATATCATTTTTTTAACAATAATCATGTTTGTCAACTTGCCATCAGCAATTATCATTAAAAACAATGCAAATATTGATAATAGTAAAACTCAATGTGTGGCTTTTGCACTTTTTAAAGTACACTTTTACACATAAATACCCTGATTTACGGTTTTATTTAGTTATAATAAAAAAAAAATCTAATTTAATTTCTATCCGATTAATCGATTAATCGAAAAAATAATCGTCCGATTAATCGATTATCAAAATAATCGTTAGTTGCAGCCCTAAATATAATATAATATATATATTTTAATGGAATTACTGAATTTTCATTCATTTAATTGATCAAATAAATAATATAAATAATTAACATGTGAATCGGTTAACCAAATGGTTGTTAGTTCAAAAGTGATTTAAGGGAAAGATGACATGAAGAAATCTCTCTTTCAATCTCTCAATCTGTCCGCTCTGCCCTGCTGTTCTTGGCATAAACCTGCCCTGCCTTTCCATCTGCTCTCAGGAAACTGTAAAACAGGCTGAGAGGAAGCACTCCAATGCCAGGGCTCCATGAGCAAATACCTTCCACACTCACTGAGCAACATTTGGGCAAGTCGAACCGTGCACCAAGTCAACCTCGTCCCCCTCATGTTTAACAATACCAACTTGACGTGCAAATAAGCATAGCTGTTTGTGTTTGCCACAAAGCACACGTGTGAGAAGCATTTGTTTTAGTAAATTAATGCCATGCCATTACTCAGACTTATTCAAGCTTTAGGGTTTTTATAGTGTACCTTTCTAAATGCACTGCACAGTTTGGCTAAAAAAAACGATTTCAGGTTGGAGCTGTTGTCTGACAGTTAGCACACATGCTAAAACATGTTAAACTATGGAACCTGTAAAGAAGCATAGCTTACTATGTAGTGTGAATGAGCCTTTTTGAGTTGTTGAGGGTCATGGACTAATCTAAAATCTAAGAAAAAAGAAAGTCATACCGATTTGGAATTACATAAGGTTGCGTAAATAAATACAAAATGTTAATTTTTGAGTGAATCCCTTTTAAAATAAGCTTGAACATTTTTAAACGCTAGAAAACTCCTAAATGTTGGTAAAATAATCTTTTAGCAGATACACACAATTAAATGCAGTTAATAAAAACAAAGTGCCATCTGCCTCTTACTAGCCTTAGCAAGTAGCAAGTCAAGGTTTTGCCAGGCTATGAAAAACGAAAATGGCTACAAAATGACAAACCTCTTCATATGTCTCACCCCAACTTATTGTTTCAATAAAAGTTGTGTTTGTTGTAGAACTTTTAACCACTGTAGTAGTTTTGAATCTTTCAGTCTTCAGTGCTCAAACATCAATGTCGTACTGTATATATTTTGAACATCATAGTATTTTGTCATTTCAACTTGATGAGTTTAGGGCTGGTGACAAGTCTGTTCCTTTGTTAACACAGTTCTCAGTGAGGTTGTTTTTATATCTATAAAAGAACTTCTGAATGCACTGTACTGGTATATCTGGCCTGAGTCCAGATGGCAGAGCCAAACTTTGATATTGGAACTCAGCATAAGCTTGTTATACAACATTTGCTGGTCTTAAATCATGATATTTATGAGTTACTATTACTAATGAAAGAAGTTAAAAAGTGTAAACCCATATGGTTTTTCTCAATGAATGTCATCTTTATAGCAGTACACTTTGCAACAATTACAAGTAAGATACTAAACCAAAATTCTGTATGATTGTTGTTTAAAACCCTTTATATTGTAGTTTGAGATGATTTAACCTACATTTTCCAGTGACTCTGTCTCTAGTTAGGCACTTCCTAAAAAGCACACAGTGAGATAAGGGCCAAGTCTAAATATGGTCTTCTAGAATGGACTGTATAATCCATAAGCTTTTCTTTGAATGACCCTGTTCATCACCATAGCAACAGTGCACTCTCCGTGTCCACAGCGTCTCTCGTACACACGTTTGTCTTTTAGTTGTTATCCCATTCTCTGAATCCTGCTTAGTACCTTAGGTCTAATTATTTACACCGCATTTCTGAAAACGCATGGTTTACATTTTGCACACTTGCTCTGACATTTGCTCATCAACAACAATGGATCTCTCATCTCCTTTGAGTTTTATCGCTACTCTCTCTGTTGGTTTCACTTGATGTTCGCTTTGCTCGTCTGATGTGGGCTTCACACCATGCAAACAAATGGGCGATGATAATATAATTGAGGGAGGTGTGAACAGCTTTTGGCAACCTGCAACCAAGTGAGGTGTCATCAGGCTTAAAAGAGCCTATTGCGTGCACTGATACTGTAGCTGTAAAATAAGCAGTCTAATCACACATTTAATGTTGAGTTCTCTCTTAAACTTGACTTCTGTCAAAAGTCTTTTTTGATGTTCGTGGTGAGGGTGCATACTTCACAGTTGCACATAAACGTGATAAAATTCTAATTTCTTAAATTGCAAAATTGAGGACTAGCCTGGAAGTTGCTGGTCAACAGGTCACAAATGTAGATGGTGCCTGTTGTTCTAGATTCATCCCGAATATGCATGCTGCTCCACACTGGTTTATCCTGGTCAGTGTTATTCTGACCAGCATAGCCAGTCTGTGGACCAGACACACTTTGCTAGATTGAGACAGACTGGCCAACTATTCATACTGACTAGTTTGTTAGTTTAGTTGTACAGAACCACATAAATGTGATAAAATGCAAAATTGCTTTTTTTAAATGATTCACCAGACTAAAAGTTGCTGACCAACAGGTCAATGATACAAAGTTTACCAGTTGGTCTGGATTCATGCTTGTCCAGGTGGGATTATGCTGGTTAGTAGGGCTGGGCGATATAGCCAAAAAAAAATGATCACGATATTTTTTTTTATATCAGTCGATATCGATAATTATCGCGTTAAATGTCAAATCTTTATTTCTTTCAATTTTCCTAAGTGAAAGTTGTAGAAACCAGAGTGTTGTGTTTTTAAACTACTCTTTATTGTCAGAACATATCATGACAAACACTTGCCAAACAGGTGAAAATTTCACAAATCTCAGGTAGAACATTCAAACATTTGTCATTTTTCCTTAACAAAATAAATATCTGAATAGAAAAATATATTTCTTAGTTTCTGCATGTGCTAATGGAGGATATTGTTTCAAGTCTTGAAACAGGTTTGTGTTGCCTGACTTTGATGGCACGTATCTTCAGCACAGTTTGCAGTGCAGGCCGCAATATTAATATTACATGTTTTGTCTCGAAACGCATATTTGACAGTGAATTGCCAGTAAATCTGCACCCCAACTCAAGCTAATACTACTATGTTAAATTTATGTTCATTAACAAAAACAGTAACATCTGTTAAAAAAAAAGTAATGACCACATTTTTATTTGGCAAAATGTAATATTCTGACTGTTTGAGTTTTATTAAAATGAACCATTGGTCATCCAGTATCATGCATTTATATCATGATAACCACAGATAAAACCAGGCATAGCCTAAGCACAACTATCATGGCAAAATGTAACTTTATGGTTTCTATGGTATTTGTATGAAAAACTGTAGCCTAAATACATTATTAAATACTGTAATTATATTCCATTAGTCATTTAATACATTGTCTACATTAATAATATAATACAATTCAATATGTATATCCCACATTTCATGGTGCAGTTAGTAAATCCATGGTAAATGGATTCAGTATCAATTCAGATTCTGACTGTATCGTTGCGCACAGTGTTTGTCCGTTTGTCTTAGTCAGCGCTGTTTCATCTGCCTTTAAACTGGTTTAAACTGGACATTTGTGTTCTTCGCTGAATTGAAGCGCTTCACTATGACTTATCAGAGGAAACGCGTCTGCTCTAGTGAGCTCGCGCTGCGCTGCGGTTTGGACTTTGAACCGAGCGGATAAATGGTCCGTGTGGCACGCGGTTCAAACGAGTTTCGTTCCCCTTTTTACGCATAAACATTATCGAACATTTATCGACCTCTTGATATCGTTTTATCGAGAAAAAATATATCGCGATAATTATCGTTTTATTGCCCAGCCCTACTGGTTAGTGTTAGTCTAGCTGGTGGACCAGCATATCCATGCTGTTGACCATCAATTCTGGTTGCCAGGGATTGGTCTTGATGGTCAACTAGTCATCAACCACTTTTAGGGAATTCAACTATTGAATTTATTGGTGAATGTTAATAATCTTGACCTGAACTCAACACCAGGGCATTGCATTTACTTTCCATGGCTCTGCTTTTCATAAAGACATGAGAGCAGTTGCCTACAACTGCCTTGTGTACACAGATACCTGAGTTAGTCTTCTGAAAGCCATAAAGATGATCCATGGATCTGATGATGTCTTCATAGTGCCACAGAGAGGAGTAAATATTGTCATCTCTGCTGTAGGAAGATGTCACACTCTGACTATCGCTGATTAGAAAAGTTCATGTGCCCTTGACCCAGTTCCCCTCCTTCTTTGTGGGATGAGGGATGTGTATGAGGTATTTTTATCAAATGCATTAAGAATTGATGTTCTGCTTAAATGCAAAGTGCAAACAAGTTAACCTAATTCTGGGCCCAAGTCTACATCTACGATAGATGGGATATGAGCAGAATGGACTGATGAGATATTTTTCCAAAATCTATGTAGTATAATTATGCAGCTTTGTAAAGAGTTCAACCGAAAATGAAAATTATATGGCACTATTGTTGGAGTAGCCCATTAATGTAATATAAATACTATGTCCGTTCATACGAGTGATTCGTGTTTTTCATGCCTCGTATGTTAACGTTTTGTACTTTTGTTTTTGTTTATTATCATTTTTAATTTAGTTGTTTTAATTTCTGCTTTAAAATAGTAAGCAATCAGTTGTTTTTAGGTTTAGATTGTATTTTAACCCTTTTTTGCTTCTAATGTACATCATAGCCTACATAAATACATTCACTACTGTATATTTGTTTTCATATGCTTAATATTACACATCGTTTTGAAGAAAGCATTGGGTAGGATGTGGAATAGTATTGTTTAAAATAATGGTAAATGTTTAATTTAAAATGAAAATGTTTGATTTAAAAAAAAAGTTTAATGTATAATATTTTAAAGTTGTTTTTTTTTTTAAATAAATAATCAAATCAAAATAATCATTATTTACAGCCCTAGTAAACAGGTAGCAATTTGTAGGGAAATAACTTTAGGGCTACTGCAAGCCCAGTCCCTCTGCTCATCATCACCCATCTGTTTCTATTTCTGTTTGTTCCTTATGGCAGTTGAGAGGTCAAAGTCACAACAGGTGTGGAGCACAGGTTCTATCAGACGGACTTCCTCTTTGGGTGCTATCACCGGGCCCTACCTGATAGGACAGTGGCCACGTGATTCCCACCTGCACAACCCCTCTTGCATGAAAGACAAGTCCACGCAGGTAGGCACTTTCACCCACTGCTCCAAATCTAACCCTGGCTTCAAAGCCTGTGTGTTCAGGTGTGTTTGCAAACGTTAGGTTGACAGCTTTTACAAGTTCATCGTTCTTCTGGGTTTTTGCATGTTTGCTGTGTTACTTTGGACTATTTTCTGGGATTTCTGTGAGCTGAAACCAACTGCTGATTCTCAATAAGTGTGAACACTAACTGTTTTTTAACATAATATTCACATTATATCTAAATTATTTTTAAATCCTGCATCAGTCTGCAATCCTTTGCACCTGCAAACTGTAGTTACCTTTAGCATTTGGCATGAAACTGTTATTGGCATTAAATAAACCATTAACCACAGACTGGGAACCAAGACTTTCGCAGCTTACACATGGGGTCTGGTATTTGACCCACAGCTGAATTGCAGAAATCACTCTGAAATACTCAGAGACTGAAATACTTTATCAGAGGCTGTAATGATCACCAGTTTGAGTATTCAGTGGTTTGTTAATGAACATGGGCTGCCTTGCCATCTACTACCTACTTGGGATGTCAATTTACATAAATTCTCATAATCGATCATTGTTTAAATTAACGATCAATTAATCGATTAATCGTCAACCTTAACCTCATTAATCCGAAACAGCGGGCGCTACTCAGTTATTACTTAACAACCACTTGCTTAACCAGCACAAAATAAGTGTTGTTTTAAAGCTTAGAAGCTTGGCTTTACAGTGAATATATGGAATATGACCATCACTTAACAAGTGCTTTTAAATTTGCTGACATATCAGAATTGATCTATTTTTTTTCATAACATGAAAAAATAACTGTTTTACATGAAAATAAGAATCTATAAAATCATCAAACATAACATTTAGACTTGTGTCATAAATCATTGAAAATGTCTCAACCAGCAGAATACAAGCATATTTGTTTCAGTAATGTAAAAATGACATTAGCTATGTAAAATAACTGCATTACATGAAAATGAGATCTGTAAAATCATCGAGCATAACAGACAGACTTTTCATAAATCATTTAAAAGGTCTCAACTACCAAACTATACCAAGTGTTTGTATGAAAAAGCACAGCCAACACACCTGTAAACCATATACTCATGATACTTTTGTGGCGAGTTGTTGTTTGTAACTTCGCAATACATTAGTAAACCATAGTAGATCACATATCTTTATTTAGAGCAGGTAGCCTCGAATGAGCCCAAACGCAACATAAGTCAATGCGTAGATCACAGTGACATGCTGCTTGGCTAAAGCTGTAAGACTTTAGGAATCCGATCACTTTGCGATTAATGCGATCATAACGCAGATTTTTCCAATGTCATCTGAAAGTTCAACCAATGGAAACTGGATCTATGATGGGTTGGTTTAGTGTGTAGGGACGATGTGTAGAGACCAATCGGACACTGTTGTACAGCTGGAGCAAGCTAGGATTGGCTTGATCGCTCAGATTGGCTGATCTTGATGTATCATGTGCCATAGAATAGAAACTTACACCAATATGTTGCCTTGGAAGTGAAAATAGCCTGACACACATGCCGGAGCCCTCGCTCACAAAAATCTCCTTACTCTTTCTCATTATCTAGCACAGTTCTACCATTATTATTATAAGATTAATTAGGTAGAGTGAAATAATTTGATAAGCATTTTATTAGAGCAATTTCAAAACCTGCTGGGGGAAAAAAGTCTACCAGTGTGGCACAGTTTAAAAGCAGCCGATTCCACTGGAAAAACGGTGAATGGGAAACCCTGTTGCCAAGCTAACAACATGATAATGTAATTAACTTTTTTTTCGTTTCTAAATTTAAGTAGTTTATTAGTGATACCTTTTCACCCAGCTCATTACTATGCATTCTGGGATTGCATGCAAGGATACATTCAGTGCTGCGTTTTTTAAGTGGACAGAATCAGCTTTCACATCCTAGTAGTTCACTTACTTGGTTTTGAAAGCGCTCTTCTGTTTTTCTAATGTGCCAGGACTCTAAAGATTTTTTTCGACTGGCCCGGTCAGGCCAGGGGTTCACATTTTTACTCACCCTGTCAGATTTGTCACTTTTTTTTTTTTACCCATGTAACCTTTTATTTTAATATACAAGGTTATAATAAAAAAAATATTTAGAAGTTCTCGATTCAACAACAAAAACTTCTAGCCTAACTACTATAAAGTTTAATAATTAAAGACAAGCAAACAGTCAGAATAAAATAAGAACAAATAAACACATTGCAAGCAATATCACAAATAAATACAATAGAACAGTGATACAAATGAAATAAACAGTGCTTTAAGTTTTTCAGGTAGGTCTATCAGTAGTATTCAGGTACAGAAATGGAATAATCAAATGTAAAAAAGCATTGCATTATTCTGTATAAATCTAGATTAATCCTTTATGAAGTTATTCAGTCAATAGAAATTAGTGATTTTTCTCTTATTCTTTTGTTCTTTGATTAACATTAATGACACAGTCAGCAGCAGGAATATTAGGCTGCTGTCACAGATCTAATGCATGGATCCAATATACTGACACATACATTTTCTTTCTCGATTGTTTACATTCACTTAAGACATAATCGACAGGAATCTTGCAAAGACACGCATTTTAACATAATTTTTCAAATAACTCAACTCAGTATTTGCGTGTTTTGTGTGCGCTAAAAGAATACTGAACTGAATTCTGTGACTTGTAACTTCTTGAACTTTAAGGGGATACCTCACCCAAAAATGAAAATTCTGTCAGTATTTACTCACCCTCATGTTGTTCCAACCCCGTAAGACATTTGTTCGTCTTCGGAACACGAATTAAGATATTTTTGATGAAATCTGAGAGCTGGATCACTCCTCCATACTAGTCCATAGGCTTCTTCAGGGATTGAAACTTGCCAGCCCCGAAAAGTTATTAAAAACATCGTTAAAATAGTCCAAGTGACTACAGTGGCTCAATCTTAAGTTTATCAAGCAACGAGAATACTTTGTTTGCGCAAAAAATAACAAAAATGACGACATTATTTCCTTCTCTTTGAGCCTCTAGTCAGTTAACTTAGTATGATTGCGTAGAGCTACGTCACACGTAGGCTCACTATTGGCCGACGCTGGTCATGTGTGTGATGCGTGTGACGGACAACAACAGAAGCGTACACTATTACACTAGTGAACTGACTCGAGTCACACAAAATCACTTGAAGTTTTAAATTGACTAGACCTAAAACGTGCAAATGATAAAATTTCGTGACGAAGCAGCGTTGACTGATCAACCATTTCGCTGAGTGTCTTTCACACTGTCATCAGACAGTCTGTGTGCATACGTGGTTGAGGTTAATTGCAGGTCAAGCGTAATCAGTCAATTTGAGGTGTTAGTTACAGAGCAAGTAGCCTCTGACTAGTCGATTACTATGGCATGTCCCTACAGAGAACACAACGTACCTCACGCACACCTGTCCTATGGGCAGGTACTGATTTACCCTCAAATGTCAGCAGGTGTATCAGGCGGAACAAAATCACCACAATCCCACAGTTCCACCCACCATCTGCTGCTACACTGAAGGTGAGATTTGGCACCTCCGAGAGTGCAGTGTGTCTAAAGGTAATGACTCTGCCGTGCCTCTTATTGTGTGCTTCAGCATGCACCGAGTGTCATGTAACCGTTCAGAAAGACGAGATGCCACAAGAATGCCGTTCCCCGTGTTAACGGCCTCCACTGTTAACCCCTAGTTTTTGAAAGACAACTACATTGTGCATCTGTTCAATATGTTCTTAGGGGCCACTCACACAGAACCCATTTTTTTTGTTCCACTGCGCTACTTTTCGACTGCTTTTCAATGTAAACACGCGATAAATGGACATCTTTAATCGTTGCACTCATGTCTCGTGTATTTTGCAGCAGCTCGCGCATGACACAGCATTTTAAAAACGTGGCGCTCAAGTAAAAAGAACGCGTCTTGAGACCATGCAGTTTTTATCCATTCCACTACATGCGTCTTGCGTTTTTCAAAGCAAAAACACGTTCTGTGTAAACCAGACGATATTCTGTAATTCTGTTGGAACTTTATTTGTGCTTTGAGTAAATTTCATTTTTGGGTCAACGTTCAATCTCATGACAGAAATTCATTTTTATCTTTTTAAGACATTGCTGTGATGCTGTGTTGTTATTGTTGACAAAAACTATTACAAATACACTCACCTAAAGGACTATTAGGAACACCATACTAATACTGTGTTTGACCCCCTTTCGCCTTCAGAACTGCCTTAATTCTACGTGGCATTGATTCAACAAGTTGCTGAAAGCATTCTTTAGAAATGTTGGCCCATATTGATAGGATAGCATCTTGCAGTTGATGGAGATTTGTGGGATGCACATCCAGGGCACGAAGCTCCCGTTCCACCACATCCCAAAGATGCTCTATTGGGTTGAGATCTGGTGACTGTAGGGGCCATTTTAGTACAGTGAACTCATTGTCATGTTCAAGAAACCAATTTGAAATGATTCAAGCTTTGTGACATGTTGCATTATCCTGCTGGAAGTAGCCATCAGAGGATGGGTACATGGTGGCCATAAAGGGATGGACATGGTCCGAAACAATGCTCAGGTAGGCCGTGTTATTTAAATGATGCCCAATGGGCACTAAGGGGCCTAAAGTGTGCCAAGAAAACATCCCCCACACCATTACACCACCACCACCAGCCTGCATTGTGGTAACAAGGCATGATGGATCCATGTTCTCATTATGTTTACGCCAAATTCTGACTCTACCATCTGAATGTCTCAACAGAAATCGAGACTCATCAGACCAGGCAACATTTTTCCAGTCTTCAACTGTCCAATTTTGGTGAGCTCTTGCAAATTGTAGCCTCATTTGTCCTATTTGTAGTGGAGATGAGTGGTACCCGGTGGGGTCTTCTGCTGTTCTAGCCCATCCGCCTCAAAATTGTGCCTGTTGTGGCTGCACAAATGCTTTGTTGCATACCTCGGTTGTAACGAGTGGTTATTTCAGTCAAAGTTGCTCTTCTATCAGCTTGAATCAGTCGGCCCATTCTCCTCTGACCTTTAGCATCAACAAGGCATTTTTGCCCACAGAACTGCTGCATACCACTACAAATAATAATAATAAATTTTATTTATAATGCACTTTACATCAATTCGATGACCTCAAAGTGGTGGTCAAATACAAATACAAAATAGAATAAAAACAGAAACATTAAAAAAACACTTTTAGCCCTAAAAGGCTTTTCTAAAAAGATGGGTTTTAAGACCTTTTTTAAAAGAGTCCACAGTCTGTGGGGCCCTTAGATGGATAGGGAGAGCATTCCACAGACTGGGTGCAACTGAACAGAAGGCACGGACACCCATAGTACGAAGCCTTGTCCTCCAAGGCTGGAGGAGGTTGGCCTGTCCAGAGCGAAGATGGCGTGATGATGAAAGGGGAGTGATGAGTTGTTTGAGATATAGGGGGGCAGTGACATGGAGGCACTGATGGGACAAAAGGGAAACTTTGAATTCAATCCTGTACTGGACAGGAAGCCAATAGAGTGATTTGAGGATGGGTGTAATGTGTTGGTACTTCCGCACCCCCATCAGGATCCTAGCCGCACAGTTCTGGATGTACTGCAGCTGCTTGATGTTCTTGCTTGGGATCCCGATAAGGAGTGCATTGCAATAGTCCAGCCTGGAGGAAACAAAGGCATGGACAAGTTTTTCGGCATCAGGAAAAGTGAGCATTGGGCGAAGTTTTGCAATGTTCCTAAGATGAAAGAAAGAGGTTTTACAAAGATGTTTAATGTGGGCCTCAAAGGTCAAGTGAGGGTCCATTCTAACATCAAGGTTTGTGACTGAGGAAGAGAGGTGGATGTCATGACAAGAGAAGGTGATGCTGGTGATGGTGGATGACCGGGTCTGGTGCGGAGTGCCAACAACAATGGCTTTCGTTTTTAAGCTGTTGAGTTAAAGAAAGTTAGCCGCCATCCATGTCTTTATCTCCTCCAGGCAGGTGGAAAGTGTGGAAGGGGCTGCAGAGGGGTTCGGATTTGTTTTGATGTAAATTTGGATGTCATCAGCGTAGCAATGGAAAGATATTCCATGTCGGCTGATGACATGACCAAGGGGCAGCATGTACAGCGTGAAGAGGGTGGGGCCGAGGCAAGGTTATAATCGTTAACGAAAACGAACGAAAAAACGAAAACTAGGTGGGAAAAAACATTGTCGTTAACTGAAATGAAAATAAAAACGAGGCATTACAAAAAAACAATAACTAACTAAAACTCTAATGTGTGTTTGGCAAAACTAACTAAAATAAAATTATAGAGTAAATGTCCTTAGTTTTCGTCTTTGTCAATGTCTTGGGCCGCCGCACCGGCCGCCACATATTGCGTTTCGTTATTCATTTTTAAAAAACGCAGCGTATTCGTTCAGCTGCATTTCCTTTCCCTGCTCTCTCTCTCACATACATGCGCGCACGCACACACACACACACAAACACACACAGACACACACACACACAGCCCCTCCCCTCCGTGCACACCGCGTCTCCATGAAAACGAGTGTTCGTTGAAAGCAAGTTTGCGAAAGGTTGGTATCTCGTGAACACCTTTACACAATCACACATTAAAAAGTAGTATAACAAATATTTTAAATTCTGAATACAATTTTGTCAGTGTGTTAATGTCGACCCGAGAAGCGATTGCGGCTTCTTTAGAAAGTTTGAGGTAAAATGCAGTTGGGTTGTCGATGTCAAAACACGATATAAGCTGTGATTCAAATATTAGCTAAAGCTAAATAATGTTATGTAATTTTTTTACTCTAACACTGAATTTTTGCTGCTTCAATCCAGATGAGTATTGTATAGGGTAAATTTAGTATGGGTGTGAAAATTGTACAGCTGTGGGATTTGTATAGGTTGTGCATTTTGTATAGAAGATGTGTAACGTAGATTTTTGGTACGGCGTGTGGATTTTGTAGAGATAAAGAGATTGAGCTCCTAGCAATGTCTTGTGTGGCTCATAAATGTGTTGATACATGCCGTTCATGTGTGTCTTCTTCAGTCTGTTGGCTATTTAGGTTTTTTCCTGGCACACGTCACTTACACATTTTGCACTTACTGCGGAGTGTTGTGTAGACTATTTACATATTTGTGCTCATATGTGACCCTGGATCACAAAACCAGTCTTAAGTAGCACGGGTATATTTGTGGGAATAGCCAACAATACATTGTATGGGTCAAAATTATCAATTTTTCTTTTATGCCAAAAATCATTAGGATATTAAGTAAAGATCATGTTCCATGAAGATATTTTGTAAATTTCCTACGGTAAATGTATAAAACATTTATTTTTGTGAGTGAATGCAGCACAATCGCGAACATAAATGGACAACTTTAAAGGCGATTTTCTCAATAGATTTAGATTTTAGATTTAGGTTTAGGTTTAGATTTTTTGCACCCTCAGATTCCAGATTTTCAAATAGTTGCATCTCAGCCAAATATTGTCCTATCCTAACAAACCATACATCAATGGAAAGCTTATTTATTCAGATTTCATGTGATGTATAAATCTCAATTTCAAAAAAATGACCCATATGACTGGTTTTGTCATCCAGGGTCACATATGTACATTTTATGTAGCTACTGGTGTTATTGTTGAATACATATTTCTAAAATTGTATGATGTTTTTGTTGAGTTATTATTACACAATACTTTTTTCGGACCTTTTTGAATCTTGCCCCTGACAAATAACCAAAATTACAAAAAAAGACTAAAACTAACATTAAAACTAATAAAAACTGAACTAAAACTAAGCATTTTCAAAAAATAAAAAATAAACTAAACTAGCAAATCCACTTTAAAAACTAATTAAAACTAAACTGAATTTGAAAACAAAAAGTCAAAAAGAAATAAAAATAAAAACTAATGAAAAATGCAAAACTATAATAACCTTGGGCCGAGGACAGATCCTTGAGGGACGCCACAAGTGACAGAGTGTGTGTCCGATTTAGCAGCACCCAGGGATACATACTCAGTTCTGTCCATGAGATATGATGTAAACCAGGCCAGAGCAGTATCAGAGAGTCCAATGGAGGAGTGAAGGTGGTGTAGAAGAATATGGTGGTCCACGGTGTCAAATGCTGCGGTGAGATCGAGAAGGATGAGAAGTGATGGAGAGCCAGCATCAGCCGTCCTCAGCAGGTCACTGGTGACCCTGACCAAGGCAGTTTCCGTTAGGGCTGTGTAAAAATATCGATTCATCAATGCATTGCAATTATCTGTTTCTCAATTCAATATCGATTCATCAAATCCTATGAATCGATTCAGCCCACCGGCCAGTGGCGGCGCTGTGGGCAACACTCTAGTGAGAGTGTTCAGCGTTGTACGAGACGCGCTTTACCAAAACAACAAGATGACGGACAGTAACTGCACTCCGTTCAAGCCTGCACCACCAAACAGGGACGTCGTTAGGCCTATTTTAGGGGGGCTGAAGCTACCCCAAAATGTTCCTAAGCCCCCCTAAATTATGATAAGAACAACAATAAGTCTCCGGGAGTCTCCCGCATATTGATCGCGGCTCCCTGATGTACGCAAATTAGTTAAAATCTCCCGAAATCTAGAGCTCGCGAGCTCCAAACCGCGTAGCGCGTGCACGACAGAGAAGGAGAGAGAGTGTGTGTGCGAATGTGCGCGCGTGTGCCTCACAAAGCTTATTTTTTTTATGAGTATGCACATTCTGTGTTTCTGTTTACATTTCTTTTATAACTTGAATGTAAAGGAAAAAAAGAAATATACTTTCTACTACTTACAGTTACATGCACTTTAGAGGTGTTAATAAAGCACCTGTTTGTTACAGTTGTGGTTTGTATTCAACACATGTACAATCTTGTACAGTTTGTTCTGCTAAATAAACCATGACAGGAAACATGCTGCGGTCAATTTGTTCTTAAACATTGGTTATACTGCACACATTATTTAAAAATATACTCGGGTACTATAATTACTTGTGTATTTACTTATTATTGAATCGATATCGAAGCTAATAAATCAATATCGAATCGAAATCGAATCGAATCGAAGCCTCAAGAATCGAATCAAATTGTGAAATTCCTAACAATACCCAGCCCTAGTTTCCGTACTGTGGCCAGAGCGAAACCAGAATGGAACTTCTCATAAAGACTGTTTGTTATGAGATTATTGTGGAGCTGAGCAGAAACTACCTTTTCCAGCACCTTTGACAGGAAAGGGAGTTGGAGATGGGGCGGTAGTTGGCAGGTACTTTGGGGTCAAGGCAGGGCTTTTTGAGTATTGGTTTAATGACCGCAGTTTTCAGAGACTTAGGGACTTGGCCAGATCGGAGAGACTGATTGATGATTTTGGTGATCATGGGACTTATTGCAGAGGAATGACTTTTTATCAAGGCTGAGGGAAAAGGATCCAGATCACAGGTGGAAGGCTTCAGGGGCTGGAGGGCAGGGGAGCTGGAGAGAAGGGAACGAGTCTTTTCAACTTTTGTTTTGAAGAAGGAGATGAAGGTGTTGCAACACTCTTGCAAGTTCTCTGAGTGTAGGGGGATCTGAGGTTTGAGGAGATGATTTATAGTTGAGAAAAGTTGCTTGGAGTTACCAGGGCTATTGTTGATTATATGAGAGTAGAACCGGGACCGGGTGTCACGGAGGGACTTGCTGTATGCCCTCTCATGTTCCCGTAACGCTAATTTGTGAACAGCAAGCCCTAAGTCCTTGAAACGCCGTTCAAGGACACGCTCTGTTCTCTTCTGCAGCCGCAGCTCCCTGGTGTACCAGGGGGCTGAGTGTTTGAAGTTGACGGTTCTGGACTTGACTGGGCCATGACGGTCCAGGAGGGTGCAAAGTGATAAATTCTAAAGATCCACAGATTCAATGTCTGACAGGGGGTTAGCAGCAGAGAGATGACGGAGATCAACACATGTTGCATGTGTTGAATGCAAGGCATTCAAAAGAAGAGTGGACAGGCAAGGACAGGGGGGACAACTCAGACTCTACCCGGTGCACAACGGCAAGACCACCACCGCAGCCAGTGGTGCAAGCCGTACTTGGGTAGGTATAGCCAGGGGGACAGGCTTCATTTAGACTAGTGTAAACTTCTGGTTGTTGCCAGGTTTCAACTAGGCACATGAAGTGTATATGCTCGTTGATGATGTGGTCATGAATAAAAGATGCCTTATTATTAAGGGACTGTACATTTAAAAGTTCAGCATACTGGATGTTTTTCCCTTTTCACACCATTCTTTGTAAACCCTAGAAATGGTTGTGCGTGAAAATCCCAGTAATTGAGCAGATTGTGAAATACTCAGATCGACCCATCTGGCACCAACAACCATACCACGCTCAAAATTGCTTAAATCACTTTTCTTTCCCATTCTGACATTCAGGGGGCTTTTCCACTGGGCTCGTTTGCTGCGGTCCGAGCCCGAGCGCGTTTGTTCCCGGCGCCCCCCGCAGCGTTGGTCTGGTTTCACACTCAACTTGATTCTGTCGAACTCTGGTGCGTTTGCGTGCATCTTACGTCATTGCAAACGTGCACGGCGCATGATAGAAAACACGACGCGGGTCAATATATTGTGTTTTTTATTAATTTGGTGCCATTATTCATAGCTGAGTAAACAACCCAGGTTAACTGTGTGTGTGTGTTTCGCATAAGCTGTTTTTCCGCTGCTTGCAAATGGACTCTTTTGAGGAGACAGTGGATTTCCATTAATTTGTTGCCCTGATTGCACGCACTATGCGCGAATACACTGCAGACTCACTCTTGCTCGTATCCAGGGTAAATCTTCATCCCTTACGTGTGTTTTATTTAACTAAATACATCATAATGTACTAAAACGCATGCGCAGGATACTTTACTTCCTGAACAAGTGCGCACCCGAGTCCGTGTAGTTTTCACATACACGCGAATCGCAGCACGGTTCGGGAGCAACCGAACTCAGACCACCTCCTCCAGGTAGTCTCGGGTTCGGTACCCCAGTGCGCACCCGGGTCCCATGACAGGGTTCACATTAGCGATTTTTCATGCGAACCGTGCCCCGTTCCGAACTAAACTGCCAGTGTGAAAGCCCCCTCAGTTTGGAGTTCAGGAGATTGTCTTGACCAGGACCACACCCCTAAATGCATTGAAGCAACTGCCATGTGATTGGTTGATTAGATAATTGCATTAATGAGAAATTGTACAGGTGTTCCTAATAATCCTTTAGGTGAGTGTATTTTTGTTAATTCAAAAAAGTTTAAGTGAAATAAAATAGGTTAAAGTAATAAATTACTAAAACTAAATAAAAATTAATCTAAAAATAATTAAAAAATATTTATAAATAAATAAAATGTCAAAAAGCACACACAGCAAAATTACGAAATTTAAAATGAAAGCTGTAAACATAAAACTAAAAGCTAATTATAGTAATGCAAGTAATCCTAAAATAACACAGCTGTGTAACTTTAAAGGCCATTCATGATGATAACAATTTGCAGCAACAAATTGACCAGAATGCATTCATTTTTAATGAGAATTGGCAATTTGAAGGCAACATGAGTGACAGAGTGCTGACATTAATTTCACAGAGGTTAGCCAATCATAACAGAGGTCATTTAAAGATACAGAACCAAAAACAGTCTTGTTATGCCTTCAGGCTCCTGACTCTAAAAAAGTAACAAAGGGTGGAAAATGATTATGTAAACTATTACGACTGTTTCTTGTGCAAGCCTTGAGTAACATTATAAGAGGACTATAATGCTACAAAAGAACCAAATATGGCCCCTTTTGAGTGAATGAAGGCTCAGAGGTCAGGTGTTGTGGTCCATTTGGACTTGTGAGAGCAGCGGAGTTGCAGCGTGTTACATGACCCCCCACGCATCCTGTTTTCACTGCTGCATGGCAACGGAGGCCACACAATCTCTGCGGCTCTGCTCTGCTTACTGACACCGAGATACTGAATTATTTTTGTGTTTACAGTATTTCCTTGGTGTGAAATTTCATGCGAAAAGTTCTTTATATATTCTTTATATAATCAGTCGGTTTAAAAACTTGCAATAATTATGTTCACTTGCCGAAGCCTGGGTGTTACCAGGACCGGCCATCTCAAGTATCACCCTTTATTACTCACCGGTGTCAAAGAACTACAAACAACTCTCATGTTAGCTTGCCTTTAAAGTTTGATGCAATGACAAAAGCTTTATAGATTAGTGCGGCAGCTCTGTTGGGATTCAGATTTTTTTCCACTCCATTATTGAACCGTGTCTTGGGTTTAACCCCTCGTCCTCTTTGTTACAGTGATTCAGTGCTGCTTTCCTCTGCAGTAACACAGTCAGATCAGGTGAACAGCGATGACTTTGGGATGTTCTACTCTCGGAATAACCAAAAGCCTGCATCCCTTTTCTTAAAGGGATAGTCTGCCCAAAAAAAAAAGAAATCTCTATCATTATTTACACCACCATCATGTTACCCCAAACCCTTATGACTTTCTTTCTATCATGAAACAAGGAGAGGTTTTGTTGCATATTTACACTGTTCTTTTCCATACAATTAAATATCTGTTTGTGCATATCTAAGATCTGCAAAGTTACAAAACACATAGTCTGCCACAAAAGGGATTTATTCTAATGGAGATCATTGCTCCATACCTGCCTAAAACTCCTGGATCGAAGTTCCGATATTACTTCTGCAAACATTTATGCCACAATTTGCAATATTAGCATAATGCCCATCCAAAAGGCATACGCAAAGAAAGAAGGCGATGTTTCAGTGAATTGTATTATTGTCTCCATGCCGTGGATAAATAATAATAATAACAGTATAATAATAATAATAAATAGCTAAAAAATGATTGTCAATCCTTAAAAAGAATTTGAATAACAGAAAGAAAAAACTAGGCTTTCAAAGCCTCTGTTCCTTTTGGCCTTCTAGTGTCGATCTGTTTCCAAAGGCCAGGCTTTGAAGTGTGACGTTAGGCTGATGAACGCAGGGGTTTTACTGGGCCTGAATCTGCCTCTCTCCACAGCAGCAGCTGTGGCAGTCCCATAGAGGGAATGTATGCTCAAGAGAGACATTTTCATCTTTCACTAGGAAATATATTTCCTCTGTTTTTCACAAGGTACACATACACATTTCCACCACATCTATTGGTCCACAGGAGGCCCTTAAAAAAAAACCAAAAGTATCATAAAGATAGTCATGCTGTTTAACAGAGCTATTGAGATTTTTAATCTTGTTTTGCTTTTCTTCTTTTTCTAGCAAGTTGTAACTGACAGCGATGACTCCATTGCATAATGAATTGTGATTGATATTCTGTGTATAATACCATTTAAAAGTTTGTGGATTTTTTTTCATTTTTTTTATTCTTTGATGGAAAAACCGTTGCTTGCGTCAGGGAAAGAAAGCTGTGCTTGAGCACACCGAAAAGACGACATTCGACTGACACAGCTAGCACGCGTTCTGTGTCTGTTTGTAAAGGAGATAACTGTCTATTTAAGCAGCTATATTCGTCTTTTCTATATTCGAAAACTGAAATTAAGACTGCAGGTACACAAACAAAACGACGCGTGCTTACAGTTTTGAATATCAATCACGCTGATATTCCACTTCATTATTCCACTCCCCTCATGTTATTATGAAAATATTTGCTCAGTGGAATGCTCAGGTAAGATGACGTAAAATTAGAACAGCCTCCTGTCTGTGGCGTCTTGACTTCTATGCTTGCTATCGTCACTTTTGCTCTTATTCTTGTGCACGGACTCGTTCGCTAAACAGTCGCAGATTCTTCATGTTAAATCGTTCCAAAAAACCCGACGGCGTCCGTCTAGAGGCAACGACCGACGCTTAAAAATGACCCGACGAACTTATACAAAAGTTCAATTGTAACGTTACAGTCTAATTTGAGGTAAAAATAGGAAGATATCAGTGGACATCAGCTTATGATAGACTTATGATAGACAATCACACTGGATTGACACTTCAGGGTTTCATTTATGTGCTCTTCACATTTTACAGTGTGTGTGCTGTATGGTGGGCTGACTAAACAAATAACATACCTGAGTGCACACATCACATCCACGTGTGCCTGCAGACTTTCCTATAGTAACAGAGAATGTTGTTTTTGAAAGGAATGTAGGTGACCGTTTATTGAGGAACCGTTTGCAGGAACAATGGTGCCTTTGTGATTTTGGTGTGAAATAGTGGGTCAGGAGGATGAAGCATGGCATTTTGTGTGTGTGTATATATATATATATATATATATATATATACATTTTATTTATTTATTATAAAAATTTGAAGTTAGTCTGTATTAATTAGAACTAGCTTTAAATGAAAACAATATAAAATCCTCACCATAGTCAAAAGACAAAAGTGCATTTTGTGTTTCAGACTCCTGGATGTTGGAGTGACGAGACCGAAGAGAAAAAGAACACACACCAGCGCTCCGCATCCTGGGGCAGCTCTGACCATCTTAAAGAGGTACACATACACACATGCACTTTAAAAAGTAAAGCAAAACACACTCCCTTTAAACAGTGAAATACTATGTGTGTCTTGCACGCGCAGCTGTGTAGTTTTTCCCTTGGGTTTGGAGAACAAGAAAGTGCAATCACACTAACAGCTATTAACAGAGCTCTCACTGTCCTGAAACTGATGAGCATTGCACTTCTGCATTTGCGATGATCTCATCCTGTGTGGCCAGCGAAGGAGCCAGGCGATGGAAATAAAAAACCCTGTTATACAGCTCTATACAAGACTGCCAGTCACGACGACCTATCCGTCTCCTCCTGCACCCGCTTCTATATATAACTTCCTGTGTGGTTTCAGACTTCCGGCGCTGCGCGTCGTGTTATTGCTAGCGCTAGCCGCAGCGCAGTCAGCCTTATCACGGGCGCTCAGCCCCTCCCTGACAATTCAGGGAACAGTGAGATAAGACAATCTTAACTTCCCCTCGCCAATTTAAGGCTTTCCCATCACCTCCAAGCTTTTGGAACAATACGGGCGTGTTGGTTTTAGAGCAAGTAATATGTGCAAAGTCATGTCGTGTGTCCTTTCGCTTTCGCGAAGTCACATTTTTATCAATTAGACATTGTGTTGATGGATAAATCGTTGATGTGCACAAACCTGTCTAATTTACAAAGGCCTTATAGTTCTCTCTTGCATGAGCAACGTGCAGGTGCAAAAGTAATTCATTTCCTGTGCAAACCCTCAAACAAGTGTCTGCTCAGAATTGTTATTATTTGTATTATTTTTGCTGGGGAAAAAAACTGATGACATTGGGCTTAACCCTCAGAAAATGAGCCGTTTTATTCGCAGTTCATTTTGTATGGGCTTTGCCATTTTTTTTCAAACCTGCTACCAGAAGTTATGAGCTGTCAAATATAGTTTAAAACTTTCAACCTGAACTTTTTATAACCATGAACATTTAATAAACATCAAAATGATTTTTACTATGTCAGAATGGGAAATAGAGCTGCAAATTTAGCCTAATTTAAGCTGTCACACAAAAGTTGCTAACCACCAAATGTTGGTTTGTAATTATTAATTAACTTATATTTCCCATAAATTAAAGACGGATGTTTGTTTGATCGTTTTCTTACAATTCCTTGGGTGACAGGCTTGAATGATTGAGCTTGATTAACGCAGTCGAAACTACAAATTGCATAAACATTTAGAAATGGAATGAGAACATTTACTTCCTGTCATGCAGTAGAAAACGTCCAAATAATGCTATCTTGTGGTTGTCACAATTCTGAGGAATGTAGGAGTTGCATTTTTTTTGTAATCAAGGGGAAACACTTGGTAACACTTTACAATAAGGTTCATTAGTTAACAGTAGTTAATGTATTAACTAACATGAACTAACAAAGAGCAATCCATTTGTTACAGTATTTATTAATCTTTGACAACATTAGTTAATTCAAATACAGCTATATGTTGTTTGTTCATGTTAGTTCACAGTGCATTTACTAATGTTAACAAACACAACCTTTGATTTTAATAACGTATTAGTAAATGTTGAAATTAATATTAACTAAGATTAATAAGTGCTGAAGAGTTATTGTTCATTCTTAGTTCATGTTAGCTAAGGTAGTTAACTAATGCAGTTAGTTAACTAATATATACATACAGTTGAGACCTCTGCTGTGTTATACATTGGATACATGTTTTTTTTTTTAATCTAGCTAGTTTTCATGCTAACTAAATTTTATGTTAAAAAAATATATGCATAAAAACATATTTAATGGGTATCACAACAAAAAGCATGAGATTTGTACATCTAATACTTATATTTTTGAGACATCAAATTTTGTGGTATATTCAGCCTTGTCTTTTCTTTCTTTTCTAAATTCTTATGTGAATCTGTCATTTTGGCCGCTTGCACACAATTCCTGCTGTATTTCCAGCCACAGGATTGTGTCCATATTCATGAACACACAAGTAATAGAGGCTTCTTAGGAGTTCATCACAGCGAGCTCATTCTGCAAGGCCTGAATAATCTCACTGTTTCCCATTTGGGAGATTTTCCAAGAAAGGGTTGTTTAGCCTTCTTTCCTTCCCTGCATATGGAAAGTTCATGTCCTCATTATCCACATTTTTATCCAGGTTCATTTCAAGTGCTTTCACTTAGTGGCTTATAACCCCTTACACCTCTTAAGTGGATTTAGGTTGTGTATATTGACATACTTAGCAGGGTTTTATAAGAGAGGACACATTCAGGATTTCCCCTTGTTACAAACTGAACTGTGTAATTTCAGGTAATGCAATGCCCAGCACCTTTAGAAAACATTTTTCACTATAATTTTCAAACAGCATTCTCGCTGCCTTTTTGAATTAGATGAAGTATATGTCATTTGCAATAAATTTTCATGTCTTTTCTAGATTGACATCTCTAATGTAGAACAAACAGAGGTGGATGGAAATGCTGCCTCTTGTTGAGGTGTGGTACCGACTGTAGTTTAAATTCAGCACAAAACGGAAATTACAATAGTTTTTTCTTCCCTGTTGTGACATATATCCAAGTGAAACGGCTTTTCGAACAAGAGTAAATGTAGGGCGGTGTGTGTCCATTGGGAATTGTTTAAATCGTTGTGGTTTGCTATGGCTGTGTTCTCATGTGATTGACTGGTTGTCCCGCCCTCAAGCCGGTAAACACATCATCAGAGAAGAGAATGTTGTTGCAAGAGGGAAGTTCATTTGATTTAAAGATTACAAGAGCACATGAGTAAAAAAAAAAGAAATGCATGGATAAATAATTAATAATATGTACTGCAATTTTCCATAAATAGAATTGTCAATTTTGATTTCATGGCGACTTTAATATACTGTAACATTATCAAGACAAACATCCATGTACAGAAAGCCAATTGTCTTTTCAGTAGGAATGCACAAGTCTAGACTTGTTCTGTTGTCTCAGGACATATAGAAAATAAAAGCTGTAATTTACTGCATGTAAATCTCAAAAGTAAACTATGAGTGATCATGCCAGTTTGAGAAGGCGGAGCGGGTCACATTGAGACCTGGGCCGTGGGGGTTAAGTGTGTCAATATCCAATTTTTGTTGTAGATTCATTATTTACATTATTTAAATTGTATTAATTTAGTAGATGCTTCCATCCAAAGTAACTAATGAGTAATATAACAAGCAATGGACTTTAAGGAGGCAATAACACAAGATGTGAAATCCCTACAAAATGTCAGACATTGTTCAGAATAGTATCAGCTAGAACAGGGAGGCATTAAGAAATGGTAAAACCATATAATATGTAGCATCCAGTTAAAGTTTCACAAAAGAGATGGGGTTTCAGTTTTATCTTGAATATTGTCTACAATATGATTATCAATTATTTGTTGTTGTTGTTCTTCCTACTACGTGTAGCAATTCTTAATAGACCAGGAAATAAATTTGCCTTTTTTGTGTGTGTGTTTTGGTAAAGGATTTAAAGGGTGAGCCTTGTCACATAGCTGCCTGTTTTGTATTGACCTCTTGTGGCCATGCTGAGTTACAACAAGCACTCAGGCCAATTTAAGGTATTTTATCGTAGCCATAGCCTTATGGGCAGCACTCTCACATTTAGCAAAGCTGCGCCTCAGGCGGCCAGAGTTCGAGTCCCAGCTTTTATTTTATTTTATTTATTTTTTATTTACCAGCCTTGTAGATGATAAAATAACTTTGTTGTCTCCTCTGTCCTTATAATTTATTTATTTTTCTGTGACTTTCAGATTGCTAAGCTCAGGCTCCAGCTGCAGCGCAGTAAACAGGGCGGAGGCCGGCAGTGTAAGGACAATAAAGAGCGTCTATCCCCCCTCCACTGCTGTACCAGCACCACCACCATCAGCACAGCCAGCCAAGCTCCGGTCCGCACACGCTCACACACATACTGAAATATCAGTGTATTTAGTAAATACATCCAGCAATTTCTGAATAGTTTGTGAAATGCACATTTGTACCATCTCACTGTACAGTCGTCCATGTCGAAGTCAGCACAGATGCCACTGTCCAACATCACAGTGCCAAAGCCCTCAATCTCCAGGGTTCCCAGCAGCATGGAAGGCATCAACCATGAGCTGGAGAAAGTCTTCATCAAAGACAACGGAGAGAAAGAGGAGCTAAAGGTACACACACACTCCTGAAGCCATACTCACGAAGTACAAATGTTTAGCATGAATAAAAATGCATGTCATTGAGTACCATCAAATAGTGCGAATATATTGTTCTACAGTATACAGTAGCTGTAAAATGTATTTTTTAGGGCTGTCAATCGATTAAAATTTTTAATCTAATTAATTACATACTCTGTAATTAATTAATCTAAATTAATCGCATACACAATCTTACAATGTTTACATGGTACAATTTCTGGTAAGCTACGTTTTTATTATTATTGCTTGACACAAATTTCACGATTTCAATTTAATTTAATTATTGTGATTTGATGCAATATTGACTCATTTGGATAAATATTAGGTACACAAGATAGGCATTCATTTTTCTCAAGAAAAAAAAAATCTCACCCAATGCTGTAAAAATACAGAGAGCCATATCAGCTGGTAGTATTTAAGGTTAACAATAGCTCAAATTAAATATAATGCGTGTTTGTTACAAATAACAACTTTGATATAAGTAAAAATATAATACATACGTAATATAGTAGTAGGCTGCATAAATTTTGAAAAATACTCTCTATAGCTCTTTTTTTATAGCCAACTAAATGACAATGGCTTTCCTGAGGAAACTTATGGCTAAATGTTATGTGACATAATTGTTCTCCAGCTGTTTTATTGACCTCTTTTCGCGGTTGAAAAACACTGATTGATCGAGGAATATACATTTCGGTAAGTTTTAGACTGCCCTACTGTATCTTTCAACATTGGTCAATCGTGTTTATTTACTATTAGCTAGAGATGATCGGTTCACGTGCCGCTATAGGAATCTGTCATGTCACATTTACAAGCGCCAAAACGGTATTGTTTGATTTTCGTAATAAAATTAACAGAATCTGAGAGCTGAGATTTTTTTAATATCATAAGTAACGTGCTCCGTCTTGTCTGTTTCCGTGTCCTCTCTTTGGTGCGCAATTTTTCTGTGCGTGACAAAATGGTTGTGTGACGTGAGAGCGCGTGAAAAGTTACAACACACACACACACACACACACAAGCGCGCTTTCTCTCAGACACACTCACCAACTCACGCACTCACACTCCTGGATGCTTTGCATTTATGTGGTACTTTAGAGTTTGACGAACTCTGTTTGTTATAAGTAAATGTTCCAAACAATGATCCAAGCAGCGCGTTCTTGTCTCCCTCATTTTTACACGAATGCTAGAACGGCTCCGCAAAGGTCAAAACGGAATGGATTAATCTGCGTTATTTTTTTTAACGCGTTATTTCTTCTCAGATTAATTAATCGAAATTAACGCGTTATTTTGACAGCCCTAGTATTTTTGTCTAAAAACAATTTAAAGTAATTAATTGCATATCTTGATCATAACCAACATACAATATCATTCAAAATCCAGTTTGGGGGCTGTACGTTTTTTTTTTTTATGTTTTGAAAGAAGTCGCACACCAAGGCAACATTTATTTTAACCTAAATACAGTGAAAAAACTATTTTAAAAATAGTATTACAATTTTAAATGACCGTTATCTGAGAGCTACTAAAGCTGCATTATTCTGGATCAATTGAGAATCATGAGTTCACAATTCTCCCATGATTCTAAATGGACAACTAAACAATAACATGTAGCCTAATTTTCTAGAGGTAATAACAAAGTGTTAATTGCTGCAGTCTTTAAAAAAAAAAATTAATTCATTTGAATGATATTTTCTTTTTTAATCGAATTGAATTAATGATTCAAGAACTCACTCTTACATACTTGTTTCATTACTGGATGAATCAGCGTTATTGAACAAATCTCTTGAATTTAATGATTCAATGACACAAACTTTTTTGTTGTTTTACTGGTGTAACAATGTAATTTATACAATCTTTATTTTAAGCTTAATGTTTTGCTCTCTTTTGATAATAACTAACATAGACATCAGTGTTTATAACCGAACTATAAACTTTTATTCCAGTACTCCTGTGATACAGTCATTTGAATTATTGTAAGTCAGAAATAATGATAGTGTGTAGTTGAAAAGACTGTTGTGAAGCTGTTTCATCAAGTCTTCAGTGTCACATGAGCTACAGAAATCATTCTAATATGCTGATTTGGTGCTCAAGAAGCAGTTCATATTATTATCAATTTTGAAAACCGTTATGCTGGTTAATATTTTTGCAGAAACTGTGATAATTTCTTTCAGGATTCTTTGATGAGTAGAAAGTAAAAAATATATATATAATATGAAATTTAAATATTTTGTAACATTATAAATGTCTTTAGAGTCACAAAAGAATATCAAAAGAATATACTTGCTGAATAAAAGTACTTTTATTTCTAAAAACACTTTATAATAAGTTATTTCATTTGTTATTTTTAATTACCTACATTAGTTAAGATGAAATAACAATGAATAATACTTCTGTTCTATTCTACTTTATTAATCTTAGTTAATGTTATTTTCTACCTTTACTGATACATTTATTAAAATCAAATATAATATCTGTTAACATTAGTTAATGCACCATGAACTAATGTTAACAAATGGGGCAGATCTGCTCTATTTTCTTCTACTGTTGTACAGTAGAATGATCACAGAGCACAATTGTTAAAATAGTCTCTCTTCGACTGCCACTCAGGCGCTGGAGGTTCCTGATGGACGGAGGGCTCCGTTTCCTCCCCAGCAGCGCAGCAGCAGTAGTCGTGGTATAGACACTCAGACACCATCAGTGCCTGGGCGCTCCAGCAGCTCCTCTAGCCTGTCGCCCTGCCCCTCACCCGCATGCCCACCCCGCTCACATGATGGCAGCCCATACTCCACTGACGAGATGCTGGACGACAGAGACAAAGGTCAAACCTACACACTTGTGATCGAGCCAGATTGTTGGTCAAGGAGCTATATCAAGTTCATATGATATTTGATAGTTTGCTGTATTATATCATGAGAGTTGAACAGATTCTCAGCTCCGATAGTAATTTGATATTTGTCATTTCTTCCTGTAGACAGCGGCAGCAGTTCTCCTCTGCCTAAGTTCACCTCGTCTCCAAAACCCAACAACAGCTACATGTTCAAACGGGAGCCTCCGGAGGGCTGTGAAAAGATCAAAGTGTTTGAGGAAATGACGTGAGTAGAGGGTTTTTTTCTGTAGTGAGCCTAAAATAGCATACCAGCATGCAGTATGTATAATGTACACAGTATGCAAATGTTCATTATGCATGAAATTCTCTGTTGACCTACAACATTTGCTAAAATATTCAGTATCCAACCAGAGTATAATACATGGTGTCTTACAATACAATGCGTTCATTTTGATCATCCATTTTAAGAGTGATGAATAAACCAGACTATCAAACATCATCTCTTTCCGTAATGTAAAATTTCAGGAAATTAGATTTAAAATACAAAACATTAATGCATGAGTTTATTTATTTCTGAAATTTAATTAAATTACTAATTATTAAATATGCTAATGTAAAACATCAGTGAAGCATGTTTATCGTTGCATATGGTTTCACAGACTATTTGTTAAGAAATAGCTTGCAGGGCTTTTTTATTGACACTGTCAGGCTAGTTGTTTAGCTTTTTACATGCCCTGCCAACGTAGTTTCAAAATGTGACTTTTGTGGCACTTTTGTAGCTATGTGAACTCACACACAAATAGAAATTGACATAGTTACACTAGTACTTTAGAAAATGAATGGAAAATACAGATTTTTTTTTACAATCTACAAATCAGCCATGATGCAGGAAAAAAAGCACACAGCAATGAAGGACTCGAACACAAAACATCAAAATAATGATCAATGATGGAAAAATAATTTAATTGTGCTGTAAAGCTGCTCTAAAAAAGAAAATAGTGTCAATATTCAGTTGAACTGAGTTCAGTGTTGATTCGGTTCAGTTCTGTGTAAAATTCATCAATTATGAAATTAGTTCAATTCAGCTATAAGCAGAAGACAGTAGTGTCGTTTTTCACTTTGCGTCAGTTCTTTTGATTCCATTCAGTTCAATAACAAAGTTCAATCAGTTATAAAGCAGCTCTGCAGAAATCAGTGATATCATCATCCAAAGCAATTCAGTTTTGTTCTCATCCAATACTGTCAGTGCAGTCAAAACAATAATATTACTGAATATTAACTGTCCCGAACTAAGCAAGCCAAAAAAACTCCTATCAGGTGACAGAAATCGTGAAAAACTAACTTGCATGTGTAGTATTTAGTAGGCGATACTTTAGTATTCCATTTGGAACATTCTCTTGAATCGGTTTCCTCTTTCTCAGGTCCAGACAGTCAGCCACTGTCCCCCTTTTCTCCTGCCCTGACAAAAACAAGGTCAATTTCATCTCCACCGGCTCTGCGTTCTGCCCCGTCAAGCTCCCGGGATCCCTGCTCCAGCACTCCAGCTCCCAGCAGGAGGACAAGGGGAAAGAGGAAACACGGGCCGGCCCCAGCGGGTCATGCCCCCTCGCCCAACACCATCACATGCCCACTCAGGTCTCCACCAGTACGAGCACAGACGACCCCCCTGAAGCGCTGGCCGTCTGTCCATCCCAGCAGCAGGAGGCGCCCTCGGAATCGGCGTCGCAGCCTCAGAACTTTGAAGTCAGCTAAACGCGCGCAGAGCCGGTCTCCGTCGCGCCCCCGCCACACACGTTTCGCCCACCCCAAACTTCCTCTTCTCTCTCTGATGGACCCCACCTTTGTGCTGAATCTTTACTATCTGCATGGCATCGCAACTGTGGCCCGAACGAGAATCGCAAATGTAAATGCAGTCGAAGGGTTCGAATATGTGGCAATGCCACAATTTCGTGTCTGGACAGGAACGGCGTCTGAAGTGCTGGACTGAAGAATGCGTTTTGGGAAAAGGACCTTAGAATATGCAAATCAAAAATTCAAATGGCTTCACTGTTATATTGATAAATGAGTGAGAGTCTCATACGGAAATCTAATTTATTAAATTTGCTTATTGATTAGTTTAATCACATTCCAGATATTCCCGTTTTGCTTTTTTTTGTGTCATATATATATATACGGATGTGGATGCGTTCACAGGTACTTGTCCATCTGATTTGATTCCGCATTCATCTCGAGCAACTGCACAGCTGTTTTCAAACGCAGCTTTGCTTTCGTGTGTGCTTAAAATTTAAGCAAAGTGGCTTTTGTATGAGCACTATAATCAGACAGCGCACAGCGAGGTGTCGCCTTCAAATTCACCACCGATTTATGAGGAGAAAGACGACTGAAGCTTTCAGCAAGGTCTTAATAGTGTCTGGGGCATGCATTTGAAACTGATCGTATGTTTAGCATTAAATTATGTGTCGTGTTCTCTTTCAACATCCACAGTATGAATAAGCTCTCTATCAATATATCTATATATGACAAAATCTATATATAAAGAAAAAAGCTTGTTTGAATTTAAAACCGTGTATCGCTGTTATGTACATAATGGGAAATGAGCTGTACTCCACGGGTTGACGACTATCCAGGTTTCCTACCTTCTGATGATATTGCAGAAAGAGAAAAACAGAATAAGGTTCTTGTTTTCACACTTTGTTGCACAGTGTCCGCCTGCAGCCTTGCTTCAGGTGCATCACTTGCCGTTTAAACTCAGGTAAAAATTCACATTCAGATCCGTCTCATCCTTCTTTGCATTCCATGACATTACATGTTGGGAGGTGCTGTCAGGAGGACGTGGCGGAGAGAATTTGATTGGGTCGGACATACTGTGTGCTAAAACCATTAGACCGATCGTACAACCTTCATGGATCAGACTCACACCCTCACAGTCACTATATGACATATATTATCATTTAGTAAGACAAACGACTGCCCAGATCATAGGTCTGAGATGTAGAAGAATGGTTTCTGTCTATTATAATACCGTTTAAGTGGCATGTTTAAAAAAAAATAAAAATAAAAAGATTTTGATAATAAAATTGGTGGTATATCATAATAAAGCATTTTACATGAATAAAGAGAATACGTTTCCAGAGTAAATTGCATAGTGACGAGATTAAATTACGCCAAAAGAGCAAGAATTTCCTAGTTGGTAAATCTTGTTACTTTACAACTGTTACCATTACACTTTTTATACTTTATTAATGTAACATTACAATATTTGGTCTCATAACATCTTGTAACTTTTACAACTTTATTCTCAAAATCTTCTTACAATTTTAACATGCCCCTAGGACATGCTGCTGATAATTAGTCTAAAATAAAAAGGTGAATCTCACACAGCACACACACAAAATTATGGCTAAAATATACATGTATTACTACTTTAGGACCATTAACTTCTTTTGGCATTGTGACATTTTTTTTAATGACAAAAAAAAAATCATGATCATAATTTTATTAAATTCATCATTTTAATAAAAATAAGCAAAATTTAAAATAATGACAACAAATGCACTAACTAAACAATTTATGAATACTTTTATGAAAATAACTTTTTTTTTTCACATCATTGTGTTGAAAATTTGAAGATAAATGAGCTTAATTCTCAAAAAAATGTCACACTGCAAAATATAATGGACCTAAAACCAATCTTCATTTTATTTCCATTTTTTTCTTTTGATTTTATGGACTAATATGAAATTGACTGATTTCATGAGATTCACCTAAAAGCTTTGCTTTATACAAGCAGGATAGATTTCAGTCATAGAATACCAAGCCTCAAATATTTTAAATCTATGTCTATGCCAAGATGTTTTGTCCACACAAAAAAAACAAAAACATTCAAGAGCAGTCAACATTAGCATGGATGTGTTCACTTATGCTAGGCACTGTGTACGCGTTTATTATTTTCACCGATTGTGAATAATAATCAGCTTTTTGTCCAGGAACAAGTGACAGGCAAGCATGGTTTGTCAGAAAAGGGTTTTCTTGTCTTAAAGCAGAATTTTTTTTATATGAACCAAGGTCAAACAATATTGTATTGTGCGGTTGCAATCAATTGAATCAAATTAATTTATCCATCTCATAAGACCAACCATAGACAGCCCACATAATATTACATAATCAATACAAAAGGCTTTAAAAGTAACAATGCAACCTTTTATGCTGCACCTTATATCAATAGACCAAGTAGTTTATAAAATGATTAAACTCATTTTTGTTAAGTGAAGGGTTTGCAATAATGCAGTTTTGTTTTTAAATGCTTGAATAGTCCATCATTTCATCTCCATTCCATACATGACTAAGGGCAGGTTCACACAGAACGCAGACCAGTTGAACGAAAAACAGCGCAATATCTAGGGACAAGTTTTTTAATAACTTAACTTATTTTAACTTGAGCGTCACGTTTTTAAAATGCTGTGTCATGCAAGAGATGCTGCAAAAGACGTGAGTGCAACGCTTACATTGAACAAAAAAGGAAAAGTAGCGCAGTGGAATGGAAAAAGGCGTTCTGTGTGAACGGCCCCTAAATCTGAAGCCAAATTAGCACAGCCTGTTGATAAAGCCATCGACTGCTATTAAAACCAGCACTGGCAGTTTAAGAGCACATTGCTGACCTGGGAGATGTTTGTAGATCAGGTCAATATGTCAGGCTGACCTTCTGTCTGTTTACACAATGGCAATAAACCATTTTGTTGTTGTGACTGTACAAACCAGATATTTGTGTGGATGGAGGGCATCATATGTTTTGAAGGGGGAAAATATTGACTGAGGACAAAGGAAGAAAGCTGTTTCTATTCAACAACTGTTTTGGAAGCACTTCACCCAAATGGCGATTACTCTTTGCCTATCAACAATTCTAATGTCAAGAAAATGATTTTTAAAGCCTTGTAGCTTTGATTGTTTCCCTGTGTTCTTGCCAAAGTCCTTGGCACAGGCTGCTGAGCTTGCATAAGGTTATACAGTATGCCCGTTGTCTGTATACAAATGACAGAATCAAAAACCACACTTTACACTTTCTTCAACTTTTAGCCTTAAGTGGCTAATTGTTTCTTTATTTCAATAATAGGAATCTTGTGTCTTAATTAAATAAAATAATCAGAATTGAAACCCAGTCTCCTAACTATTTTTCCTTAGAAAGTACGTTTTCATTTTGAAATATCAAAACATGCTTAAAAGGTATAGTTCACCCAAGAAAATTTTCAAAAAAAGGTCTACTGTCAATAGAGTCCTGTTGGTTCCGGAAGAAAGAAAAAAAATCCTTTAATTTTCTACATAGAATATTTGATTTTTAACAATAACTTAACCATTTAAAGAAACCTGTTGTAAGCTATGAGGCTGTTCGATAGTATACTTCTGCAGAAGCCATCAACTTGCTTTATTTCAACAGATTTTTTAAATAATAATTTAATACCGGAATTCCTTGTGAAAAACTTCATTACCCATGATGCTGTAAAGAAAATTCGGCCAATCAGAATTGCGGGGAGCTATAAATGTATTTCCCACTCCAATGAAGCATCATGAAAGATGTAAAAGAGTGAGTCTCCCTCTTAAACTACTTAAGTGTTTTTATATATCTACATATTGTGCAATAAACATACAAAATGTTGTTTCTATACAGATGCTGGTCATATAATTAGAATGTCATCAAAAAGTTGATTTCAGTAATTCCATTCAAAAAGTGAAATTTGGATATTATATTCATTCATTACACACAGACTGATATATTTCAAATGTTTATTTCATTTAATTGTGATGATTAAAACTGGCGTATTGCATCTTCCTCTTCACAATACCCCATAGATTTTCTATAGGGTTAAGGTCAGGCGTGTTTGCTGGCCAATTAAGAACAGGGATACCATGGTCCTTAAACCAGGTACTGGTAGCTTTGGCACTGTGTGCAGGTGCCAAGTCCTGTTGGAAAATTAAATCAGCAGCAGGAAGCATGAAGTGCTCTAAAGCTTCCTGGTAGACGGCTGCGTTGACCTTGGACCTCAGAAAACACAGTGGACCAACACCAGCAGATGACATGGCACCCTAAACCATCACTGACTGTGGAAACTTTACACTGGACTTCAAGCAACGTGGATTCCGTGCCTCTCCTCTCTTCCTCCAGACTCTGGGACCTTGATTTCCAAAGGAAATGCAAAATTTACTTTCATCAGAGAACTTTGGACCACTCAGCAGCAGCCCAGTCATTTTTGTCTTTAGCCCAGACGAGACGTTTCTGACACTGTGTCTTGTTCAAGAATGGCTTGACACAAGGAATGCGACAGCTGAAACCCATGTCTTGCATACGTCTGTGCGTGGTGGTTCTTGAAGCACTGACTCCAGCTGCAGTCCACTCTTTGTGAATCTCCCTCACATTTTTAAATGGGTTTTGTTTCACAATCCTCTCCAGGGTGCGGTTATCCCGCTTGTACACTTTTTTCTAATACATATTTTCCTTCCCTTGACCTCTCTATTAATGTGCTTGGACACAGAGCTCTGTGAACAGCCAGCCTCTTTAGCAATGACCTTTTGTGTCTTGCCCTTCTTGTGCAAGATGACAATGGTCGTCTTTTGGACAGCTGTTAAGTCAGCAGTCTTCCCCATGATTGTGTAGCCTACAGAACTAGACTGAGAGATCATTTAAAGGCCTTTGCAGGTGTTTTGAGTTAATTAGCTGATTAGAGTGTGGCACCAGGTGTCTTCAATGTTGAACCTTTTCACAATATTCAAATTTTCTGAGATACTGATTTTGGGGTTTTCATTAAGACTGGTTCACACGGCAGGATAATTAGGCCGATTTTAGCCCCGATTTAACTCTTCCGACAATCTTAAGGATGCTCCGATTATCGTAAAATAATCTGATCAGATATTCCTGCTGTGTGTGCTGTGTTAAGAGTGCTCTCGTCTGCTCGGAAGGATGTCGGGACCGCTCCAATCTCAAATCGGGGATATCCAACATGTTGGATTATTTGGGCCCGATTTCTCCACGTGTGTGGTGTCCCCCGGGTACAAACGAGCACGCAGTCTGTGGACTGTGGCATGTAGCCAATCAGAAAGCGAGGTGACAAGCGCAGAGGAAGCACCGGGAAACAAAATCAAAACAGCCGGCGGCATGGCGCACCAGAGAGTCCGGTGGACATCGGAGATGGATTCGGGTAACAAACTACAAACTATCGCCACTGCATCCTCTTCTACCGCCATGATTGTTTACTCTGAAGTCACGTTTGATCTCGAGGGATTTTGCGAGATTTTCCGTCTGACCTGGGAATGCTCGGGAGCCAAATCGGTTCATGTGTGATGTTGATTTTGCCGTGTGGCTGCGCACCACACACGGTACGACCAAAACTGTTAGACCCGTGATTTTTTTATCGCCGTGTGTGGGGTCTCTCTCAGGTTTGGAAAATCGGCCGACAATTTTAAAATTGTCCCGTGTCAACCAGGCTTTAGTTGTCAGTTATAATCATCAAATTAAAAGGAATGAATACTTGAAAATATCAGTCTGTGTGTAATGAATGAATATAATTTCCAAATTTCACTTTTTGAATGGAATTACTGAAATAAATCAACTTTTTGATGATATTCTAATTATATGACCAGCACCTATATACATAATCGAAATCTTTAAATCAATAGTTCTATATCTCTCCGTCGTTTTAAATGTGACCAGAACTTCATGTCATTACGAAACCTTACTTTCTTCTGTGAAACACAAAAGGAGAAATTTTGAAGAATGTTCATGCAAATATTTTCCATGCAATGAAAGCATGTTAGTGACCAGAGGCTTTTAAGCACCAAAATTGACAAGAAACGGCAAATGTACAGGTGATTCATATTAATTGTGCACTCTACACTCTTACAAATAAAAAGGGGCTTTTCACAGCAATGGCATTAAAGAACCCTTTTTTTGTGTGTGTGTGTGTGTGTGAAGAACATTTTAATAATCTAAGAAAATATTTTCTACTATAATGAATATGGGCAATAGAAAGGTTTGTGTGATTGAAAGGTTCTATGGATGTTATGGAACCATCAATGCCAATATTCCAAGTTGCTTGAATTAATAAAAAAAATTTGCTCATTATTCACTTTAACTCTTAACTTCAGAAGACTATGAATGTTATTCAAAGTATCAAAGCATGTCACTAAGGCTTGGAGCGACATGAGGGTCAGTAAATAATGACAGAACTTAAATTTTTGGGTTAACTATCCCTTTATGTTTTATAGAGCTCTGAACTGTTTACTGGCCTTGAACGGTAAAACCGTGGGTGTCACATGTCATGGCTTATGAAGAGGGTTGAGGAAGTTCAGCTGTCAGAATTCAGTCTCTATGTACAAGCCCTGAGGGCTTTCAAAGGCACACGTCTCACCTTCTCTACAAGACAAATTATTCACAGCTTCTGGGCCTGTTTGACTTTAGAAGACACTTAAAGACATAACTCTGCATGACAGAAGCTCTTGCTCTCTGCGTGAAGGTCACAGACTGTAATGAGAACAAACTGATCAGATACATTGTTGGGGATTGAATGAGAATTTTACATTATAAGGTTTTGTAAAAGCTTTACTATCATGAACAAAAGTGGACTTCAACTGCAGTCATAGAAAATATAATTAGGGCTAATGTAATGTCAAGGCTGCATTAAATTGATCAAAGTGACAGTAAAGCAGAGGTGTAAAGAGTTCCTGGAAACATACTTGAATAAAAGTACAGTTCTATTTCACAGTTCCACCGACTGAGGTATTCAGTACATGGTGGAATGAGTCGCATCTCACACATCACATCAAGAATTATGTATTAATTCACTCTTTCATGACTGACCGATGACGTGTCAGAAGCTATATCAGTTCTGACTACTCTACAATGTGTCTTTGTCATTCTTGTGGAGAGATCTCACTCTAGGGTGCACAGCTCTTTAGCTTGCCATTTTCTCCCCGCTATAGCAAAACAACATATATTGGATTCGTCATTGGATTTTTATTGGATTTTGAATTATTTTCTGACCCATTGGTTATCCAGGGTCTTCAACACGGTGATCCTGTCCGTGGAATTAAAGAGAGTGTTTGTATTAGAACTTATTGGTTAACCAGGGTTCTTGTTTACAGTGTGTATAACTGTTGCCTTAAGCTTGTTTTGTGCTGTAGTTACACTCACTGGTTAACCGGGGTGTCAGTCATTGCAGGCCGTTACCGTGACAACCATGTAACAATCCTATTATCGCAGTACCGTATTCAGCTCTTCTAATTAACCCATTGGTTGATAAGGGTTCATTTTTCTCAAGGTGTAAGTGTTATGGCTGCCTCATGCTTCACGATTTCAGGTCCTATGGATCTTATGGATGACCATATTCAATGCCATGCCTGTTAGGCATGGAACATCTCAGGGATTCCTTAATTGATCTTTGCCCATAATATAATTTGATGCCTTTGGAGGTCAGGCAACCAAATTTGAACCTGAAGTTCAAAATTCTTCTGCACTAGCCAGAGCCAGGGTTTAGGCTGATAGTAAGACTTCTGCTAGCAAAACTAAAGGCCCTCCAAGGAAGAAACGGACCACCTCTACAACACTATCCCACCAGGTGGTGAAACCATATGATGTTTTATTAACAAAGTTCAGGAGGAGCCAGTTCAGACAATTAACACTAACACGATTGGAGAACATTTAGTTAATCAACGTTAAGAGTTATATATATATATCAGGGACGTGCGGTCAGGGTAGGCAGGGTAGGCAGTGCCTCACCAAAGGAAATGTTGACATTACATTTATTAATTCCAAGAGCTTTATTAATACACCACATTATTAATTGCATTTATTTTATTCCAAATATTCATTTTTGTAACAACATTTTTCAGGAATACACATATAATATACTTCTTTTGCCATTGTTTTCTCCTGAAAATCATTGTTTCATGCAGAAAATTCAAGGCCATGGCCATTGAGGCAGAGGTTAGCAGTGCCTCTTTGGTCCATAGAACGTAGTTTATGTAGATTTGCGCATGCACAGTCAGTTCTCATGCTGTTTTGAATTATCAACATTGAGGCAGAGACCGAGCTTGCTTCATGTCACGTGATCCACTCGCTCAAACTACTTTAGCATCTAGCGGCGCCTAGCGTTGGAAGCCTCCTATGATGAAAAAAGAGCTGTGGTCGCTAACGGGAAACCGTTGTAGACGAAGTCCATGCGTCTATCCCTCTGGACAAAGATGTCAATTACTTTGTTGTAAAAGTCCTCTTTGTTGGGTGTATTTCTCAATTTCATGAGTCTCTCCTTTTCAATGGAAATAAGAGCCAAGGAGGAAAGTCTGTTCTGCTCCATTCACGTCAGAGGCGCCCGCGCCATTGGATGTGCAGTTGCCGCAGCACAGCCCGAGCGAGCCATATGCTCACTGCGCTTAAGTTAGCTGTGCAGCTGCAAATGCGTTTTACATATAGGCTTCAGTAAATCGAGGAAAAGGAGTTTCGTCTACAAATAAAAGTAAGCACCCCCTTTACAACGTAAATTATTCATTTATTTATTATTTTTTAAACCTTTATATTGGCTTGTGTGTGTTGTCTGATGGTGGGATAGGCCTGCTGTGCGCTGACACCAAAATGTTCTCTCTTCCATACCCTGGTGCGCCGTCACCTCTGCCACATTTGTACTGTAGGTATATCTGAGCGATTATGGTGCATTTCGTAAGGGTTAAAAATGCTGTTTTGTAGTTATGCTCTCAAACGCTGCGCTAAAACCACGCCAACTCGTGGTAAAGCTGCCGTTGCCACACTCAACTGTCACCCGCTACAGCCGGAATGGATGCTCCTAGCAGCTTATTAGGTTAATTAACGTTATAACATAAGCACACAAACTTACACTCATTGGCGGGCACGCACTGCCGATGATGGCACCAGCTGTCTGCACGACGGGAGGATGAAGGCGAGGCGGGAGATAGTCGGTTCGGCCCCACTCACCAGTAACAGCGGATTATCAGTGAATCCCAGTTGTCTCCGACGAAAGTTTATAAAACTATCCTGTGTAATAATAATTACTACAGAGGCGGGTTTTGGTGGTGATCCTCAGCTCTCCATCAAGGTGGCTCTTCACAAAATGAATCCACCTCTTCTTGATGTGATCATTTTTAGGAAATTTAAATAAGGACACCGATCTGTTTTGTACATGATAGCATCCAGGTATGCATTTCTGTGATGAAGACATAACTAGCAAACTGTACGCTGTAGTAACTATAATAGTACTGACAGTAACTCGCGATTAAGCGCCAAACTGATGCGAATGTGCTCTATTTATATTGTTAGTGGAGCGGCCATTCTCAGTGGCTCTAGTGCGTCATCAAGTAGGGGCGTGTCCAGGAGCTCAGTGCGTCATCGAGCCCTGTTTTAGACCCGCCCAAAAAATCCGGAAAATAGCAATGGTGAAAAACTGTTTATCGGTCTAACTCCAAAATTCAGTACTTCACAGTTCACAGTCTTTGTAATATGTTTTAGCAATACATTTCTAACATTAATAATGTGTTTAGAATTTTTTTTTTAATTGCGTTTACAGGGAATTTAAAGCTGTACTGCTGACACAATGTTTTCTGACTGTAGTGTAGCTTATTCAAATCCTGGTGCGCCATCACCAGAGTGACCAGACCAATAGTGTGTTTGTGGCTGTCTGTGCGCGTTTGCGCATTTTGAAGGAGTGACTAGGCTGCTTGTCGGTTTGCTGACAACGCGCCGCCTCCCTCTCTTACTGTGTCCCACACAAAACATTTGTTTGTTGTATAAGTCATAAGATAGATGTGTCCATTAATTTGATTATTAGATTTGATTGTGCATTAGCCTCACATATGACTGACTTTGCTGTATGCAGGCAGCGATGTGATGATGCCTGAAATGAACTTGGGTTGCTATATTAACTGAATGAATATGAACATATATGCCACATTGATAGGTCACAGCCTACCCATGACAAGATTTCACCGCACGATACATATATATATATATATATATATATATATATATATATATATATATACACAGCAGTCTTACCTCTGTTTGTTGACAGTTTATCAGCATCCCTCCACCACCCCTTCTCCACACTTCTAGTTCTAATCACTTCTATATACAGGGGGAGTACTCTGGGAAATGAGGGGATCCGTATCTACCTCCTCTTTACCCTGGTTGGAACCAGCAACTAAATGTTCCAGGGAGGAACTGGACACGTTGTCTCTATCAACATCGGATTCGTTAATTGCTCATGAGCAGGATAATTTTACACCTTCGGAGGACACTTCATCTTTGCTTTCTCAGACTCAACACTCTCTAAGTGATGAGAGCTCAGGTCTTCAAGGTGCTGGGTCTTCAGTAGTGTTCTCACTGCAGGACACAAGATGGCCCTTGCTAGATACCTAGCTATCCTGACTTTACCAAAGTGGTCTTCTCTGCCTTTCGTTTGGCTCCGTCATCCAGGCACATTAGTGGCAATGGCTGAAGCCCAGGAGAAGGGGCTCAGTAGCATGCCTCCTGTAGATCCATGTACAGTATCTCTTCCCTAGTTGTATCTCCAGATGAAGCCCTGAAACAGGAGCTCCGGACCCAGAATGCAGGCATATGGATTACTTATAGGTTCATATTTATAACACTGTGTCAGGGTTGAGTCGTGTGGGGAATTCAACGGCTCATCTGCTGCTGGCACTACATTCTACCATGTCTAGGACAGCATCAGAGAATATTGCATCAGAACTTGATGCTTCTCTACAGGCCTTGGGATCGGTTGCCTTCTCCAGTGGAAAGGCTCTTGGGCTTATTGCGTAGGCCAGGCGACAAGTGTGGCTAGCTGAGTCAAAGCTTCCAGAGGCATGCCATAACAACCTTCATCAGCTACCTCTAGTGCCTGGTCAGGTTTTCGGTCCAGCTGCTCAGGAGGCTCTCAAACGCAGAGCATGGGCTGTAGAATCCCAATCTTAAAATATTGGGCGTAGTGTGAACTACCCTGTACTGACTCCACAGCAGAACCTTATTTCCCCATGAGCAACATGTTACTGGATCAACATCTTTGAACAATATCCAATTAACCAAGTTTATAGTTTATGTCAACTTTAGTCTAACAACCAGGATTAGGTGCTTCTACAACAGTGTAATTCATCTATCATTTCTCTCTGATTTTAGGGATAACTTATGGGTAGGGTTAGGTTTAGGGGTAGGGATATGGCTACATTTTTTAACAGGAATGTTGTTCCAGGGTCAACAAAATAAGTTGACCAACGAAGGCATCTAACCAGGATGTGCAAAATCAAAGAACCAGAGATCATGGAAACGCTTCACACCGTCACTTGGGATTCAAGGTCTTGACAGTGGATTCTTGACAGACTCGAGAAGACCCCAGTGAGCACCCAGATTCGTCCTAAGGTGATCCAGAACCCTCGCCAGGCCCCTTGCGATATCGGTAGAGATCCAAAACCTGTTGGAGAAGGGTGCGATGTAGCCAATAGACCCCCACATCCACCCTGGGGGATTCCCGTCAAAATAAATTCTTGTCTAGAAGAAACATGGGAGCTTCTGGCCCATTCTGGACCTCAGACGCTTAAACAAGAGCCTCAAGCGTCTTACTTTCCACAATAGATTGCAGATGTCTAACATGCAATCGAACCTGGAATTTAGTTCACCTTGAGTCCACCCCAAGAGTACTTCTATTTTGGGCAAACAAACACTTCCTGTCAGTCAGGGAAGCACACATTCCCGGTTGCAGCAAGTGTCACAGAATCACTTTCCCATTCAAGGCCGAACCCAGGGGAATGGTGTCTGTATAGGAAGGTTGTGCAGTCAGTCTAGAGGATTTACATAACAGCAGCCATGGATCTCTTTGCCAGCATGGCAACAACACATTGCATGTTGTGGTTCGTAGTGCAAGAAGATCAATGGCCCACAAATGACCAGACCTCCTTCTCTATGCTTTCCCCCATTATGATTTTCTGATCATCCATCCTTAGGCGGCTACAGCAGAAGCCTCACAGACTTATTCTAGTGGCCCCCTGTTGGGGATTGATGCCTTGGTTCAGCCTCCTATTAACACTTATCCCAGTATGTGGAAACTATTTGTTTTATGGTGCACAGATTGGACTCTCAGCCAAGTTGATTGTCCTATCAGCGTAGTGTTGGACTTTCTGCAGTAATTACTGTATTGGTCACTGGACGTTGTCTTGCCACTCTTAAGTTGTTTGTGGCAGCCCTGGCAGCCCATCATTATCCTATGGGGCAGGTGTCAATTGGTGCAAATAGGCTAGTGGTGGCTTTTCTTAAAGGAGCCTTTCACCCATGGGAACATTAATCTTTATTGAAAGTCGGTCATATATGTTGTCGTAATGTAACATAAATTTCGAATTTGGTGCCTTCTTGACCAAGGAAAGACAGACGTTAGGGCTTTTTTTTACGAAGCTCCGTAACGTCTGACTACCGAAGGGGTGCGGAGGAACTCTACAGGGTTTGCCTGAGTGCGGAACTCGACTGGAGCAAAGAAGCGCACGTATCCGCTCCATGTGGAGGGGAGTGGTGCAGCAAGCCGACACTAGAGTGTGAACTTCGGTGTTACCGGCTGGATGAAGCGAGCACACAGGAAGAAACCGGCTCAACACGTAAGCTATAAAACCTAGCGAACGTGTTAGGTGTCGCCCAGCCCGCAGCTCTACAGATGTCTGTCAGCGAGGCGCCGTGTGCCAGTGCCAAAGAAGAAGCGACACCCCTAGTGGAGTGGGCTCTCAACCCGGAAGGGAGTGGTGGGAACCTTGGGCACGTGTCCGGGCCGGGGTCTCAGGATTACGTGAGAGTTAGCCGGGCCGAATTCCAGGCACGATTCGTCGACCGAAAATGCATGCAGGTCCCCTACCCTCTTGTTAGAGGCCAATGCAACCAGGAGAACTGTTTTACAGGACAGAATTTTTAACCCTGCTGACTGCAAAGGCTCAAAGGGTGGTCTCTGAAGTGCCGAAAGGACCAGAGACAAATCCCAAGAGGGTATAGTGAGTGGGCGAGGAGGATTTAGTCTCCTGGCCCCCCTGAAGAACCTGACGATCAGGTCGTGCTTTCCTAACGACTTACCTTCAACTGCATCGTGATGTGCGACAATCGCGGCAACATACACTTTAAGGGTGGAGGGAGACAGCCTTCGCTCCAGCCCATCTTGCAGGAAGGAAAGCACAGCTCTGATCGAGCAAGTTCGGGGGTTCTCCCCATGAGAAGAACACCAGTCAATGAACAGGTTCCACTTCAACGCATAGAGGTGCCTCGTAGAGGAGGCTCTAGCGGAAGTGATGGTGTCAACTACCGCCGGGGGTAGGTCACCTAGAACCTCCGCGTCCCGTCCAGGGACCAGACATGGAGTTTCCAGAGGTCTGGACGCGGGTGCCAAAGGGTGCCCCGTCTCTGAGAGAGCAGGTCCTCTCTCAAAGGAATGGGCCAGGGAGGGGCTGTCGCGAGGAGCACTAGTTCCAGGAACCAGGTCCGTTTGGGCCAATACGGCGCAACTAAAAAGAACTGCTCCTCGTCCTCCCTGACCTTGCACAAGGTCTGTGCAAGAAGGCTCACTGGCGGAAACGCATACTTCCATAGGCCCGGGGGCCAGCTGTGTGCCAGAGCATCCATGCCGAGGGTCCCCTCTGTCAGGAAATAGAACAACTGGCAGTGAGACGTGTCCGGGGCGGCAAACAGATCTACCTGTGCGGTCCCGAAGCACCTGAAAATCAGCTGGACCACCTGGGGATGGAGTCGCCATTCTCCCGGTAGCACCCGCTGTCATGAGAGCTCGTCGTCTGCACGGTTGAGCAGGCCTGGAATATAAACGGCACGAAGCGACCTCAGATGCTTCTGACTCCAAAGGAGGAGATGGCGGGCGAGTTGTGACATGCGGCGGGAGCGTAGACCACCTTGACGGTTGATGTACGTATGATGTTCTAGGAGAACACCTGCCCGCAGGAACGAACATAGCGTCGTCGACGCCAAGCACGCCCTCTTGGGACCCAGAGGTTTCAAAAATTGCTCTTTCGTTGAAAATGTGGGTACCACTGGCCCATGGGTCAGTGGCGGAACAAAAAGAAAGGAAACAAAGGATTCTTTGGCGCCCGGCCCTCCACCAGGGGAAGGAGAGGTGCCTTCACCACCTCCTGAAGAGCAACTTGATCCGTCTCAGGGTCGCCCGTCTCAGGGTCGTTTGCACCTGCGCTTGCCTCCTGGTTTGGCAGTGGCCTGGACGGGCGTGGTCATCTTCCTGCGGCCTGCTCCACGCTGAGGCCTGGATGGTGGCTGCTGCTGAGGCTTAGCGGGAGCGGAGGACACCGCAGGAGGTCGACCTCAGCGACGAGCGGACGGAGGGTCTGCGGCCAGCGAACGGGTGGGAGCAGCAGCGGTCCGCCGAGGCAGGATGTGTCGAATGGCCTCCATCTGCTTCTGGGCGGCCGAGAACTGTTGGGCGAAGCTCTCAACCACGTGTCCGAATAACCCAACCTGGGAAAGAGGGGCATCCAGGAATCGATATTTATTGGTGTCCCTCATATCCGCCAGTTTGAGCCAGAGATGGTGCTCCTGGACCACCAAGGTGGTTATCGCCTGACCCACTGAACGTGCGGTTTCCTTCGTCGCTTGGAGAGCGAGGTCGGTTGCCACACGGAGCTCCCGGAGGAGCTCTGGGTCAGAACCACCCTAGTTCATGTCCATGAGCGCCTGGGCCTGGTGGACCTGCAGAAGCGCCATGGCATGGAGGGCGTAAGCAGCCTGTCCACAGGCTCTGTAAGCCTTCGCCGTGAGACCGGACGAAAACTTACATGCCCTGGAGGAGAGGCGCGGATTGCCCCGCCAGGAGGAAGCGGACGCCGGACACAATTGCATCGCGACGGCACGCTCCACCGGCGGGACATCCACATACCCCTTAGCCGCTACGCCGTCGAGGGTGGTGAGAAGGGAGGAGCCACTAGGACGGCTTCTGGCACTATACGGCGCCGTCCACGTCCTAGTAAGCTCCTCATGCACTTCCGGAAAGAATGGTACCGGGGCGGCGCACTATGAACCAGCACGGCCCGCCCCGAGATTCCAGTCGTCCAATCGAGAAGGTTCGGGACGTGGTGGAGGGTTCCACGCAAGCCCAACCTTCTCGGCGGCCTGGGAAAGCATAGCCGCCCATTCTGGATCTGACTCGGGCAACGCCACACTCCCGGAAGGGGGAAACGCAGCCGAGTCTTCATCTCCAGAGGACTGAAGCTCCCCCTCCGATGCTGCGATCGACATCTGATCGTCAGGTGGGGCCCCATGAGGAGGACCAGCGCGTTCCTTTGGAAGCTCCAACGGCGGCAGCGCTTGAGAGGCGTGAGGGGCCCGCAGAGATTGCCTCGGCGGGGAAGCCCTCACGGTAATCTTCAGATTCCCGCAATGAGAACATGAGCTATTCACAAAAGCTGCCTCAGCGTGCTGAACGCCCAAACACGAGAGGCAACAATTGTGGCCGTCTGCTGGCGCCAGGGAACGACCGCACCCAGAAACGCACAAGCAGAATGACATCCTGAAAAGGATGCAGGGTCACGCTTGTGTTGCTCTTTTAGTTGAAAACAAAAAATATAGAAAAGAAAAAATGTACACGCTCAAAGAGGAACGCCCATCGAGACCGACACATACACATACACAGACACACACAAAGTATCCTGTGAAAACAGCAGTTGTGAGCTGTAATGCTCACGGCCACCGCTGATCGCGCCATCACACCAGCACTGGAACAGAGTATTTTCTCTCCTTTGAAGCAGTCTTCAACGTTGCAGCAGTCTGCAGAAACTCAAGAGTCAAAACGAAAGCTCGGCTCCGAAGCGAAAGTCAATGAGTGTGTGCGCCCGCTTCCTGTTTATACCCGCGCTGCAGGGCGGGGCGCGTGACGCTTTTCACGCACGCCAACGTTCATTGGCTCGTTCTGTAGACACCCGAAGTTGATAGGGCTCCCTGAAGTGATCCCATTACGTCGCCACGTCGACATCACGTCGAACGTGAGCGACTGAAAGGGAACCATATTTCTCCCGTCTCAAGGGAAAATGAGGGAATAATGCAAGACCATTCAAAAATATTATTGGGTTTCTAACGATACAAAGCTTAATGCAAATGTGTGAAGTGTCCCTTTAAAGGAGCTATGCGTCACAAGCCACCAACACGAGTAGTGTGTCCCCAGTGAGATTTGCAGGTCATGTTGGTTTGTGTCTGTGTTCAGCACCCTATGAGCCGATGGAGCAAGCAGATATTAGAAATCTTTCTATGAAGACTGCTTTCCTTTTATCCATAACACAGGGCTCGACATAAGCAATGGCCCGATGGCCCGGGGCCAGTAAAAGAGTATGTCGGGCAAGTAGATTGGCCAGTCACTGGCCCGCGCGGGTTATTTATAACGTGTTCAAATGTCAAAGAACTACAAGGCTGATACGAGAAAGAGGACATTCCTAGTAGGGCTGGGCGGTAAATTGAGTTTGTACATTATATCGATTTTTTTAAACGATATGGAATGAGGCAATACCGTTTATATCGATACAGTAGTTTGATACGAGCACATCTGAAAAATATCACAGAGGAAACAGTGTGAGCTCCTGCAGTGAAAGAACATAGTACAATTGTCCTAAACATGACACAAGCTAGTATTAAGCGCTTAAAAATAACTGGTAAGATATAGGCCCTAGTTAACAAGTTTAAAGCAGGTTGCCCTGTCAGATACTGTTGCTGACTGACAGATAAGTACTGGCGCTGTTTAATGTGTTTGAGACGTGGTGCGTTCCTCAGTGCTTAACTTACATTTCACAGGTATATTCACCATCTGTAAATGTTAGAAAGTCAAACAAATATGTCCATTTCACTGTCAGGAGAGGACGAGCTTCTGCAAGTGAATCTCGCTAAAATTCAAGCTTCCGTTAATGAGCGCCGCCGTGCGCATGCGCGCCAAACAGACGGAGCACAATAGAATAGTAGCGCAATACGTGCACAAGCGTAGTAACAAACTTCCGCTATTGTCAGAAGTCGGCATATCAGTTTCCGGTTTACGACTGTTCATCCGCATCTGCTAATAAACAAACCAGATGAGTGCTGCTGTTGTACGAAAAAAAGAGTTCTTAAACACATCAAAGTTTCTAAGAACTGTAGGTGGATCTATCATCTAACCCCCGTTTCACACATACTCTGTTTGCAGTGCGTGTTGCGGTCATAGACTGTAAAAAGGTTGCGGTGCAGGAGCAATGCGTGCTAGTGCTTTCACATATGATGCGTTTGCAGTGAATAACTGATCCGCGGCTGTACCACAAACACATTAGGCCAACTATTTTTATTTAAAATCCAGAAGTTATGCTGCAACTTTTATTTTCAAAAAAAGTTTTCAGCATTGCGATTCTCTTTGTAGGCTACACATATAGGCTACACTCTTTAATGGACGCATGCACGTTTAAACACAATTTAAACAACGCATGTTAGGGCTATTATTCCATGCATTATCCACCTTATTCTGCTCTAAACAATGGGCGGTTGCCTACTTCCGGTTCGTACTGTATTAGCAGTGAGAGAATGAGTTCAGGCTCTACATGTGCTGTTGTTGGTTTTTTAACAATTCAAAAAAGATTAAAAAAAACTTTAGAAACTGGGTACTTTGAGCATAAGATAAAAAGGAGAGAAATGCCTATGTCCAGTTCGTATCAGCTACATTAAATACCAGAGAGTAGACGTTTTTGGTTAGCTACGCTAAAACTGAAGCATCTAACGAAAAAGGTGTAATACGTTACCAGTAGGGATGGGCATTTCAAGCAAAAATAATATTCGAAGATCGCTGGGTATTATGCAATTAATATTCGAGAATCGCACCCCTCCATCACGCACAAATGTAAAGGCTATACACACCAGAGCACATGAGCAAAGCGGAGCAGTGTGACGCTTAAATAGTTAAACAAAAAAAACTAAACATACGTTTTATACTTAAGTTTCATAATATAATGTTTTTATAAAATTTATTTCATCTATGTTGATTATATGAAAAGGGAACCGCATAAGATGAGTCAGATATGATCATAAGATGCCCAATATATCAGAAAACATTTGGAATGACTCAGACATGATTTTGACCACTTATCAAGTTTTGTAGAAATCCTTTCTTTAAAGTGAATTTCGTTAAATTGTATCTTAATTTTTATTAATGTTTTATCAACAAATTTCCTGGAATGATAAATAAGAAGCACAAATAGTAGATACAGGACACAGAGGCGCGGGCGCGTGAACTGGAGCGCGTCTTATTAATCAACGAAACTCAGCGTATAAGTTACTTGCCTCACATACATAAGTATATCTATAGAAAGCTTGAAATGTGTACTTTTAAACAAAATAATTAAAAACGAGCAGAAATGGGCTGCTCTCTGCTTATGTATAGGTTAATTCGTATGAAGTGTGCATTTCTCTCTATAGGCGCCTTCACTACTGCGAAGATGGCGAGTCAGTATCATCAAATTTATCTTTGCAGTCGACACTTACAGAAAACACTAGTTATTAATAAACATTCAAACGTTTAATGCATAATCATTACTTTTGCTGGGTTTTTTTGTGGCAAGCTTATGCGTCAATGAGATGCAGAATAGGCAATATATTACGAAAACGCTCATTATGGTTTAGCATTCTCTCCCGTATAGTATACATAACTTCCAACCCAACTTCAGTCGTGCACGGGCAGGGGCAGCCCTACTTATTTCACATATTTTCTAACCAGCACATCACTGCGGCGTTCTAAAGCAAGCGGCGCTTAATCTTCATAAAGCTTCGAACCGGAAAAGGACAACCGGCGTCCGGTTCAAACCCGCTATGAATCATGGGTAAATTCGCTAACCAGGAAAAAGGTGGATAGTATTAAGTTACTCAAGCAAGTGGTCAAATGTTTACTATATTAAAATCGCAAATATTTTAAATTAAAACTTAAAATTGACAAAAACAGCCGACTCGCATGCCTTTTCTTTTGCATTTAAATTTGAATACAATGCATGTCACAATGAACTTGTTTTTCCACCTCCACGAATGAGACGAGTGATGTTCATGTCGCCTTGTTGAAGTAAATTGTAGTTTTCCTTGATTTACCCCGGTCTTCACAGTCTTCAGATGACTGTGAAAACCATATAATTAAATGCATTTATGGTGAGATTACTACATTTTATTTAATGAAACGTATTTATGTTGAAATTACTACATTTACAGGCATGTGAGTCGGCTGTTTTTTTATATTTTATTTCAATTTTAAGTTTTAATTTAAACACTTTTATATTGTAAATATTTGACCACTTGCTTGAGCAATTAACTTAATAAATGTATAAGTAATGCATGAATTATAGCCCTAACTTAGGCTACGTTGTTTAAATTGTGTTTAAACGTGTATTAAAGAGTGTATATGTGTACAAAGAGAATCGCAATGCTGACAACTTTTTTTGAAAATAAAAGTTGCGGCATAACTTCTGGATTTGAAATAAAAATAGTAAGTATGTGTTTGTGGTACAGCGGATCATTTATTCACTGCAAAAGCATCATATGTGAAAGCACTAGCACGCCTTGCTCCTGCACCGCAACCTTTTTACAGTCTGACCGCAACACGCACTGCAAACAGAGTATGTGTGAAATGGGGGTTAGATGATAGATCCACCTACAGTTCTTAGAAACTTTGATTTGTTTAAAAGGATCTCCGGCTAGTTTGACAACTTAGTCTTGTTGGGTTAGCGATACCATTTGCGCCACAAACGTGATATAATAACAGACGCAATGTTTTCGTTGTAGCGAGATATTTTAAAATAAAGTTTTTCCCTGTAAGTCACCATTGTTGTTTTTACCCATTGCATTCTGGGCTGTGACGTAGACTAGTCCCAGTGCCGCCACAAACACAAGGCGCGTAAACGTTATCAAGTTAAACTATTAACGTTACCTCAATTAGCGAGCGAAATGTCTGCCGTTCACCCTTTTCAGTTCGAGCCTGAACGTGTTGTAAATACGGAGGAAGGTTCACAGGATGCTAACGTTAATCGTCTCGTAGCCGTAAGTGAGGAGGAGCAGGAGGAGAGAGTAGGGCACACGCATTGGTGTGGCTGTGGCAATTGTTTACCAATGCTTACTGAAATGGAGAGTGTTTGCTGTAAGGAACTGCAATTCATATCAGCAGCAGTCCAGGGTAAGGTAGCTAGGGTAGCTATATTGATTAAGCATAACTATATTGGCCTGAAGAATTTTGAAATAATCTACCACAGTAAATGCATATTATAGCCTAAGAACAGGATACTTGTTTACAGATTTACCATGCATCATTGGCCATCCTAATTTTGAGGCAGTTTGTCTCAATCCAGATGTACCTTGGGCTGCCCTCGTCAGCCTCCATGACAGATGGAGCGCTGGTTTACCCAGCCGCGATGCAGTTACTAACAGGCAGGTCTAACATGAACATATTTGTTTAGAATTATATAACATTATTACATGGCTTGGCTGAATTCCAGTGTAGAATGCGGTGTGCTATTTCTTGATAACAGACCGCTGCGAAGTATAACGACCGTTGCCATGAAGAACAGCATGTTGCTATGGACGCAGCAGGATTCTAACCAGAGACGGAACGGACTATTTTCTTTAGCGGAAGCAATACAATAGTTTTTAAATCAATAAATTCCTTTTTAAATCAATATTTTGTGTCAAATTATTGATTTATTTGGTAGTTAGCCATGTAATAAGCGGGATAATATATAGCGAGGCGGTTGTTATAGCGAATACAACCCCTTCAGGCTGATTCAAGATCCCTCCGCTTCGCGTCGGGCTCCGGCATCAGCCTGCTGGGGTTGTATTCGCTATATCAACCGTCTCGCTATACATTATCCCTTACTTAGTTTGGCCAACACTGAAAGTTTTTCCAGTAACCGATGAAGAATCTAGACAATAATACAGCGCAAACAGTATTGGCTGGCATGTATTGGCTTGAGTCAAACCTTGATTCATCCTTTCATAACATTTAGTGTAAAACTTTTGGCTTTAGGTCTTACAGATATTCTTCCTATCCCCAGTTTACATGTTGGATGCATGGCTGGCTGGGGAGAAGAGTCCGCAGAGTCATTCCCTCGTGTGCAGTGAGCAAAATAAGAAATGTCTACCCCGAACCAAGTGGAGCCTCATTTCTTCCTGAACAATAAGGGAGCCACACTTTGAACAATGTCGAAGCAATTGCTGTAACTGCTCCTCAAAAACTAGAAAAACTCTAGTGCTAATTCCTTCAACATGTGAATTAATTGAAGGTCGTGAGCCCTGTGTACTTTGAGAGGACTCTGATGCACTTGCAGTGTAATCCGGATCAAATAGACTACGCTGTGACTGAGAGAGATCGCTAGGTTCATTATCTGATGAGAACAGATCTTGAGAGTTGTCATCCTCCACTACCGACTCATGTTTACGTGCGTAACTACTATGGTCGGTCGACACCTGGTAGTGTGCGTCAGCTGGCCACTGTACAGCTGCATCCAATTGGTATAGCCCAAAATCCGTCTGAGTCTCTGCATCAACTTTAATTGGAGAACACTGGACGCTTTTATCTTCCATTACAGCCTCGACAAGTTCATGGTTGTCTGGTTCGACACAGTCCATGATTTCCTCTGCACAAGTGGAGACACAAGCGCTAGTGCTACTTAACATGCTATCCAGCGTCGCTTGCCTAAGCTGTTTCTGTTCACGATTTACAATTGAAATACGCGGACGTTTAGCATTCTTGTGAGGAAAAATCGTGGGTATTGCATTCGGTTTAAGTACTCGCCTGTAACCACGAACCCCCATGAGCTCGTTCATCAGCTGTCGGCGATCAAAATCCTCAAATGAATCAGGGCTAAAGTGACGAGAACAGAGCCGCGGGTAATTGGGGAGTTTCACTCGCCCACAAGCATCTTCCCATTGTTTTCTTCTCTTTGCATCAGAACTAGGAAAACAGTGGAAGGTCAAATCACCGCTCTTGTTTGTTTTCGAATGGGCATCACAACCAACAGAAACACAATGTGGCATTTTATCTCTCTAGGTGGGTCCGATGATGAACTGTAGAAGAGTGTGTCGAACTCATAGACAGTAAAAGAAAATGCCCGCGAACGATCGCCTCTGACGTGTTCTTTTTAGTTTAGCGCTCAGGACCGTCGTGCGTCATCAACAATCGACGGCCCATTGTACAAAAAAGCTGAAAAAGTAGTGATCGCGCTTTTTTATTTTTCTTAATCATGAAAGCGTTTCAGGTATTTTTAACCAAGCGCCTTAATTAGGAGGGGTATTCGAGCCCGTTCTCATCCTTTGGCGGCATATGTGACGCCATATGACAAAACGGCGAAATACTACGCACATGGCACCCTTTAGCGTGAATATAACACGCGAACCCAAGGCGTCATAAAGTTGACTGGCATCCTTTAGCGTGAATATGAGACGCAGACCCTACCCCACACCTAAACCTACCCATCACAGTGCGTGTTATATTGACGATAAAGGGTGCCATGTGCGTAGTATTTCGCCGTTTTGTCATATGGCGTCACATATGACGCCAAAGGATGAGAATGCGTTAGGTATTCACATCATATCTAGACCAAATTGGCAAACTAGCCGGAGATCCTTTTAATAACTTTTTTTTTCCGTACAACAGCAGCACTCATCTGGTTTGTTTATTAGCAGATGCGGATGAACAGTCGTAAACCGGAAACTGATATGCCGACTTCTGACAATAGCGGAAGTTCGTTACTACGCTTGTGTGTGTTTAGTCTATAATTCTGACTAAAATATACATGTTGCTAAAATATTTGTTGTTGGAGAAAATAAATGTGCCATATGTGGAATTTTAAACCTACAAGTATATTTTTATGAAAGTGACCATCATAATGGGGTTCCATTATTATTATTATTTGATTACCCGTAATCAAATGCAGGCTCAAATAATTAGCTTTTAATTTGCTTTTGTTTTTATTTTCATTTTTAGTTTAGCCTTTAGTCATTTTAAAAACAAAGTTTTTAGATTGTAATGTTACAATTTTAGAATGTAATGTGATTTTAACCACCTTTTTGCACATAATATAGCCTATTAGGCTACATTACATATTTGTTTCCATATCCTTCAATTTCAACGTTGTTTTGTTCTTCATATATAGCCTATATATTTGTTTACATTAACAGCTTTTTTAGGTCATAAATGTTAAACAAATGACATAAATAATCAAACAAACTAATATACTTTTGTCTAATTTCGCTATTTTGAAGTGAAAATAGGCCTATGTAACGTTACTCATCACTCATGTAATGTAATAATTAGTTTACTGTCATTGTGAGGGGACAAGAAAAATTAATCCTAATGTATACAATAAATACAGTTTAATGGAAAAGTGCTTCTCCTTATATTTCTTTCAGGGCCAGTAAATAGAAGGGGCCAGTAAAACTCTTTTTTTTACTCTTTTCATAAAAAAAAAGAAGTTTTTTTTATGTTGAGCCCTGCATAACATCAACCAGAAAGGGTTGGCGAGTTACAAGCTCCCTCGGTGAGTGCGCAGTGACTTGGATGATGGCCATTTCTTCTGCAGCATAGTATGGCGTGCTCCTCTCGGAGATAATATGCGGCAGCTACATGGGAAATTACCTTAAATGTTTACAAGTTTTTATAGGCTTAATGTGGCTCCTATTCCTTTCATTAGCTCCTCTGTTTTGTAAGATAACATTTAAGCTTTTGTAGCTGTATTCCTCTTCCACTATGTACAAACCGTCTCTGGCAGTCTGAAACAGTGAAATATGACATAGTCAGAATTGATATACGTAGCTTCCAACACATCATCGGACAAAGTCACACATCACTAAATACGAGATTATCGGTGCGATGCACAAGACGCAACTCCTTCCACCAGTTACTGACCATTACTGACATCAGGGAAAATCTCTCCATTACAAGTTACAAGTCACCAATTCCAATACGACTTAAGTAAGAGTCTTAGAGTATCTGATTTTATCACTACTTAAGTATTTTACTCATACAGAATGAAGGCCCAAATATGCACTAGTAGTCCTGAAAACCTAAGAGACATGCCAGTGAAAAGGAAGAAAGAGTTGATTTCAGCTGAATCAGAATAAAACCTTAAAATTGCAATAAATCAGGTCGATACTACAGCCTCTTAAAGTCTCAGTTAAGCTCAAGTGATCAAAAAGGGAATAAGTAAACAAACATCCTTCAAAAAGGTCTTTTCATTATAACAGATAAATAAAAATAATGTTAAGTTTAAAAAAAGAGTCAAACTTGCTCTGAATCTGTTGGTTTCGGCTTAATCACCGTCTGAAACCTGAAATGCCAAAGTATCCAAAAAGATAGATACAGTAATTAATTACATTTACTCAAATACTTTACACCACAGCAGAAAAAATACATTTCTAATGTTACAAAAGTTTTCTATTTCAAATAAATGCTGTTGTTTTGACCTTTATCTTTTATCTTTTAATCTTAAAAAAGTATTAGTTTCCACACAAATATTAAAATTAACAATGAAGGATGTAAAAATAAAAATAAAAAATTAAATATTAACAGAAATTAAATAATGGTTGCGGAAAACAATTGCAGTACAATGGTACAGTGTATTTTACGAATTTTGGTTTCAAAATGGCAGAATTTTCAAAAGCTGCCTTAAAAGAAGCCAGCCAACAGAATCTCATCAGGACAGAGAGACAAAAGGACAGATGCACAACAACTTGAGGACAAGAAGATCAGGGTCTCCAATTGCATTGAACAGTAGTACACAATAAACAACAACTGCATCCGCAACAACAGTGATGCTATGATGCTCAAATGACTCTGAGATGCTGGTCTTTTAAGTGGAGTTTTAAGTAAAAAGCTCAATCTGACACTGGTAAATATAAGAAGAAATAGGTAGAATGGACAAGATGATTAAAATAACTGAATGGATGAACCTAATACAGCTGTGAGAACGGAGATAAATGTAGGTCAAAGCTTTAAAAAAAATGTTAAGAATAATAAAAATGTACAAAGATTTAAGCTAATTTTCAAATAATTATTTGAATACAAAAAGGTAATTTAACTCATAATGGTGAATGGACAGCTGAGGGCGCTATTTCACGAAATCCAGATGGACCACAATGAAAGAGATGCTTTGGCTGAGATGAGCAGGGTGCTGAATCAGTTCAGGTGGATTGTCAACAAAGATGCTGTGTTAGTGTATATTGAATTTGGTCCTGTCATCTTATAATTGCTATATTGATTGTGTGTAGGAGGTATATGTGGCGTCTAGCTCAGATTTCTTACTGTTGTACAGCAGCTTAAGATGAACTGCTGCTGAATGGGGGTGAAATTTAGCTGACCTTACATCTATGCTGCAGATGCTACATTCAGGTCTATTCAGCAACATTCACCAAGAACAAACTACATAGTCATAAGTCTACCAGCAAACGCTGCAAGTTTCTCTAAAACGTTTGCCTCCAGAATAGTCAATCATCAGTATAAAAATAGTGTTTAACATTCATTTAATGAGTGTGCAAAACACTGTCAGAATGCAGTCACTGTAGACATTTGACCTAATTTTGAATCATGTTACAAGATATCCAAACAGTTTTGCCTGGAAGGTTTTATTTGACTGTTTGATGCATTGTAGTCTTTATCTGACATGCATTCAACATGCAAATGCAAAAACAAAAACATTATGATGCAAAAACATGACCTTAATGATACATTAGGCTGTCACATGTGTGCTGTGATTCTGTTATTAAAGAGCAAATATGACTCTAACAAGGGATATCCCACAAGGGATTTCTTTTTAATCATCTCATTGCTGATTTTGATGCCAGTTAGCTCTAAAAGCTTGGTTAGTTTTTAAAAACAAAATGAAGAGAAATCCAAGCAGAGAAAAGCAAAACAAAGCAAAGCAAAATCAAAGCAAAGTAAAACAAACAAAAATGCTTTTGTTTACATCATTCTGATTTCTCATAACAGATTTAAAAAAAACAGCAAACAAAACTAAACAAAAAACAAAGCCAATTCAAGCAAAACAATATGTTAACATTTGATTTATCAAAATCAAAAAAAAAATGAAAACTTTTGTTCACAGCATTCTGATTTATCAAAAACAAAGAACACGTTTGTTTACATCATTCTGATTTCTCATAACAGATTTCTCAAAAAACAAAAACAAAAACTTTTGTTCACAGCTTTCTGATTTAACAACAACAAAACAGATGACCATTATAAAGATGACTACAAGTACATTGCAAAACCACACAGCTGCACAATTATAACATGAATTTCATCATGATACAACCAGATGCCCCCTTTTAAAGAGGGTTTGCAACAAGGAAACGATCACTGTTTCCTACCTAATCCTATTTCCATAAACAGATCTGCAACATGTATTTTGGTAAAACCACACCAGGGATCATTAATTCAGTACAGTATGCAAAAGTCCCGATTAAAACTATTATTCTCAATGTTCTATTCATATTAAACATGCAAATAAATCTGAATATCTCATGAACTCCATTTGAACTGAACATAACATTTACTTGTGGATTTAAAAAAAAATGTTTCTTAAACTGCTTCATAAAAATGCATTTTAATGTTTAGAATGAGTTACCACGAGTTAACATTAGCATCAGCAATGATTCTTAATGTCCAGGAGCAAAGACAAACATGGCTGAACCTCTGCAGAGAGGCTGTTGCTTTAATTCTCTCTGACAGGTTAGCGTCTGGACCACCATTAATCCAATAGTACTCACTTTCCAGGTGACTATCATAGCCTTGTCAGCCCATTTAGATCTTTATAATCCATAAACCTCTTAATCCAATTGTGTACCAGCATCATGACATATCCCACGCTGTATTGTGCACAGAGAGAACACTCCAGCTAAGGAGACTCCATGTAAATATAAGAATGGAGTCCAAATAAGAATTGGACTCAATGTAAATAATAAGAATGTGACTTTCTTCTGATCTTAAACACATAAATGAACAATCCCATAAATTAAAGAAAAATCATTGTAAATGTGTTTAGTAATTTGGGTAACAAATGGTTGAGCTTGAATTATTTTAGTTAGTTATTCAATATAATTTACTATTAAACATATTTTCTGTTTTTTAGGTAAAGTCTTGGTAATTTTGTTTGCAAGGTTTATTAGTTTCTATTTTAAATCTAAAGTTTTTAGTTTTACTTTTTAAAGTTTTAGTTATTTTACTTCAAATTAAACAAAAATGATAAATGTTGCCTATTTATTTAATAAAAATGTTTTTTTAATGATTTTAGTTTTAGTTATAATAACCCTATAATACAAACTGTATAAAAATGTAAAAAAGGGAATAAGATTTACTAATGTCGTAGTATTATCATGCTGTAGATAGAAAGACTTTAAATGATGACACTTCGTCACATTTTTTAATGTGAAAAAGCCTAGGTAACAGTGATGCGCACAAAATTTGGGATACAGCAAAATATTATAAATAAAAATAAAATAAAAAATTCTGTAATGAATAAAATATCGTATGACCTTTTTAACGTGCACCCTTCTAAAACCTAAAATGACAAATGGGACACTTGGGCTGCATCCGAAATTGCATACTCTCGAGTAGGTACTTACTTTGACCAAGTAATTACTTTACGACCACTAAAAAAGTATGTTCTATATAGTATGAATGGGTAAAGTATGAATGTAATCTGGACGTACTACATTCTCCATGCAGTCATAATCATGTGACCTACCAGTGTTAGTTGCGTCATGTCACCGCCATTCACAAATCCTGTGGCTTCATGGGATAGTAAAGTGTCCATCCTATACACACTTCAGAATCTCGTCGGAAGTAGTAAGTTATCGGGTACTTTTTGCCTACTCTTTTATGGGTCCTCTGAATTTTGGACATATTTCTTTTGTCACATACTGTTTTTTGCCTACTATATAGCATGGAAGTATGCAATTTCAGATGCAGCCCAAGCATACGGTCTTGTGGTCTTAAAGGTGCAGTCTGTAAGAATGACAGCTAGTGGTCGAAATAGGTACTGGAGCCCAAATTCAAAATATTGGAGATCGTTGTTTCCCCAGCCCTCTCCGGCTCAGACTCGAAACTCTTGGGTTGCCAGTTTGACGACATGCAACAGGAACGAGCACAATCGACAATGAAAGCCGAGGAGACTTACGTAAGTTGATGAGTTGATTCATCCGCGTTTTAATATGCTCTCGTTCATAGAGATTTTTAGATGGATAACGAGGCTTTTTAGTTTGCGTAGAATCTGCAATCTCTGACCCAGTTTGGTTGCTGGCTGCAATACACTGTGTTTCCTACCAACTGGCATCTATTGGCTGAACTGGCAGTGTGCGAGATCACACAGACAAAACAAAAACAGACATTCAAACACGGAACGCACAAAGTAAAATAACTGGCTGTAGTGTTTTTCAGAGAAACGAGTATGTGAACTCGTCATGTTTCCTAATATCTGCAAACATATTATGGTATTTTTATGCTTTAGTAGAGTGAAAAAGTTACATACAGCACCTTTAAGGCCCGGGTATACATTTTTCGCGTTCCTTTGGCCGTGGCTGGGAAAGACGCATTTGGCGCGTGTGCTCTATCTAGAGGATTTTGTTTTTAAGCGATCAAGTCACTTAATGCACTGGTGTAAGCTCACAAAAATTGGGCTGTGTGCGGACATCTGCGGACCCTTCTGATGACAAAAATTACGTCACACGGACGGTGTGCGGACGCGGGCGGCCGGTGTTTAATTTGGGCTTTAACAGACTGGCCACTGTAAGTTCACAAAACCCGACACATGGAGTGTGACATTTGGGACAGGGCCATAGAGAAGACTCTTAGGTGAGACGGGCCAAATCGTTTATCTTTTTTCTCCCCCCCCCCCCCAATTGAGATTTCTTTTGTGGACTAGCATACATGTTCCCTTTTTCAGTAAAAAAACAATTTATAATTAAGATAAACAAGAGTGCTGGAATTGTGTGTGTCTGGTCAGGATGTACAGCCTGATGTTGATGAGAAGTAAGTTCATTAAAAAATTCTAATAACCGTTTCTGATTATGCTGTGTAACTCGCGCCTGGGGACTAGAGTTTTATCCAGTCTCATCGCCGCTAGCGCGTCTCCATGGTTACACACCTGCCCCAATAGGGACCAGCGGATCAGGTGTGTAACCATGGAGACGCGCTCGCTGTGAGAAGGCTGGATCAGCAGCGCGTCGCTCGCTCGTCAGTTGCTCTGTCGCCTCTTCTGTGGATGCAAGAACCGTCCAGACACTGGCACGCGATCATAAAACAAACTAAACAATGACATTATCTGCAACGACACGACAGAAACACACCATTATCTGACTGCCCGAAACGATCCCGTCCTTCTTTCTACTCGCTGTTTACCGGTAAGTGTTTGAATATATTCGCCCGAGCGCAGATAACATGATGCATTGAATTATTATTATTAGGGTAAAGCTGCATTGCAAAGGCAACGAGTGCATCACTGGCAGCTATTATGCATGAATCGTTTATGTTTTGTTTGAATGCATTTGTTCGAACAATTTTATTGCAAACTGAATTTGAGAAGCAGAGATATTCTGTGCATTGAATGAATATTGCAAAACCTCTTTTGCTGCATTTATTTTCACTCCGGCCTCTATGGTCTATTATTTATATAATGCCTTTGCTGCATGTCTTTTTATTTTTAGTAATTATTAAGCTAATATATTTTTAGTTTGAATTAGATATATTTAAGTTTTATGAGAGGTTATGGTTATATTTGCCTCCACTGCATACTTTATAATAGAAGTAACATTGCATGCTACCTTCAAAATATCATAATTTATGTCCAATATCAGTCAAAATGGTGCATTGAAAACCTTGAATGAACCTTTTATTCTTCATTCAGCCATTAAAATATATATTTTTAAAATACTTTATTTTATAAATAGGCAATTCAATGTTTATATAGATGTTTACAGACGACAAGATCCTTGAGAGTTTTACATGGAGGTACTGGAATTGTGACATGCTCTAAATAAATATTTACAACACTGAATCAGTATAAATATTACCTGCTTTTTATGAAAGATCAACAGAATTCCAGCTTTGACATTTAACAACAGGAATCTGTTCCTCAGTGGTCGATCATTCACAGCTTATAACTGATAAATGGGATTGATTTACTCTGGATCTGTTGATTGTTCAGATCGTAAAACTCAATAGACAGCGAATCAGTTCAAGTTGTTGTTTAAGCTGTCTGTATCTATATGTATATCACCGGAGCAGTGATCCCTGTGAGTTATTTTTAAGTCGATACTGTTAGATCTATAAAGTGTCTGAAGGCCGTAAGGACAGGAAAAGGGGCGATTACACCTTTCACTGATTTAAGTACATCATCCATTTGAGAGAGCTGCGGGAGGGCAATAAAAGTATCCGATTTATAGGTTTGTTCACAGCTGCCAGACTATTTGGTGCCTACATGCTGATGTTAGGTCAAAGGCGATGTTGAGTTTAATGGGATGGCTCTATCATGGCTCTATCAAGAAATGCGAGGCATTTCCCAGTAAATGGGATCACACGCGGTTACATGGTGCTCTAATATATCAAAACACTAAGAAGTGCCATTCGAATTATATGGTAAAGGCAGGTATAGTGTAAAAAAAGTTGCTGTCTTAAATTATTAACTTAAATTACATTGAACGGACTTAAAAAATTATTTGAATCTTGTTTTTATTGATCTGTGTTCAGTATTGTCTTCTGTGGGCCTTGAGCCTGTAATAATAATAAAGTAAAGTATAACTTATAAAAAGTTGAAATTGGCTTAACTTGAGTTAAAACAATGTAAAAACATATGTTGTCGTTATTGATCATGTAATTTTTTACAGTGGGAGGGTGAAGAATTTAGGAATCGCTATGGTTCATGTGTATTTTTTAGTGAAGTCAGAGATATGATTTTTTTCTAATGTTTTGTTATGTGCAGGAGGTGAAAATAACTCTATTAAATAATGCATAATGTATAACAGCTAGCTAAAAGCATTCAGTGTTGAAGGAACCCGCATGGCTTTTTGTGAACCACTAGGATGAAATAGAGTGAAAACTAAACCATTCTTTTTCGTTCGGTGCTCCTGGGCCCAGATTTTTTGCTTCTTATAACAGGTTATACTTATTTGTGCGCTGGGCCTGGAAACAAGCGGGCTCCTGATGGCAGTAAATCTGTGATTTATAGTTTTTGTTGAGCTTGGTTCAAAGAGGTGCTGATTAGATTCTTTGGTATTTTTTGAGGCTGTACTTCTGTGGCGTTTAGAAACCATCCCGTTAAGTGTCTTTCTGTTCTTGTCAATGAGCCGTGATGTTCAAATTCTGCTCTTCTGCGAGTGCACTTGTCCATGTTTGGCAAACGCTTTTGAAACGTTTAATTAGTGAGTTGTTCTTGTGACCAATGCATCTATAGTTTAGACATAGACTATTAGTTACTTAACAATGAGTGTATTTATAGAGACAATTGAATAGCGAGTATATAATTGCAATACATCTTTTATAAATGACATACACTTGGTCATGGTTTTCACAGCGATGCCATAGAAGAACCATTTTGTGTTCGCAAAAAAAATCTTTCAGTGAACAGTTCTTAAAAGAACAGTATTTTTTTTAGTATTTTAATAGTCTGAAGAACGTTTTTCCACTATAAAGAACCTTTTGTTCAATAGAAAGGTTCCATGGGTGATGAAGGTTCTTCATCAAACCAATGATTATAATAAATAATCTTAATTTCTAAGAGTGAAGAAGGCTTTGGTGTACAATGAATACAAATCATGCATGTCTTTGTTTCCTTACTGTTAAAGTTAAACATTTCCCTATCTAATAATTGCAGAATCATAACGCTAGGATTAAACTCCCAACCAAAGGGCACATTAAATATGCAGCTACTCTGCGGTCGACTGCAACCCTTATGCTGAGTGCTGCCACACTTTTTTTTGTCTGCATCCCTCTCTACCCCGCTATAATTTCCTTACTCATGCATTTTAGGGTGAATTTAGGTGAATTTAATAATCAGTGACGTACAAAGTCTTATATAAAACATGGAGAGCAAGAAGAGAGTGTAAAGGTGAGAATGTGAGAGATAGACAAGTGTAAATCAGAGTAAATCTGCTGTGCACTTACATGAATCAGTGTTCCCCCAACCTCACCCAAAAGAAGAGTTCACACTCACCAAGATAATTCACTTCATCACTCACTGCGAAAACAGGCTGGAAAATTTGATGAAGAAGATGATGAGGGAGGAAAGTGAATAAATTATTGTGGTTTTCATTTACCATTACTAAAGGGGCTATATGTAAGATTTTTCATGTATTAATCGTTTTAATGTGTGAACAGCTTGTAATGAAACAACTTGCTATGTTGTCTATGGAAGCCTGTTGACTGACTTTTATGTAAAGGACTCAGGAAGTTTTTGCCAGGAAAATCAGAAGGATGTGAGTGACGTTTATGTGTTCTCCCGAGAGTCTTTCTTCCGTTCAGTGACACATGAAATGAATGCTTATACAATATTCAGTATAATGCCAAAAGAGCCATTCTGTATTGTAATGTCAATGTGTCATGCAAAGAAAATGGATTCATTCAAAGTATTCTCACATAGCCAGATCTATATAGTCTATAGTTACATATATAATTTACAATCAAACTATCCAAACAGTGTAATTTTCACACCCTGACTTGATGTGATAATCCAAACAGAGAGGCTTGACGCAGAAGAACAATGAAATCACATTCAATAAACACCAGGAAACAACATGAACACCATCATGAAACGTTAACACAAGACAATTATCAGAAGATAACTGAGGGTTTAAATACACTAGATGACAATTGGCTAATGAGGGACAGGTGAAGGTGATTTGTTGTCATGGAGATTAACAAGGGTAGCTATAAAAAAAACAAGATGGCAATAGAAACAGACTGTTTCTCAATTCCAAGAACGGACTTGCCCTCTCGTGGAGACTAGTCTTGCCAGGCTACCTTAAAAAAACGGCGAAGACACAGAACGCATCTTTGTAATAATTGAGATGTGCTGTGATCTTCTTACTCAACTGTCCATCCCAGCATATTATAAGAAGCGGCCAGTGTACAATAAATACAACATAGCATTACAAAAATGTCATAACCTATTAAAACATTTATTTCATATTACTATAGATATTATTTTCAGTATTTTATATCATTGTTTAACGTGCAGTTACGTATTGGAATTGAATTTCGAATTTTAAAAATGTACATGTCTTCAATCATGGAAGTGTACTTTCGTTAAATGCATTACAATAAAATGCAAGAACCGCTTTTTAAAATAACAGTTTTAGGGTTTGAAGTACAGTACAAGTGCACAATCAATATAATTAATTGCATTTCTTTTTTAGAAATGATAGCTTTGCATGACAAACAGATTGAAATTTAAAAATTAAATTCACTGTAATTGCATCAAAGAGCAGAATAACATCTCAGGTTACGACTGTAACCATAGTTCCATAGTGAGAAGAGAACGAGACACTGCGTCATTGATGCTTTGGAAACGCTTCTGCGTGATTGCGTCTGAAGGACGTGTGTCAACTAGTCCAATGGCAAGACGGAACGTCACTGCTGGGTGACGTCACAACCAGGAAAGGATAAAAACACATCTGGAATTACCAGCACTAGCTTCAATTAACCGAAGCAAATCAATTACAGGGATGAAGTATGGCAGTGCGATGCAACTTCTCATTCCCTTCTCAGGGAACTCTGGTTACAATCGTAACCTGAAACATTCCCTTTCAAGGGAACTCACGCTGCGTCAAAGACGCTTTGGGAGCGATAATGCCCAACGCCATACTTACAAGTACCTGTCTATGTGAAACTGTGGCAAAACGATAGGCTGCGGTAAGTTGGTCGGCATCTTAGGGACATGGCCCTGTTTAGGGTATCTTTTACCCTAAACAGGGTCATGTTTAACTTATGTTAAGTTGATTAACTTATCAACTTAACTTATGCCTTGACCATCCCGGTGATAACTCAAGGCAAGTGTAGGATACCGAAAAGGCCTGGAGATCTCCTACTTTTTTAGGAGAAGAAATGGCTAGAAGGAAAACTGTTTTTAATGTCAGAAACTTCTCTAAAACCGTTTTAAGGGGCTCAAAGGGAGCCGCAGATAAGCCTTCTAAAACAATAGCCAGGTCCCAAGCCGTAACCCTGGTAAGAATTGCAGGCCTTAGCCTCAGAGTTCCACGAAGGAAATGTGTTATTAGAGGGTTCCTTCCCAAAGATGCTCCACCCAAAGGGTAAATAGTAAACTGCTAGGGCCACCACATAAACCTTTAATGTGGAAGCCCTGCCGAAAAGCAATCTTGTAGAAACTCTCACTGGATCCCACTTACTGCACCAAGAAGTAAAACCTTTCCACATCAGGGCGTAAAGTGTCCTCTTGGACGGAGTTCTGGAGTGAAGTATGGTCTTTGCAACCTTGGTTGAGAGACTGGAATCTATGAGTTGGGCCCCTTCAGTGGCCAAACCCACAGGTTCCATATCTCTGGGTAGGGGTGAAAGATCATGCCTCACGTCTGAGACAGAAGGTCCCTCCTGACGGGAATCTCCAAGGAGAGCCATCGAGGAGGGACACTAGGTCCGAAACCATATTCGGCTCGACCAGTACGGTGCTCCTAGCATTACTAGTTCTGTGAGCAGAGCAATCGGGGGAAAAGCATGCAGACGTAGCCTCGGCCATGTCTGTACCTGAGACGTAATTCTGCTCTTTAATGCAATTGCTGTGAATTTAATTTTTACATTTCAATCTGTTTGTCAGGCGGGCTAGATGTGTAAGGGAGAACCAAAGTGGACAGTGCGTCGTATCCTGAAACGGAAACAGATCCACTTCCGCTTGGCCGTACAACTCCCATATATGCTTCACCACCTCGGGGTGAAGTCTACATTCCCCTGGCCTCAGCCCCTGCCTCGACAGGATGTCTGCTCCTAAGATTTTGTCTCAAGGACAGCATCTTCCCTGAGGACCACAGGAGGATCTGGTGCGCTGGGTGATTTATGTAAGAGACCACCAATGTGTTTTCTGTGCAGACAAGCACATGATGGCATTTTAGGTCTGGCAGGAAGTGCTTCAATGCCATAAAGACCTCCATCCTCTTTAGGCAATTTGTGTGCCACGAAAGATCATGACTCCTCCACAGAAGGAGCTAAGCTGAGTGGCATTCCATTACCGCTCCCCAGCCTATGAGAGAGGCGTCTGTCGTGAGAGTGAATCGATGCCAATGAGCTCCCAACACAAGACCCTGGGATAGGAACCAAGGCGCAGAGACACCGCTGCGTGATCCTGATCATATGAAGTGAGTTCCCCTTGGTCCTGAGCCACCACTGCAAGGGTCTCAATTACAGCAGGCCAAAAGGTATCACGTTGGATGCAGCTGTCATCAGACCCAACAGTCTCTGAAACTGTTTCACACTAAGTGACTGACCTAGCTTTATTTTTTTTACTACTGTGAGGATAGCAGCAACACGAGCTGCCAATAGGACGGCCCACATCTTCACTGAATCCCACACCACACCAAGAAAGGTGGTCCTCTGTAATGGAGAAAGCACACTTTCAGTTTCAACCTTAACTTCTGTATGTGAGCGAGAACGACATTTCAATGCTGAATCGCCATCTGCTCCGAGTGCGCTAATTTCAGCCAGTCATCTATATAGTTCAGAATGCAAATTCCTTGCAGCCTGAGCGGGGCCAGAGCTGCATCCCCGCATATGAAAGTGCGGGGTGATAGAGCTAGAACGAATGGAAGAACCTGATACTGGTATGCTTCGCCCCTGAAAGCAAACCTCAGGAACTTCCTGTGTTGTGGAAGGATGGAAACATGGAAGTATGCGTCCTTTAGATCTATCGTGACAAACCAGTCCTCTGATCTGATTTGAGTCACGATCTGCTTCAAAGTCAACATTTTGAACTTGAGCCTCTTGACTGAATGGTTGACGCAACCCCCGTCCTTATTTTGAAACAATGAAGTAACGGCTGTAAAATCCAGAATCTCTGTCGGGTGGAGGAACCCGCTCTATAGCTTTCTTTGCTAATAGAGATTTTACTTCTTGTTTCATCACCAGAGCCTGCTCGGGATGCACTAACGTTAGTAACACCCCATTGTATTGCGGTGGATGAGAACCAAACTGGATTCTGTAACCTTTCTCTACATTCTGCAGGACCCTTCAAGATACAGTACGTTTGGCAGAAGCCTCCACTCTGGCACATAATCTACTAAGGGAACCAGCCTCTCGAGGTCTCTGGTGTACTCAAAGCAGCCACCTCAGTGACCTGAAGCAAAGTGGCGGAAAAAATGTGATTTGACTGCTCTTTTACCCTCCTCAGAGGGTCTTGTAGACCTTGATTCATGCGCTCACTTGAAATCACTGTGCCCTGAGGCACCAAAGGTGGCGGGGTTGGCAGGCCGGCCTCCTGAGGGCATTGAAGTGGTGCGGGCACCATATAATGATGTGTACACTGCTCCACCCCTCAGCCTCCACCCTCTGAGGAGGCTGCCCTCAGAAGTCACTGGTGGTGTCAGGACTTCTTTTGGGTCAAAGCTTTCTTTGCAAGAAGAACAGTCCTCAGATTCTGCTTCTGCTTAGAAGGCTTCAGATGAGATTGTTGTCCCAGCCCCAAATCTCTCAATTCTTATTTCACTGTGGTGCTGAGATTGAACAGAATGGATAGGAGTTGCATATAACCTGTGTTTTGGCAGCTCTAAGTTATCCGTCCATTATTTTAACTTAACTATTTGTCCTTAATTAACCTATACTCATTGTAACTTGCATTATGCATTGTTTATTATGCATTATGCAGTGGGGGAGCATGAGATGCAACACACTCTTTCTGCTGTGCCCTGTAAGAGGAGCTTGAAGGCTGGGGCTGCTCTCGCCCAGCAGCCCTAGTGGGTTGGGGACGGCGAGGGAGGTAGCGCTTGAATGTCTCCGCCTGCTTTTTGGAACATCTCAATGACCATATACACGGCATCACTGAAGAGGCCAGGGGGCGATAGCGGGGCATCAAGGTGAAAAGCTCAGTTTTTTCCTTTAATCTCAGAGAGATTGAGCCAAAAATGCCTCTCAGCGGCCACCAGAGCTGCCATAGACCGCACAATAGCCTGGTATGCTTGCAGTATTGACATAGTGTGCAGACAGGCACCAGCCTGACCTGCCGCCGTGTATGCTTTACCCACTAGCTCTAATGACGTTTTTAGTGGCTTAGTGGGTAGTGTCGGGGCTTTCAGGGACGATGCTGAAGTACGGAACTGATAGCTAGCGAGCGTCTGTTCAACCACAGGCATCGTCCCATAACCATACTCTTTCAGCCCCCTTATATCTGAATAAACATGAACTTGGGGACTGAAAAATGGGACGAGTCTGGTTTATTCCATGATCTAGATAAAGTGTTATGAAGATCAGGAAGGCCCCGTGGTGGAGGTTCAACATTTGATGGCAAAAAATGCTCGTCCAGTTGTCCAGCCCAAAGACCGCTGGATCCCCCGGGTAAAGGCAGAGAAAGGGTGGCGGCCATCTCTAACCCATCCGAGAGATCCAAAACCTTGAGGAATGCGAACCTGAACACTTTCCTCGAAAAGTGACAGGTGGGAGATGAGTGTGCGAAGCAGCAGCCTCACATAATGCCCGCAGTCAGCCCCCTCGAAGGCTGACAGAGCATGATTCGCTTCCAAACACATAAAACACAAGTCGTGTGAATCCCCATCTGTTAGGAAGCACGGGCAGGGAGAAGCGCACTGCTCAATGGTTCACCATTGCAAGTGTGATTTTTGTGTTCTGCACTATATCGGGACAGATAACAATAAATAAGACACAGTTTGACACAGAGCACTTGCTGAGGCACAGAAGCTGGTGCCGGTCATTCCGGAAGTGCTTTTATTCTTTCCTGGGGTGAAAATTCTCCAATTGAGAATTTGACCGCCCCCTTCATTTCGGGTCCCATAGCCTTGTCCGCCGTGTACCTGCTCGTACCCTTCTCTCGCAGTCCCAACATGGCCATTGAGGTCGCCGCCGATCAGGAGATGCTCATTGATGTTGATCGATCGAAGATGATCGTCAAACTTACACCAGAATTCCTCCTTCTCAGCTTCAGTGCATCCGGTCTGGGGGGCATAGCAGGAGACCACGCTCAGGATCGCCGACCCAGTGTCGATCATAATTGACATGAGGCGATCCGAGATACGGTTGACCTCAACGACATTGTTGCGCAACTTCTCGCTGACTATGGTCGCCACTCCATTTCGGGTGTTTGTCACTCCATAGTAGTAGAGCTTGTACCCTTCACAAATGTCTCTCGCTTTGGCGCCCTTCCATTTCGTTTCTTGTATGCAGGCGATATCGACACGCCGGGTTCTCAATGAATCAGCCAATTCACGGGTTCTTCCAGTAAGCGTGCCAATATTGAGGGTTGCAAATCGGAGATGTTGGGCTAGCCGTTTCGGCTTGCTGCGTCCTTGGGCAGGTAGACCACGTCTTCTTTTCGCACCATTTGGGTGGGGACAGCACGCGTCCCCTATGGGGGACGCCCTAGCATTCAGATCCAAATGTCGTTTTAGCATTGCAATTTTGATGCGACAGGAAGTTTCAATCAGCTGACGCATCACAACGTCTGTCACTGACCACCCTCACCGTTAGCTCGATCAAATTAATCATCGGTTTCCGGCCGGCACCTCGTGGAGGTGGTAATGGGATTTTACCAGTAATATTTCATGTGACTATATTTAAAATGTTTAAATGTTGGTACAGAATTAGCAAGCATCCAGTATCATCTAGATTTGTAGTCTTAACTCTTTTTGATTCTCTCTCACACACATAACTAATGGTGTGCTAATGGGGTGTGTTGAGAGTTGTGTGCAGTCCAGGCTTTGAGTGTGTGTGTGTGTGTGTGTGTAAGTCAGCATGACTTTAGCATTATTCATGCCGTGACACAGCATTGCTCGTGCAATGATATAAACCCTACAGACTGGACTGTGTTTGAATTTGGTGTTCACACATCCTCTGCCTCTCTCTTCTCATTAGTGGTGGATTCAAACAAAATCACAGCATGATTTTGGTAACACTTTATTTTGATGGTCCCCTTTTGACATTCTATTGACTAAGTAATGTTGCATCTGTCAACTAACTCTCATTAGAGTATTTGTAGAGTATTAGACTCTATGCTTAATATCTGCTAACACTTTATTTTGATGGCCACCCAACAGACATTCTACTGACTAAGTAGCTTTACAAGTACGTCAACTTAATCTACTAAGCCTAACCCTCCTAACAGTGTACTAATACTCTAATGAGAGTTAGTTGACATGTAGTTGCAACATTACTTATAGTCAATATACAGGTACATAATGTTATTTTTGTCTGGAAATGAAACCCAATATTTAGTATAGTAAATAACCGTGTGGCTAAGACTGTTTTTGGATACCATGTTGTAAAAACAGTTTTTGGATAATCAGATAAATTAAATACTTTGTAGATTTTTTTCCCATAATGGATCATTTTGCTTGATGGACACAAAGCAAAATGTGATTGTTCATAACAAATGAACTCTCTCACATTTTATAACAAAAACAAAAGACTAATAACAAAATAAAATAAAATAACATTATAAAATTATGTAAAATAACATTACAAATTAATTACCTGTTCCACTTTAAATTGTAACGCATGGTCTGCAGTACGCATGACAATGTCGTGTATAAAGCGAAATAGTCTTTATTCAAGATTCAAACAAATCCAACCTTTTCCACTTTTTAATATTTTGTATTGTGTAGTAATTAAATAATTCACCAAAGCGCTCTCTGTTTTGTTGTACATTTCGGACACAGCCTCTGTATTTTAACACTCCACCATTTTTCTTTATTGCTCTCGTGTGTAAATAATTTTAAAAGAAAAATAATTTTCTACCCACTTATAATTTATATATGTGTCACATAAACGGTATAGCAGAATCTACTGATTTTACATTCTATGTTTGATTCTGATACTTCTTTGCTACTCCTGTTTTACTATTTTATATTTGAGTCTGATATTGTTTTGTCACTCATGTTTTAAGGTTTCGCTTAGCTTTGCTGCTCTTATTTGTGTTTTATGTGTTGTTATGCAGGTCTTACTATATTTTAATCTGGTTGTTCTGTAAAGCGCGTTGGTCAGCCTAGTGGCTGTTGTAAATGTGCTATACAAATAAAGTGAACTTGAACTTGATTGACATTCATCTACCGTCTCATGGTATGATACCATCATATCGGCCAGCTCTAGTGTGCGACAATGGTGAAATGTTTTTGGTGACAGCTCCAAAGACCATTCCTTGTGCTGTCAAAACTTAGAACGTATCGTTTGTTTTCAATAAAATAAGTAAAATTTTCCCTCATCCAGTGGACTGGTTAATAACAGTAATTACATGTGTCCATTACCCAGAAATTGACAAGGCCAAAAGCAATTATGATTTCAACTCTATTAACTGTAATTTGATTAATTGGTTACTGTGTTCCACGCTTAGCCTGGCGGCTCAGTGAAATACAGTTTGTAAGGACTCAATGACTAAACAACGCTTTAGCTAAAACATCTCAAGAAATCATGATCTTTGCTTCTCCAGTGAAGACAGTGTCTTGGTTTTAAATCAAAAGAAGCCCAGATGGCTGAGATTTTTGTCGACGTCACCCCATATAATTCATCTTTCCAACCCATAAAAAGAACAGTAACGATATATTGTGTTGAGCACAGGTCCAAATTAAGAAATTCCTGGATGGAGAAGTGGGTTAACGGGCCTGTGATGGATGGGCCGGCCCGTTTTCTCCGGTGACTAATGACGATCTCTTCACTTTTCTGAGATTTGGGTTCCTCTGCTGTGGTGAGAATGATTGAGCTTGCCTGGAGATGGTCATCTTTGTGACATCTTTGTCAGTTAAGTAACAAACCCGAACAATTAACTGAATCTGATTCAACACGCTAAACCAGTTGCACTTTGTATGATTTATAACAGTCAGCTTGCTTGTCAGACTGTACGAACATGATCACCGCTGTAAGCCACGTCACACTGTGCATGGGATCTCAGTTGTCTTTAATGTCAGACTGTATGACAGTCAATATTCATTAAAAACAAATGCATGTTAGATGACTCGTCCAGAGTTTTACATTATCAATCCGTGACACGTTCGGTGACAGTGAGCTGCATTTAGATACGGGATTGAAATGGTTTCTAGCAAACAAAAATAATCTATAGCATTAATTTTGATTGTGGCTTGTCTTCAAAATAGAATGAAAAAAAACGTAGACGATGTGTGTGGAGCAAGTGGTGGTTTGTTGTTGTCGCACTAATTGTATCATCAGGTTCTGTACCCCTATTGGTTTTTGATTTGACGGTTGTCGTAGGAGAAGCCACACTGTAGGGCTGTGCCTCAAAGCTTCTGACACTGGCAGAATTTCAATGGAGGTAAAATTTGATCACAATGTTCCTTAATTGGCTATCAGCGAACATGTCAAACTAGACTACAGATTTTGACCTATAGGATCAGAGGAATCTTTAAGGATTTGCAAAATTTGTCTCGGACAGCCAAATCATGACCAAAATCATTTACTTTGGACCCTGTTAAAGTCACGCGAAATGAGAGAGAGTGGGGCCGTTTTGTGAGGCTTTCCGTTTGATTCTTTAAAACAAAGGTTCATATGAGTCATTTGTTCATGTTGTTGCGTGGAGGAGAAAACATGCATGACAGCCAACAAGGTAATACCTGAAATATCTCACAAGAAATATCTGACCGGATCTGGATGTATACAAAGTTTCCCCGATCAGCCCACCATCATCTACGGATAAGTATCACCATTTTGCACACACATCCTGATCCTTTCAGAAGGGTATATGTATGTACTAAATGGCTAAATATTTCACTTTTTTTTCCTGACTTCATACAGAACATAGTTTTGTGTTCTACGTGTGTGGCTTTTTTTAAACTTCTAAATCTTTATCACAACTGAGTGTATTTTCACACAATTGAGCGTCGCGGTCATGACACCCTGTCAAGTTAAAGGCACAGTATGAAAGTTTCACCACTAGAGGCCACTTATTCAAAAGAATAACAAAGGTGTAGCTTGATGATGCGTGGAATCATGGGAGGTCTTGTCTTCCCCTCAACAGCCAGCCAATGGAAAGCAATCTAACGGGACTCAAGGCAGAAATCATGGATGAGCTAATGTATTTAAGTTTTATGAACGTTACTATAGCCTGAAACAGGGCAGGGCCAAGAGCCATGGAAATGGAATGATGCCGGTGAAGTGAGTTATAGGTAGGTGTCTTGTTAATGAGAGACACCTACACAACACACCTGTCTCAAGTCCCATGGAAAGACGACAGTGAAGTGCGAGAGAGGACCAGGGGTGCGTTTCCCAAAGCCAACTATGGTCCAAGTTCCGTTGTTACCAGTACAATTTAACGGAAATTGCGACCATAGTTGGTTAACTATGCTTTTAGGAAATGCACCCCAGGCCTGGGGTATTTTTCCTTGCTGGTTTAATGATGCTAATATGCCACAGTTGGCTGCTGCCTCTCCTTTTGTTTTGTTATTTATGTCTATTACGATTAAAGTTACATTTAACCAGGGGTGGTAAAAGTACTCAAAAATTATACTCGAGTAAAAGTATATATACCTAAATAAAAAATGACTCCAGTAAAAGTAGAAAGTCCTCCATTCAAACATCACTTGAGTAAAAGTACAAAAGTATCCGATTTAAAACGTACTTAAGTACCGAAAGTAAAAAGTAAAAATTCAAACTGTAAATATCAATAATTAAACATTGCATATCACTCCCAAAACAATTGATCTGTTTTAATTGAACAAATTATTAGATACTGCAATTAAGAATTTGTTAGATTTGCAATCATAAGAGACAATGAAGCACCTTGCATCAATTCTAAACAATTTCATTAAGTTTAGTGACAGCATATTATGGTGCAATGACTGGTAGGCCATTCTTTGATACAAATTTTACAATTTCAATTCAATTATTGTGGTTTGATTCCGATCTTGATTCAATAGATTCATTTTGATAAATATTTGGTACAGTAGATGCATGTTAATTTTTAAATTAAGAAAATCTCACCTAATTCTGTAAACATAGGCTACAGAGAGCCATGTCAGCTGGTATTATTACATGTTAAAAATACATGTGATTTTTATTATAATAACAACTTTATAATATTTTAATGATATAAGTAAAAATAAAATAAATATATAGTGCACATTTAACAAAATAGTAATTTATACTAATATTACATATATTATAAAATACTAATTTTTCTAGCCAACTAACATACTATGGTCATTAAATGTTTTTGTTTTTTTTCATGAGGTAAATGTAACGTTATGTGACATTGTTCTCCAGCTGTTTTATTGACCTCTATCCGCTGTTGAAAAACACTGATTTATTGATATTATGTATAAGGTATATACATTTCGGTAAGTTGTACTGTATCTTTCAACATAGTCTACCTATTATTGTTCATTTGTGTTTATTTACAATTAACTAGTAGTAAAGAGATTAACGGCACCCCATAGCAGGCGCTAGCTATCTGTCACGTCACATTTAAAAGCTCCAAAATGGTATTTATTGTTTGAATTTCATAATAAAATTGACAGAATCTGAGAGCTGAGAATTTGTTCCATATCAAAAGTAACCCACTCTGTCCTGTCTGTCGGTGTCAATGTCCTCTTTGATTCGCGATTTTTCTCTGCGTCAGAAAATGGATGTGTGTCGTGAGAGCGTGTGGAAAGTGTCAATTGCGTGAGTCTCACACTGAATAAATGAGAGTTGGCAGCTCTGCAATAGACATGTTCCATAACATTAGCTGCATCAAACAGAAGATGTGCAAGAAACAAGGGATCTCAGGATCATTGCTGGGCAGAGCTGCACCTTCACCTGTTTCTGCGGTCATCTTCCACAATGGCGAACTGACTGCTATGTGAGCGTATGCTGGCAAAGAGCTTGAGCGTTCTTTTTTTCAAAATAAAACCAAGTTTTTCATTGGTTTGGAAAGCCAGTGTAATAAATACTTGGAGCGGGCATGGGGAAATGTAACTGAGTAAAAAGTAAACTTTGTCTTCAATATTGTAGTGGAGTAAGAGTAAAAGTAGATGCAAATAAAACATACTCAAGTAAAGTACAGATCCCCGAAAAAAATACTTAAGTAAAGTAACGAAGTATTTCTACTTCGTTACTTACCACCACTGCATTTAACATTTGCCGCCTTTTTTCTCCCTGAACTAAAACTCTGTTTACAGTTACGTTTGATCACTTAAATTCACATTATTCTTTTTTTCTAATGAAATAGCTGCAAATGTTGAATTAATACTCATACAGGTTGCTTTATTTGACAAATATGATATCATTGGCGGATATTATGTAATTGACAGGCAACGTGATTACACTGGTTAAAATAGCTGATTTCTCTGGATTTAAACATTGTTGGAAACATTTGGTATAATGTAAGTACACACTTCAACAAAATATATAAAACTGTGCTAGTGGTTTTTGGATATTTTAAAACCGCATCATGAGACCTGTGTTCTTTTACCTATGCCTCAGTAAAAAGGGGTTGAGTGATGCCCCAGTTTTTACATTCAGGTTTTTAAACGCACGTTTGAGAGCCATACAACGACATGATTGATTAGGCTGCTCCCAAACATATACACACGTGGTGCATCATGGTCTGTGTATACAAGTTTTACTACTAGTTTTGACAACCTGTTTTAAAGTCTTAATTCAGCAACTTTATGGCTGTTAAATAAACTATGTAACAACTGAGATTACTTACCATTAATTGATAGATACATATATTATTTGTAAGGTAGCTTTAGAGCTAACTTTGCAGCACAACGAAAATTGAAACTGGTTGTTGTGCACTTCTAGTGTAGATTCTAACGGGGTTAATCTAGCTTTTTAAGATCTAGTTTTGTTTTGTGACTTCACACTTAACACTTTTTACCTCTGATGTTATTGTTCCTGGTTTGAAAACCAGCAAGTTTAAGGGGTTTAAGGGCTATTTTCTGTCTTTTCTTCGTTGGCAACACATGGAACTAGGCCAAAATAGCCATTGGGTCTGGCATCAGCATTGGCAGTGTGTCTGTGAAAAAAAATATGTGATTGAGAGAGTACAGTGACCCACAAGTTCCTGCTCTATTAAGCCCTGTCAGGACACTGTAAATAAATGGGACCCACTTCAATCTAGATGACCCCAAAAGAGTCACACATTGTCTGCAAGGCGCAGGTCGGCATGGGCGATGTCTTGCTACTGTCTGTGCAGTAAGACGTTTGATAAAAGGTGCCCTCTTAATCTATCTGTTCTAATCAGCGCCCACAGTTTAGAGCTCAGGTCACGATGACGGAAAAAGCAGCTAAGGCACACGGGTCTCTTTGATCGGCTGTGCTGCCAAATCTCAGACCATTGTTCTTCGCTCATCTCTCCCATAGCCAATCAGACCCCATGTAAACACACCAAAATCAATCTGATTACTATGATAAAGACTTACCCTGCTTTCTTTTCATTTCATTTTCATTTCAAAGGAGTGTTAGTCCAGATTCAGCTCTAAATTATGATTATTATCACTCAGGGAGGCAGGCATATTCATTTCCAAGAGGGACGACTGCCACAGACCCAGAAACACTTCAGCTGATATGAGGACAGATCAAAGCGGCAAGTGGAGAACAGGGGGAAGGGGAGTGAGAGAAAGAGAATGGGAGCACAGAAAACAAACATACTGGTTGTTCACAGAGAAGATTGCACATAAAATAGCCTACACTTTTTTTTTTCATTCACAGCTCTAATTTGCCAACTTAAGGCCCGAAACCTGTGTCGCAGTGCCTTGTGGGAATGGCCTTTTCTCCTGGAGTAGACTGATTTTATTTGACAGCTCACTCTTTTAGATGTCATCCCAGACCTTGTTCTAAATCATTTATCAGGCCAGCATCATTCTGGACATGTGCGTCAGAGCATTTCATGCCTTTATATACAGAGCCAAGCCATATTAGGAAAATATGTGTGCCAATTTTAATAATTTCTGTTGTTTAAAATGCAAATCTTAGTGTTGATTAAAAAAGCATTTATTATATTTCAAGTTACTCACTTTAAAATTATGTAGTTACGAACACATTGCATAGTTTGTTCACTTTACAATAAGGTTTCATTAGTTAACATTGGTTGACTACATTAGTTAACATTAACTATGTCTACAGCAATTTAATGTTAATTTTCAACATTTACTAGTACATATTTAAAAACAAAAATTGATTTTGTTAACATTGGTTAATACACTGTGAACTAACATGAACAAACAATAAACTGCTGGATTTTTATTAACTAATGTAATCAAAGATCAATAAATACTGTAACAAATGTAGGCTATTGCCCATTGTTAGTTCATGTTAATTAATACATTAATTAATGGTAATAAATGAGACCTTATTGTGAGGTTTTACCAGTATTTTCTATTTTAATTACATTTTTGGGCACTTAGCAAAACAATAACTATTTGGTAAATAGGGAAACAAATGTATTCTGTTTTTGATTCATTGAAAAGAAGTGATTCATTGGGCTACACTAGCCACTCTGTATGTTTTTGATTCACTGACTCAAGTCATTTACGCATGAATTATACTACACTGCAATGTTTGTTTTTGCGTGCAGCTCATGAGGTCAACTCCACAGAAAGACGTTTCTTGCCATTATTTCACGGCACATTGCCTTTTTTTTATTTCATTACATTCAATACAGACAGCAAACTCATATTCACAACTCAGGTAAATCATGATTTCTGTTGTAGTGGCACTGGAGATTCTACTCAAAAACAGTGCACAATACGCTGATACCTAAAACCTATAAAAAAATAAAACCACTATTTTTTTAGTGATTTAATTCAGCAAAAGGGAAAGTGCTGTAGAATTAGACTACAGTTCAAAACTTTGAAGTGTAACGTGGCAGGTTGGAACATAGAAGGAGGCAGGATCCAAATGCAGCAGTAGTACTTTTATTAAATAAACTAGACAGACTCAAAAACTCAGACACCGCGAACGACACAACCGAACTCTAACAACATCATGAACCCACAAACACTGTAACAAGACACAGGGTTTAAATACAGAGGCTAACAAGCTAAACAAGCTAACAAGAGGGCGTGGTTAATCAGAAACACCTGGGGATACTAAAAAACTAGAAAAACTACAAGGACTACAAAACATGACACAGAACAGGAAACCGTCTCAGGTTACGACTGTAACCTATGTTCCCTGAGAACAGGGAACGAGACAATACGTCATCGACGTTATGGGGAACGCCTCAGGCGTGACAGGTGTCTGAAATCAAATATCAACTCACAGCAATCATGTTGACCGGCCAGAGGCCGCGCATCATCAGCTCGAATGATGAGCGCGTCAATCTGGATGAAAAAGGGCGCCTTGAAACCGTGACAACATCCCATAGTCTGAAGGGACTGTTGCAGGCAGGTCCCGAGGTATGGCAGGGTGAGGTATTGTCTCGTTCCCTGTTCTCAGGGAGCATAGGTTACAGTCGTAACCTGAGACATTCCCTTTCGAAGGGAACTCAACAATACATCATCGACGTTATGGGGAACGAAATACCCACGCCGCCATACTGTGGGGAGTGCATGCCCAATGGCAGTGACAACTGTCAGAACCAGTAATACAAAGGACACTAAAACCACTCACCCTAGGTCAGGTTGGGCTGTCAGTGACAACACTCCCTACCGATCATAGCCCAAGCTAATGAACCGAGAAAACTGCCAGAACATAGTTCATAGGAGGTATATCTGGGCCAGCTCAAAGGCTTAGGACCACAACTTCCTAATAGAAGGGGTCCCTTCTAGGGAGTGTGGCTAGGGGACTCAAGGGACACCCAGCCAGTCACTATTCAGGAGAGCATGCCTCCTGACATGCCACCAGGCTGGCCTAAGGATCTATCCTAAGACGCACAGTCTGGCCATTGCCTGTCTGTCCGAGGCAGAGCCTCTGGAAACTGCCTTGGAAAAGGCATCCAAAACTGAAGGCCTGCAAAGCTGGCAGAAACCATTCAGTTCCGGATCACAGAGACGGGACCACCTGGAGAGTGTAACTCAACCTCAGGAAATGACGGAAGTCGTCCACTCAATCCGTGGGTCTACCCAGTGCTCGTCCTGAACACTGAGGAAGTAAGAGAGGGATCAAAACCAGGAAGGTCTGCTGAGGCCAAAGACCTGATTACCCCCTATGTGGGGAGCTCCAGTACCTGAGAGCTCACATCCGGAAGGCCGGTGAGGCCTGTAACCTGACGACCACAGTATTTGGGAGCTCATAACCAGGAAGACCGGGTGAGGCCTTTAACCTGGCGACCACAGCATGTGGGAGCTCATAACCAGGAAGGCCGGGTGAGGCCTGTAACCTGGTGACCACAGTATATGGGAGCTCATATCAGGAAGACCGGTGAGGCCTGTAACCTGATACCCAGTATATGGGAGCTCATATCAGGAAGGCCTGTGAGGCCTGACACCTGACAACCACAGTATGTGGGAGCTCACATCAGGAAGGCCGGTGAGGCCTGTAACCTGACGGCCACAGTATGCGGGAGCTCATATCAGGAAGGCCGGATACGCCTGTAACCTGATACCCAGAATATGGGAGCCCATAACCAGGAAGGCCTGATAAGGCCTGTAACCTGACAACCACACCACGTGGGGGCTACATTAGAAAGTACATGAAACCAAAGTCCATGTACTTAGCCATTCCGAGTCCAGAAAAGGCCTGGATAAGAATGAGGAAGTTAGCCAGAAAGGCGTCTGTCGTAGCATACCTTGACGACGGGGCGCATCTAAAGTGGGACCCGAGGTGAAAGACTGGGCCTGGGCCACATAGAAAGGGACCGAAGCGTACAGCGCATGACCCTTACCATAAAAATGGATTTTAGAAAGTACACAAGATGTTCCATCATGTGACTTACCATAAGTATGGTTTTGACATGACCAGGAAAGCCAGATGAGGCCTGTAACATGATAGTCAAAATGTGTGGGAGCTCACATTCAGGAAGGCCTAATGAGGCCTACAACCTGAAATGTGAAGGCTCACAACCACATCCTAGCGACCACAGTGAGTGGGAGTTCACATTCAGGAAGGCCTGGTGAGGCCTGAAACCTGACATGTGACAACTCGTAACCAGGAAGGCCGAGGAGGCCTAAAGCCTGGTGACCACTGAATGTGGGAGCTCATAACCAGGAAGGCCGGTGAGGCCTGTAACCTGATGACCACAGTAGGTGGGAGCTCATATCAGGAAGCCTGGTAAGGCCTGTAACCTGATACCCAGTATATGGGAGCTCATATCAGGAAGGCCGATGAGGCCTGTAAACTGGCTACCACAGTATGTGGGAGCTCATATCAGGAAGGCTGGTAAGGCCTGCAACCTGATACCAAGTATATGGGAGCTCATATCAGGAAGGCCGGTAAGGCCTGTAACCTGGCGACCACAGCATGTGGGAGCTCATAACCAGGAAGGCCGAGTGAGGCCTGTAACCTGGCGAGCACAGAAGGTGAGAGCTCATATCAGGAAGGCCGGTGAGGCCTGTAACCTGGCGAGCAGAGTAGGTGGGAGCTCATATCAGGAATGCCGGTGGGGCCTGAAACCTGACAACCACAGCATATGGAAGCTCATACACAAGAAGGCCGGGTGAGGCCTGTAATCTGGCGACCACAGTATGTGGGAGCTCATATCAGGAAGGCCGGTGAGGCCTGTAACCTGGCGACCACAGCATGTGGGAGCTCATAACCAGGGAGGCCTGTAACCTGGCAGCCTCCGCCTGTGGGAGCTCATATTCAGGAAGGCCTAGTAGGGCCTGTAACCTGAAACCCAGTATGTGGGAGCTCATAACCAGGAAGGCCGGTGAGGCCTGTGACCTGGTGACCACAGTATGTGGGCGCTCATATCAGGAAGGCCGGGTGGGGCCTGTAACCTGATGACCACAGTATGTGGGAGCACACATTCAGGAAGGCTGGATAAGGCCTGTGACCTGACATATGGAAGCTCATATCCTGGATGGCCTGGTGAGGCCTGTAACCTGGCGACCACAACGTGGGAGCTCAGCTCACCTTACAATACATTACCTTTGCTTACCATTTAACATGTCCCCGGCTCTGTACAGGAGACGAGTTCTGAAAAAGAAGGGAAAAATGTTATTTTCGCAAAAAAAACATTTTCACTCAACATAAAACCTGCAACGTGCGGAACGAAGCACACCAGGACTCAGGAACTCAGAAACCTGAGTTCTACTGTTTCACAAGCAAAGGGAAGGCGCTCCTATCAACCAAGCTGAAGCGGCCCATCAGAGAATTCTTGAACTAATCATGGGCCCCAGGCCTGATGTAGGAGGAGCCTGGGAGCGATGGTGGTTAGGAGACAAGATCCAGGGAGGTGATGTCTAACATTCAGTCCGAGAACGTTTACTCTGGATCACCTCCCTGAGATCCTGCCTCCCGCGGGAGTTACGCCTCCTGCGCGCCCTGCTCCCCCTGCTAGGAGGAGGGGGTGCACGAGAAGCGACACTGGCCTTCCGGGTCCGTCCGTGAACCTCAGACCACGACGGACGAGGCCCTCCCGCCTGCCTGGGCTGGGCCGAGGACCTCCGCGGTATGCAGCTCTTAAACGCCGCGGAGCGCCGTCCACCGTCTCGACAGAAGGTCCGAAAAGCTCGGAAGGCGAAACCGGCGAATTGAGGAGAAAAGTTTTTTCTTTCTCCCCAATGTCAGCCTGTTTGAGCCACAGATGCATCTCCGTGGCCACCATAGCAGCCATCGCACGACCGATGGAAACCGCAGACTGCTTGGTGGCCCGGAGAGTCAAATCCGTGGTGCGGCGCAGCTCCGCGACCGCGTCAGGGAACAGGCCGGCCCACTGGTCGAGGTCCCGCAGCAGGTCGGCTTGGTAGGCCTGAAGGACCGCGAGAGTGTGCAGAACCGCACCCGCCTGACCTGCTGCCATGTACGCTCTGCCATTAAAGCGCGAAGTTGTCTTGAGCGGCTTGGATGGCAGGGTCGGAGCTTCTAGTGAAGACAACCGACCAGAGGTGAGATAATTAGCCAACGTCTCGTCCACTGGCGGCATCGACACATACGGTGCTCCGCGGCTCCCTCCACAGCAGCGAAACTAGCCGGCTGATGTAGATAGAGACGCACGGAGAACGGGTTCTTCCATGCCTTCTCGATCTCAGAGGGGAGATCGGGAAGAAATGAAAGGCTCAACCGAGCTGGTGGCTTACGGGTGGGGAGGAACCAGTCATCCAACATACCACGAGCGGGTTCCTCCCGGACGCGCCTCCACTGCAGCTGCAATCTATCCGTGGCGCTCCCCATAACATCCACCAGCTCAGCGTACACTGGGCAGGAGGGCTAAGATGGTTCGGTCTCAACCAAACTGACATCATCAACACCCACCTCCTGCCCGGCCCGAAGAGAACCAGTTACAGATCCATCAGAGAGAGAAAGAACCTCCTCAACATCGACCTGTAACTCACCCTCATCAGCTGGTAGATCATCCGAGATGTTAACACCCCTCTCCAGATGATCTGCCAGCTCGATCTGAGAACCCCACGAGCTCCACCGCCGCTGAGCCTCAGCCCGAGCGGGACCGAAACCGTGGGGTTCAGATGCCGTGCCCACTTCCCTTGAGAAGTGGGACAGACAAGAGCGGAGAGTTTTGATCGTAAACCTCTCACAGTTTGCGCAGAAAGCTCCCTCGAGAGCTTCCCGCGCATGCTCTTCCCCCAGGCAGAATACGCACAGATCGTGTGAATCTTCCGGTGTCAAATATCTAGGACACGGGTCAGCACACTTGCGGAAGGTATTACGCCGCTTCTCTGTACGCTTCATCTTGAACGTTGATTTATCAAACAGACAAACAATCCCTGAAGACGAAAGGATGTTGTCACGGTTTCAGGGTGCCGTTTTTATGCATTCAGATTGACGCGCTCATCATTCGAGCTGATGATGCGCGGGCTGTCGCCGGTCAACATGATTGCTGTGAGTTGATATTTGATTTCAGACACCTGTCACGCCTGAGGCGTTCCCCATAACGTCGATGACATATTGTTGAGTTCCCTTCGAAAGGGAAAACTAAAGTTCACACAAGAAAAGGGAAACACAGACAGGAATCATTACATGAAGTCATTTAGATTTTTTTATTTTGAAAGAAATTGATCAATAATTAGGCAAGGATGCATTAAAGTAACCAACAGTTAAGATACAATTTTTCGATTCATCAAAGAAGCCTGTAAAAAAACAAACAAATTGTATCATGGTTTCCACTGTTTTCATTATTGATTTTAATAATAATTGTTTTTTGAGTAGCATATCAGCATATTATAATAATTTCTGAAGGATCATGTGACACTGACGACTGGAGCAATGACTGCTGAAAATTCTACTTTTCCATCACAAGAATAAATTAAAATTTAAAAATATATCAAATTGTAATAAATTTCACAACATTACTGTTTTTACTACTTTTTTATATCAAATAAAGCAGCCTTGGTGAGCATAAGTCTTAATGACCGTGAACCTTTGAACGGTATAAAGCCACAGGAAATAGGCAGAGTAAATTTTGAGATTAAAATTTGATGTCAGATTTTTTTTAACACAATGTTTATTAATTGAAGTGCTCTGATAACTTTGCTCCCTCTGTCTTCCTCCCAGATCTCAGTCCAGCCCAGAGGCTTGTGTGGGATCATGATGCTCAGCAGCTCAGTGGATGTACCCAGCACAGGAGGGATGAGCGCGGTGGCGGCCCGGAACGTGATCCGCAGTTCCAGCATCAGTGGGGCCATGTACAACTTGGAGAAAAGTCCCAGCAGCACGGGGCCCGATGCCACAGGCCTGGTCGGAAACAAGAAGCGTCGCTCCAGCCTGGGAGCCAAGATGGTGGCTATCGTGGGTCTGTCACAGTGGAGCAAGAGCACACTTCAGCTTAACCAGCAAGGTGGGCAACTTTGAATACTCCAACTTCCCTGATGTTCTCTGTCAAATAGTATGCTTGTTGTTTCCTTTGCCTCTGTTTGCTCTCATGTCACAGCCTGAGCAATTTCATGGTATGGTTTGTCATTCCTGCATAGAGTGTAGTTTTGTTTCTCATTTCATTTCTTTTCTTTCCGCTTTCCTTCACCTCCACTCAACTTTCTTATCCTTAGTTGACTTTCCAGTTTCACATGTACTAAGTTTCACAGGGTTACCAAGTCCTCTCTGTCGCACACTCCTCAACAGTTTTAAGGGTATACAAAGCGGAATTACTGGCCCTAAACTTTCAGAATTTCTGACTTGAGGATTTTTATAATAAAATAAAATAAATCATATATTTAGAGAAATTAGATTAAAAACAATAGGCTACTTGATATTGCATTGATGAAAATAGAGTGTCTCACACAACATTATCATTCATTGTCTGTTTATCAAGATGTTCCAACCATTACAAAAAATGTATACTCAATATAGTAAGTATACTATACTGTTATGCTAGACCAGGAAGGCAAAAAAAGAACTTGGTCTTCATTCCTACTTTTTATGTTTTTCACATTTACACTTATAGGCAGTGTAGTGTGTTTGTGTATTTTTAAAAAGTAAGAAAAAAAATCAATTTCAATTTATTTTCAATAGTAATTTGCCCCATATGCCTTTCATACTCTGCACCCTTCATAACAGTGCCTGCGGTCCTCAGTATATCTTTGTGCACACCTCAATCTATATTTTTCTTATCAGTTCTTTTCTCATGTTCTGGTCACCTTGACTTCACATTTGTTGGATCAAACTGTTCTTGCACAAATTGTCTCTTTTTGTTTCTCTGTGGGATTCTTCTTTCTGTTGTATGTTACCTATTTTATGAATGGTGCTAGATGTTATGTTGCTCTCCTGGTTTTGCTTTCTGCCACATTGTGTGTGATTCAACTGACTTGTTAATACACAGTCTTATTCTTATGCCCATTTTCATTAACAACATTAGTATAGTGGAGCTTCATTGTGTTCCACAGTGATTTAATTATAATATAGAATGATACTTGGAAAAAGTTTCCAGATCAATATATTTAGACAAGTATTTGAATATGGAGACTTGGGGTTGGACTCTTGTGACTTAAACCAGTAAGCAATCAACTATAAACTAGAGCTGTACGATTTGGGGAAAATTTTATTTAAAATGATAATAATAATTTAAAAATACGACTAAAAAAAATCCATGTTTCCTGTGTTTAATTGTAGGGCAACACAATTTGGCCAAAATTTTGTGATAATATATCAACATGGCTTTATAATATAATAATCAAAGGATAGGCAGAGTAGATCGAGTCCATCAACACACCAGAGCTTGCTAGTCCTATATCTCTTCCTGAGTTTACATTTCATTCAGTAACATTAGGCAGTTTTGATTTATTTGCTGTTGAAACCTTACATGGGTATAAGCAATGCTTCTATCTCTTGTTTCTTCTTTTTCTTCGCTACAGTTTTTGGATCCAGAGATTCTGTACTCTTTCCGAAGATTCATAATAACAGTGTTGTCATATAACAGTGAAAACATGAATTGCCAACAAAAGGAAGCGTTGTGTCATAAAGGACGGAAAATTTTGTCAATGGCGAGGACAGAGTTAAAGTCGGCATTAAACGGAATTTGTGATAGTCTTTTCTTCTCTACTGTGATGTATATCCGAGTGAAACGGCTTCTGTAATTAGAAAAATGTAGGGGTGGGATTTAATTTCGTCTTTCAGAATTGACTGGATGAACAGAAAGTTGGGTGTTGCTAAATATATGGATGCAGATCTGAATGTAAGTTTTCAAGGATATTTAGTCCCAGCCTCTGGTGAGACATGCGTCATGAAGAGAATAGACATCACTTTGAAGGAGAGGTAAGGGGAGGTTAACATTTTTGATTAAAGATTATGAGGGCATATGAATTTTAAAATAAAAATAATGATCTGCAAGGATAAATCATCTATAATAATCACTGCAACATTCTGTAAAAAAAAAAAAAAAAGAAAAGAAGATTTGTCCATTTTGATTTCATGCCGACTTTAAGGCTTCTCTTTCTCATTTATTTAATCAAATTGCATTCGCACCAAGCTATATCACTTGGTTTTATTTCAATTAATGGTGCAACCCTACTAGAAACACCTAACCATCCAGAATACACTAGCATGTGCATGTATATGCTCTTCAGAACAATGATGCACCATTCACATTTTCTTCAGGAAGTATGTGAATTTAGTCATCAATTTGTTTTAATAGGTGCAGGTATACAGGGAAGCCCTTTAATTTGCTTCGCTTCATCTGGTCTTTGTGTGTGTTTATTTGTGGCTGTATATTAAAGCTGCGTGTTAGTCAGCAGAGCATGTGAAGATCATACCCTGCTCTTAGTCAAGCATTGAACAGGCTAACCTTCCCATCACCCTGTATGACTAACAGATGACTGGATGTGTGGCTGAGTAATACAGCATAACCTTGGCTTCTCCCAGGAATAAACCTGCATCTAAATTCTGTTTTTTTTTTAGAAAAAGATTGAGTCAAGCTGTGGATTTCACCAACCTAGATTAGAATCTGAGGTTGTTCGGCTGTCCGCAGCCCACTGCTCTTTCTTTCTTTTTAAACCCTCTTATTTTTGCTCTCCTCCGGTGTAATTGTACCCCTGCGGGGTAATTACAGACTCTGTGTCCAGGAGGAATTGTCATGTAACTCTCTCTCTCTCTCTCTCTCTCTCTCTCTCTCTCTCTCTCTCTCTCTCTCTCTCTCTCTCTCTCTATAAGGGTCAACAGCAGCCCACAAGTGTTAACACAGTCCAAAAAGCGATAACTGCAGTGTGGCCATGTGAGTGGTCTTGGCAAACAAAGGAGAACCTGTCAGACAAATCAAACTGCCAGTTTGTAATGACTCTTGTAATGAGCACATGGTGCTATTTTTCTTTCTTAGTGCTACTGACCATCTCTTGTAGGATTCCGGAAAAAAAAATCAGATTTTAAGAACTGGCTCATTTTCAATTTATTAGTTTAAGTTTGAATTGAACTGGCCATGAACCACAGGATGTTGAATGGGAATTGAAATTGAAATGCTTCGCGACACAGTCCCACAAGGGAGGATATTGCATTAGTCTAATACAAGTTTTGTGACAAAAAATGCAAAATTACATTACTATTTTTTTTATATAATTATGTCTGTTATGTGCTTATGAATAATACATTTTTCACAACTGATTATAAATTTTTTCCAAAACCAAATTCTGGGCTGTCAAAACACTTCCTTTACTTTGATATACACTCACCTAAAGGATTATTAGGAACACCATACTAATACTGTGTTTGACCGCCTTTCGCCTTCAGAACTGCCTTAATTCTACGTGGCATTGATTCAGCAAGGTGCTGAAAGCATTCTTTAGAAATGTTGGCCCATATTGATAGGATAGCATCTTGCAGTTGATGGAAATTTGTGGGATGCACATCCAGGGCACCAAACTCCCGTTTCACCACATCCCAAAGATGCTCTATTGGGTTGAGATCTGGTGACTGTGGGGGCCATTTTAGTACAGTTAACTCATTGTCATGTTCAAGAAACCAATTCGAAATGATTCGAGCTTTGTGACATGGTGCATTATCCTGCTGGAAGTAGCCATCAGAGGATGGGTACATGGTGGCCATAAAGGGATGGACATGGTCAGAAACAATGCTCAGGTAGGCCGTGGCATTTAAACAATGCCCAATTGGCACTAAGGGGCCTAAAGTGTGCCAAGAAAACATCCCCCACACCATTACACCACCACCACCAGCCTGCATTGTGGTAACAAGGCATGATGGATCCATGTTCTCATTATGTTTACGCCAAATTCTGACTCTACCATCTGAAAGTCTCAACAGAAATCGAGACTCATCAGACCAGGCAACATTTTTCCAGTCTTCAACTGTCCAATTTTGGTGAGCTCTTGCAAATTGTAGCCTCTTTTTCCTATTTGTAGTGGAGATGAGTGGTACCCGGTGGGGTCTTCTGCTGTTGTAGCCCATCCGCCTCAAGGTTGTGCGTGTTGTGGCTTCACAAATGCTTTGCTGCATACCTCGGTTGTAACGAGTGGTTATTTCAGTCAAAGTTGCTCTTCTATCAGCTTGAATCAGTCGGCCCATTCTCCTCTGACCTCTAGCATCAACAAGGCATTTTCGCCCACAGGACTGCCACATACTGGAGGTTTTTCCCTTTACACACCATTCTTTGTAAACCCTAGAAATGGTTATTCGTGAAAATCCCAGTAACTGAGCAGATTGTGAAATACTCAGACCGGCCCGTCTGGCACCAACAAACATGCCTGGCTCAAAATTGCTTAAATCACCTTTCTTTCCCATTCTGACATTCAGTTTGGAGTTCAGGAGATTGTCTTGACCAGGACCACACCCCTAAATGCATTGAAGCAACTGCCATGTGATTGGTTGATTAGATAATTGCATTAATGAGAAATTGAACAGGTGTTCCTAATAATCCTTTATGTGAGTGTATATTAGAGCATTCTGGACAGTGAAGTTGTCATCCACTATGAGCAACAATAGGTTGTTAATGTAAATTGTATTCAGTGTAAATTACATTAATATAATTTTATTTGGTGAATTTTTTTTTTGGTGAATTTAAGTGAAACTAAAGTTTGTGAAAACCATCCTATAGATATTAACTTATGTAAACGGCGCAACAAAAAAAGGCACATAAAGTGCTAAAAATTGAATGGATATTATTCTTACGTGAACTGAAACAAATTCAGACTATTTAAAGTATTTATTGTACTGTTTTTCTTTTAAAGAAATTGTTAAATTACACAGTAACATGGAATCAGAATCGAGTAAAAATCACTGAAATGGGAAAAGCATAATTTACAAGCAAGTATAAATGATAACATTAGAGTAACGTTTCTACAACGCATTCACCATGGTGAACTACGATGACCTGAATCAACATATAAATGAAGTGACCTTTAGAAATGTAGGGAAAATGTAGGTGTTCTGCCTGATGTTCTACATGTCATTTGTGAAAGACAAACTGTTTAACCAATTATATTTTGCAAGAATAATTTAAATGTTTGGAAAAGGAAAAACTGTTCTCCCAAAAATTCTGTCATCATTTACTCAGCCTCCTGTCTTTCCAAACCCTAATCACTTTCTTTCTTCCGTGGAACATAAAGAAAACAGGGGGGGGGGGGGGGGCAGTTTTGCTCCAGGGTTCACCTGTCTGGGGCATCAGGGCCAGCACCTCAGCACCCATCTGCCCTTATCCTGGATAGCACCTTTACTTTGCTCTGTCACATTTCCACTACTACGCAACATAGAGTCCAGCCAAGCAATTTAATGCGATAATGTGGTGTAGGTCTTATTCAGCTCTGAGTCAGTGATCCAATAAATGTGAGTGCACAAGCTCAGGGAGACGAAAGAGAAATTTTGTGATAAAGGATAACCGAATGGGTGATTGACTGGGAAGACAATAGGATAATATTCCTACTGTGTAAGTGCTTCATTTTTTCATTTATACTCGAATACAGGCCAGGGTTCTGATCTGCAGATGTGGTTACCCTTGTGATTTAAAAAAGTGCACTTAATTGTTGAATGTGCACATGTAGTATATGTCAAATCTTAAAAGTATATATTTTTTAAATGTTACTTGCAAACAATATATATTAATGAAATTAAAAGCCACTTAAGTACACTTTAATTGCTGTTTCTTAATGCACTTTAATAATGTAAATTTAAAAGCTTTATTTTAAAGTACATAGTAATTATATTAATAATCTTTTGTCGTGCTTTAAAGAAGTACACTTATTTTGATGCATTGACACACACTAAAGCACTTTATTATAATTTTAACTGTAGTTTAATATTCCATATTATATTTAAAGTGAATATATTTTAAACGTACTAAATTGCAACTTCATCATTACAAATAAATAAATAAATAAATATATATATATATATATATATATATATATATATATATATATAAATTGATTAAAGTATATTTTAGTATACATGTCAGTACAATGTAACCACATTTCAAAAACATTCAAATTAATTATGAATTTAAATTTTACTTAATTCCTACTTAAGTGGGTCAAATACAGTCTCATGTTCTGCTAATTGCTTTTAATATAAATTATTTTAATTTAATCGCAATTAACATGCATTTAAGAGTCTGAAAACATTATTCTGTTCACACTTAAGTATATTATTTCTGTAATATTACTCGGTTACACTTTATTTACAGGTGTCACTGTTATAGTGTAATTATGTATTTAAGTACTGAGTGATATTAATTAACAACATACTTACTAGGGTAGGATAGGATTAGAATTTGTTTGAGGGTTTGTTGCGTGTAATTATCCATAATTTACTTCTATTACTATGGTAAGTACATGTAATATATATAACAAGGAGACTGTATAAAGTGTTTACAAATACTTTTTTTAAAAGTATAAGCTAAAAACTACTTTTTCACAGTGCCATGAACCAAGATTTCCCATTCCTCTCAAGTGTAGTTAGCTCTGTTAGCACAGCAATTGGATCAGGATGTTCAACTAGTCATCCAACAAACAAGTCAATTAGTAAGTTTACCTAAAAACAAGTAAACTAGTTTAAACTTGTAAGTATATCTCTTTTTCCTCAATTTCTTTCAGTTTTAGGTTTTGGCATGCTGATAGCATACTGTGCTTTAGCATGCTTGCTAACAGTTAAACAATAGGTGAACTGCTTATATCCCAGATTTATGCCAGGTTAAGTTATTCTACAGCTTATCCTGCTAACCAAGTAGGCCAACCTTGAAGAATGTGATCAAGGCTGAATACCTCTTAATAAGATTTATATTAATCCTCGGCATAGGCGAGTTGATTTGAAAGAAAGCGAGCAGCTTATGCAATTTCTATCTGACATGTATTTGCAAATGGTTCATTTAGACCATATGGGTGTGTTACTGCCAATGGTATAACATGGCACCTTCACTTTCCAGCAGTACTGAATGGCTCTGGCAGGCAGGGATCACTGGCAGCTGTTCCATCTCCATGGAGACAGTGAGGCAGCTTCACGCCACTCACCCAGTGCTCAGTTTTTTATTAAAGCACATCTGACAACACTTGTTTCAAAATGAGCTGTCAATCTTTTTGCTGTGGGGCCTTTGAACTGAGGGTCATGCTAATGAATAGAGTGGACCTATATTTAGATATATCACTGAGAGAAAGAAAAGATACACAGATCTCTGCCTTCAGATTTCACTCTGTCCTAGATAGTTAAGGGATTTTAAATGGTTTTCTCCGCCGGTTAGTCTGCATGTGTACATGGACCAACAATTAAGAAAATATCACATATGGAACTCAAGAACGGGTCCTAAAAGAGACAAACAAACTTGACTGTGTCATTCCTTGAGAAAAAGAAATGTGTTGAATGTTCAATCATAAACATATATTTTAAAAAACTGTACTTGCAGATAATATTCATGCAATAAAAGGTCACTTGAGGGATCTTAGAGTACACTTCCATGATTGTGTTTCTTAAAATACTTACTGGAAGTACGCTTTTAAAAAGTGCACTTTGTAATCATGTCAAGATAAAGGTTTTACTGTAAAATACATTTTAAATCACTGTTTTAATAATCATTTTCAAAGAAGTATATTTATTTTGATGTGCTGAGTCTAACTAGCATACAAAAGTACATGTAAAGTAAATGATTATAGTTTAACTGTAGTGTAGTGTTATTCGATATTACATTTAAAATTGTTGTTTTTAACTCATTAAAATTATTAAATGTACTCGGCATAAAACAGTTTTCCTTAGCAAAAAATTATTTACAACATTGTGATAAATCAGTACATATACATTATCAGCCAGTATTATTATCACTATTTTCACCTTATGTTGGATGTTTTTGTACATGGTTGATTTTTCCTATTTTGTCATCTAACAATCACTTAAATTTGAATCATTAATAAGACTGTTAAATAGTAAATTTTAAAATCAATATAATTTTTTGTTCACACTGTAAATGACTAATGTAAATGCCTAATTTCACTTGTTGCATTTAAAAATTTATTTTAGTTTTTAGTGTTTAATTTTTGTCATTGATTTAGACAAAATAGTATACAATTTAAATATGAGCCATTTATCAGTAATCTGCCATAACATGAAAATAATGATCAATATTGTATTGGGCACAATTAAATCATATCAGTCCATCCCTACCCTAATTATTACATTTGGTCCTGTAATAATTTCAGAATTTTGAATGTTTCTGAGTTCTGAATGTTGTAACATTCTGGGTTTCTTGAGATTCACCCTGCTCATTTAATTCCAAGTAAATGTTTGCACAGTAGAAATGTATGCAGACTTTGCACCTCACTATCTCTGTCTTGTTTTATTCATAATTAAAGTAATGCATTGTGCTCCATGGTTCACTGCAGCAGTGGAAGCTAGATAATTGCTCGTAGGTTTTTAGGTCAGTGGACGTGTAGTTTTTTTGTTTTATATTATCAAGCTGAAATGAGCAACTAGCAGGTTTTGTTTCATTTCTGAGGCTTAAGGTGTTTGCGCAATAAAGCTCCCACTCGGTTCTGCTTGCTTTCATGGCCTTCGGTCAAGATGTGTCATTAAAATCAATTTGGACTGCTGTAACTCAATCCAGATGACACATTGACCGATATATTGATCAAGAGGGTGAAAGCAGGTGTTGTTTTCCGTGTGGTGTCTTACATTTCTCTCCTGATAGACATCTCTTTCACAATGAGCCCAGCAGGACATAACTTCACGGGGGTGAACAGCCTCCATTCCCGCCAGCAGAGTGACATTAAGAAAATGGCATTAAACAGCTCTTGGACTCTCATTCATTGGATTTGTAATTGTGCTTGGCCTGCATCCATTAGGAGCATGAATTGAATGTTTAATGCTCTCATAACTCCTTTCCTCCTTTTGAAAATGGCTGATCAAGAACATCAGATTAACAAAAGTATGGGATGTATAACAATGACACAGAATATCATGCAAGACAATGAATAGTTCACCCTGTCGTCCTTTTATCATTTACTCACCATCATGTTGTTCCAAACCCATATGACTTTTTTGTGGAACACAAAACGGTGTCTGCAAGGGGTTGAACAAAGATGGAAATAAAAGAGCTGGATGTATTGATAAGCAGTTTTAATGAAAACAAAACTCAGAATATACACAGGATATCAGGGAACAAAAACACGATGAAAAAAATACAAAAAAAAACACTTGAAAATGAGGGCTATATAATATATATATAGGGATTAAACAAGATAATTAACTAGACACAGGTATAACACATGGGAAATCAAAAACCATGCTAATAAACGTCCTCGGGTTACGACTGTAACCCTTGTTCCCTGAGAAAGGGAACGAGGACTGCCTCGATTGACATTTCGGGGGAACGCCCCTCAGTGTAGCGCCTCTGAAGTATGAATGAAACTAAGCCAATCTCTGATTGGTGTTGCGTCATGACGTAATGTGTGACGGCATACAAGCGGAAGCTATAAAGGACGCCGGCACACATGAGATGTCAGCTTCTGTGATGAAGCAAGCGCTTCCAGGCAGGGGAAGGCGTGGCGAAGGGACGCAGTCCTCGTTCCCTTTCTCAGGGAACAAGGGTTACAGTCGTAACCCGAGGACATTCCCTTTCGAGGGAACTCGGACTGCGTCGATTGACACTTTGGGGGAACGAGTACCCACTATGCCACAACGCGCCCTGCCTGTCCTAGTGTGAAGCTGCTCACAGGCACACATAGGACGAGAGCACGAAAGTGCCAGGTGTTGACGGAATGTCCAGGCTATAGAACCTAATAAAGGTATGAGGGGTGGCCCATCCAGCTGCATCGCAGACTTCCTGGATCGGGGCCCCCGCGAGAAGGGCTCTAGAGGACGCCATGCCTCTGGTTGAATGAGCCCTCACGGCCAAAGGTGAAGGCAAACTGCGCACCTGGTAGGCCAAAGAAATAGCATGGACAATCCAGTTGCTGAGGGTCTGTTTGGAGGCGGGAAGACCCTTCTTGGGCGACCCGAAACACACCAGCAACTGGTCCGACTTCCGCCATGAAGAGGACCTCTGAATATAGACTTTTAGAGCTCTGACAGGACAGAGCAGAAGAAGTCTCTCCTCATGCGCCGTCACGTGAGGTGGAGGATGAAAGGCCTGCAGAACCGTAGGCCGTGCCGAATTGGATGGCACCTTAGGCAAATAGCCCGGCGTGGGATGTAGGATGGCTTTAATGTCGCCTGGAGCAAACTCCAGGCACCCGTTAGATATAGAGAGCGCCTGGAGATCTCCTACCCTCCTCAGAGAAGTAATGGCCAACAGAAAAATCACCTTCAGGGAAAGGTTCTTGGCCTCAGCCGACTCCAATGGTTCGAAGGGGGCCTCGGCCAGCCCTTCGAGAACCACTGCCAGGTCCCATGTGGGAACCCTGGAACGAGCCGCAGGTCTCATCCTCCTGGCCCCACGGAGGAAATGTACGACCAACTGCTGTCTCCCAAGAGGTCCATCACCCAGTGGAGCGTGGAAAGCCGCAATGGTAGCCACGTACACCTTGAGTGTGGACGGGGTAAGACCAGCTGAAAAACGATCTTGGCGGAACTCCAGAACTGAAGCCCTGGGCAGTTAACTTGATCCACCTCACGCTCTCTACTAAGGGTGTCACGATTTCGATTTTAAATCGAAATCGATCGAAATTAATTCACAAACTCAAAAATCGAAATAAAAAATGGAATCGTCGATACTGCCACGCCCCCATGTTGCGCCCGTGATGGAAAGTTCGGATCCTTTTACTGACTCTATTGTTCAATCTCGTTCATCAAAATTAACTAATCTTTTTTCTAGTCATTTCAGGGGCTTTAAATGTTATACTTTTAAAAGGCAAATTCCCCGAACACATCCACCAACGCAATCTTGACCATATTCTGAATTAAGAAATCATTATAATGCAGTCAAAAGTAATTTACAGGTAACATTAATAATTACTTGACCTTCCGAGTCTTTTGTTCATTTGTCGCGTGACAGAGGCAATGAACGGATCGTTCATGAACGACTCATCACGGCGCGGGAAAAAAACACACGTGTTGAAAGGCTGTGAGTCCTCTAACTTGGATTCTATCCCCGAGCCCAAACTTGGCCGATATTTCCCCTCACTATCCTCGGGCCGGGCTCTTGATCTATAGACGTGCACTCCCAACGCAATAGAGTGCGGCGCGGGACTAGATTTGATGGCCGAGTGCAAACGCAGGCGGTAATGCACTCACTCTGTGTGTGCGGGAGAATAAAACGATTCGCGGGACTCCCGCAAACTAGAAATATCTATGGATAAAACATATAAAAACTAATACATTTTTTTCATCTGTTGCAGAAAAGCAACAAGAACAACTAAAACAAAATAGAAACGATTTATAGGCCAGAGTTTCTATTTATAACATGTTTGCAGCGTTGAGCGATTTAGCCAATCACAGACATATGTGTTGATTTCTTGAATGCAATGACCAATCAGAAGCATTTAAGATAGACTCTCCTCACCGCTCAAAACGGACTTTTTGTTCAGTGCTGAATTCTGTAAGCTGGCAAAACCTCTAATTATAACAAACAAAGTGTAGGCTATATATTATGAAAGATTCATTGTGCAGTCAGCTTCACTGATAATAACAGAGATGTGTGAGATTGCGATGAACTGATGTCAGCTTTTTAGGAGCAACAGCAACCTGTGCTTAAAAAAAAATCGAGAATCGAATCTAACCGTGACCTTAGAATCGAAAATGTAATTGAATCGAGGATTTGGAGAATCGTGACACCCCTACTCTCTACACCAGTTGGTAAACACAATTTCCTTGTGGAGGGAGCTCTGGAGCTGAGTATGTCTCCACTACTCCAGCTGATAGGCCGGCCTCTAGGTACTGTGCCCACTCAGGGGCCAGACCCACAGTTTCCATAACTCGGGCCGAGTGTGAAACATTGAGCCCTCTGCCTGTGACAGCAGGTCCCTCCTGAGGGGAATCTCCCACGGAGGGCTGTCTAGGAGCGATACAATGTCTGAGAACCATACTCGGGCCGGCCACAACGGGGCTACCAGCAGTAGACTGATCCCGTCGCGACGGACCCTCTCTAGAACTCCCGGGAGCTCTGATCGGGGGAAATGCATACAGACGCAGCCTCGGCCACGTCTGCACCATGGCATCCAACTCCAGTGGGGCTGGATGAGTGAGGGAAAACCACAGTGGACAGTGGGTCGTCTCTCGAGACGTGAATAGGTCCACTTCCACTGGGCCGAACCTCTGAGATATTGACTCCACCACCTCGGGGTGGGAGTCTCCATTCCCCTGGCCTCAGCCCCTGTCTCGACATGATGTCTGCTCCCTGATTTTGACTCCCTGGAATGTATGTTGCTCTTAGAGATAACAGCTTCCCCTGGGACCACAGGAGGATCTGATGCGCCAGTCTGCATAGAGGGCGAGACCTCAGACCCCCCTGATGGTTTATATAGGCCACAACCGACATATTGTCTGACCTCGCAAGGACATGATGACCTTTGAGGTCCGGCAGGAAGCTCCTCAGAGCTCGGAGCACCGCCAACATCTCCAGGCAGTTTATGTGCCAGGAGGAATGATGTTCCTGCCATAGGCCTGTCGTAAAGCGGCCGTCCATTACCGCGCCCCAGCCCGTGAGGGAGGCGTCTGTCGAAACGGTTTTCCGGCGACATGACGCTCCCAACACTGGACCTTGGGACAGAAACCAAGCTTTTTTCCACATAGATGGGGAACAAAGGCATCTGCACGTAACCCTGATCATGCGGAACGGGTCCCCCCTCGGGGAGAACCCCTTGGTTTTCAACCAGCACTGGAGGGCCCTCATGTGCAGCAGGCCAAATGGAATAATGTTGGACGCTGCTGCCATGAGCCCCAACACTCTTTGAAAATGTTTCACAGTAATGGCTTGGCCTAGCTTTATCCTGGACACTGTGGCCAGAATGGACTCGATTCGTGCTGGAGACAATCGTGCCCGCATCGTGACCGAGTCCCACACGACTCCCAGGAACGTGGTTATCTGGGCTGGTTGTCAACACGCTCTTTTCGCGTGTTGAGTCTCAACCCCAGGCTTTGAATGTGGGCAAGGACGACATCTCGATGCCGAAGCGCCAGCTCTTGTGACTGGGCCAGAATCAGCCAGTCGTCGATATAATTGAGCACCCTGATGCCCTGGAGCCTCAGCGGTCTCAGCTGCATCCATACATTTGGTAAATTTGCGTGGGGAGAGAGCTAGGCCGAACGCAAGAACCGATATTGGTACGCTTCGCCCCCGAAAGCAAACCTCAGGAACTTCCTGTGAGATGGAAGGATGGATATGTGGAAGTATGCGTCCTTTAGATCTATCGTGACAAACCAATCCTCGGATTGAATTTGACTTACGATGATGGGAATAGAGAGCATCTTGAACCTGAATCTCCTCAGAGAACGATTCAAGTGTCTGAGATCTGTTATTGGACGCAACCCCCCATCCTTTTTGGGAACTATAAAGTAGCGGCTGGTAAACCCGGACTCCCTGTCCGGTGGAGGAATATGTTCTATAGCCTCCTTTACCAGCAGGGAGTTTACTTCCTGTTCCAATACCCGACCCTGCACTGGGTCGACTGCAGTCCAGACCACCCCGTTGAACCTTGGTGGGCATAAACCGAACTGCAGCCTGTACCCCTTTTGAATGGTGCGCAGGGCCCAAGGCGAAATATTCGTGAGATTTTTCCATGCATCGAAATATTTTACCAAAGGAACCAGGCTCTCGAGCCTGGCTTCGGGTACCAATAGGGATTCGTTCTCGACGAGAACAATCCTTATTCGTTCTCGACCCCCCGAGGCGGATCTCTGGCAGGGTTTGACCGAAAACGATTCTCGATGGGCGGACGCGATTGCTGCCTGGCCGCAAGCCTGTGGGGCAGACAGAGCAGCGTGCGTTTGCTGGTAACCGATTTGTCCCGAAGCGCACTTAACGGCGGGATACAGACATCGACTTCCTGAGGGCTCCCCTGAGGGGAGGCTCTTTCGGTTTCGTTCTCGACACCATGAAGCGGAGGACCGGCAGGGAATAATCGAAAACCGTTTCCGATGGGCGAACATGATCACTGCCTGGCCGCAAGCTATTGGGGCGGACACTGCAGTGCGCATCGATTTTTTGAGGGCGATTTTTCTCCACGGGGGGGATAGCCCTGTTATTTTTGTCTCGTTTTCGATACCCTGAAGCGGAGGACCGGCAGGGAAGAATCGAAAAACGATTTTTGATGTGCAGAAGGAACACTGCATGGCCGCAAGCTTGCTTTCGCTGCTTATCATTTTAATTTCTCAGAAATAAATGTAGCCATAAACACTGTATAAGTGAAACACGGTCTGAATGGTAGGCTGAATTAAAATATCTAACTTCCGATATTCAAAAGTCAGAAATATTTCATCATTTTAATTTCTTAAAATTAATGGCAGCTATAATTACCAGACAATACTGTTTTGTGTTAGGCTATACGGTCTCAATATATTTGGCTTCCAACCCAAGAAGAAAGTCAACAGGTGCGAGGCTGAAACATCCGACAGTGCACGGATATACGCGTCGAGATATTTCTCAATGAACACAGCCAGCACCCTCGGGAGCGACTGTTCATGCCTCGCACACACACAGAATCTTTATTGCAAAGTAGACACGTAATATACGCATTGCCTCGGCAAACGCAAGATCCGAGCAATAAGATTCTGTATTGCAATGTAGACCTTTGATCTACGCGCTGCCTCGACAAACGCGAGATCCAAGTCACAGAATCTTATTGCAGAGTAGACCCGTAATCAACGCGCTGCCTCGGCAAACGCGAGATCCGAGCCACTATAGATTCTATATTGCAACAGACCTATATTGCAGATTCTATATTGCAACTCGAGAGCTGCCAGCTCGTGCTGCACTCCCAAACAATGTGTAGGCCTACACAAATGATGTGTGTCCCCACCCGTGATATAACGAGGGCAGGGATGCACACACCGAGTGAAACTCGGGCTCGCCATAATATATATATATATATATATATATATATATATATATATATAGTTGTAATGCTTTGTGACAGACAACACCAAATAAGACAGACAAGTCAAACAGAGAGCGCTTTGCTGAAGAACAAAAAGCTGAAATCTCATGTGTGCCGGCGTCCTTTATAGCTTCCGCTTGTATGCCGTCACACATTACGTCATGACGCAACACCAATCAGAGATTGGCTTAGTTTCACTCATACTTCAGAGGCGCTTCGCTGAGGGGCGTTCCCCGAAGTGTCAATCGACGGAGTCCGAGTTCCCTCGAAAGGGAACTAAGACAAAGGAAACACTGGAAACTGAACTGAAAACTGTGCAAATCAAACAAGAATAACTCAAACAAAACTCAAACCCAGAACAGACGTGACAAACAGGCACAGTGGTTAATTTTTTTGATTAACTATTAATTTAATTTCTGTGCACTTTGTTATTTCCACTTGAGTAACAGGTGCATTGGTGTTGGGTTTCATTCACTGCTATTCTTAGCAAGTATAAGATGGTGCAAGTGAGCACAGTGAGTTGGAAAGAGCGTCTCCGACCCTGTGAGCTCTGAGTCATCCTTCCACAGCTCTAACCCTCTTCTCCTGGCATGCCCTGCACTCCCAAAAACAACTCAGACACAGACTCAGTGGAGAGTGCCTTCGGCCCTGCTATGAATGTGCATTAACTAAAAAGTCATGCACTTAGCAAATGCACACAAACACAGCAGACCACAGACAGGAGAACCGTCTTCTTCAAAAGAGGGGTCTTGTACTTTTTATCAGAATGGCAACATGCCACATCTAGGCTGTTTATATGAGTTTAAACAGCACTCTCAAATCCCTGGTTTATGCAGGTGCATGTGTGTGTGTTTTGGACCAATCAATTGAGTAGCAAGGAATGACTATTGTTCACACTTGGGGTATGACTTGCTGGTGTTGTTTTACAATACGGTTAAATTTTCTAATATTAAGAAGTGTTGTTAATTTATGACACCTAATGCATTAATACATTCAATTTCAAATATATTTCTAAAGCACATTTTAAAAATTTGTTTTTTTAATTTTAACCTTAATTTTTAAAAAAAATCCTAGCTACATTGTCTTTGGTGGCGAATGCCGGACTTCTCCAATCATTCCGCCCCTTTCTTACAATCAACTGCAAGCTCGTATGTAGTTGACCAATAACCAGCACTTAATTTCTTCAGTCTCTTTAAAATGCCTTCTTTCTTTAGATAAAGGTTTATGATTACTTTGGTGTATTATTTTTAGCCCAATGGTAAATGCTAGACTATTGTAAGTCTGGAGCAATACGCATTATATAGTCATAACTTAATGCTGTCCTAAATAGGATAATTACATACATTGATCAGTGTAATACAGTTTAAGCTCTGTAAAAAAAAAAAAAAATGTGTTAAACTGATTACACAATGCATCTGCAACTTTAAAAAGCATAAAAATTTGTTTTGCCATGTTCAATCAACGAATCATTGCTTATTGTTGTAGAGAGTCATTACGCGTTGTTCCATATTCATTTGACAAAGGGCTCAATACATTGTCAGAAGTGTTTGCAGTCTTTAGCTTTCAGCGACATATTTTTAGTTGTCATCTTGATGAGTTGTACTCTCCTTGTAAGGCCCCCGTGATGAGAGCGCTGTTTTCACTGGCATCTCTTTCTGTCTGCAATCTCAGAATCGCTGTGATGATCTTGGAAGCTGTTCTGGAGCGATTATTCCTCTCCACTCCATCCTTTTTTAACTCTCCATCTTTTACTGTTCCCAATATATGTTGACACAAGGGTTGTAATGATGATGCATTTCCAGAAGTTGATACCAATGGAATTTCACATTTCTTGATACCAGCTTCAACACCACAGTAAAAACTCTGATGAACACACTTCTTTATTTAAAAGATTAACCCTCTGGGGTCTGAGGTGTTTTCTGGGTCCTGGAGGTATTCTAACATGCTCTGACATTTGTGCTTATTTCTGTTACTTGTGAGATTTTTATGGCTAAAGTATTATTACACTGTATTCAGCACAACCTCTGCTACAATAATATGTCAGCACCATGTATGGAAAAGTTCCTAGTTTTGAGATAATGACGTTTATGTGTGGTTTGTGAAAAAAAAAATTGTCACTGAAATAAGGTCCTGAAACCCATACTGATTATTTCTTCACAAGACTTTTGAAAATTGTATCACGTGGCCTAGAATATTTGCTCCAAAACTATATGAAAATCACCTTGCATACTCATTCAAATAAGACAATATATTGATTTAAAAATTTGTAAGACATGTTTTGTGTGAGAAAGCTTTATGCGAGTAGGCGTGATTCATCATGAATATTTCTGTCTTTCACACCTTAGAAAGACAAAGACCCTCCTATAATGGCCCTATCAGGTGCTGTCAGGCCCTATCATTATGAGGAGCCTTGCACAAAGAATGAGGAGATTTAAAAATTATGGCTTTTAGATGGTTTGGATTTATTTACAACACAACATAATCCAAAGATACACAACAAAGGACAAAAAAACACATTAGTTAACACACTGATCTAAAGACAGAGACTTGAACAGTCGCACAGCTATGTGCCATTCCTGAAACATAGTACATAACTGTCATTTCCAAGGTGTTTGATTTTTCATTTTACCTTGTTCATGTACAGAGACTCATGTGAATGTTGAAGTCAGCAGGACTCATCCAGTGGCATATGGTCCCTGTAAAAAATAAACAAATAAACACCTGTGAACCTGCTGATATCAAGAGAAACTATTGGGCTGCACGATTTTGGAAATACATTTCAGATTTTTCTCGTTAAAATTATGAAATTTACAATACATATATATACTGTATATATATATATATATATATATATATATATATATACATATGAACACCAAGTTTGTTGTGCCTTGTAGGCATATATGTGTAGGGCTGCATAAAATAATAACAATAGCCTAGATAGCAGGCGGCCTATAAATTGTTAAAAAGGAACACTTCAGTAACACTACAGAGAAAAATAGATGGATTTAGAGTTGGAAAAAAATGGATTATCATATGTTACTTCAAAAGTTTCCATTCGTTATGAAATGATTATGAAGCCTAATGTTTGGCGTGTTTTGCTTTTCTAACGCACAGCGCGAGTAACTCAAACTCAGTACGTGCAGAGGATGTTTACTGAAGCAATCGAGCCGCTCCAAACTATGAAACATTATTCTTACATTATACTTATCTACGTTTGAGCAGATATCCACAAACACAGTATTTAACAGTAAACACGGATCTAAACATTATAATATTCACCATATTAGAATAAACACTCATACTAGCCTACTTTTATATCACGCTGTGTTTAATTATCGAACATAAAAACATTCTTGTGTCGTACATATATATTTAGCATTATGCTTCATGCTTTAATCCAGTCTCATTTCATAACATTTTAGTCTGGCACCAGTTTAACTAGTAGTTACAATGTAAAGTTTATGCAACAATAACACGCTTACTATGAGTATATGAATACTATTATTTTACCTTAAAAATCGTTCTAATAATCAAATCGTTTTCTTCTAATTCTTCTGAGGTAAATCCAAGGTAAACAGCACAGCACAAACAGTCTTCCAAACTCTCAACATTGTGTTTTTTATTCGTGTACAAAAATAAAAGAAGGCATTTAAAGGAGAACTCCGGGCAATTTTTAAGTTAATCTTGATCGTTAGACCTTTGTGAGTACTGACTATAGAAAAAAAAACGAACCGGATTGGTGCTTGCTACGCGGAGCTGCGACCGCGAATGCCCAGAGCTCCCCCTCAGCTAAAACGGCAGCAATGGGGGCATAGACATAAAGAGCGTTTTTGAGCCTCTTAACAGACAGAAAATGCAATTAAAATGTCTGTCCAACATGAACAGGGACCCTACATGTGAACAAGATGTGTTTAGCAACTTAGCCATTGTTTCAACTCACCTAAATAGTCTTTTAGACGGCAAGCTGTGGTCTCGCGCTGCAGTCCCGTGCTGTAGCCGGAAAAGGTAAACAATGTTCAGGTGGGAGGAGCGTTGATCATGTGCGACGAGTCTTCGTACATGGATTGGCATTTTTCTTCAAACGGCCCCGCTGTGTTGAGTCTGTGTAGTCATCCTTGTCAAAGTGTTCACTGCAAATGCGGTAATCTTTAGCGCGTAGTACTTCTACGGGAGTTTGCACATCAAGTTGAAGTACAACTAGCCACAACTGCAGAATCTCGAGGTCATGGAAAGGAAGACGATGAAAATTTAAGCTCTTATATTTTCGCATTCTGTTGCCACAATTCGGAAAGGCACAAACACGAACCATTTCTTCTTCACTTGTAAGCAACTCTGATCATAACTCGTCGCACATGATCAACGCTCCTCCCACCTGGACATTGTTTACCTTTTCCGGCTACAGCACGGGACTGCAGCGCGAGACTACAGCTTGCCGTCTAAAAGACTATTTAGGTGAGTTGAAACAATGGCTAAGTTGCTAAACGCATCTTGTTCACATGTAGGGTCCCTGTTCATGTTGGACAGACATTTGAATTGCATTTTGTGTCTGTTAAGAGGTTCAAAAACGCTCTTTATGTCCATGCCCCCATAGCTGCCGTTTTAGCTGGGTGGGAGCTCTGGGCATTCGCGGTCGCAGCTCCGCGTAGCAAGCAACAATCCGGTTCGCTTTTTTTTTTCTATAGTCAGTACTCACAAAGGTCTAACGATCAAGATTAACTTAAAAATTGCCCGGAGTTCTCCTTTAACAGCTTTGAATGATGTATAACACTTGCCTGTATGACAAAAATCGACAGAGTTATTTGAGTCTCTTTTGCACTAATAAGAAAAAAAGCGAGACAATCGCGCTGGTGCGATAGCCGACCCCAAAGGGTTAAACATATATTAACATATTAAAGGCCATGTTGCAGGGTTAATTTTTCAACGAATTTGTGCAATTTGCTTGTTGGTAATAAACATTTAAACACTTATCCATTGTATTTTATGTTGTTGGGTATCACAAAACGGAATATAATACGAAAAAGTAGGTTCCTTTTTTACAGCGGTTTTCAACGATTCTGCTTTCCCCCACAATGCATTGCATTACGTCACCTTGGGGAGAGAATTCACCAAAGACCGCCTTGAGAGCTTTGAGAGTGACTAGAGAGAGATGAGTAGTAGACGAGATTATTCAGATGGCAGATTATAGATCAATTAAATAGATAAATACATAGATATAGACTAGATATATAGATAGACAGACAGATATATATAGATATAGATAGATAGGCTAGTATATGCGGCAACTGCACATCCAAAGGCGCGGGCGCCTCTGACATAGGACCAACTCTACTTTGTCAATCTACTGCTAGCTATCTACAATCTAGCTGCTAGCTATCTATGCTAGCGTTATGCTATCTGGCTGTCTGCCTATCTCTCTCTATACCGCCCACACAAGCACCTGCCAAACATAGCGACAGACACGCGGCGGCTACGTTTGCAACAACATTTTCACCGGAGGAAAAGATAAACGCTTATGGTGTGTTCACACCGAACGCAAATAGTGCGTCTAATACGCGTCTAGTTAGGCGCTTGAACATTCGCTCGAGTTCAAATTTTCAACTTGCGCGGAAGACGTTCGCGGCAAACGCGTCACCCAATTCGCGTCATTCGTGACACCCGGCGCGAATGATGCGTCTATTCGCGTCTTTGCATTGACTTTGTATGTAATCTACTCGCGCAAATAATTAAATTCGCATTCGGTGTGAACACATCACGCCCATATAGCTAGCATGATGCCTTCTATTTCTAGATGACAAAGACAAAGTTTACCAGTACTACGACACTATGACAAAGGTTACCGGTACTTATCTGAACTAACGTCATAATCACTGCCACTAGATAAAAAGACATATTTTTCACTCGGTGCTAATCAATGACAGTGAAAAAAAAAAAAGTGTCGTTATTGTGCACTGCTGCTAGTAGACTAGCTCCAGTGCTCATTGCTGCGTTGCTAAATGATAGCAACTCACCAGGACACTTCACCAACTCTCCACTCATTCTCCTCGGCTTTAACGGCCATCAGTTCTTGGCAATTCCTCATTTGCCCTCTCACGTCTGGCCATATACTAGACTGAGGCTACCTTTCCTCCACTTCTCCCCAACGTGACGTCATCACCTAATTTCGTAAAAAAAAAAAACGTTACTACCAAAAACGTAAAAAACTGGTCTTTAAGACCATTTTTTAGACATTTTAAAAATGATATACATATCTTGAGTGATTTATGTACCCATTAATCGACAGTGGTTGTTAACCTGCAACATGGCCTTTAAATTAGAACAATGTCATGTAGCCTTTAAGTATTTTTCAAGTATTTAGTATGCAAGTATTTAGTATGCAAGTGAAGTAGGGCTGGGCAATATTGCATTTTATTTTAAGGTGTCCTTGCTACAGTGTAATTATACATTTAAGTACTGAGTAATATTATACAGCCCTACAAGTGAAGTAGGGCTGGGCAATATTGCATTTTATTTTAAGGTGTCCTTGCTACAGTGTAATTATACATTTAAGTACTGAGTAATATTAATTGACTATACTTACTATAGGATCGGAGTTAGGATTAGGGTTTGGTTTAGGGTTAGTTGCATATAATTATGCTAAATGTAAAGTTATTACTATAACATCACAAGTAACACTTCACAAGTGCACATCAAGTACACCGAATGGAACAGGGTTCAAGAAGTGTTTTCTGGTAGCATTTTGAGTCAGTACACAGTGCTACCAATACTGTTGGAAGACTGATATTACAGTACATTTTTTTTATTTTAGTAACAACTATTTAAGTACTGGCACTTTTGAAATCCCTAGATAATACAATTCTGAGTTCCCGACACACTTAATATCTGTGTCCAGCTCTAGCTTTTTAATCTTCTCAAGGGTGATGTGGACTTTAGTGTTCTGTGCTCCTGCTTCCTGTCGCTGCCTCTTTCACTTCCTCTCTCATCTATCATTGATTTCTCTTTCCTTTTTATCCCTTTCCTGTGTACTTGGCCCTCCTTTTCCCAAACCATAGATAGGTATTTCTTCTTGTCCTCTCATGTTGTAATGTTTCATCTCCCTTCTGGCATTCTTTACTCCTCTACTTTTGTTTTGCCACATCTATTCCTGGAAAGGTGTGTACCATGGGCAGCAAGGCCTTCAGTGAGTAGATTAGCCACATGAAGTGCATTTAAAGGTGTCACTCAAATTAATATTGACAAACAGTAAGGAGATGCATTGCACATTAATGCTAAACACACACATACACACTTTGATCTAAAGAAGCTTTTGTTCACAAGCATACAGTACAAGCTCTGGAAAACACATTGATTATGCAGATACAACTCTACTGGGTGTTTCTTTGATGATACCCAGTCAGATTTCATTAGGTGTTACCTAATGATCCGATGTAGGAATTGGATTGAAAATGTCTTTGTAATTCCAATTTGAATTGAGGTAGCAAACAGGATAAAGAACATCTAGGTTACCTATTGCAACTCCCGTTCCCTGAAGGAGGGAACGGAATTGGATTCATGCCTGAGAGCCTTATCACCTTTGAGTGTTTACAGAAACAGCCAATGGACATTGGTGAGTGAGAATTGCATCAGAAACCATGCACCATCCTACGGGTATATAGTAGCGTGCAGAGAGACACTCACTAAATTTTCGCTGAGGAGCCCAGCAGTGCCCGGTCACTCAGTGGTGAGTACAGGGATTGTGGCGACTGGACGTAATGTCTCATTTCCCTCCTTCAGGGAACGGCGGTTACAATAGATAACCTAGACGTTCCCATTCAGTCATTCACTATGCGTTATGTCAGTGACTGACGAATTGGGATCCCTAAGAAAAATGCTGCATCTTCCAAGAAAAACGCCACAATCGCTGCACCTTCCAGTGCCCTGTGTAAGCCGCCTGATCCCCCCGCACCACTGGGGTGGAAGAAGGAGAGGGCTTTACACAGAGAAAGTCGATCACTGCTCTTCCTGCTTACCCATACAGTGAGAATAATACTGGATACTGGTAAAGTGTGCCTATTCCAACCGGAAAGGGATGCTATGGAGATCCTGCCCGTAGGGAGGACCCAACCTAGCTAGGGTGGAGACAACACTAGCACGCGTTGCCAAGGTAAAGACACGCAAATGGAGGGAGTAGTGCCTTCACTGTCTCCAAAGTACCAGGTCTCCACATCTCTGGGTCGCCCATCTCAGGAACGCCACTTCACCTGACGCATGGAGGGTCTGGCAGGGCCTGAGGCGGGTAGCACCGCCTTCCTGTGGCCTGCTCCACGAGACGAGCAGGTGGAGGGTATGCAGCGGGCAGGATGTGGGCTATTGCCTCCGTCTGCTTTTGTACCACAGAAAACTGCTGTGCAAAGTTCTCGATGGCGAGAAGAGGCCAGTCTGAGAGATGGGGGACTCAAGAAAGCAAACTGTGTCTGCTACCCTCATCTCAGCCAGGTCACCATAGATGTTGCTCCTGTCATTCTTGAACTTTCTATTTACCAAAGGATCCTGAAAGAATGCATCACAGTTTCTGAAAAAAAAACTGTTTTCAACTGTGATAATAATACAAAATGTTTCTTGAGAACCAAATGCATAGAATTATTTCAGAAGGATTATGTGACTCTGATTACTGGAGTAATGGCTGCTGAAATTTAACCTTTGACATTACAGGGGAAAAAAATACATTTTAAAATATATTCAAATAGAAACACATATTTTAATTTGAAATCATATTTCACAATATTACTGTTGTATTGTAATTTTGATCAAATAAATACATTGGTGAGCATAAGAGACTTCTTTTAAAAGCATTTAAAAATCGTACCCATCCCAAATTTTTGAAAGGTAGCGTTTTGATTTAATGTCGACTTCTAGTAAGTGTTAAGAATAATAATTTAAAAAATGATTGCAGGCCAAATAGAAAATATGTCTGGTTGAGTCTGCTTTCTATAACACAGTGGAGCAGAGATCTGGGAATTGACTCAAAAACAATGCCACAACCGTACACAAAAGCGCTTGCAGGTGCTAAATATAGCGACACAAGTGACAACGAGCAAGAGATCCGCCAAACAGAATGAATCACTGCAAACCAGCAGTCTGTCTGGCGGCCAGGAATGGCTCCATACGACTGTGATCACATTAGCAGATTTGCTTATGACAACTGAGGGCGCTGACTAATATAACATGATACGCATCATTTCTTTCTTTAATGATGAGAAATTGAAACTATGGCTGGAAAATAGTGCAACGCTGAGAGCCACAAAAAAAAGATAGAAGAATTAGAGGGCTGTATAAACTTTTTTTTTTTTTTATCTGATAAACGATATACACCAACCAATCCCAGCATGCCACCAGTGTTGCCTGTTGACTGCGTATTATATTTGCTGTTCTTTATTGAATCCCAATTTTTTATTTTTCGTGACTCTCTTGGTGTGCTCAATAATAACAGTGCTTACCTGTTTTGCTTGGTCATCTCAGAGGTACAGCAGTGGTGCGTTTGACTGCCTGACCATATGTGAGGCAAGAGAGAGGACTCTGATGGTGAAAAATATCAGGCTTTTCAGTCATATTATGCTGCTGTTGGGGTTAAACTACCCCCTTTCCTTCACTTCAAGGGTTGTAGGGGGCATGTAAACAAAGTTACTCAATCGTGTAAATGAATGGGCTCTTTTACTTTACAAGTCACAGACACCATACACAATTACTCTTCTCAACATCTGACAACAGTCTCTCATAAAAAGGAGGCAAGTTGTTCTGGACTGAATGTGTACTTGTAGTATATTTTTCAAATACCTATTTTTGCAGAAAATATAATATTAAGTGTGCTTAAAGAGAGCACACTTTCATGCCTTTTCTAAACACACTTAAGTACACTTTTAAAAAGTGCAATTTGTAATAATGTCAAATTAAAAGATTTACTTTTAATCATCTTTCATGATCATCTTTTTTGTGCTTTAAATTCACTTATCTTGGTGTGTTGACTAACAGACAAAAGAACGTCAAGTACTTGATTAAGATTTTAACTGTAGTGTGTACTTAAATAAGTACTGAGTACTATTAAATAGCTACATGTACTTACTATAGAGTTACGTTAGGCTTGGTTTAGGGTAAGTTAGTTGTAATTATGCATAATTTACTGTGATTACTATAGTAAGCACATGTAGTTACATGTAATTACATCACTTGAAAATTTTTGGCAAAAAAGAACTGGTGTGCATATAATATTATTTGCGAGTACAGTTTTTTTTATATATACATTGTACCATTGTACCAAGTACCAATTTGCCATTCTCTTGTCCTCCTGTGCCCTTTTGCTCTGTCGCAATTCAAGGGTAACCCCGGACAGCTTGTCCACTCGAAAAGTGTTTGACTTTTATTGTTTTTATTGTTACTGCTATCAATTTATTGTAGCATCTGTAACTACTCAAGGCATCACACATGTGTAGATGTTGTTTTGCCAAAGTTTCCTTCAATACTGATTGTCTTTGTGTTTTATTTCCCATCAATTTATCTAGTACATCATTCTCTCAAAACACCTTCAAACTTTTTTCTCTTTCCCCTACAAGGTAACTGTGCAAAATAATTGATGGATTGGATTAAGGAAATGAAGACAGTTTGTTGTGAATGCACCTTCCTTGTTTATCATAAATTCATGTACATACTTGTCGGCAACTGTAGTTTATGTTTACTGGCTGGTCACGCTCCACTTGTCACGCTACTGGTGTAATGCGCCACTTTGTCTCAAATGAAAACATTGCTGGCTCGAGATATTACTCACTGACATTAATCAATCCTTTAGGCAGTCATGTAATTGCTAACGAGTATCTTAGTGTGTTATTCGATATAAAATTTAATATATTTTAAATGCACTAAACTGCAACTTCATAGTTACAAATATGTAATTGTAACTATATTTAAATACAGGACATAAAGGTTTCATTAGAAACGACATTTATGTATTTTTAGTTTATCATAAATGCTTGTTAGAAGATGCAGTACACTTTCTCAGTATTCCAAAGATAGTAACTATCAAGTGGACTTTGGACAAAGTAACTATATAAATTAAGAAGAAAGTGGGTCAAAAAAGCTCTTAAGTGCAAATAATTGCATTATATTTTAATTGAATTGTGAATAACACACAAGTGTCTTTAAACATTATAGCAGATCCCACTTAAGTATGTTATTTAGTATATTATTTCCATAATAAGTGTATGATTTAAAAGTATGCTAAAATGTACTTTTTTAAGTGGGTTTGTGTAAGATCTGATTAAATTGAGCTCACAATGAAGGGTTGTCATGCCACAAATGTGAGTTATGGCTATTGATTTTAGAGATATAAACAGACACAGAGTTGGAGAAAATGATTTATTATCTCTTCGACTGAGAGTATATGTAAATACGCCTGAAATTGACTTTGACCTCGTTTCAAAAATAACATCCTGTCCTCAGTGCTTTTACACACAAGAGGCTGGTGACTCAGACGATGCTGAATCATGTGTGACATTTTCTTAAAACACCCTATTTGTGTCACATTTGGAAAAATGTCCAGTAGAGTCAGCTTGCATTACAGTCTTTGAGTTTCTGAAAATAATTTAAAGTAAATTAGAACATAACAGAGATATTTGTTTATAAGTTTTCTATATTTCATGCTTAGGTTATTTCAGTGTCACTTTTCACTCTGAGAAAGAACCTTAAGTCACCTTAATAAATGAACAAATGAGTCTTAATGATAATGACAGCAAAGCTTTATTGGGAACGGATCTATCAGCTAAATGCTGATGCAACATTATGATTCTTTGCAGAAATTAAGCTAATAGCTGCACCCTCACTGAGTTATAGGACTGTAAGTTAGCGAGCAGAAAGCTAGATGGATAGTATTATTCCTAAACACCAGAAGAACTAAAGATAAAATGTGATGAAAGTTTGCCAAGGTTTGATATGTTTCTGCTGGTGTGCGGCATGTGCCGCTCTGCATATCCTTGTTAGAAGTTTATTTTTAAGAATTGCCCTGATCCTTTCAATCTGATCTGAACAGTTTCTGTAGTACATTTCAATTAATTGTTTTGTGAATCTTTCATAATGAGTTTTGGGAAAAAAAATGTGGATATGTAGACCTAATGGTGAAAATTTCTTTAATAAAATACATGTAATAAATGCGTTCTACTGTGCATAAGAAGTAAGACAACTGAAAGACAGCCTTTTTGCTTGATGCAATAAAATGTGAACACTGGTGTGGATGTTAATATAGTTATAGTTATCGTCTTTTGGTGAGGAAGCTAAAATAGTTATCGTTATAGTAATCATCTGTTGATGTGGCTACTATAGTTATAATTATAGTAATCAAACATTGGTGTTGACGCTAAAATAGTTATCATTAACATTATTGTCCATTGGTGTGGACGCTAATATAATTATCATTATAGTTAATGTCTGATGGTCTGGACGCCAATATAGTTATCATCTTTTGATGGGGACGTTAATATATTTATCATTATCAGTCACTGGTGGGGACGCTAATATAGTTATTGTTATAACTATCGTCTTTTGGTAGGGACTCTAATATATATATATATATTTATTTATAAATCTTATATAGTTTAATTTTAATAAAATATAATTTATCATTATAGTTATTGCCTTTTGGTGGGTACGCTAATACAGTTATCGTTATCATACATTGGTGTGGACGCTATAATAGTTATCGTTAACATTATTGCCCATTGGTGTGGACATATATAATATAATATAATTTAACAAAACAATTTAATTTTCATTATTGTTCACTATTTCATTATTGACAATAAAATTTTCATTATTGTTTGGTGGTGTGTATGCTAAAATAGTTATCGATATAATATCAAGTCTGTTGATCACAGTCTGTTGATGTGGTGACTAATATAGTTATAGTAATCATACGTTGGTGTGGACGCTAATGAAGTTATCATTATAGTTCCCTTTCAGTCGATAACGTAGTCGACGTCGACTGAAATGGGATCACGCCAGGGAGCCTGTCGTCTTCGAGTATTATTGAACGAGCCAATGCACATTGGCTTGCGAGATCTGCATCTCACACTCCGCCCTGCGGCACGGGTATAAATACGGAAGTAGATGCACACACCATTTGCCTTTCGCTTCAGAGCCGAGCTTCATGTCTAGGTCTTCTGTAGAGTGTTGTTATACAATGAGCGAGTGTGTCGGTGCTTCTTCTGGAAGTCTCTCCTGGTGTTGGTGTTTACAGCGCAAGTGCAGTGGTGATCGCGAGCTTTCGAGCTCTCAACTGCTGTTCTCACAGCAACCAAATTTTCTGTTTTGTGTTTGTTTGTCTGACGGCCAGTTGAGGGCGAGAAAGTGAGTGCTTCACTGATACGGGCTGCACCATTCATGTGTCAGTGTTGCCGCGGTCATTCCCCTGTGCGCTCCGGCACTGGTGAGAGTTCTCACTTCCTAAAAGAGCAACATCGGTGCTTTTGCGTCTTTTTCAAGATGTCATTCCACCCGTGCGTTTCTGGATGCGGCCGTTCCCTGTCTCTCTCTGACGGTCACAATTGTTGCATCACGTGTTTGGGCTTACAGCACGCTGAGGCAGCTTTTGTGGACAGCTTATGTTTCTATTGCGGGAATATGACTGTCAACAGTGTTGAGGGCGAGGCTCGCCTTCGTCCGCGAAGAGGACGATGTTGTCTCCCCCCTCTCTAGGCTGGAGCCACCCCAGTGACATTCCATATGTTGTACTGCCCGGTCATCCGCCCAGTTCATATGCGTATTTTCCTCATTACCTAACTTCGGGCAGGATGTGGCTTCCGCAGGGTCCCTTCCTTCCATGTACAGGGCATGCCTTCCCAGTGTTACTAAGTCTAACTGAGCGGGTCTTTTGGAACAACAGTACCTTCCTGGCCTAAGCCCTATCCTCTTCCGCTAAAACGGCGGTAGGATCAGAAGGCTTTTGTCTAGGCACTGGAAGGTGGCAGCTCTAGTGGCGTTTTCAAAGGTTGGATCCCATTTCAGTCAACGTCGACTACGTCCAAAGTTATCGACTGAAATGGAACGTCCTGGTTGCGTAGTCCCCTTGCCGCTACCACTGTACCACCGCTGACTCCGAGTTACACTCGGCTCCTCAGCGAAAAGCAAATGGTGCGTGCATCTACTTCAGTATTTATACCCGCACCACGGGGCGGAGTGTGAGATGCAGATTTCGCATGCCAACGCTCCCTGGCGTGATCCCATTTCAGTCGACTACGTCCTTCGTTCCCTCCTTCAGGGAACGGTGGGTTGCATACGCAACCAGGACGTTATCATCCATTGGTATGGACGCTAATATAGTTATTGTTAAAGTTATTGTCTATTAGTGTGGACATAATATAGTTATCGTTATCATCCACTGGTGTGGACCCTAATTTATTTATCATTATCATCCATTGCTTTGGACACTAAGTTATCATTATAGTTATCATCTGTTGTGTGGACGCTAATATAGATATAGTTATAGTTATAGTAATCGTCCATTAGAGTGGATGCTAATATAGTTATCTTCCATTGGTGTGGACACTAATATGGTTATAGTAATCATTCTTAGCAGCTGCTAGTAATCACCCACATCATTCCAACACGCTAAAGACCCCAACACCTTTGTGCCGGTGAGTTTTGCACGATCAAGCACAACTCTCATTTCTTTCAAAGAATATATACATCTAGTTAAATAATACAGTTTATTTCTGATTTGTTAGCACTACTGAAATCCGAAATCATTTGACAAAAGATTTTATTTTTATTTTATTTTTGTATTTCAAATATGTTTCATTCTTCCTCAAAATTCCCTGCTCTATTGCCATGACCTTCTGAAAACGGATGAGAGCAGCAGCTCTGTTGCGATGGGACAGGGGGCTGATATGTGCCTGGCACATGCACACACTCCTCACTGCAGAGATGCAACATGTACACTCGCTAAAATGAAGCATCCACCTGGAACATGTTCAAAAACAATGGGAACAGCAGCTCACTCCCATAGTGAGACACCCTTCAGCACAAACACACGCGCTAACATGCTAAATCCTGGCAAATATGTCCACGGCCAGTTGACATATGTCACAAGAGATCACGCTGCCAAGAAAAGATCCATTACACCTCATATTCTCTCTTTTTCTCATTAACAACTAAATCTCACATGATTTTATCTCACTCCCTGAAATCCAATCCCTTTTATCATACATGGAGTGTATCATGTTCAGAACAAGAACCATTTGGGGCAAAATGATATGCAGAATTATTTAGTTTCTACAGCAAACATCAATGTGATTAGATACTGTATATTGGCAGGGGATGTTGCTTGGGCTTATGTTAAGATGGTGTAGCCCAGAAACATGACTGAATGTGAACCGCCCGCAGTAGTAATGACTAGCGCTGTGCTTACAGTCCCTACAACGTGCACAGATGGATGATTCGCCCTCCCCCTTCTTTAATTAACCCCAAAGTAATTATCCTCTATTTCTCAGGCATATCTTGTGAAGTCCCTATCTCCACCCTTTCCCGCCCACAACCTGCACTCCATCACACACGCCCGAAAGGTTACCCAAACACCGGCTGACATTTAGCTACTGACCACTGCGCAAAAAAGGTTGCCCAATGGTGCATTTTATGTCAGTGCAACAACAAGATTTACACCGTCCAAATGCCAGATCAGCTGTTGCTCCTAATGGGGACCTTGCTTGATGATTGAAAGTTATTAACATTATGCAACAAAGATCTCTTATTTGAAGAGAATATTCCATCTAATGGTCTGATTTATTCAATTTAGCTCTGGTCACCATTAGTTATCAGATCAATACATTGGCCAATATTGGTGTAAGATTATTGGTATTGGCCAATAGCTGTGAGGATTGAACAGTTAACAGCTAGTGAAATCTCTCATTCTTTCAAAATCTATATACTATATAAAGGTCCACGGACAAGGGGAACTCACATGGACAAAAAAAGGTTACGTTACCACCTCAGGGAGGGAAAGGTGTTGTGTGTAAGCAATACACCCAACCAATTGCCTGAAGTTTACCTGTTTGTACCTGATAATACTTGGGACGAAACCAGCTCAACCCGGAGATTGTAAAATCTTGCAAAGATATTGGGTGTAGACCAACCTACTACTCTACATATATATGTCAGAGAGTAGACGTTCGCAAGTGCACAGGAGGATGCAACCCTCCTGATGGAGTGTCCTCAAACTCTCAGGAGACATAGCACATCCTTGGTTTGGTGTGTAAGGAAAATGGCATCAATAATCCAGTGGGCAATCCAGTTTGTGAACAGACGCCCCTTCAGAGAATTAATACAGACACCTGGTAGAAGGGGCCCTGGCTTGAGTGATAGTGTTTATCACCGCTGGTGATACCGTCCAGGGGCCAGACATGGAGGTTCCAGAGGTCTAGGTGTGGGTACTAAATTGTACCCTGCTTTTGAGAAAGAAGACAAATATCTTATATTATAAAATGTATGGTCAGTACCGACACTCCCTATACACAGATTAGCCTAGATGTGATTGCGAATTCGAGAGCGAGCAAACTTAAAAAGCTATTTAAATACCCTGCATATTGATAGTGGCTCCCTGTTCCCCTCTAAATAAAGGCCTATATACATAAAAGATGCATGCTTACGAATTTAAAAGCGAAAGTGAAAAACGAGTGCGCATTTAAAACATTGTTATCGGTAATAGCGGTGTTGTCGCAAGTTTATATACCGTTGTGAAAATTGCGCAATGCATGATTGATTTGTTCATCATTTGTAACCCATTCTGATTCTCCACTGCTTCTTCTCAAGTTTTCCTTGCAAAATCCAGAAAATCTCATCTATCAGCCCAAGATAACTTAATGAGCATAATAATGAGCATCACAGAACACTTGGGACCAGATTTACTAAATTGGGGAAATTAGCATGGGAGAGCAAATACAAAAAAACGCAGATGGGAGTGGAAAGTTCTGCGCGTGATCTACTGATGATGCGCAAATTAAATAACACAGACGCTGCCTTAGATGCAATCTACCAAGAGCAACGCATATTAGCGTCTGGTTTAAGACATGCTTTTTTTGGGTGGTAAATAACGGCGCAAATACCACTCAATTGACGAGCGCAAACCATAGTGAATCACCTTGCACGATTAATTTAAATACTCTCCTCCCATGAATTTTGCATCTGAAATGGAAACTCCTACAAATGCGTATGAAATAAGGCCAGCCGCAAAAATAACCCTGTGCACGCCTTTTCAGCGCTAATCTTTCTCTGCTAATGCAATGACTCTTCTCTTTTACAGAGAACATACTGAGTTTAAGTCTATCTGACAGTAGAGCAAGCTATTCGAAAATCTGGCCCCAAACGTTTGAGCCATAATGACACATTTACATAATCAACGAATATAAAATAAGAGACAATGCAGCACTAACTCAAAATGTCAGCTGACCTGCCGTGGTACTGTAATGGTGTAACACTGCCACAAAATAGCCGTGCTACATTAACCAGATGGACAGGAGGTGGTGAGTGGGTGGACTGGTCAGTGCCAGACTGGAGGGGTTTCAAAACACAGCATTTGGTACAGAACATACGTTCACATGATAAAAACAAGACAAAGTGTGAATACTCAGGGTGTGTGTATTAGATTCAAAAAGAGATTTGGATTGTATCATTTGAGTGTGTATGAAACGAGAGAGGTCATCCTCCATGTTTACTATTAGTTGTTTATCCAGTGTTAGTATTTGTTCAGATGATTTCCCAATGTTCAAGGAAACTGCTTCCTGATGCTTATTGTTTAACAGTTCAATTTCAAACACGCAGCACTGGGAACAACAAACTACATATTTTGGTACATTTGCTCTTTTCCATTCAACACAAATATGTGCTGATTACATGCTGGGAAATGAAGTTTTTTGGTTAATTAAGAAACATTTTATATTTACTCATGACTTGAGCACCTTCCTCCTTGCACACTATATAGGTGCATGATGCCCTTGAGAATGCAAACAATGAATTTTGAGTTCTTTATGGCCACAAGACCCAATCCTTCTAAAGCTAAACCTTCACTGCATCTTTATCTTTGATGATGAAAAGCTCGGTTGGGATAAATCGATATGCCAGCTACCCATGGAACATATAAACACACACGTACGTACAAATACACTCACACACACCATAACAGCTGGTTTCCGCTCAGACCAACTGCCTCTAATTAATGGTCTCTTAGAAACGACAGATGTTTTTATCTCTCCACCTTTCTTTGAATTTAGTCTGGGTGAGTGTTGTAAAGAGATCTCCATCAACAGCTTAATGGATACTGTTGCTATGGATAGTGCAATGTTGCTGTTGCAGCTACAGCCAATAAGTGAGTCAGAGAGACACTAGGCTCTAAAAACAGGAATCTATACCAAGGCTACAGAGATGCGCTTCAGCAAATGTCATGCTTGCCTTATTTAATGATATTGCTTGTGTTGACTCGTAATTACATATGCAGCATGTCTGTAGCTATATAGCTATATTTGCTCTTTATATTGTTACATTTATATTTGAAACCTCTTTTGCACACAATGTATAGCACACGTTATGGGTGAGCAGCATGACCAGACATCACACCGAGTAATTTTATTTGATGTGGAGCTATATATAATCACAAAATATAGTGAAGTATTTATTATAAGTTAAATATGATATACAAATAAATTTGTTATATATTTATATAAATATGTCAGTTATTTTATTATTATTTATATAGTATAATATTTATTACTTATATTATTTATACACCTTTTATTTTTATATTTTTAATTCATTTTATTGTTTGCTTTTTTATTGATTTTGTTAAAAAAAATTATTCAGCTTTAACTAGTTTTTATTTCAGTTTTATACTATGGGGCTGTTTATTGCTTGAATCTGATTGGTTGACGAACGTTCTAAGGTGTGCAATTATTTTCAGGGAAACGCACGGCCAAAGTAGTTCCAGCAGGTCTTGACCACATTACAGTTCCAAATCACTTTGCGAAGTTGACTGTAATAACGGAAAATAGGATACAAATCATAACAAGAAAAAACATGCAGCCCCATAAGCTTGATCTGAGTTCACAATCAATGGAAACGTGCAGTATAATTTTTTATAAATAAAGTATATAGTCCTATCTATAATCAATAGAAAATTAAACTGCAGCATGAGTATCAATTTATTTATATATTCAGTTTAATTTAAATAAATAAAGTATATAGTCCTATCTATAATCAATAGAAAATTAAACTGCAGCATGAGTATCAATTTATTTATATATTCAGTTTAATTTAAATAAATAAAGTATATAGTCCTATCTATAATCAATAGAAAATTAAACTGAATATATACATAAATTGATAGCCCTGCTGGACGGTTTTCGTTATTATTGCAGATAATATAACAAATAAATAAATAATGATTGGCCTACTTGTTCAAAGGGCTTTGTGTTTATTTATTAGGCTAGCCTACTGTCAATAATAGAAAAAAATAATTAATTGAAACGAATGAATTAATAAATACATTAAATAATACTGACGCACATGCTTTTCTGCCTCATTATCTCTCTCTCTCTCTCTCTCTCTCTCTCTCTCTCTCTCTCTCTCTCTCTCTCTCTAATAACTGCATTAATAACTGCATTAGTCTGCTATCAGTGGCTCAAACCTCCTTTAGATCTAAAATTACGTTTTGGAATTAGCAACGGAGGCTTGGGATTAGATGCTTAAGATATTACTCCTACACACAATAGCATTTTAATGACAAAAACTTGACAAACTTCTTAAAATACATCATCTGAACAATGTTTTGTTTTTCTCACTTTATTTATAGGTTTCTCCACATATTACAAAATTCCAAACATTCCATAACAAAGTTGTTCAATTTAACATATGTAGAGAAAATTAAAGGGGGTAGGATCAGATCATAGGCAGGGATCCAGGACCTACCTAATATAAGTCAAGTCAAGTCACCTTTATTTATATAGCGCTTTTACAATACAAATTGTTTCAAAGCAGCTTTACAGACATAACAGGAAAGTAAAGTTGTAATAGTATTGTTAAATTCAAAATTAAATGTTAAATGTCCCCAACTAAGCAAGCCAAAAGCCAATGGCGAATGAACGCGAAAAAAAAGGCGACAGTGGCAAGGAACCAAAACTCCATCAGGTGACAGAATGGAGAAAAAAACCTTGGGAGAACCCAGGCTCAGTCGGGGGGCCAGTCCTCCTTTGGCCAACAAACGAACAGTGTATGATTATGATTTAGGCGGCATAATAGGTCAGAAGTCAGATTGGATCAGAACTTTCACAATATTTATCCAGTTCATCTGGTTAGGGGTCGGAGTCATCACGCCGGTATGGAGATGAGTTTGTTGAGGTGTCCATGAGGCCTTCACAGTGTTGATGAGGCTGGCACTTCAGGGATGCGTTGTCGTCGTGTCCATGTGATGGTCCTTCCTCAGATCTAGATATGGCCTGGATCCGGCGGTTTGCGGTAAACCTCGGGATAAACAGAGAGACTAATATCAGCGTAGACGCCATCCTTCTTATGATGTACAAAGTACATCAGGATTTATGGGAAGTATTCCCGGTTCCGGCTGATCTAAACTATGCAGCCTAACATTGAATTATAGCAATCTATAATGTGTTATGTGTATGCTAAGCCAAAGAGATGTGTTTTTAGTCTAGATTTGAACTGACAGACTGTGTCTGCTACCCGGACAATGTTAGGAAGATTGTTCCAAAGTTTTGGTGCCAAGTAGGAAAAGGATCTACCGCCAGCAGTTGATTTTGATATTCTAGGTATTATCAACTGGCCAGAATTTTGAGATCGCAATAGACGTGAAGGACTATAATGGGTAAGAGCTCGCTCAAGTACTGCGGAGCTAAACCATTTAGTGCTTTGTAAGTAATCAGCAATATTTTAAAATGTATACAATGTTTAATAGGGAGCCAATGCAGTGTTGACAGAACCGGGCTAATATGGTCATACTTCCTGATTCTGGTAAGAACTCTAGCGGCTGCGTTTTGGACCAGCTGTAGTTTATTAAGCGTACAGGGCAACCAGCCAGTAGAGCATTACAATAATCTAGCCTTGAGGTCATGAACGCATGAACTAATTGTTCCGCATTTGTCAATGAGAGCATTTGACGTAATTTAGATATATTTTTAAGATGGAAAAATGCGTACAGATACTAGACACGTGACTTTCAAATGAGAGACTGGTATCAAAGAGCACACCCAGGTTCCTAACTGACGTCGAAGACTTGACAGAGCAGCCATCAAGTGTTAAACAGTATTCTAGGTTATTGCGTGTGGAAGTTTTTTGTCCAATAATTAGAATCTCTGTTTTTTCAGAATTTAGTAGTAGGAAATTACTAGTCATCCAGTTTTTTATATCAGCTATGCATTCCGTTAATTTTGTGAATTGGTAAGTTTCGTTAGGTTTTGAGGAAATATAGAGCTGAGTATCATCAGCATAACAGTGAAAACTAATTCCATGTTTCATAATGATATCTCCTAACGGTAGTATGTACAGAGTGAACAGCAGCAGTCCTAGTACTGAGCCTTGTGGTACGCCATACTGAACTTTTGACCGATAAGACAATCAATCAGACAATCAGACGATCAAGTAACACTAATAGAGAGATACAACCACGATCGGATGATAAAAGCAAATCTTTTGTGACTTTAATGAGAGCAGTCTCAGTACTATGGTACGGTCTAAATCCGGACTGAAAATCCTCACAGATAGCATTTCCTTCAAGAAAGGAACACAGTTGTGAGGATACTGCCTTTTCTAATATCTTTGACAGAAAAGGCAAATTCGAGATCGGCCTGTAATTGACTAATTCTGTAGGATCAAGTTGCATTTTTTGAACAAGCGGTTTAATCATAGCCAGCTTAAAGGGTTTTGGTACGTATCCTAGAGACAGAGACGAATTAATGATATTGAGAAGAGGATCTATGACCTCTGGAAGCATCTCTTTCAATAGTTTAGTCGGTATAGGGTCTAACATACAAGTTGTTGATTTAGATGAGTTAACGATTTTGCAAAATTCTTCTTCTTTTATAGCAACAAATGAATCAAATTTTTCCTCAGGGAGACTACAATGCACTCCCTGATGCGATACTGTAGTAGACGGTTGCATAGTTATAATTTTGTCCCTGATATTATCAATCTTATAAGTGAAGAAATTCATAAAGTCATTACTGCTGTGTTTCTTGTAAACTTCTGGGCTTGAAGCTTTCTTTTTCGTTAGTTTAGCCACTTTTTCAAATAAATACCTAGGATTATGTTTATTTTCTTCTAATAGGGTTGAAAAATAAGCAGATCTAGCAGCTTTTAAAGCCTCTCTGTAAGCAATCGAGCTCTCCTTCCATGCAATCCGAAATACCTCTAGTTTTGTTTTCTTCCAGTTGCGCTCCATTTTTCTGGCTGCTCTCTTAAGGGCCCGGGTGTGCTCGTTGTACCACGGCGTTGGATTCTTTTCTTTAATCTTCTTTAAGCGCAGCGGAGCAACTGTGTCTAAAGTGCTGGAAAATAGAGAGTTAAAAGTTTCTGTTGCAATATCAAGTTCTTCTAAGCTATCTGGGATGCTGAGATGATGAAACTGATCAGGAAGATTATTGATAAAGCAATCTTTCGTGGCAGAAGTGATAGGTCTAACATATTTATAACTCTGAGTCGGCTTTGCAGCCTCGGCTAAATGTAATTTACATGAGACTAGATAATGATCTGAGATGTCGTCGCTCTGCTGCAGTATTTCAACAGCATCAACATTGATTCCATGTGATAATATTAGATCTAGAGTATGATTACGACAATGAGTAGGTCCTGACACGTGTTGTCTAACTCCAATTGAGTTTACAATGTCTTTAAATGCCAATCCCAATCCATCTTTTTCATTATCTACATGTATATTAAAATCCCCAACAATTAGTACTTTATCTGCAGCCAATTCTAATTCTGATAGAAAGTCAGCAAATTCTTTGATAAAGTCTTTATGGTGCCCTGGTGGCCTGTATACAGTGGCCAGCAGAATTCTCAAACGAGATTTATCGTTTACACTATATATTTTTACATTTAGCACCAACCCTTCAAAAGAATTATATTTAAAACTAGATTTCTTAGTGGTTTTGAAAATATTACTATAAATTACAGCAACACCTCCCCCTTTGCCTTTCGGACGAGGTTCAAGTTTGTTTATAACAGTAATCTTGCGGGGTGGACTCATTTAAAGTAATGTAATCGTTTGGTTTTAGCCAGGTTTCTGTCAAACACAGCACATCTAGGTTATAATCTGAAATCATAACATTGACAATAAGTGCTTTTTAAGTAAGGGATCGAATATTCAGCAACCCAAGCTTTATCGTTTGCTCATTTGTATTATATCTGTTTTTTACTTGTTGAACATCAATTAAATTTTTAACCTTAGATAGGTTTGGAAGTTTTTTGTATTTCCAAATTCAGGGAACAGACAAAGTCTCTATATGATAATATCTAGGTGAAAGAGCCTCTATGTGATGGGATTTATCTGACCTTGGTGACGCGAGGCCGCTAGCAGTCGGTCGGTTTAGCCAGTTTGTCTGCTTCCTGACCTGAGCCCCAGATTGTCATGTTTTATCTCTAAGACTATGAGCCAAATTACTAGAGAGAAGAGCAGCACCATTCCAGGAGGGATGAATACCATCTCTTTTCAACAGGCCAGGTTTGCCCCAAAAAATTTTCCAATTGTCTACGGATTCTATATTATTTTGCGGACACCACTTAGACAGCCAGCCATTGAGTGAACACAATCTACTAACTATCTCATCACTCCTTCGAACAGGAAGGGAACAATTAATATAAAGGGAACAATTGTTGACCCCAAATAAGAATGTACAAATATACCTAATAAAGTACCAAATATGCAAAAATTGCCCCTCGACCACCCCCACCCCAAGAAAACTGACCAAACAAAAACAAAACAAAAAACGGGAAAAAAAACACACAAAAAACCCTGCCAACCAAGGTAAATGTTTAGCCACATTATTCAATTATAAAAGTGTTATCACAGGAGCGTTAGCACAGTAGTAGAGAGTACACTTATTAACTATTTTCCAGTATGCAGGGAGTGTATGTTTCCATATATGCAAGGAAAGAACCCCACATTTTGTAAAAGTTCTTCAGAGAGCCCCTCGGTGAGTATTTGATTTTTTCCAGTTTAATAAAGTGAAAAACGTCTCTTATCCACATGGAGTGAGTAGGTGGAACAGATGATTTCCAATGCAGTAAAATCCGACATCTGGCCAGGAGGGACACAAATGCCACAAAATCCTGAACAATGTTTTGAGGCGTGGTAACCATAGTATAAGCGCAATAATTGACTCTGGGCCTTTGAATTATTAGAAAAATAATGCACACCTGAGGTGTGGAGAACTCCACTTTGCGTCGTTACGGCATTACCACCTCAGGTGACATGTAAACAGTTACAAAAACACTACTGCCATGTCTGTAATGTATTCAGGTCCCATTGCTCCTTTTCCTTGACTGTTCCAAGCTGGTGGAATGACCTGACTGGACTAACTGGGACTGGTCACAGAACTTGCATATTGTTGCCCTATTGTTGGCTTGACAGCTTCTATGCTTTTCTCATTTGTAAGTTGCTTTGGATTAAAGCATCTACTAAATGATTAAATGAAATGTAATGTAATGCTCACAGGGGACCCAGGTTCGATTGTGACCTGCGGTCGTTTCCCGATCCCACCCCATCTCTCTCCCTCTTCACTGTCCTTAATGAATAAAGGAAAAGGCTCAAAAATATAGTAAAAAATTTATAAAAAAATAATTCACACATTATAACTGTCAGGGGTGTGGTGTGGGCTGTATAACAAGATGGAGTCCAAAAGTTACAATTTAAACTTTTACTAATTCTTCCAAATATAACAAACTGGTACAGGCAGGCAAACGGGCAGAGGGTACACAAACGATTCAACAAAAGAACAGACCAGGACTAACAGAACAGAAGGAAACTAAATACAGACACAAATCAACAATAACGAGGTAAGCACAGGTGACACGGATGATGATGACGATGAACAGGTGGGTAAATGAGGGAGTGAGTGCAGGTGTGAAGACAAGAAGGATTCTGGGAAGTGTAGTGCAGATGAAGATAGTGTGGTGCAGACGAAGACTGTGACAGTACACCCCCCTTCAAAAAGGCGCGACCGGCGCCCTTCGGGGCAGCCATGTTGGAGACTCCCCTTCGGGCGACCATGGCGGAGACGACCCTTTGGGCGGCCATGGAGGAGAGTACCCTTCGGGTGGCAATGGCAGAGATTACTTTTCAGGTGGCCGTGGGCCTTTTTGGGGCCACGGCGAGGACATATAGCCCCCCTATAGACAGGCTATTAAACTGATATTAGTCAAATCTAAACAATCCATTTTCATAAAATGTAAATTTCTAGTATAAATTCCTTCTAAACTTCTAAACATCTTGTTTAGTTAAAAATCTCTTGAAACAGGATAAAAACTTGCATCTCGATAATTGAGAGCCGGCTCATTTGCACATCGTCATTCATCTTGAAATCATGATTCTTGAAAATGATTCTCGTCATATTTGCATCTTCTGATTGGTTCTGTGAACTTAGAGGCTTTTGCTGGCAAATGGAAGTGGCGTTTAGAGGCTTGATGTGAAGTGATGATGAATGTATACATGAATATCAGTCACATGACCTCTTACGTCATCCGCTCTTTTTCCAGTTGACTGCCGCCATCTTGAGTACCTGCCGAGTACTGTCTACAATACTGATGGCATTAGCTAGGAAGCAGATTTTTTCTGTTTGTTTCACTTTATACATAACCAACTTTGTTTATGTAAACCCTGTGTGTATTTGACAGTATTCGCGCAATAAGACTAGAAAGATAACTTTGTTCAGTAACCTGTCGCTGTTGTTAGACAGGCTTAGTGCGCGTGCGCTTCGGGTGTACGCGCTCAGAAAAGCGCTCGTTAGAACCGCGCATCAACACGTGAATGACTTGTTAGCACATGCAAATAATGAACTTATGTGAACTGCATTGTCCCGTTCCTTTGCGTTAACATTTGATGTGAATATACGTCGCGTTGTAGCCTATGCTGAGACGGAGGCGCCAGAACTGCAACTGATAGAATGCACGATACTACGACATTTCTTCAAAAGCAGATGGTGGATATATTTTAATCCACGATCATAAATCGTGATATCGCACACCCCTAAGCTAGTGTAAGCTCATTATCATTTACATCCACTCACCACAGACAACATGAACACTGCACAGGGAGTTTGCACACACAAACCACTGTTATAACATAAAAGCAAGCAGCTAGGTGCATGGTTGGGCATGATATGATTGAAGGATTTTGACTGAATGCGCGCAAAGTGTGCTCCCTTAATAATTCCTAAAAAGCTGACATCAGTTAGTCGCGATCTCACATCTCTGTTAATATCAATTAAGCTGACTGCACAATGAATCTTTCATAATATATACACTTTTCTTTGTTACAATTAGAGGATTTGTCAGCATACAGAGCTCTGAACAAAAAGTCCGTTTTGAGCATAGAGGTTTTGAGCAGTGAGGGGAGTCTATCTTAAATGCTTCTGATTGGCCTTTGCGTTGAAGAAATCAACACGTATGTCTGTGACTGGCTACATCGCTCAATGCTGCAAACGTGTTTTAAAAGGAAACTCTGGCCTGTAAATCGTTTCTAGTTTTTTTTAGTTCTTGTTGCTTTTCTGCAAAAATGTATTAGTTTTTATATGTTTTATTCATAGATATTTCTAGTTTGCGGGAGTCCCGCGAATCGTTTTATTCTCCCTGCAAAGCGCACACACACAGAGAGTGCATTGCCGCTCGCACTTGGCCATCAAATCTAGTCCCGCGTCGCACTCTTTTGCATTGGGAGTGCACATCTCTAGATCAAGGGCCCGGCCCGAGGATAGTGACGGGAAATATCGGCCCGCAAATGTAACCCCCCTTCACCCGGGTCCCACTCGACCTGCTCCGAGCGGGCCTCGAACCCGGGTCTCCGGCATGAGAGTCAGGCGCTCTAACAAGGAGGCTAAAGACTGCAGCCTCTAGCATCTGTCGCTAGAGAACCTTTTGACATCAGAGGAGTGAGGTTTACTCGCACAGCAACTACTAGCTGGCCTCCGTTACACAAGTTCGGGCTCGGCCAGAGAATAAGCTCTAGTTCCTTTGCAACTGACGTATCGATCTTGCCGAATCAGGTACTCAAGATGGCGGAAGACAAGTTTTAGAATTAAGTGACGTCAGTGAGGAGACATTGGTGACACCATTTGATATTCATGTATACTATAGTAGCCTACATGCGGAGAGCATTCGCTCAATATCGTTGTCTCATTTTTGACGGACGTGGCATTTAGCCACAAATGTATTTTTTTTTATATTTAGACCACATCTATTATTGACTGCTATCAGGATGAGAAGAGAGTTTCAACCGGAATAACAAAAAGGTTTTATGAAAAAAATGCCTACCCTACCTTTAAGGTTACACTATCAATGCGCATGCACTTGATTTCAGCACGTCTCTATTTCCAGTTCATTCATTCACTCTCAGTATCTGTCTGCTTTCTGTCCCTCTATTCCCCATTTTCAGATTCTTTATTTTAAGTGGAAAGAATCAGACCTCCCAGAGTCTTATGTAACCAGCCAACAGCGCAGATGCCTGAAATAACTCCAGCATACCATGACGTATAGATCTCTCAGAGGCATGTGCATGCACAATGCCACAAAATTAACACAAAGACAGGCAATCATACTTCAACACAACCACATTTTCTCATTTATATCACATGGACAGTATGCAGTGATATATCTCCCACAGTGTTATGATCCAGTGCAGTGAGTGTCAGCATTGAGTCAATGGCTTGAATTTACACACTCCCTATATCTCGTTGTTCAGCCTCTCTGCTGTCCTCCAGGGCTTTTATTACTCAGTGGAGCATCAGGGATAGATTGCTTTAATTAACACTCTCTAAATGCCATCGAAAAGAAACCACTATCTCATACTGCTCTATGATCCCTATTACATAATACTGATGTTTTACCCACACAACTTCATGATTGTAATAACATAGAGTCAGTACCCGCTGTGTGCGTGCTTCAACGGAGATGGTGTCAATTCAGTGGTCTAGAAATATCATAATAATCAACCAAAGGCGTGTTTACAGGTCTTACCATACTATGGTGATGAATTGTTTGCCGAAGAATTAAACAACAATTTTTTACAGCATTTACTACTGTTCATTGTTAATTAGTTGGTACATAATACATAAGCTATAATGCTAAATTAATAAATGCTGTAAAGGCATTGTAAAGCAGTACAAGTGGTATTGATAAAGAATACATAAAGAGTTCGGATGCAAAAACCTCTGACATATTTTCTTTTAAAGTAATGCCCTCTTCACAAGATGTAAAAAAAGTGTAAAAGGTTCAACCAGGCACTCAGGTAAAGTATATAAAGTCTGTGATAGTTGCTTTTGGGGTAGGGAAAAGATCCAAAAAAACGAGAAACAGGTCCCAGGCACTCAGTCAGGTTTACAATGAGGAGGATAAAGTTAAAAAGCCTTTATTAAATATGGCTTACGTCATTATAAAAGTACATGAGCCAACATGTTTCGACCAACAAGTGCTGGTCTTATTGGTCGAAACATGTTGGCTCGTGTACTTTTATAATGACCTATAATATATTGTGTACTTTATCCTTCTCCTCATTGTAAACCTGAGTGTCTGGGACCTGTTTTTTTTTGTTTTTTTGTAAAAAAAAGTATTTGATGTCCCCTGAGTGTGTATGTGAAATTAGCTCAAAAGATCCAACAGATATTTTTATATAGCATGTTAAAATTGTCACTTTTTGAGGGTGAGCAAAAACACACTGTTTTTGTGTCTGTCCCTTTAAATGCAAATGAGTTGCTGTTCCCAGCACAGAGGGCGGAGCTACAACAGCTTGCACTCACACAGACATCCACTGAAAATGTCAAAAACGTTTAGGCTTTTATGTTCAAACCAGAATCAGACAAAGATGGAGAGCCTCAAGAAGAAGTGACAACGTGTAGACTACATTTCTGAATGGTTAGTTGATGAATTTATGTAGCTTGTGTGTAGTTATCTTCTAGTCATTGATTAGCATATTCTGTCTTGATAATCTATAAATCGTGTTCCGGGGGCGGAGTTTATCTAAATTTCAGGGTTTGTGATGTCACTAACCCGGGAGGAAGCTCGTGTAGTCCCTACCAGCTTTTTGTTGTAGTCCTTAAAAAGCAATTTCTTTAAAAGAAAATATCTTCATTTGCTTTTAACTTTGAGCGTTGTAACTTTGCAGATGTTGTTTATGCTAAAACAGCAACATTACACACTAGCTAAAGTTATAAAAGTGAAATCATAATCAACCAACACTTTAAATTAGCATTTTTTTTTATCAGGCTCCTATGGTTAGGTTCAGTAATTTCACTTTAATGGCAATGAAAAGGTTATTAGTCAGTTGTTGAAATGTCTTATTTTCAAAAGTGTCACTTTAGTCAATTCATTGGTATTTAACAAATGTAACTGTCTTTTGCTGCAAAAAGCTCTAAGTCCACCTCTTTCCACATAGTCCACATAGTATACAGTTGCTAAATCACTAAAGACGCAGCTGGAAACATTAGAAATCATGAAAGCAGAATTCAAAATGTAACAATGAAGAAATTGATCCACACAGTAGAGGAGCTGTAATGTAAGTGACTGGCATGTCCATTTACAGCAGCACTAGGAACATTGTTGTGTTTACTTGCTATTTGCGAAATCCTGTCATTGTCACTGTAACGATTGGACAAAAAATGATAAAAACCTGCAGCTCTGCAACTGAAATCCGGCTCATACTCACACACCGTCATTCATCTTGAAGTCATTTGATTCAATTTGCGTCTTCTGATTGGTTTCTGTGGACTTAGAGGATTTTGCTGACAAAGGGAAGTGGTGATTAACGGTTTCTGCCAGCAAACCAGTATTTCTGAATGGGCTGACGCTGGAATTTAGTGGATTTGAAGCGAAAGTATTTGATGAATGTATACTATGTGCGGAGAGCCTTCGCTCAATATCATTATCTCATTTTTGATGGAGGTGGCATTTAGCGGCTTTTGCATCTGAACTCTACGCATAGTGACAAGCTCAGAGAAAATAATCAAAGATGGCTACTTGAAGTACCAATTAAAAGTAGTCAGTATTTTGATGCTTATTGGCGTGTTAGCTTAACAACATGCTTACATCCAACTCTCAATTTTGAGTCTCATGCACTTCCTGTGAGGAACTCTGAGGACAATGAACATTATTGCTGGCAGATAAAACAGTTTACAGTTATCATAAATCTTGAACAGAAAATCAAGAAATAAATCCCTAGTTGAGAAGAGTTTTAGTGTTTCAAAATTACATGATTACGTTTTTGCGAAATCATGCATGCCTCTGAGCTTTTTCCTTATGAAATAGCAGATTACAGAAGCTCTGGTGAATCTAGATTCAAGAAGTGCTTATGTGGCAGATACAAGAAGAACTGGAGAGACACCAAACAAGTTGACAAGTAGGGTGGTGAAACGAGAAAGAAATGGAACGATGGATGGATGGATGGATAGATAGACAAATAGATATATATTGTGATTCAGAGTATAATCAAGTTACAGAAGAATGAAGGATTCATCTTCAACTTTTATAAACGATAAACGTTATCCCGTTATCCCGGCAGCAAGTCAGGTAGAGTTAGAGAAAAAAGACTGATTAATGGGTGAACATTGTAGAAACGGAAGCAAACAAGCTGAGCGAGAGGCCGACACAATGGGATCTTGGTGCATTGCAGACAGCATTACCATGGAAACGGGGTGGGGGAGAGAGAGAGAGAAAGAGTGTGTGTATGAGAGAGAGAGAGAGAAAGAGAGCATTAGAGGCTAGATGATTAGAAAAGAAGGGATGGGGTCACTGCAGAGCTCCCAGGCTTACTGTGTACTCAGTCATGGGTGTGTATGGACTGAAGGTGTTGACTTGAAGAGGAAGACAGTGGGTGAAGCTAGTATACTGGGCTGCTGGGAGTTAATATGATAAAGCTGGAGACTAGAGGAGCTTCCTGGTGGAGATTTGTATGGCTGCATCCTCACACTAGTGAGAAAATGGGGGGGAATCAAACCAACCTAAACTGGTATTATCTTATCTTAGGCTGGTCTGTTGGCTTGTTTTAGATGGATTTTGGGCACTTAAGTAGGCTAGCCAGTTTGACCAAGCTGGAGGTGAGTTAGAACATTTTAAATCCACTAAGACCATCAAACTTTCTTAGGTTGGTTTAAGCTGGTCTTTTCGGCAGGGGCAGACTAAACAGTTTGAGTGGGCAGTTCAAAATCAGCTCGAATGTACACTGCCAAAAGTTTGTGTTGCGTCCAATGAGGGCAATTGGCAACTACTCTCTGTCCTTTGTATACACTACGTTTGTGTCTGAAGACAAACAGAACAAGTAAGAGTGTAAATCAATGAGTAAACTTGCTGTGAATCCTAGTGAAAGATGGTACATGACTATTTTATCCCTCAAAGAACCTTACTTGTTGAGGCTGAAAGGAATAGAATTATATGTTTTGCCCTAATACCACTTTAGATTCAAATCTGTATTACCGCAGCCATCCAATCAATCAAAATTTTCTCGCAAGTCAAACTTTTTTTGCCAAACTTGAATAACTGATAACTCTTGACTCCCAGAAGAATTGTTCTTGTACAATATGCATGTGATAGGCCATGAATGGATGAAGTGGTGAGATGTAGCCTGTCTGTGACAAGATGATGACCACCTGGCCCTGAGCCTCTGGACCCACCGGCCATCTGCACAGCCTGACCTTCACTTCCCACACCGAGGATACCACAACTTTTGCCTTTATACCTCTACCTGGACACTCTTATCCCCTTTCATGTATATGTTTTTGGACAAAACAAGTGCCTTAATACATAGTTAAAGCTAGTGAAATAATGTCCATTGTTGTTTTTGTTACTGTTCCTTTAAGACCTCTGTTATTGGCAAACAAGTGATTGTGTTCTTGCAAAACTTGCTGTTTTATCTGCATCACGGACCATGAACGGCATGTTTTTACGTTGCTTTGAGAATTTAAAGATAGTCCAACTTTGGATAACCTCGTGCCTTCTGTTCCATTCCATTGTGCTCCATCCATTTTTTAATACAAGAATTCCCTATTGTAATAGATTTTAAAAAACACAGCTAGTAAATACCAGACAGAATTCAACTTTTGTCAAAAAGAAAATTCTCTGTTGCCTCTCTGAACATTCTCAACAATCAGCAACTGGTTGTCATTTCGACAAAGTCCTGTAACTGAATTGTTTTTAATTCGTACTGCAGTCACAAACACATAAAGCCAGATGTAACTTTCCTTGCTGAATAAATATAGACACAGGAATCAAAGTAAAGATGAATTTGACATATTCAGAATAAAGAGTAAAGCCCAAAGTATATTTCAGTTTTGAAGTAAACATACAGCTGAATGCATAGACTTACAAAGCTGTCCCAACTGGCACCCTAAACACTCTTGATCTTCCTATAAGTCGCTTCAATATGGGCTCGGAAAGAGTGCATATCGAGGACGCATATCTAGATATACTGCAAAGGGGAGGGGGGGGGGGGGGGGGTTGGCAGTTGGCACATTCGCACTAGAATATTGTGGGTTATTTCTTCTTCAGTGCCTGCTCTATTTCTCTGCAGAAGTTATGACCAATTCAAATGTCTTTGTACTTGTTTAAGCTGGAATCTCTAGCACCCTCGCACAAGGGCTCGTTAAAGTGGCCGTCTACTGTTGTTGTTTATTTTGTTGTTGTTCATTCTCCTGCGTTTCTTTTTCGACTGTTAAATAATAGTTGGGTACCTTGTCGACAACGTAAGTACTGCAAAATATTTCAAGATATGCAAAACCTGATTTCACCAAGTGCAACATGTTCCTGGATAAACATCTTTGTTGATCCTAGAACAACATTCCATTTAACCAATCAGATCTAAGAGACAAGTTTACAGTTTATGTCAAGTTTGGGATTAAAACCAGGGTTAGGTGCTGCTACATCAGTGTTATTCACCTATTATTTCCCTCTGATTTTAGGGATTACATGGCTAGTTTTAGGGGTAGGGATATGGTTATGATAAAATTTTTGGAAAGAATGTTGTTCCAGGATCAACAAAATATGTTGATCCAGGAACGTGTCTAACTCGGAATCAATGTCATTCTGATGATGAAATTTACCTAACACGCACTTTACGCATTCCCTAGTGTACACATAAAAACTGACATATACTCCAGGCTTGATGTTTGATCAGAGATTCATAAAACTTTAACTGCACAGCAAAGTGCAGAGATGGTTTGCGTTTTACATGATCAGATTTAAGGGTGATTGAAGATATTTATGTGAGGCTTTGAGTTTCAAGGAGGCAGTGGTGGGTTATTGTCTGAGCATGTTGTCTGCTGCTCCACAGTTCCCTTTCCCTCGGCAGAGATATTCCTGACTACAGACTTAAAAATAGAACCCCCACCCTACCACTCATCCTCTGCTCCCTCTGCACCCCATCTCTCTTTTTCTCTATTTACTCTCTTGTTTCCTGTCCCTCGCTGTCATCCACTTCTTATCAGTCATTCTCTCTCATCAGCGATGCTGCTCATCGTCATGGAGATGTGAGGAACAATATATAATGTGTTACGGGTGCCTCCTGTGATGAGAGGTCTAATGAGTCTCTTAGGCAGGTGTCAAGAAAGCCGACGAGGCACAAAGCCAGTCGAGAAACATATGCATTAAGTCCCGATGGAAAATGCTACAGTGTAATTAAATGTTATCAAATGACCATGGCTGTGCTTGGAATGGAATACTAGCGTAATACTAGCGTAACACTAGCGTAACTAACCGCATACTGCCTTGCTGGTTTATAGTATGCAAGACATAGTAGGCCTATGCTACATTGTTGGCACATAACACCTTTACTTTTGCATGTTTAATTCCCTGAGTGGCATCCAGTTATCATCTTTTTTGTACAGTTTGTGTAAAAATATAAGATTTTTTCTAGATATGTTTGGAATGGAATACTAGCATACTGCTTACTGAATTCTGTGAAGTATATTATACTGTTTACTACTTATTTTTATAAATAGCAAAATATTATGTTATAGGTATACAATGAAAAATGTTTCAAACAATATGCTACACATTCGAACTGTGTGGTACATTGTTGTTAGAAAAGAATACCAACAAACTGCATACTGCGCATTAGAAAACAATTGTAGAGTGAATTTCATTGCCAATATATTACAATACCAATATACTTCTTACTGCAAGCTGTGGAAATGTATACTGTTTCAAATATTATTTCTGACAGCATACTATTTGAAAAATGTATTGTCACATAAAACATACAAACATACTGTACAGTGTAGTGTAAATAAAGAATGTGAAATAATACACATTATGCAACAATGTTGGAAATAAATATCTAGTACAGTCATGAAACTAGAGGCTGCAGGCTGATAGGTCCTTTACATGCAATCTGCAAGCAGTCACATTACCACATGATGCAAGCTGATTGGCCTCTGCTGATCCTGCAAACAATGAGATTGCTTGCTCAACATTCAAATAGTCTGGTTCAGTGTTTGTTGCAGGCTAGTTCTGAAGTGCGGTATCAGATTTACCCTGGAACCTTCCACCTCCCCCAGCTCCACCTGCCTAAATCTGTTACTTATTTATGTACTTTCATGCAGCATATCTAACATGCTAAAATCATTGTATTTGTAAATAACATAAAGCAGTCCTGTCCACGGCTTTATCTATGATGCGAAAAACAGCATAGCAAAATCTGTACCTGTTGACGCAGTACTGCAGCAGCACAGTATATACATCATATGGCCCACCCCTATACTGCATACTACAAAAAAGTGTAAGCAGTGTGGTAAAATGCAGTTCTGAACATACCCAATATACCTCCGATGTAACCCAATATAACTCTCTCAGCAGTCTACTCTTATGAAAAAGCTTCTGTGAAATATTTCCTGTTACATATTTAGTCTGTGAATAAACTGTTTATTTTGTGGAAGCCCCCTAATTAGATTCTCCTTCACAGACCACCCACACACAGATCTTTCTGAAATATCAGCCATTGATTAGTTGTGTCCTGTTGGGCGATAAGGCAGTATTTTTAGCTCGAGTTAATCTAAAATGTCTGTGCCCCATGATATCTGTCTGGAGAGAGCAGGCTGTTGCCACAGATACTAGACAGAAGGATGTGTCTCCAGCACACAAGGCACTTCCCTTTTTTAGACACGCAGTCGGCATGACAACGTTGATGAGCTGTTTAGCTTAGCTGCAGGTGGAAACAGGTTTTGTGTGAAGGTGAAAATGGCATGTTTGTGTGCATCTATGCACATGCGCTTTGATTTAACTCTGAGAAACAGGTGGATTGCTCTTCAGGCTGCATGTGAGGGTTTGCTGTTGTTCTCGGGAAAGTGTCACGTGGACTTGGGTGAATTGTTTTTTGTACCTCTTGCCCTTAGCCCCGATTCTATCCACCCCATCCCTCCCTCACTCTCTCTCTCTGAGCTGCACTGTTTAATATTTCATCAAAGTGTCCCAAAGGACAGACTCTCCCGCTGTTCTGGTATTTACTGTGGATCAGTAGCGAGATACTTCTGGGTGAAACAGGTAGAGTAGGCATTTGGAAACAAGGGAATAGCTGTCGAATGACAAGGACTGAGAAGGGAAGAAACAGACAGGAGATTAAGCAGTAAATAGAAAGATATAAATGTGTTTTAGAAGCATCTTGGAGAAAGCTTTTACCCCTCAACATGTTGCTTTCAGTGCAAAAGAAAATTGACCAAGAATAATATGCAAAGTTTTAGAATAATGTTATTTGCAAGAGCAATAAAAAGTCACAATGAGTTTTAACTTCACCTTGTGAGATGTAAAGTTGCAATTGCAAGATACAAAGTCAAATAGTGCGATATAAAGTTGCATTACAAGATTTAAATTCACAATTGTGAGACTTAAAGTTACATTCTTACCTTTAAGTTGTAATTACAAGTCAAATTAAAATCACAGTCATGAGACATAAAGCAAAATTGTGAGATTAAATATAAGATTGTGAGGAGAATTCACAGAAAGTTGCATTACAGGGTTTCAGAATTCACAGAAAGTTGCATTACAGGGCCCTCGACGACATACCGACAGGGCTAGGTCAAAAGATGTCTTAAATAGATCTCTATGGGAGCATGTGCCTGTAAAGGTCTCTTCGTGCAGCAGTTACTTTCCCAGGGGCTAATTGGCTCAGAAAGCATCTAGAGCCGCAAGGGCCCTTGACAGTGGACTGTACCGAATTTCGAGGCCCTGCGACCTTTTGACCCCTGTATTTTTGACGTACCTCTGGCAACTCATTGAGTTGAAATTTCACAGGCAGTTCATGGACGAGTGTCTTTTTGGGCCAATTAAGTACTAAACAAGGTCAAAGATACAGAACTCTGGACACTGTCCAAGGGGCCTGTGACGAGACATATCTGTCCATTTTAAAAGACCCTGTAATTTTTTAATTTTCTAAAATTACTACGGAGGAATAAAACAAACACAATCTGAGCAGCATGACACAGCAACCAATCAATGGCGTGACTTCAGGGTAGGACTAACTGTTTGGCCAACCAATGGCAGATGGGAGAGTATTTGGGGAACCTGCCAACATAATTTAAACATAATAGTGGAAATTATTACTTACTTCATCTTTAAATGTCTCTGTTCTCGGCGGCCACTTTATTCTACTACAAACATTGTTACAACACGTCACATACAGTCCTGCTCGAGGACTCAATATGCCTCAGTCGCATTAGCAACACAGAACATACAGTTACCTTTCACTACCTCACAGCCTGCCTGTTATTCTTGTAAAATAACATGTTTATATAAGACGACAACGTGTAGTTATTCTGTTCCACAAAGTAACTGTTCTGAAATGTCACATATAATATTTCCCAAGCATTTGCTTGCCATTGTGTCTGTGGTATTTTAGCATCAACTGTCTGTCCACATCAGATGGTATTCATTTTTAAATTAACACCTAGTGAATTGTGTGCATCTGACTGTGATCTTCTTGCTCGGTGTTCCTGTGGCCCACACTGTTCATGTTCTGTCAGTATTTTTAGAAAGCTGTTGTCGTTCTCTCTCTGTCTTGCACTCGCTCTTGCCGTTATTTTATTTTAAAGACTATGAGCACCATGACAGTAAGCAAGTGTCTGCTGTGAATCCAATACTTGCAGTTCTGCAGCCTGTCTGTACATATTCTTCTGCAGAAACTACACTATTGTGATTCATAACAGTTTAGAACATAAAGTCATTGCGTCATTTGCAGTGAAATTGCTTTAAAAAAAAATATATATTATTAACCGGGCTCTTTAACCTGTGACAAATGCCCTGTTTCTTTTTCTCACACTATTTTGAACTCTTGTTCTCAAATGTGACATTCTGCTGTCAAATATGTATATATAATGACTCTAAACAAAAGACAAATCAATTAATGTCTCTTGTATCATAGTGTATCTATTCTTACATTCAACTAATCGATATTTCCAATTCATCTTTATATTTATTTATTTTGTTAGCTGTTAAAAGTTAAAGCAGCAATAAAAGCCAACCAACTGGTTACAGGTAGACCAACTAACTGTACATTATACCTAAATCTTGTCAAAATAAGAGCGTCTAAAATACACTACCAATCAAAAGGTTTTGGTAAGTATGATTTATTTTTATGTTTTTGAAAGAAGTCCTTTATGCTTACAAAGGCTGCATTTATTTGATCAATCTTAAATAACAAACATACATTTTCTCTATCTATTACTTCAGTCTTCAGTGTCACATGATCCTTCAGAAATCATTCTAATATACTGATTTGGTGCTTCAGAAATATTTATTATCTTTATCCATGTTCGGTAACATAATCAATTTAATTAAGAAATTATTAACAAAGATTATATAATGCTTAACAGATCATTAGTTAATATATTCACATAGCTAGAAATATGGTATAATGTGCTTGTTGATGTTTACTATGTTTACTGAAATGATTAAACATTAGATAATGATTAACAGATATTTAATGTAAACTGATATGCTTACAAATGTCATTAGACTTTTAATTAATATGTTCATACACTTAAAAATCTAATGATTTAATCTTAAAAAATATATATTTTAACAGATTATTTTTACAATGATTAAAATCATTTGTAGATATTTTTTGAATTGCATAATCGTATGAATTGGAAGATTACTGACATTTGTAAGCATATCAATTTACACTAAATAATGATCTGTTAATCATTATGAAATGTTTAATACGTTCATTAGTAAACTTTAACAAGCACATTATCCCACATTTCTAGCTATTTTAATAAATATTAACTAATCGTCTGTTAAGCATTATATAACTTATTAATGAAAGTTATTATAAAGTGTTACCGTGACAGAATTTTAATTTTGGTTGAACTATCCCTTTAAACACTAACAGTATTCATACCTGTATATCAGAGAGTTAGTTCTTGGCTCATGGTCTTATTGGCTCCTTTCTGATCCAGTAGGTAATTATGAAGTCATCACTCTTTGTTGTTGTACACCTTTGAGATGTCATATTTTGGCACAGAATACAGCGGCATGTTTTAATCTTTGTCTCTTTCTTAACATTAGATGAGCAGCAGCCTATTTCTCTCTCTCTCTTCCTTCCCCTCTCTCACTTTATATGGTGATGTCAGCAGCTTGGCCATCAATGCTTGGCTGTAACAGATTGTTGGGTGCACTTGTCTTGTGCATCTTCCAGGTTTGTGAGTCGCATGCCATCATTCTACAAACTCATGGACACCTGAAAGAATTAAAGGCACAGTCGACAGAAAAACACCCCAGAGTCTCATCTAGCCAGACCTTTGATTTATGAGTACAACAGGCCCATAAGCACACCCTAAGGGAAATGTGCTTTTCACTGCTCCCATAGTGTATGATTGCAGAAATATGTTTTTTAGTGAACTGGTGGATCAACATGTTCTATGAGAAAATAAATAATAAAAGTAATAAATTTTTTTTTTTTTTTTAATCTTAAAATATGAGGTGGCACACACTTCGGGGAAAAGGCTCACCAGTATGCGGAAAAAATCACTCAGTGTTGATACAAATGTTTTGCATAATACGCAAGTTAATAGTTATTCAAAAAAATCACTTCAGCAAAGTTTGTATTATTTTCTGTTTATTTTGATAAATGAAATATGTTTTTTTTTATAATAAATATACTGTTATTAACAGTTTGTTAATTATTGTTACTGGTATTTTTAAAAATACAGAAAAAATATTTTAAAATATTTGAAGGAGATCCCATAATAATTTAATGTGGCTGTATTTTGGGTTAGGGTTAGAATAAATTATATTTTATGATATGATCAATATCATATTTATAAATATGTTTTTTTTATATAAATATGGTGATTATCTCTAATGCAGGGTACACAATTTTTACCCCGATTTTCACTCGCCAACAGTTTTGTGGAAACTACCACCAAATTCCAAAATCCGAGACAATAAGGGCTTGAGAATCAATTTTTGCTCACCAGCCAATGTGACTTGTGGTTTTCAGAATTTAGCCACTCAGCATTTTCACTGGCCAAAATTTTAACATGGGGAAAAACTGCCATGTAGATATTTTTAATATTATCTCATAATTTGGCATCAGGTATATTAGGCTGCTGTCACTTTAAGAATTGACGCACAGATCCATTATACTGTTACACATGCGTTCTCTTCCTCAACTGTTTACGTTCACTTAAAACATAACTGACTGTGTTTATGTGAATACTTGCCAAGACTGGCATTTTGACATTATTTTGTGTGTATTTTACTGTTTAAACGCAATAAGAAGCAAAAAAAAACTCTGTTTAATACTGAGATGCGGCTTTATGTGCTGCACGCTTTGGGTATGAGAACAAAATCTGAGGGAATGAGTAAAATTATGCTCAATACGCGCAATCCCATGCCAAATTCAAGCCCTGTAATACCAAAAATATTTTGGCCGTGGTGAAAATCGTGTAGTGTGTATGATCAAAAATCATGATGATGAAAGACCATGAGAGAAAGTGTCTCAGATGCCCGTGAAATATTTAGCATGCTAAATATTTGGACCTGTCTGGGTCTCAGAGTGCTGCAGTGTGAAATACGTTTTGACTGGAAATTACATTGGCGGCGACCTACAGCCAATGGGAGGTCAAGATAAAGGGCAAGTTCAGGGGGAGGAGTCATAGACCTGAAACAAAACACAGCAAGCATTGCTTCTGCAAGCAACTATTCTGTCCTTTATATTCTTGTCTTTTTTTCACTGCAAATCGGCACACAGACAACATTTATCACAAGCTTCTTGCGTGCATCATTTTAACAAAAAGAAATGCAGTCTCACTTGTGATCGTACGTTATTTGCTTTATCAATCCAAATCCTGTGTTTGGTTGTGTGAAATGTGGTTTGTCAGAGATTCTTCTTATTAAATGTTGTGTAATGTTTGACCCCGTCTCCGATCCATCATGTAATATGCACACAACAGCAACTAAATGGCACCCGAGACTGTCAGGTTTTGGGTAGGTGAAAGGAGCGAGGACTCAAGTGCAGGACAATGGGTATTTAATGATGATAAAATAAAACAACAGACAACAAAAACTACCCCAAGGGGGAAAAAAAGACTGACTTGACTACATAGCATGGAAACACACGGTGTACATACGACGACGAACCAGCACAGGACTGCAAACACAGGGAGACTAAATAGGGAGAGCAAACAAAGCAGTTAATGAGGGAGGACAGGTGGGGCAAATTAATTTACATTCAGGTAAGAACACTCGGGCGGCTCTGGGACGACAGCAGGCTTCTCTGGGACGGTGTCCTTGGCCATTTCTGTGAGAGCGGGTGGCTCAGGGACAACAGCGGGTTGCTCAAGGAAGGTCTCCTTGGCCGTTTCTGTGAGAGCGGGCTTGGCCGTTTCTGGGCTGCTCTGGGATGATAGCGAGCTCTGGGTGGCAGACCGGTCCCGAGTCAAAAGAAGTCTTGTGCATATTCCAAGCAAGCTGGACAGCCAAAACATAAAAAGTGAAGACAACCCTCTTGGCCATGGCAGGACTGATGGTGGAAACGGTTGGCTCAGGAGAGGATGGAGCTGAGGTAGCCAACAGGGAGGCATGTGCGGCCCAAACACACATAACAGAGGCAACGTACAGGGAGAGGGCTGCCTCTTCGACTGCAACAGGAAGAGCGGGCCACTCAGGGATGGCCTCCATGGCCATAACAGGGAGCTTTGAGAGCACTGCACTTGTGAGCTCTGGGACCACAGGACATGGGGTTCTGTGACCACCGGACCACTTGAAAGAGGAAGCCTTCTTCCTCTTCCTCTTTTTGCGAGGGCGAGGCTGTGGGAAGGAGCTTACCGCCCCTGGGAGTGCCTGGGAGAGCAGCCTCTTCGGCCACCACTAAATCGGAGGCTGATGAGGCAGACCTGTTCTTCCTCCTCCCTCCCCCCGAAGGGGACTAGGGTGGACTAGGGACTTGGCAGTTTGTGAGGTGAATGGGAGGTGGGCCAAGAGATGGAAGGTTACCCTCATCTCGATGGTTGTAAACATACCCCACAAACTGCCAGAATGACAGTATCCCCAGCATTCCCATCTCCCAGCTACGGACAGGCTAATTAAGGCTGTTGTTGAACATGTCCTTTACCACCGCGTCACTGATGTTGAGCCCCTCCACTAAATACAGGAACTGGTAAGCAAACTCCTTCACACTGTTCTCCCCTTGCCGAAGAGAAAGGACTTTGCTACGTCTCTCCACCATCTGATGAGTGGAGGGGCAGGGAGATGGAAAAAGGAAGATGCCCATTGTTTGCTGAGTCCTCATTTGGCTGGTTCGTTCTGTCAGGTTTTGGTTAGGTGAAAGGAGCAAGGACTCAAGTGTAGGACAATGGGTATTTAATGATAATAAAATAAAACAAAACAGACAACAATACCCCAAGGGGGACTTGACTTGACTTGACAGAACCTTGACATGAGAAAGTCGTGCAGTGTGAGATGAACAGCGATCTAATGACTTTTAAAATCATGCAGTGTATACCCTGGATAAGGTGGACACCCAACTTAATAAATGATATTGACCATTTAAATCTAACCATGTCAATAAAAGGAAAAATCAGCCAGCTATTTATTATCATGTCAATAACGCCTTTAACACCAACAGTAGATCAAATTAGCACAGAATCAACTTTTCTATGTGAATAGAGAAACGCGACTGTTTAGGAGAGTGCTGATGTGAGTTTTGCCATCTAGAGCCAGGACAGCAACATAGTGTCGGCCCAGATTCGGCCCACATCTGGTAATTGTGGAATCCATGTGTACCAGATGTGGGCACGCCTTTAGCCCCGTTGTAACCTTATATTCTGGCCAAAAACTATCCATTTTGACATTTAAACTTGTTACTACGTTCTTGGTAATTAGCTCTCATAATATCCACCCGGTACCCTGTAAACACGATTTTCTGAGTGGGCTGATTGTAGATGTGCTCCCCAGTTTTGTGTGCAATATGCATCAGATGGTCAGTATGGTTTTGCTTTTTTGTCATTTTTGGAGCTCAACAGCATGGGGTTTACAACTGTGTACTTGCTAATGGATGTAGCACTTTATAACTCCTTGGTGACTTCCAGACAGTAGCCTCTGGGCTCAGGAAACATGAGAGTTTTAAGTTTGGAAGTTATAATTTGGCATTGCGTATTATCACCTACTGTGTTTTCAAGCCCTGTTACAAATTTAAACTACCACTTTCTTGTTGTTTTACTGTTCGGATTTCCATATTTGGTGTTTGAGAACAAAAGCAAAAGCATTTGAGTTGTCAACCTCTTCTGCTATGCCTGGATTGATTGCTTGTCAGAAAAGTATGTCAGCTAAATGCAGCAGTTGTAAACAGCTGGAAGTCATGCAGAGTAAGGGTACAGATGAGTTTACATTAGTACCCAAGTAAATGACTCTTGGTATGAAATATGACTGGACTACATAAGCTCAACTTTCTCTTTCATAAACACTTTAGCAGTTCATGCTGTGTTTTTACATGGCATTACATTTGAGGAGTTTATATCAGTGCCACTTTCCATTGCATGTCAATGTCCTGTGACATTTTTGAACTATTAAAGATATAAAGGTCTTGACTTTCCTGACTGTCTTACATTACAATCATACATTGACTGCAATAATATTGAATCGGTTGTATTAAAAAAATATCTTTAAACGAATAACTTATTTACACTAACAACTTGTGTCCCACTGTCACGTTGTGGTGTGCGGGTTGAAGGATAAGGCTGAGTCAAAAATCAAATTCAAACAGTTTACTCAGCATAAGACTCACAGGTGCAGGCAGGATGACAGGCAGGAATACACACCAAGCACAATTAAACATTAACAGGTAACATAGATGCAGGTAATGTAGATGCAACATATACATTGACACATTAACACAAGAACCAACAAAGACAGACTGAACACAAGCAAACTAAATACAAGCACAAATCGAGCATAACAAGGTGAAGACAGGTGACACAGATGATGATAACGATCAACAGGTGGGTAATTGAGGGAGTGAGTTCAGGTGTGGAGACAAGGAGGATACTGGGCAGTGTAGTGCCGACGAAGACAGACAGGTGCAGATGAGGACTGTGACACCCACATTCTGCAAGCTACCCGGTTACAATTTTATTTCCTTCGTTACAAAAATGTAACATTGCTTAAATTGTTGCACCATTATATAACATAATTTAGACCCTTTCTAGAGTGTCACATGAAAAAAAGTAAATAATATGTTACTGTTGTGTTGTTTTAGTATATTTGAGATACTAATAAAGTTTTTTAATATTTATTTTATAAACATTTTTTATATATTTTTTGTTTTCATTTTAATTTTAGTTAAAGTTTTAGTAATTTTGTTGTGTCTTTTTGTCAATTTATTTCATTTCAATCATGACAACTCTGAATAGTTTTTGCATCCCAGACAGCGACATAGTGTTGGCCCAGATCTGGCCCACATCTGGGCTGTGTGAAATCCATGTGTACCAGATGTGTGCCAGATCTGGGCCAACACTATGTTACTGTCTGAGATGTTATGGAAAATATGGCAATGTTAATGTATTTGGTCTTGGTCGACTAGATCTGCTACACTGCTGCTGCTGCTCCTGCTGCTGCTGCAGAGCAAGTATGGACTTGCTACTGCTAATAGATACATAGACATACTGCTGTGAGCATGTAAGATATGCTGCTGCTACATAAATAGACATACATAAATCATATAGCAGATCTAGGCAGGTGGAGCGGGGGGAGGTGGAGGGGTTCAGAGGAACTCTAATAACATGCTGGAGGACTAGCCTACACTGGACAATGAACCACACCATTTAAATGTTGAGCAAGCAATCTCATTGACTGCAGGATCAGCAGAGGCCAATCAGCTTGTGCCATGTGGTGGTTACATTATGTGATTGTGATTACAGTTTATTTCAAGTAACAATATATTATATAAATATTTATAATAGCCCTGCTCTTTTACCCACATTATTTAAGGAAAATTGTCAATTTATAGAAAAAATAAGTTTATAAATATCTACAACCTGTGTGTGTGTGTGTGTGTGTGTGTGTGCGTGCGTGCGTGCGTGCGTGCGTGCGTGCGTGCGTGCGTGCGTGCGTGCGTGCGTGCGTGGAAAGTGACCAGTGTTACATATGCATGTTTTTTGTGTAGATGGTGGAACAAAGAAGCTACGCAGTACCATACGGCGGAGCACAGAGACGGGTATTGCTGTGGAGATGAGGAACCGTGTCACACGGCAGGGCAGTAAGGATTCAACAGATGGCAGCACCAACAGCAACAGCTCTGATGGAACGTGAGTGACATGATTCTAATTGTATTTGTATTTTGCTTTTATTCATTTATTAATCACTATTTAAACAACTATTTTAACTATTTAAAAACTCCTTAAAAGACTCCTCATCACAGATATTTAACCTGGAGATCACAAATCATTGCATCGAAATGCATTTATATTTGCGAGTGAATCTCACAAAAACAATATTAAAAGAAAAAATTAGAGAGAGTACAACAGTATTGTACAATTTTAATAATATAAATTTTTATTTCACATTACTCTAATGGAATTTTGATGATGAAATGTGCTTTATTGTCATGAAAATAATTCAAATGTGGTGTAATATGATTAGAGCTGCAACAATTGATAAAATTGGTAAATAATGTGTAATAACTGTTTTTTTAAAATAATGGATTACATTTTTAATTACTTTAATAATTACCAAATATTTCATTTTTTCATCTGATTAATTGATTAATAAATAAAATCAACATATCAATCAGCTATCAAAATAATTGTTAGTTGCAGCTCTAAATATGATAAAATCTTGACAAGTTTCATACATCTATGTGTAATGTGAGATATTTTCACATTAAATGATGACGTAGTTGGTTTCTCAGTAGTATGTATTGCATTTTTTGGAAACAACCCTGTTTTGTATTGATGAGTTTGATGGATCACACATTTCACACATCTCAACGGGTGTATTTTAGGTTCATCTTCCCCACCACTCGCCTGGGCCCTGAGAGCCAATTCAGTGACTTCCTGGATGGCCTTGGTCCCGCACAGATAGTGGGACGTCAGACATTAGCCACACCGCCAATGGGTAAGGCAGCTGCATACTGGGTAGTATACACTGAATACAGCAATTACAATTTTGTTAATTAAAAATAGTTAATTTGCAATTTTATGCTAATATCATATTAAACCATCTTGACTCTTGATGGCAGTCCAATCAATTAATGTGTCAAGAGTTATTGTGGCAAAACGTTAGCTGTATTCGTCACACTGGATGTAGAAGGTCAAGTCGAGTATATTGAAATGTGTCTTTCACGCAAAACAGTCTTTCACGCTATGTGCTGTAGGTCACCAGGGTATTTTGTATGTACAGTAAATTTTCATACTGAGCATAGTATATACCGCAGAAATGGTACAATGCTATCTTTTAGCATTCTGTGGAACTCAGCTGATCGTCAATTAATTTGTCTGCAAATTGATGTAGATCTGATAAATGTCAATCTTTGCAGGAGCCCATGTTGACTGGACTGGAGTAACTGGCTTGTTAGATTTAATAATAGCCTATGTATCTAATTTCCGTTTCAAATCAAATATCAAGGCAGAAACTCTCAGGAATGGAGGTTATATGCTATTCTTTGTCTCCACCTGCTGTTGAATTATCCCTTTGCAAGATCTCTGTCTGCATATAAATGAAAATTTTGATCATAAGCCATATGGTTTTCTCTGTGTAGGTGATGTTTACATTTGTGTGATGGATAGAGGGGGTCAGTTAGAGGTGGAGATCACGCAGGCCCGAGGTCTGACCCCTAAACCAGGCTCAAAGACCATTTCAGGTAACCCACGAATAAAAATGACTATGTTGAATCATTTTATCCACATGATTTGTTTGGTAAGGCCATAGAACACTGTTTCATAATTGGATGATTCCTTCTCTGTCAGCAACATATATAAAGGTTTATGTTCTGGAGAATGGAATGTGTCTCGCTAAGAAGAAAACCAAAGTGGTGAAGAAAACCCTGGATCCAACCTTCCAGCAATCCCTGATGTTTGACGAGAGCCCGCAGGGGAAAGTGCTACAGGTATTAGAAATCCAGTTTTTAAATAATCTTACTATCTTGAATTTGTTGATGGAAAGACAGGAGATGCTGTTTAAAGTTTATTTTGAGGTTTTTACACTGTTCATATTCTGTACAGTCTATGCAGTATAATTATTATTATTATTATTATTTAAATGATAAACACCCCTTTAAGAAATCTTAGAATTCGTGGATTTCCTCAAGTCTGAATAGTGTATAATGATTGTTCACATTGTAATAATTCATCTATGAGTAGGTCTTATGTTAGTCCTCTCCCGCTTGTTTTGTTTTCTTTTGTTTTGGTTGTATTGTCTGGTTTTCCTTGTATTCTTAAATTTGAATTAAAAAATATATATACAAAGAAATCTTAGAATATTGAATATTATCAGTGGCTAACCAAATAACATGTTATATATCAATGAATATTCATAATCATAACAATGTCATAATTCATGATTATATTCTTTATTTTTATATTTTATATATTCTAATTAAGTTTAATTACTATTTGCAGAGAATGTAGTGTAATTGATTTGTTGTTAAAAACTTGCTATTTAATATCATTTATTTTTTGTTTTTTGTTTGGTTAGAAAAATTATTAAATCATTTTTTGCAATAAAATGCTTAGATTTGGGCATTCATTTTAAAGACATACACCATTTAAATATTTGGGGTCAGTAAGATTGTTTTATGCTTTTGAAAGAAGTGTTTTTTTGCTCACCAAGGCTGCATTTATTTGATCAAAATAAATATATAGAGTAAATATATAAATATTGTCTATATTGAATACCTTTTAAAATGTATTTTTTTTCCTGTGATGGAAAAAGCTGAATTTTCAGCAGCCATTACTCCAGTCTTCAGAAATCATTCTAATATGTTGATTTGGTGCTCAATAAAAATGTCTTATTATTATCAATTTTGAAAATAGTTGGGTTGTTTTTTGTAATTCTTTGATCAATAGAAAGTTCAAAGAAACAGCATTTATTTGAAACAAATCTTTTGTAACATTATAAATGTCACTTTTTAATGCATCCTTGCTGAATAAAAGTATTAATTTCTTTCAAAAAATCTTTGAAGAAAAAAAAAAATATATAGGCCCTATATACATATATAGGCCCTATATATATATATATATATATATATATATATATATATATATATATATATATATATATATATATATATTAGGAGTGTAACGATATATTCGTATCCGTTCGGTTCGTTGGACCATTTTTCCTGCTGACCAAAATCACAGAATGTCCTTAGACGGCTTTAGCAAAATCCACCATCACAACGTCGCGCAACATCAAATGGCAAACGTAATGAAAGCGGAACGAAACTGCGATACTCATCATTTTCTGCTTCACGGAGCGTTTATCAGTTCGGACCATCAACATCAGTGCAGCGCGAGCCGATCTTGATCAAGCGACACTGTCACTACCGCGCTGAAAGATCCAGTAAACAAAGCATTTGAATTCGCCACTGAAGTAATAACATGACTGCGAGATCTAGTGAAAAGCATTACAATTTCTCCGTTATTAACGGATTAAACAGCGCTGACTTGGAAACCAGGAGAAACATTGTTCCATGAATGAACTAGTTATAGGTTTCAAGTCCACAGATCAGCAACATTCACCATGGATTTTATTTAATAACACTCACTGTAACCATGGAAGTTTGGCAGAAATAGTAAAATGCTTTCAATTATCACACATCTTTTTCCAGCACTTCAAAAATATAATATTATCATATTTAAATGTTATTTTTAATGTGATGACCAAAACATTATTTGTTCATCCTTCAAAGATTACCCCCATTTATAAAACTAAAACTTTCAAGATGTACGAAAACTAAAAAATTATTTTTCTTTTAATAAATAGGAAATTTCTCTGGGATTTTTCTTTTTGCTGTATTGTATCGAACCGAACCGAACCGTGACACCACTGTATCGTATCGAACCGAACCGTGAATTTTGTGAACCGTTACACCCCTAATATATATTATGTATATAATTTGTTCACAATTAAGACAAAAAGTACATTAAGATTACTTTACAGAAAGTACAGAAAGTTTCTTATGTAATGACATTAAGTACATTTTTAAGCGTCTCTTAAGCATCCGGAGCATAAGACACACTTAAAAATGTATAAATGTCATGCATAAGAAACTTTCACACCAAGTGCAAATGCCATATTTGGGGTCGCTGCATACTAAATGTCTCCATTTATCCTCACCAGGTGATCGTGTGGGGAGATTACGGCCGCATGGACAGCAAGTGTTTCATGGGAATGGCTCAGATCCTCCTGGATGATCTCGATCTGTCATCAATGGTGGGCGGCTGGTACAAGCTCTTCCCCACCTCCTCTCTGGCAGACCCCAGCATCGGCCCTCTGACACGCCGACTCTCCCAGTCCTCGCTCGAGAGCGCCACAAGCCCCTCGTGCACCTAGACACATCCACGTCCCCATCTTAATATGCCTGTGTTCTCTATCTCTACGTGTGTATCTTCGTTTAATATACCCAGCTACCGACCCCAAAAGCATGAACACACTCTGATAGATACAGCCAACTCCCCCGGGGCTGGAACGCTCCTCTTTACCGACACAGATTTTAAGAGTTTTAACACATACACAGATGGATATGGATGTAACCAGCAACATGCGGTTGTAGGGGCGTCCGGAATCAGTCATGGCTAGTTACATGCAGATCCATTGTTCGCAGGTCAATATATAGGGGCATTTAATAAATCTGCTGAGAAATGTTCCTGACAATGTAGCATTTGTGTGGACGTCATGTCACACAGGGAGCAGAATGGGTTCTAGCAGTTCCAGACCCTCAAGGGTCAATCATTTCTCTATGCCAAACCCGAAGTTTTATTTTTTAAAAACCAAAGCAATTCTTATTATCTGTTATATTATAGAGTATGGATATGTAGCAGAGTCATTGACTTAGATGAGATGCAAAAAAGACGTTAGAAAAACTCACTAGACTACATACACAATTAAACTTTTAAAGGGCAGGGGTTTACTCCACAGGTCAGGTTATTTATTAGAAATGCACACAATTCATAAAGTAGCGTATTCTCTTTTTTTTTCTTTTTTCGGAGAGCTCAATAAATAAATATATAGATCGATATTTGTGTTTATGTATTAATCGACTGAATTTTGCACGTTAACTCGCAACCCTTGTTCAGCAAAATATGTAAAGTGCTATTTAAGCTTGCCTTTAAAATGATATAGACTTATAGATGGTAGGTTATTTATTTTGCTAATGTTTTAATCTCACTTTTTGTCTGAACAACGCAATCTGCACCGAGCTGCAGACGTAGTCAGAGGTAATCAAACCCTCTGAAGGAGAACCAACTGTCCTGTTAACCAGCAACCCTCATACACAACTGCTGCATTGTGGGATATGCCGAACGTTGTCCGCTGGCAAGCAAGAAAACTTTTCTTGTAGCAAGTAGCGAAGATTTCTGGAAAGTTGGAGCCGCGTTATACTTTACCGCCTCAAGTAATTTTGGGTTTCGTTCTACCAGCATATGGATCTGAACTGTTAAATGTCTTTTCCATTTCCTGTTACACTCAGGAGGTCACGATGAACAAAAACCAAGTGCACGACTATGTGAGGACTGGTGATAGAGTCGCTCGCTCAACAGGTTCTTGAAGCCCAGAACAAACGGTATACTGTAAACTCCTGTACACTTTTGTTTTTCTCTAAGAACTTTGCCATTGTGGCTATTCCTGTCCAATCAGCAGTCCTCTTTAGCTGGGTGGCTCTAGTTGGCTTCTTCAGTCAGTCGTTGGTGTTACAGAGACATTTGGAAGGAAAACAGCACTGTAGGTAAAATACAAAGTGTTCATTACACTCCTGTCAGCCTCCTCTGCACATCTAGATTTGTTTTCATAGTTCTTCTGAATATATCAGATCGGTACCTTACATATCATAGGATCACTGTACCAGTACAGTTCAGTTTTTCAGTCACATCTTCTGCAGAGATGATGGTAACACCATTAAAATGATTAATATGTGACATTATCAATAAGAACCAGAAAAATTAATCATTGTTCCCATATGGATCATTAGCCAAATCATTAAAGACGCTTCTATAATTCAGTCAAAGTCTAAATGTTGTTTGATTTTCTGGTTTGCATCATGATATGCATGATCTGCTTCCAAAAGCAGACTATGAGATCACCAAACCGTTTCATCTGTTTTATCATTTTGAATCGTTTGAAGTATTTTAGTATTTTGCTTTGCTGTACAGCTGTCTCTACTGAAACTTTGATACAATACTTTGCTCTTTCTTATTATCATCATAAGTTGTAAATGTAGTACATTCAAGTTGAAACTATTTTACCCATGCCAGTCATGACTGATTTGACATTTTAGAATATTTTACTTTCCAGCCCGTCGTTGTTCTTTAAGTTCAAAAGTTTTGCCTTTAAACATACAAAATGAGTCTGCTAATTCTCACACGCATTTCTTGCTTCTTATGTATTTGCACAAGTTTGATTGCATTGCACTTTTTTTTTCCACAAACAGACAAATGTCTGTACATTAAATTAGGTACTAACTAAAGATTAAATTAAATTGTTTTACTGTACTTAAAACAAATTGTATTTGCAGCTGAATGTTTGTCCTTGGTAAACACTATGAAATGACTATTAGATATTGATATTTTTTCTATGTGATTTTACGTACATTGGAATATGGGATTATATGTGTCCCTTTACTGTACAATAAAGTAGTTACAAATCTTGCATTTTTGCAAAATGAAGAGTCTGAATGCATGAATATTTGTACTGTACTGTTCTATTTTTTCATGTGTAGAGGATGGACATAGTTTGTTGCAATCCATAGCTAAACCAAATGCAACATCGACAAAAAAAAAAAATGTAGATTTGCCACTTCCAATTTACTGTGGTTTGGATGCATTTCGATATTTTAACATAGAATGGGAACGCACTGATCTTTTGTTCTGACAGTAAAAGGATACAGTTTTCAAATGCTTTAGTGGTTTGTTGATAATCTATAAATACACATTTTTGAGTATGATGTTGTAAATTCTGAATAAGATGCCAGAAAAGTCACTAGCATCTGGTTCGTTTAAAGGCTTGTGTTGTACCAGAGTACTTAATGCTTTTATATGCGAAACCACTTCATTCTTTTTAGGTCATATACATGGCAAAGAGTATGGCACTTTTATGGCTTACACAGTTTATATGTGGGTGTAAGTAGGTGACACCAGGCTGACTGGGGAATGACCTTAATACACTGAATACAGATCAATATCAATGTTTATGTTTATGTTTATGTTATGTTATGTTATGTTATGTTATGTTATGTTATGTTATGTTATGTTATGTTATGTTATGTTATGTTATGTTATGTTATGTTATGTTATGTTATGTTATGTTCAACAATCATAGCCGATACAGTTGGAGGTCTACCTTATTTGCATTCAGAAATGGACAGTATTGTAAATTTGAGAATGATGTGTGACTTTTAATTTGTTTTTAAATGTTGCTTCGTCAGGTACTGTATGATGATATAAATGATGAGAGATTGCTTTAATTTCCAAAAGGAATGTAATCTTCCTTTACCACTATCTGGGCCATTTAACCCCTTGTGAAGTCTTTTTATGAAACCCTATTTTTTGTCAGTTTGTGAACAAATATAAGGATTATTGGGGTGATATTTATCTTATTTTTGTTGAATTAATTATTTTAAAGGGTGGTCTGCCGGATAAAAGGTGATGGCTTGTTTATTGCCTTACTTGTGATTTGTTATTATTATAAGGCTTAGATGTGTTACTGAAAGCCTTGGGTGTTTTGCTTCGATATCATTATACTAAAGTATCTCTAACTTGAATGTACATATTATATATTTAATTTCTTTGTATTGCAAGTTTTATTTGTTTTACAGTGTCTGAATGACACAATACATCAATGACACATCATTTCCCGGTATGAGTTGATGTTTAAAAGTTTAAAGGGCCTCTTTTATAAAATGTTGCGTAGAAACCGTCCTACATTTGATCTTATGATCATTTCTCAAATGTGCGTACGTGTGATTCAGAGAATTTATAAATCGCAAATGATCTTCAAATTGTGCGCAGCTGAATGGTTTCAGATCTCCACCTTGTAAAACGCCAACTAATTAATATCATTAACATAAAAGAGCAGTCATCGTCCAAATGAGTCAATGGAAAACGGGCTGGATTGTAGCATACGCACAGATTTAAACTTGGAGAGTGCGTACGCTAAAATCCCCACTAATGTTCATATCACTTTGACTTGGAAAAGTGCTATTAATATATGAGGGCCACTGATATCTAATTCACTAATCTGTTTACTATCACAATTGTTTTGAGTAGCCTATTTGGTTTTTGGAAAAACATAAGATCGATATCAGATATCAGTCGAAACATTGTTTGTTTTTAGTAATTTACATTTAGGCCTACCTTTTTTTAGATTTGAATATGAATGAAATGAAGAAAGCGGTGCATTGTATTTGTATTTTCTCAAAGAGCCATGCAGTGTCTTTAAAAATGGGCTCTTTTTGTTTGTGATAACACTTAACTAAAACATTAAAATATTCATTTATATTATATGAATACAACCTTAATTGTATTGTACTCTTGGGTCAGACTTAAAAGACTGTCATTGGCAATTTATTTATTTTACAAATGCAAAGATGGTCATTTGTAGTCTGTTTTCTCATTCATGTAGCAAAGCTGTTAGCAGCTCTTTTGTAAACCAAACCATTCATATTGTTCATGGCATTGTTAACAGCACAAGACACTGTTAGTACATGCTCACCTTTGCAGAGCGAGGTTTTCAACTTTCATGAGAAATGTAGCTACTTTGAAATCCATGCCCATTGCATCCATACATATATCCTATATTCAACCCACTACGGTTTAAGTCTTGCACTTTGGGAGAGCACGATCAAAGATTTATCAGAGACGGGTAGACCCCAAAAATGATTCGAGCTGACAGTGCACTGCTGTTTAGGAATAACAGAATGGTAAAGAGCTGTATGGGGAAGCTGTAATTTTATACTTGTGCTTTGTAAATGTTTTCTATGTGCAGTATTTGATAATGTAAAACTGGTATTTTTGTGGTTTGTACGCTGCAGAATTATTTAAGGTGCACGCAGTTTTGTAAAAAAAAAGGATGGGAAACTTTGAAAAAATATATAATTTTGACTGAAGCCTGTATCTGCATGCATATTGACTCCTGGAAGCTGGAGGTGAATAAATTTAATTTGAATCATCCATTTTTTGTGTGTCTGAATTTAAGTCTTTATCATTAAATTGCTTTTAATAATAAAGGGCTATAGAACTATTTAGGCCTACTACTTGGCAAAAAAAAAAAAAAAAGGTCTCCCACACCAGCTATTTCCCAACATATCTAAAATGATTTGAATTTGAATTGTGTAAATTTGAATTATTTGCAAGTGTAATCTAACAAAATTGAATTTTAGGTGGTAGTTTAAATGGTTCTGAATTTGATTTTTTTAAAACGAATATTGAAGATTTGAAATTTAACAAATTTAAATGTTTTTATGGCTGAATTTTATAGACATGTATTTTCAAACAGCTAGTTTTTTTGTTCTGAATTCTTATACTGCAAATATTCAGTTTATAAAAATTCAGATTCAAGTTTTCAAGATGAAGAAATTCGGAACTTCAAATTCAGTTTTCTAAAATTCAATCTCAAAAATTCAAACTCAAAAATTCAGATCTTACAGAAAGTAGGTCACAGGTCATCCACAGGGAAGAGTAGATGATCTCAGAAAAATCGAACAGAGCATTTTGGCCAATATATTCGCCTGCCTCTGGTCCTTTTGAACAAAATCGTATCCAGTGGAAGCCAGAACGCAACGCCCAATATGTCAATATTCACCATTTAATGAACGCGTTTCAACCTGCTTACAGCTACTAGATACTCCGACTGATGCATGATCAAATAGACATGCATTCCGCGTCATCTCTTATTCGCTCTTTTTGCCCGTGATGGAGCGCGTCTCGTGGCTCTTACTAAGCGTCACCAGCCACAAGATCTCTCACTGTTTTCATCTACCAGACAATCGGATTGATACACGAAAACTCATCTTATCTATTATTTTATTTGCTCTTTTTGCCCGTGACGGAACGCGTCTCATGGCTCGTCGCGTCAGCCACTAGCGTCGCACCTGCCACAAGATCTTTCACTGTTTTCATTTACCAGACACTCGGATTGATACACGAAAACACACAAACAGTGCAATCCTGCTCTTATTTACCTTTATGTCATCTTATCTTATATTTTATTCGCTCTTTTTGCCCTTGATAGAGCGCGTCTCGTGACTCTTACTAAGCGTCACACCAGCCACAATCTCTCACTGTTTTCATCTACCAGACACTCCGATTGATACATGAAAACACACAGACAGTGCAATCCTGCTCTTATTTACCCTTTTGTCGTCATATCTAATATTTTATATGCTCTTTTTGCCCGTGATGGAGCGCGTCTCGTGGCTCGTCGCGTTAGCCATAGCGTCTGCCACAAGATCTCTCACTGTTTTACAGCCTGTCATCCAGGAATGGTGCAGGAGAACAAACTGTCTGTCACAGAACATGCCAAAGTCAAGTGAGTAAACTGAATATTTAAAAATCACATTGTGGTTTATGAAATATAAGTACCCTTTTAAGTAGTTAGGCTATGTATTCACTCTCGAGTGGGGGTAGCTGATTTCAAATAATGAAAATTTTCTGCAACCAATTTAGGCTACCTGATGTAACTCAACATTGTCTTAGCTTCAGCTAACGAGTAATTAATAAGAAGATGGGTTCTTTAGGGAGCGTGTGGGTGGCACGGGGTGACACAACCACGACCTCCACCCATCCATAAAGTGTTTTCTGTGGCAGTGTTGGCTACAAAGATGAAGTTGGACTCGCCATCTTCGCAGTAGTGAACGCGCCGAGATTAGAAATGCTCATTTCATACGGATTACATAATCTGAGAGTAACCTATTTATTTTCGTTTTGAATTGTTTCGTTTAAAACTAGGCTAGACATTTCTACCTTTCTAGATATATTTCTCATGCATGTGAGGAACGTGCAATGCAAAAATGTCATGATTTTATTGTTATAGGCCTATGTCTGCTATATTTATTAAATCCAGGAAATTGGTTGATCAAACATTGATTAAAATTAAGATACCATTTATACAAAACGAAATTCACTTCAAGGAAATGCTTTATACAAAACAAAACTTAATGGAGTGGTCAAAAACGTTCTCCTTCAGAATATGTCAATCAGATTCCCTTTCGAGAGGTCTCTCCTATTGCGTAAGTAGCTTACGCTATGGGAAAACTCCTTTTCTCGAGAATATTGAAGTCTTTATGTAAAACGCATTGCAGCTGCACAGCTGACAGCAATGAACGAAGGAAGCTCGGTCATTGGCTGTGCTGCGGCAACTTGCTCGAACCAATGACGGGGCGACTCTGAATGCGCGACCAAAGAGCGCGCTTCGCGCCCGCGCGCGTCAGAGCCCGCCAAGATGGGCGTGGCCAAGAGCTATTTATTGGGCGCCCCGTCATGAGAGTTCTTTAGATTTAATCTCCTTCAGCGAACACCTTCTTCGCTGGATCCTCCGGATTATTGAAGCCTTCGCCGCCGTCGAAAAGCATACCAGCGGGATTGATACGAGGACGTCGGCACCTTCAGCCGCCTTCGAACGCCATCCTACTGAGCCATCCGGCGTGCCACACACGCAAGTATCTTTACATCTGTTCGCCCCGCGACACTTGTAAAAGAGGAATTTTCTGAGGCGTTGTTTCAAATGCCTTCCTGCGCGTCGTGCAGAGACCTTCTCCCGGACGGGGATCGTCACATCATCTGCGCTCGCTGCCTGGGCGGGGACCACGCAGAAGCTGCTTTGACCAAGGGCGGATGCCCCGGAATGTGATAACCTGGGTCTCTCCGCACTGCGGGCTCGCCTCGCCGCTTTCGCCGTGAGCGAGCCCATCGCCCCCACCCCTCTGTTTGAGCCGCGCACTAAGAAAAAGCGCCGCTCACAGAGGCTTCCTGAACCGGAGCTCAGTGACGTCACGCCGAGCCAGTCTCCGCGTGCTTCACCGCCGCTCTTACCTTCCCCACCGCCGGTTCAGTTCACCCAGCCGGACTAACCCTAACCCTAACCCTCTAGCAGAGCGGTGGGCCTTGTGACTTTCGGCGCGTCCGAGGACGATGGGGGAATGGATGACAGCTTGTCCATCGACGCTGCATCGGACGACTGGCCGGGCTCCACTCTCGACCCCGCCCCGTCGACGCTAGCTAGCACGAGCGGGGGCTCCAACATGGATACGGAGATTATCCGCGTCCTCTCGAAGGCCGTAGAGGACCTCGGGCTCGATTGGTCTTCTCCCGAAGAACCAACCCGAAGCCGACTGGATGAGTGGTTTCCCTCGGCAAAGGCCTTCTCCCTTCTTCCCGGAGGTTCATGACGAACTCACCAAGTCATGGAAAGCCCCCCACTCTGTGCGTCTGAAGCCTTCTTTTTCCTTGTCGCTCTCCTCTGTGGACGGCGCGAAGGAAAGAGGCTACGAGGGAACGCCGCCCCTCGAGGAGGCCGTGGCCAATCATCTCTGCCCGCCCTCCACCACCGGATGGAAAGCCAAAGCTTCCCACCCCTCGAAGCCCTGCCGCACTACTTCTGCTCTCGCCGGTCGCGACCACGCCGCCGCCGGCCAAGCTGCATCAGCGCTTCACTCAATGGCGGTACTTCAAGTGTTCCAAGCTAAGCTTCTCCGCTCTATGGACGAGTCTGGCCCCGAACCCGAAGCCTTTAAGGACCTACGCAGCGCAACTGATATAGCTCTGCGAGCCACGAAGGCCACCGCCCAGTCTATTGGCCGCGCCATGGCTAATTTGACTGTTCTCGAGCGCCATCTGTGGCTGACTCTGACGGAGATGAAGGACGCGGATAAGGCGCCGTTTGTCGACGCGCCTATCTCCACCAGCGGGCTGTTTGGACCGGCGGTTAAAGGTTTCGCCGAACGCTTCACTGAGGCCCAGAACGCTTCACAAGCTATGCGCCGTTTCTTGCCCAAGCGCTCCAGCTCATCGCAGAGCAGACAGAGACCGCCACAGCCGCAGCGGGCTAGAACAGCTCCCACCGCCTCTCAGCCCGCGCCTCATGCTGACGCTCGACGCCGCTCGCGCTCCCACAACCGCAAGCCGCCTCCTGAGCGACGGGGTCCTCGGCCCAAGATTGTGCTGAACCCTGAGCCTCGAAAGCCGTCCTAGCCACAGGAATGAGAAGAGAGAGTGCGTGTCTCGCAAAAGCCGGACCACTCTCTCTGCAAAAGCTCAAACATTACCCAGTCCCCTTACAGGCGGCTGGAAATGTCCATACAGCAGTCAATGGGCCAGTAACAGAGCTCGCTCACCTGCAAACAAACGCCGTTTTTACGGCGACGCACAGAAAACACAAAAAGAGTCTTTTTCTGCCTGTGTCACTAAGGGTTCACATGTCCACAAAGTGTGCATTCCCAGATACTGTCAAAACAGTGCCAAATTCATTCCCAGCTCAGGCTGCGCGCCCCATGAATGTAGATCACGTGCCTACGGTCATGTACGCACCACTACACACAAGCACTGTTCACACAGTTATGAATTCATCCCCAGTAAAAGCGGGAAACATTATAAAAGTGACGCGTGTGCCTACCACTGTTTATGCACCCCCACTTATAAACACTGACCTTACAGTGTCAAACACAACCCCAGCTCAGGCTGCGAGTTTTACAGACATAGCGCACGCTGTTGTAAGCACACACGCGCCCATTCACTCAGCTGCTCAGCGCGCGCCCGCGCCTCTGAGAGCTACGAGCTCAGGCGATTCGCTGGCCGGGTCCCTCCGTCACAGCGGCCCGCCCCTAGCCTGTATTCAGCCCATATCTGTACACGCAGCGGCATGGGAAAACATTCCAGATATGCCGAAATGGGTATTGAATATAGTAAAGCACGGATACTCGCTCCAGTTCGCTCGCAGACCACCACGTTTTACGACTGTGGTTGAGACGAAAGTGAGAAAGGAGTGTTCACAGGTTCTACGCACCGAGGTGCGCAAACTAATAGAAAAGGGCGCTGTGGAAACTGTTCCCCCCTCTATGAGCGAGGCAGGTTTTTACAGCCGCTATTTTCTCGTCCCGAAAACGGATGGTGGTCTCCGCCCCATCCTAGATCTCAGACACCTGAACAAAGCACTAATGATTCGCTCGTTCAGAATGTTAACAACCAAGCATATCCTCGCGCAAGTACGCCCAGGAGATTGGTTTCTCTCAGTGGATCTGAAAGATGCTTACTTTCACATTCCAATTGCGCCTCATCACAGCCCGTTTCTGAGATTCGCTTTCGAGGGACAGTCTTACCAGTACACAGTACTTCCGTTCGGCCTGTCCCTGGCTCCCCGTACATTCACGAAATGTATGGACGCAGCACTTTCCCCCTTGAGACGAAGGGGAGTGCGAATACTGAATTATCTCGACGATTGGCTGGTCCTAGCACAATCAGAGAGTCAGTTAATAACACACAGATCTTGGATTATCAGCCATTTAGAATGCCTGGGTCTAAGAATCAATTTTGCAAAAAGCATACTATCTCCGAGCCAGAGGATTTCTTTCCTGGGAATAGTTCTAGACTCGATGCAAATGACAGCGCGTCTCTCATCAGAGCGCGCGCTCACCATCCGGCGCCTTGCAACATCATTCAGGGCGGGTGCGCGCGCCCCCGTCAAGCGGTTTCAGAGGATGCTCGGTCTCATGGCCTCAGCATCGGCCGTACTCCAGCTAGGATTGTTGCATATGCGCCCTCTCCAACGCTGGCTCAAGAGTGGGACAGCGCTCCATATTACGAGACAAAGGAGCTAATAAAAAATAAGATAAGATGTCAAATAGGTAAATAAGAGCAGGATTGTACTGTTTGTGTGCTCTCATGTATCAATCCGAGTGTCTGGTAGATGAAAACAGTGAGAGATTGTGGCTGGTGTGACGCTTAGTAAGAGTCACGAGACGCGCTCTATCAAGGGCAAAAAGAGCGAATAAAATAATAAGATACAATGACAAAAGGGTAAAAGAGCAGGATTGCACTGTTTGTGTGTTTTTGTGTATCAATCCGAGTGTCTGGTAGATGAAAACAGTGAAAGATCTTGTGGCAGGTGCGACGCTAGTGGCTGACGCGACGAGCCATGAGACGCGTTCCGTCACGGGCAAAAAGAGCAAATAAAATAATAGATAAGATGTGTTTTCGTGTATCAATCCGAGTGTCTGGTAGATGAAAACAGTGAGAGATCTTGTGGCTGGTGACGCTTAGTAAGAGCCACGAGACGCGCTCCATCACGGGCAAAAAGAGCGAATAAGACAAGATGACGCGGAATGCATGTCTATTTGATCATGCATCAGTCGGAGTATCTAGTAGCTGTAAGCAGGTTGAAACGCGTTCATTAAATGGTGAATATTGACATATTGGGCGTTGCGTTCTGGCTTCCATTGACTGGGGATACGATTTTGTTCAAAAACACCTTGTGTAAGGACGAGAGGCAGGCGAATATATTGGCCAAAATGCTCTGTTCGATTTTTCTGAGATCATCTACTCTTCCCTTAGGATGACCTGTGACCTACTTTCTGTAAGATCTGAATTTTTGAGTTTGAATTTTTGAGATTGAATTTTAGAAAACTGAATTTGAAGTTCCGAATTTCTTCATCTTGAAAACTTGAATCTGAATTTTTTTAAACTGAATATTTGCAGTATAAGAATTCAGAACAAAAAACTAGCTGTTTGAAAATACATGTCTATAAAATTCAGCCATAAAAACGTTTAAATTTGTTAAATTTCAAATCTTCAATATTCGTTTAAAAAAAATCAAATTCAGAACTATTTAAACTACCATCTAAAATTCAATTTTGTTAGATTACACTTGCAAATAATTCAAATTTACACAATTCAAATTCAGATCATTTTGTCATATTATTAGCTCCATATTATGTGCAGTTTTACATGTAGGCACATCTCACAGCATTTGAAGTGAAATGTCTAAAACTTTCAGAAATTGAGCGCATTCTCTTTGAGGGTCCACTAGAGGGACTGGATCCATCATTCATTTGGCCCAAACTGTAAGAAGAAAAACAAAAGTGAGAATACGATTCATTGAAATTGGCATACACAGTTTAATTAGGCCAGTTCCGTGTCTTCCTCTTGCATGCCAAACCATGGTCTCCGTTTGCTCGGATACACGTTTTCTAAGTTAGTGGTTGCACAAAGTAGCCTACAGGTCTGTGCCTCGCGGAGGCGCTGCTTTCCCACTGCAAAAGTGACTCAATGGAAAACGGGCTGGTACATTTATTTTGGCAGCCAGGTGTACTTGACTATAGGCTTGTTTGAGAGGACGTTTGCAGGTTCCCCTGTTTTCCGTTGCATTCTTAAAAGGAATTCTATGTTTCCATAAAGGTCAGCAATAACGTCACACGAACCATGGAAGTGTCGTCAACGTATCTTAAACAAAATAGCATCACAAAACAACGTCCGTACACAGCCGGCAGTCGTGAATAACTTAAGAAATCACTCAGATTAAACATGTTAAGTAATTATACAGGGCTCTCAAGTCTCAAGACACGCATTTCAACCCGTTCACACGCTCGCACCTTGTATTTCTCACGCTGAGGAGTAAGGGAACTTGTCCCGCTGTACAATTAATGGACGAGACGCAGGCAAACGTAGCTAAGTTCTCTACCGAGTTCATAGCATCTGTCTCGAGTTATACCGAGTTAAATGCTAGCTACCAGCCAATCAGAAATTAGAATTAGTTGTTTCCGGGTAAATTACGTGGTCCCGCTGCAAGCACGTTCGTTACTAGACAACACGCGCACACACGGAGTGGAAGTTGAAAGAGCACGATCTGATGAATGCAGTTTGCGGACATCTTCATTTATTAATTTTTTTTTTGCATTTTGATTTTACGATTCGATGACGATATCTCTTGCCTGTGATCAAAGACAGTGAGAGCTGATGTTGAGGAGTAGGCCTATAGCCAAATTCGTGCTAAATTATTTTTGATGCATTCAAAAACTCTCCAACTGCTTTTAAAGGGGTCATCGGATGCAAAATACACTTTTATATGGTATTTGCAAATAAATGTGTCTTTGCAGTGTGTGGAAACAATCACCATGCAATGAAAAAAATCCATTCACTTTTTTTTAATCCTCAAAAAGCCAAAAAGTTGTTGCTCATTATCATTTAAAGAGACATGCACCGAAACGGGTCACTGTGAACAGAGCTGTTTTTGAAGAGGTAAAAAGGGTGTTGTTTTACACAACCATTGAGAAATTTTAACCAAAGTATGTTACAAACTTTACATGAAGACCCAAAAGAATCATACCAACTTGTGGAAAATGGGCATCAGATGACCCCTGTAAAGGTGACGGTTTTGGGTCTTGACATACATGCTCAGGGCAAGTTGTTATGACACAATGTTATGTACATTGAGCACTGATGTTCAGTTGGCTTGTTTGGGGTCAAATTTATTTTTATTTTTCAATAAATTTGTATTTTTTAAATATAACTATTTATTTTATTCGGATGAATTTGTCTTTTTATCAGATTTAACAATTGTTATAATTTCCATTTGTGCTGGTCAATTATGAAGAATAGGCAAAATTGAAGCGAATTTGGTTGGGTCGAGGGACCGCTGCTGCAAATATTTGGGTGGCTCCTTCCCTAAATCTCACTCTAAACTTTTGATAAAACTTGAGAGCCCTGATTATATGTCCACCCTGCCTGCCATAGAGTTGAAAGATACATCAACAAACTTAATTTGGTCAATTTAAAAACATGTCCCTTCATTCTCCCAGCGTCAAATTGGTGTAACAACACCACCCTGTGGGGTTATATATATTATAAGACATATTATAATGTATATTATAAGACATAATATATATAAAGATGTTTACTTTCAAAACGGGGATCGAGCAACACCTGAAATAAAGCTTACCACAAAGAACCTAAAAAGTAATGATTATGCATGAAACATTTGAATTGTTTATTAATAAACTAGTGTTTTCTATGTCAGTGTGGGGTGCAAAGATAGACAGCAGACGTGATTGATTGTATCAACCACTTTCGCAAAGTTGCTCTTTGCATTTGGGAACTGCGGATTTATAGGCACCTGAAAATTTGAAGGGAAAACACACAGTTTGGCTATAATTAAAACCAAATAAAAACAATAGCCTATTGTAGGCTAATAGCCTACATGTTTCTGATTTTTTGTTTTTTTTTGTTTTTTTGCTTAAAAAAAAAATCAAGAAGCCTAAAAGAAAATTGGCTCATTGCTTTTTTATCCAACGTCTTTTTATTAAAGCATGATTTAACATAAAGTTCACTTGTACATTCTGAGAATCTTTTTTTTTAAAGTTAACAAAAAAAACAAAAAGACAAATATATATATATATATATATATATATATATATATATACATATAAAAAAATATATATATATATGTATTTTTTTTTAAAGGGAAAAAACACTGTAAACTTAGTGATACAGCATTAAAACAAGGCAAAGCAAAACAAGACACATAATGACGATACAAAAACGATGGCAAGAACACCATCAGGCTGGCTCATTGCTTTTAAAATAAAATATTTTAAAAGACAACAACATTCAATAAAAGTTTGCACTAAATCAGAAATTGAACCCAGGACACAAGACTTTATTCGCAGCAGCGCCATCTTTGATTTTTAAGGGTAATGAAAGCGGACATCTCTTCAGTGGGTTGTACTGTAATTTAATGTTTTTTTTAATTTTTCTGCTGATAAAACACTGACGAAATATCTTTACTAAGAAATTTCAGTTGACAGAAAACGACTCGGTTACTAACGTAACCTCGGTTCCCTCAGAGGAGGTCTCTCCTATTGCGTAAGTAGCTTACGCTATGGGAAAACTCCTTTTCTCGAGAATATTGAAGTCTTTATGTAAAACGCATTGCAGCTGCACAGCAGACAGCAATGAGCGAAGTAGCTCGGTCATTGGCTGTGCTGCGGCAACTTGCTCGAACCAATGACGGGGCGACTCTGAATGCGCGACCAATTAGCGCGCCTCGCGCCCGCGCGCGTCAGAGCCCGCCAAGATGGGCGTGGCCAAGAGCTATATATTGGGCGCCCCGTCATGAGAGTTCTTTAGGTTAAAACGACTGAAGCGAACTAACCAAGCACAAGCATGGCAGCTTACGCAATACTAGTTCCCTCCTCTCAGGGAACCGAGGTTACGTTAGTAACCGGGTCGTTCCCTTTCGAGAGGTCTCTCCTATTGCGTAAGTAGCTTACGCTATGGGAACACCATGCAAAACGCAGTGTGTGCTGAACTTCGGGGCAGAGTAGATTAGCGTCGTGTTCGTCTGCTGGAGACGATAGCGCAGTTAGGGAGATAACCTGTCCTCTGAAGGGAGTGGTGAGCACTTTAGGAATATACCCATGTTTTGGCCTAAGGACGACCCTGCAGTCGTTAGGTCCGAATTCCATCCAGCCAGCGCTTGCCGAAAGCGCGTGCAGGTCGCCCACTCTCTTGACCGAGGCGAGTGCCAGCAAGAGCGCAGTTTTGAGCGAGAGCTGCTTAAGGTGCACGGTTCGGAGTGGTTCGGGGGCCTCCTTTAAGAGCGTCTAGGACAGTAGCTAGGTCCCAGATCGGCACTGAGGGGGGGCGTGAAGGGTTCATCCTCCTAGCGCCCCTTAGGAAACGAATAATTAGGTCATTTCTTCCCAATGGACGTTCCATCACAGGGTCGTGTGACGCTGCGATGGCCGCCACATATACTTTGAGCGTGGAGGGGGTGCGGCCCGCCTCCAGAAGCCCTTGTAGAAAAACGAGTACTTTCGTAATCTCGCATGTTTCAGGGTTCAGGCCCTCGGCGTTACACCAGTCACTGAACACTTTCCATTTCTGGGCATATAAGCGTCTCGTGGAGGGCGCCCACACCTCAGCGATGGTTTTTAGCGCTCCGCTCGTGAGGTTCCTGGGAACCCGTTGAGGGGCCATGCATGAAGGGCCCACAGATCCGGGCGGGGATGAAATATCATCCCGCTGGCCTGACTGAGGAGGTCTGGCCTCAGTGGAACCCTGGCGATTTATGTACGACACTACCGTCATGTTGTCCGTTCGGACAAGGACGTGTTCGTTTTTTAGATGTGGAAGCAGGGCTCTGAGAGCCAAAGCAACCGCTTTCATCTCCAGACAGTTTATGTGTAGGCGCTTCTCCGGGTTTGACCAAAAGCCGGAGACAGGCCTGCCCTCATAAAGGGCCCCCCAACCTATTTTGGAGGCATCTGTTGTGATCATCTTTCTCCTTGTGTTCACACCCAGACTCACGCCTGACTGGTACCAGTCGGCGGCTTTCCAGTGCGTCAGGGCTTTTATACAGCCGCGGTTGAGCAGGGACGCGGCTCTTGAGCCAGCGTTGGAGAGGACGCATATGCAACAATCCTAGCTGGAGTACGGCCGATGCTGAGGCCGTGAGACCTATCATCCTCTGAAACCGCTTGACGGGGCGCGTCACATCGGGCTCTGATGAGAGACGAGCTGTCATTTGCATCGAGTCTAGAACTATTCCCAGGAAAGAAATCTTCTGGCTGGGAGATAGTATACTTTTTGCAAAATTGATTCTTAGACCCGGGCATTCTAGATGGCTGATAATCCAAGATCTGTGTGTTATTAACTGACTCTCTGATTGTGCTAGGACCAGCCAATCGTCGAGATAATTCAGTATTCGCACTCCCCTTCGCCTCAAGGGGGAAAGTGCTGCATCCATACATTTCGGACAGGCCAAACGGAAGTACTGTGTACTGGTAAGACTGTCCCTCGAAAGCAAATCTCAGAAAAGGCCTGTGATGAGGCGCTATTGGAATGTGAAAGTAAGCATCTTTCAGATCCACTGAGAGAAACCAATCTCCTGGGCGTACTTGCGCGAGAATATGATTGGTTGTTAACATTCTGAACGAGCGATTCATTAGTGCTTTGTTCAGGTGTCTGAGATCTAGGATGGGGCGGAGACCGCCATCCTTTTTCGGGACGAGAAAATAGCGGCTGTAAAAACCTGCCCTGCTCATAGAGGGGGGAACAGTTTCCACAGCGCCCTTTTCTATTAATTTATTAATTCTGTGTGTCGCCGTAAAAACGGCGTTTGTTTGCAGGTGAGCGAGCTCTGTTACTGGCCCATTGACTGCTGTATGGACATTTCCAGCCGCCTGTAAGGGGACTGGGTAATGTTTGAGATTTTGCAGAGAGGAGTGGTCCGGCTTTTGCGAGACACGCACTCTCTCTTCTCATTCCTGTGGCTAGGAAGGCTTTCGAGGCTCAGGGTTCAGCACAATCTTGGGCCGAGGACCCCGTCGCTCAGGAGGCGACTTGCGGTTGTGGGAGCGCGAGCGGCGTAGAGCGTCAGTCTGAGGTGTGGGCTGAGAGGCGGTGGGGGCTGCTCTAGCCCGCTGCGGCTGTGGCGGCCTCTGTCTGCTCTGCGATGAGCTGGAGCGTTTAGGCAGGAAATGGCGCATAGCTTGTGAAGCATTCTGGGCCTCAGTGAAGCGTTCGGCGAAACCTTTAACCGCCGGTCCAAACAGCCCGCTGGTGGAGATAGGCGCGTCAAGAAACGGGGCCTTATCCGCGTCCTTCATCTCCGTCAGAGTCAGCCACAAATGGCGCTCGAGAACAGTCAATGTCATTAATGACTCACCCTCATGTCGTTCCTATCCCGTAAGACCTCCGTTCATCTTCGGAACACAGTTTAAGATATTTTAGATTTAGTCCGAGAGTTTTCTGTCCCTCCATTGAAAATCTATGTACGGTATACTGTCCTTGTCCAGAGAGGCAATAAAGACATCATCAAAGTAGTCCACGTGACCTCAGGGGGTTAGTTAGAATTTTTTGAAGCATCGAAAATACATTTTGTTACAAAAAATAACAAAAACGATGACTTTATTCAGCATTGTATTCTCTTCCGGTTCTGTTGTCAATCTGCGTTCACGAGGCCAGTGACGCTGCTGACGTAAGACGCTGCTGACGTGTTATCTGGTGCGTCTGTGTATTCGGTTTCAAATAAATGTCTGGTTAAAAAAAATGCAAGTCTTCCCCTGTGTCGAAATCCTTAGACATGTTTGCAAAGATTGTTTTGTTTCGAGCGTGCGTCTCCCTCAGACTGTAAACGAAGCTCGGGCACACCAGATAACACGTCGGCTCGTCTTACGTTTGGTGAGTGAAATTATATTTGTATTATCTTTCTGTATATATATCATTTTTTTAGATTTTCGGTCTAAAAGTGAACAAAAAGACATGTAACTGCAGCTCACCATCGGTGTCGCCAAACTGCTCCATCTCCAAAATGTCCGTACGCTTGGGTCAGAGTTAGCGTGCAGATGGCGCAAATTTTCCCGTCAAGTTTGTTTTTATTATAAATCACAACTTGTGGACTGGAAGTGGCGTACCCCTTTTCAGGGCCTGTTTTGTTTGTACGCAATGGTTATAAATGAGGACCCAGGTGTTGCGTGATATCTCTGCGCCCAAGTAGCAGGGCTTGGTATAGTCCCAAGTCAATATCTGCTTAGGAAATCACCTAGTCTTAATCTGCAGTGCTATTTGTACTAGTTGTGAATAAGCAGGCCACAAGAAGTAATTCGCTGTTGTTTTTTTGGATCACTTTTACTCGCGACATGCTATCCGGCAACAAAGAATTACATTCATTATGCTAAACTAAGCTAACGGCGGCGCTGCCAGGATAGGGTGGCCATACGTCCGGATTTTGGCCGGACAGTCCGGATTTTAAGCCCCCATGTCCGGAGTCCGGCGCAGCCTCAAGCCGGACACTCATCTGTCCTCCTTTTTGGAGTTGCGCTGAATTGTTTTAAAAAAAATTTAACTATAAAAATCCTGCATATTGATAGCGGCTCCCTGATGCCCGTAAATTACTTCAAATCTTCTGGAATCTAGAGCCACGAATGCGAGACAGAACATACTGTATGTGCTCCAAACCACGCAGCGCGCGGCAGAGAGCGAGAGAGCTAAAGTCCTCAGCACCTCCTTTGTACTCCTTTTTGGTGTTATGGAAATGGCCACCCTAGACTAAGACAATGCATGCACTGAGACAAAAATGCATTTGCCCACCTATAAATGTAAGGGAGACGGTGAATAACCGCAATTTAAAAAAAAAAAAACGGTGGAGTAGCCTATTCCTTTGAGTGGTTTAGTATGGTTACAGTAGGCTATGTATCACCCAGCCCTGTTCCCGTTCTAGATATAGCACCTTTCTGAATCTCAAGTTTTTTTACAAGGAGAAATAATAATGTAGACCAAAAGTTGCTTTGTAATCACAGAGCAATAAAAGCTTATTAGCTAACAAAGAAGTAAACCAATTTAATTCAAATGTGAATTACCAACATACACATTTTTTGTCATGAGACATGAATTCACACGTGACAGTCACACAGTGGCAATGAGTCCATTTAACTGACTTGTTCACAACCTCTTTAAATGATAACTGCATTTAAAATATAAAACAAATGAACAGATAATACAATAAATGTTTTTCTTTGCTTAATCCGAATATATATTTGGTAGAACGTTTAAATAACATTTATATACTTTACAATACATTTGTCTTGTAAAACAGAAAACTGCATGATACAGGTCTGTTTAGCTATGTTCAGGCGAGTGTAAAAGCCCAGTTGTGCTGTAACTTGAAACAGAGACAGTTTAGTAGGCTGGCAAGAAAACCAATAGGGTAAATGACACCGTTTAAAAAAAAAATTATGCAAAAAAGGTTCTATATAAGGAGAACATTGTTTTCTAAGTTCGTGCACAAAATACAGGTTTGTGCCTTGCGGAGGCGCTGCTTTCCCGCTGCAAAAGTGACTAAATGGAAAACGGGCTGGTAAATTTATTTATTGCCTCAGGACGTTTGTGGTTAGCCCTGTTTTCAGTCGCATTCTTAGAGGGAATTTCCATGTTTCCATAAAGGTCAGGAAAAACGTCACACAAACCACGGAAGTGTCGTCGCAGTATCTTTCGGGTGATTTTATTATCATTCACTTTCCAAAAGTTGCGCTTTGCATTTGGGAACTCTGGATTTATAGGCACCTGCAAATACGAATGGACAAACATCCTTAGGCTAATTAAAGCCGAGAAGTAGACTAGGCCTACAATAAAACCGAAACGTTATATTATCCCCTCTATTAAAGCAGCAAGCCGCCAAATTAGGCCTACATGCAGTTTTACTGACAGTGTGAAATGTTCAGCTAAGTAGCTAACGCACAACCTCGAGTGACCCAACCTTTTAAACCGGCACCACCACGACCAATATAAGAAATTATATTGGTCTCCCTATCTCATGAGCGTTTATTTTTACTACCCTGTTAGATAGCACACGTACGTCTGCAAGATGTCTGTAAAAGATCACTTCATCTGGAAAGCATCTGCTGTTTACTAACATCTGATAGACATCTTTAAGATGTCAGTTTAACATACATTCTAAATCATTACATCTTAAAGACATTTTCTAAAGATCTATTTGACATCTGACAGGAAACGTCCTATTGCAGATGAGCAAACACTCTAAAAAATACATCTTCCAGATGTAAACACGCACATCAAATGGACGTCTCCGTGATGTACGTGTGCTATCTGAGACGGTTGTCTCTGCACAACAGTGCGGCCTATACATTCAACCAATACCGAATTTAGCTCTGGAACAATGTGGTTAGTGATCGCTATATTTAAAAAATTTAAACTCGAAGCTCGTAAAACCTTAATCGTTTCTCAGGTGCGTTTTGAATGATATAAGTGATCAAGCCCAGGCAGCCTACGTAATTTTCTGTTTGGAGTAGGCCAAGGCCTACGTGTATTTTTTCTTCTGACCACCATGTCTGCGCTCTGGTTGCATCTCTGAGAACAAGTGAGCTCTAGTGAATAGTGATGACGAGTGTCTGTCGTGGAGTTTGACGGCCTATGTGAATTAGATGGGCATTCCTCATTATTAATGAGGAATGCCCATAATATCTCTTTTGTTGGCTAATTGATGGATGTGTTAACACGTGGGCGGACATCACAGCTGTATTAGCTGTAGATGTTTCATATTGTAACATAGGCCTATACAACACTGTAGCCTAAGTTTGAACACTGAGAATAAATGTAAAAATTCCCAAATATAGCCTACCAATAACATACAAATACACATTTTATTAAATAATTAGGTGCTTGTTTTAATAAACCTAGGCTATTATTTAAACCAATAAATGACTAGGCTATAAAATGTATATTGATCATATTATCTGAATAAATAAATTATGTTTTATTAACAAAGTTCGGGAGGAGCACGTTCAGATAATTAAACTAAACACATGTGGAGCACATTCAGATAATCAAACCTAATTAGACAGGAGTGGAGCACACTCTGTTAATCAACCCAATCAACGAGTTAAGAGGTGTATATATACAGCAAACTTACCTCCACACACTAACAAATGCAGGGTTGTTTAACCCAAATTTGGGTCAAATATGGACAAACCCAAACATTAAATGTAATTAAAAAATTGAACCCAATGGTTGGGGTTGTCCATATTTGACCCAAATTTGGGTTGAAACAACCCAGCATTTTTTAGAGTGTAATCTTTACTCTGTTTAATTGATGTAAGTGTGAACTCGTGAAATAATAATGGGGTCCATATAGCCTATACTAAAAATATAACTCAAGGTGGTATTAAGGACTACAAGTTTTGAATCATAATCACAGCCACATATTTGATTTAATCTGGATCAAAACTTCGCATTCCTAACATTCCATTATAGGCTATCAACACATAGACTACTTTAAAGGCTAATAAAGGGTTAAGGGTTAATCATGTATTAAATTTAATTTCGACCATATTCACCAACAGAAATAAGGTCAGTTTTCTTAATTCAGACATTTAGATAAAACATCCTGTAAAACCACTAGCACGGCTATTTAATAAATGCATGAATATTTAAAAATTCCAAACAAACATGGACTCATAAAGATTTTAAATCTCGTTTTGGATTTTAATCTGGCGCTGTCGTCATTTCGCTGGCCGTGACGCAGAATCAATGGAGAGTGTGGGAGGACCAAATAATCGAGAACGTGCTAGGTAGTTCAATTCATTTTACAGAATCGATTCCTTTGAACACATCATTTTAATAAGTCATATTCAACCACCGATTCAAGATTCACTGAGAACACTGATGCATGTTTGGGAAAGGGAATCCCCACAAGTTGTATTTTGAATGTTCCACATGTTATTAAAAATGTTTTTTTTTAAATCAAATTGTTGATTAGCATATGATGTAATTTAGGCCAACTATATTGTGTTGAAACTAATTGTGCAACATTCACAGTTTACCATTAAGGTAATTTGGAACATGTGTTTTAGCCTAACAATTGTTAGTAGCCTAACAATTAGATAGACTATAACAACAATCTAAATAACACGTGATATCCTAATAATTATTAATTATAATTATTGTTTTTTTTTAATTTGCACTATTTATAGTATAGCCACACATAACAATTTTTTTATATAAAATTGTAGGCTATTAATACTAGTGCACATGACAGGCTGACAGCCAACTCAAATTTGAAAACTCACTTAGGTATTTTATGTCTCAAATGAAAAAAAAACATTATTGTCTAGAGTCTAGACATGTCTGGATTTTGTCCAAGCAAATGAAAGCATAAAACGCCACACATTAAGTAGCTGTTTTCGTCCAAATTTACAAAACATGTTTTCTTTAACACTAGGTTATCAAGTTTTAGTCACACTGATTTGTCCATTCATTTGATGAATCAAAAGTTATCAATGCTTTAAAGAACTCCGGCAAACTGATCTGGTTAAACCATTTTGGTTTTGCGAATCGGTTCGTCTGATTCACGAGATAGAACTTCGAACAGAACGATTGGCTCGCGAATCGGACATCACTACGATCGCATGGCGAGGCTTGAGTCACTCTCAGACATTGTAGATTATTTGCTGGAACCTTTCGGTAAGTAGAATGAAGGCACACTCTTTCGCAATTTATCTTAATAAATGCTTATTAGATGTTAAAAACTGACTGGTGAAAATAGACTTGATGAGCGACCAGAGCGCCGTATGATGAGCATTTAAGGGGATTGTGTGGCTGAGGAGGGTGTTGCCCAAATACCGGCTTTCTGTCGGAAATCATGGTTGGCAGAGTTATCAGTGTGGTTTTCGGTTATTTTTCCTGAATTATAGTAGCTGTAAAGAAAAATTTGCATAAAAAGCTGTGTTAATGTGCTTAACATGCTGTTTTGTGGGATATGTCGAGACAAATGTCCGGGACTCCGGGGGGACCAGCATAAACTAAATGTTACAGGATTTTAGTAAAATAACAAAGACTATACACGATTTTCGTTTTACAATGAGGTTGAATTATTTTGTAGTGTCAGTCTATAAGCCAGTTTCAACGGTTTAGGGCGACATCTTGTCATTTTTCTGTCCACGTATCTGTGTCGTTAAAGCTCCAAATTGAAAGCTATGAAGTAGGCTACTTCTCTGGGGGGTGAAATGGAACTAAATAAGATTGAAAAAATTGGTCTAACCCCCCGATAAGAACCCTTAGGAATTTTAGCATTATTGACAATAGGAGAGTAAACATGTCTTCCATACTATCAGCATCTGGTTAGAAACCGGAGTAGGCTAATTCAGCCAGGACACCCACATCACAGATTCATATTTTTGTCAGGATTTTGTGGCAGTTACATAAGTCTTTTGGCTTTAGAGGGATGCTGAACAAGGTAATTTCTTCTATTATTGAGTGATGACATTTTAGTGGTATGCATTGCCATTGTGTTTGTGTTCCGTAGACCTGTCTTGATTAATAGCAGAAAGTTAGACATCAACCCAACAGGTTCATAATTCAGACTGACAATTCACATAGATGACTTTTTAAGTTATCTTACACATCTGACTGCTATGGTTGCATTTTGGTTAAATTTTCATTTTAGGTAGGCCTATTTGTTGTCAACTTTGTTTGCTATAGGCTAGTGTTGCAATTACAAATGGCCTTTGTAGAGTTGTTTTTAATTCGTTCTGCCCTCTCTCACATGTTTCAACTAATGTCTGCTTAAAGACTGGAGGCAAAGCTATTTTCTGCAGAAGAAAATGTTTTAGTGGAGCCAGTCAGCTGTTTTGATCAGAAATGCATCACATTTATGCTTGTGGTATTTGTGTCTGCTTTGCACATTGTTTTTCATTGGACTTCTTATGTGGTAAGAGAAAGACCAGCAAATTCTCAGGACCAAGAATTCTGCAGAGCTTTCCCCAAGAGGGTCCCGATCCTCAAATAAATACTTCCACATGACCTTCAGTCCGTGTGCCAGAAAGAGCTGTTTCTGCACTCTCAGTGACGTACAGGATTCCTTAAGATGTCAGTGACTGCTCTTTTTTTTACAGTGCGGTTTTAGCTATATGGAGCTCCTCTTTTGTTCAATTCCTTGGGAATTTTACTTGCCCTGAGCTGTGGTCTATAAAAATTGATCCCGAGGTTGTAGGATGACAGGGAAATATAGGCTAGATTTCATCTGCCCAGCTGGATGACTATGACCAGGCACTAACATCTTACATGAAAGAAAAATCACATGGAGCTCCTTCCTTAAGCGCCAGAGGTTGTGTTTGTCAATGGTAGGGGTCACAGAGCTCTTTAGCCTAATCATATCCGAAAATTGTGGTGTATTCTCTCTAGGTTTAGGACTTTGATAGTTACCAGCCCCTGCTGAATGAAAATGAATAAACATGCTCCTATCTCCAGCTTTGAAGTATGTGCCAAGCATCAGCCAGCACTTAACCCCAAACCGGATATGGGTCATGCAATTTTCTGTTTGATAAACAGTTGTTGGCCACACACAGTGTGCCAGGGTGCATGCCAACTTGCACTTAGCCGCAGCGCAGGTGATTTAGGATAATTTATAGGGGTGGGGGAAAAATCGATTCTTAGATGCATAGCGATGTGGACAATTCTGAATCGATTTGCAAATGTCAAAAATCGATTTTCTAAATGTTTTTTTGTTGTCTTTTTTCTAATAACGTAACATTGACGTAACGCAAAAGGCGGAACTCTGAAGTGCGGATGTTCAGTGCCCGGACAGTCTGTGGCATAACAGATACGCATGATGGCTGAGCACGAAATTAAAACGGCACCCTCTTTGTTAAAAGCTAACGTATAATTGGCAATTTCAATGCGACTTATTTGGTTTTTTTTTTTATGAAAGCTGTTTTCTGTATTGTTTAGATTTCACATCAATATGCTGTAAACCGGTCTGTTATACGTACCTTACGTAGGTTTACTGTTCTGCCCTCCACAGTCACAGTGTGTATCAGTGCAATGCCAGTCACAAGAAGTTACAATTTGACTGTGCTCTCTGCAGATGTTCATTTACTTATAAGCTGTTTTTGATTGTGGTACAAAGCAAAAATTTAAAGTCATAAATCTTTATTATTTAGTTGTGTATAAGAGTGGCTTTATGTTTCTTATTATTCAGAATATGTGTCCACAGGCATTATTTTTGTATGAGAGCTGCTGGTACATAATTCTATATTTTTGAACGAAAGCTGTTTTGTGATTTTGCTACAGCAACATGTTTTTTCGTTTGAAGGATTATATTGCTCATTGCACATAACAGGAGGATGTTGGTTAGAAGTATATTATTTAATGTTAGAGATTCAGAATATGTTCGTATTCATTCACTACACGTATGCTGCTAGTACAGGCACACATTTATTTTCCTGTTGGTTCTTTGCAATGTTGGGACATGCTGGCAAATGTAACCTACATTTGACCCGCCAAATCACTTTCATTTGTTTTTTTAATGACATTTATATAGGAAGTGTTGGAAGTAAATTCTTTATGGGTCAGTATTTATACGTTGCTTTAAAAGTACCAAGTAGTCACAAAAAAGGATGCATCGATAATCGTTTTAGCATCGCATCGCAGCCCTCTGAATCGTAATCGAATCGTGAGGTGCCTAGAGATTCCCACACCTACTAATTTATGTTCCAGATGTTACTCTGGAACATAAATGTTATATAATATATATATTTTTAAATTCCATGCGTTTATTAGCTTAAATTGGACAGACTAGAAACATATTGTCATTGCATGCATGCATTCTTGTGCACAAGAACATATTTGCTTAGGCACAAGACTCTTAAAATGACTATGATTATAAAGGTTTTCACTGTTTTTCTCAGGTTTAGTTTCTGACTCAAAGCTGAAGTGGGTTTGGTGGTCCAGGTGGTTTGTCTGCTGTTCAGTTGTGTGCGAAATCTCTCTGAGTTCAGTGATGCAAGTATTCTTGCAGGTGCACATGAGCGCAGCACACACAGATGTATTGAACTGTGGGTACATCCAATTTCACTCAAACAAATAGGCCTAACATCACGCAAATCAATCAAAAACACTCTCCAGCCGTCTGGAACTTTATTCATCATGTCAAATGATAGAATTCCATTGGGAGCTTAATGTGAATTAATGGTCATCTGCCCATCCAGAAAAAAAACAGTTATGAAATGTTGTGCTTAATTGGAAGTGAATCTTGATTTCTCCTAACATTCCTTAAACAGTTTCAACGAACATGTCATGGAAAATATCATTCAGGAAATAGGGGTGGGCGATACACGGTAGACACGATTAACCGGTAAAAAATTGTCAACCTGTAAAGATTTTTGACTACCGTCTCTACCACGTAATGTGATGTTGCTGTGCTGCGCAGTAGCAGTAAGCTGCGAAAGACAACTAATTTCAGTATGTGCGTGCTCTCTGCGTGAGACATGCGACATAAAGCCGTTGCTCATAGAGCGTGTGAAAACTGAACTCAGTGCTTTTTGTGCCTAATTGGGCTTGAACGGTTAAATGCAAGAGGCTACCTGTGTGTCAAAGTGAAGTCATGTCTTAAGTAAACGTAAGCAGTTGAGAAAGAACAACGCACGAGTATAATGGATCCGTGTAGTCGGTCTTAAAGTGGTAGCATCCAAATTAACCTGGTGTCATTATTAATGTTGATTAAACAACAAAAATAGAGAAAATCTCTCACTGCTCTTGACTGAATCACTTTTGTAATTTTAATAAGAATAAATGTAGGCTGTATTTAATTTACACAGTAAATACCATGCATACATTTTTTATACATTTAATTATACATTTTATGTTGTAGGATTTTTCTATTGCTTGAGGTTTTTCAGGTAGGTCTATTTCATTTGTGTCTTTGTTCTATTGTAGTTGGTTTTCTTTGGTCTTTCTTTATCACTGTTTATTTGTCTTCAGTAAGCTTGAGAGTTCCATTTTGAGGGAACTCGTGCTGTGTCGATGACGCTTTGGGAACGCCCCTGCGTGATTGCGTCTGAAGCACTTGTGTCAACTAGTCCAATGGCGAGAGTGAGCGTCACAGACAGGTGACGTCACGACCAGGAAAGGATAAAAGCACATCCGGTCTGACCAGAATTAGTTTCTGTGCCTAAGCAAGCGCACTGTGTAAATACTGTCTGTCTTATTTATTGTTGTCCGTCACTATTTCTGCCAACCCCCGCCAACTTGTGGAAGTTACTTCCAAACTGTAATACATTATAGATTATAGGGGTCGACCGATATTTGATTTTTAGGGCCGATGCCGATACCGATTATTACAGATCAAGTAGACAGATGACCGATATTTTAAAACTGATATATTGCCTATGTCTGGTGTAAAAATGTAAGTTAATGTCAAAATTTAGAATAACAAAGAGTTTTGACAAACTTTCTTTAAATTATTTTAAACATATCTTTAAATCTGAGAACTGTTAATAATAACATTATTATTATTATTATTATTAATAATAACTAAAAAAAAAAATGTGCAGTGAGCACCCAGCAGCATTCTGTAAAACTTAAAGACTCTAATGGTTAAATTAAATTTTAGTAATCAAAAAGCATTTCTTATTCATTTAAATCATCAAACTTATTAAATTTATTTACAGTTTAACAAAAATTAAATGTTTAGGGCCCTATGAAAAAACGAACTTTTATTTTGACGGTTTGCCGTGGAGATCTTTGAGTTTCTGTGCGTTTATGATATGACGTCACGATAACTTTTCTCAGTTGAAGCTTTAAAAAGCTCATGAAGTGACTAAGCGGCTCTGGAGATGATGTTTATGCAATCATGTCCTCATAATGATGCGGCTGAGGCTGAAAACAGCGCAAGCGTCATGCGTGCTCCAGTGTGTGTGTGTGTGTGTGTGTGTGTGTGTGTGTGTGGTAAATGAAATCACGCGTCTGCACCATTCATTTAGAGACATGCAGGATTCATATTTAAATAGTCTTTTTGCGGTTTGAAATTCGATTTGATTTGTACTGACCTGCTTTTTATTAATTCATCAAGAAGTTGACAAATTCCGTGACATTTTGCTTTATACAGTAAATTCCGTTTTTATAACTGGATTCCGCGATTCGGTCCGTGTTTTCTGCATCGCGGACATTACAGGACCTATTATATTGACCTATATTATATAGGTGTTTTGCAACTTCAGTGGAGTAATGTATTGCTACTTCAGCAAAGTCTGCTGCTGCCTTAACTTTGAGAGACAAGACAACTGATGCGTGATAAGTGCAGCAGTTCCAGTCAGCGAGTGCTGTCGGTGTGAGTGCTAAACTTTCAGTGCCTTCAGCTTTCCGCATTGATTTGATTGGCCGGACTCGTGACTCCCAACAAATCAGATGTGCGGGACATTGCATTGGTGTAGTCTACAGAGTGGTGAGTTCCAACAGAGGTGGCTGCGTCAGAGCCAAATATAGCGCATTTCAAAATTAAATTATTTTATCGGCAAATCGGTTTTGAAAATGGCCGATACCGATAACCATAAAAATGCTCAATATCGGCGCCGATAATCGGTCGACCCCTAACAGATTACGTGTTACTGTTACAATATTACTGTTTCGGAATTGTAATGCGTTACACTCCTGTGTTACTTTTGAGTTATTTTCACCAAAATAACTACAGAAGTAGAACTTAATATCCTAAAATGACTAAATGTACTACAGAGCATTTTACATCCAGTAGAAGACGATATGATGTAGCATATGACTGTAGGCTATCCAGGCTACTAACAATATAACATAGGGGTGGGCGATATCTCGATATTTAAAATATATCGAGATATTTTTTAAACACGATATGGATTTTGACATATCGTATATATCGATATACTGTTTATATTTAATTCTGATTTCGCCGCTTTTTCTTCTCTGCGCTGTGCTCGCCCCGCCTCCTTGCTTTTGTTCCCCCTCCCCTCGCGTGTTGTCTCATTCAACATGGCGGCGCCCGCAACTAGCCCGGAGGCTACAGAACTCGTCTAAAAAGATCGTCTTAAATGCTGTCTTACATGCACTTCTTGAGGCACACACGCACACTAGCAAACACACGCAAGGTCTCTCGCTCTCTGTCCCTCTCTGGCGTGCACGCGCTACACGGTGCTCTCTCCCTATCTGCCGTGCGCACGCTACACGGTTTGAACCATGGTTTGAACATTCACACAGCCTTTCGAAAACGATACATTTCCTGGCACATGTTATTAAAAAGTATGACAATCCCGGTAAAAAGGGACAGGTGGCAATTATTTTTGTATACAGCAATTAATTTGTATACAATTATTATTTTTGTATACAGGGATTTTTTTTTTTTAAATGTCGCAGAAGCACTTTGGACTACATGAACTGCCTACCTCTTTGCACTCCAATAAAAAAAAAAGACTGTGGTATTTGGCATATTTGTTTTTGCATTAGTTTTTGTTGGGTTATTTTTCCTGTAAAGATATCGAGATATATATCGTATATCGAGATATAGCAAAATATATCGAGATATATTTTTTGCTCCATATCGCCCAGCCCTAATATAACATATAATTGGCAAAGTGCAAATTTGCAAATTGGCAAGACAATGCAAGAAAGGATGACAGACAGAATCAATGAAGATGCAAATGAAGTTTGTTAAAAGTATGGTAGAGGTAAAGTGATTATCTGGCAATATCTGGGAATAGCTTGGGTCTATTCATATTTGACACAACAGAACTGTATGTAACTAATGCCATGACAAGATGCACATTTGTTCTTTTCTTATTGTTGCCATTATTTTTGAATTCAAGAGGCTCATAACACAAAACTGTCATGCACAAAGTGCGCCTGATGAACATAGCTTATGCTTTCTCGGGAAGTATAAAGTGCAATTGGAGGACCAACCCTCATCATCAGTGATTTTAGTCCATAGAAATTAACATATAGGCTAAACATAACATGAACAATTACATTTTAGGCTAAAAATGTGTTGTAACGCAAGCGTTACTGAACATGTACCAAGTAAGTATATACCAGTAATATTACTGAAAATTGATTAGTAATGCCATACACTACTGCATTACAGCAAAAAGTAATACGTTACTGTAATGCATTACTTTTGTAACGCGTTACTCCCAACACTGTTCAGGACCAAAGGATTCCTCCTGAGGGGACCTTTGGTGCATGTTTACTCCGTGGTGCTTGTAGACCAGGACAGGAGTTTGGCGGCTTAGAAGACTTTGTAGGGTCTCAGCTCAGGTGAGGGAATGTATAATCAATAATTAATAATTCATAATCAATAACTGATCATACGGGTTATGAGTTATTACCTACAATTTTAAATCACCCAAAAAGGGAATATATAGTCCATGTATCTGTATCTATATATAGATAATTAACCACAACAAATTATAATCAATTAGAGCTGCACGATTATTAGGGATGGGTAAAAATATTGATTCATCAATGCATTGCAATTATTTGTTTCTCAATTAAATATCGATTCATCAAATCCTATGAATCGATTCAGCCACCGGCCAGTGGCGGCGCTGTGGGCAACAGTCTAGTGAGAGTGTTCAGCGTTGTACAAGACGCGCTTTACCAAAACAGCAAGATGACGGACAGTAGCTGCACTCCGTTCAAGCCTGCACCACCAAACAGGGACGTCGTTAGGGTATTTTAGGGGGGCTGAAGCTACCCCAAAATGTTCCTAAGCCCCCCTAAATGATAATAAGAACAACAATAAGTCTCTGGGAGTCTCCCGAATATTGATAGCGGCTCCCTGATGTACGCAAATTAGTTCAAATCTCCCGAAATCTAGAGCTCGCGAGCTCCAAACCGCGTGTGCCTCACAAAGCGCTTTTTTTATATGAGAATGCACATTTTGTGTTTCTATTTACATTTCTTTTATAACTTCAATGTATAGGAAGAAAGAAATATTCTTTCTATTACAGTTACATGCACTTTAGAGGTGTGTTAATAAAGAACCTGTTTGTTACAGTTGTGGTTTGTATTCAACACATGAACAATCTTGTACAGTTTGTTCTGCTAAATAAACCATGACAGGAAACATGCTGGGGTCAATTTGTTCTTAAACATTGGTAATACTGTACACATTATTTAAAAATAAACTCAGGTACTTATTACTTGTGTATTTACTAATTATTGAATCGATATCGAAGCTAATAAATCAATATTGAATCGAATCGAAGCCTCAAGAATCGAAATCGAATCGAATTGTGAAATTCCTAACAATACCCAGCTCTAACGAAAATCATAATTGCCGATTATTCCCTTGAAATTGTAATTGCGATTATTATTTACGATTATCACAATTTACATTGAATATATATAGGCATATTATAATACATGTTTACAGAAATATTGTTAACACACACAAGTACTGTCCCCCTTTACTTAACATACACATAAATTGTATGACTCATAGTAAAGACTCGAAAAACATTAGGACTATGCTAAAGCAATTAAATAGCAGTCAAATAATACAATGTTGATTTGAGCCACCACAGTCATTTAATAATATAAAAAATAACACAAAGTGAAAATAAAGTGGCATTTTTGGGTTATGGAAATGACAGTTACCATGGTAAATACACAATACTAACAAGAACTGTTAATGAAACATCTCCTGGTGAATAGAATGAAAATCATACCTGCATGCAAATCCTTCTTAGCTAAAACGTGATTTATTGGTATTTTACTTTTATTTCGTGACTTACTAATTTACATTGTAACGACATTGCATGCTCGTAGTTTCTTTTGCACTTTATACAGTGAAGCGATACACAGCGCGCGCTGCCGCATTTGCGCGTGCTATTGAAGAGTGTGCGCTACAAGCACAGTATAACGGCTGACAGGACAGTAAAGTCATTTTTTCTGAGGTGAAAGACTTTTTATTTCAGCGTACACTTACGTCACTGCCGGTATGTCATATTGTGCTGGGTTTTCTGAAGTAGTCATGATTCGCCTCTCATAACATAATTATGCTCTAACACACATGCAGAGTGGATTTTCATTTGTAATCGCGGCTTTGAACGATTACGTAATCGTGGCATCTGTAATCGTAATCGCAATTAGAAATTCGATTAATTGTGCAGCCCAGTAATCTATTATGAATACATATACAGATGGGCTATATCAATTTTTAGAATATCCTTTACACAGAATTAACTGCACCCCGCCTGATCTGTTTGATAGTGGTCGGGGGCGGGGTCAACACAGACAAATAAATGCCGGTCTTAAATTGAGGCCGGGGAAAATTTAGTGTTGATAGGTAATCTATTAAGTGGCTTTCATATACTCAAGTCACCTTTATTTTAGGGGTGGCACGATCCGCTTTTTTTGCCTCCGATACCGATTCCGATACCTGGGACTCAGTATTGGCCGATACCGATCCGATCCAATACTAAAATAATAATTAAAAAAACAGTGCCAAATTACCTAATAAACTGTATCTGTATGCCTCACTGTGGGGAAGAGACTGGGATTATTCTTTTGTTAAAGGCATCAAAGCTTGACTTAAACATTATTTTCCTTACTTTGTAAAACAATACAGAGAAAATATATACTATTTAATTAAAATACATTTATTTTAAAATTTTAAGCGCAACTTTTTAATGAAGCAGCAACATATGATACATAGATTGGACAGAACAACTAAGGCTATCAATAAACTGCCATTGCGCAAAAGTATTGTAATATGAAAGGCTCCAATTCAGAGTGAAACGAAACCTTATGCGCATCCCGTGCGCAGAATGATGCGCTCGAAGCAACATGGAGTCACGGTGCGCAGCGCCTCGCATTGAAAAGTTCAAAGCACAAAAGTAAGATATACATATATTTCTTTATTTATTCATTAGTTTGAGCCTTTTAACAGTTTTAAATTTCAGTTAATGTGCGTGTGAAGAGCAATTATATCGCTCTCTACTCCAGTGTTGTGATCACTGAGGAGTTGTGTTGTGATCTAACAGACACCCGGTTGAAAGTAACATGTGAAACTCCAGAACGTTAAAGTCCTTTTATGCAAACCATAGACCTTTATCTACATATCTACAGTATAATAATAGGAGCATTGACTCATCTTGGAGAGAGTTTCATCGTGTTGACTGTTTTACCCGAGCGCGACGCGCTGTTTGAGTGCTGAGAATGACTGACAGCCGCAGCGGAGGGAAGCACTTAGGTGAAGATTAATTTAACGATTTAAATCTGTACCTCACATTAAACTATATGTAATGGCTTCAGAAATCTTGGAATACAGTACACGAAAACATTATAGTGCTTTATAATGTTTTCGTGCCTTTTGTGTTGTATAACAATAACATACGTAGGCTATACAATATCGGATCGGATTTGGATGGTCTCGTCTGGCGATACCCGATCCGGCAAATATTGATGGCATCGGAGCAATACCGATACTGAGTATCGGATCGGCGCACCCCTACTTTATTTTAGGGATGCACGATATATCGACCACATATCGATATCGGCCGATAAATGGTCTTTTTTGATGTTATCGTTATCGATCCGATAAGAAAATTTGGCCGATATATCAAAGCCGATAGATAATAGTTTATTTACTTCAGTTGAGAGATGCCGCTGTTCGCCATGATGGTTCTGAATGATTGGATTCACTTCGAAAAGGAAGATACAGTTCCATGCAACGTGTGCAGCACAAATCTGTCACATAGGCTTCATAACATTATAATAAAAACACGCCTGTAAAAGAATGTTGTGAATTCTTGTTCGCCAGTGTTTCAGCGCGACGAGCGCGCTGTGGTGGAAAGAGCGCATCTATGGAGTTAAGCCTTCATGACAAGCACAGTCGAGTTCTCTTGAGCATTCGCAGCATTCTGTGCCATTGTAAGTTGTAATATGTTTATTTTGTGTATATATATCTGATTAATCTAATATAGGATGCGTTTGGTTGAGTTAATGAACGATGCAGTTGCGCTTCATTGTAGGCTACCGGTGATCATCTTTATAGCCTATTTAGCGTGCGCGCAGCTCAAACAGCAATGCACATTTATAACTATAATTGGGACTGTCATATACATGCCATTATAATGAGAACACTATTGTAATAAAACGTTGTGAATTCTCTGGGTTTAGTTGCCGTTTCAGCGCGTTGTTGTGGGAATAGCGCGTCCAGAACAGGGATTAGCCTACTACAACATTATGACCAGCACAAGTTCGATTAGGCATTCACGTCATTTTTTGCAGATAAGTCGTAATATAAAGTTGATGTAAAATAAATATCTGATTAATCTCACATATGATGCGTTTCGTGGATTTAAACAACCTGCTAGAAAAGTTCTTCAGTTTCCCGGTGCTCGTTCTCTTCAGCATCAGATTAAACAACAATGCAAAACATTAAAAGCTATGATTGGGACTGTCATATAATTATAATTGTATTCACTATTGTAATAAATTTGTAAATTCTTTGGGTTTGCATTCTTCAGCAACCGTTGAGTTGATTAACCTTCTAGCAAAGCGATTCGGTTTAACGTTCGTTCTCTTCAACTTCAGCGCGCGCAGCTCACACAGCAATGTCATTTGAAACAACTAAGCTATTAAAGATGTTTAATATCACTGTAATATTAAAAATGTCTATTTTTTTCAAAAACATTGTGTTATAATTAATAACTACCATTATTTTGTTCTCGTATTATTTTCATCAATGATATGGTTTGATAAAAAATAATTTCCTTATTGTCCGTGCAGAGGCGATTCCATTTTATTGATCCATTTTGTTTCTTTATATGCAGCCCAATGTTATCCAATGACTTGTTTGCATTATTTAGGTATTTTATTTTTTGTTAGGCAATAGATTTTTTGATAACACTTTACAATAAGGTCTCATTTGTTAATGCATTAACTAACAGAGAGCAATAGCCTTTGTTATAGTAGTTAATAAAATGTGTGTGTTCATGTTAGTTCACAGTGCATTGACTAATGTTAACAGGTACAACTTTCTTAAAAATGTCTTATAAAATTGTTGGTTCATGCTAACTAATGCTAACAAAATTAAACCTTATTATAAAGTGTTACCATTTTTTTAATAAAGAAAGTTGCCCATAGGAGTGTAAAATTAATTTTAAAAGTTAAGGAATCTTACACTGGTTCAAACTAGGCTATACTGTATTGTATATGTTTGATTTATGTTAAAAGTGTTTGAGACAAGGCTTTTAATAGTGAGCCTTTTGTTTATGTATACAGGCTATCAAAGTATATAAAAATTTTAATTTAGATTTATCGGCCAATATATCGGTTATCGGCTTTCAAATGTAAAGAATTATCGGTATCGGCCAAAATGTTCATATCGGTGCATCCCTACTTTATTTATATAGTTCTTTTACAATACAAATTGTTTCAAAGCAGCTTCACAGAGATAACAGGAAAGTATAGTTGTAATAGTATTGTTAAATTAAAAATTAAATGTTAAATGTCCCCAACTAAGCAAGCCAAAAGCCAATGGCGAATGAAGGCGAAAAAAAAAAAGGCGACAGTGGCAAGGAACCAAAACTCCATCAGGTGACAGAATGGAGAAAAAAACCTTGGGAGAACCTAGGCTCAGTCGGGGGGCCAGTCCTCCTTTGGCCAACAAACGAACAGTGTATGATTATGATTTAGGCGGCATAATAGGTCAGAAGTCAGATTGGATCAGAACTTTCACAATATTTATCCAGTTCATTCTGGTTAGGGTCGGAGTCATCACGCCGGTATGGAGATGAGTTTGTTGAGGTGTCCATGAGGCCTTCACAGTGTTGATGAGGCTGGCACTTCAGGGATGCGTTGTCGTCGTGTCCATGTGATGGTCCTTCATCAGATCTGGATATGGCCTGGATCCGGCGGACTGCGGTAAACCTCGGGATAAACATAGAGACTAATATTAGCGTAGACACCATCCTTCTTATGATGTACAAAGTACATCAGGATTTATGGGAAGTGTTCCCGGTTCCGGCTGATCTAAACTATGCAGCCTAACATTGAACTATAGCAATCTATAATGTGTTGTCAAAGAGATGTGTTTTTAGTCTAGATTTTAACTGACAGACTGTGTCTGCTTCCCGGACAGTGTTAGGAAGATTGTTCCAAAGTTTTGGTGCCAAGTAGGAAAAGGATCTACCGCCAGCAGTTGATTTTGAAATTCTAGGTATTATCAACTGGCCAGAATTTTGAGATCGCAATAGACGTGAAGGACTATAATGGGTTAAGAGCTCGCTCAAGTACTGCGGAGCTAAACCATTTAGTGCTTTGTAAGTAATCAGCAATATTTTAAAATGTATACATTGTTTAATATGGAGCCAATGCAGTGTTGACAGAACCGGGCTAATATGGGCATACTTCCTGGTTCTGGTAAGAACTCTAGCAGCTGCGTTTTGGACCAGCTGTAGTTTGTTTATTAAACGTGCAGGGCAACCACCCAGTAGAGCATTACAATAGTCTAGCCTTGAGGTCATGAACGCATGAACTAATTGTTCTGCATTTGTCAATGAGAGCATATGACGTAATTTAGATATATTTTTAAGATGGAAAATGCGCTTTTACAGATACTAGACACGTGACTTTCAAATGAGAGATTGGTATCAAAGAGCACACCCAGGTTCCTAACTGACGACGAAGACTTGACAGAGCAGCCATCAAGTGTTAAACAGTATTCTAGGTTATTACGTGTGGAAGTTTTTTGTCCAATAATTAGAATCTCTGTTTTTTCAGAATTTAGTAGAAGGAAATTGCTAGTCATCCAATTTTTTATATCAGCTATGCATTCCGTTAATTTTGTGAATTGGTAAGTTTCGTTAGGTTTTGAGGAAATATAGAGCTGAGTATCATCAGCATAACACTGACAACTAATTCCATGTTTCCTAATAATATCTCCTAACGGTAGCATGTACAGAGTGAACAGCAGCGGTCCTAGTACTGAGCCTTGTGGTACGCCATACTGAACTTTTGACCGATAAGATATCTCTTCATTTACTGCTACAAACTGATAACGGTCAGATAAGTATGATTTAAACCATGCTAGTGCAATTCCACTAATGCCAACATAGGTTTCTAGTCTATTTAATAGAATGTTGTGGTCAATGGTGTCAAATGCAGCACTAAGATCAAGTAACACTAATAGAGAGATACAACTACGATCGGATGATAAGAGCAAATCATTTGTGACTTTATTGAGAGCTGTCTCAGTACTATGGTACGGTCTAAATCCGGACTGAAAATCCTCGCAGATAGCATTTCCTTCAAGAAAGGAACACAGTTGTGATGATACTGCCTTTTCTAATATCTTTGACAGAAAAGGCAAATTCGAGATCGGCCTGTAATTGACTAATTCCGTAGGATCAAGTTGCGTTTTTTTAGCAAGCGGTTTAATCATAGCCAGCTTAAAGGGTTTTGGTACGTATCCTAGAGACAAAGACGAATTAATGATATTGAGAAGAGGATCTATGACCTCCGGAAGCATCTCTTTCAATAGTTTAGTCGGTATGGGGTCTAACATACAAGTTGTCGATTTAGATGAGTTAACGATTTTGCAAAATTCTTCTTCTCCTATAGCAACAAATGAATAACATTTTTCCTCAGGGAGACTACAATGCACTCCCTGATGCGATACTGTAGTAGACGGTTGCATAGTTATAATTTTGTCCCTGATATTATCGATCTTATAAGTGAAGAAGTTCATAAAGTCATTACTGCTGTGTTTCTTGGAAACTTCTGGGCTTGAAGCTTTCTTTTTCGTTAGTTTAGCCACTTTTTCAAATAAATAGCTAGGATTATGTTTATTTTCTTCTAATAGGGTTGAAAAATAAGCAGATCTAGTAGCTTTTAAAGCCTCTCTGTAAGCAATCGAGCACTCCTTCCATCTAATCCGAAATACCTCTAGTTTTGTTTTCTTCCAGTTGCGCTCCATTTTTCTGGCTGTTCTCTTAAGTGCCCGAGTGTGCTCGTTGTACCACGGCGTTGGACTATTTTCTTTAATCTTCTTTAAAGGTATTGTAGGTAGAAATCCAAAAAAATACTTTTCGTCCAAATTTCTTTAAACTGTCTTTATATATCAATGCATAATTAAAATGTAAATACTCTGGAAAAGAACTTATAAAAATTGAGTGTCTGTAGTCCTCTCAGGACTGCAATAAACATAGCTCATTATTCCATTAACTCCCACCCCCTCCCTTCTCGGCTCCTTCCAAAGCCACGCCCCAAAAACAAATAAACGCGCGATCCCGGCCGTTCGCTCAGCTGGAAGAGTCGGCTGCGACTCTCTACCAGCTTTACCAGATGTAGTGACATCATGTCAGAATCACAAGTAATAAAATAAATAACTTTAGCAGTATGAATATAAACAATTAACATGGCTGTTAGTACTCACTATCAAGCTCGCAAAGTTTAAAATATTTTACTAGCTCGTAACGGAATCAAACTCAATATAAGGCAAAGCTATAAATAGCTTCATTGATACACGTTTGCCGTTACTATCAGTTACACTGTGATGAAGGTGAATTTGTAAGATTCATAACATAAGATTGTTTACAGATAAACTGAGTAACATACACGTCTCAAACACCTTCTCACAACTGCATTGCAGACCCAAGATAATATAACACACACACACAACATATATTGTATAGCACATAAAGATACAACATAAAGACATAGGTAAACATATGTAGAGCATATAACAACAAACCAAACGTGAAAAAACGGAGCAGGTAGAGTTCACGTTGAAAATAGGAACAAAGTTTAGGCAGAGGGTAAAGCTAGGTATAAAAATAGATCCCCTAAACTTTTTAACCTAAAGTTAGATTTGGCGAAATTAAACAAAACAGCTTTCAACTGTAGATAGGCCTATAGCTTATTTATCGTCTCAACCCTGGCTCACTAACAGTAACGTTATACCAGTCGACACCAAAGTTACACTGTCATAGCTAAGCCAGTACCGTTTGTTATGCTACGTAACGTTAGGTAGCTATATTAGGTAGCTACGTGTGCTAGTGATACATGCTTCATGAAAAAATAAATGCCATCAAAATGAAAACAGCAAGATTATCTGTCCAGCAGAAATAAAGCCATCATGGAGTCACTTTTCAGCCCCTTGAGATCACTCAGTTGTCGCCACCGCTGGAAAGCCACGCCGATATTGACTCTCGTATGATTTATTTATTTATCCAAAGACTTTTTGTTCATAGCCTTTTCAAATACTGTCTCCCTTTTTTTTACTTGTTTGACTTGGCTCCCGCTATAGCCTATGCAGGTAACGTTACTGAGAATTTTGACTGTTCGTTCTCTGCCATAATTGTTATTACTAGCTTCCGTGCCTCTTCAAATGGGTGCGCGCATTTGGGCTGCTCCTGTATCATCAGCAGAGGTGGTATCCATGGTAGCGAGGGAGAGTGACAGTCGCCCCAGCCAATCATTTCTTTCGTCCCGAATAGAATAATGAGCTGTGTTTATTACAGTCCTGAGAGAACTACAGAAACTCGATTTTTATAATTTCTTTTCTAGAGTACTTACATTTTAATTATGCATTGATATATAAAGACAGTTTAAACAAATTTGGAAAAAAGTATTTTTGGGGATTTCTACCTACAATACCTTTAAGCGCAGTGGAGCAACTTCGTCTAAAGTGCTGGAAAAGAGAGAGTTAAAAGTTTCTGTTGCAATATCGAGTTCTTCTAAGCTATCTGGGATGCTGAGATGATGAAACTGATCAGGAAGATTATTGATAAAGCAATCTTTCGTGGCAGAAGTGATAGGTCTAACATATTTATAACACGGAGTCGGCTTTGCAGCCTCGGCTAAATGTAATTTACATGAGACTAGATAATGATCTGAGATGTCGTCGCTCTGCTGCAGTATTTCAACAGCATCCACATTGATTCCATGTGATAATATTAGATCTAGAGTATGATTACGACAATGAGTAGGTCCTGACACGTGTTGTCTAAATCCAATTGAGTTTACAATGTCTTTAAATGCCAATGCCAATCCCAATGCATCTTTTTCATTATCTACATGTATATTAAAATCACCAACAATTTGTACTTTATCTGCAGCCAATACTAATTCTGATAGAAAGTCAGCAAATTCTTTGATCAAAGTCTTTATGGTGCCCTGGTGGCCTATATACAGTAGCCAGCAGAATTCTCAAACGTGATTTATCGTTTACACTATATATTTTTACATTAAGCACCAACACTTCAAAAGAAGTATATTTAAAACTAGATTTCTTTGTGGTTTTGAAAATATTACTATAAATTACAGTAGGGATGGGACGATTACCGGTTTCACTATAAACCACAATAAAATGTACTGACGGTTAGTAATATCGTTTAAAATTCAATTATCATTAAAACCGTGTTTGATTATCGCGATTTTAATAACTCACTATAAATCCTGTCCAGCCAGCAACAGTTTGACGCAGGCGTGCAGCGCGCAATGTTGGGTTTTTTTTTTTATTCGAGAAGGAATGGCTGAAGGCAGTGACCGTGTTCGGGAGATTTTTCAGCCTTTTAAGAGGACCAAATCTGAGGTGTGGTCATATTTTGGCATTTACAAAAATCCTGAGGGAAACTTAATCGAGGATGGTCACTCTGTCTGTAGAACATGCACAAAAAAGTTGCTGGTAAACACTTCAAATCTGCCTAATCGTCCTGTGTGACCATCATCCACTGTTGTAGCGAACGCAAGGCAAGTTAACTTTGATCTCAATACTAAAACTACGTCTGGGAAATAATTGGGCACAAAATGTTTTTTTGAGTTAAAATATTTTATCTCACTCACTTGAAATAAACTTGAAGCTTCCGCGAAGAAAAGTTTGCAGCAAGTGGCTTTGAGCCAAAGACGAACAAACAAGTTCAAACAAGACTATTAAGAGTGACATTTAAGAGGTAATAATGTATATTCATTGTACACTTATAACACCGATTTTTTTTTTACCACATAATTAAAGAGACAAATTGAATAGAGATGAATGTCTCTAGCCTATTCTTGGCTGTTAAATCCATTTTGTACAGCTTACAAAACTCGTCCAGACAAGATGATCACAACAATATTATCAAATTCTGTACACAATAAATCAACCCTGATTTAATTTTCAATACAATCAAAAACAGAGACGCAAGATGACAAGTTGTATTTGAATGAAATGAGAGCGCGAGTCCGTTGTGATGCATGGATGTGCGCTGTGTTATAATATGTTGCTATTGACGACGGTCACTATAAGGAAGGAAATGCCACAGAATAGAATCTTGCTTTAAAAAGTGCATAGAGCTGCTTGTTTTATTTGTTGTTTGTCGATTCTCAAATATAAAACTTGTTGAAATGTTTTCAGTGTGAGCATCAGTTCTTTTTTAACACTTTCATCTTGTTTTAACAAAACCGTGATAATATTGATAATCACGATAATTTTGGTCACTATAATCGTGATATGAAATTTTCAGACAGTCCCATCCCTAAATTACAGCAACACCTCCTCCTTTGCCTTTCGGACGAGGTTCATGTTTATAACATTAATCTTGCGGGGTGGACTCATTTAAAGTAAAGTAATCGTTTAGTTTTAGCCAGGTTTCTGTCGAACACAGCACCTCTAGGTTATAATCTGAAATTATATCATTAACAATAAGTGCTTTTGAAGTAAGGGATCGAATTTTCAGCAACCCAAGCTTTATCGTTTGCTCATCTGTATTATATCTGTTTTTTATTTGTTGACCATCAAATACATTTTTAACCTTAGATTAAATAGATAGGTTTGGAAGTTTTTTGTATTTCCAAATTCGGGGAACAGACACAGTCTCTATAAGATGATATCTAGGTGAAAGAGCCTCTATGTGATGGGATTTATCTGACCTTGGTGACGCAAGGCCGCTAGCAGACGGTCGGTTTAGCCAGATCGCGATGCCATCTCAACATAGTGATGTCTGTCAGCCATCGCAATAGATGATTGCATTGTCCATCGGCCAAATCCTATTATTTATCAAAAAGATGGAATTAGAAATAAAGGCCTGCCTCTAACAAAAGCCTGCTTCAAAAGAAAGCCTGTTACCTTCTGCAGTTCTGGTAAATAAAGGCCCCGGTCTTTATTTGAGGAATTACGGTACTGGAAGTATGTTTTCTTGAAAGCTATAAGGAAGAGTTAATTTCCCTTGTAGCACCAGACTTATACCAAACACGAAAAGCAAGCAAGAGTGAAAATAAAAGACTGAGATAAACGCAAAACGAAAAGTAAAACAAAAGTAAAAAAGAGAGAACCAAGAAGACAAGACAAAAAGCACAGATGCTCCAGCGTCAAAATCCTTTAAGGAAGACAGTCCACTCCTCTTTCGGAGTGACCTGACCAATGACATTCAGCAATCTTTCGCGGGAGAAGATTTCTTTGTTTCTTCTAACAGCCTAATTTGCATGGTTTATGAGGCCGTAATCAGTTTGGTCATTTCACTTCCAAGATCCTAAAACATAGTAAAATACTTTTTAACGTAACCTCATATATATATTTAGCTTAGGCAAACCGAGAGGATTAAAACGGTATCAAGAAAGATATGTAAGAAGAACAGGAATACGAAGTTACATTCATATGCATGAATATAGGCATTTAGAGTTTACCTAACACATCTAGAGAATCATAACTAGGCTTGGTACAAAAGCAGAAACACAAAGGCATACATGAATATATCGTATACTTTTCAGAATTACACATATTTTAGGTTTCACTAAAAGAAAGTTTGGGTGTGTGTATGCGTTGTTGCATCTTCACCCCGGAATTCTTTCTCGCCGGGAAGAGGAGTGTTGGGGGCGATAGGAATTCGTTTGAAGCTCACGCATTCTGGTTTATTGATGTTTGTGTAAACACTCTCATGCGATAAAGGTGTCAATGGGCAATTTGGACCCAGACCCTCTGGCACGATACTTGTGAGTTACCGGGCGTCAGTCAGGGGTTAAAAGGTTTTTGCATGTTGGAATGAATGAGTAGGGCTGTCGCGGTGAAGGAATTTCCCTTGCGGTAATTTTGAGTGGCTCAGTAGCGCGATATGCGGTTTTACCGCCATTTATTTATTTATATTTATTTGTTGCTATATAAATACGTGTTATGATGTGGTCAGCATACACAAAAACAATGTAACTGAATCTAAACAGCGTCTCTGCGCATTGAAAGACTGTCACTCAGCGCGCAGTTGTTTTGCCAACGGACTGTCTTTGAGTGAGTAATTAAACCGTTCATTCAACAAAAACGTTCAAAAAAGCTGATTCCTTAAGTGATAGATGTAATGAAACAAGGTGTTAATTATTTTTTAACTTTGAGCTCGAATTTTCAAGGCTCAGCTGGCCAGCAATGCTTCACTTTTGGTCAAAGCTGAAGCAATGCTTCACTTAAGAGACAATGGCATTGATTCAATGCGTGACTCGCTGCTTTCCCCCCACAGCTTCCTCGCGCTGTGTAATGCTGACCAGCGCTGATGCCATTCATGGTAAATACCCTTACACGTTAAAAGGATGATAGCCTACGACAAATATTTCGCTTTCCTTGGAAACGGCAACCTTTTCACGAATATACATGACTTGACTTCAAAGACAGACGCAGGTAATCGCACGCGCTCAGTCGAACACATTCACTGTCTGTTTAAGCTTAAGTCCAAATCCACGAATCCTCTGTACAAATCACCATGATAAACAGTCTTGTTATCATTATTAACTTATTTAACATTCAATACACATGGTACGAACTACGAAGGGTGGCCTTATGAAAAAAGAAAACGCGGTTCGCGGTTGCTGCGGTTACTTGCATTCCTCTGCGGTTGGCCTGTCAGTAGCGCGGTACTGCAATATTGCGGTTATCGCGACAGCCCTATGAATGAGTCACCATGACACTATCCATACGCTAATTATATAAGCATGTATCCCTGCAGGATGTGGTATGCGGAAGGCTGGTCCTCTCCACTCACATTCGTAAGGTTTTACAACTTTGACCTGAGCACTACAGATTCACAGGTGCCCTTGTCTTAGTTGTGCTCTTAGTATTCACACAGACAGGCTCTGGTTCGTATGGCGTTCGGGCATTCTCATTCCCAAAGAGTCATCGACGCAGCACAAGTTCCCTCGAAAGGGAAGGTCTCAGGTTACGACCGTAACCCTAGTTCCCTGAGAAGGGAACGAGACGCTGCGTCACTTCGCCACACTCCCTGCATTCCTGTGAGCGACTTGCTTCGGCTAAATTGAAGCTAACGCCGGTCAGACAGACCGGGTGTGCTTTTATCCTTTCCTGGTCATGACGTAACCCGCTATGTGACGCTCACTCTTGCCATTGGACTAGTTGGCACAAGTGCTTCAGACGCAATCACACAGGGGCGTTCCCAAAGTGTCATCGACGCAGCGTCTCATTCCCTTCTCAGGGAACTAGGGTTACAGTCGTAACCTGAGAAGTTCTTTAGGCTACTATTCGCTTTTTTTTTCTGAAATTGAAAATAAAATCTTGTGTATTTTTTTCCATGTAATCGACTATTGTTTCCAGTGTCGACTAGTAGCAGCTGTACCGTTTAGTCGACTAGTCTTGCACATCCCTAATAAATGACCACATTTTAGGGCAGGGTTCCTCAAATCAGGCTCTTTCAGTCATGCAAGTAGAGCTCCTTTTTCATTGAATGGGGAAACATTAAATTCTCCAAAGCTGTTCACCACGATTAAAGGGCACCTATTATGCCCCTTTTTACAAGATGTTATATTGGTCTCGGGTGTCCCCAGAATGTATTTGTGAAGTTTCAGCACAAAATACCCCACAGTTAATTTATTATAACCATTTGAAAATGTCATTTTTGGGGCCTGTTTTAAAAAGAGCTGTTTTGGTGTGTACCACCTTAAATGTAAATGAGCTGCATATCCCCGCCTTGCCTTTGGATGAGGGCGTAACTTGCATACCTATGGCAATAAACAGTCGGTAGAAGCAGAATGGTTGAGAATGACAGATCCGCTGTTTTGTATGGCATTCAGCCGTACATGTTTGAACCGGAATCAGACCCAGATGATGAAGAGAGTCCGGCAGAAGAAACACAAATGAGAATGGACCAGGACGTCTCGGAATGGTTATTTGGTAACTTATGTACTTATAGAGTTGTAATCGCGCCCCCTTTGCAAATATGGATGTGCAACACACACACAGACACACACAAACTGTGATAACGCTGGCGCAATTTTTTGAAACTACAAACAAAAATACTGTGATAACGTTTGCTACGTACAGACGAAATACATTTATGTGATGTTTCTGTCTGCACGCTAATATCCCTCGTTCTACAGCTTCGTGTCGATGTGCTGGCCTTTGTATAAACATAGCAATTTTTATGTCTTGTCTTTACAGAAAACATGCACAGTTTTTAATACAATATCTTTAAAAAATATATATTTATAAACGTGTGGTTACACACTATACAAACAAGGTTTGAATTATATACACAGACATCCTACGACGACGACAACAACTTTAGACGCATTTGTTGTTGAATTGGCTGACATCGACTGAAATGACTATTTGCTCTAAAATCATAAAGTACACTTACTTCTACAGGAGGTGACGTTGGATCGCGAACAGTAGGCAACAATCCACACTTGAGGATTAACTTTGAAGCAAGACCTGCTTTGAATTGACCCTCGTTCACAAAACAGTCAGTCAGAAAATGATTCGCGCAAACTAACGTATTTTGTAAGTTTAAGTGGCGCCTTTTCTCCGTAAATAAAATCCATCCACTGCGTTTTCAGTGGCTCTGATGTCGGAAGGAAGTGAAAACTACTATGTACATTATTACATCCCACAACAGAACACTTATGTTTCTTAGGAGACATTTTCGACAAGGCAGCCCAAATCGTCAGAACACCAGCTGTCGTTGAGACAATGGAGGCTGGTGTACAGATCACCGAGGGCGGGGTCTATGCCAAAACCACAGTGTCAATCAAACCGTCGGTGGGGCTTGCTCAATTCTACATCACATTGAGCCGAATCTTAGAACAGCTCGTTCTGCGACAGTGCTTATGATTTATGGAGATTGTAAAAAAAACCACTGCGTGGATTTTTATCATTCTAGCGTGGTTTTGCTCACACACTGCCAACACACATTTATGTTCAAACACCATGTAAAAGTGAATTTTGCATAATAGGTGCCCTTTAAATCACCAGTGAAATCTGACAACAACTGTATAATAAGTTAAGTCTCTTAACTTATATTTAAGTCTCTGATGTCCTCAGAGTGTGTATGTGTTTTAGCTCAAAATACCCCACATGTAATTTTTATAGCATGTTCAAATTGTCCCTTTTTGAGGGTGAAAAAAAACGTGTAGTTTTGTGTGTGTCCATTTAAATGCAAATGAGCTGCTGCTCCCTTTCAAGAAGAGGGCGAAGCTACAACAGCTTGTGTGTTAGCAGCTTCGATTACTTCACGCAGACACGCTCTGAAAGGTCAGAAACTGTTCTGCCTTTTATTTTCAAACCAAGTTGGTTAGTTGATGAATTTATGTAGCTGATCTGGAGTTAACTATTTTCTAGTCTAGGGGTGGGCGGTATGACCAAAATTCTGTTTCACAGTATGACTAATTTTATTTCACGGTAACAATATATTTCACGATATAGTTATTTATATGTAGTTATTCTCGAAAAATCGACTAAAAGGGCTTTGTATAATAAAAAAAACCACATTTTAGAAATGAAAAGTACTTCACCTTGTTTTCTTTTTCTTTTATATGGTAAATTTTTTGATAGCTAAATATAGTAAACAAAACACACTCATAAACTTTTAGATGAACTGCCCCAACTGATTGATATTAAATACATCTTTTACAATTTTTAACTTTACAATTAAACTTTAAATAAAGTGTTGCTGAATCTCGTGTTATTGCTTTACTTCATAAATTAGTTTATAAAATCTGAATATTTTATATTGAACTATTCTATTTATAATAAATTAGTTACTTTTAATTTTGTAGGTAGGATATTAGTAATACTACTTATGTTTAAATGTGTTCCCCGGTACATTTTTGCCATGTCTGCTTATTATACTGTGTTTTTAAGCAGCTTGTTTTGCTCTTTTTGTGATATCTGGCAACCCGTCACCTTGAGGTTTAATCAAGAGAAGTTCAGAAGTGTCAAGTCCATCAAGTTTAGAAGTGACTAGAAGGAGAGCAGCAGTATGAAAACCGAACAGCAGCTACTGTTAGAGTTGACTAAGTAGTTTAAATTATACACACCTTGTAACCATGTCATTATTTTACCATAGCCCGGTGAACACTAACACACCGCGCTCCCTCTCAGTGCGCGTGCACTTTTGCATCAGTAAAATGCGATCGGTCAATTTGAGTGTCAAGTTGTAATCACGTGTCGAATCAAAGATTTTATCCGCTGGTTCAGTGGCCAATTGTTTGGAGTTAGAAATATATAACTCGCGCTGCATATTTAGTATTTTTTCCTCAGATAGGCCTACAGAATTATACCTTCGCTTTAACAAACAGGTTGTTCATTACCACGGCAACCGCTTGCGTGTCATGCTGAATGCGTGTTTAACAAGTAGTTATACATAAGACACAGAAAGATGCAGATAACTATACATTATATTCGTTACGATATTGATATATGAACTGTTGTTGTCAAGTAAGCTTCATGCTTTCCCCGTTGAACGTGCACTCCTCTAAACTGTAGCCTTCTCAGGGCTCCAGACTAACTTTTTTTACTAGGAGCGCTGTAGCCCCTGACTGAAATTTTTAGGAGCGCAAGCAGAAAATTTAGGGGCACACCTTAAATCAGCTTGCAGTGCAATTATTCAAATTCCCCCAAAATAACTGTAATACGGACAAATTCTTTAATAGACTTAACGTGATTATAATGTGCAGTTTTATTTTAAGTTCACAGGGCTCCAGACTAACATCTAAGGGCCACGTACCGGAGACACTGAGTTCTACTACACATATTATCTGCTAGCATTGGGGCTGACAATAAAGCACTGAGCTTAAAGCAACACCAAGTATCTTTTCCTCTGCGGTGGCCCTACAGGTTGGAAGCGGAATTGTCCATTACCGCTGTCGTAAATAATTTAGCCTAACGCAGCCTACTGTCGCACGCACACGCACATGCTCTCTGTTCATCCAGCACCGGCTTTGGACTTAACAATGGCCACAGACAAGGTAGAGTATGCTGCATGTTTTTATGAAAGTATGATGTATTGCGACATCACAAACGAGCAATTGTAGCAATTGTAAAGCTTGTCGTAAAGAAAGTCAAATTAGTAGTTTTCTTATGTCTCATTAGAACTACAGAAACGCGACCCGATCTGGCAATCTTACATAGCATGGATATATCAGATAAACGACCGCAAAGCTGTGGCATAAGTGCATTTCACCATGTGACAACTTGATGAACCACTGAAACGATTTTGGAAACATTATTTTAAGGTAAAAAAATCTTACTTAGTGTTGCTTTAATTTAGGGTAAATTTAATTTAGGCAAATAAAAAGCAAAGCGAGTGAAAATTTATATTAGGGAGTGAAAATGGCCAATAAGCATCCTACTGTTTACAATGGTAATTCATTTTTATTTTTAAATAAGTGTTTAAATAAGAGTTTTCCTACTGAAGGGTATGGACCACTCAGACACACACTAATTATTCATTATATACAAAGGTTTATGAAACTCCAAAACTAACAGCCCAAATGAACGAACACAAGGGCAGAAACAGTGTCATGTTACAGGGCATGATAAGGGGTTTTTACCACCTCTGAGGAATGTGGCCACATGCACAAGAGAGAGATACAAATGGGAACACAGAAACCCTCTTTAAAACAGACGTTGCTGCATTAATCATAGACTAACTGATCTATAAATGAACATGCATAAAACTGTGATGACTATTGTGACTATGATGTATGGTATGTACCCTGATATACCACCAACTAACGATCAATGTAACCTCACCTGTATCATGCCTCCTACCTAATTAATCCTCATTTAATGACTCACATTTTGATCTACATCACCTTCTTCTAGAATGCAGTGTGGATGTGTTATAGCTATCTGAGCATTAATGAAGGTATAACCATGCTTGAGACAAAGACTCGTAAATCAACTAAGAGCCACTTTTCCCTCTCAGACATGTCTCCGATCTTATTGGTCGAGTTCAACCCTTGGGGGTGGATCCTTTCAAGCCTTTATTAGAGACATTCCACATGTGACCTCCCTCTCTTAGTTCTTTCATCCAGCCGCAACACTGTTCTGCTGATACTGGGGAACCCCCTCCCCCTCCACGGGGACCCCAGGGCCCAGCAGGCCTCGATCCAACCAGATATGGGCTTAGGCCAGAGAGAGAAGACTCTCTCACAAAGAACCAAGGACAATCTCAGGCGTTTTGGAACAAAGCCTCCAACCAACAACGACTCCAATCACCCACCTTTCCGACTTCCTCACTTCTCCTGGGTGCTCGGCGTGGCCTCAACAGGGCCTCAGGCCTTGAACAAACCAGCCATGCGTTCCTGGAGAAAGAGAACTCTCAACCAACTTCCACTTGACACAGCCGGAATCATCAACGACTTAAATTTTCAACAACTTCAAGAATTGTTCCCACTACAAATGCAAGCATTCAATTCAATGAAATGTGAAAATGAAATTCTGATGGTTTTTCTCATAGTCCCTTTTTCCAGTTTCCAATTTAATCCTATCACTAACCTATTTCTGTATTTCTGTATATATGTGGTTTTAGTTTATTTATGTTTATGATTTAGTTAATAAAACTTATGCACTTTATGTATTTGGTTCTGATTCGCTTGCAATACGAAGTCCCTTTACGGTTTGTTCTTGCTACATGCTCAAAGCTGTACATGCTAAGAAATAATTATTCTTCTGTGGCCAGGGAAGATACCCTTTTCTTAGAAAAAATTAATAATCAAAAGAGTTCGTTGGACGAACTGATTAATTGATTGTAATATTAATTTAGCCATGTCAAGTTAATCCAATTAACTGACCCAAATATTCATAATTAATCATAACAAGTTATTATTGATTATTAATATTTCATATAGCTAGGTTCCTTACACTACATCTTAACATTTTTAGTTTTTAGGACAATCTTTGAAGGATGAACAAAAAATGTGTTGGTCATCACATTAAAAATTACATTTATATATGATATTATAGTTTTGAAGTGCTGGAAAAAGATGTGTAGTACTTGTAAGCGTTTGACTATTTCTGTCACAATACCATAGTACTGGTTACAGTTACTACATTAGCATAAATCAATGGTGAATGTTGCTGATTTGTGAACTGAAAGCCTTCTATAAGCGTTTCTCCTGGTTTCCATGTCACACTGTTTGATCTGATATCTATGGTTTATAACTGAGAACTCTGCGCCGAATCGGAGTGTTTCTCACTGGATCTCGCAGCGATGATGTTATTAATTCTGGGGCGAAGTCAATGGATTTCTTCACTGGATCTCCTAGAAACAGTGTCGCGTGATCGAGATCGGCCCTCAACTGGCAAATTCGGGGCGCTGTGCTGTCTATTATTGGGCCGCGTCAAAATTTCAGGGTTTGTGATGTCACTAATCCATAACACTGATGTTACTTTCAGTCAGTTTGGCATTTGTTGTAGTCCTTAAAAATTAATTTCTGTAAAATAAAATATCTCCCTTTGCTTTGGACTTTGAGCGTTGTAACTTTGCAGCTGTTGTTTATGCTCAAACAGCAACATAACACAAAAACTAAAGTTAGAAAAGTGAAATCATAATCAACCACCCCTTTTACTGAAATTATCTAGTAACTCTGAAGACCCTGATTAGCTTGCTCCAGTGTGTTTGATTAGGTTTGGAACTAAACTCTGTAGGTCAATGGCCCTCCAGGATCGGATTTGAGGAACCCTGTGTTAGGGCTTCAGTGTTGCAGCACCAGGACCTAAAGAAAAGCAGAAATATGAGTTATTAGATGATTCATTCATTGTTTAATAATATCATATTGCAGTTCAAATCTCATTATCATTTTTTGACTCCTCATGCAGCCCTGTTTTTTATTGTCTGTGTGTAATCTGTGTGAAGATGTGCACTAAACCAATCCAGTTTCTTCTTAGACTATTGTAAGAACCTCCCACGTCCTTTACGTGACAAACATCTTAAACTGTAAACTCTCAAACATGCAGCTGCCAACAACATTTCAGCTGTTGCCAAGTAAACATAACTTTGGTTTCGTTTTTCACACCAGGGGAGTTATTAAGCCATACGCTCCAGAGCTCCTACTGATGTGCTCTTACTTGTGTTAGAAGTGTTTAGTGTTGCTCTGACAACTCCTTGCCTTCCTTAATTGTGTTCTGTCCGCACAGAGAAATAGACCTCTTTGTGACTTGTAGCACTTGTCAGTGTTTCCCACATGATCCTCTTCCCCAGAAATTGGCTTACAAACAAACATGTGTGTTTAAACAAAAACACACTTTTTATTGCCATTTTAATAAATAACACCGGTGTGATTTTCTATAACTATGTAATTTAACCAGCCAGTAGGCCTAAGTATTTTATTTAGATTTCATTACCATTGCTAACTAGGGCTGCAGGGTATATTTAAGTTATCAATGTATCGATATTTATATCACAATTGCTTGCGATAACAGAATGATTTTAATACTTTAAAAAGTTACAATAAGTCCGTTTTAGGTTGACGCAAATAGCAGAGAATAGACGACAAAAATACACACTTGGGGTGGGAATTTTTAGGCACCTCACGATCCGATCCGATTCTAGGAGTCACGATCCGATTCAAAAACGATTCTTGATCTACTTTTTTTTCTTATTCATTAATTTGTTTACCAACTTGAAAATCTTAAATCTTTTTTGAAATGTAATTACGTATGTAATTTTAAGTAGGGGTGGTACGATCCACCTTTTTTTGCCTCCAATAACGATTCCGATACCTGGGATTCAGTATTGGCCGATACTGAGTACCGATCCGATTCTAAAATAAAAATATAAACAACCGTGCTGAATTAACTAATACACTGTATCTGTTTTCCTCACTGTGAGTAAGAGACTGTGATTGATTTTTTGTGAAAGGCATCAGGCTTGACTTGAACGGTTTTTCCTAACTTTGTAAAACATACAGAAAAAAGTTTAGTGTATTATTTATTAAATAACTGTCCACCAGTGCAGCAACTATAAATAAACCAATAGCTTGGTAGACATTCAAAATGTCTTCAGGCTGACTCCTTTATTCATAGTCTCAGACTGACGGCAGAAGACCAACGGTCATGTAGTATGACCATAGACTGTAAAAAATATGGATGTAGTGTCCGTGACGTCACCCGTAGATTTCTGAAGAGCATTTTTGAAGCCCAAAGGGGGCGGAGCCGGCTGTCGTCATCTTGGTAGCATGTCACCGCGCATCACTCCCGGATAACAGAAAATGGGCAAAGAGGCGGGATTAGCTGAGGTAACATGACGCTAACAGATAGCAGACAAACGGCTAGTAGTGACAGCAGCGGCAATCCACCTGTCACTCAAGTGGCCACGCAGAACTTCAAGGCTTAATATAATTTAAAAGGATGAAGTATTAAAAAAAATTCATCCCCCTCACAGTTGTCATGAAGGGCAAAATTAGCTATATAGACCAAAACCACTTTTTGCTCTAGGCTGTAAACACAAAGTAAAGTTGGCATTTTAACATGGGGGATTGACTCTCTTTTGCAGCCTGTCACTAGTGGTCAGTAGGTGTCAAAATTTTAATTAAGCTCAGTTCATTGGTTATGGACTGAGGTGTACTAAGTGTTATATTTAGCCAACATACATCAGATATCAAACTGTTGTCTTCCAGAAGGCATTGTTCCATACATTTGATTCAGTATCCAAGATGACAGTTCTCATGACAGCCTCTGACTCACACCAAATGCGTCATTGTACAGATGTCTCGAGAGGCTCCTCTGGTTCAGGCTTGTTAGGATGATGAGATGGAGTTAATTAATAGTTTATCATTTACATTTAATCATTTACCAGACGCTTTTGTCCAAAGTGACTTACAAATGAGAACAATAGAAGCAATAAAATCAGCAAGAGGGCAACAGTACATAGCAAGTCAAGTCCCAGTTAGTCTAGCTAAGTGCACATAGCAAGGTTTTTTGAAGAAAAAAAATAAATAAATAGAGAAACAGAATAGAATAGAACAAGTAAGTGCTAATATTAATGGGTCAATTGTTCACAAAACACTTTAGCATAGCTGCTCAGATTGAGTTAGGCAGATCATTTCACCAGCAGGGAACAGACAAGGAAAAGGTCCATGAGAGTATTTTTGTGCCTCTTTGGGATGGCACCACAAGGTGCCGTTCACTTGCAGAATGCAAGCTTCTGGATGGGACATAAGTTGTGAGTTTAGTTATAGTGGTGCAGTAGTTGTATTGTAGGCAAACATCAGTGCCTTAAATATGGTGTGATTGGCAGCCAGTGCGAACCGATGAAGCGAGGTGTGACATGCGTTCTCATTGGCTCGTCAATACCCCTATTGTTGCCGCATTCTGGATCACTTTCAGGGGCTTGACAGTGCATGATGGACGGCCTGCCAAGAGAGCATTACAATAGTCCAGTCTGGAGAAAAGCTGAGAAGAGCTTGGACAAAGAGTTGTGTAGCATATGAAGGGTCTAATCTACCTAATGTTATAAGGCAAATCTGCAGGACTGGGCTGTTGTAGCAATATGGTCTGTGAAGTTCAACTGTTCATCAATCACAGCACCAAGATGTCCTGGAAGTTATGACAAACTTAGTTGAATGGAGACGTTGTAAGTGTTGGGTTGGCCGAGAACACACGCAGTTCCATCTTTGCAAGGTTGAGTTGAAGATCGTGGTCCTTCATCCAGCCAGAAATGTCTGTCAGGCAGGCTGCAATGCGAGCAGCTACCGTCGGATCTTCCGGCTGGAATGAGAGGTGGAGTTGTGTGTCGTCAGCATAGCAGTGATAGGAAAATCCATGTTTCCGAATGACAGATACTTGGGATGGGCATGATTAATCGATGATCGATTATTGATCATTAAGAATTTCGTCGATCACATTAATTTGTTATCGATTATTATTAAACTAATGCTGCTGCGTTGCGTAGTGTGAGTGGAAAGTGAACGTGTTCCCCGGGCTGGTCAAGTAAGCGCGGAGGTACCTGTGCATTCAGGCAACGTCAGTCCCCTCAGAGCGGGTGTTTTCAGCAGCTGGACTGAAACCTTGTTTACACTCGACGCGTTCGCACGAGCGCGAAGGTGAGTGCGTCAAAAATGACGTCATTGCGGTATTCGGTGTTTCACAGGCGAGCGCGTCAAGTATAAACGCCTCGTCTGTTTGGGGAGGTGTGCGCGCAGTCTGCGGAGACTCGCGCTGCAGAGCCAGGCGAAAGTGTAAACGAGGCTTGACGTCTGACCCCAGATTATGTCATCAACATGCTTATCTTTCTCAACAAAAATCAGTAGACTGGTGTAGAAGTTGTATGTGAGTTACTAGTTATTTTTTATGAGGCTTTGTTAAGTAGCCTAGCCTAATTGATTGTTACAGTAGGTAGGCTAATCTCTCTCACCCTCTTTCTCGACTCCGTTCTTGGATAGTTTTGAGTTACATTTTGACAAAACCTGTCAGATCTAAGTATTATTATGTTTTTGGTTAAGTTTTTAAGATTTTTTGTATTATTTATTATTTTGGAACGAAGGTCTCTGTTTAAGAACGCCAACTCGCAGCTGCAGGTTCCGTTGCTTTCGATGTTTAGCCTAACCGAACGTCCAGTTTTACTGCCACAAGTTGATCATCTTGTAATAAAGATCTAATCGAGGAAAAACAAGCTGTATTTTTGTATTTTCATTGATTTTTAATTTATAAAAAGTTAAATAAATAATGAATTTGAATATAAAAATATTAATGATTAATCGATAGTCGATCGTTAATTCTCCCGACGATCAACTAAGAAAATTCAATCGAATGCCCATCCCTAACAGATACTAGTGATGACATGTAGATGGAGAAGAGTACTGGTCCAAGCACTGCGACCTGAGGTACCCCAGTAGCAAGATGTTGCAACTTAGGCACTTCACCCCTCCACGACACCCTGAAGGACCTCGCCTACCTGAGTGGTAAGACCTGAACCCCTGGAGTGCAGTTCCTAAGATGCCCTTTGTCATGAGTGTTGACAGGAGGATCTGGTGTTTAACTGTCAAAAGCAGCAGACAGATCCAGCAAGATGAGTACTGATGATTTGGAAGCTGCTCTCGTCAGTCTCAAGGCTTCAGTAACTGAGAGCAGCGTAGTCTCAGTTGAGTGGTCACTCTTGAAGCCAGACTGGTTATTTTCTAGGAGGTTGTTCTGTGTAAGAAAGGTAGAGAATGAATAAAATTAATGGAAGAAGGCATACCGGTCTGTTGTTTTCTAAAAGTGTTGGATTCAGAGTGGGTTTCTTAAGCAGTGGAGTTATTCAACCCTGCTTAGGCTAAATGCTGTGGGAAATGTACCAGTGTGAAGAGAGGTGTGGAGGAAACACGGGCTAATAAGCCAATGAGGGCTCCTCTGCCGCCATCTACTGGTTTTAGTGGGGATTTTGTCTTTTTTTTTAAATAAAAGTATTTGTTTGCCACAAAGTGTTAGTTTTCCTTCATCTTTAAACTTTTAGTTTTACAAATCATCACATTAAAAACAACATTAAAATTGGATAGGTAATATTTAGAGCTTTGAAATGCTGGAAAAGTGTGAAGTACTTTAAAAAGTCTGTTGAAATTCACCCTCGAAAGTTAGCATGAACCCTGAAATGAATAATGTAAAAACATTCGACTATTTCTGCCACAATACCATGGTTACAGGTAACGTCACTACATTAAATCCATGGTGAATGTTAGTGATTTGTGAACTGTAGAGCCTTCTATAACTTGTTCGTTCATGGCACAATGTTTCTCTTGGTTTCCACGTCAGTGCTGTTTGATCTGATACAGTATCTATGGTAACAGAGAATTCTTCGCCGAATTTGGATGCTAATGTCTAATATTGCTCCGAGCTAATAAACGGCCCACTCTGCACGGCTCAAACAAGAAGCACGGTTTCATTCCGCTTTCATTTCGTTTGCCTTATGATGTTTCTCAAATGCAACAGAAATGGTTGCTCTTATCAGTTGGGTGTCGTGGTCTAACAAAATCTAGTTGCACCGGCAGGAAAAAGGTTTGCAAAATGCGACCCTTTGGTTGCACTCTGGAGCCCTGAGCGCTGAATCTCAACAAATCAAAAGCAAAAATAAAAAGTCAAAATTATAAAAGACAACAGTGGTTAATTGTTGATTTTTTGCAAGTCAGATAATCAAAGGTCAGGCTACATAAGACACGTTAAAACTACAATGTAACATGCAATTAATATAGAATACAAAATGCCAACTGAAATCACCTTTAATTGGTGATATATATTCGCACATTATTTAAAAAGCTTGTGATCTCAACAGGAAGTTATGCAACGGTGAACATAACCAGTGTTTTTTTTTTATTGACTTACATCCATTAACTTGAAACACTGGTGAAAGCAATCACTCTGCACAGATCTACCTCACAATGTTGTATTGCTCTTTTACAGTGGATTATTGTTCTCATCCCATGAAGTGGTTATAATAGAAATGCTTTTAATTAATCCAGTGGAGGGCCATGGGTAGCTGCCTGATCCTGCTGTGACGCAAGACTGGGATTTAATCACGAGAAGATGGGGTGGGAAAAGAGGGAAAACTCATTCCCCCATGCCAGGCTGTTAAAAGTGGCAAAACGTCTGGTGTTCAGTCAGGAAACTATTCACATCATGCTACGAGATTAAAGATTTAAAATAGGTGTTGGGCGGAATTTAATCCCATACAATAATGTAAAATGTGAGGCCCATGTTTTAAGTTGAAGTGAACATTTTAAATGGCAAAATGCATTATCCTATCCCAGTTTTATGTGCAGTGTGTTTGGGAAACATATTTGGACCTTAGTTGTGTTTGATACCACATAAACATTTGTGCTACAGACATGAACGAGACCTAAAATCATCTGTCTCTTCCTGAACTTTTCATCAGACTTACAATTTTCCCCTAACTGACAATAAAATGTTCCACAATCAGTTTATTCTGTTTCGTGATTAGACATTTATATCTACTGAAATAAATTTGGGGTGAAAACATAATTGAATGTTAATGTCAAACTCAGGTACTAAATTGTAAGACCTGTACCATATGATTTGTGTGATGCGATGCAGCAGTCTCCTTCAAGGAGATTAAGTAGTTGTGCTTTGGCCAACTGAACAGACTTCCCAGACTCTTTTCCCCTCTACTTCATGGAGGATTATGGAAGAGTCTAGCTCACATGCCGCATTGCATTTAAAGGTGCAGAAAGTGTAGGTTTGTAAAAAATATTATTCTTTCGTAAGTAATTTTTTGTTTCTTTAATGTGTGGATGTAATATTTAGTTACATGTTCAGCACGGCCACGACTCAAATGATGTACCACTTAAACAAAGTGCATCCGACCCTGGTTAATGTCAGTGGCGGTGCATCGTGCTCTCAGTCTCAACCTAGCATCAAGTCGGCGTTAGCACGGAGGAGCTGCGATGCACAACGAGCAGAGAGAATTACCCAAGGGATCTGCAAGTTCATTGAGATGCTGCCCATAAGTCTTGTTGAGGGCAAAGGTTTTTGAGAACTGATAATTTTATTGGATTTGTTAAACGTTATTTGTTAAGTAGCCTAATTAATTGTTAGGTAGGCTAATAATAATAATAATAATAATAATTTCTTACATTTATATAGCTCCTTTTCTGGGACCTCAAAGTGCTTTGCATAGAAGGGGGAATCTCCTCAACCACCACCAATGTGCAGCATCTACCTGGATGATGCGATGGCAGCCATATTGCGCCAGAACGCCCACCACACACCAGCTTACTGGTGGAGAGGAGACAGTGATAAAGCCAATCAGTATATGGGGATGATTAAGAGGCCATGATGGTACAGAGGCCAAGGGGCAAATTTGGCCAGGATGCCGGGGTTACATCCCTACTCTTTTATCGAAGGACATCCAGGGATTTTTCATGACCACAGAGAGTCAGGACCTCGGTTTAACTTCTCATCCGAAGGACGGTGCTTTTTGACAATATAGTGTCCCCATCTCTATACTGGGGCGTTAGGACCCACACAGACCATAGGGTGAGCACCCCCTGCTGGCCTCACTAACACCTCTTCCAGCAGCAACCTGGTTTTCCCAGGAGGTCTCCCATCCAGGTACTAACCAGGCTCAAACCTGCTTAGCATCAGTGGGCAACCAGTCTTGGGCTACAGGGTGATATGGCTTCTGGCAATCTCTCTCACCCTCTTTCTCGACTCCGACAGGTTTTGTCAAAATGTAACTCAAAACTAAGTATTATTATGTTTTTAGTTAAGTTATTGTGTAGCATGATTTTTTTTTATTATTTATTATTTTTGGAACAAACGAGGGTCTCTGTTTAAGAACGCCAACTCACAGCTGCAGGTTCCGTTGCTTTAGAGTAGTGGTTTTCAAACCCTGGGAATTAAAAAGTGGGTCGCCAGTGATTTAAATAAAATAAAATAAAAATTCAGTTTTCTAATAATATTAATAATAATAGCTTTGATTAGAAGTACACTAAAAAAACATTCAAATTCATGCAAAATAAATAATCCACATGCCACCTGACCAAAATGAAGACGAAACAAACTGAATGATTCTCCTGACATGCGTGTAGCCCTCTCGTCCTGCGAACCGGCTTAGGGCCAGGGGCCTCATTTATAAAACTTTGCGTAGGATTTGCGTCAGAAGTGGCGTACGGATGAAACATAGGACGTGCATACGCACTGAAATATTCGGATTTATAAAACCGTGTGCACGCACATCCTACGCATTTTTCCCTTAATAAATCAAAATCAATTCTAAATGTAGTGCAGCTTTTGCGGCTTCATGTCACGCCCATAGTTGCCCATAAATAGTCTGTGAACCCACAAGTTAATATTCATCGATTGCGAAATCATGGCAAACACAGAGAGGAAATCAAAAAAACGTAACTTCACTCAATGTGAAGTAGAAGTTGTCGTTGGTGAGGTGGAAAAGAGGAGAAAAATTTTGTTTGGAGGGCACAGTGTGGGCATTACTAATGCCAAAAAGGCACTTGAGTGGCAAAAGGATGCAGACACCGTAAATGCTGTAGCCTCACAACCTCGGACTGTGGCCGAAATAAAAAAGAAATGGTCGGACATCAAAGTCGAGGCAAAAAAGCGTCTAGCGCTCCATCGCCAGAATGTGTCTGCCACGGGTGGGGGAAAGGGGACACCGACACTTAAAAAAATTAATTTTTACTATGAAAACAACTTTCCCCAGTGGACAAATAATACATCTCTCTAATTATCTATCTATCTGAATGACTATCTAATTGCATCTATATCTGCTCAGCCAGACGGACACATTGGCGAGAATATCAGTTTTGTACATTATTTCGTTCTGTTTACCATCTTATATATGATGATGAATTGTATAACATGCCAATATTATTGCAGAACATATTTCACTTTTCTTTTTGCAAATATGTGTTAATTTGCATAATTTGCAAAACACGCACTCGTTCACACGTTCGCTCCATCGGCAGCAACACACAAACACTCGTCGTTCTTTGCGGCTTCCGCAACACACTCTCGTTCGCTCCATTGGCAGCAACACCCAATTTCAGATCAATATATTTGTTTTCCTTAAAATTGTAATTAACACTAACTTTATTCTCATTTGAATTATAAATATGTTTCCTTTTAAACTGTGTGTGATTTTGGTTGGGTGACAGTTGTAGGTTAAGTTTGACAAGAGTTTACAGTTCGACAAAAGCACAATGTTGTGTTTTAAAATAATAAAATATCATAACTATAAAACTAATCCTAACTAATATAAAAATCATACTGCTCTGTTTAAATAGCAGTAGTAGGCTACAATTCGTACCATTCAGCGTAAGCACCGCTCAACTGTGATGTTCCCATGCACATTTTTGCGCATGTGAAAAGGATGATTTTTTTCTGTCGATATTGCAACGTGAGTGAAGTTGCTACAAAGCCAGTGGTCGAAGTGGGGCAGTACTCGCCGGTACACAGTACCGGCACTTCTACATTTTACTCTTAAGCGTACTGCACTTTTTCTTGCGTACCGCTACTTCTCGCATGTAGCCGGTACTCGGCCACTGACAGAAAAAGCGCCAGTGTGACGCCCGTTGATATACTTCGTTTGCAGTGTGTATGCAGTGCGTATTTTTTCGCACCCATGTTAACAGGTCGAGCTTTCACACTGCACGCACATGCGGTCCGTCAATGCGCTCCTGGTGCTGTGCGTATACAGCAGTGGAGTGATCGTTCAGAGTCTATTTTTGCTGTGGTGCACGCGGTGAATTAAAGTGACAGCTCATGGTTCGTGGTCAAAACACAGATTGACATGAAAATATAAAAATCTCACCATAAATGCATTTATTTAAATAAAATGTAGTAATCTAAATGTATTTTTGGATTTGCAGACTTGGAGGAGTTCCGTTTTCGCACGCACGTGCGCACACACAAGACTTGTTTTAATACATTTATGTTGTTAATAAATAACAATAAGTTTTGTTATAAGTTTTGTTTTTCACTGTAGAAATCTCAAATGTCATAATTTGCCAATGAAAGAGAGTACCGGCACCTTTTTTTCCAACTTCAAGCACTGTACAAAGCCTATAATAAAGAATAGTTTACCATCAAATACATTGCGATTCCCGAATGTTGAAACATTTTGATTCTAATGAGAGAGTTACGTGAGCATAATGCCCCTTACTTTTACTTTCGCTTTAAATTATTTCGTTTTGGCTTGTTTAGAGTTATTATTTTTTTAAATTCTTGTTCTGTTTTGAATATTACATTTAAAGAGTTTGTTGTGGACTATGTTTTGTGTATTTTTAAGCATGCAGCAAACGATAGGCTATTAATTGGTTAAAATTCCTGTATGTATTGTAGGCCTATAGCTTGATCAAATTAGTTCAGAATCGACTTTGCGTTGCAATTGCGTCGCAATTGCGTCAAGGATCAGCATGTGCACATGCATCATCAAAAGTGGTTAAAAAAATTGCTGAGCTGATTTTTTTCTGCGCACAAGCCTATGGGTCGCGTCAAAAACAAAAAAAGGGTCCTTCTTGAAAAAGTTTGAAAACCACTGCTTTAGAGCACTACAGCGCATATATCTTCAAGTTTAGCTAGGGATGTCCCGATCCGATCCACAGCATCGGTATCGTGCCAATACTGGCCCAGAACGCTAGATCGGAGATCGGAGGGGAGAAAAAATATGATCCGATACCTATCCAACCATGCTTGAATATAGCATTTCCCTTGCTGCGACTGCGACATCCAATTAAGCGGCGCATACTGGGCGGTTTTGCAATCTATTTTGTGGGCAAAAAATGTGTTTGGGCGGGTGGATAAAAATTGGGCTGGTTTCGGATCAGTTCTGCGGGTTTTTGTAGCCGAAACACCGGCACTTCAGATCCTTCCAACCGTAGGCTGTAAACTGTATGCTACACAGGATTTTGAAGCATTTCCAAGCAAGGGTTTGAGCAGAGTGTGGAGCGCGCACTGCATGGCACGGAGCCATAGACAGTATAAGAAGTGGACAGAGCCATCTCATTGGAACTCAGTTGAGACAGTTGAAGCCCATTTTTAGCGATTTTTTAGCACTTCCGTTCCTGACGCGCAGACTCAAACCGACTCAAACTAAGCTTGATGACGTGAGCAACATGTCTGACAGACGTAAATCTTCTAGTAGCTATGCGTGAAAATTGCCAACGTTAATCACTTCATATGTATTCACTTGCCACATACCGAATTATTTCCAATTCCCCAAAAACGTTGTTGAAATATTTTGTCCCGTTGCTTTTATGGACTCATTATCTATGGGCTTCTCCCTTGACGGGACGTCCCCCCGATTGCCTGCGAGCTTCTCCTCCTGTCTATACGGCAATGTCTCTATTGTGCGACAAAAAGTCGCGTGGTTATGACGCAATCGTTAGCCTGTTTTTAACAAAAACGGCTTCTATGGGGCCATAACGTAAGATACAAAGTAATGGAGCCTTTTATACATTGTCGTGTTTATTTAGAAATATATAATGGACAAATGAAGTCTTTGGACGCCTCAGATGTAAAGTTATTCGCTGTCAAAGTGACGCCAAAATGAATGGGAGTCATGGAATGCTAACAGCAGGTGAAGTTCTGCTACAATGGCGGCTCCCGCGAGGCTTCAACTTCCGGCTGATGGATTACCCCCTTGCACGGAGCGCGGGCACGAACACTTCCGTTTTCCTTTCAACAGTGGAAACAACTTAAAATACTCTATCAATTTTGGTCATACAGAAAATAACTTATTTATATATAACTTACGTCAATATTTATTTTTTTTGCTCAGCTTTTGGTGTGCATACAGTTCAGATTTAAATTTTGGTGTTCAACTTTGCGTTTTAAAAATACAACAACCGTTAATTTTTCGTTTTACGGGTTAAAAAGGAAAAACGAATGGACGTAAAAGTACATGGATCAATGGGTAATTTTAAAGCTTCTAAATGATTAACTTTAAACCTGTTGGTAGCTTTAAATAGCCTACTGAAGTAGCCTGCCTGCCTGTATTTTTTTTGTTTTTGTTTTTTATAGTGTTTGAATAAAGGGTGGCAGTCTTTCATAATCAACTGTTGTTGTGAACTATATACTGGAGAAGTATTTGTTCTCCATTTGAGTGAGATGTTTTTAGGTTGCTAAATGAGCAAAGTGCTTCCATATATTTTATTAGGCCTAGTATTAGTTCAAGAATAAAATAAAAATATCGGATTAATATCGGTATCGCAAATAGCCAAAGCTGCGGTATCGGAAGTGAAAAAGTGGTATCGGGACATCCCTAAGTTTAGCCTAACCGAATGTCCAGTTTAACTGCCACAAGTTGATCATCTTGTAATAAAGATCTCATCGAGGAAAAACACGCTGTATTTTTGTATTTTCATTGCATTTTTAATTTATAAAAAGTTCAATAAATAATGAATTTGAATATAAAAATATTAATGATTAGTCGGTAGTCGATCGTTAATTCACCAGACGATCGACTAAGAAAATTTAATCGAATGCCCATCCCTAATTCAGACTATCTTAGACTGGTACGTGTCGTACCCCTGCGGAGTAACCCAGTACCTGCGTGACTCGTCATAGACATAAACAGAGAGAAGTAGCTCTGGCTACAATGTTCTTCCGCAAGACGCATGCAGTTCTGTTTATTAACTGCTAGAGCACCAAAAGTTACAGCTTTAAAGTCAACATGAAATGGCAATCGCAGCCCATTTTACATCTGTAATGTGATGTATTACCAAGTCAAACAGGATATTCAGTGTGACAATTTGTAGGGCAATGCCAAAATTGTTTCCGGATAATTTTATTTAGCGTTTTGAGTCTTTGTGTCATGTTGGTAGTCACAAGTGTTTCATCCCCTGTCTTTGTCGTCTTCTTTTTTTTTTTTACAATACTGACGGTCCAGCTGCAGTTCTCAGACAGGAAACCCTCTGACATCAGCATAAGGTTTGTGTGTTGTTTGAAAACACACAGCTGCAGACACAGGGAATGTCCCATGAAAAAAATCAGCATCCAAAATATCTTTGACTAGATCAGTGTTTCCCAACCTCTTGCTACAGCACAGTTTTGATAAGTAAAACACCCAAGGCAAACAGGCAGAAATCTTGTGTTTTTTAAATAATTAAACACTGTATCATCAAATTTGGTATTGTGGATTTCTATATGGTCATGCATATCGTTAAAATGAAATGATCATTTAATGAAAATCAAGGTCAAATGGACTTCTGAGGTTTTTGACCTGTGATTGACCGAGATGTTTGTTTTGTCTGCCACTGGAACAGCCGCATCTGAGACAGTGTCAGCTTTATGTTTTCATCAACTTACAGGTTATAAGTTAATTGTAAAAGAGATGAGGTTTCCGCCTGACAGCGACGATATAGCCTTATATGTAGTATTTATTTATTTTTTGTCATTTGACAACCTCATTAGTGTGCTGCGGCACAGTGGTTGGGAAACACTGGACTAGATGTGTTTTGAGTTTTTTGATCTCTTTTAAACTGCTAGACAACTTTGAGACTATGATAATGCAGTTGTATGAGTTTTAATGTACTGACATGGTCATGCTGTCCTCTTGCTGACTAGTGTTCATTGTACACTAAAGAGTGTGTGTGTATTTGTTTCATTGATACTTGCGAGGCAGGATGAGGGATTTCCTGTGTTGTGATCTCCTTCCCTGCTCTGGCAAATTACGGCAATCCTGATCTTTCAGAGTTCTATGAGAATTGGATTCCTGCATTCAGACAGACCTCCAGACCAGACCACTGGTGGTCTCCTAGGGGTTTACAGGAAGGCCAAATTGTCCACCTTCTTGTGAGAGAAGATCCCAGAGGATAGTGAAGTTTTTGAAGTGAAATTATGTTGATTCGAATTTGGTTGATTCAAATTTGGTAGAAATTTTTATATATTTTTTCTAATGATTAGGTGACATCTAATGTGACATCAGCCTAATATTCTTGCTTGTCTGTGTAAGTAATGTTAATCAAACAAGAAAAGACAAAGATAATAAAAAAAATAACTCAATGCATAGTCTTCACAGCATAAATAAATATCGATTAATCCTACTAAATCAACTAAAAAGCAATGTTGTTTTACATTTGACTACATTCTGTTGATAAAGACTTGTTTTTTTGTGGATTTGTTTCACAGGAATGCTGTATTTGTTAAGCTCCAAGTTGTTCCTAATCACCTCTAAGAGAGGGAATAGAATATGTTGCACATGTTGCTTGCCAATAAATAAAAAGTTGTCAATTCATGATACTTTCTTAACTCTTAATTTTATGATACTTAAAATATATTGTTGTTAAGAATAGTCGTCACCTTCATTTTTATATGGCGCTATTAACAATATATATTGTTTAAAAGAAGGTTTACAGTGATAATAGGCAATTACAGTAACAGAGATTGTTTTGGCTTTACAGCAGCTCTACAATAAAGTTATTGTATAAATAAATGTATAAATTTATAAGAACTTTAGAATAAAGTTATTGTCCAGTTAAAGTTAGTTTTGATTGATTGATTCATTTCCGTTGCAAAGATCATCAGTTATTAACTAGGTTAACATGCTAACACGACACTGTTCTAACAGAAAACACTCAACACGCTCCGGCCCGCTCATCCGCACAAAATAGTGTCTGGTGGCTCGAGAACGCAAACCCTGAAATAGATTCCAAGGTGCAAGCCTTGAAAATTAAAAAAAAAGGTTATCTCTGCGCAAACCTCAAAAACAAACCTGCGAAAACGCAGATGGAGTGCACATGCGCATCACGTGTTTAGTCTATAGGTACAGTATGTGCGTTGAATATATATGTGCGCAGACGTGTAGTCCTTCCTTACAAACCAACCCTCAACAAACTACTTGTCTGGCCTTAAAAATTTAGAATAAAGAATTATCACTTCCTCGTAGCCACGTGAACCGGAATTATCCCGACAGCGTTTTATCTGTACAGAGGTGAAGGGAAGGAGTTCGTTCACAGGGGAGCGACTAGTTGACACTTCAGGACTGCGTTGTCGTCGTGTTCAGGCACAGGTCCTTCATCAGATCTGGATACGGCGGACTGCAGTAAACCTCGGGATAAACAGAGAGACTAATATTAGCGTAGACGCCATCCTTCTTATGATGTAATAAGTACATCAGGATCTATGGGAAGTGTTCCCAGTTCCGGCTGACCTAATCTATGCAGCCTAACATTGTATTATAGATGTCTATAATGTGTTATGTGTATGCTAGGTCAAAGAGATGTGTTTTTAGTCTAGATTTGAACTGACATAGTGTGTCTGCTTCCCGGACAATGTTAGGAAGACTGTTCCAAAGTTTTGGTGCTAACTAGGAAAAGGATCTACCGCCAGCAGTCGATTTTAATATTCTAGGTATTATCAAATGGCCGGAATTTTGAGATCGGAATAGACGTGAAGGACTATAATGCGTTAACAGCTCCCTCAAGTACTGGGGAGCTAAACCATTTAGTGCTTTGTAAGTAATTAACAATATTTTAAAATTAATAATTAATTTAATAGGGAGCGAATGCAGTGTTGACATAACCAGGCTGAAATGGTCATACTTCCTGGTTATGTTAAGTACTCTAGCTGCTGCGTTTTGGACCAGCTGTAGTTTATTTATTAATAAACTAACACCCATAATAGCATTACAATAATCTAGCCTTGATGTAATCAACGTATTAACTAATTGTTCCGCGTTTGTCATTGAGAGCATATGATGTAATTTAGATATATTTTTAAGATGGAAAAATGCAGTATTACAGATACTAGACACGTGACTTTCAAATGAAAGATTGGTATCAAAGAGCACAACCAGGTTCCTAACCAAAGTAAAATTTAATTCCATTCAAGCTTTTATCTGACTTCATTTTATAAAGACCTCGAATTTAGACTATATTGCCAATTGGTTATTGGTCAATTATGTAATAGTTTAGCAAAACATTTGATTGTTCTATTTAACTCTATACTTATATTTTACCCGTTCATATTAGGAAGCTATGTCGCTTTGAGGTCCTCACGCATTCTGGTTAATACGGGTCTCACGATCACAAGCTCGTCAGTAGGGCTGGGCAAAAAAAAAAGATTTTTCTATTAACTGTTTTTTAAAATGTGGTCAATTCATAATCGATTCTCAAAGGCCACGAATCGATTTTTTCCATATTCATTTCCGGAAACATTGAAGATTAACGTTAATCTAATTACTACTCTTCTCCACTAGATGTCACCCTCTTATTTGCCTTGCGTGATGTTACAGAGGAGCGAGAGGCGAGCCTGTCATTCATTCATTCATTCATTCGGTGCTTAAAATGCCCGGTTTCAGGTGCGATGCCGACGTTAATGCCACCTTCACATAAAAAGTCAGATGTATGGAACCATTTTAGATTTCGCAAGCAAGACCACGACGATAGTGTGGTGTACAAGAACAAAGCCATATGCGTGATTTGTAATGCTGAGGTGAAATGCTGTAGTAATACTACAAATCTGCGGAACCATTTGACGAGACATCACCCAGACGTGCAGGTTCCAACACCCCCACAGCTGAGCACACAACCAAAGATTTCGAATATTTCATCTCGCATCAAAATAAAATAAAAAGTTTAACATACAGGTTTGTGGCTCTTAATTTCTTCTAGTACTTTCCACTTGTAAACTTATGTTCACTGTTCTTTTTTATTAATATAGTATTTGTATTAAATCTATTTTCATTGAGTTGAATCGAATCGAGAATTGAAAATGGAATCGAGAATCGAAATCAAATCGAGAATCGAATCGATTTGAGAGCTTGCGAATCGAAATCGAATCGAATTGGAACATCTGAATCGATACCCAGCCCTACTCGTCAGTTTTGGTCACTAAACAGAGGTAATTGGCTAAATGAAATAAAGAGAAAAGATTTGAACCTGACATTAGAAAATACATGATGCTAAGTGTCTTGCCCACAGTCCACATCACGGGCTAATTTGAGCTACAAATGCCCTGAGCCTCTCGTTGCTTTCCTTTATAGACAGACACTTTCACATGGAAACATTTGGTAACAATGGGAATTTGAATTCAGAGTTTATACCTTTTCGGAGCAGAATTCCATTTGCCTGGAAGACACACATTCCTCTGTGTGCAAGTTATCACTAAACTCTTAAAAAACTTTATTACCTTTTGGTTTACTTCTTTGGGAATGAGACATTTGTACCAGTCACACGAGATATTTCAAATGATATCAAACATGTATAATACTGTATGATAATTATTCACATTAAACCATATCCATTTTTGGGTGAATATCTGGTGATCTCAGCGTGAGAGAGAGACAACATGGGGGACGTGATTGACTCGGGGATGCTAGTTTCTCGAGAGAGAGAGAGAGAGAGAGAGAGAGAGAGAGAGAGAGAGAGAGAGAGAGAGAGAGAGAGAGAGAGAGAGAGAGAGTCAAATGTTAATTTTGAGAAACGTCATTTGTCTTCTTGAGAGTAGTCGTTCCTCAACCAGACTGGCATTTTCTAATTTCTCAAGGCTTACAACGACGAAGACTTGACAGAGCAGCCATCAAGTGTTAGACAGAATTCTAGGTTATTACGTGAGGAAGTGTATCGTTCAATAATTAGAATCTCTGTTTTTCAGAATTAAGTTGTAGGAAATTAGTAGTCATCCAGTTTTTTATATCAGCTATGCATTCCGTTCATTTTGTGAATTGGTAAGTTTTGTCAGGGTGTGAAGAAATATAGAGCTGAGTATCATCAGTATAATGATATACACAGTATAACAGTGAAAACGAATGCCATGCTTCCTAATGATAACTCCTAAGGGTAGCATGTACAGAGTGAACAGCAACGGTCCTAGCACTGAGCCTTGTGGTACGCCATACTGAACATTTGATCAATAAGACCTCTCTTCATTTACTGCTACAAAATGATAACGGTCAGATAAGTATGATTTAAACCATGCTCATGCATTTCCACTAATGCCAACATAATTTTCGAGTTTATTTAAAAGAATGTTGTGGTCAATAGTTTCAAATGCAGCACTAAGATCGAGTAGGCTAACACTAATAGAGAGATACAACCACGATCCTGACTGAAAATCCTCGCAGATACCATTTCTTTCTAAAAAGAAACATAGTTGTGAGGTACTGCCTTTTCTAGTATTTTTGGCAGAACAGGTAGTTTCGAGATCGGCCTGTAATTGACTAATTCTGTAGGATCAAGTTTTGTTTTTTTTAACAAGCGGTTTAATCATAGCCAGCTTAAAAGTTTTTGGTATTTATCCTAATGACAAAGATTAATTAATGACATTAAGAAAAGGATCTATGACCTCTGGAAGCATCTCTTTCAATAGCTTAGTCAGTGTAGTGTCTAACATATTGTTGATTTAGATGATTTAACAAGTTTAGAAAATTCTTCCTCTCCTATTGCAATGAATGAATAAATTCTTTCCTCAAGGAGACTACAATGCACTGACTGATGCTATAATGTAGAAGACGGTTGCATAGTTATAATTTTCTCCCTGATATTATTAATCTTGTGATTAAAAAAGTTAGTTACATAAAGTCATTACTGCTGTGCTGCTTGGAAACGCCTGTGGAAGCTTTATTTTTCGCTAATTTAGCCACTGTTTCAAAATAAATACCTAGGGGATTTTGTTTATTTTCTTATAATAGGGTTGAAAAATAAGCAGATCTAGCAGTTTTTAAGGCCTCTCTGTACGCAATCGTGTTATCTTTCCATGAAATGCGAAAAAACGCTAGTTTTGATTTCTTCCAGTTGTGCTCCATTTTTCTGGCTGCTCTCTTAAGGGCCCGAGTGTGCTCGTTGTACCATGGCGTTGTACTATTTTCTTTAATCTTCTTAATGCGCAAAGGAGCAACTGTGTCTAAAGTGCTGGAAAAGAGAGAGTCAAAAGTTTCTGTCGCAATATCGAGTGCTTCTAAGCTATCTGGGATGCTGAGGAAATGAAACTGGTCAGGAATATTATTAATAAAGCAATCTTTACTTGGCAGAAGTGATAGGTCTAATTTGTAACACTGAGTCGGCTTTGCAACCTTGGCTACTAGATAATGATCTGAGATGTCATCGTTCTGCTGTAGAATTTCAGCAGCATCAAAATTGATTCCATGTGATAATATTAGATCTATAGTATGATAATGAGAATGAGTAGGTCCTGACACGTGTTGTCTAACTCCAATAGAGTTCAGAATGTCTTTAAATGCCAATCCCAATTCATCTTTTTCGTAATCTACATGTATATTAAAATCACCAACAATTAGGACTTTATCTGCAGCCAGTACTAACTCTGTTAGAAAATCAGCAAATTCTTGATAAAGTCTGTATGGTGCCCTAGTGGCCTGTACACAGTAGCCAGCACATATCTCAAACATGATTTATCATTTACACTAGATAGTGTTACATTATGCACCAACACTTTAAAATAATTATATTTAAAACAAGACTTCTCAGTAATTCTGAAGATATTACTATAAATTAAATCAACACCTCCCGCTTTGCCTTTCAGACAAGGCTCATGTTTATAGCAGTAATCTTGGGGGGTGGACTCGTTAAAAGTAATCGTCTGGTTTTAGCCAGGTTTCTGTCAAACAAAGCACATCTAATTTATAATCTGTAATCACATCATTAACAATAAGTGCTTTTGAAGTAAGGGATCGAATATTCAGCAACCTGAGCTTTATCATTTGTTCATCTGTATTATTTGGAAGTTTGTTGTATTTCCTAATTCGTGGAATTTGGGGAACAGACACTGTCTCTATATGATGATATCTAGGTGAAAGAGTCATATGTGATGGGATTTATCTGACCTCTGTGACGTGAGACAGCTAGCAGACGGTCGATTTACCCAGTCCGTCTGCTTCCTGACCTGAGCCCCAATTCATGTTTGCAATATGTGCCATATTACTAGAGAGAAGAGCATCACCATCCCAGGAGGGATGAATACCATCTCTTTTCAACGGGTCAGGTTTGCCCCAAAAAATTTTCCAATTGTCTATGAATTCTATATTATTTTGTGGACACCACTTAGACAGCCAGCCATTGAGTGAGGACAGTCTACTAAGTATCTCATCACTCCGGCGAACAGGAAGGGGGCCAAAGCAAATTACAGTGCCTGACATCGTACTTGCGAGTTCAGACACCTCTTTAATGTTAACTTAATTCCGTTAACATTATCTCCGACTGGCGAATTCGCACATCATTAGTGCCTACGTGAATAATAATCTTAGAGAATTTACGATTAGCATTAGCCAGCACTTTTAAATTTGCTTTGATGTCAGGCTCTCTGGCTCCCGGCAAACATTTGACTATGGTGGCTGGTGTCTCTATTTTCACGTTCCGTGCAATAGAATCGTCAATAATTAGGGCACATTCAACAAGATTCACAATTTTCACTAGGGCTGTAATCTCTCAGTCGACTAGTCGATTTATTGGTCGATACTTTCTGGCTCGACCAAAATTCTGATTGGTCGATTTTTTGCCATGTTAATTTCATCATGTGGAAAGCACTAATTGCTAATGGGGGTGTTGACAGAGCGCCCCTGTTTCACAGGTAACTGTCTGTCTTCAGAACACCCTCCTTGTTTTCACTTTTTTTGGATTAGCCCAACCCACTGGAGACAGATTGAAGAAAGTACTAGAAGGCCTTGGTCTGGTGGTTTGCTGAATATTTATTTAATTGCGAGCGTTTAATTTATAGTCAGTCCTCCTTTACCATGTCAAAGACATCGGCAGTGTGGCAGCATTTTACAAAAATAGATAACGGAAAAAAAGTAAAATGCAAAGTTTGCAAGCAACAGTTTGCATATCACAGCTCGACTACAAACATGGCATATCACCTAAAAACAGTAAGTTAGATTGCCCCGTCTGTTTTGAGTAGGCTATATGAACATATCAGTATTGGCATATTTCAATGTTTTAGTCTAATATTCGTTTTATAACCTGCCCGCAACGACGTTAGCAATCCCCTAGATACACCAGCCTACACGCTGGATGTTAAGCTGCCTCTATCATCCAAACGCAAAAATAATATCACAGAAGGAATTGTCGACTTTTTTTATTAAAGTGGACATGGCTTGTCTGTTAGAGAATTCGTGTGTCAGCCGCGAAGCTGAACTTCAGTCTCGCCCTGTGCGAGGACATGCACAGAGTGGCTGAAATTATAGTGTCTGTCAGTTATTATAACATATGACAAAAACAATTGTCTAAATTATGTTGCATATTCCTCAACAGTTCTTGTGCTGATATCACTAGTTGACATAGCCTAATTTTCCGAAAATAGTACTATGATATTGCGCAGGTGCACGTGATGCAATGCTGTCAGAGCCGACAGAGTGTGTCATTTCAGTGCAAATTAATTAGGTAAAAACGATTTAATATACTGCAAACAGCCAGGTAGTTTTTTATGTTTATTTATAATTCATTTAGACGGATAAGGCTACCAATTACTGCGCAGCTAATTAATCTAAAGTTTTTTAATCTAACCCTTTATACAGTAAACTTCTGTTGTGCAGCACTTTGACAAAAAGAAAAAAAATTCAATGTTTTGTTGTAAAAGAGTTTTGTCATTTGACTACAAGTTTTCACATACATTTGATTACCAGTTTCAAAGATAACTTTTTATTACACGAATCAACCAAATTCGAATCAACATAATTTCACTTCGAAAACTTCACAATCCTCTGGGATCATCTTTCACAAGAAGATGGACAATTTGGCCTTCCTGTAAACCCCTAGGAGACCACCAGTGGTCTGGTCTGGAGGTCTGTCTGAATGCAGGAATCCAAATTCTCACAGAACTCTGAAAGATCAGGATTGCCAAAATTTACCAGAGCAGGGAAGGAGATCACAACACAGGAAATCCCTCATCCTGTCTCGCAAGTATCAATGAACACACACACACACACACACACACACACACACACACACACACACACACACACACACTCACACTCACACTCGCACTCACTTTAGTGTGCAATGAACACTAGTCAGCAAGAGGACAGCATGACCATGTCAGTACATTAACACTCATACACCTGTTATCATAGTCTGTTTAAAAAAGTTGTCTTGCAGTTTAAAAGAGAGCAATAAACTTAGAACACATCTAGTCCAGTGTTTCCCAACCACTGCTGCAGCACATTAATGTGCCGTGAAAGGTTGTCAGGAAATTATAAAATGCCAATAAATAAATAAATAAATGTTACAAATAAGGATATATTGTCGCTGTCAGGCGGAAACCTCATCTCTATATTTTGTCATTTTTATTTTATTATAAAAAATCAATGCTATTGGTTATCCTTTACACCTGTATGTGGGTTTTATAAATATTTAAAAGAGCTTGTGACTAGGGCTGCAACAACTAATCGATAATAATCGATAATGAAAATCATCGACAACGAATGTCATTATGGATTAGTCGCGTCTGCCGACTGTGCACATAAAACATCCGCTATTCGCCTCAAATTACAGCACCGGATAACACATTTCTATGGACAAAAAGGCATCTAAAAATAGTGGAGTAAACAAAGTGAGCTGCTGCTGGAAAGGTACGTGATCCAAGCTGCCCAAAACATGATAATTCATTATTTTAAGCTTCAAGCTAATGCATTAGTGTAATGTTAAACATGGCTTCCCCTGTCAGGCGCTTTGACAGATGCGTGTGCCATTTAATGTGTGATATGTTTCCTCAGCACAAAACTTTTGTTTTACGGTTATAACCTTACAAATTCACTTGAGCATTTCCATTTTGCATGAAGGCTCGTCCTGACAGTCTGCGTTAAAGGTTGTATCAGTGATTTCAGGCCCAAAAATAAATGTCTAATCTTTCCTAACGATCCGCTAGCTGCCCGCCCCATAAGCATGCCGTCCAAAAACCGCGTCTCTGTAGGCAGCCTAGGCTCAGAGATCTGCAAACAAAAACAAATGGGTACAACCACCACTCAAAACCAAAATAAAGTGTTCCAACCAATCACTGACAGGGGCGGGTGTTGTGAGGTCTTGCGCTCGTGCACGGCTGGACGCGAAATAATTTGCATACATATGCAACTTATTTCACAACTGTTAATGTTCACTAAAGACATATCCAATGTTTTTAAGCGAATACTCACCAAGCCAGGGATTTTGGCATATTTCTGTGTATATAACCATTTAGGCACGAACCCGAGGCTCAAAGTTCACTTTGCTTGTTCGTGCCCCACTTCGTCTTGAAGTGCGCACACAGAAAGCTGCTTGGGAAACAGTATCACTTTTGTGGCTTAATGCAGTTTTAATAACAACAAAAAGTGCATATTAATGCTAATTATATTTGTTATTTGCTAGTTTTCGACATAAAACCTGTAGCTCACACAGTAGAGCGCTGGCGCTTGCAACGCCAAGGTCATGGGTTCGATTCCCAGGGAAAGCAAGAACTGATAGGAATGTGAATGTGTACCTTGAAATGCAATGTACGTCACTTTGGATAAAAGCGTCTGCCAAATGCATAAATGCAAATGCAGATGAATTGATTTTATTGTGTAGGCTAGTATTAGTACTTTTTGAATAGGATTCTGTGATAACCGTGATCATTTTGGTCACTATAATCATGAAATGAAATTTCCATGCCATTTCATCTCTAGTTAAGATGCACTATAAAATTAACTATAATTAAGTTTTGTTTTTACAGTATAATATGCAAAGTACAATTTTCTTTAAAAAAATGTATCTCTGATTCTGTTCTTTTCTCTGACATTTAAGGGTGACATATATGGGCCTACAAAAACTCTTTTAGGTCTAAAACAGTTTAGATAGTTGTTAATATGAGAGTTATGAGACATTATTTAAGAGATTAAAGTATTGTATTACGTGAGTAGCTCTCGGCCACTATCTTTTTTTAAAAAGTAGCTCTCAAATGAAAAAAGGTTGGAGACCCCTGGTCTACACAAACACAAAACTGACTTAAACAGGAAGTAATTTTTAAACACTATTTTATTTAAGTCAGACCAGCACAAACTGAATATATCACAAGGATTTCTGAGGTGACTCGCTATGCTGACTCGCGATCTTCGCAGTAGACGCGCCAGAGAGAAATGCACATTTCATACGGATTACATAAGCAGAGAGCAGTCTGTAGTCTGTTTTCTTTCGTTTTGAATTGTTCTGTTTAAAAGTAGACATGTCTGTGAGGCAAGTAGGTTACCTTATACGCCGAGCTTCGGTTCATTTATGAGACGTTTAGATGAGATCTATCGTCTGCTATACTTCTTATTTAGTAAATCCAGGCAATTGGTTGATGAAACATTGATTGAAATTAAGAAACAATTATTACAAAACGAAATTCACTTTAAAGAAAGGTTTTGTGCTTTCTGTTTGATGTCTCTGTGAAAGTTTTAAAGCATATTTTAGTGCCGCTTTCAGAGCACTCACGTACGGAGAACTGTCACGTCCGTAACATTGTTTCTTCCTCATAAATGCGAACACTAAAAATAAAATAAAATAAATATTTTGTTCTGTGGAGACTGAGAGCCAACCCTTCTTCATCCGTTGGGTAGTATTACTTTGGTTTGCGCAGTGTAATTCACAGAATTACTAAATATTTTAGGCCTATAAAATTCAGCCCGTATAAATGTGCATTTTCTAAGCTTAGAAAATGGACAAAATTCATTTGATTCTAATCATAATTTAACATTATTGTGAAATTGATTTCTTTATAGGCTATTTGCTATTAGTATAGTAAATCCTTATGTTTTTATCCAACTAGGCTATGTGTGGGCCTTATGTAAAATACGGGACAAATCGCTCCCCTTATTGATTTGATACGGGACGCATCATTTTACTTGTAAATACGGGACAATTGCGTATTTTAAGGGACGGGTGGCAAGCAACCCTACCACCAATCCTACAATGCGTCGCTGCTGCAAACAGGTTAGGCTGTAGGCTACACTTCAGCCAAAATTAATTAATTTAAAAAAGTAACGGACAACGCACCATATGGTAACGGTAACGGAGTTAATTTATTTAAAAAGTAATGCGTTACAGTATGAGTTACTGTCAAAAGTAACTGCGTTACAGTAATGCGTTACTAGTAACGCGTTACTGCCCAACACTGCTTATGTAATTATTTTAAGGACCTTTTTCATACATTAAGTTATAGCATTAGTTTTTGCTAAAGTATTGATAATTATGAAATAGACTCGTGTAACATGACTCCCACGTAGCTGCACAAATTCCTGCCATGGTGATCCATGCTTCTGAGATTATTGGAGATCAACTGCACTATCCCTGTGGGAAGCACATAGTTGTGTGTACATAGACATAGAGGCGCAGATTTGCCCCTAAGGGCCCATCACCTGCTGCAACAAAAGTACACAATGTCTTCTCCAAATCTCATTTGTTTATCTCTACGTATCGGGCTTTTGAAGTTATACCACCATGTAGCTTTTTTTGTGATATTCCTTAAAGCTGCAGTCCGTAGTTTTTCCTCTTTGTCATCTCTTCGCCATCTCTGTTTGAAATCTGCAATTGCAGTTATTCTCAGAATGATCAACTTTACGTGGGTTGTGCCTCGGGACGGCACAGCGCGAATGAATCCAATGTTTTGAGGAGAATGTGCGGCTGTCAGTCACCTTGCGGTGTGGATACTTTCATTTGGAATCACAGATTCTACTTTTTGCAAGTATGACCAACATAAGAATTTTCACCGTAAAATGTCATCTGAACAAGTAAGTCACATCCACTTTTGTTCTGACCAACTAAGGGTAAAAAAGCATTGCAGTAAATCGCGTTGATTAAATCTTAACGATCGCTTAACATATCACGTCAAACCATGCAAATTATACTTTGTTTTCAAATTTTTTATGTTAATAACATCAAGCATCGCGTGACTACATTTAATGCCCTTCCGATATTTATCCTTGTTTTCGCATGGGCCCTGTTGCAATCTGTTTTTCTGTAGCCACTCCGAAGTCTTTTGCATTTTACAACAGGTGAATCTCCAGTTGTCACTGGTGATTGTCGTTTGAACCTTTCTGGATCCGCCATCAAATTGATGTTTAATTGTATCAAGTTCTGTGAGAAAATGCTATAAATCTCCACCTCCAACATCCTTGCACGCATTATAGCCTACTAGCCGAGACCCCTTCTTTATGTGTACAGATTTGAGGTAATGACTCGAATTTTCCGTGGAAATCCACCTGTACCACTGAAATTAAAAACGTTATTACAAGATTACAGTTCTGAATCGAGGTAAGGCAAGCAGATAGTTTTGAACACTGACTTGTTATGTACTTGCTCAAATATATTTTGGATAATTTTTAACCCAAAAAAGTTACGGGCTGCAGCTTTTAACAGTGTTAATGTATTAAAAATGTATTATTATTATTATTGTTATTATTACATTTTATTGTACAATAGCAATATATTTCTGTCATTATTTTAAAAGTAAATCCGAACTTTTATTTTGGCAGGTAGTAAGATATTATGTATACAGCGCTACTTTTGAATTATTCATCAATTTTTTTTCAAATTCTTTGACATTCAGTGATGTAAACTCAATTTTAAGACTGGATTATGTGATTCTGTCCTCGTTTTCACATCACTGAATATCATAGGATCTGTCACAACCCCATTTCAGTAGTTAATGCCAATTCCAGGGAAATTTCACAATTCTTGATACCAATTGCAGTAGCACAGCGATAGCTAATGGACATTTCAATAAGTCAGCTTGTGCGTTTTTGTTCTGATCTCATCTCATGTTTCCTGGATAACTTCATCTTGTACTTTCCACCATAACAACTTTATGATTCCGTTTTTTCCAGTTCAACAGCCCAATGAATCCATAATTAATTACAGATTTTCCATCGCTCAGGATAGAGATTGGTCTCTCAAACAAAGTTCACTAAGCTAGACTGAGTTGGAAACAAACCCCTTACTGCTGTTATCTCATATCCAGTCCAGTCAGGCTAAATGCATCAGAAAACAGCTGCCGGGCCTATTTTTAACATGCAGGTGACATGCAGCACATGGGCCAGTCGCTCTGATCATCACTCAGAGTTGTTTGTGAGATACTATTAGCCTGGCTTGCATGTCTAAAGATTCAGACCTTAGGCTTTGGCTCTTTGGCCGCATTTACACTGGAGGTCTTAATGGTTAATTGCAATTTGTTGACTATATCCGATGACCAGCTTAAATCTTCTTTTATAAGTTACCCATATCCAATAGCACACTATACACTATACTAGGGATGTCACAATACCAAAATCTATAATACCCGGTACTGATTAACTAAAGTACACGATACTCAATATCAAATATCGTTTTTATACATATTTTTAAAAAGAAATTACAATTATCTCACCAAAACGTTTGTTTACTCGATGTATTTGTGTTTTTATGAGGTCATTTGTTGTAATAGTCAGTAATAAAACAAGAATGAATAAACACATTAGAAGCAGTAGCATAAATAAATACAATAGTATAAAGATACACCTGAGTTGACGTCATTCACCATGTCGCTTTTTCAATGGGTGTCCCCATGTCTACAGCCAGACATTCAGAAGAGCCCATTTTTTGGCCGCTGTCCATAAACTCTGTGACTGAATTTGTGACCCGTGCTGGCAAAATGAGTCGCAATAAGCAAATTTTCAAAAATGAGTTGTTATTTTCACATTCTCTATTAAAAAACCTTCAAAATTATCAGAAAAAAAATATACTGAGCTACACCTTTTTGAAGGTCAGCAAAGTAAATTTTGAAAAAAATCTATTTATACTTTTCTGAAGGTTCCAATGCAAAATCACCTAGCAAGCAACCATAACTTTAAACCATACCACACACAAAGTCAAAACCAAATATAGGAAAAATATATATTCAACTTTTTTCCCCCCATGATAACACAATTGTTTGATTAACATTTATTTATTTATTTAAAAAAAATGTAACACCCAGCGTATATATATATGTATATATATATATATATATATAGACCTAATGTACCGCACTGATGATTTTCCAACCAAACGTTTATTTAAGGCATAACAGATAATGTTTGTATGTGTATATCAGGATTGCGCGCTGTCTGAGGCGTCTTTGTGCGCACGCTTCGCTTCAGCTCTTTCAGTCAGTGCGAGTAGGATCGTTTTGTTTACATACATCAGCATGAGTTTGAAAATTATATTTCATTGGTTCATACTCATGCCATCGAGAATTTGCTATGAATATTCACAAAGTTGGAATACTGCGCTTTACAATGATACCAAACTTGTGCTGAGAGGAAGCGCGAGAAGCAAGCAGAGAAAAACAGCATTGTTCATGGACAAAAGAAAGGTTCACCTCTCAGAAAATGCACAAATAAAGATGCTTTTAGATGCTTAATCACTATTTGGAGCATTGGGATCGATAGACGAGGGCTTAATCAACAAATTGTTGTGAAAACCTCAAGATCGAACAAAATTTACATTTTTCACTTGTTTTGCCTGTAGCTAGAAATTAGCCTGTGTGCATTCTGACTCAATATAGTAACTCAAGCCCGAGAAGCTTCTGAGGGGCCAGTTTGGGTAACATATGAAGAATCATGACTTGTTTGTGTGGAGAAATGAATATCTAAATAGTTGTTTTGTGTTTCGTTTCTTATGGGTCAACAACGTGACCGAGGATCACGTGCAAAGAGGCCCAGTTTGTCCCTGATCTATTTCCAACCAATGTCGCCTTTTTAGGGGCCTTTCATCCTCGACAATTTCCTCTGTTGCTGTCAAACTTAAGTGTAGTTTCTTTCTCCTTTCTTCCCCATCCTGTTTTGCCATAGATTATTTGTTAGTGCCACTACACAAAGGTCCCAGACGTCCACAGCAGCACTTTAAATTGTCAGCACAAATATGTAACCAGTATTTGCAGTCTTAAGGGACAAGGGCTGGTAATTGGTCTGTGAAGACAAGCACAACACTGTCATGGTTACCCTCAGAGCTGAAGTTAATGGTACTTCTGCGGGTTTACTAGTAAATGCTGGTGGTGCTGTTACCTCGACAGCAATTGTTTACTGATCTTCACAATTCTCTCTGTGTGTATCGGTTCTGATGTGTGTGACCCCTGCGTGCTATTGACATAGCTCAGAACCACCCAATTAACCTTGCTTTGCATGGAGTAAACGAGTACAGTACCTCAGGGTCGGACCCCCGGTGGACTTGGTGTCAGGAGTATTCTTCTCTCTGTTTGTTTTACATGCTGATCTTTGTTCAACAGTGTGAGGTTCATAGCTCATTGCTTCACACAGATGTAGATTTATATTCAGCTCAGAGAAATCCTTTCCATGTGGTCGGAACTAGAAACCCAGAACTTTATCAATTTTTGTTGGGTACCTGGACACTGTGGAATCCCAGGAAACCAAACTTTAATTTTAAATGGGAAAATAAATGGAATCAGTGTACAAGCAACAACAAACTGTATGAAATCAACCCTACTGTGGGTAAAAGTTGTCTTTATTTTCAATACTCACTGGGATCAGAGCATATATACATGATGCTGAATAGGACATTCCAAAATCACACACACACACACACACACACACACACACACACACACACACACACACACACACACACACACACACACACACACACACACAAAGTTCTTGATATCAAATGAAGATCCACTGTTGATCTCCTCATGTACAGAGTCTCTAAACCACGCACACAGTTTAGAAGAAATTTTACAGTCAAACCTGAATTCATTTTAGAGTTTTCTTCTAAAGAAAATTTTTAAAAACCTAATATAGGTCATTTGTTACTCGTAATTAAAATAGACCAGGAAGCTGGCGTGGCAACACCAACCAGTCAAAGTATATCAGCATATTTTATTTTATGAAATTACATTTTTAAAAGCAAGAAATAATGACAGTGACATTTTACAAACTAAATAAACATTTGTATTAAAATATTTATTTAATTGAATGAATGTATACATTTTATTATTGTTTAAATGTATAGTTATAATTTTATCATTTCATTATTAAATTATGATATACAATTATTGATATACAATTATTATATTATGATATTATGATATATATATAAATTGCATTAAGTTTAGAAAAAGTATGTTTATTTTCAGGAGAGGAAATGTCAAATTAGGTTAAGCCTTAGAATTAAAGTTTTAATTAATTACCAGCCGTAAACAGAAATTTGGATTGCAATTATAGGCCTAATACAACTTTCCAAATTAAGTCTTTATGTGCCTGATTTTAAAGCATTTACTCAACAATGCAGGAGCACAAAACTCAGATACCTATCTTTTACTATATTAATTATTCATTTATTTTTTTATTGAAATTTTGCCATTGTACTTTTAAATAAATGTTAAAGGTACTCTAAGCAATGTCACTTGTTTTTTAGGTCAAAAACATTTTTTCTTACATACAGCAAACATCTCCTCACTATCCGCTAGCTGCCTGTCCCCTGAACACAAAAAACGCGGTCTCTGCAGACACCCCAGGCTCCAAAAACGGCAACAAAAAACAAACTGAGCTAACCCGCACCACGAAACATAAGAAACTGTTCCAGCCAATAACCAACAAGAAGGATTTGGGGGTGGGGTTAGTGGGTGGATGAGGAAGGAGGGTTTTGTTTGACAATACTTCGAAAGTCAACAAGAAGTGACGTCACCCTACATCGCTTAGAGCACCTTTAAGTAAACGTTAAAAAAAGTTGGCTATTGATACTGCTTAATATTGAATACTGCTTAATGCCAAAATCAACACACACACACACACACACACACACACACACACACACACACACACACACACACACACACACACAACACATAAGAAACATTCAGTCTTCACAATTTTTTCCAGTGACAACAAGTAGCCATGTGACAGTATTTTCATTTCATAGTACTATCACAAATCTGAATTTATTTAAAAGATAAATATGCATTCAATATTGTCCTTTTAATGGTAAGTTAAACATTTTTTTTTAATAACCAACATTTAAATTCAATAAAGTGAAGTGATACACTTAAAATGTATGACGTAAACTAATGTTTTAAATAGATTAAAGTGCAAAACAACACAGCTTTATATACTAAGAATCAGAATATTTTCAATCGTAATCTAGATATCTTTTCTAGGCTGGTATGCGTCAGTCTAGGCTAAAATGTAAAACTGTGTTAGTGTAAACAAATGTTTAAAAATAAATATTAAATATTTAAGGATTTGATGGTAAATGCCTTTTAGAAATAATGTAAATTTAGTTTGAATTGTTTTCTTCTCTGTGACAAGTAGGTGTTAGAAACAAAGTTTTTCCGCTTTAGTCTGAACAGTCAGTGATATCGGCACTCCAAACCAGTTTCGGCCAAATCTGAAAACTTGTCTCTGTACCTTTAACTGCTGTAGATGCCACTGCTTGAAGACACTCGTGTAAGTCCCTGCAGACTCGGTAAAACTGTAGAGCGCAAGAGAGCAGCATTCATAGATCAGAATCTCTCACAGTTTGCCTGTGCGTCTGACCAGTTTGAATTGTAATAAATAACGCAAAAAATATTATTAAGAGCCATAGCGCAGGTAAGTAACAGACTTTTTGATCTGAAATGCTGCATTCAGATGTGATTTTTGTGAATGGCACTGTAGAGTACGATACCTTAAATTTGTTCTTCAGTGAAAATCTTTCACTGCTCTACAATTTGTTTTCAATGCTAATTAGAGTGATTGCTTGTAACAAAATTTTGCTAACTAAGATAAAAAATGTATGTAACATTTAAAGAGGCAGTGCATTTATTAAATGCATTAGCACTTTTTCAAAAAAGGAATAATGTAAACAAAAAAGTTTTCTACCTAAAAAAAAGTCTGGGGGAAAAAAGGAAAAAGCCTGGGAAAAGTATTTACTCTTATTATCTGCTTTCTGTAAAACCTCAAGTCCCTATCAGCCTCTCTGTTGCGCAATGTTTTGAGTGCATGTGTGTGAGTGGGATTGTGTGTGGGTGGGTTCGGGGACACTGTATTAAATCTCCGGTCACACACTCACAGTTAACGCGAGCTGCGTTGTCATGTGTGCGTCATGTTTGTCTTCAACGGACTGCCCTGGTCCTTCGTGTTAGGTTATGTCACAGAAGAAAACTCACTTATCTCTTTTTCCGCTTCTCTTTCCAACAGCTCTGTCCTTCAGTAGTGACTTTGTCCATGGCGTTCTTGCAGAGGACTGGAGACTACTGCCACGCTCAACATCTACACGTCTGAACCCGGGGAGAATGTGTTGCGCTCTTTTCACTGATTTCTGGATCCACTGAGACGCTCTTCCCTCTAATACTTGTGGTCCTGCAACCTGAAACTCCTCTCAAATCTAATGGGGTGATCTTACCTCTCTGGCTAGGGCAAGCCATTAGAGAGGGAATACAAGATATTGGGAACTTTGAACATCGAAGAGTTTTGCAGTGTTTTATTCACAAAGAAAGATAATAGGCTGAACAAAACGGTGAAGAGCATCCTTTTGGTGAATTTGCTTGTGAACTGTTTGGACACTGAGTTGGAGGAAGCACAATGGCTCGGATGAACCGGCCGGCGCCTGTGGAGGTGTGCTACAAGAACATGAGGTTCTTGATCACACACAACCCAACAAACTCCACTCTGAGCAGCTTCATAGAGGTGAGCATTTGTACACCGTCTTACCCCGTGTGTCCCCTCTCTGCGTGTATTTGTCGTCTGTTTCCTCCCACCCTCTGCTTCTACTTTTATCCCTCGCTTGAACACGTACTCATTTTAGCAACACGTCCCGTTTCGGCTCACATGGTCTATCTTAAGACAACTCCATCGTCACATGGTCCACTCATTCTTATCTTGCTGGGAAAGTGTGCATGAACCATAGAGGCTCTAATGATAACAGCACATCCACAAAGCCTCCGTTTCCATGGAAACCCATCCCAGTGCTCCGTCACATGGCAGGGATGAGGAACAGAGCGTGTTCATGGACAGCTTACCTTACCTCTCACGCCATTAAAATGATTGTTTGTAATTTTAATGTGGAAAAATTATGTCAGAAAAATGGTGATTCTTTTTTTTAGCTTTTTCTTTTACTGAATTGAGTTTTTTTATCATCTGTATTTCTATTCCCATCACTCTTTAGGATCTTAAGAAGTATGGTGCCACAACGGTGGTCAGAGTTTGTGAGATAACCTACGACAAATCTCCACTGGAGAAGGATGGAATAACTGTCGTGGTAAGTTCACATCTTAATTCCCTTGTAAGTCATAATGTACGATCAGCTGGACATTACAAAAAAAACACAACAGTGTGATCAGAACCCCGACATGAAGGGTCTTGTGTCATCCTAAAGGGGTTTATTTTACGATGTTGACCGTCTGACTATAGGATATCTCTCTTAATGCACAGCAAAAGTGTTCTTAAGTATTTTTCTCTTAATTTTCCTGTTATAATATCTAAAAATCCTTAAAACAAGATACATTTACTTGAGAAGAGAAACTGCGTAAGACATTAAGACTTGTTGACATTCCTGTTAAAGAATCTTAAATGCAAGTATATTTTGTTATATTGCACTGGAAAACATTTTAAGTTAAAACAAGAAAAGAAAAATCTGCCTCTAAGACGAAATACACAAAAAAGATTATGCAAAATGTGAAGTCTTTAAATCGTATGCAGTGTTGCTTCTCAAGTAAATTTGTTTTGTTTCAAGGATTTTTAGATTAAATGGAAAACCATAAACAAAAGAGTAAATATAAATTCACGAAGAAGCCATTTTTTCAGTATGCATCTCTACTTACCAGATAGTCCATAAATGGACATAAAATATTGGTTCGATTTGAAATCATTTTATCATATGAAAAAAAAAAAAAGCAGAGTGACATGAAACTAGGACTGCTATTTAGAAAATGGATTATCCAGGACAATATTCGGATATACAGTTTTAGTGGTCAATATACAAAAATATTTGACCCCAGAATGCAACCATCACCCAATCAGAAACAACTATTCTAGAGCTGTGTAAATAAATAGTTTACTTCACATTTAAAGGGCCAGATGGTGAAAACAATGGAGAGGTAAGAGCTTCTGGTGCACGTAGGCAGTTATTGAAAGTGTTCTGCGTTAGAAGTGAAAAGTGAAACAGCTCCCCACAGACCCCCTTGACCCTCGTATACTCGTTCGCTCTCGCTCTCTCTAACACACACACACACACTAAATTCATTATAGAGAATGTTCTCTTCCAAGCAGCCACACGTGTTTCTTATTACCGACGTCAACGTTTCACTGTTGCTATGGTAGCGGCAGAGCCTGGTCTCTCCGTGTGGCCTCCGATCGGTCCCCGCCCACCTTCCCCCACCACCCAACCTTTCTTTTATACTTTTTCTTCTTGACTTTCTCAGAGCAAAACTGTAAAGAAAAGATAGCTGAAGGCTAACTGTTGTATAAGTCTTGTTTTTTCTGACTTCTGTGAATATAAAGGACATGCTGGCTGCTGGATACACCTTTCTTTCCGCAGACATTAGCTGAAAATTCACTCAAATATGAAGTTTTTTAAATTTGTCCTTCAAAAGAGGTTGATCACCTGCATTGAATAAGACTTCTGTTTCAAGGCGCATTCAAAAGACTGCTACATGTGACGCATTGGACATTAGTGGCTTGCGTTGGTGTCATACACAGTCTAAGACGTATGTTTGTTGTTTATGTCCGCAGCACAAGTTGCTGAGAAACTTTGCAAAGCGCGAAACCCCAGTGGGAACAATCAACTGTGTTGTTCGCCTCATGTATTTGTGTGAACACCTGCAACAAGGGAGTAAACTGTGTCCTCCCAGGAGGCACACACGTGCCATTCCGCACCCTTCCCACTCAGAACAACTGTAAAGAGATCTGCGAGACTGCAGGCTTGAGCAAGTGACCCCGCTACCTAATTCTGGATTCCCAAAGTAGGCCACGACTGTTTACCCAACCTGCATTACGTCAGTGGCCTTCCATCCGCTCCCGAAAGGTTTCTGAGGTGTGTTTGCTCAGGAAATCAATAGGATGGGCTGGAGGGAAGTAGAGGAAGCGTTGTCGCGCGTCATTCATGCTTCAAAGCCTTTTTTTTGTAAAGCCAGCCTCCTAAAGGCCTTGCTGGTCTGACTTGTTTATTTGAAAAGACTCGCACCTGCTAGTGTTGAGCGTCCTGTCCCTGGGGCTGTTGTGTGACTGCATATCACTCGCCGGTCCCATGTGATAAGCGATATTTTGAGGCATCTGAATGTCGACTTATGTGTCTGCAGTGTGAGAAAGCTCTTTATAATTAAGGCCTGCCCTGCCAAGCCTCTCTGGATCACATGAGTACGTGTTTGTGTGGGCATCTGCGCCTGTGAAGACATGCCAGTTAGTTTGCTGGTCTAAGTGAGCCACGTCCCTCAGCAGCTGAACCACATCAAAGCCCCCCACCGGTGGTTTAGGCGGGAAAACGGAAGAGGAGGGGTGGGATTTTCAGGATCTTCTGTGAAGCAAGATTGTGATTCACCTCTCACCTTGAGGTCACAAGAGCACAGGAAAAGATACACACGTATGCTAAATTTATGTCGTGTTCCACATGCCTCTCGGGCCTCGTGCTTTGCCTTAATGACATATAAGCACGCACCACTTTTACAAACCACCTGAACAGTAGCAGCGATTGATAGATGACAGTACATCACCACTTTAGTGGCATCACTAATATTTATATCAATCCCTGAACTTACACATTTGTTAGTAGGTTGAAGGGTTTATTGCGGTCTCTGAAAATCTCAAACCATATTGTACAAGTCCCAAAAACCCAACAATCTCAGTTGATAGGAGGCTCCTTGGCTTCATACATGTGTTTAACAGTGATCTCAGACTCTGTATTGTTTTGTTCTGGAATTGGTTTACCAAAAACATTGCTAGCCAACTATGTTCACATATTCCAACATTCCAAACAATTTGGTGTTTCCTATAATATTGTTCAAATGAACATTTGCAAACATCATCACAATGTTGTGGAGTTAAAAAACTATGGCCCTCGACTTGTAGTTAGAAGCACTTATTTTTGTTCGAACAACAGGTGGACTTAAAGGGGTAGTTCACCCTAAAGGGGTAGTTCACCCTAAAACGAAAATAGTCATCATTTACTCACCCTGGTGTTGTTCTAATGCCGTACGCCCTTCTTTCTTTTTTGGACCACAAAAGGTTAATTTTCACAAAATTCCCGTTTGTGCTCCTCCATATAATAGAAGTGAATAGCGACCAGCGTGCTTTTTTAAAAAAGATGCAAAAGTATCACAGAATGATACCATGTGACACATTTTGTATATTACATGTGTTCTGGGGGTATACAATAAGGTTTTGTGAAAAACAAACTGAAATTTAATGTTGGCCTATTTTTTTACGAAAATCCTGACCTTGGCCGTTGGTCAAGCCGTTGGCCGTTGGTGTGCATTGTTGAGACTCCACAGTTCACTTTCCACAAAGAAATCCCCAAAAAGTATCAGTGTACTTTCATGAGTTAAATATAACCCGATCTGAATATCTTTTTGTCTGATGACAGTCAGAATGACAGTTGAGAGATGTGAATGCATATTGTTGGATGGATATATTCACCTCAGAGAATAAGGTACATGGATTGTATTTCATGTTGTGTCTTTGTTAATCTTAATTTCTCACTACTTTTTTTGGCAAGTCGGAGTGAACTATGGCACTAATAGAGTCACAAACGTTTTTTTAAGATTTATTTTTGGCGTTTTTGTCTTAATTATGATATACAGGAAGCGAAGTGGGAGAGAGAAGGGGACGGTATTGGGAAAGGTTCGCGAGCTGGGACTCGAACTTGGGTCCCCCGAAGCGCAACTGCGCTATATGTCGGCGTGCTGCCCACAAGGCTATCTGCACCGACAGTCTCACAAACTTAAAAATACTGTATGCAGATTTCACTCTTCTTGGTTTGTCAAGATCACGAAACCACAATTTTTGAAGTCTCGAATGTGCTTTAATACCTTTGAAATAAGAAGGAACCCATGATTGAGTCAAACATCTGGAAATACAACAAAACAACGGAGAACAAAAAAGCAAAGTAATCCTCGGACAGCAATAATCTGACATTAAACTAATCTGACATTAATCTGATCTTAAACCGATTAATTAGCAGAAGTTATTACTCCACCTGTGTGAAGACATCATTAGCAATAGTTCTATATTGTTGAACCAACTTTCCTTGAACAACTGATGTGCGTCAAAGCTCCTATGGTTTCAGAAAAACAGTTGTGACTAAATTACTTCAGCAGCCAGTTACGTCTTTGTATGGAATATGCACCCGTGGATGTTTATTTCCGAATGATCCTCACTAACCCAGTACTGTTGCAGGTCTAACCTCCCCCAGCACCTTCACCATTTGGATAACCCCCTTTCACAAATAAACCAAGTGTAGAAACATTTAGCAAAAGCCAGCAGAAAACTGATGCAGTGGCCCCAACCATTATTTGGACACTTAAGTCACATTTAAAAAAAAATAATAAGTATTGGCAATTGGCATTAAATGCAAAACTGGTGGAATCTGTAAACAAATTCTGCACTAGCTCTTCTCAGAATTGGCTTCCCTTTCTGAACCGTTTTTGTAATTCACACGGATGTCCACTCGCAGTAACCACAGGTATAGTTCATCACATGAACTTTGAACGAAATACTTCCGTTGGACAACCACAAAGTGTTTCAGAACTTTAATTTTGAAGTTCTTTTTGGAAAATATTTTGCTTTAGAAGTGTTTGTACTATATATATATATATATATATATATATATATATAGTGGATGTTATTCATTATCAGCAACTTGAGGCAACATGACTAAAAGCAACAGTTAGATGCAACACATTTGAACATAGTTTATCACGTTAAGTCCGAAGTAATGGATTGTTTCAAAGTCAAAGCTTGTTTTTCAGTGTGAATAGACATATTGTGTGCTCATGTTAAGGAATAGCTTGTTCTTCTCTCCTTAGGACTGGCCGTTTGATGATGGCGCTCCTCCTCCCACTAAGGTTGTGGAGGACTGGTTGAGTCTCCTGAAGAGACGCTTCATAGATGACCCCGGTTGCTGCGTGGCTGTGCACTGCGTGGCCGGTTTAGGAAGGTCAGTAAATGTCCTTACAGATAGAGAATCGAATAAAGATTTAAACATATCTTTAAAGGGTCATGAAACCCTAAAACACATTTTTTACATATATGTACAGGTTAGACGTTACTGAAAACAACAATAGCACTCGTTATGTTTATTATGAAGTGAAAAGCCATTTTTTGTTATTCTGAGCTATTTCGTTCTTCCGGTTTAAAAAGCAAGGTTGAATCACTGTCAAGAAAAGTGAGTATAATTTTATCACTGGTGATTGGCTGCTGTGGCTGGTCAATAAGAAAGTACGTCAGCAGTTTCTGAGCATTTCTCTACATTATTCATTAGAATGAACTCTTTTAACCCAATCACTGCACTGTATTTATTACGCATGAGATCGAATTAAAGCAGGGAATTCAAATGTCACGAAAGACCACTTCAGCACTGTTCGCTCTCATCTGCCTGCTTAATTTTGCGTTTGGACGAGCCGTAAGTGTATGTTTCTGCAATGAGGCTTCATGAAACTTTAACTTCCTGACTAGCTGGGTTCTGTTCAGGCCTGGGAACTCTGGGGGCAAATGGGTTCATTTCTCGTCTGGAGTCCCATAAGTGAGCTCACCTTGTGTGCCCTGTTCTAGACCTTAATCTGGAAAGGAATGTGTACTGTGTGCCCTATAGAACATTATGCACCTCTGGTCTCCCAGGAGACATGTCTCCTCTATTTGCTCTAGATGAAGTTGATAGTCCCCAATGGACTGAAATATACTATGTATATAGCGAGCGAGAGGTACCTCTTCGGAGGCTTTAAAGTGGACAGAGTGCTCCGCCAAAGTCAACAGTCCCCAAAGTGCACTGACTCTGCTGCAGTCCCTCTCTGTTTTAAGAGGCATTGGGGTTAGGGCCGAAGACAAAACAGGAAGTTGCTTTTTATCCATTTGTTATTACTGTCCTCCTCAAACGTGTGCTCCGTCCATGACCTTTATGCCAGACAGTCTATCCCACATGACTGGGATTTTTTAGCTATACATGATGCTCCCAGTTACCTTTTGGATGAATTTTGTTCATGAATGGGAACTCCCTATTTTTGACCATAGAAGTTTAATGGGTACATATGTGTACTATAGGTACATAGTGCATTATGTTGTGCAATATTGTTGTTACCATGAAACTATTGCAATTATAAATATTGAACAGTATTTTGTCTCATAAGTATCTCCTACAGATGATGTATTTATGCTCTCTATTGGTACATGTACAGTGCAACAAAACACCCAAAACGACGTGTATAAAGCAGCAAGAGATGTTAAGAGGCGGAGGAGGTAGTCTGGCCTCGCTGCTCTCGTCGTTTGGGCGGTAAAAATCCATCTCTGACGCACTTCATCCACTTCCAAAGGGAATCGGCCTCGAATCTTGAAAGAGTGCCAATGTTTTTTTGGCCTGACTCGTTTATTTTCAGATGGCAACACTGTTTAGAACTGGGGTTTATGGCGTAAGATTTAATTGTCTTTACTGTACAGTGTATGTTTGAAAGTGAAGCATTGAGGGTTAAGTATTAAACTTTTCTTTGCTGTCCCTGCAGGCATGAATGATACCCCAGTTGACGCTTGTTAAGGAGAGGTGTGCTGTTACTTTTGAAAGAGATCAGATTTAACATTTTCTGCTTGCCAGGCGATAAAGAGAGTGGAAAGATCGCATAGACATTAAAGAGGGGACCCGAGTGATATAAAAAGAACCCCCCCCCCCTGGTCTTTGCATATGACTTGGGCCATTAGGTACACCTAGCAACCATCCAGAACACCTAGCAACAGCATTAACCGTTGTTTTCCACCACTCACCTTTTCTGAAAGTTGGTTTTTCTGCCTGAATCTTGACTTCGAGTATTGTGAAACATTAATTAATGCATGATGAATTAACTTCGTATACTGCCTCTTTTCCACTGCATTTAATGTGGCATTGCACTGTACAGTTACAGTCATTTATATCTGAGAAACAGCTCATGTAACAATTGAGCTGCTCTAATGAGCCAATAAAGTTGTGTGTGTGTGTGTGTGTGTGTGTGTGTGTGTGTGTGTGTGTGTGTGTGTGTGTGTGTGTGTGTGTGTGTGTGTGTGTGTGTGTGTGTGTGTGTGTGTGTGTGTGTGTGTGTGTGTTAGAGTGGTTACGACACCAACATTTCAGTAGTCAAATCTACTACCTGTGAAACAATGCAGGTTTTGTTGTTTTCAAGAAATTATTCAAGTGAAATGTCAGTAATAAAATAAAGCACAAAAAAACTTAGCAAATTACAAGTGATTGACAAATAACAAATAAAAACAATAGAACAAAGATACAAATTTAGAATTCAGTCCTTGAAGTTCTGCAGTATTAAAGTAAACATTGAAAAACAAAAAAAGTAATCAATGTCCCATCTCTCTCAATGTGTTTTTTTTCTTTAGAGCTCCAGTACTTGTGGCTGTGGCACTGATTGAAAGTGGGATGAAGTATGAAGATGCCATCCAGTTCATCAGACAGTACGTACATCTCTCTCTTGACTTCTTTCAAGGACAACAGACTTTGAGCTCTTGACGTCAACTGCTGTATACATACAAGTGGATCATAAAAACTAGTTCTTAGTTGCTAGGCTTGCCAGAGTGCCTTTTGATAGCAAGGCCAAGCTTAAAGATTTCAATACGCAAAAGATTCGCAATTGATCCTTTTTTAAGCTCCGCTCCCTCAGGTACTGTTCCTTGTATTTTCAATGCTATTTTCAGTCCAATGTGGGCTGGAGTGAAACATGAGTTTGCAAGCCGTTTTTATCTGACGTCTTTCTTGAAAGAAGTAATTTAATTGCAACGTGATGAAATTGTAAATTAACATGCTGATGGACGTTTTTTGCCTTTCACAGGAAGCGCAGAGGTGCAATAAACAGCAAGCAGTTGACATATCTAGAGAAATATCGGCCCAAACAGAGACTGCGCTATAAGCACCCGCACATTTTCAAGAACAAGTGCTGCATCATGTGACTGCACCCTCACCCTATTGTTCTGAACCTGATGGACTGGGCCACAACTTTAGCACTTTTGCTGATTTGCTTTAAAAATATGAACCGATTCGGTCTGGATGAAAACCCCGCTGGTGCCTAAAATCCTCCTCACTCTTGATTGTGGTGTGGATACTGCCATGGCTTTTTCGAGACTTATGACTCAGAGGTCTGAAAGGCTGCGCATCTCTGAGGTTAATGAGATATGGTGAAGGCAACCTCTGACCTTTGACCCTGCACCAGGACTGACACCCTAATCATGCCTCAAATGATTGTGACTGTCTTAAAGAGCCAGGCGGTGTGATAATGTGAATCATGGACGAAATTTGTGCTTTCTTACTCTCTCTACTAATTTTTCTTTCTACAGCTTTCCTTCTCTTCCCTGCCAGGAGTCCAATTTTTAGATGACTACGGTTCCTTTAACACTTTCAGTTTTCAGCACAAATCTTTTTACTGGTGACCTTTTCCATGATGCTTTTGTTTTATGAGCAAACAACGGTTAAAGTGGACTAATGAAGGGCTTATGTGAAAGATATTTCTGTTTCATAAAGCAGCTCTTTGCTATTTCTATTAGGGTCAGTGCCAGACACTTAAAGGTTTCTGAAAGCTACATGCGAAGGTCAATGAATTTAACTGCGAAAATGCTTTTGCGTGTTTATGTGCTTAAAATCAAACCTTGTTTGTTGGAGTAATTTTACTGTGTTAGGACTTCAGGGCTCCCTGGAAGCGGTCTGTCTATGATACGTGTCTATTCAGTTCAACAGAGATTAGATGGTAAAAACGGCCCTATAAATGAATTACCAGACAAGACAGTGGTTTAAAGTTGTTTTTCTCTGTTTTTTAAGAACACACCTCCAGCTGCATAATACAAATAAAGGCTGTTGCAATCATGAATAAGGGCTGGGAGTGTTTTGTCATGAGGTGACCTCATAATGTGTAACAAGTTCACTGCGCATTAAAATATAACCATACTGCCCTCTGCAGGGCAAAGACTCATCTTCTTGATTAAATAGTGATGGGTAACTGTTTATTTTTATTGTCCACTTAAGACATTCTAATAACTGTGAGTAACTTTGCAACTACATGTCAAACTAACTCTCATCAGACTACTAGTAGACTGTCTACTTAATATATGTTAACATTATTGTGATGCTCCTCTAAGATTCTAGTCACAGGGTGGCCGCGGGTCCTTAAAATGTCTTAAAGTTTTCCTAATAAAAGGCCTTAAAAAGTATTAAAATGTCTTAAATTCAGATTCTATGGGTCTTAAATATTTCTGGTCACATTACCGCTTTCTCCAAAGTCTTCGGAGTCTGAATTTCTCCAGTCTGACGGACAAAATGTCCGTCAAATAACCAGTGAAGCATCGAATCGTGAGAATGATTCTGATTTTATTACATAAACAGCGATTGATGATGATAATGCAGGACTCGACATTAATGCTTGTTGAAGGGAAAAGTAAAAGAGATCTTTACTTGCCCGACAGGACAAGTAGCCTGATGAGAACAAAAACACAAATAACTAGGGAATGACTAAACCGATAGAATGATTCTGATTTTATTACATTTATTGTAAGTTGCGATCGATTGTGGATAATAAATGCATTACTGACGGTAAGGTTGCGCTGTTGACGCTCACGCAGATCTCGAGGAGAAATCTACACAAATGAGCGCAACACACACACACTAATTTAACAACATAGCCTACTGCCAATAATAAATCTAAATGTGAAGTTTTATATGTTTAACATATGTTAAGCAAACTCAATTATTTTTCCTGAATACCATCACGATTGAAAATGTTACATTGATTTCCTACAACAGTTCAATAAACAGTTAAAATTAAGTCACTTACATTTTAGATGCAATATTGGCTGTTTTTGTTCTATTTCAGCAGCTAAAATAGTTCCAAACAAAAATCACAGCAGAACCACGGCGCATCTCACAGGAACACTCAACCTGTTTTCATTACTGAATGATTCAGCATTTTGAACGAATCGGTTGAGTCAAAGATTCAATGACCCATTCATAAACATCTGTCTCATTCTTGAATGAATCAGCCATTTGAACGAATCGTTTGAATGAATGAATCAATGACTCACTCGGTCGCCTAGCTGCCACCACCTACTGGCGGTTTAGTGTTACGTTTAAAACATATTTTTAAAAGTAGTATCATTCTTGTGTCTTATTTGTATATGTAAAGTTGCAGTAGGGAGTTTTGAGAAAATGTTGACTTAGCCTGAAAATTTGAACAAGCACAACTTACAGGTCCAACCCCCTTGCTCTCTGCTGCGCTACAGCCCTCCCTCCACAGCTCCTCCCCCACAGCGGAGGCTGCCGTGAACGCGCAGGCTAGTAAGCAAGACCACCGATGATGGGCGGATTATAAACAGTTATGGAACATTCACTAATAGGGACGAAACAACAACAATATGCTTTAAATTGACTATGGCCTGCCCATACTTTGACTACAAACTTGGTCCTCAAATCATTATGTATTTTGCAATACATGTAACTTTATAACGTTGCACTCTTTCTATAAGTTATAAATAGCTACTAGTTAAAGGATTAGTTCACTTTTTTAAAAAACTTTTGCTGATAATTTACTCACCCCCATGTCATCCAAGATGTCCATGTCTTTCTTTCTTCAGTCGAAAAGAAATGAAGGTTTTTGATGAAAACATTCCAGGCTTTTTCTCCATATAATGGACTTCAATAGGACACAAACGTTTCAAGGACCAAATGACAGTTTCAGTGCAGCTTCAAAGGGCTTTAAACGATACCAGACGATGAATAAGGGTCTTATCTAGCGAAACGATCGGTCATTTCAAAAATAAATACAAAACTTTAAGTTTTATAAGCACAAATGCTCGCCTTGCTCTGTTCTGTGATGCACGTTCGTGATCCTGTTCGAACTCGTTCATCAAAATGAACAAATCTTTTTTCGAGTCATTTCGTTCGTTGAATGAACGGAATGACTCGAAAAAAGATTCGTTCATTTGGATGAACGAGTTCGAACAGGAGAGTCACGAACGACGGTACGCGCTCGCGCTGTGCAAGAGAGGGGTGATCAGCGCGTACACGAGCGTGATTGACACTGCTAAGACATTCCTCCTGGCTCTGATTGGTTGTTTCTGACCGGGAGCGGTGTATTTCTGCAAATGGCAATAGGACCACAGGGAGGAGCCAGAGGAGCTTGATTTTTTCCACAGATTATCTGTCTCATATTCTACTCGCAGGACATAATGACATTTTTAACAAATATTTGTTTACAAAAGTGACCTACTGGAGCTTTAAATCGATTTCATACCATTATTTTATGCAATTGTAATTTTTCAGTGTAAATTATTTAATTTGATCAGCCCTACCTAGGGTAACAGCCCTATAGTGTCATATTATTCTAAATAATTCAATTTACCGATCAAATTTAGGAATTTAAAATTTGCCCTTTAAAGGTGCAGATATTACAATATGCCGATTTAAATATCAAAGCTGATTGAACACTGATGATAATATTGCTTCAGAATAAATGAACACAAAAAAAATCCGGACAAAGCAACTTTTTTACTCGGACAAGTGAATTGTCAAAAGGACAAGTACATGAAAAGGCTTAATGTCGAGCCCTGCATGTATTTCTGCAGCGCTGTTGAGACTCGGGCTGCCTGTCTCTGTGAGAGATTTTAAAGTGAGAAATCAAAACTAATGTGCATAACAGCACACAAAAACTCAAAGAAGAAACACACTGAGGTAAAAATTAAAAATGTCGATTTTTTTATTTTTATCATATGATATAGTTAAGTAACATGACAGGAGCTATTTTGCTGAATATTCTTACGATTGCAAATGTTACATTGATTTTAGTTCAATAAACAAGTAGTTAATATTAAATTACTTCAATTGCTTAGGTTAAACATTAAATATTACATATACGTATGTAATATAATGTGAATTTCCATCACAGGTTTGGTCTTAAATTTCATTCAAAGTGGCATTAAAAAGGTCTTAAAAAGTCTTAAATTTAACTTGTTTATATCTGTAGACACCCTGAGTCACTATACAGTAAGTAACTTGCAACTACGTGTCAAGTTATTCTAACCTGAACCCTAACACCTAACTGAACAGTGTACCACTCTCCTAGTCTAATGAGAGTTAGTTGACATGTAGTTGCAATGTGAATTGTAGTTAGTAGAATGTCTATAGTGGACCATCGAAATAGTGTAATCTAGTATGGCAAGCCGTTTTAACATTTAATCATTTAAACCTACTAGTCTCTACTTTCATGTTACTAGTACTTAGTTTTTAGCGACTAGTGCTTATTCTTTAGGTACTACCTTTTCTTTAGATACTAGTGCTTATTCTTTAGATACTAGTACTTATTTTTTAGATACTAGTCCTTTTTTATTAGATACTAGTGCTTGTTCATTATTACTAGTACTTATTCATTAGTTACTAGTACCTATAAATTAGATAGTGCCTATTTGTTAGATACTAGTACTTATTCAATAGATACTAGTACCTATTTTTTAGACACGGTCTTACTGAAAAGACTGTCTAATAAAAGTGTATTATTTAAAGAAAAGGCACTACTTAAAGAATAAGCACTAGTCGCTAATGAATAAGTACTAGTACTTAATGGAATAGATACTAGTATCTAAAAAATAAGTACTAGTAGCATGAAAATAGAGACTAGTAGGTTTAAATGATTAAATGTTAAACTGGCTTGCCATAAACCTAGTGATCTCACAGAAAATGTTCTCCTACCCATGTTTGTGTTTGTTGGGGTTTTTTTGGGGGGGGGGTTTGTTTTTTACATGGGTGACCTGAAAAATAAAGGTCTTAAAGTCATACAGTCTTTAAAAAAAAGGTTTTATTTTGGCATCTAAGGTCCTTTAACATCCATTGAACCTTTCCATTGCACAAATGGTTTATTAAAATGTTCTTCACACTAAGAAAAAGGTAATTTTAAGAACTGTCAGGTTCTTTGGGGAACCCTGGATTGGTGGTTATGCGACATGCCTGGGTAAGTTCACAGATAAGTAAATGGATAACTTCAACTTTCAGGATATGAAAGTAACCATAGCAACTTGTTTGTTCTCTGAACATAACCCGCTCCGAGTCCGGAGGAGTTTTTCCCCTAAACCAGTTCAGTGCAAACTCCGCCCTGCAGCCAATTCTAAAGATTTCATTAGTCATCAGTCACAGTGCTGATTGCCTACAATGCATGCTACAACAAATACTTACCCCTAACCTTACACCTCAGAGATAGTTCACCCGAAAATGAAAATTCTGTCATAATTTATTCACCCTCAAGTTGTTCCAAACTTGCATGAGTTTCTTTCCTCTGCTGAACACAAAAGAAGATATTTTGACGAATGTTAGTAGATGTGGGGCACCATTTACTTCCATAGAGGTTTTTTTTTTCCTACTATGGAAGTCAATGCTAGTGGCTAACATCAACTGTCTGGTTACCGACATTTTTCAAAATATCTTCTTGTGTTCAGCAGAAGAAAAAAAATAAAATAAAAAAAATATATATATATATAGCCTATATATATCAATTACAAAATAAAATGTCTATCAATTATTAGTTCTCTCTCTGAATAACCTAAAAATATCTATTTTTTTCTTACCTGAAACTAAAAATCAACCCAAGAAAAATACAGGCATTCCATGTTCATCCAAGCGTTGCAGTTTGTTGTTAATTATGAGACCTATTAAGTGTACAACCAACAAAAAGGTACTTTTTTCTAAAAAGTTTTTTTCTTTTTACATCATAAAAAGGAAGATTCAGAACTCATTCCTCCTACATTCACCTAAGTGTTGCAGTTTAACACCTCCGTGGTTAACAAACTTTTAAATTTATGATTGAAAATTGGTCATTTTTACTTAGAAAACAACAGAGGGCAGCAGCAAGCACAATTTTTTGTCATGACAACATGATTTATAGCAGCTGATTGGATTAAAACATATTCTACAATGCTCTCTGGTGGTCAAAAATACATTAAATTAAAACATTTGAAACTAGTTTCACGTAACTACTTAAATCATTGCTACATCCAGACTTCTATTTAATAATAATAATAATAATTATTATTATTATTGCATTTTCAAAAAATGTGTATTTGCCATTTCTGAATTAAAGTCATGAATTCAAATTGACAGATTATTATTTCCAAGCATTGAATACATTTAATTTATTTAAAATGTAGCCTACCAAATTCTGTGCAAAAACATTTTATCTATGTGTATGTGAAGATTTTACCATTGGAATGAAATTTTCACAACGTAAGTTGCAGTGTGACGTCACGTGGGCGTGACTTAAGTTATGCCAGTGCAAGTTTGGATGACTTTCATATGTTCAAAAATGTCATCGTCTATCTGCTGCTGTAGAAATGGCTCTGAAGAGACGTATTTGTTCGCCGATTTCTCGTTTACGTGAATAATGAGAATTAAATTCTTAAAGTGCGGAACTTTTGTGTGTTTTGCCTGTAGCCATACACATGCTAACGGTTCACGGCTAAATGCATGTTGTGGCTGAACTTAAATCAGCTGCTTCTGTTTTGAAGCTCATCCCATCATGGAGAGCGCGACTTTTTCCACGACGTATTCCTGGTTGGATTTAGTTTTTACTGTGATCGGCGTGTGCACATTTCTGTTTGACGTGGGCTCGGATCTGTGGGTGGCAAAGGAGTTCTACAAACATGGAGATTTCATGTGGTTCGGGGTCTTGGTGGGCTTCATGCTCATGTCATCTGTCGTAGTTCAGCTGTTTAGCTGGTCTTGGCTTCAGTATGATCGTCATTTGGTGGACTTTGAGTCTCAAGCGTCCTCTGGGAACACCGTTCTCTTCGGTGAAGCGAAAAGAGTCAAATTGTTGCTCGTCCTGCATTTGTGTCATCTGGGCTACTTCATCAGGTGAGACTGCAGAAACATCAATCACGAGCGTATTACACATGGCAGATTTTTTTTTCAGAAGCTCAACATTTCAATTTATTTCAAGTCTTTTAAATTAAACTTAAATTAAAAACAAATACATCTAAAAATAAATTCAGGACTTATTAATAAAAACATTGCACACGCTTTTATGTTTATTTATATTTATTTTAAGTAAAATATGTAAAATGTGTGCATTTTTCTATCGCTAAATCTGTCACATTCCGATTGTGTAGTGTAGTAGACGTGCAATCGTTTCTACCTTGATAACGGTGTCACGGATCAACTGGGGTTCATGTTAACTTGTGTCGCGCGCGTGCACGCAGATAGTTTTACCTGGATTTCCAGCAGATGTTAAACGACGACAGATTCGTTACAGCGATTTTTTCACTGAGCAGCTTTCAAAGCTTTCCACATTGCTCTGTTGTTTTCTCTGTCGCTGCTCCGCTTTATGTTTCAAACGCCTTTAGGGAAGTTTTAATTTCGCGACACACAGACCACGCCCACTTTATTTTGTTACATTCGTTTAAATGAAATTCGTATCTGATGACAACTGTAAGTAGATTATATAAAATATGCGATTTACATTGTGTCTTTGCAGTGCGTGTGTATTTTCAGATTATTGTTATATGATGCCAATTTGTGACTTAATTTAAATTGAGCAGCAATACTGTGGTGGTAGGGACGTGTCAAGTATTTATTCATTTATTTTAATGTTGCTGAGGAATGAGTTAAAGCATAAAGCATACAGAACTCTCTATGAGTGGTGAATATTGATAAGCCACAGCTTATCATAGGATCCAGTGAATTACTCACAGCATTTATTTAGGGGAATGTTCAACAAACGTATTCATTAGCTAACAGGTATGAAAGCAACCATAAAAAAAATAAAAAAATAGGCAAATGTGCAGGACATGTATATGCTGTATAACTGGAAGGTCTGACCACACAGAGTCCCAACTTCCACATTCTGAACATTCAATCTAAGGAAGGAAGAACAAACTATAGAATACGTTACATGTTAATGAAGAACAGTTACTTGTTTTGCAATGCATTCAAGTTTCTTACCCATTGGCCAGTTTGGCCTTCATACCTGCTCTTCATCTAATGTAATCATGTTATATTAGTAAATAAATGTCACAGTTGTATTACCTTTATATAGTAAGACCAATTTAACACACCATTACCCTTCATTGTGAAATTTTCACATCTTCTCTTTATATAATAGTGTTCCTTTCTTGAACAGCTATATCAGGATATTGGTTATCCTGCAAAGTTTTTGATTGTCTAATTTTAATTGCATCAATTTGCTGTGGCAGTATATGGCCGAACAACAATGACACCAGTAACAATAATGTCACGTAATTTATAGACCTTTTTATCTGTTCCTAACGGTTAGCAAACAACAACAATGAAAGCACATGATGTGATGAATAACAAGTAAAGAGAATATGTTAATGACATTCATATTGCCAGTCAAATGAAGAGAACTGACTTAATTCAAATTTATATTACATAAAAAGAGGCCCACACCCATTAGCCTACATTTTATTTATAAAACTGATAGGCCATTGTGACATTTTTTTGAAGAGGTCAGCAAAAAAGTAAACAAAGCATTTCTTATTCTAATTGTTTTTTTAGAGAGGGGCATGGTATTCATGTGAGGGGGCAAATGATTAAGAGTTTAGTGATGTAGGCCTATATTTGTAATAATTAATCAGTTCTGCTTATTTTAGTCATACAATTTGTGGTTGCCACTCATTGTTTTTCACTGGACTTTAATCACAGAAGACAAAGTGTTCTCTGCATGTCCAATACAAGACATTAGATACACGACAACATTCAAGTTCATGCTCCTACTGAGCATAATATACAATACAATATTACTATATAAGCATTTATAAAATTCACTTAATTTAAATGATTTTATGATTCTAAGAAGATGCAGTATTACATACAGAATTGTTCTGAAAGAAGATTCAAAATTAGTTTTTTTTTATAAATCTGTTGAAAATGTTACAAGTTCATGGTATAAACTAATTTATGTCCAGGGAAAAGGATACAGAGGCATCAGAGCTGGTTGTACAAGCAAGATATCTTAAAATAATCAGCAGAGTAATAGATCCAGTATAAAATGATATTTGCAGATCAATAAATACAACTTGTTGAAAACATGTAAATGACTTTGCAATTTATGTTTCTTTTAGGTAGCCTAGCTACCTTAACTTAATCTACATGTTGTTATTTGTGATTAGAAGTCATGACGACACACTGAAGAAAATGTGATGCACAAATGTTGAGAAGAAAATTCTAATGCCCATGTTAACATAAGTGTCAAGCTCAGAAACCACGCCAAAGTATGTTAAACCTCTTTGAAATTGCAATTTATACAACTGGTGAAACATTCGTTTTTAATCGGTGATCCTTGAAATAGGGCATGATGAATCTGTCACCGTTTAACATCTGCCGGAAATCCAGGTAAAACTGTCTGCATGCACGCGCGCTTCCCCAGATAACATGGTCCCCAGTTGATTCGTAACTACGGCATGCAACAGGTGTATAGTAACTTTTGTTATATAACCTAGTCAGTGAGTTGACTTTCTTTCCTTTGAATACGGTTTTTATTCAAAACATGAAAAACCCAAGATTTGCATTCTTGAATGTAAACCCTTAGATCTTGATCTGCTAACAAAAAAGCATTGTGGCATTACCAAAATCCAGTGACGTATTAGATCAGGGTTATCATTTTGTAACTAGGTTAGAATTTTTTATGTATAAACACTGCAAAATAAATGAGATACATGTGTAAAGTATTATTTGGAAAATATTTAGCTGCTTATGTTTTCTACTCACTATAGTAGCCTACTGTACTGTGTATTCATTTATTAATACCAATGTTTATTTTATTCTATACTTTTATTCATGTATATCAAATTTGTAATTCAATCTGTTTATTTATTTATTTTAGCCTTATTTATTTATCTTAATTTTTTTTTTTTTTTTTTTTTTTTTTTTTTTTTACAGTTTTTGATTTTTCAGTAAACATTTCCATAGACACCTTTCACTCCTTGAGCCCCCGGACCCTAGTTTGCAAATCCCTGTATTTAGATGATAATGTTATGACTCATGATGATAACTGAATAGGTATTTATCCATAGACCTTCATATGATATAAACATGATACTAAAATGGACAGTGTAAAAACAAACAAACAAACAAACAACTATTACCATAGCACGTCCAGAACCAAGTGATCACAGAGTCACGTTGACATTTTCTCTGATTTCATAATACTTGTGTTGCTCTATGTCACACTGACAGATCATCTCATTTAAGACAGTGTGACAGAATGTGTGGATTTGAATGATGTAGTTGATGCTGTATGTTCAAAGTTTTGTAATGTGTTTTGGAAGTAAGTATAAAAGTCCAAGCTATTATAGACAGCTGGATCCTTGTCAGACAAAATACTACTGTATGGTCCAAAAAAAAAGGTCATGTACAAAAAGTTGTTAATCTCCATTTTAACCATACTTTGATAATGTTTAGTTCAAATACTCTCTTTTTCTTCAATAGGCACATATCAGCTATCTGGCAGGGCTTTTGTGTGTGGTGGCGAGGGGGGTGTGGGTCTGAGTTTGCAGTTTATCTGACCCATGACCTCAGCATGCTGCGTCTCATTGAGACGTTCTGCGAGAGCGCTCCCCAGCTCACCCTCATGATGTACATCATGCTACGCAACAACCATGCAAGAATGGTACAATGTGGGTAACCATTTCGCTTCTGCTTTAATTATGCTTGTAACCACTTCACTATAAAACTTATGACATCCAATCAGCTCGAGGGATGATCATTCGCATGAGATTCATGCATTATTAGTTAATACTGTAATTTACAATAATCCTCGATTTCTTGTCAGTTTGTGGTAAAAAGAATTTCCTCTAAGTTGAAGCTGACATTTTCATCCAGTCTGATTTGAGAAACTTGAGCAATGACATTCGTCATTGAGGAAATGCAGAAGTCTGATCTTCCTACAGGTTTATGATTTTACAATGGACATTAAATACAGTACTGAACTTCCTTATTTATGTAGGTTTGGGGATGCATACAATAAAATAAATGTCCCAGTGATATTCATCTTAAAGGGATTGTTATCCCAAAAATGGAAATTCTGTCAGTATTTACTCACCCTCATGTTGTTCCAACCGCGTAAGACCTTCGTTCATCTTCGGAACACGAATTAAGATATTTTTTATTAAATCTGAGAGCTGGATCACTCCTCCATAGGCCTCTAAGGGATTGAAACTTGCCGGCCTCGAAAAGTTATTAAAGACATTGTTATAATAGTCCAAGTGACTACAGTGGCTCAATCTTAAGTTTATCAAACAACGAGAATACTTTTTGTGCGCAAAAACAAACAAAAATAACGAGTTTATTTCAACTATTCATTTCCTTTTCTGTGGGCCTCTAGTCAGTTCACTTAGTGTGATTCCGTTGAGCTACGTCACACGTAAGCTGACTATTGGACTATTTTAACGATGTCTTTAATAACTTTTCGAGGCCGGCAAGTGTCAATCCCTTAGAAGCCTATGGAGAAGTGATCCAGATCTCTGATTTCATCAGAAATATCTTAATTTATGTTCCGAAGATGAACGAAGGTCTTACGGGGTTGGAACAACATGAGGGTGAGTAAATACTGACATAATTTTCATTTTTGGGTGAACTATCCCTTTAATATCACAATGAAAAAAGCCTCAATAAAAGTATGAAATTCTTGAAACAAAAAAACATTATTATTAAATAGTTTGACAGATTATTTTATTATTATTATTTAGAAAAACATTTTAATTAGTGATGCACTAAAATTTCGACAACTTTTATCAGTTCAAAGAAAAAATGTTTCGGCTGAAATGGTTTTGGAGTGCAGAATCATTGACCGAAACACTGACGTTTCATTAGACCTTGTCAGAATGCACATTTTGACTTGTCAACTTCTATTTTGTGCACCTCCCCAAAACTTAAAACTTAATATACATATATATTATACATATATATATATATATATATATATATATATATCTAAAATGTTGTTTACATATGTTTTTAAAGTATACTTGTGTATTATTATTTTTTTTAAATGATTACTTGATGGTTAAACCATATCTTCCAAAAATGTATAAACTTATTTATTTTTCTATCCAAGTGTTATTTCACTATTATTTTTTTATGTACTAAAAAAAAAAACCTTTTTTTTTTATATTTTCAGTTTTTCATTTTAGTTTAGGTTTTGGTAATTTTGATGTGCTTTTGTCGTTTCTTTAAATATATTTTTATTTAGCTTCATTTAATAATTTAATTTCACTTATTTTAATTTCAGCTAGTTTCCAAGGCAGCATTTGTAAATTTAATTTAAGCTAAAGTTTTTCCATCTAATATTTTTATTTTATTTCAGGTTTAGTTCAATTAATTAAAATACTTTTTAATGATTCTAGTTCATAATAATACACTGCTATTATATTAGTTAGATTTTATTAAATCTATTTCGCATTGTATTTTTCTTTCTGTCTATGACCCAGCAGTAGAAAACCACTGATGTAAATGGAAAAACAAGACACTGATGTTTCTGTTTCACAGGTGTGAGTGTGGTCGCCTCCACTACTTCTATAGCCTGGATGGTGGTGGACTATCACCGGTCGCTTCGTTCATTTCTGCCCGACAAGGACAAGCAGGGTTGGTTGTCCTCTGTGGTCTACTTCTTCTGGAACCTCTTTCTGATTGGCCCACGTGTAGCTGCGGTCGCTCTCTTTGCCTCTGTGTTGCCCTGCTACATTGGTGCTCACTTCCTGTTTTTGTGGGCTTGCTTTGTGATATGGGCCTGGAGGCAGGGCACCGATTTCATGGACAGCATAGGGGGGGAATGGCTCTACCGGGCCACCATAGGTCTCATCTGGTACTTTAGCTGGTTTAATGTGGCTGAAGGACACACCAGGAGTAGGAGTAGCATCTACCACACATTTATCATCACAGACACTGGCATCCTGTTGGCCACATGGTGGTTTTACCGCGATGCAGAGACGACCCAATCGTACGCCATTAGTCTGGTTATCTCCATCCCACTTTGTTATGTCTTGGGCTTAATGATAAAAGTTCTCTACTATTGCTGTTTTCACCCCAAATTGTGGCGGCCAGCGGATTTTGAGAAATATTCAGATGGAGGGGAGCCACACATCTTTGTTCAGGCCGATGGTGCTTCTGATGGAGGGGAGCCACACATCTTTGTTCAGGCCAATGGTGCTTCTGATGGAGTGAAGCCACACAGCGTTGTTCAGGCCAATGGTGATTCTTTTCAAAGATTTAACAAGAGGATGAGCCAACATGCTGCTAACTTTTACACAACAAACACATCCTCTGCAATTTAAGCAAGTGAACATAAAGTAAATAATGTATTGGTACTGTAAAAATGAATGGCATGTAGCTTGTTTGACTGTTACACTTTTTATTATATTTGTAAATTTTCTGTACATAGTGTTCCTACAAATTATTGTTTTTGGATCACGTTACAACTGAAATGAAGGCATTCATTTTGTTGTTTGTATTGAAGGAATAGCTCACCCAAAACTAAAACTAAAATCATTTACTCACCCTCATGACTTTCCACACCCGCATGACTTTAAGATGGTCTCACATAAAGCACAACTACTGATTCAGTGAATGTTCTTTCATTTCTTTGATGTAGAATAGAAATATGTGCACAGACTGATCCTTAGTCATCTTGCCAAAACTATTTCTATCCTTTGTACATGTATATATGTGTGCACAGTCGTAATAAGTTTTTTTATCTATTGAGGTTTTCTGAAATTGTCAAGTGTTTACAGAATGCTAATGTAATTTTTTTTGTCATAATTAAGAATCAATCAATGGGATCAAACAAGAATCCTCTAAGAAGCAAGACTATTGTGTGTGTGTGTATATATATATATATATATATATATATATATATATATATACACACATTAAAATAAAAAGATAATGAAACCATCTTTGATTCTTCTTCATTCTATCATTATTCACCCTCATGTCATGCCAAACCTGAATGACTCTTTAATTTCCACAGAGAAAAAAGATATTTTGAGAAAGCTATCAGTATTTTTTTATTTTTTATTTTGCCCATTAAAGACAATGTTGTCCACCACTGTGTGGTCACCAACATTCTATTAGCTGTCCTTCTGGATTTCTTGACAAAAGCATGTTGGTACTTGTTGAAGACTAAACCCAAACACAATTGTTTACCTTGTCTGTAAATGCTCAGAGATGTGGATCTGAATGTACGTAAATCATCCTAGCATCCTGCTAGCTTCTAATATTGGTCTCATTTTATTATATTTTGTAACAATATATCTTGTCCTATATCTTATTTTTCACTATGGACTGATCTGAACAGCACTGTTAATGATTATGGTCTACACTTTCAATATATCTTTCAATACAGTAAATTACTCATTATTGTCAGCACAAATGTCTGACAGTAGAAGTTCTTGTTGTATTGTAAAATTATCCAATAGTGAATATCCCCTACTGTAAGTTCCTGTTTTTGGTTTTTATGGCTGTAATTTCATAGAATTGGATTGTCGTGACAAACCTGTAAGCTAAGATATTGGTTAGCTCTTTCAAACACGTGTTCTCTTTGTAATGCCATGCGGAATGCAATATATCATGGGTTGGTATTATGTCTCAGTTCTGTTATTATTTTTTTTGACTGGTCTCCATTGAATTTATTGTCTATGTATGAAATAAACTCAGCCAGACTATTCAGGCTATGTATTTTATGTGTGGTTATTGTGCATTGTTGTGTATTTATTCATTTGTTTTCGAATTACTATTAGCTTGTACTGCCTGTTCGGTTTACATTTTAGCAGCACACTGCAAACCCCTGAAAACACCCTAGCAACATACCACCCAATAGACCCAGCAATGCACTGTTAAAAAAAGAAAATGCTGAGTAATTAATTACTTTCAAAATGTAGTCCGTTACTGATTCCAATCCAAATAACATAATACAAATTGTAGTTAGTAACGTAATCAATTACATTAGACATTTTAGGTAATCTGACTACTTAAGGTTACTTTTGACCTTACTCGTTTTTCACATTGATTTGAATAAGATAATCTTGTACCATTTTGGTATAAAAATTTAAAAGAAAGAAAACATTGTTATCAACAACATGACATGGATTAAATATTTCTGTCAGGGTTTTCCAGATTGAGGTTTTTGTGATTGAACGGCAGGGGGGTTGTGAGTGCAAGGAACAGTTATTAATAAATCATAAAAAATTAAAACACCTCTTAACACACACACAAATATTAAACTTTTCAAGACCCTACAGTTATTGGAATGGACATCACATGATTTTTTTTTTTTTTTAACAAATACAATTTTATGTTTTTATAATATCAGTAATGACTGGTCACTGATTGGTCCCTGAACAACCAATCAATGAAGATATGACCCCTAAATTAATCTGGATGAGCTTCAGGCATCACAAAAGACAGGCATGGCAAATTAACTAGACAGAAGGAGGAAGCCCCCTTTTTACTGTTATATGAAGATTTATGTTCATGGTAGCCTAATCAACTTGCACCTATTATAAGCTTAATAGGCTAATATTAAGTGACAACGGTGAGTTGCAGAACACAATATATATTTTTTAAGTACAATGTCCATCGCAATGGACATCTGGGGCCGTATTCACAAAGAATTTTAAGGCTAAAAGTAGCTCATAACTGGGGAATTTAGGAGCAACTCCTAAAAATAATGGGCGTGTCACTCCTAACTTTAGGACTCCTAATTTTTTTCACTAAGAGTAATTCACGAAGCATTTTAGCCCTAAAAGTAGCACCTAAGTCTGGGACAGCTTAAAAGAAGTCGAGAGGACTCCTAACTCACTAAGACCTATTCACAAAGGATTGTAGCGCATACTACCGCCTCTCGCAGTCGTCCGGGGTCCGCGACACAAGCGGGAATGCTGCATTGATCTGCAAACCAATCCTCTCCCATGTCTCACGCTTAGTTTTACTTGATATCCCAGTGTCGAATTTCCCTTTTATTTATTTATTTATTTATTTATTTATTTATTTATTTTTTCAGCACCAACTGTGCCAGCAGCAGTAACTATTCCTGCGTCCAGTTGGGCTTTCTTTTCCGTTTTGGCGAGCTCATAATCCACCGTCTTACATTAGGCTACATTACTTCAATAGGAGCAACATTTCCTTGCTTGAAGTAGGGCCTGGGCCTAGTCTATTTAGGCTATGGACGCTTGTTTCCGCCACAGAATGAAAAATAAAAAAGGTAATTGCGACTTTTTATCTCACAATTGCGACTTTATTTCTCACAATGCTGACTTCATATCTCGCAATTGTGAGATAAAAAGTCGCAATTATTTTTATTTATTTTTATTCAGTGGAGGAAACAAGCTTCCATACTAATAGGATGTCAATTAACCAAGCAAGTGTTAAGGCAAGTGTCGTTTTTCATTATTAGGCAAGTGGCGGTTTCATTACGGTATTAGGCTACCTTAATTTAATTTAATTTAATTCACCACTTTTCTCTCTCTCTCTCTGCCTTTTAGAATTACACTTCACTGGGGCCTTCACAAACATGTCATTATATATGCATTTCGATGACATTACTATTATTATTTTGTGTAGGACACAGACATGTATTTAGATGTCGTAATTCCATGATTTGTTGCGTCTGTGTTATGTTCCGCATGATGGCCCTGTCATCTAACAACCAATCACCGTGATCATTGCGAGGAAACTCGTGCATGAGAATTGACGTCATCCATAGCAACGAAGACTCACTCTTAGTTTAGGAGTTGTCATTTTTCCTCACTAAGAGTAGGTCTGAAAGGCGTGGTGAATAACTTTTAAGAGAAAACTCCTAACTAAAATATTTTAGTGTGATTTAGGAGTAGCCTACTCATAGTGGTAAAATAAAATTCTTTGTGAATACGGCCCCAGGTCTTGAAATAGCCTATATCAGCAGGAACTTCATGGATTAGTTGCATTTCAAAGCTAAAATACAAACTTACAAATTCTATTGTTAATGTTTTATTAAAATGACTGTTAATTAATTAAATATTATTAATATGATTTTATTTATGTCTTCAAAGTCACCATAACACTTGTCAACCCTCCCGTTTTTTCCGGGTTTCTCACGTATTTTACCTCTTTTCCCGCTGTCTTCCCGTTTTAGTATTTTCCCGTAAAATATCCCGTATTTTTACGCTCTGATTGTGTGAGACGTACAAGCTCGGGCAGATTCGGCTTGAAGTCGTTCATCCTCGGATGCGGCGCGCTGTTACAAAAAAAGCCGTGCACACAGCAAAGCGAAATGGGGGTCTTGCCGGTTTTGCGCACCCAACTTGTCATTTTTGCCGCGCGCACCTTCGCGCTCGTGCGGACGCGTCGAGTATAAACCATGGTATAAACAAAGATTAACCCTAACTCCGTGTCAGCGTGGCTCTGATCGGTAAAGGGGCACAGACCTCTCCCGAATCATCTCCTGCTGCAGCCTCCGAACTTCCGAAGCACCACTAGCACCGCCTCCGTTTCCCTCGTAAGCTGATATTAGTATTTAAACATTCTCTCCCTCAAAAAAAAATGTTTGTAAAACACATTTTAATAACACGGTTTTGGCGGTTATAGAGTTCTAATGAAGGTGTTCAACTATAACCGTCGGTCTCACGGTTACGGTCACACCCCTAACACACAGACACCCGCACACACACTGTCTCTTTCTGTATCTCACACACACACACACACACACACACACACACACACACACACACACACACACACACACACACACACACACACACACACACACACACACACACACTGTCTCTTTCTCTCTCTCTCCACATGTAATCCTATATGTAGTTATAAACTCTTTAGACTGTTAGCCTAATGATTAGTGCTTTTTTAAAGTTTGTGGGTAAGAATCGTGTAAAAAAATCCCCTATTTTGGGAATGGATTCCGGGAAATCTCCCTTATTTTCAAAGTTCGATGTTGACAGCTATGCTTAGTTCACAGGTTTTTATACCTTCCCACTTTTTACCACAATTGTGTGTGAGTCTGGTCACATGCTTAAGTGACTTCACTCACTATCTCACACATGACTAATCATTCAAAACCATGACATGGGAGGGGTTTATGTCTGCGTGTAAAGTTTACTTTCTCTTTTAGATGTTTTTTAACGATAGGGTATATATATCCATGTAAAAATTAGGTAGTTGTATTTACTTTGTCATGCTGTAAAGGTTTCTCACACTGGATCAATCATGGAGGAAAGCTTCCCTTTCAAGTACTCTTTATTGGAATATCTGTTTACATTGGTGGGATTGTTACTTTTCCTGCTGGATATAGTGCTGGACATTTGGACTGTTGTGTCATTTTATCAGGATGAGGCCTATGTGTATATGGGGGTGATGATTTTTCTGCTGGTGGGCTCTTCAGTATTGTTACAGGTGTTCAGCTGGCTCTGGTACTCAGATTCCCTGGAGACTAAGCTTGATACTAAGGTGGAGGAATTTGCTAACGGGCATTTACTGATCAAACCCCTCCACTTCTTTCAGCTTGGAGTCTACCTCAGGTCTGTGATAGATTTGATTCTCAATTTTCCTTGAATAGTCGTGTGGGGGGGAAAGTAGCCTACACTTTAGCATACATTTAAAAAGAGTTTAAAATACTTAAGTGTGAACTGAATGTAATGTTTTTAGACAGTTCACTGCATGTTAATTGCAATTAAATGAAAATGCATTATAGTTAAAAATGTATATTAAATGCAATTTAAGTAGGACTATACAATACATATTTGTATGTAATTATTGATTTTATTATAATTTTTTCTGTCTTTTTTACGAAAAATAACTGTACTTCAAGCTCAATTTATTAAGTATACTTAGTAAGTATACGTACTAATATCAATGTAGGCTATTAAACTTGTAAGTGTAATGTTTCAGTACTACTTGTGACTAAATTGGACCACTTTTGAGTGTATAAAATTATACTTTTAAGTATATTTTAAGTGTTTTACACAAGTAGTCAAATACCTGTATCAAATATTGTAGTTTATAAAAGTATACTAACTAGTTTAGTAGTTTTATGCTCAGTAAGTTAATTATTATTGGTGGATTGTGAATTATTGACAGTCGTAACTAAAAAAACATTTAATCTAGCATAATGCATCCTTTTTTATTTAGTTTAATTGAAAAAAGGAACATTTTAAACAAAAAGCTTTTGTCAAAGACTCCAGATCGGATTCAGAACGATGATCAAAACACAGATGGAGTAGATCGGTAACTTTAGGCAGTTTTGATTTATAGGCTATGCTGTTAAATGTTTGATGATCGCATTGTTTTACAGTTGCCCCCTACCATATAACAGTGAAAAACATGGATAGCCTTACAGTTCGAGAAGGGTCTAACTGCAACCTGTAGATCTCCAAATGGGGATGGGAACTTGAAAATAGAGCGTGGCTTCTTCTCGTTGGCAGATAAGCACATGCGCGATTTTTTCCCAACAATCCAGTCCAGTGCAAACTCCGGTCTGCAGTTATACCCTTTTACTATCTATGGTTGGTTATACCTACTTGGAAAATTCAGTCAGTGGTGGGGAAAAAGTGACGTAGATTTGAAGTAAATTCAAAGCCTACAAACAAATTCAGATACTCAGATCTGTTTTCTTTATAAATCAATATTTTTTAAACAATGTAAGTTTTAAGTGTGTAAAACTATGTGAAGAGATTAGGCTACTCTATCAAAAGAGTAAACACAACTACAAGTCAATAGTCAAATTATATATTATATTATATATAGGCTATATATGATATAAAATTATATACAAGTCAAAATATATTTCTTAATTATAATTTTAAATATATTTCGATCAGAAGATTGAGTACAAGTACAGGCCAAATATACTTAAACCTCTCTGTCAGGACAAGTCAAGTATACTTAAGTCCAATTTTAAGTATTTCTAAGAGGTACATAAAAAAGTAGACTTAAAGAATACTTTATTTTTAGTTTAAAAGAAGTATACTAATAGCACACTTGAATAAACTTCTTTTTCATTAGGGTTGTAAAGTTTTGTTGTATTAAGTGTTGCTTAAGTAAATGCATGTACCTTGTGTTCACAGGTATGCTGGGGTGATAGAGATTTCCACAACGCGTTTTCACCAAAAAGCTAATAGTTTCATAGAAGGGGTGGCTGTGTACCTGAACCATGACCTTCAGATGCTTCGTCTATTTGAGGCATTTTCTGAAAGTGCCCCACAACTCATACTTATGATGTGTAGAACCTTACAGAGAGGAGAGCTGGAGCTTATTACAGGTCTGTCTCAAATCAAGAACACTTTGAATCTTTATTACTTTCAGATTTCAGATAATAGTTCTTATGTCTCTGAACGCCTTAAAGTCACTATGAAGTCAAATTTGCAGAATTTCAGTATTTATTATGAACGATTTATCCATATATATATATATAATGATGCTCATAATCTTGAATCAAAATCACTTCCTCCTTCTTGCAGTGACACCTCTTCTCTGATGACGCGTTTACTGGCTCAAGGGTGGGACAGCCTGTCAATCACATGGGATCACAGCAATAGCAAACCACAACGATCCAATGATCCAATAAAGTCCCGCCCTATTTTTTTTTTCTTGCACGAGAAGCCATTTCACCCTAATATGTCAAAATAGGGAATCAAATACGATTGCAACTTCCATTAAAGACTTTATTGTAAAAATTAACCCAAAAAGGAAAATTCTGTCATTAAGCCTACATACCCTCATCGTTCAGATTTTTCTATTTACATGGAACACAAAAGGAGAAATATCTTTAGCAAAGAAGATATTTATCTAAAATCTTTAACTCTTTTTTATATAAAGAAAGTGGATTGTAATTGATGCTATCAAGCACCAAAAACAAATTTAAAAAAAGCAAAAAGTACCTTTAAAGTACCATGAAACGGAAATTGTGATAGTCTTTTCTTCTCTACTTTGATGCATCTGAGTAAAACGGCCTACAAAAAATGTAGGGCGGGACTTGATACTGTCCATTGGGTATTGATTAGATTGTTGGATCATTGTCCATTGCATCTTTTGTGAGTGACAGGTTGTTGTTGTTTTTTTATTAAAGATTGTGAGGGCACATGATTTTTTAAAAAAATGGTAATAATAATAATGTGCCGTATAAATCATTTACAGAAAACATTGCAATATTCCATAAAAAAAAATTTAATTGTCAATTTTGATTTAATGGTGACTTTAAATTTGAAGAACTTTGAGAACAAACTTTATTGGTTCTTGTGTCAAGCATGTTAAGCATATTTTATGTGCTCTGGCCCTGTCCCAAATGGCACACTTCATAAGAACTTTCATTCTTGTAGACTTACAATGGCTGATGCTGCGTGCACGTGTCCGTTAAAGGACAATTCCGGCCAGAAATAAATAACACATGTGTACTGAGTAGACCATTCTCTGGGATGCGTTTTCATGATAATCGAATGTACCCAGTTTTACCACAGATGAGCTTATAACACTAGTATATAGGGCATAGAATAAGTAAAAGTAAAAATCCACTCGCGTACATAGGCAGGAGCCATCTTTGGAAAACCGCCTCGACTAGTCGAACCACAAACGCCGTGCTACGTGCTGGTCGATAGTCACAGTTCAGCTCACATAGCATGGCGTTTTTGGTTCGACTAGTTGAGGCTGTTTTCCAAAGATGGCTCCTGCTTGTATACGCGAAGTGTACTGTCTTTATAAAGTATCTCCTTATTAATCTCTCTGTACACTTACAAATTTCTCAATGCTTCGGTTTGCAGGTAGAGACCCTAATTATGCTACCGTGTTAGTGTGGGGCTATTTTGAGCCTTGTTTAGCGGTATTAACTAGCGATTTTTATTTTTACTTATTCTATGCCCTATATACTAGCGTTATAAACTCATCTGTGGTAAAACTAAAGATAAAATTGGTACATTCGATTATCATGAAAACGCATCCCAGAGAACGGTCGACTCGGTACCCATGTGTTAATTACCCCTGGGTTCATTTTTGGCCGGAATCGTCCTTTAACTCCATGAGACTGTAGGGTATCCCATTTGTCATTTTAGGTTTCAGAAGGGTGCTTGCAAGCACCCCTTTTGCAGTCGATATGCGCCCTGGATGCGCACTTTTGAATGCATCTGCACTGATGCGAGCTCTGCAGCAGACTTCTTCCCGACAGTCAAAGCGGCTTTACGTCACGAAAGTGTGACTCGTCGGAAGACCGCGAGTGCCTAGGGTGCCATTTGGGACAGGACCTATGTCTCTGCACTGATCAATTATATGCAAATAAAAAACATTCAATTCCAAACATCGATTCATTCAGCAGTGCCAATGTGTGTTTCTCAGTGTCTCAGCATCAGCATGGCTGTGATTATATGCATCACTTGCATATTCAGAAGAACACTACTTGTGTGATATTGTTTAATAATATGTAATGGTTTTTCATTTCAGGTTTAAAAATCCTCTCATCAGCTGCTGCAATAGCCTTTACCGTAGCCATGTACCACCGCTGCATGCGTTCCTTTCTTGAAGAAAAACGCAAGATGAGCTGGATCTCCACTGGCATCTACTTTCTGTGGAACTTGTTGCTGATCATTCCCCGTGTAACTGCTCTGGCACTCTTTTGCAGTGTATTGCCATGCTACATCATAGCCCACTTCCTGTCTTTGTGGATGCTGCTGGTTTTAGGGGTCTGGAGCCAAAAAACAGATCACATGGAAAGTCCTGGTTGGGAATGGCTCTACAGAGCTACTGTTGGACTCATCTGGTACTTCAGCTGGTTTAACGTATCAACAGGAAGCATGAAATTAAAGACTATTCTCTATTATGGTGTCATGGGGTTGGACACAATGATGCTGCTGGGCTTCTGGTGCTGGAAGGTGTTTGAGTATACAGGCTGTTGGCGCTCCTTAAATCCATACATAGCGATCCCGACACTACTAGTTTTGTACATTGCTGGAATTCTATTGAAAATTATATACTACAAATGGTTTCATCCTAACTGTGATGAAAAGAAAATAGCTAAACCCATTGAGCAACAGAAGATAAGACAATCTGCAGCATTTTATGGTGACATGGTGACAGACTCCCTGGTATCTTCATCTGGAGCTGTGGCTGCAACTCTTGCTCAACCTGTCACTGGTGTTCTGAAGAGGGGCAGGAATATGGCTGCTAATTTCTACTAGTACTTGGTTCAACTTTTCTATGACTAAATTATTGAAGCTTAATTTAACTTTTATTTATAACAAAAGTATTTATACACAGAATACCATGTTTTGTAAAAAAAAATAATTGATAAACCTTTTAGGCTATTTAATCTTTCAGAAGTTTTTTTGTTGAATGAATAATAAAGAATGGATATTAGATTTCCTTTTTTGACCCATTCCTGAATGCAACATGATTTTAGCTTTTAAAATGTAGATGTGATCAAATCATAAACGTTTATTAGAGCAAGACGGGTAAACTGAACGGATTCTGGATGACTACTGGAGAGCAAACTATAAACCAAAAAATCTGAAATGTATGGTAAAAAAATAAAATAAATAAAAACAGCAGCTGTGGTTCAGAGAACCTTCCAGAGGAGCAGTTCTGCCAGAAGTGAAGTGGAAAAGTGGCCAATGAATAAGTGGGTCAAAAAGCACCCTATAAGTTCAGATAACTGCATTTAATATAAAGTTAAACAATAATACATTTACATTTAATTGCAACTAACATGCAATTAAGTGTCCAAAAGCATTACATTGCTCTTTTAAAGTATACAGGTAATAAATACTCTTTTTAACTCTTTCCCCACCAGAGTTTTTGAAAAAAGTTGCCAGCCACCACCACCCCCATTTTTTAACCTTTTCACAAGTTTCATGGCTCACAGAATGTTTTGTTGTATATGAATATCTGAATATGCCATATAACAAAAAAACAGAACCTCTGCTTTTAAACAAACAAACAAAGCCTGTTTTATTCTAGCTTTATGCATTCCTTTTTTATCAACACTAGAATTTGGTTAAGTTACATAAAAATGCAACATTAAGCAAAAAAGCTGAGAAAATCGCATTTTCGTCAAAGACTACGTCTGGACGGTATTAAGAACGATGATTAAAACACAGATTGGGTCGATCGAGTCCATCAACACCCCCAAACCTTAACAGTCTTATAGGTCTTGGGTCAACATTTCATTCAGTAACATTAGGCAGTTTTGATTTATATGCTGTTTAATATTGATGATAGCGTTATTTAACATAAGCATATACTTAAATATGGGTTGCGTCTGAAATCGCATACTCTCGAGTAGGTACTAATTTTGATGAAGTAATTACTTCACGACCGTTAAAAAGTATGTTCTATATACAATGAATATACAATGTTATCTGGACGTACTATTCGCCCTGTTGTCATTTTCATGTGATCTACCAGCGTCAGTCACTTCACTGACATTCTTAAATTCTCTCCTGTGGCCTCATGGGTAAATAGTAAAAAGTGTTCATCGTAAACACACTTCAGAATCTCTAGTAGTAGTAGAAGTAATAGGTCTATCCGGGTACTTTTTGCCTACTCTTTTTTCTTCATTCTAATCTACATCTTTTACCTTGGACACCCATTCTACCCCCACTTATTTTCCCTCATGCTGAAATCATATGAAATTCATCCAAAATATATATGGTTTTAACGTGAACTATTATCATACAGTTTAATACATGTTTGGTATCACTTGAAATGTCTCAGTGCAACTGGTAAATGTCTCATTCCCAAAGAAATAAACCAAAAGGTAATAAAGTTAGAAATATCTTGCACACAGAAGGGTGTGTCTTACAGACAAATGGTCAGAAGGTGTTAACTCAATGTAAATTTACAATGTTGGCAAATGGTTCAATAGTAACCATAGTAACTTTGATCTGCTTGAACGCATTTTAATCATCTTTAATACATGATTCCGAAGGATAGATTAAAAGACCTGGTCAATTTTTTAAAGTAAATACAAAATTATTAAAAAATAATAATAATTATCAATAAATTATTTTTTTTTAGATCTGGGGCTATAAAAAAACATCCGGGGCTTCGCGCCTGGTTCAATGTAAATCAACATCTGCCCCAATAAGTCTGGGACAGTGATTTCCCACTGTGAACTTGAAATGAGTTCTGGCAATATAATGGAATGCAGCAAAAAGATCAGAGCCTTTTCAGTATCTCAGATTAGCCCCAGAGTTACCAAACTCTCAGCTTCATGTATTTCTTAAATGTCGGGTTAACATTTCTCTTCTTTATTCAAGAGCATTTGAAGTTTTGTATTGATTATCTTTGAACTGATTATGAAATTGTTATGATACATTTACCTGACATAATAAATTGTTACATTTGATTATTCTAACTGACTTTATTCATTTTAACTCTAATGTAAATAATGTCAGTCAAACATTCGCTCACATTTAATTTTTCATTTATGGAGTCAGATGAAGTAATGAGTTAATACATATGAGAAAATGTATTGCATTTAACCAAAAATTCTTTGCCATGAGAAAAGACAGTAACACGCAGAGACCTTCCGTGCTGGTCGGATGCCGGACTTTGGGCCGACCGAGCGCGAGTTAACAAAAGGTTTATTTTTACAGCTTTTGACAGCTTAAGGTCTATACGGTTGTAGTTTAGTTTATATTTTTGGAGCTTGATTGATCACTGTATAGAAAAAAAAAACAGTTTGAACGTTCTTTATTATTCTTTAACATTATCCTCTTGTGTTCTGCAAGTCTGGACCATCTGGCTTTGGATTAGGGTTTCAAAGTTTCCAGAAACTTTCCAGAATAGTTTTTAAAAGGTTCAAGGAATTTTTTGTTCCAGGAACTTTTGGAAATTTCCTGAACCTTTTAGAAAGTTTCTGGAAATTACCAGCCCCTTTGCAATCCTATATTGGAATGACATTAATTTAAAATTTGGTTACCTATTTTAATGGCACTGTAGATGTTCTCGGTGGGAAAAACATCACCCAGGCCATAGAGAAGCACTTTAGCTAAAGCAGGAACTAGCTGAGTGGTGGTGACAAGAATATTCATACATCTGCCCCTGTGAACAAACACCAAAACAACTAGCAAATTTTAGTCTGTACACTACATTTAAGCCGATGGAGCCGCACTGAGAAACCTGTTTAGCATGTTACTCTAGACCTGCACACACAGTGTTTAATGCCTAGAGGCGGATCTGATGATTTCCTGTAAATCATGCATGCTATGAGAACAGAGACAGATGCAGTTGGGTTGGGTATCGGTACATATGTCCTGATTGAATTTAATTCCAATTCACAAGATCTCAATTCAATTCTATTCGATTATCAATGTGTTTCTCATTTCAAATCAATGAATAAACACTGCACAGCCAAAAAAAAAAAAAAAATCACTGTTTGGATTTAGGTTTTTATTCAACACCGTAGCTAGAGTAACAAATAAACAAACATCACCAGAGCAAAATATTCCGTTACAGTATAGTAGTAATGATTTTATGAATTTCTTCAATGAGAAAATAGAAAGCATCAAAAACACAATTGTAAATGTACAATCTTTTATGGTGTCTTATGATTCAGCCTCAATTATCGCCCCTCAAGAACAACTACACCGCTTTACAAATATAGGACAGGAAGAGTTAAATAAACTTATCATTGCATCTAAACCAACAACATGTTTATTAGATCCAATACCCACTAAACTACTGAAAGAAGTGTTACTTGTAGTGGAAGAGCCTCTTCTCAATATTATTAACTTGTCTTTATATTTAGGTCATGTTCCAAAAATATTCAAACTGGCAGTAATAAAACCTCTCATTAAGAAACCGCAATTAGATCCAAATAACCTAGCAAATTACAGACCCATTTCAAATCTTCCATTTATGTCTAAAATACTAGAAAAAGTTGTGTCTGCTCAATTGTGCTCTTTCTTGCAAGAAAATGATATCTATGACAATTTTCAGTCAGGATTCAGACCGCATCATAGCACAGAAACTGCGCTAGTTAAAATTACAAATGATTTACTTTTAGCTTCTGACCAAGGCTGCATCTCAATACTAGTTCTACTCGATCTTAGCGCTGCGTTCGACACTATAGATCATAAAATACTCTTGGATCGACTACAAAACTACACTGGTGTTCAGGGACAGGCATTAAGCTGGTTTAGATCGTACTTATCAGACCGTTATCATTTTGTCTGTTTAAATGGGAAAAAATCGAAGATAACGTCAGTAGACTATGGAGTGCCGCAAGGATCGGTGTTAGGCCCTCTGCTATTCTCAATATATATGCTGCCACTTGGTAATATTAGAAGAAAACATGGAATTAATTTCCACTGTTATGCTGATGACACTCAATTATATATTTCATCACGACCAGATGAAAACACTAACTCATCTAAATTTACAGAGTGTCTCAAAGATATAAAATGCTGGATGACGTGTAATTTCCTGCTATTAAATTCAGATAAAACGGAGGTATTACTTATTGGTCCAAAAAACTACCCACAAAACTTTGTACAATACAACTTTAATATAGAAGGATGTCCTGTTACTTTATCCACTACAGTAAAAGACCTGGGTGTTATACTAGACCGCAACTTGTCTTTCGAAAATCATATTTCATATGTTACAAGAACAGCCTTTTTCCACCTTAGAAACATTGCTAAGCTACGTAACATGCTATCTGTTTCTGATGCAGAAAAGTTAGTTCATGCATTCATGACCTCGAGACTAGATTACTGTAATGCTTTATTAGCTTGCTGTCCTGCATCCTCAATAAACAAGCTACAGTTAGTGCAAAATGCAGCTGCTAGAGTTCTTAATAGGTCAAGAAAATATGATCATATAAGACCTATTTTATCATCTCTACACTGGTTACCTATTAAGTTCCGTATCAATTACAAAGTACTATTACTGACGTATAAAGCCCTAAATGGTTTAGCTCCTGTGTATTTAATGGACCTTCTATCGCCCTACAATCCATCGCGTTCTTTAAGATCACTAAATTCGAGGCTTCTGGTCATTCCTAGGATATCTAAGTCCACTAAAGGAGGGAGGGCGTTCTCGCATTTACCTCCTAAACTCTGGAACAGCCTTCCCTGATATTGTTCGAGGCTCAGACTCGCTGTCCCAGTTTAAAACTAGATTAAAGACGCATCTCTGTAGCCAAGCATTCACATAATGCTTACCTTTTATACCACTGTTGAATCAGATCGAATGCATTAATATTATGAACAGCAGCTATGCTAATTATCTCCCATCTGCTTTTCTGCTGTTATCTCGGGACGCTAGTCCCGAGGTAAATAGCGTTCGTCAGCTCCGGTTTGTATCCAGCCTCTCACGGAGACCTCAGATGCCCCAACACCTGCGATAAGATGACTAAACGCCTGTGAAGAGACGACTCGACGCCTGTGAAGAGACGACTCAACGCCGGCGATATGTTATGCCCTAAATTACTACATGATTAACTAACTGTATTTTTTTTCTATGTACATTTCTGAAATGCACATTCTGTAAAGTTGCTTTGAAACAATAAGTATTGTGAAAAGCGCTATACAAATAAATTTGAATTGAATTGAATTGAATTTAAATAGATACATGCTTAAGAGTCTATGATTGGATCATTGTTGCAGTGATTAATATGTTTCTAGGATGTTATATGTTTGGTAACAGTTCTTCTAGCCTTAATTGATGGAGTGTGTATACTGTGTAGGTTTCCATTTCTTAAACAATCATGTAAGAAGACACATCATGGCCATAATTCAGGATGACAATGTCAAGACTCATCAGGATCAAATTGTGAAAGAATGGTTGAGAGAGAGAAAGACGAATCATTGTCACACATGAATTGGCACCTCTGAGTCCAGACCTTAAATTCATTGAAAGTCTTTGGGTTGTGTTGGAGTAGTGCTTGACTTTTACGTTGTCAATACAAGACCTTGACCAAAAATGTATGCACCTCTTGATGGAAATAAATGTTGTGATTCATCATTTATAAAAAAAAATTAACATAAATAATTATTTGAAATGTTTTTTTTTTTTTTTTGCCCAGCCCTAGATGCAGATTTAGTGAGTACCTTGACTGTACGAGCAAGAGAGATTTGAGGGCAGTGCACCGCCAGGCATCTGTAACGGTCTCAATCTCTGAGCGAAGCCTGAGGAGTAGGTCTCTCTTCACTGGGCTCAGCGGACCTAAAAAACAGCAATGTTGACATTAAAATTAATGATATATTATATATAATATGCATAATTTAAAGATACAACTGGACTTGGTATAATATAATTCGGTTTTCAAGCTAGCATGCTGGAACAGTAAACCAGTTATTCCACAACTGAACCACTGTCAGTTCAATCAGGCAGCACACATGAGGCTGTCATGAACTTCATTTCAATATTCTTGATTAGATATCAACCAAATATGAGGAACAAGGCAAGGCAGAGAACTACTACTCAACTAAGTAACAGCACCACCATGTACCGTGTATCTGCAGGGTTTAGAAAATCAAATGTAAAGGCTTTTAAGACCTTTTTTAAGACTTGCATAAATATAATGAATAATGTATGTGCGGGGTAGGGCAATGTCTACGGTAACATATTAAACTGTGAAATGTCATGATAAAGTGAAAAACAAAAAGTTTTATAAAATGATAAACGTCACATTTCAGCTTTAAAGCAGTTTTTAAGAAAAGGGATGAGAAAATTATTAATGATTATATTTAAAATAGATGTTTAGGTTTTCAGAATGCACATTTGCTTCTTTTCATTTCCCTTCTTTTCGATCCACCCAACACTGCGACCTTGCTGTGTAAAAATATGGGTTGATTTTTGCAGTTGTTTACGACAGCTGATGGGCTGAATGGAAATGCTAATTCAATCTCTGACAGTTACTGGTGCTTATGCAGCTGGACGACTTAGAACAAAGAATTTCTATAAAAGGTGGAGCGTTTGCAGGATATAAACCATAGATATGTATATATCAATGATATGAACACCATAAACTCATAATTCAGCAACAGCAGATCATTAGCAATCACTAATAGCTTGGCATTAATCTGTGGTTTTCGTTGATTGCGAACTGCTCTGAAACCACTAGCAAGTAGAACGTGCAACAGCATCATGCAAACGTGCACCAATCAAATTTAATTAAATCATTACCTTTTGAAGTGTAATAATCACATTAAACCATATGGCAATTCCCGTTTTTTCAATTAAATTTCAATTTAAGACTTCTTGAAATGATAATTAAGACTTTTCTTATGAAGGCCTGCTGCTGCGGCCCGATGCTAGTCTTGTAGCGCATGGATCAAAGACGCAAGGGAGAGGAGATGTGAGATGATAGGGCAGCTTTGCAGGATTATGCACATTGTGAAGTTTAAGTGGCTGAGCAAAGATAGCAGTTCACATTTAGAACTGTCTAGGAAGGTGGATGAGACCAGAAATTTCATATAGATTTTTCCTTGTGCAGTGAGGCCTGGATATTAACTATCCCAGTTAATGCCCAGAATTGTCACGAATCCCCGGTCGAGATTCTGGCTTTCTTTCTGCTCTGAGATTGCTAGTGGGGGTGGTCTCCAGTGCTCCTGTCTAGTCACCTGAGGCTCATCACGTCAATCAAGCACACCTGTTCCTCATCGGGCAATCCACTCTCTTATAAAAGCCAGATCAACTTTTCAGTCCCTGCCGGATCATTGTATCAAGCAGTACGAGTACATGCCAGCCTTCGTTTTGCACTGCACTTTGTTTGTTTTTTGAGGAATTGAGAGCTAACTTGTTTTTTTCCCCTGTCTTGATCATAGAAGTTTCAGCCTGAAACTCGGACTCAGATCTTTCACCAGTACCACAAACCATCTTCCCTACCAGAACATTACTGCTCAGTTCACATCTCTGTTTGCACTTGTTCAATAAATTCACCATTAATTGAACTGAAACTCTGGTCTGCGTTTGAGTTCTGCCCCTGGACCTGACAAGAATTCAATGTACGTGGCTGGACCCGTGGTTTTATCCTGGGCGATTGGAATCCCAAGCTCAGCGGAAACCATGCGGGGCTGAGAGATCGATTATTAAGCGCTTTGAGTGCAGAGAAAAGCGCTACATAAATGTAATGAAATATTATTAGACATTTTTCTAAATGTTCATATTTTCTCTGTTTTGTTTGTTTCATTGTTTTTCTCAGTTTTGTTTGTTTTTTTCATTGTTTTTCTCTAAGTGATAACATGCGCTTGCATGACGAGAAGCTTTATAACCTGCGTATATTCACCTCTGACACATCGGTTTGATACTGTAATTGTTGTTTGATGTTGGATGATCAAACAAAGTAGCCTACCGTTTGTTCCTTTATCTGTCGCTGGTTTGAGTGGCACACGCGCATTCAGTGTACAAAAGAGACTCACTTATGGTAAAAGACAGAGCTTTGCATAGTAAAAATTAGCAACTTGAATTTATTCAATTGTGTACGACAACCACTAAAGGATCACTAAACTTTTGTCATGAAAAGACAGTTTATGATAAATTCATTTACCTTTTTCCCTTTTATTCGTCTTGATTTTAGGTTTCTTTTTTCCATACTTATACCGACATGGAAAAATTACTCAATTCTAGGAACCTTCAAGATAACAGTTGATTTTCATCAGTTATCTGTCTATGGGTCATTACATGTCATTTTCTGTTCACTCTAAATCAGATACAGATGAAGTGAAACGGCAAGATTACATCTACAGTATTTGAATGCATTAGTGAGAACTATTGCGTGTAAGAATTGATCCTACCAGTCTTTGTGGCGTCTCTTTACCAATAGGGAAGTGGGATTAAAATACTTCAAAACCGAAATATGCTATAACTTTCAGATTTGAAGGCGATTTTGTTGATAAATCACAGGACAGTGACTGTGCATGCGATCAGGAACGTATGTGCAAGCTACTGTTTGCAAGCTAATGTGAGTATGTTTAAGCTACAAGGAAGCAGCACGTTAGTTTAGAACGGCAAATCCCTTGTGCAAAAACAATTAAAAACGTGTATTCCCCTTATCAAAATTGAGTATCCAGATAGCATAAACTGTCCTCGTGGTTTAGCGACTGAAAGCGTTGCGAAAATGAACCAGGGACAGGAAACGAGAGGGATTTGAGCTGTGTTCTTACAGGTTTGAAATGACGGGGATGAAGAGTGGATGCTGACCGGTCCGGGACTGGCTTACTGAGGGCCTGCTGCGCCGGCCCGATGCTAGAGGAAGGCCCGTTCCTTCACGTGACGCGAGACGCAAGCTTGGTACTTGAAAGGCCTTAGGCCCATGACACACTGGCTGCGTGGCGTAAGCGTCTCAGCTGCGTGGCGTGTCCGTTTTTATTTCGGCTCCCATGTTAACAGGTTTGGCCATTTCTCTCGCGGATGTTTCGCCCGCGTAGGCCTCGGTTTGTGTGGGGACCAGTTTGTTTGGGCTGACACCCGCGAGATAACGTCGAGGGATCGGCGGCGGTGTTAGGCGGAGGAAAATTGCGCCTTAGGTCAGAGGATTGTGGCAAAGATTCCTTTAGAACGAAAGATTCTTCATCGGACAGGTTGAAAAGAGCTCGATTTTTGGACAGGTTGGAGAATGGGAATGTAGGGCGGGGCCAGATGCAGAAAAAAACTGTAGAAGAAAATACAGGTGAATCGGCTACGTATTTATTGACCTCCTCTAATGCTGATTGGGTAGATCATTTGAACGTGCTCCCCCCGAACATTTTTTAATAAAACATAATTTAATATTGGATAATTTCGCACACTTTCACGTCAAAGTGTCTGTTATCGGATCTGATGAAGAAGCAGTCTCTGTTCATGTGTGGCAAGACATTTTAAAAATCCCAACCAGAAGATTTCTTATGGCCGGGTCCAGGATAAGGCATGGTCACCCAATATACAGTTAGGGTGATATTAAATTATATAAGATTTTGGCAATATTGCCCATCTCTAAGTCATTCATTCCCCATGTGACGCGATGGATGTCCAAAAACCTCTTGTTTAGTTCACCACTGCCACTCTTAGCTTGATTGCTATGAGTTTAAACACAACCCCTTCATTACCATGCAGACAAATAAATGTAGTAATAAAGACATGTGAAAAGAAATAAATGTATAAATAAATAAATTTGGAAATAAATGTAGACATAAATATGTGTATACATAAATAAAAGTGGAAAAAATAAATGTATGAATAAATAAATGAAAAAATAAATATGGAATAAAAGTATAAATACGCATTTATTTTTTATTTCTTTGTATATTTATTTACATATTTAGGCTATATATTTTTCTTTTTACATTTTGTCGTATATTTATTTATGTATTTATTAGTTTGGCAACAAGACTACTGTAGAAAAATAAACTGAAAATGAAACCATAGGCCTACTCGTTGATTCTTAAAAGGAATGATCATGCAAAAATGACTGTCATCATTTACTCACCCTCATGACTTTCCACATCCGCATTACTTTTTTGTTTCTTCCATTGAACACAAAAGATGATGGGTGGGATGACAAGCGCCAAAAAGGACAAAACAACAAAACAGACCCTAATTGAAGTGTTTTATTTATTTATTTATTTATTTTCACTTGATGTAGAATAGAATAGTATCGTAACATTTCCCAATAGTGAATATCCCCTACTGTAAGTTCCTTCGGGCTACTTGGTGTTGGTGGTTGCAGTTTCATTAGAATTGGATGTCATATGCATGGCATCACAAACCTGGTGGATTAGATATTGGTTAGGTCTTTCAAACATGTGTCCTCTTGTCATGCCATGTGGAATGCCATCTAATACATCATGGGTTATTATATTGTCACAGTTCTGTTCAGGGTCTTTTTGAAAGGTCTGCATTGAATGTTTGGTCTAACTCAGCCAGACTAGTATTCATTCAGTGTCTTCTATTGTGCATCTTTATCTGTTTATTTACTGTTTGTTGTTTCTGAGTAACTATTGCCTTGCACTGCCTATTAGGTTGCTTGACAACATACTTTGTTTACCAATTAAGCTTGATGGGAAGCACAGCTGATAATGACATTTTCCAGCTACTGTAGGCTTGAATCTTATGCAGTGGTTAAAATAATTAAAATTATGGCTGGAACTTCTGGTATCCCTTTAACTCTCTGTAAAGTAAGCATGTGCCTTTTTATTATTAGTGGTGTTATCTGAGGCAAGGGTCACTGTTACTTATGTAAGCACTGTAAACCACACAGGACACCCTAGAAACACACTGTAAACAACTCATAACAACTTAAAAAAAGCACTGTAAACCACCCAGAACTAGAAACACACTGTAAACCACTCAGAACACCCTAACAATATAATTTTGTTAAGACAATAATGTTAAGACAAACTCATAAGGAAAATAACATTACAGATCTAGACGGTTGCTTCTTGGTAAAAAAGAATGTCATGTATGATCATTTAGATTTATTTTTCACATTTTAGGTCCAAAAAAATTAAATTAACATTTTGCAATTATCGCAATGTCAGGTTTGGGTGAAGGGATGAAGCGAGGATTCAATAATGCAGTTGATAGGCTTTTAATGATAATAAAATAAAACAAAATGCAAACCAAAACTACCCCGATGACTTGACTTGAGGAACATAGATGGTATATATACAATGCTGATCTGGCACAGGTCTGAAAACGCAAGGAGAGTAAATAGGGAGCAAACAAGGCAGGTAACGAGGGAGGACAGATGGGGCAAATAAACCAATAGTCAAGTAACAAGATGGGCACGGTCAAGAAAATAACAAATCACAACCCATGTGCTCACACAAACCGAGACATGAACACGCAGCTAATGAGAACTCATAAGCCACTTGTTCACACAGAACATGACAATATGAAAGCAAACAGCCAGTGTAAAACAAGCTGCGTGCTACACAGCACAAGACAAAACACGACATGAAAGCACATAGCCGATGTAAACACGAACTGCGTGCTGCACAAAACACAACAACACACACAGACAGAAGAGCGTACGGCCCGAGCGAGCACGCTCACACGACAAGAGAGAGTGCATGAGAACTCGAAACTCGAAGCGAAAGCTCATCCTGTGAGCTCACAACAGAATACAAACACGCAGAGGATGAATGTCTGAATCCCGACACAGAACCAAAGCCAAACTAGACCAAAGTGCCGGGATCAAAACACCACGCCCCGCACATGAAACAAGTCACACAGACAAGAGCGCATGGCTTGAGAACGCTTGAACTGTGCGCTCAGACAAAGACAAGACAAAACTGGAGTGTCAGGGTTCTGTCACAAAACCAAGATTTATGATTTCCATTACACAAGAGTAGATGTTAAAAACTAATGCTGATTTGTACTCGGCTTTCGCCAAGATAAGCACCAACTAAGACGTAGCTTTACAGTAACCTATGCTTCTCCATCCATTTACGCTTCTTTCCATATGGTGATGTGAATCTCCTTCTGTCTGGTGTTAATAGCTGCAGTGTATTTGGCGCGTCAGCACACACAACAGCTGCAACCAAAGTGTGGTCTACCCAGCGGATCAGCATGACAACCGCTTGGATTGAGCCGAGTAGGGGACATCTCTAGGGTCTTCAAGTGGGCACCTTCCGTCCTCAGTGTTTCGTCGACTAGCCCACAACACCTCAAGAGGGCTCGACAGTGACTCTGGCGTCCCAGAGTCACCCCCCTCCGTCCCCCACTCAACTCAGCCCAGCTTACTGACCCTTACATCCCTCCAGCTGCTGAGGTTGCTCCTTCCTCGTTGTTCACATGTGACCTAACCACAATCTCTCCGCAACCCGACCATACGGGCCAACCGTTTGACTACGGCTGTCGAGCCCCACTGCCGTCATTAAAGCGGGTTCAGTGGCAACAATTCCGTATAGCATACTGCCTACCGCAAAACACAATATCTGTCCAAACATCAATCCCCATTCACGCAAAATACACAGGAACGTAATAACTGTAATAACTATGCAGACTATACAAATAAACCAACAGACTCTTCGAATCTTCGAAACCGTAGCTGTACACAGCCAGCCAGAATCTTTCCGTCTCAACCACAGCCAGTTGCTGCTCCTTTCTGCTGCTTCAGATAAGTTCTTTACTGTGCGACGCAACTCTTGGCCACTGAATCCGACGTCTCTGAGGAACTGGGTTGTAGAGTGTGAAGAGCCACCTTACATCCTGTCAAAATGTGCCTTAATGTGGCAGGTGATGAACACAAAGGACATGACGGATCCTCTCCTACCCAGAGGTAGGAATATAAAAAATAAACTAGACAGAAGTGACAGAACCCTGACAAGTAATTAAAAATGAGTGTGCAATTTAGGTAAGAAATATAAAAGCCCAACATGGAGTAGATAAATACAGTTGAAAGATTTGAAGAACAAAACTACCCCATCAAAGTCAGCAAAACCTTTCTCTGGCTGACTCCGAGTGAGGGTTTATTACGTATTCATTTTTTTTTGTTAAAGTTAGCTTCACGGAGCGATGCCAAGCAAGCAGTAAACAATGTCATGTGCTCTTTAGCGGTATTGTAAACAATTCATTCATGAACAACACACTGTAAACCACTCAGAACACCCAACCAAAGCCCCCCAAAACACCCAGAACAGCCTAGAAACACACTGTAAACCACTCAGAACACCCTATAGGAACATAATGTAAACCACTCAAAACACCATAATAAAGCACTGTAAATCACCCAGAACGACCTATAGCAATGCAATGTAAACCACTCAAAACTCCCTCACTCTAAAAAAATGCTGGGTTGTTTTAACCCAAATTTGGGTCAAATATGGACAAATCCAAACGTATGGTTAAAAAATGAATTAAAATAATTAACCCAACGGCTGGGTTTGTCCATATTTGACCCAAATTAGGGTTGAAACAACCCAGCATTTTTTAGAGTGGAAAACACTGTAAATCACCCAGAACACCCTAGCATTGCACTGTAAACCACTCAAAATATCTTAATAAAGCATTGTAAACCACAGAACACCCTATAGCAATGCACTGTAATCCACTCAAAACACCCTAAACAAAGCACTGTAAACCACTCAAAACATCCTAATAAAGCACTGTAATCCATAGAACACCCTATAGCAATGCACTGTAAACCACTTAAAACACAATAGCAATGCACTGTAAACCACTCAAAACATCCTAATAAAGCACTGTAATCCACTCAAAACATCCTAATAAAGCACTGTAAACCATAGAACTCCCTATAGCAATGCACTGTAGGCTAAACCACTTAAAACACAATAGCAATGCACTGTAAACCACTCAGAACACTAGCAACTGCATTTTAGCTAAAATGCTAAATGCCTAAATTAAAGATTAAACTCTCATAACTACATATTTTAACACACTTAAAGGGGTCCTATTATGCAATTTTTTAAAGTCTTGGTTTTGTTTTGGGGATGTACTAGGCTTTCATGCTTGAGTGTAAAAAAAAAGCAAAATTTTTTCACATATTTTACATTGGCTGCATCGAAAACCTGAAAAATGCTGCCATCGATGCACGTCCATTTACAAAATTATCTTCACTTCCTGTCTCACACCTTCATCTGATCGATTTTTGAAGGCAGCACACCTTATTCATAGCAGCGCCATCCTTGAAAGCCAAGGTGTGAGTGATAGACATACTTCAGTGGGTTGTACTGCTGTTTAATGTGTTTTTGGATTGCTACTGATGAAATACTGCAAAACTATCTTTCCAAGAAATGAAAGCTCTAGAGTAAAGTTCTGCCAGGGAGACTCAAATGTTACATCACTCATTACTTTCTAGTCTATCCACTCACTATCTAATACTTGGGGTAAAAAAGATTGTTACTTACACACGTTTGAGTTTGCTGATGATGCAAACATTCACCTCCATCCTCCCCACCACCACCAGGATGGTCCTTGTCCATACCTCCCCGGGGGTCGGCTGCGCGCTTGCCTTCATCTTCAAGCAGGATATGCAGAGTAGGCTACCCTCCGAATGTGAACTATGGACCGGGCCAAAAGACCATTGGTTCTACGCCAAAGAACCATCCAATATTTTTGTTTTCATTTTCTGGTCTATTTAATTAATAAATGTCGTATGACGGATGACGATGAATGGGGTTTCGCTTAGAACCCCCATATCTTTTTATCTATAAAGAAAATATATTTGGTTTTCTCCACAGAGATTTTAAATCTCCATTTATAAGACCATTCCCAACATTGCATGCAGCTGACTGCATTATATTAACAATATAATCCACATTTCTTCCTCTAGTCTAATCCAAAGAGCTCCATCATTAAGCGAACCAATGGGCCCCCCAGTCGAGTTTAATTTTTTTGATGACTTAAACAAGTGACATAAATTAATGAATGAATATGAATGAATGAATGAATGAATGAATGAATGAATGAATAATTCAAGACAAGAAAATTCTGATTTCATGATCAATATACCTGCCAACAAATGCTGCTGTGTCTGCCAGCGTTTAAATCATGCGCATAATCTGGACACCTTGCGAGTGCATAGACTATTCCATTCCTATCTACGGCAAGCCCCGAGGGGAAAATAGATTGCATACACACATACAACGAGCGGCAGTACATCATTACCAGTATTATAGTAACAGACTTTGTTGGATTCTGTCATGTACAATCCAACAAAGTCTGTTACAATAATAATAATAAAAAGGATTCTGAGGACAGTTACACTGTATTGAGACAGTTGAGAAATAATAATATTTACAGTTTTCAACAATAATTGTCATTGTTGAACCCTTGCTCTTATTATGTTTCGATTTCTCAGTTTTGTCATTATTTTAGCAAATAATTTATTTTATATGTTTTGAGACAGTTTGTTTTAAGAAGTTTCAAAGAGTTAGTAAAAGAGTAAAGTTTTAAAAAAAGTTAAGTAGGCATCTATTTTTTTATTAAGTATTTATTTTGTATTAATACATAATCTCACTGTATTCATTTATAATGTATCATTATTGCGTGACATTTGTGTCAATAATCGTCAAGCACAGGTGACTTCGCGTAGTGGGAGGGGGCCCCCAAATCAAATTCTGCTTAGGGCCCCCAAAAGGCTCGGACCGGCTCTGATTAATGAGCTCCATCATTAAAGACACTTTTACAACAATATATTGTTGCAAAAGTGTCATTAATCATAAAAAATAAATAACAATGGACTTATGCCGCTACACCCTGTGGGGGCCCATTCTCAATCAAACCTTTTTCTGATATAGCCTATACTCTGTCTAATCTTTACTTGTATATTTCACTTTTATACCACATATTCCAATCTGATCTAATTTTATCAGCAAACCTTCCTTCCATAATACTGTAAGTGTTCAGTTCCAACCAGTCTAGGGGAAGCAACAATATAGTTAACACTACTGCCACCTAGTGGACTGACACACAACATGACGCTTTCAAAAATATAAAATAAAAACAAACTACCTTTTAGGACATAACACCCCCACCCTTAAATTACAAACCAGAGGTTTGTATACCATACAATACAATACAATACAATACAATACAATACAACACAACACAACACAACACAGTACTCCAATACTTCACCATCATGAACAGACAGGGTGTCTGCAATAACATTCTCAGCATCTTTCTCATCAGAGGCTATGCACATTCATATTTCGATATTATTAAATGTATTTTGCATTGTTTTTTCCTTTCTATCTATGACCCAGCAGTAGAAAACCACTGATGTAAATGGAAGAACAAGACACTGAAATGTGACACTGATGTTTCTGTTTCACAGTTGTGAGTGTGGTCGCCTCCACTACTTCTATAGCCGTTATTATATCTTGTGAAAATATACCTTGTCCTTATCTTATTTTTCACTATGGACTGATCTGAACAGCACTGTTGATGATTATGGTCTACACTTTCAATATATTTTTCAATACATTAAATTATTCATTTTTGTCAGACCAAATGTCTGACTATAGAAGTTCTTGTATTCAACTGGGAATATCCCCTACAGTAAGTTCATGTTTTTGGTTTTTATGTCTGTGGTTTCATTAGAATTTCAATTAAAGGATAGCTCATTTAAACATGTGTTCTCTTGTTATGAGTGTGGAATGCAAGCTAATACGTCATGGGTTATGATACTATCTCAGTTCTTTTTTTTTACAGGTCTCCATTGAATATTTTGTTAAAAAGACTAACCTAGTCTTTCATGTGCGGTTATTGTGCGTTCTTGTGTGTTTATTTGCATAATTTGTTTCCGTGTAACTATTAGTTTGTACTGCCTGTTTGGTTGCTTGACAGCAGACTTTATTGACTAAGATTCATATGCACCTGCATTTTCCAGGTACTGTAAGCTTGAAGCTTTAAATAATTCAAATCATGGCCGACTTCAGGTATGCCTTTGCCTATACCTCTGTTAGACAACTGAGCATTTAGACAATATGTGCCTTTTACAAACTTTGTTGCATTATTTTCCTGTTATCACTGTAAAGCTGCTTTGAAACAATCTACATTGTAAAAAGCGCTCTATAAATAAAGGTCACTTGACTTTTATTACTAATGGTATTTGCTGAGGCAAGCATTACTACTGTTGTTCAACTTAAGGTTATACATTTGAACAAAACATTAACCTTAAGTTTTAAACTTTGTTGCATAACTTGTTTGTTCATGAATGAGACAAATGTTGCAGCTTATTGAGGAGATTATGATTTCACCGGATGGATGATCGAGAAATAACACAGATTTATACTGAATGTTCACTGCATGTTTAGACTTTAAGACCATATATCAAGTCATAGACACCTGGGAGTGGAGTGGACTGCACTGCAAACAACTGAAAACATAGAAACACACTCTAAACCACTAAATACACTCAGCAATGCACTGTAAAAAAACAAACAAGAAAATGACCTTGCTAGATTACTTACAATATGTAGTCCGTTAATGATTCCAAATAACATGAAAACCAATTGTAGTAGTAACATAATCCATCTCCGTTTCAAAAAAGCATCACAAGCCTAAGTAGATCGTAGAGCCTTTGCCACCAATGGTCTCTCAACTTAGCTCACAATGCTTTTGGGAAACACAGCCCTGGGCAGTGGATCTGTAGTTCCTAGCATGTTTTCCAGGAGAGGGAAAGATGTTGATAGTTTACATTAATGTTTAATGTTCAGTTATGGGGAGAATTTTGGAGTTTCTGTCATTGAACATTGTGGTTACCATTGTGCTAAAGAATAGCGCTGTCAAGTGCGATTTTTCTTTGATGCAACACAATGTTTCAAGATTCAAGTTTCAAGTTTACTTTACTTATAAAGCACATTTTAAAACAACCTTGTTTGACCAAAGTGCTGTACAAGATATAACTAGATCCATCCCAAAAATTAAAATCAGCTTTCACAAGACATTGAACGCACAAGAATACAAATAGGTTTTTAAAAGACTTCTAAACTCAGACACTGTGGACGCTGTTTTCATATGTAGTGTCAGTTTGTTCCATAACCCAGGGCCAGCTACCGCAAAGGCTCTGTCTCCCCTGCATTTCAATCTGGAACTGGGTACTTATAACAGATAATTGGTCTGTGATCTGAGCAATCTAACAGGTTTGTGTTCCGTAACCAACTCAGAAAGGTATTGAGAAGCAAGATTACATAATGCTATACACAAGTCAAACAACAAGACTTTAAATTCAATACGATACTGAACAGCCAGTGTAGTGAACGTAGTGTAGGGGTGATGTGATTCTGTTTATGAATGCCTGTAAGCAAACGGGGAGCTGCATTTTGGACCAGTTGAAGCCGATGGATAGATGAAACTGGTAGCCCTTGGTATAGCGAATTACAGTAATCAAGCCGTGTATAATAACCCCAAATCACAATTTCTCATTGAAGCAAAATTCGCCGATCAGCAAGGAGCTGGTGCGGGTGTGTCAAATCTTGAGGTTTATTAGAAATTGTATGTTGAGTCAATGTAACTCAATTAAGTTAAAACAGCATTCCCTTGTTTTATGCACTGATCTAATGTCTTATATAGATCAGTGGTTTTATACATAAAACTGATTGAAGTATGTTACAACAACATTAGAACATATAATTTATAGGTAGAATCAGTGCTTTAAGTGGGACGGTACGCGCCGGTACTCAGTACCGCCACTTCCAAATATAGCTCTTGAGCGTACCGCCATCTCTCCGTGCGCCGGTACGCTCATTTGCACATCTGTTTTAATCAATTGGCTGCGCTGCCGCTTTTCAGAGCGCCCTTCACAATGCATGCTTCCTAATTCGTCCCACCGAGAGCAGAGACTACATTACCAGCCCGTCCTCATCCCAATGCGTCATATACGACGCTTTTGCCAAAGCGTACATATCCTACGCACATGGCACCCTTTAGCGTAAATATGAGACGCAGATATATATGGGGCAGAAGGCGCCTCCTAGTGGTCTAACCCTAACCCTACCCCAGACCTAAACCTACCCATACTCTGTGCGTGTTATATTTACGCTAAAGGGTGCCATGTTCGTAGGATATGTACGCTTTGGCAAAAGCGTCGTATATGACGCATTGGGATGAGAACGCGTTGACATTACCCATACACCCTTGAGTTTTACAAGTGAAAAGAGCATGCGTCGCTTTTGCCGCTGTCAGTAGCTACGTTTACAACTTTACATTGACACAATCGGAATGAAATCAATACGATTGATGAATCTGAACAAGGTGTTTACATGAATGATAAAATAATCAGGTTGATGTGCGCGTTTATATGTCACAAGTTTCAAATCGGATCTGATTTTTTGACATGCACAAACTGCACAAATATACAGTTATACTCATTACGTTTATTTAACGTCCTTGCACATGTGCAGTCCTTTCAGTTTCGGTTTCCAATCAAGTGTTTACATGTTCTCTCGATCGAATTACATAAGGGATAAACCACCCCTTTCAATCCGATCGATATGTCATTCGGATCGAGCTCAATCGGATCGATTAAGGTGTTTACATGAGGGTTTTTTAGTCCTATCGAGCCGTCAATCCGATTATAAGTGTCCATTTGTCAACCATGGTGTCAACTCAACGTGGTCCGGAGAGGGTGTGTGAAACGGATAAAGAAATGAATGAACCATAGCAAGACTCATGTTTATGTTCTACTGTTCTATGGTTATTATGTTATTATGTTTTATAATTTATTTTATGTACATTTTGTTAAAAATGTTTTCAATACCCTTTTGCACATTTTATTTATGTTCAGTAGCTCTTTCTAGCTCAAGAAAATCCACAATTCAATTATTTTGTATAAGGTCGTCTGTTGACTGCTGTATATAAAACCCCTTCAAGAGACAACAAGCTGTTGTTACCTCAGGGGAGGAGGGGAGTCAGCAAAAAACAAAAACAAAAAAAACTTAATAATAGAGTACCGGCACCTCTTTTGGGCCACTTTAGCACTGGGTAGAATCAGGTAGAAATACCTCCTTGACGCAACATCTGCACATGTTCACTTTTTAGAGTGCAATGTTGAGGAAACACTTCCAGTGATTAAATGGAATCTGATTGTGTAATCCAGATTCCATGGAATCAGTTCCAAGCACTGACGGTAACCCACCCAGAACACTTATTATTGCATATTAACCCCTATAATGACCACCCAAAGAAACCGTGTATTGTGAATATAAAATATAATAAATATTCCAATATAGTGGTATTTTTTAGAAGAAAAAAAAGAACAAAAAAAAAGTATTATAGCTTCATTAGTACAGCCATTTGGGCAATTAAAGGTTTTCTTTTCCTCTTTACTTTAAAGGGGTGGTATAATACCATTTTCACAAGATGTAAAATAAATCTCTGATGTCCCCAGAGTATGTATGTGAAGTTTTAGCTCAAAACACCGTTTTTGTGTCTGTCCCTTTAAATGCAAATGAGCTGCTGGCACAGAGCCAGAGGGCGGAGCTACAACAACTTGTGTCCTTAGCAGCTTCGATTACCAGACAGACATGCACTGAAAATGTAAAAAACGTTTAGCCTTTTATGTTCAAACCGGAGTCAGAAAGATGGAGATACTCAAGAAGAAGTGACAACAATTAGACAACATTTCTGTATGGTTAGTTGATGGATTTATGTAGCTTATGTGTTATCTTCCAGTAATTGATTAGCATATTCTGTCTTGATTATCTATAAATCGTGTTCCAGGGGCGGGGTTTATGTAAATTTTAGGGTTTGTGATGTCATTAACCCGGGAGGAATGTCTTGTAGTCCCTACCAGCCATTTGTTGTAGTCCTTAAAAAGCTATTTCTTAAAGAAAATATCTCCCTTTGCTTTGAACTTTGAGCATTGTAACTTTGCAGATGTTGTTTATGCTCATACAGCAACATTACACTAACTAAAGCTAGAAAAGTGAAATCATAATCAACCACCCCTTTAATTAGGAGGATTATAGCAACTATTTGCCATTTCCCGCCAATTGTGTGTGAGTCTGGTCACATTCTTAAGTGACTTCACTCACTATCTCACACATGACTAATCATTCAAAACCATGCCATGGGAGGAGTTTATGTCTATGTGTAAATTTTACTTTCTCTTTCAGATGTTTTTAGCAGTATTTATATCCTTACTTTGTCATGCTGTAAAGGTTTCTCACACTGGATCAATCATGGAGGAAAGCTTGCCTTTCAAGTACTCTTTATTGGAATATCTGTTTACATTGGTGGGATTGTTACTTTCCCCGCTGGATATAGTGCTGGACATTCAGACTGTTGTGTTATTTTATCAGGATGAGGCCTATGTGTATATGGGGGTGATGATTTTTCTGCTGCTGGGCTCTTCAGTATTGGTACAGGTGTTCAGCTGGCTTTGGTACTCAGAATTCCTGGAGACTAAGGTGGAGAATACTAAGCTTGAGACTAAGGTGGAGAAGACTAAGCTTGAGACTAAGGTGGAGACATTTGCTAACAGGCATTTACTGATCAAACCCCTCCACTTCCTTCAGCTTGGAGTCTACCTCAGGTCTGTGATAGATTTGCTTCTTAATTTTCCTTGAATAGTCTTGTGGGAAAAAAGTAGCCTACACTTTAGCATCCATTTAAAAAGAGTACTTTTTATGGAAATAATATACTTTAAAAGAATATAAGTATAAACTGAATGTAATATTTTTAGATGCTTCACTGCATGTTAATTGCAAATACATGAGAATGCATTACAGTTTAATTTTGCAATTAAATTTTTTTTGACCCACTTAAATATGACTTAAATACATCTTTGTATGTAATGTCATAATTATTATTATTTTTAAATATGGTTTGTGTACTGCTGAATGTACTGACAAGCATTTATGGTAAACTACAGTATACTTTAATGTCATTTCTATTGACTTAAATGTCACGTATTTTAATATATCTGTAATTACACATTTGTAATGATATAGTTTCAATTTAGAAATATTTAAAATATATTAACTTTAAATTAAATACTAAATAACACACTACAATTACAATTATAATCAAGTACTTCACGTTCTTTAGTATGTTAGTCAACATCAAAAAAGTGTGCTTATTTAAAGCACAAAACAACATTATTAAAACATAATTATTTAATATGTACTTTAAAGAAAAACTTTTAATATGACATTATTACAATGTGCACTTTAATTACAAGACATTATTACAAAAAGTGTACTTAAGTGTGTTAAACAGTCATGAAAGTGAATTAGATATTATTAAAGCTCCAGTCGGCAAGTCTGCAGATTGAGTGGACTTAGGCAAAATTTTGAATGTTTACAACTCTCATGCCCCTCCCCCACTATCAACGAATACCCTCCCACCGAGTTCATGGCTTCGTGCTCGTCAGTGCACCAGATTTTCTGTGAACGCGCCCGTCTTATCAGCATCCATCAACACCATGAAGTATTTTGTTATTGTTGTTTTGTCATTTTGGAGTAGATTGTTACGAAATGGATTACCCACCAATTAAACGTAAATAAACACCATCGTCTGTCTGAAACGCTATTATTGCTGTATGTGACAGACATGGTCATTGTACATTTTTCTACTGCTCATAACGTTATATCAGAGCTAGTAAGATAGCACATACAATAACAGTAGCTTTACTACTGTTCTTACTCTTGTAAGAAAGACAGAGTAGCATTGATTCTTCCTAAAAGCCGAACTTTCATCTGGACATGTTTATCCACCTAACGTTTCATTCACACGGATTTCAGTTCAAACAAACCTGCCCAACAAGTGCTAACGTTAGCTATCCATATCAACACATTAGCGCAAACATACATTACAAACATAACACTAAGAAATAAAGGTACTGGAGCCAGTTGCACCAACAGGGCTTTACTAAGCCTGGTCCTAACTGCTAAGTAGGTCTTAGTTAAGACCAGTCTTTAGAGTTGACCTAACGTCGGTTGCACCAACAAAACTTAAGCCTAGGCTTAATTACGCCTGGTTTTAGCAATGTGCGTTCCTGTGAATGGCCACGGAACTATAGTGGTTGCCTAGCAGCGTGCGTTGCTGGGGTTACGTTGTAAACTATCTTCCGGTGTTTCATCACCGCAGACTCGGCCTCAGTGGGGAGGTGAGCAGATCGCGGAAGGCGACGGCTCAGTGCCAGTGATTCTCTGCGGATGGCCCGATATGCGGTGGATTTGTGGACATTAATCATGTTTCCAACAGTGTTTTGAAACGCACCATTTGCATAAAAACGTAGCGCTATTAACAGCTGTAATGCCGGTGTCAATGCTGCGTTGTGGTTCGACACAAACTGTAAGTGGGGTGACAGCTCTTCAACAAGTTCACATATCTCTCTCCGACAGAATCGAAACCTCTCAATCAGCTCCTCATCATTGTAAATGTCCAATGGATTGCTTCTGTCCCTAATAACTCACCGCCGTCTAAAAGCCTGCTCATTGTAAAGTCTGTGTATAAGGCGCGCCATGTCTTTACTGCTGAGTTATCAAGTGGTTACTATAGAAACTTGCCTAGATTTTGACTTTACGCCTGCTACTGACTAGGCGTAAGATTTACGCCCAGTCTTAACGTGAAGAGGACTTAAGCCTGGATGGTGCAACTGTCGTAACTATTAGGTCGGACTTAGAATGCTGAGTTAAGACCTACTTACCTTAAGACCAGGCGTAAGCCCTGTTGGTGCAACTGGCTCCTGGTTGATAAAGCACAATTACCTGTGGAATTACTATAACACTAAGAAATAAAGTAACTGGTTGATCAAGCACAGTTACCTGTGGAGAAGAAATGTTGCAAGCTCTGCATCCAGCTTGAACCCAATTAAATCAGTAAATCTCTCCACCTTTCAAATGCCGATCCGATGTTGATCCTGGTTTATTTACGCACTTTCTTTCTTTACTTCTTTATTTTCAGCAGGTGTTCTCTTTTCCTGTTTTGTTTTTGACCTCCTAGCTCTTGAGGTTAACCGAAGAATTGGAATCTTTTCCGCCATCACTCTTCATTACTGCGCGAACTTCAGGCGTGTGCATGCGATTGTAACGTGCGCGAGGGGTGGCGTGTGCACGACCTGTGATTGACAGTCAGATCTCACACCCCCCTGCGCTGATTGGACCCGATGATCCGGGACGGGTGGATTTTTCCAAAACAAATAACACACTCCAGGTGGAGTTAGAAGCTCGGTCTTTTTTCTAAAACCACTTTATTTATGTTGTTCTGTCGGATTATAGTGTCGATTTCACTGAATATGATCAAAAAATTGTTGCCGACGGGAGCTTTAAGTAGCCTTTTATTCAATTTATTTTACAGGTCCTTCTAAAAAAATTAGCATATTGTGATAAAGTTAATTATTTTCCATAATGTAATGAAAAAAATTAAACTTTCATATATTTTAGATTCATTGCACACCAACTGAAATATTTTGGGTCTTTTGTTGTTTCAATACTGATGATTTTGGCATACAGCTCATGAAAACCCAAAATTCCAATCACAAAAAATTAGCATATTTCATCCGACCAATAAAATAAGTGTTTTTAATACAAAAAAAGTCAACCTTCAAATAATTATGTTCAGTTATGCACTCAATACTTGGTCAGGAATCCTTTTGCAGAAATGACTGCTTCAATGCGGCGTGGCATGGAGCCAATCAGCCTGTGGCACTGCTGAGGTGTTATGGAGGCCCAGGATGCTTCGATAGCGGCCTTAAGCTCATCCAGAGTGTTGGGTCTTGCGTCTCTCAACTTTCTCTTCACAATATTCCACAGATTCTCTATGGGGTTCAGGTCAGGAGAGTTGGCAGGCCAATTGAGCACAGTAATACCATGGTCAGTAAACCATTTACCAGTGGTTTTGGCACTGTGAGCAGGTGCCAGGTCGTGCTGAAAAATGAAATCTTCATCTCCATAAAGCTTTTCAGCAGATGGAAGCATGAAGTGCTCCAAGATCTCCTGATAGCTAGCTGCATTGACCCTGCCCTTGATAAAACACAGTGGACCAACACCAGCAGCTGACATGGCACTCCAGACCATCACTGACTGTGGGTACTTGACACTGGACTTCAGGCATTTCCTTCTCCCCAGTCTTCCTCCAGACTCTGGCACCTTGATTTCCGGATGACATGCAAAATTTGCTTTCATCTGAAAAAAGTACTTTGGACCACTGAGCAACAGTCCAGTGCTGCTTTTCTTTAGCCCAGGTCAGGCGCTTCTGCCGCTGTTTCTGGTTCAAAAGTGGCTTGACCTGGGGAATGCGGCACCTGTAGCGCATTTCCTGCACACGCCTGTGCACGGTGGCTCTGGATGTTTCTACTCCAGACTCAGTCCACTGCTTCCGCAGGTCCCCCAAGGTCTGGAATCGGTCCTTCTCCACAATCTTCCTCAGGGTCCGGTCACCTCTTCTCGTTGTGCAAAGTTTTTTGCCACACTTTTTCCTTCCCACAGACTTCCCACTGAGGTGCCTTGATACAGCACTCTGGGAACAGCCTATTTGTTCAGAAATTTCTTTCTGTGTCTTACCCTCTTGCTTGAGGGTGTCAATGATGGCCTTCTGGACAGCAGTCAGGTCAGCAGTCTTACCCATGATTGCGGTTTTGAGTAATGAAACAGGCTGGGAGTTTTTAAAAGCCTCAGGAATCTTTTGCAGGTGTTTAGAGTTAATTAGTTGATTCAGATGATTAGGTTAATAACTCGTTTAGAGACCCTTTTCATGATATGCTAATTTTTTGAGATAGGAATTTTGGGTTTTCATGAGCTGTATGCCAAAATCATCAGTATTAAAACAATAAAAGACCTGAAATATTTCAGTTGGTGTGCAATGAATCTAAAATATATAAAAGTTTAATTTTTATCATTACATTATGGAAAACAATGAACTTTATCACAATATGCTAATTTTTGAGAAGGACCTGTATTATATACAATTCGTTTTTTTATATATATATATTATTTTAAGATTTGAATACTTACAAGTGAACATTCAGTACAACTAAGCACACTTGATCCATAAAATTATGAACACCTAAAGGGATAGTTCACCCAAACTCTCATCATTTACTCACCCTTTGTATGATATACAGCTTTAATTGAGGCTTTTATTCCCATATAAGCACTGATCAACATTTACATAGAGCACATAAAATATGGCAAACAGAGTTTTGTTCTCACAAACACGTTTCAGTTTCCGCAATAATCAGCGAGATGTGTTCTTCTGTCATTAGAAAAAGTGTCATTTGTGTTTCAAAGAACAGCATGAGGTTGAGTAAATGATGACAGAAAGTCATTTTTGGGTAAAGTAACCCTTTAAAAATCATCATTAAATCAAAATTAATCAGAGCTATTTCTTAATCCTTATTGAGATCAATTGATTTGGTCTGGAGTCAAACAGTTGACACATTTAAATAAAACAAGTACTTCATAATGTAGAACAAAAACCAAATTGTGGCTTCTGTTGGCTATTCTAAAGTTTTGATTTATTAAGTGTTGCTTAAGTAAATGCATGTACCTTGTGTTCACAGGTATGCTGGGGTGATAGAGATTTCCACAATGCTTTTTCTTAAAAAAACGAAAAGATTCACAAAGGATGTGGTTGTGTTCCTGAACCAGGACCTTCAGATGCTTCATCTATTTGAGGCATTTTCTGAAAGTGCCCCACAACTCATACTTATGATGTGTAGAATCTTACAGAGAGGAGAGCTGGAGCTTATTACAGGTCTGTCTCAAATCCAGAACACTTCGAAGATTTGTTTCTTTCAGATTATAGTTCTTATGTGTCTCTGAACCATTTAAAGCCACTATGAAATCAAATTTGACTAATCTTATTTTTTATAGAATATTACGTATTGTATAATGTATTATAAACAATTTATCCATGCAAATTATTATTATTTTTAATCCACTCATAGTCTTTAATCAAAATACATTCCCCTCCCTCTTGCAGCAACATCTCATCTCCTCTCTGATGACGTGTTTACTGGCAGAAGAGTGGGACAACCTGCCAATCACATGAGATCACAGCAATAGCAAACCACAATGATTCAACTAACCAATCAATACCCGAAGGACAAAATCAAGTGGGCCGCACAATATATTTTTCTTGTCCGAAAAGCCATTTCACTCTGATATGTCAAAGAGTAAAAAAGATGATAGCAACTTCCATTTAATGCAGACTTTATAGTGATATTTAAACCACAAAACAATAAAAAATAAAACACATATTCTGTCATAATCTACCCAACCTTATGTCACTCTGTGATTTTTCTATTTAGGTGGAACACAAAAGAAGATCTTTAGCAAAGATCCTTACCTTTTTTTCAAATAAAGAAAGTGGATTGTAACTGATTTTACTAAGCACCAAAAAAGCAAAAAGTACCTTAAAGTTGTATGAAATGGAAATTGTGATCTTTTCGTCACTGCTGTAATGTATGTCTGAGTGAAATGGCTTCTCAAACAAGATAAAAAACTGTAGGGTGGGACTTGATTTTGCCCATCGGGAATTGAATGGATTATTGGATCATAGTAATTTGCTGCTTGCTTCAATCGTGTTTGAGTGACAGGTTATTTTTGATTAAAGATTACAAAGATTACCATAATTGATGTCCTCTACTGTATGTCTGCGCTGATATGTGAATAAAAAATGTCTCTGTTACATTCGGTAACCCTCGTTCCCTGAAGGAGGGAACGGAGACGTACGTCTTTACTGACTAATAGGAATCTCGCTAGAGAGGCCAATCTACTTCGAGTGAAACTAAACAAGCCAATGCACATTGGCGTGCAATCATTTGCATCAGCTGGGCAGCCTCGCAGCGCGGGTATATAACGAGCAGGAGGTGCGATTGCACTTCAGTTTTTTGCTGAGGTGCCAAGCCTGATAAGCTGGCCGCCCCGGCGAGCGGCAGCAGATGTGGCGAAGGGACGTACGTCTCCGTTCCCTCCTTCAGGGAACGAGGGTTACCAAATGTAACAGAGACGTTTCCTATTAGTCGGTCACTATTACGTACGCCTTGACCGACTAATAGGAATCCCGACCAAAGCGCCACAGCTGCTGCACCCCATCCAGCGCCCTGTGCAAGCCTCTACCCCTTCTTACCTGGAAGGACGATAGGATGAGGCATACACAGAGTGAATCTGTCACTGTTGTTCCGTGATAACACAAACAGTGAGACATTTGATAACACTGGGGAAACGTGCCCTTTCTGTTAGGAAGATGAATGCTGTGGAAGCCACTTTCTTCAAGGAGTTATGTGGAAATACATATGGACTAACCCGAAGGTTGTACTACTTATGAATAATAGGTGACTTAGCCCAAGGGAAAGACACAGGCTTCCGATGGGAGCAGCCGTGGAGAAATATACACATATGGGATCCCCGTAGGCATAGGAGCCGATTTATGTTTTCCTCCGTGGGTGCTCATGGTTCACACCCTTTAAAAAAAAAAAAAAAGTAGTCAAAAAATATTTGCATTTCAGAACCTTAGGAAATGAACAGCGGCCGACACGAACACACACACACCTATTTACTTGATAATAAAGCCGTAAAGTAGGCTATCTTTCAACTCAGGACAGCGCCACTTCCTACAAATACAGACAGGATTGGAGATGAAAAGTTTAACTGACACGTAACCGCAATCAGCTTCGTGGGAAATTAAGAATCAATGTCACAAGTCCACACAGTAAAAATTTGGTTTTGCTTTTTTAATAAGAAATCTGTCCATTTTAGTCTCACTCTGAATCTGATTACCGAAAGCACATACACGCACGGCACTGTATGGGGGGATGGAGTGGGGTCACTAAAGAGTCACGTCCCTGCCCTGTAGCAGCCTTTTAAAGCGGCTCAGGGTGAGATGTAGTGCTAGCAATTCGAGCCAATTGATGTGCTAATGCAATTGGGGGTCCGTCCACACTCCTGACACAGCATGTCCGTTGTATGTGGCAGCCCAGCCTGTGGCAGAGGCAACTGTGAAGACCGCCGTGGCAGGATGTGTTTGATGGCCTCCGTCTGTGTTTGGGCACCGCTGGCACGCCCGAAGGAGGTAGTGGCTCCGAGCCGTCGTCCGCGGAGATGTCTGACCCACCCTCCGATGCAGCGATCGACATCTGGTCGTCACGGGGAGCACCAAAGGAAACGACTGGCTGCGGAGCGTGACAGGGATGAGGATTTCTATGGGTTGGTTCCCCGAAGGAAGCGCGCTCACCATGATCCTCAGGTCTCCGGCGTTACTGACCGAAGCAACCCTCTGGGGAGGGGTTGGATCGAGGCAGAGGCACGTGAACTCGGCCCCTTTGCAGGAACGAGAGTCTCGAACGCAGAATGGGCACATGACTCATCCACGAACGCTGCCTCAGTATGTTCGAGGCTCAGACACACGAGGCAGCAATCATGACCATCCCCGTGACCCCAGGTAACGACCACATCCAGAAACACACAGATAGAACGTCATCTTGAAAAAGACGCAAACTATCTGTGTAAGCTCTTTTAGGGACTGCTCTCACAGGTGCTGAAGCAAGTAGGGGAACAGTCACTTCGAACACAGACAGGAATGTGCACATGTCTATGCACTGTCTCTCTCTTGCGGGCAGGTCTTACCAGCTGTGAAAACAGCCTTTGAGCGCTCTGAGGCGCACCTTACCAGCTGTTACAACAGCTTTTTTGTTTGCTCAGTATAGACCTTATGCGCCAGACAAACGAGGGCGCAGCCATCTTTATAATATTGTCTTTGAACTTCCGTTTTGCGGTCGCTCTGTATATTTCTATGGCATTGCTGTCCAGGACTAATTAGCTTTTGAAGTGGTTTTACTTAAAGTAAAACTGCCTGAAGAAGGTCGCAAGACCGAAAGCTTGCTAATAAATTGATCTTGCACAGTGTTTGAGTGTGCGGCTGCTGTATTTTTACAATTTACTTAATGTAAAGTTAACAAAAGTTATCATGAGGATTGTAATGTTTAAAGCAGATGTCTTAACAAATGTCAGTAGACAGGGAAGATTTTAAAACGAGCAGTTCATTCAAAAATACGAAGGATCGCTGTGAAAATAGAGACCGGAAGACAAAAGACAATGAGCGCAGTGCTGAAAGGGGCGGGGCTACATAAGGTCTATAGAGAGCGAGAAAAAGACTGCTCGCGCTGCTTTGCTGTCACGCCCGCACCGGGAAGCAGAGGTCCAGAAAAACTTGTTTGAAGTCTCAAATTCAGTAGAGGCATTGAAGTGAGGCTGCACAGCTGATGCAAATGATTGCACGCCAATGTGCATTGGCTTGTTTAGTTTTACTCGAAGTAGATTGGCCTCTCTAGCGACATTCCTATTAGTCGGTCAAGACGTACGTCATAGTGACCGACTGATAGGGAACTTTTAATTCCAGACATAGCAGTGCCAATGTGTCTTCTTAGAGTCTCAGCATCAGCATGACTGATTATATGCAACTCACTCATATATTCAGAAGAACACTTGCTTGTGTGATATTGTTTACTAATATGTAATGGTTTTTCATTTCAGGTTTAAAAATCCTCTCATCAGCTGCTGCAATAGCCTTTACCGTAGCCTTGTATCACCGCAGCATGCGTTCCTTTCTTCAAGAAAAATGCAAGATGAGCTGGATCCCTACTGGCATCTACTTTCTGTGGAACTTCTTGTTGATCATTCCCCGTGTAACCGCTCTGGCACTCTTTTGCAGTGTATTGCCATGCTACATAATAGCCCACTTCCTGTCTTTGTGGATGCTGCTGGTTTTAGGGGTCTGGAGCCAAAAAACAGATCACATGGAAAATCGTGGTTGGGAATGGCTCTTCAGAGCTACTGTTGGTCTAATCTGGTACTTCAGCTGGTTTAACGTATCAACAGGAAGCATGAAATTAAAGACCGTTCTCTATAATTGTGTCATGGGGTTGGACACAATGATGCTGCTGGGCTTCTGGTGCTGGAAGGTGTTTGAGTATACAGGCTGTTGGAGCTCCTTAAATCCATACATAGTGATCCTGACACTACTAGGTTTGCAAGTTGTTGGAATTCTTGTGAAAATGATATACTACAAATGGTTCCATCCTAACTGTGATGAGCAGAAAATAGTTAAACCCAGTGAACAGAAGAAGAGACACAAAATAGAATTTTATGGCATGGATACAGGCCCCATGGAATCCTTATCTGAAGATAGAGCTCCTGTTCAAACTGTCACTGGTGTTATGAAGAGGGGGATGAACATGGCTGCTAATTTCTACTACTAGTTCTATAATTATATAGGTTACACTTTATTTTAAGTCTTATTGTTACAGTGTAATTATATATTTAAGTACTGAGTAATAGTAATTAACTACATGTACTTACTATAGGGTTAGGGTAGGATTAGGTTTTGGTTGAGGGTTAGTTGCATGTAATTAAGCATAATTTACTCTTTTTACCACGGTAAGTACATGTAACATATGTAACAAGGACACTGTAAAATAAAGTGTTACCTATATGGTAACACTTTATATTATGACCCGCAAACAACTGCGCAAGTAAACCGAAATTGCGGTGTACGTTTCTGTTATTATAGTGTACTTCCGTGTAGGTATAAGGGAACAATATGTTAAGTTTGGGGTAATAAAGGGGTAACAAGCAGATATACAACCTGCAAAGAACTTCGTAAGTAAACCGAAATTACAGTGTACGTTTCTGTAATTATAGTCTACCTCCGTGTAGGTATAAGGGAACAATATGTTAAGTTTTGGGTAATAAAGGTTTATTGTTATTTATACACTTTGCCCAGTGTGATTTCAAGATTATTTCTGTTCTGTTTACAGTTTGTACAGTGTTAATGTAATTTCAACATTGTGATTGTTTATTGTTAAACTTGTTTTAATAAATGGTTTTGGTTTAATTGTGCTACTGTTTTTTTACAAGTATTAAATTTAGAAATTTGTTGATAATGCTAATGTTGAAGCTAGGTTTGTCTGTTTCAGCATACTGGTTTAATGTTGTATTCACCCTGTAACTATACAAAACAAAGGGGTAACAAGCGCCACTTTAATTTACAGCCCGCAGGAGTTACACTTACCCTGTAAATACACAGTTGAAACGGGTAACAAACACTACTTACTATGTAACAATACGAAACAACGCTATTTGCACAGTAATTACAGAGAAAGGTACTCTTATTAAAAAACAAAACAAAAAAAAACGTTTTAGTTGCACAGTATATTTGCCCTGACATTTAAGTGTCATTGCAATACAATGTAAGGTAAGTACTTAGTACTACATGGTATGTTCTAAATTAAAAACATAGCAGAAACTATTTTTTTTTGGCTTAACTTATGCCAGGCTTAATGTAATTTAGTAAGAAAAGCCAATAAATTCAATTTTTTATCATACTGTGCTTACATACAGCCATATATATAAACACACACACATATATATTTATTTATATATATATATATATGGGTGTATGTAAGCACAGTATGATAAAAAAAAAATATATATATATACGTTTAATTTACAATCCACAGATGTCAAAATTTCCCTGCAACTACATTGCACAAGAACATATTTTGCCAGAAATGTGATAAACTTTATATATAACAGACATACAATTTTTGCCTGGAATATATTAACAGAATAGGTACCTGTTAGTTTTAAAATAATTACATTATAAATAATTTGCTTGTATATCTGGTTGTACCCCTTTATTACCCAAAACTTAACATATTGTTCCCTTATACCTACACGAAAGTACACTATAATTACAGAAACGTACACCGTAATTTCGGTTTACTTACGCAGTTGTTTGCGGGTCGTAATATAAAGTGTTACCAAAAAATAAAAATTTACAATTAATTGCAAATAACACGCAATTAAGCGTCCAAAAACATTATATTGTTGTTTAAAAGTATATTATTTATGTAAAAAGTGACATTTTGAGTCAGACAATTATGAGTGAGAGATAAACAAGTCAAGCAGGTAGGCCAGCCACAAAGTATTTAATGAACTTCACTTACACAAAACCATAAACAGTGTAGGTACAGATATTTGCTTCTTCAGACAGTTTCAGTTTGAATATGCCAGAGGTTCTCCAACTAAGCTAAAAGTTCAAGCATAATTCCAGGGCTAGATCGAGCACTTGTTCTCTAGCTAATAGAGCTACTACATCCCTTGATTGTCTATGCATTAGTAACAAATCCCTAAATCTCATGATACAGTCACGTATCTTCAATTAGGTGTAGATAATAGACAGTATACAGGGAATAGATCATTGTTTTTGTTTTGTTGTTTTTTTCCTGAAAAATGCAGGAAACAAAGTAGGACATAGAAGAAAAAAAGCACCAGAAGAGCATTTTTTGAGATTCAAGTGAAAGAATAACAGCATCTGATTGGCTGGGTTATGGAGGGAAATTATTTATGCAGAGATGAAGATGGCGAACATCAAAAGTACCAAACTTAAAGAAAATGACGGCATAGACCTTTGAGTCAAAGTTAACACTTCACCAAAACAAACAATACAAACATATGTTTGTCATATTGCATATGTTTGCCATATCTCAGTAATTCCCTTTAAGATAATACATTTACTGAATGGTGATTATATTTAAAAGGCACAATATAAATATGTACAGGAAAAGAAACACACAGACACGCACATCCACGCAAACAAATGAAGAGTACACATTCTTAATTGTCAAAGCTGCTTGAGTAAAAATGCTTTTTCTTCAGGCTCAGTAATGTTCAGTCACAATCTCACAGCAGTCGGGAATATTAGACCCAAGCTGCTTGTAAAACCACCTTCAACCATAATTGAAACAATCATTTATCACTGATCAGAAATGTATTGCACACTATCACAGTTTTCTCCCAAACACGTATGAACGAAAGAAAAAGGTCACAGGCAGGGGCCTCGTAGCTTCAAATCCATGGGTAATTTTGGCTTTATGCAAGAGGTAATATTACAAAATCCTACTCAGCCACACGACTTGCCTCAGGGGACAAGAATGCAGTTAGTTCCTGTGGCTCGTAATTACATTATAGACATTTAACAGATATATTTCTAATGGGACGTTTACTTCCAGGAGCTTAAGTTTCCCTCAAAACAACACCTTTATATGGATTTTAAAGAAATAGCTCAACCAAAAATTCTGATCATTTACTTACCCTCATGTCGATTCAAACCTATATTACTTTCTTCTGTGGAACGCAAAACAGGTGTTAAGCTGCTCTTTTCCATATAATGAAAGTGAGTAAGCCTCAAATTTAGTAAGCCATTCATTGAAAATCCTCCCCTCTGTCATAGCTCTGAAATCTCAATTGAATTTGTGTTCAAATACAGCAGGGCAAGAAATGTCACACCAAGTTGAGCAGTTGATTCAGTCTCATAACTACAGCAAAGGGGAATGCTGTTTGTGTATAACTTAAGGCATTCATAAAATAAAAAAAAGATTTAGGTAGGTTGCTCATCATATGACTTCAGTCATATAACATGGTAGACGTATTTGGCTTTTAGTTCTTTTATGGTGATTTTTGGAGTTTGAAAGCCCCCATTCCCATTTAAATTTCATTGTATGGAAAAGAGCAGCGTAAAAGTTCTCCTTTTGTGCTTCACGAAATGAAGTCAATCAAACAGGTTTGGAACAAAAGTAATGCAAAAGATGACAATCCTCATGTTTGTGTGATTAATTCTTTCAAGAAAAAGGAACAAAATGTACTAAAAGAAATATGGTTTCCCTAAGTCACTCTCTAATTTGTAATATTTCCCAATTTAAAGCAGAAATTAAGTGTATGAAGGATAAAAATGCATGCAGACCCCTGGAACTGAGGAAAATGCATATAGATATATATATATTAAATGTGATCTATGCTAAACCCTGTAGGTACCATCTGAAGACAGATATTAAACGGGCCACGTCTGTGATCCGCTTTAAGAACTGAAATAAATGCATAATTTCTTGGAGGCGTCTAAAAGCATGTAACCCGCCATCTCATAAGAACCCATATCCTGACCTTTGGAATGAGCGCAAATCAAAATGACTCCGACTTACTTTTCAGCCCTTTAAAAAGTTTGAAAAAAAGAAAAAGAAAAGAGAATTAAGTTCACTCCTATGTTTCTGTGTCAGTGCAGACTTTTGGTCATGGGTTTTTCCTTTGGTGAATCCAGTTACATTGAAGATGGTAAAGCTACATCCTTTTTCCAAGAGAAAGATGCAGTGAGAATGGGAGACAGTGTTTTCCTCTTTTCCGCACGTATGGTGGTGTTGTCCCAGTGCAAGGTTCAACCTAGGGGGAGGATAGCTGCCATTGAGGGAGTGGAGGGCTTTTGAGATCGTGTCGTGTCACACACCTTCTTGAGTTCTTGTCTATGAACGCTAATATTCCAGACTCTACTTCAGCTGCTCCACTGATGCGATGGATAAGGATGGGTGGATGGGATTGCTGATGGCTGCAAAAGGAGAGATCCTTGTCTTAGCTCCAACTCAATCTATAAGAAGTCCAGTTCCAGAGCTTGGTGAAGGGAAATCAGGTCTCCATGAGAAGAGATTCGCCAAAATGGCATGTTGTGCTAAACAGTGATAGTGCAAACTTGTTAGATTACAAATATGTAGAATAAATTTGAGAGAATTGCCCAATAAAATGTATTAAATGTAAAATGAATACAATAAAGCAACACTTGTGAAACTTTGTGTCAGGCCTATTGAACATGACAATTCACTAGCATTCAAAAGTTTGGGGTCAGTAAGATTTTTTGGGGGGAAAAATTAATACTTTAATTTAGCACAAATGCATCAAACGGCATTAAAGACATTAATACAGGTCCTTCTCAAAAAATTAGCATATTGTGATAAAGTTCATTATTTTCCATAATGTAATGATAAAAATTAAACTTTCATATATTTTAGATTCATTGCACACCAACTGAAATATTTCAGGTCTTTTGTTTTAATACTGATGATTTTGGCATACAGCTCATGAAAACCCAAAATTCCTATCTCAAAACATTAGCATATCATGAAAAAGGGTCTCTAAATGAGCTATTAACCTAATCATCTGAATCAACTAATTAACTCTAAACACCTGCAAAAGATTCCTAAAGCTTTTAAAAACTCCCAGCCTGTTTCATTACTCAAAACCGCAATCATGGGTAAGACTGCCGACCTGACTGCTGTCCAGAAGGCCATCATTGACACCCTCAAGCAAGAGGGTAAGACACAGAAAGAAATTTCTGAACAAATAGGCTGTTCCCAGAGTGCTGTATCAAGGCACCTCAGTGGGAAGTCTGTGGGAAGGAAAAAGTGTGGCAAAAAACGCTGCACAACTAGAAGAGGTGACCGGACCCTGAGGAAGATTGTGGAGAAGGACCGATTCCAGACCTTGGGTGACCTGCGGAAGCAGTGGACTGAGTCTGGAGTAGAAACATCCAGAGCCACCGTGCACAGGCGTGTGCAGGAAATGGGCTACAGGTGCCGCATTCCCCAGGTCAAGCCACTTTTGAACCAGAAACAGCGGCAGATGCGCCTGACCTGGGCTAAAGAAAAGCAGCACTGGACTGTTGCTCAGTGGTCCAAAGTACTTTTTTCGGATGAAAGCAAATTTTGCATGTCATTCGGAAATCAAGGTGCCAGAGTCTGGAGGAAGACTGGGGAGAAGGAAATGCCTGAAGTCCAGTGTCAAAGACCCACAGTCAGCTGCTGGTGTTGGTCCACTGTGTTTTATCAAGGGCAGGGTCAATGCAGCTAGGTATCAGGAGATTTTGGAGCACTTCATGCTTCCATCTGCTCAAAAGCTTTATGGAGATGAAGATTTCATTTTTCAGCACGACCTGGCACCTGCTCACAGTGCCAAAACCACTGGTAAATGGTTTACTGACCATGGTATTACCGTGCTCAATTGGCCTGCCAACTCTCCTGACCTGAACCCCATAGAGAATCTGTGGGATATTGTGAAGAGAAAGTTGAGAGACGCTTAAGGCCGCTATCGAAGCATCCTGGGCCTCCATAACACCTCAGCAGTGCCACAGGCTGATTGGCTCCATGCCACGCCGCATTGAAGCAGTCATTTCTGCAAAAGGATTCCCGACCAAGTATTGAGTGCATAACTGAACATAATTATTTGAAGGTTGACTTTTTTTTTATTAAAAACACTTATTTTATTGGTCGGATGAAACATGCAAATTTTTTGAGATAGGAATTTTGGGTTTTCATGAGCTGTATGCCAAAATCAACAGTATTAAAACAATAAAAGACCTGAAATATTTCAGCTGGTGTGCAATGAATCTAAAATATATGAAAGTTTAATTTTTATCATTACATTATGGAAAATAATGAACTTTATCACAATATGCTAATTTTTTGAGAAGGACCTGTAATGTTACAAAAGTTTTTTATTCCAAATAAATGCTGTTCTTTTGAACAGAATCCTGAAAAAAGTATCACGGTTTCCACAAAAATAAGAAGCAGCATAACCGTTTCAACCATGATTGTAAGAAATGTTTCTTGAGCAACAAAGCAGCACATTAGAATCATTTCTGAAAGGTCATGTAATACTAAAGAGTGGAGTAATGATGCTAAAAATCAAGGTTTGGCATCACATGAATAAATTACATTTTAAAATATATTCAAAGAGAAAAAAATTATTTTAAATTGTAATAATATTTCACAATAGAACTGTTATTACTGAATTTTTGTAATCAAATAAATGCTGCTTTGGTGAACATAATGGACTTTATTATGTAACTCCAAACATTTGAATGGTAGTGTACCTCACGGTATACTTTAAGTAAATAATTTAGATCATAGAGCTAAAAAAAAAAAAAATTTGTAAACCCCTGATTAGCAGTATCATTAAAGTATGAGATATTATATTTTGATGTGATCACGTTGACAGAGTTATGTCATACTGTATGTCCAAATCTTGGTATTGTACCTGCTTTGCAGCAAACTCTTCATCACGGCCGTCCCCTATAACAACATAGGTCACTTTCTTCCCAAAGCGAGCGATGATGCGTTCAAAGCAACTTTCTTTTCCTGTTAACAGACGAGTCATTCAGCGTTACTCTAACAAATGTTAGATATACCATGTAAATTTACCCTTGTGCTCAATTTCAGTTTGATACCAATGATTTTAAAAGGAGAGGATGTTTAAAATGAACATAGGCTACTGGAATCATTTATTAAGCCTCATGGTTGTTCAAAACCATATGACTTTTCATAACCTGAAACAAAAGGTGAATTTTCAAAGATTATTGTGACTACTCTTCTGTGTAATGATGAAAGTGGATGAAAGCTCCAAAATGAGCTAAGCCTTCATTCCAAGTGCTACATTCCAAACCTACGTAAGACATACAACATCTTATGGTCTACGTGGTGTATTATTGCTACAACCCATGTCTTCCACAAATGGAAATGTTTATTTTCAAAGTTTTGACAGTTTATGGTCTATACGGTTGTAGTTTATTTAACATTTTTGGAGCTTAACAGCCCCTGGTCATTGTACAGAAAAAAAACAGCAGTTTAAAAAAAAAATTAATCTTCAACATTCTCCTTTTGTGTTCTGCAAGTCTGGACCATCTGGCTTTGGAATGACATGAGGGTCTTAATTTAAATTTTTGGTAAACAAAACTGTTACCTATTTTAGTAGCACTGTAGATGTTCTCGATGGGAAAGACGTCACCCAGGCCATAGAGAAGCACTTTAGCTAAAGCAGGAACTAGCTGAGTGGTGGTGACCAGAATATTCATACATCTGCCCCTGTGAACAAACAATTAGCCAATGTTAATGTGTACACTACATTTAAGCCGATGGAGCCGCACTGAGAAACCTGTTTAGCATGTTACTCTAGACCTGCACACACAGTGTTTAATGCCTAGAGGCGGATCTGATTATTTCCTGTAAATCATGCATGCTCTGAGAACAGAGAAAGATGCAGTTGGGCTGGGTATCGGTACATATATCCTGATTAAATTTAATTACAGTTCAATCAATTCAATTATATTCTATTCTTTGAATATCGATGTGGTTCTCGATTTAATTCAATGACTATAGATTTAATACAAATACTACTCAGGTAGGCCTACAGAAATTGAATGAAGTAATCAAATGTAAAATAACACTTCATAGTCTTTACTGTATAAATTAAATATAGATTAATCCTTATTAAAGTTACAAATGTTTTATTTAGTCAAGAGCAGTGAGGGATTTTTCTGTCTTTTCTTGGTTGATCAACATTTAAAACAGACAGTAGCATGAATATTAGACTCCTGTCACTTTGAGACTAATGCACAGATCCAATATACTGATACTGTACACACGTTTTCTTGCTCTACTGTTAATGTTCACACAAAACATAACAGACTAGGTTTACTAGGATACTAGATAAACATTTTGATATTTTGTGTGTATTTGTTTGTTCAAGTGCAAGAAGGCGTGAAAGAACTCAATTCAGTATTCACAACGCTATTTGAGACGCAGCTTTCAGGGCACGCAGACAAAACGCGAATACCGAATCAAGAATCAGTCCTGTCATCTGTCCCGAGCATCTTTATTTCTTGGCTGCTTAATGAGAGTTGTTTGAGGACTCCACAGCATTGATCACCATGAGCTAAACACTAGAAGTGCCAGAATTCCAAGTCATGTGGATGCATGTCGAAGAGATCAATAAAGCAGTATACTCAGGACACTTCGTCTAACTCATCATTTGCACGGACTTGAGTAACTAGTGAACTGTTATGCACAAACATAACGTTACGGCTGCTGAGATGGGCAGCGCCGAAGAGAAAGGGTAACACATTCACCACAGATAGGCTATATTTTCATATCCACTGAACATAATTCAGAACAAGATAATAACAACTAGGGGTGGGGAAAAATAATCGATTCTTAGATGCATCGCGATGCGGACGTGGACGATTCTGAATCGATTCACAAATGTCAAAAATCGATTTTCAAAAAAAAAAAAAAAATTTTTGTTTTTAGATACAGTGATGTGAATAAGTTAGGACACCCATGCTAAAGTTGCCTAAAAAGAGGAATAAAAAATAATCTTTTGGAAATTGATCTTAATGCCTTAATTAGAAAAATGAGGAAAAATCCAATCTTTAAGGACACCAATTTTCTTTGTGAATGAATAATGTATCATACATAAATAAATGTTCTTCCTTAAAATACAGGGTGCATAAGTCAGGACACCCCTATGTTAAATTCCCATAGAGCCAGGCAGATTTGTATTTTTAAAGGCCAGTTATTTCATGGATCCAGGATAATATGCATCCTGATAAAGTTCCCTTGGCCTTTGGAATTAAAATATCCCCACATCATCACACACCCTTCACCATATCTAGAGATTGGCATGGGGTACTTTCCATAAGATCATCTTTCAATGCAAATCAAACCAGCTATTAGGCTAACTGAAATAACACCATGCCAATCTCTAGATATGGTGAAGGGTGTGTGATGATGTGGGGCTTTTTTTAAATCCAAAGGCCAAGGGAACTTTATCAGAATGCATATTATCCTGGATCCATGAAATAACTGGCCTTAAAAAATAAAAATCTGCCTGGCTCTATGGGAATTTAACATAGGGGTGTCCTGACTTATGCACCCTGTATTTTAAGGAAGAACATTTATTTATTTATGATACATTATTCATTCACAAATAAAATTGGTGTCTTTAAAGGTTGGATTTATCCTCATTTTTTTAATTAAAGCATTAAGATCAATTTCCAAAAGATGATATTATATTCCTCTTTTTAGGCAACTTTAGCATGGGTGTCCTAACTTATTCACATCACTGTATGTAGCCTATTTATAATGACGTAATATTGACGCAACGCAAAAGACGGAACTCTGAAGTGCGGAAGTGCAGTGCCCGGACCGTCTGTCTGTGGCGTGCGCACATAACAGAGACGCGATGGCTGAGCGCGAAATCCAAACACCCTCCTCGTTAAAAGCTGACGTGTGGAAATATTTTGGCTTCTATGAAGTTGAAGGGGGAAAGGAGCTGGACAAGAGCCACACTAGTTGTAAGCTTTGTAGAATAAAACTAAAATATTTCGGCAACACGACAAATATGAGAAGCCATATGACACGTTTCCACCCAGAGGAGGAAAAACACTCGGCTGTACCAGAGCCGTTTCTCTCTATGGCTCTGGGCTGCACCGCTGTTCAGACGATTCCTGCTGCCTTGTCGAAAAATCGAATCGATCACAGATAATGTTGATTCATTCTCTATTGTTTCCATAATGGTGTAAATCTCACAATATTATAACATCGTTATTTCATTTTAATCAGGGTAAGTGTATGGGGAGCATATTTTGATATTTTAAATGAACTAGCAATTATCACATTTGATATAACAAGTAAAAGTGATATTATTATATGAAATAAAATTATAATAAAATTCGAAGTTAAGAGTACAGTATAATGTACTGTTTTTATTTTTAAAACGGTGTGAAAAGTAAAAATTATCATCAAATATTCATCTTTGACCTGTCAAAGTTTCCTACAAGTCTCCACAGCAAGGATGCATAGATTTATGGGTGTGGTAAGCAGAAGAAAAATGAGTCTGCACATGCGCATAACCAGTAAGTAGCACATCTCGATGGGTAGCATGAATCGTCAGAACACCTGTTGTTGTTATATTATTAATTTACTACAAGTATGCTGCTAGTTCAGGCACACATTTATTTTCCTGTTGGTTCTTTGCAATGTTAATAAAATATATTGTACGTTAATTCTTTATGGGTCATTACTTTGTACTTTTAAAGCAAAGTATTTATATTCACTCACACACACACACACACACACACACACACACACACACACACACACACACACACACACACACACACACACACACACACACACAAAAGATTCAGATAATCGATAATCGCTTTTGAATCGAATCGCAGGCGTCTGAATCGTAATCGAATCGAATCGTGAGGTGCCTAGAGATTCCCACCCCTAATAACAACTAAAAGTATCTTATTTAGATATTCTGTTGACAGTGAGAGAGACAAAGGTCAACCGCGGGAAATGTAACAAAAGAATACTGCGAAATCCAGTGCGGTCAATATGACCGTCTATGGCCGAAATAGGTAAATATGTTCATTTGTTTTTTTGCCTTATGTGTAATTTATATGAAAAACATTTTAAATGACAATACAGACACTTTTAGGAAAAGTCAGGTACCAGCAGGATTTTATTTATTTTTTCAACAAAGTTATTGCAGATATAAAATTCAAAATGGTCAAAATGACCGCCATGGCCGTTCTAGTGTTAAAGGGGTGGTATAATGCCCTTTTCAAAAGATGTAAAATAAGTCTTTGATGTCCCCAGAGTGTGTATGTGAAGTTTTAGCTCAAAATACCGAACAGATAATTTTATTTAGGATATTAAAATTGTCACTTGTTGAGGGTTAGCAAAAACGCACTGTTTTTGTGTTTGTCTCTTTAAATGCAAATGAGCTGCTGCTTCCGTCACAGAGGGTGGAGCTTCAACAACTTGTGTCATTTTACCTCACACAGACATGCACTGAAAATTTAAAAACTTTTAGCCTTTTATGTTAAAACCGGAGTCAATGATGGAGAGACTCAAGAAGAAGTGACAACATGTAGAAAGCAACCGGACATTTCTGAATGGTTAATTGAAGAATTTATGCAGCTGATGTGGAGTTAACTATCTTTTAATTTATTGATTAGCATATTCTGTCATGATATTCTATAAATTGCGTTCCCAGGGGCGGGGATTATGTAAATTTTGGGGTTGATGATGTCACTAACCTGGGAAGAATGTTGTGTAGTCCCTACCAGCCGTTTGTTGTAGTCCTTAAAAAAAAATTCTTTAAAAGAAAATATATTCCTTTGCTTTGAACGGAGCGTTGGAACTTTGCAGATGTTGTTTATGCTCAAACAGCAACATTACACACACTAACCAAAGTTAGAAAAGTGAAATCATAATCAACCACCCCTTTAAAGTTTGCATCATAACCTCTCCTTAATTGCTGGTTCCCCTGCCTGACTTCTTGAGCTCCCTATTATTGAGGCGGGTATATTATTGACATGTAAAAGTCTAGACCCTGAATATAAGATGCATTTCATAGTAAAGAAAAAATATATACTCTGAACAATACGGTAATTGAAAAATCAATTTTTTTGCCCTAGATGCAGATTTAGTGAGTAGTACCTTGACTGTACGAGCAAGAGAGATTTGAGGGCAGTGCTCCGCCAGGCATCTGTAACGGTCTCAATCTCTGAGCGAAGCCTGAGCAGTAGGTCTCTCTTCATTGGGCTCAGCAGACCTAAAAAACAGCAATGTTGACATTAAAACAAATTATATTATAATATATATAATATGCAGTAATTTAAAGATACTACTGAACTTTGTATAATATAATAATCACATGACTTGAAATATAATATCACATGTCGAGAAATAAAAAAACAAATATAAGAAATCAAAATTAGATTAGTATACTCCTTAGTCCAAAAAGTTGATAGTGCCGACTAGATTTAAGTTTAAGACCTCTTGAAATGATAATTAAGACTTTTCTTATACCATTTAGAGATATTTAAGATAACGATAAAGCCTAATTTAAAGGGTTAGTTCACCCAAAAATGAAAATTAAGTCATTAATTACTCACCCCCATGATGTACCAACCCCGTAAGACCTTCGTTCATCTTCGGAACCCAAATGAAGATATTTTTGATTAAATCTGAGAGGTGGATCACTGCTACATAGGCTGCCAGAGGGAATGAAACTTGACAGCCCAGAAAGTCATTAAAGAACATGTTTAAATATTCCATGTGCCTACAGTGGCTCAACTATAAGTTTATCAAGCGACGAGAATACTTTTTTCCGAAAAAACAACAACATAAATAACGACTTTATTCGACTATTCCTTTTCTTCCTTGTGGGCCTGAGACGAGAGTTCAAGAGATTTCCACGCGCATGCGTCGCATGAACATGTTCTTTAATGACTTTCTGGGCCGTCAAGTTTCATTCCCTCAGACAGCCTATGTAGCAGGCTCTCACCTCTCAGATTTAATCAAAAATATCTTCATTTGTGTTCCGAAGATGAACAAAGGTCTTACGGGGTTGGTACAGCATGGGGGTGAGTAATTAATGACTTAATTTTCATTTTTGGGTGAACTAACCCTTGAAGACGTTTTAAGTACCTGCGAGGACCCTGCCTGTGTGAACCTGCAGCGGGGTTTGAAATAGAGATACGAGACACAATCTCACCTCCCACATTCCCTTGGAATCCGTTGTAGATCTCTTTGAGACGGCGATATCTGAAAGCCAGCTTACGCATCCACTCTACTCCTCCCTGTACCGCTGCAGTGGAACCCGGACCACTGCCCGCACTGGGCCCGCTAAAGCCATCGCTAGAGAAGTTGTAGTTGCTAAGCCAGAATGATCAATATTAGATACTTTCACACATTGCCTTTGTCATAAATATAACAGCAGGGTGTTTTGAGGATATAAGCAAAACACAATTGAAAAGCAATTTGCTGGTGTAAGTTGTTGCTGGAAAGCTCAAGTATCATTACCTCAAATCCTGCCCATTGTCGTCTGAGGCAACGTCATCAACATGGACTTGATCACATTCCTGTTTTGAAAGCAGAGGTAAATGTTATTTTCATGAACCTAACAGACAGCAAACAGACCCGTGTGTTCTGCTACACTTACCTCCAGATCGTTGAAAAAGAGATGCGTGTCTGCAAGCTCAAAGATCAACTCCTCCATCTGAAGACCCAGATTGAGAACTGTTGCTGGGTCCTGAATAAATAAAACCATCCCAGAAAACAAAAAGAATGTGAAAAGAGAAAATAACAGTAGATCAACAAATCAACTGCAAATACCTTTAAGATTACAAAAAAAAGCAATTTGCTGTACCTTGCCAAACTTCTGTGCAAATGAACCAGTAAGAAGAGAGTGGAAAATGATAATGGTTTCATCCAGATCCCACAAGAAGATACGCTGAGAAAAGAAAAAGACTTGTGTGTCATGTTTGCTGGACTTGGCTGTTGCCCAATCCATTATGTTCATCTCATGATTAATCACTTTATTTTGTAGATTTAGCAAATATAAATAAATTGTAAAGCTGACCCTCTGTTTAGCTAAGCAAGATCAATTTAAAGGGATAGTTCACCCAAAAATGAAAATTCTGTCATCATTTACTCAACCTCATGTTGTTCCAAACCTTTATGAATTTCTTTCTTCTGCTGAAAACAAAAGAATATATTTCTAAGAATGGCTGTAACCAAATAATTGATGGAACCCATTGACTACCAGTGTTTTCCCCCCCATACAATGCTAGACATGGTGCCCATCAATTGATTGGTTAGAGGTTAAATTACAAGTTAGACTGAGTTTTGTTTTTTCCGTTCTTTACTTTTGCGTCACTAATTGCATCCCTGTTTCTCTTGGGTTTACTTATTATCTGATATTTCTTTGATCTGTAAATATTTTGCTTATTTTCATTCTCGTTATTATTACTATTATCCACTTTTTTGTAGTTATTGTCACTTTTGTATAATAAATTACTTTTCTTTTGCATTACTTTGTTTCGTGTTGTCTCTTGCCACCACCATCACTCCAAATCATAATATCAATGTTACTTCTTTTTAACCCTAGACCACAAGATGTCGTAACACCCATATTCTTCAACATATCTTCTTTAGTGTTCAGCAGAAGAAATAAATTCATACAGGTTTGGAACAACTTGAGGGTGAGTAAATGACCAAATTTTCATTTTTGGGTGAACTATGCCTTTACTGTGTCAGAATGCAATGCAAGTAAAAGTGAATTTTTCAGTGCTGTTGCATGGGGGTTTCTATTTAGTTTGCACATGGGCATACCTTTTTAGAGGTTAGAATATGTCTCTAAAATTATGCAAGCTGCTGCATTACCTCAAGGTCATTGTCTGTGGACTGGGACCCGTCTGGTTTCTTGGCTTTGCCTTTAGCTTTGCTAGGAGTGTTTTTGCGGTTGGGCTCGTCCTGGTCTTGTGCTCCTGTGGGAAGGGCCATCCCAGCAGGCAGAGCCACACCAGTTGGGAGCGTCACACCTGGGGATGCATCTGGAGGAATGAGCAAAAATATGAAATACAGTGAGAGCCAGAGAAGAATGAGGGGCATTCACAATGACGACATGATCTAGACCAGGACCTGTACAGAGCAACATTTTTGCTTGACTTTACTATTAAAACTTAAAAATTACTATTGAAATTATTATTATTTTTTACATTACAATTATTATATGAATGAATCCATATATTAATTCAACTTCTTTAAAATAGTCATTTTGACTAAAGTTTGGGAGTTTATAATGTTTTTTTTTAACATCTCAGTCTTTTGTAGCTTACCAGGGCTGCATTTACTTGATCAAAGATAGTACAAACAATAATATTGTGAAATATTATTACAATTTAAAGAACCGTTTTCTATTTTAATACCATTTTAAAATCTAGTTTAATCCTGTGGTGACAAATCTTCGGTGTCACATGATCCTTCAGAAATCATTCTAATATGCTGATTTGCTGCTCAAAAAACATTTCTTACTATTATCATTTACAGCTACTTATTTTTTTTGTGTGGAAAATCTTTATTTCAAGACTCTTTGATGATGAGAAAGTTCAAAATAACAGCATTTATTTGAATTAGAACGCTGTACATGTTGAATAAAAATATTGTCTTAATAAAAAAATACTGACACCATTATAAATCATATTTCAAAAAAAATTCTAGTAGTCATATATAGAAAGTTTTGAATAATTGAAAAGGTTTACTGCAAATAACAGAGAGAAGATAACACACCTGTTGTGTTGGGCAGGTTTGCTGAGGCACTCCCTTCTGTCTTAATGGCTGGATATCCAGGTGCAACTACACCTGCTCCATCTCTATCATTGCTGGGCAGCCCAGGGGACAGGTAACTGGGAGGAGGAACGTAGTACTGGGAGAACTGACTCTGGCCAAGAGAGTTGTAATTTGAAAACTCCTAAAAAATTAAAAAGGGGACATAAGAAATGCGACCACTCTTAAGAAACAATATACAGCATTCATATAAATTAAAATCGTGTTCATTGTTTGTTCAACAAAACGTAACCAAAGCAAACTGATTGTTTCAAGCTTTCTTTTCCATATGTAAAACAACTACTTTTTTGTAGTCTAATAAATCTGTCAAAAATTACTGGTTGAAATGACAATTAACTGTTTGAAATCTGAGAATCTATTCTCAGAAAAATAATCAATTTTTTCTATATATTTTTTCTTTTTCTATTTTTTGAATCACTTCATAAAAAATGTATATTGTAACCCATCATGGTGAAGAACATGATGTTTTTGTATTTTTAACTTTGTTCTACACTGTATAACGTCTTAGTCATGACATCTCCACATACCTCAGCTAACTGATATATAGTTATATATATCAGTTGATATATAGCTATATTTATAACAAAATATGACTTCAACTTAGGTCAAATTAAGTGTTCTAAAGTGTTCATCTAACCCAAAAGCATCAACAGCATCCTCAATTGAGTTACTCTGTCCTTTCCATTAATGAGTTCCTTCCTCCACACTCACCTGATGTGTGCCAGTGGCTGTGGTCACAGCAGTTCCTGGGGGGATATTAGTGTACACACTGGATGTAGTGAAACAGGAACCTGAATGGGGAAGAATAATTATTATAAAGGATGCCAAAAAGACATGCAGTGAACAGCTCAGTACTAAAAATGATTGGTGATCATGATAAATATTTCTGAATGAAATGCTGTATGAGTGTTAATGAAAAGGTTTAGGCGGATGGAACTGGATGGATTTTGTCCTCAGCGGTCCTGTAATAAGGCTATGAGGCGCAGAGAGCGTGTAGAGACACACACAGAGAGCAGTAGCAGGCTTGCCTTGGCTGGGGTAGGAGTAGTGGATCTGGTTGGGTTGGGTTGAGGTATAGGCTGAGCTGAAGCTGAGAAACCCCGTCTGGCCAACAGAGGGCGCCTCGGGCAGCGACTCTGTCTTTAAGCCCGGCCACATGGAGCCTGAGGCCGTGCATGGATAGATGGCGCAAGAGAGGACAAAGAGTGGAGGAGAAAAGGGATGCAGAAACGAAAGTGGTGATTAGAGAGAGGTTAAGAACTGGATGTAATGTAGACGTGAACTGATCTGACTGCCAGCGTACAGTGTGAATGCAGGGTGAGAGTTTAAGTGGAATGAGTGTTCAGATGAATTAAAGCACAGACAGCAACTGGATGAAGCACAGACCAAATGGTGGCAGTCCGTACGTCTGGCCGGACTGAGGAAAGCCGCTGTATACGGTCGACTGGCCCAGGGAGGGGAAAGCCACTTGGCTGGCATATGCAGTGACAGCCGTGCTGAAGAATAATGAGAGTTGGGGAGAGTTAATAGCTGAACATTCAAAAACGCCACTGTACTTAGGGAGGCTGCAATAGACTTTAGTCTGGGTAGACAACATATTTAATTTGACTTAAACAAATGAAGGCGCAGTCCGTTCAATATGTGGTATGATCGTAGTCAACGTATTCAAAACTGACACCATTTACTTTCTTAATTATGTTACTGGTCTAACGAACAATTCATCTGTGAATGTTATTTTAAAAAAAACAATTGCGCTTAATTTTCATTAAAACGTCATAACTAGGGGTGTAACAATATTTTGCAATACAAAAATGTAAATGTGTCATTGGAAGAGACAATCTGTATTGTGCATACTTCACCCAAAATAAAAACTACTGTGTGAGGGAAAAAAAGTAAGTAAACAGAGTTTTGGTGTCAGTAATACATTAAACTACTATATATAATGTTGAATATATTGTATAATAATGCCATGGGGGAATATTTGTGGGTCTTGATAGTGCCAAATTTCTTATGTTATCAGTAAAAAGTGTCCTACATTAGTTTAAATATATCTAGTCAGTAACAGAGTGCAAGCATATTCTTCTAAAATAACTCTGTATTTAAAGCTTCAGAATCATGAATATTTCTATTCTGGTGTCACCATTGTCCGGTGCATTGGGTTACTACCCACACCAAGTCCAAGCCTATTTATTTCCACCCCAATTTAATACCAAATTTAGCATTTTAATCAACAGTACATTTTTTGTTAACCTTTTACCATATGACTTGGATTATGGTTCAGTATCGTGATATATGTAGCGAATCGTGCACGAGGGTATCGTAGTCATAACTTTCACCTAATTTTCATAAGTTGGCCTTTTTTTACTTTCTATACATCCATTATATATAATATATGTATAGAAAGTAAAAAAAGGCCAACTTATGAAAATTAGGTGAAAGTTATGACTTTTTTTTACTCTCATACATAAAAGAAAAACCCTATCATGGATTGAAACAACATTTATTGATGTATTATGTACATGCACAATAAGTACATTTCTTAAGCAAGCCAAGAGACAATATCAATATTGGATTATGATCCCATATTGATTCCAAATGACATGCTAGACTATTCACTTCAGGTTTTATTAAACAGATGACTGATTGTATTTTTTTATTTTATTTTTGCAAATACTAACCAGTTTTAAGATAACTTTCAATACTTACTTGCTTCCTTGGTAGATCTGTGAGGTATATTCAGTGGCTGTGGTTGTGGTGAGGTCTTTGCATGTCACTGCTGTTAAAAACAGGGGGTTTTGGAACAATGGTTTTATGCTTTAAATCAATGTCTGCGCAAGACAGCATCTCTTGTCCTGATATAGTAAATGCTGGGCCTTACCATTTGGAGTATATGCATTTTCCTTGACACAGCCCTGGGATCTTGATATTGTCTCCTGATTTGACTGTTCTGGACCCCCAGGCACTGCTGGAGACATTGAGGGGGTGGATAATATTTATATGTATTTTTACACAAATAGCCTACATGCAGGGGGACTAGAGTCTTTTGACAATATTCAACATCTATCTAAAATAACATAAGTGTTTCAATCAGATGAAACATCAATTCAATAAAGCAATCATAACAACAAAATATATTTAAAATGTGTAATATAAGCAAAACAATAAAAATTAAACTGTTTTAATTAAAAACGTTTTTTTTACACTGTTTTTATTTATGATTAGGTATATATAATATTAGAATTTCTATGAACCAATATAACAATACATAGTAATAAACAGAAATATTTACATATATTTTACTAAAAACTTTAAAGCTTGTAAAAATAGATTTTCAAATGATCGTGCAAAGAAATTATTGTTTTGAACCAATTCAATCATATGGAGAGTACGAATTAAATTAATTCTCAGCTAAAATTTTGCTCCTGTTGTGTAAATTGTGTAAATCAAAAATGTGATCTCGGTACTATCACTCTCATACTTAATGGACAAATAAAAAAGATGTTAAAATCATTGCAATATTCACAATGTTGGTAAATGTTTAGGGCTGTGGCGGTGAAAGAATTCCCTTTGCGTGGATTTTGAGTGGCTCAATATTAGGGCTGTAATCTCCCAGTCGATTAATTGGTCGATACGTTCTGGCTCGACTAAAATTCTGATTGGTCGACTTTTTGCCGCGTTAATTTCATTACATTCATTTCATCACTAATTGCTAATGGGGGTGTTTTCAGAGCACCCCTGTTTCAAAGGTAACAGTCTGTCATCAGAACACCCCCCTTGTTTTCACTTTTTTGGATTAGCCCAACCCACTGGAGACAGACTGAAGAAAGAACTACTAAGGCATTGGTCTGCATCATCCATGGTGGTTTGCTGAATTTAGCGTTTAATTTACTGTCAGAGTAATCTACCATGTCAAAGACATCGTGAGTGTGGCAGTATTTTATGAAAATAGAAAATAGAAAAAAAGTTTGCATATCACAGCTGGACATCAAACATGGCATATCACCTAAAAACGGTAAGCTAACTTGTCTGCGTTTAGTTGCCCAGTCTGTTTTGAGTTGCTATATGAATGAACATATCAGAATTGGCATAAAACATTGAAATATGTCAATTAGAAATAATCGTTTTATAAGTTAACTACAGGCGCACCCGCACACAATGACGGTAGCATCCCCCAGACACACCCATACCATGCTGGAAACATTTTATGGTTCACTTTTATTATTGTGACCATTTATTTCTAGTAATATTTATTGGATTTGTTTTTTTGGAGCCTAATGCGCAATTGCGCTGTGCCCACCGTTTGTATCAGTTATGCACTTTATTTCGTTTCTGCTCTCGTCTTGATCTGGTTTGTTTAATATATATTCTTTTTTCATTAAAGTGGACGTGCCTTGTGTGTTTAAGAGTAAAAGCTTTAAACTAATAGTCTATTCGTGCTTCAGCCGCGAAGATGAGCTCCTATGTTCAGCCTCGCTCTGTGCGAGGAAAAACAATTGTCTAAATTATGCTGCATATTCCTCAACAGTGCTTGTGCCGACATCACTATTTGACATAGTACTATTTTCGGAAATCATAGGCTATATTGCGCAGGTGCACGTGATGCAACGCTGTCAGAGCCGACAGACTCGAGTGTGTCATTTCAGTGCAAATCAATTAGGTCAAAAAAACGATTTAATATACTGCAATAGCCTACAAGTTTATTATAATAAATATATGTTAATATATAATTCATTTACGCGGACAAGGCTATATTTAAAGATTTATCTTTTTTGCTATATAAATAAGTGCTACGATGTGGTCAGCAGACATAAAGACAGGTTTAAATACAAAACCGGCTTTATTAAAAATCCAAACACAAGCATAAACAAGAACCGACCTAAAACAACTGAAACACAGGACTATATAAACGGGTACAAAAAAGTACTAGGTGTATGTGAAACTAATACGTAACTATTGCAACAAATGAGGACATAATCAGTAACCAATGAAACCGAATATAAACAGAACGGGGAAACAGGAACTAAAGGAAACAGAACAGAATGTCAAAATAAGGGTCCACAAAACAGAACATAAACCTGACTGACAATAAGCTCGTTGGGCTATTTTTATAAGTATAACAGTTAGTTCCGATCCTCGAATCTGACTGGAAGAGAGGCTTTCTAAGGCTGCTGATATTTTCCAATAGTATCCAGCATAAGCACTGCTTTGCGTTTTCTAGATAGGCTGTCAGTCAGACCATTGATTCAATGCATTGAAGCCATTCATGCGAAATACCCTTAAATGTTAAATGGAAGCTATGACAAAGATCGCTTTCCTCTTAGGACATGGAAAACATATTTTTTTCACGAATAAATTACTTGACCTGAAGAAGGACAGATGCAAGTAATGCAAGAGCTCAGTCGATCTCTCTTTCACTCACTGCCTGTTTAGACTTGTTTAGTGCAAATCATCAGAGCCTCTGTACAAATCATAATTGTACACAGTCTTAAGAAGAAGAAAAAAAGAGTCAGTTGATGGAAAAAAAACTTGTTATTAGCTTATTTAACATTCAATACACACGCATGAAGTGTAAAACAAGTAAGGTATAGCATTATGAAAAAAACGTGAACATCATGGTTGCGGCGGTTGCTTGCATTCCTGCTATTGGCTTGTCAGTATCGCGGTATTACAATATTGCGGTTATCAAGACAGCCCTATACACTATCAACAAAATATATTTGTTATAATTGCCCTGCCCAATACACACACATGCACCTTTTACCACTCTAAAATAAACAAAGTATTTCAGATGAAGAAAATTAAAGCAGAAACCTACTTACTTAAGTGCAAGTGAGCAACAGATGATGGTGGAAATGAATTGACTTCTGACTGTGCTGTTGATTCGTCCCGGTTTGGGGAGTCACTGCTGTCATTAGCAACCACACTGCAAAAAAACAACTTTTAGAAATTTGTCCTGTTGTTCTCTTAATGTATAACACCACAATGAAACGTGAAATGAGCCTCTGAGTTTTGGTTTGAAAAATTGTCAGCTTCCAGATTTCACATGAATGGCTAAAAGAGTAGCTAGCTGTTTTTATCATTTTGTTAAAGATAATGCATTTTGACTGAAGATGGGCAATCATCCAATAGGACATCATGCTTTAATCTGACAAGACACTCTTTGTTCTTTCTCTTTCCCCTTAATTGCTCATGGGCACAACAGTAATATCGCAAGATTATGATCTTATATCCAGTTTCTTGTATCTGTACTGCTTAGAATAGCATGCTGACATCCTAGCAGTATAATCCTTAAAAAATAATGTTCATTTTCTTGCATAGACCAGTTGTTTCGCTTCTTAAGACCTCGCTGTATTGTCAGGAGCCGTAGGTATTCATTTTGTTTTGTCTACATTTGTTTTGTTTTTAATCTCAAGCGATGGCACCTATTGACTTGCATTATATGAATCACAGAGGAACACGGTTGTAAAAGTAGTATTTGAGTTTATTGCCATATCAGCATTACCGGCTATTACATGGCAGATACATATTACATTTAACAACATAATATCATAAGTACAAAATAATGAAAACAAACTTAGACAAAAAACAAAACAAACACAAAAATAAGTACATGTACAAAACGAGTACAATTCTATAAAAGTACTACGCTGTCTCATAACATTAAAGATTGGGCAGGACCACGGTTTCAGCTAAAAATGTTATTTACTGTTCTACTGAAGAAAAAAATGTCCCCTGCATCTTGGATGGCCCGAGGGTGAGTAAATTAAAAGCAAATTTTCATTTTTGGGTTAACTATTCCTTTAGCTAGTACGCTATAGCCTATATGCAGGCTACACATAAAAATAAGAAATATACCACACTCTATAAGGAAAATGCATATGAAAATATGTAATGAACCATACACTGTAAAGAAAATGCATATGAACTTACAGTGAATCACCCTCCTGATTCACTTCTGGATCATGCCGAGCTTTCTTTGTCTATTCAATCAAAACAACAGAGAAAAAGAGCATACATTTATATATTACGTCTCTCAGCCTGTTTATTTACAGTGGCTGATGGCATTTGACATAATAATGTGAAGCATTTCATGCAGTGACAGAAGCATCCGGTAGTGTGACATGCTTTACATAATCTAAAACTACTGTGCACAACGACTGATTTCATTAACGGTAAACAGAAATTTTGCCATCAGCTAGTCAAGTCTTTTCAGCAGTTCACTCAAGAAAAGTCCTCATCAATTTCCCATTTGTCACATTTGTATTTTTGAACAAAATACAAAAGCAAAAAGGCGAAAAGGCACCTAAAATAAATGTCTTGATGCCGAACAAGAAGAAATTCATTCTATTTGTCAGCTACGCATGAATCTCTCTTCATTCCTGTACTGGTGTGATTAAGTAAAACAATATAAAAATACATATTTAATTAACAGCTATATTTACATGTATTTAAAAAAAAAAAAACTTTTATGCTAAAAAAATATATATTTTCAAATGAATGATGAAATTTATGTTTTGAACAAATTCAGTCATATGGACAATATGAAAAGAAATCAGTCCAGTGTACTCACAGGTAGCTCAGGCACCTCTTGCAACTCGTTCATGGCTGTGAAAGATGACGTCTTCACTGTCCGCCCAAGTAAATCCGCGCCGTCAGTCTCTGCAGTTGCCGCTGCTTCTGCTTTGGCCAAGGCCCTGCGTGAAAGACATAAGCCAACACTGTGAGAACATCTTTATATATGCTCTCCACCTCACTGGGGTTGATCCTTGTCATTTGTCTGTGTGCGCGGTCACGGTGCTGAGTATCATGGGAAAGTCAGGGGAAAAAGTGGGGCTTGTGGGGCCTAATCCCACTCTCACCCTCGTGGCAGGTGAGCTCGGCACCGGCACGTGAGGTGCCCCACAAAAGCACCAGATGTTTCCCCCGTACCCTCCCACTCTTCAGCGCACATGCCTGGATTGAATGTCCGCCTCTCCTTACATGTTTACTAACCTACATTTGGTGAAAACTAGGAAGCTTGTATTCTTTCCTGATTATATCAAAAGGGCATTAAGTGTTTCAGCGCAAGCTGTCACATCCAAAGGGTGGGCGAGGATAAGATCTAACCTAATTTTATTCACCTCATGCCTTCTTTAAACTGCATTTATATAATTGGTATATGAAGCAGGAAAGGGAGAAAGCAGGTCAGACGCTCATTTGCACTTGAGCCAATTTAGCAAACGCTTGCCAAAGCGTCATTCCTGTAAATATGGCACTACAATGTTTAGTAAAACACGTGAAGCCCTGAGCGATGCGTTTGCAACATACAGCCCAATATCCCAGGGACGTGATGTGGAAATGGAAAAAACAAGTGAACCGAAAATCTGGAACACTTTTTGAAATAAATTTAGAAATTTGGTCAAGTTACACAGACCATCACCCTTTTTGCGCCGACGTCACAATTGCGTCACTGCGGAGGCAAAACAAAGGGAAAACTGAGGCAGCCAATATAAACCAGCACAGATTCAGCTATATAAGGAGCTTAAAATATCATCTTGTTGTGTTGTTGGGTGCAAGAAACGACGGTATACAGGCTCCAATTTGAAATTTTATCGCATAAATCGCATAACGCATAACTATTTTGATTATTAGTGAATCATTTATGATTGTATAAATTGTTGTGACTGATTGTGACTAGACTTTTTGAAGAACCTGGTAAGAAAGAATAATTAAATGCATAAAGTAAAAAAACAATGATTTGCTGTATCTGGAATTTTTATTTCTAGAAAATATTCACATCATTAAAATTGCACTGTAATGGACAGCGAGTAACCTTACACATTAAGATAAAATCGGATTTTCTCCAGTCATTGTTAAAAAACAAGCTAACAAAACTTGCTAACTAGCGTTAGTGAATAGGACAGAGGAATCATTCTGCCTCCACCTAAGCTCCGCCCACAAAAAAGTCACTATGTTTAGTAACTGAAAAGGGGTCTATAAAGGGATAGTTTACCCAAAAATGAAAATTCTGTCAATTTTCTCAACCCCATGTCACTCCAAACATGTTTATGATCAAAATAAGTCTGTTGTTGCTCATACAATGAAAGCCAATGTCCAAAACAACATTGGACCAGTGACTGTCCCTGTACAGACAAAAAACTAACATACAGACATTTTTCATAATATTTCATCATATGTTTGGAATGGCATCAGGGGGAATTGGCTTCAATGAATTGACTCAAATTTTATTCAGTTTTTTTCATGATTAAATGTTTTAATTATTGTTGTTATATTAGTGTAAATAGAGGAAAACTTGTAAATATAATTCTTCCTGTTAATGTTAATTTCGTGAATAGTATGAAAACCCTTATTGTTACCAACATTTGACTATTTTACTTGCATTAAGCATTTTGAATTTAATTGGCAATAATTATTTAGTCAAATAAAACATTTTCTATATAATTATCATTGAACACACTGAATATTGTTGACGCGTTCACGAGAGCACAACACATGCGTGTCATGGGCAGACGTTGTGTGAACGTGCGTTGGAGATTATTATTTTGTAAATAGTGGCAAATTATGTTTTTTTTTTGCGCAAACAAAGCACTCTGTCACTTCATAAAATTGAGGTTAAACCACTTGGATTATTTAATGTGGTTTAACCTCAATTGTATGGAGTAACGCGCATGTGTCATGGTGCTCTCATCAATGTCAATGTATTTTTTTTTATTAATTTTAAACATCAATGTCTTTTTACTACTATTCTGGGGCTTGGAAGTGGTAGGCTAGTTGCATAGGCTATCAATAGAGGGACAAAAAAAGCTCTCAGATTTCATTAAACATATCTTCATTGTGAATTTTACATTTTGGATGAACTTACCCTTTAAAATTGTAATAAGTTTGCAATACAAATCTACATACAAAAGAATCAGACATTAAACTTCATAACAGCTTCGGGCTCCTAGTTTTTAATACATCTGCAAGAAAAGTCAATGTTCACATAAACATTTACTTATGTGTGTATGTATGCATACATGTATAAAATGCAGACGCAGGAGTCCACTTAATTTAAATAGTTTGCTATCTACATTATTTATTAAGTAAATAACAAATTAATTTAACAAGTTCAATTATTACAAGCATAGAGTGATGCAGGTATGCCTGGCTAGGGCAGGACAATAATTCAATATCAATATATATTGCGATATTTTTTTTCCAATAACGTTGATATGATTTTTAAACACATTTCCGATATTTCAATATACTACGTTTACATGCAACCAAATAATCCATTAGTAATCGGATTGATGGCTCAATCTGACTGAAAAGCCTTCATGTAAACACCTTAATCCATCCGATTGAGCTCGATTCAAATTAAATTTCGATCGGATTGAAAAGGGTGGTTTATTCCTTTTCTAATCCGATCGAGAGAACATTTAAACACTGGATCGGATTGAAAAACAAAACTGAAAGGACTGCGCATGTGCAATGACGTAGAAATAGCGTGATGGCGTATGACATGCGGAACGAGCTGTTCTTCCTGTTGATTAAAGTGTCATATAAATGAGTGTTCCGTCATTCTAAAATTCTCTTTTCACTCAACGTCTGTGGATGGGAGCAGGACAACGTCCCACCAGTCCTTGTTCTTTCGGATTCTCATTCAGACGACCGGTTTTGGGCGCGGGGATGGCCATTTTTTCTGCATGATAAATTTAAGCAGCACGGTACAACAGTTCATATGTTCATTGTCTCCAAATTATGACCAGAAATAGATAAATATTAAGTCTGCTGTTTAAAACAAATAATGAACCAATGTAGGAGAATGGTTATGCGCAAACAGCAGGAAACTCTGTATATTCGTGCAGTGTGCGCATGTCAAAAAAATAAATTCCGTTTTGAAGCTTGTGACATAATGCGCACATCAACCGAATCACATGTTTAGCATTCAGGTAAACACTATATTCAGATTCAACAATCGGAATGAATTCAGTCCGATTTAAACAAAGGTTGTGCATGTAAACTTGTGTCCTTGCCCCAGCAACGTGTTTTTTTGTAGATTTTTTATATGCAACTCTGAGTACTTTTCATAACCTTTATCCTGGCTGAAGCACTTTTGTTTCAATCTATAAGAATAATATAATCAGCCTATTTTATTAAAGATATTAATATTAATAAGTTGAGAGTCTTGTTTATTTGATGATGATTTTGCATGTCTTGTTTGCATGAAGGCTAAATACAAATAAAAGGTGAACATTCATTTATTTTTTACTGTTTTTATTTCTAAAATATTATATAGTTTTATTGGAGGAGATTTCATAGACTTGGCAAATTATTTTTTCAGAAATTAATAGATACAGACATCCATTGTGTTCATCAGTTTTTCTGAGGCTTTTATATTGTTCATATCGATATCGTAATTATATTGTATCGACCGAAAATAAATAAATATTGTGATATAAATTTTGTCCATATCATCCATCCCTAGCCTGGACCCCTCGACAAAAACCCAACAGGATTGTCCCATAGGCTTTTGGATTATCACTAAAAACAAGCTCTGTGATCACAAAAGTTTATGATACTTGGACGTTTTTTCCATCAAGATAATTATCACAGATAAACACAGCTTTTATTCATTTTGAAGCCTAAATGCATTCGCCAGAAGTAAAAAGCTAAAGGTAGGCTATAAACAAACTACACAATGCAAAGGCCCCACGAAGCTTCCGACAACTCTTTCAGGTTATATCTAAAAACATTTTCCCAGAACGTTTGAGTTAGAATAGTTTGTTAGAGCACAAATATTTTTATAGTTTAATAGTTTTATTCTCATATATTTTTATTTTTATTTTTTTATTCTTATAATTTGTAGTATTATGTTTCATGTTGTATTTGTATATGTCCACTGGAAGCCTCAGTACCAAAACAAATTCCTTGTGTGTGCAAGCACACTTGGCAATAAAGCTCTTTCTGATTCTGATATAACCATAACGGTGCTGTAAAAGCTGACTGAGTTTACATTTACCTTTACCATTTCTGTCATTTAACCAAAACCCCATTTAAAAAACCCATTGATGGAACCCGAAGTGCTAAATGCGTTTTGGCCAACAAAGGGATGTAATGTCTCCTCCACTCTATTTCAAAGGCATACAATGACTTAATTAGAATAGAAAGTAATGGACCACTTGCACTGAGCTTCGTAAAGCACTTCCGTTTGGAAATAGTACATCTCACTTATTTCCGGTTACGTTTACTTTCAATGTACTGTGGTCAGTCATTGAGTTGAACAAACGCCACCTAAAACAAGTGTCCGCAATAAGATTTAAAAATGTGGACATTTTTATTGAGAGGAGAATGGATGTTCTGATGTTTACTGTGTGCAGAATTTTTAATCCAAAGTTTTAATCTAAACCAATGCTTAGTTAATATTCAAAGCAGTTGACTGTCATTCTCCTCTATTCTGTGTGTGTCAGTGTTTAATTAATTCAATAGCCTTTAGCCTATTTAACATTTTTACAGACACCTCGTGACCATTCATTCAACTATTTTAAAAGACTGGAATAAAGCAACGCACACAAGCAATCCTTTTTATTAGTCAAATTCATTTAAAAATGTAAAATCAACAGGTAGGCTATGAAATATCAGTGAGAGAAAAACACTGTTAATGAGAAGACAAACATATAGGCTGCAGGTAAGTGGATAAATATATTTAGCCTATATTTATTATTCAGAATGCACAGTTGGAAAGAAAATATATTTATAGGAACATTTCAGCAGGCTCAAGATAATAAATACAGAGATCATTATTGATTGTTTTAATAAATTGGCATCCATAAAAAGTATTGATAATCTGCATTCTCATGTATGTAGGTGCGCTGAATGCTCTAACCGGAAACTCCCGATATGTAATAAGTAGGCTGAAACGTGGAAGTAGTTGTGCAAGTAGTCCATCACACTACCTTTTGAGATTAGTAAAATTTTTGTGTTACATTTTGTGATTTGCTGCTCAAGAAACATTTCTTATTAGGGCTGGAAAAAAAAAGAAGCTTTTTCGATTAATCCTTTTTTTTTTTTTAAATGTGGTTGATTCAAAAACGATTCTCAAATGCAATGAATCGATCTTTTCCATATTTATTTATCTATCACCCTGCTGTTCATTTTGGCAGCCATTTTTGATTTAGTCTAAGTCTTCGGACGAAAATGCTTATTGGTCTTTTTGGTCACACTTTAGTCATTTTGTCTTTCATAGTTTTAGTTGATAAAGTCTGCATTTTTTGTCAACTTTTAGTCATTACTTTAAGTCAAACTGCAGTTACCAACATTAATTTTGGTAGCCATTTTATATGTAGTCTTGGCCATTATAATTTTTCACTCTAGGCCAATTCAATTAAGTTTATGAGAAATTAGAATCAAGGTAACAGGCTGTATTGACATTGCACTTTTTAGTAGTAGCACTTGTGCAATTCTACATATCCCTTTTCCTAAATTCAGTGGTTCTCCAATTTTTTAGAGTGCCGTAACCCCTGAGGCATTTAACATCCTTCTGCGTACTCTTCCACTTAGACTGCAGTCACACCTTTTCCATTAAAGGATTAGTTCACCTCAAAATGAAAATTTCCTAATAATTTACTCACCCCAATGCCATCCAAGATATCCATGTCTTTCTTTCCTCAGTGGAAGAGAAAATAAGTTTTTTGAGGAAAACATTTCTGGATTTTTCTTCGAATAATGGACTTCAATGGCAACCAACGTTTTGAAGTCCAAATCAATGCAGTTTCAAAGGTCTTTGAAGTGCTTCCAACGGGCTGTGCACACTCGCAGCTAGCAAAAAAAATTCAATAATCCATATTCACCTTTCATATTTCACTTCCAAAATATTCAAACTAATTAAAAATTCAACCTATAATATTCAACAGGCGGTTTTCGGTCCATTTTATTTCGCTTTGTAAATTCGCTTCCACAAATTCAGTGGTTCAAATTCGACAGTAAATTCAACGTTGACGTCCAGGAACTGCAGGAAAAGCAGTAGATTACCAAGCATAATCTCCATCTGCTGCTAGTCGACATCACCAGCAGGGGGTGCAAGCGCGTGTTGTTGACGAAGAACAGAGGCCATTCATTCATAAAACTCATTTACAACAATGTAAGTGTATCAGTGATTATTATGTTTTATGTGAAATTCAGTGTCTTCACGTTTACTTTTCCTGTGTAGCCTACATGCATCTCTACCGTGAACGAGATTATAAAGTTATTCCCCGATGCGGATGTATACAGATCCAATGTTACATTTGAGTTTGACATATCTACTGGTTGTTTAGTTGCCTCAACCTTATATTGCGGCGATGTGCTGCATGCAGTAGGCTACTAGGGTTTCCTTCAATACGTCAGGATTCCCCTGCTGGATATATAAAACGCTTAACGTAGCTTAATGGACTAATACAGTGATATAAAAGACCAAACTCGCAGGCAAGCTGAAGGACTCAGAATGAACTTAACGCGCAAAGTTTAAAGCTGAGCGTTTCTCAGTGATACTGGCATAAGTTGGCTTGACATTGGACATTCGCACATTTAGGGACCATCTCTAAAGTTACATACGACATTGGTATACACGTTTCTAACTTCAATATGCTATTGACGTTTCTAACTTCAATAGCATTTGAAGAGAACGACTTGCAGACATAACACTAACTGTAAAGTGTTCATGTAAGTGTCAGGTATAATGCACAATTTATTCAAATAAATTTGAAGTTTGCTATTGAAGCTAGAAACGTTTAGGCCTGTAGCATAGACTGTAAAAAATAGGCCTGTAGGACTACCAATGTTACTTTAGAGACGGTCCCTAAATGTCCGAATGTCAAGCCAATTTTACATTTAGTCATTTAGAAGACGCTTTTATCCAAAGCGACTTAAGTAACAGTTAAACTAACAATATAGAACAATATGAAAGTGCTATGACCCTTCCCAGATTAATCATGCATGTAGGAATATTAACATGTATGTAGGCATACTTCCCCAATAAGGTGCGAGTTTGCTCTTTTATATCACTGTATTAGTCCATTAAGCAACGCTAAGCGGTTTGTCCTGATGGAAGGGGAATCCTTGAGTATGATGAGGTATTGAGGGAAACCGATTATAATCCCGTTCATGGTAGAAAAAGTTGATAACATGTAAGGCTACACAGGGAAAGTAACAATGAAGTTAATGAATGAAACATAAAAACAGCTTTTGTGCCTTTATCATCTTTTCTGCATATATACTGACCCAGATAATCATCACAAAAAACTTAATGCATACTCAATTGTTGTAAATGAGTTTTTATGAGTGAATGGCTTGCTCTAACTGTTGCTCTTTCTTTGTCAACACACGCTTGCACCCCCTGCTGGTGACGTCGACTAACAGCAGATGGAGATTATGCTCGGTAATCTACTGCTTTTCCTGCAGTTCCTGGACGTCAACGTTGAATTTGCTGTCGAATTTGAACCACTGAATTTGTGGAAGTGAATTTACAAAGCGAAATAAAATGGACCAAAAACCACCTGTTGAATATTATAGGTTGTATTTTTAATCAGTTTGAATATTTTGGAAGTATAATATGAAAGGTGAATATGGATTATTGAAATTTTACTAATGAAAATGTGTTTGAAATGTTTTGAATTTAAAGATTCACAGCTTAAATATTCAACCATGCTAAATTTATTTCAGCCCATAAAAATGCAAACCCTAAAAATACAATGCATTAAAATACAAGCAGGGTTAATGCAATGCATATTTTGTTCAAGAAGAACAATTCAACAGGCTTTTTGTTTCAAAAAAATTTGGCATTATTTTACTTCCATAGTAATATTTTTGTAGAAACCGTGATTCATTTATTTTAGGATTCTTTGATGTATAAAAACATTTATTAGAAACATTTTTGTAACATTATAAATGGTCTTGTTTTTATGTAGGCCTATTTTACTTTTTCTATAAATCGTTTTAATTTGAAAAACATAAATATAGAGATCAGTTCGCTAAAATCAGACTGCAGGAGCTGTAGTTCAGTAACTTAGGCATAAAAATGGGCTGACAGTTAAAGTTACACAGTAGAAGTACAGCATAAACCTAGCAAACAAAACACAATAGCAGGCGGCTTAAGTAATGTAAGTTTTAAGTAATCTTCAACTAAACAGGACTGACTTATGGACGGCTGATCAGTGAAGGTGAGGATCTCACATCTTACTCTAGTATTTTTGCTCCCATGACGCCGAAAACTGCTGCTTGGTAGGTAGGAAAGGTAGGAAGATCAAAAGTATTTGAGACACAGCCAGTGTTTCTCTCCAAAACTGTGGCTATTTCACCGGACATCTCCACATACCACACACATTAAATGTGACAATGTTCGGAAACACGCATAACGTTATCACTGCTGGCGCACATAGGAGAAGAAACATAAACTGTTTTCCAGTGGTCGCTGTGTTCATGTAACGTTAGCGTTTAGCACAGTTTGAGCAGTTAGCCAACGTGTGTTATTTAGCTCGCGGCTCACTGACCTTACCATTTCACACTAAACCGCTCATTAAAGCACTCAAATTCACAGTGCATGACACACAAATGGGAAAGAAACTCTTACCATCTCACCAAGTGCTACTTTCGAGGAAACTTTATGTTTCCTTGAACTGAAATTCCCTCGATGCCGCGCCGTGTGTTGTTAGGGACAACTATTTAGCAGGAAGTGGCTCAAATTCCCAACGCGCATGCGCAGAATTACAAGAGCTCCTTCGAATCACAAAACGGTAAACCCTAGCAAAAATGTAATGAGTGCTGAGGTTAGCATGTTACTACTGATTCGTAAACTATCATAGAGATGGGGGTTAGAATTTACTTTGTAAGCCCCCCCAGAACATTATATATGTAAAATGCAGTTTAATTTTTATTTCATTTTATTTTATTTAACTACATTTAATTATGTATTTTTGTTATAGTAAAAAAATATATTCACGGAAATGACAGAAATATCCTGAAAGCCAAGCTAAGTTTGTTATTTGTGTTTGTGTGTGTACAAATAACAAAGTAACATTTGGGGTCAGTAAGACTTTTTTGAAAAAAAAAAAAAACACCTTCATTCAGTAAGTGCACTACATTGTGTAAAAGTGACAGTAAATACATTCATAATGTTATAATAACTTATTTCTATTATTCAGCCTTACATTACCAAAATTCCCATACAGACACATTTAAACACACATAAGTCCAATGACAGTTATAAGCAACAGAGTAGAGATAAGTCTTCAAATGAGAAATGAAGCACTCAGAAGTGTCAAGATCTAATGTGGAGAGGGATGCTGTTGTAGAGGCACGGAGCTGCAACAGGGAAGGCACAATCTCCTTTGGATTTCAGACGTTTCTTGAGGACAATTAAAAGGACACTCTGAGCAGATCTTAAAGGTCTTGCAGTTTGATAATGATGTAAAAGGCCAGAAATATACTCTAGTGCAAGTCCATGTCTAGTGGGAGTCCATGTAAGCCCTTAAAAACCATTGACAGTAGCCTACTTTTTTATTAAAATGTATATTATTGTCACAGGACTCAAAGACAGAAGAACTCAAGTGCAGGGTTTTTTGAAAGGTTGGTGAGTGGAAGGAATTAGGGTGCTAACGATTAATCGACGATCGATTAATTGTAGATAATAATTTAACAGATAAAACTTATCAATCATCGATTAAGGTCAACTGCGAAACAAGTAAAGCAGACATGTGGAAAATAAAGCGAGTTTGCTGGAGTTATTTATGTGATCATTTTACTTTTAAAGGCTAGAGTTACACCTTCATGACTACAAGTTTGCTTGTGCATTCGTAGCCTTGTTGTTTTGTGCAAATGAAAGTTGTAATATTGTGTTTATTTTGTATTTCTGATTAATCAAATATAGGATGCGTTTTCGTTGAAATAACCCGCTAGCAAAGGGCTTCAGTTTACCGGTGTTTATTTACCGCTTCAGTTTCAGCGTGCACAGCTCAAACAGCAATGCACGACTTATAATAACCATGATTGGGACTTTTATGTTACATTATATATAAGAACACTATTTTAATAAATTGTTGTGAATTCATTGGGTTTAGTTGCCGTGGACCGCGTCCACAACAGGAGTTACACATTCTGACTAGCAGGCACATGTTGGTTACAGTTGTATTAGTCGTCATTTGATTATTAAATTAAAATTATTAAATTCAATTAAAAAGTATTTTAATTAAGGGATCAATCACATCGACTCATTTTACAATCCTACTAGCCCTTTATTGAGACTAAAAACCCTTCACATTCATTTACTGATGAAATTCTGCTTGTGTCAGTCCTGACGCAGCACAGTCCTTCAGTGTGACTTCTCCTACGATGACCGTCAAATCAAAAACCAATAGGATCACAGACCAAGGTACTTATTTACCCAATAAGTGTGACAAATGACACAATTATTTACGCAATAAGTGTGACAAAAATAACCAACCACCTGCTCCACACACATTGTCTTTGTTTTCTTACATTTTCTTTTCAAGACAAGCAATTATCAAAATCAACGCTTGAGATTGTTTTTGTTTGCTAGCCACCATTTCTTAAATGGAAAACCAGAAAACAGCAGAAAACCCAAGGAGCCTGATTCATTCCCAAGACACTGTTGATGCATGGCCATGACCGTAAAGCCAAACAGTGCCTTGGGATCCATGGGGTCATCAAGAAACACTACTTTCCCTCAGGCCTGAAAGACTGAGCGCTCTTTCTCTCACCACGGTTAGCCCCATACTCCCGCTGCAGCTCTTGACCATCCAGAAATTCAGATCTCTTATCACTAAAATCTCCTCCCAAAGAGCTTGGTTAGGAGAGCCTGCTTCCTGGTGGCAGCCCAATGCACAAGCACATGTGGCATGGAGTATCTCCCCCCATGCTCTGCCCTTCTAGAAGTGGCCAAAACTCTATTCACTCTCTTTGTTCAGTAAACTCTCACCGTGACGTGTAGCTTTACTACCCCGGAGCAGTGCTATTCAGAATTATTTCTGAAAATAAACTCTTATATCCCTGTATTCAATATGAACTAAATCGTATTCGATCGGGAAATAAGGTTGTTAGTTCTATTTGGAATGGAAAAATTCACCTTGACGTGGACGTTTTCCCACTTTAGCAAAATGCACCCAGCTAACAGCAATATAAGATTAAAGTGTTTGCGATGTCATCAGCCATCTTTGTCCGTAAACTGTTCACCAAGAAATACAATAATGTGTCAATGAGTACAGCTTCCACAATCTTCATGAGGAAGAAAGGGAGGCAGGGCTCCTTGATCGCTGTGGCGATTGGTCTATAAATCTGGTGTAATTGGTACTTCCACAGTTGGTCATGCCTGAGGCGTTCCCATAGTGAGACTAAATGGATGTTAGGAAGAGAACTGTTAACTGTTGTACAGTCTGACATAAAGACAGCTGATATTCCACAGTGTGACATGGCTTACAGCTGGGATCATGTTTGTACAGTCTGACCAGCAACAATCGTATAGGACTATTATAAATCGTACAGTGTGTACCTGGCTTAAGAATACAACCCCTTTAATACTTTATTGCACTTTATCCCATCCACTGACTTAAAGGTAGGGTAGACAATTTTGAGGCGAGCAATAGTGAACGAATGCAAAGATTGGACTAACATTTTATTGCCGTACGTTTTCCACAGACAATATATGCAGTATATACATATAAATACTTTTAGGCCAATTAACTTAGTGATTGCTATCAGAATGTGAAGGGACTTTCGACCAGCATTACAAAAAAATTCTGGAACAAATCACCTACCCTGCCTTTAAGCAGTCAAGGATAATCCCATTATTCACTGTGCCAAAAGCAAAATCATGATGCACTAAAATAGCACAGTTCCCTGAATCTGCCTGAATCATTTGTCACTTTGAGAATTTGAGAATAAACCGTATCAACATAAAAATGCCAAACAGATCACACTCACACAGCCTGATCATAACCAGGTAATAATCTAGTAATATATAACTAATAATCTAGTAAAAAGAGATGCCAGAAGAGGTGGAGGTTTAGCTGCTCTTTTTAAAGAGTTCTATCAATGCAAGCAAATATCATTTGGGAATTACCCGTCTTTCGCATATCTGGGTATTGTGTTAAAAGGTGCTCCATGCATTTTACTTATCATTGTTTACAGGCCTCCAAAATACTCTCCAGCCTTTGCTGAGCACTTTACAGAACTGTTATCAACAATTGCCTCTAGGTTTGACTGTTTTGTCATTGCTGGAGATTTTAACATTCACATAATGCAGAAACCAATATGGCAAAAGAAATCAAAACTGTTTTAAAAACTTTTGATCTGACTCAGCATGTACATGGACCCACACATAATCGTGGACACACTCTAGATTTACTTATCAGTAAGGGTCTAAACATTTCATCGATTGTTATTAAGGATGTAGCACTGTCTGATCATTTTTGTATTTTCTTTGATATATTGATCTCTCCTGCCATTGAAGCTAGATCTGTGTCTGTCAAGAAGAGATGCTTAAATGAGGAAACTAGTGTACTATTTATGAAGGCTATATCTTTAACACCAAGCATATCTGCGGACTCTGTTGATTTTCTCCTTGATTCTTTTAACTCAAAAGTTAAGACTGTAATTGATGATATTGCTCCTGTGAAAGTCAGGAAGAAGAATGGAAGACAAAAAGCACCTTGGAGAAACTCAACAGCAGTGCAAAATATGAAAAGACAATGCAGAAAAGCAGAGCGCATGTGGCGGAAGACAAAACTTGTAGTCCATTATAACATCTACAAAGACAGCATCCATGCTTTCAATATGGAACTAGGCAAAGCTAGACAGAATTTTTTCTCAAATATTATAAACTGCCACATAAACACACGCACTCTTTTTGCTACTGTAGAGAGACTGACAAACCCCCAAGCCAGATTCCCAGTGAAATGCTCTCAGAGAGAAAGTGCAGTGAGTTTGCTTCTTTCTTCTCTGAAAAAATCAATAATATCAGAAAGGTGATCAGTTGATCCTTGAGTTGCGATGGGAGAAAATAGCCTGAGAAAATAGCCACTATGTCTGATTTCGAAAAAATCGATGGCAAAATTTTGGAAGTACCGTACAGCACCTTAAAACATCAACCTGCACCCTTGACGCACTTCCCACATCTTTTTTCAAAAATGTGTTACACAGCTTAGAAGCAGATCTGCTAGAAGTTGTAAATGCCTCACTTCTCTCTGGTAGTTTTCTAAATTCCCTGAAAACTGCAGTTGTCAAGCCCCTCCTGAAAAAGAGCAATCTGGAAAAGACCATATTAAACAACTATAGACTGATCTCAAATCTTCCTTTCATAGGCAAGATCATTGAAAAAGTTGTCTTCAATCAGCTGAACAAATTTCTAAGCTCAAATGGATACTTTGACAATTTTCAATCTGGTTTATGATCGCATCACAGCACAGAGACAGCGCTCATAAAGATAATAAATGATATTCGCTTAAATACTGATACAAGGAAATTATCAGTGCTGGTACTACTCGACCTCAGTGCTGCATTTGACACTGTCGATCACAACATACTTCTTGACAGGCTGGAAAACTGGGTGGGGCTTTCTGGGATAGTCCTAATATGGTTCAGGTCATACTTGGTAGGGAGAGGTTATTATGCGAGTATAGGAGACCATAAGTCTGAGTGGACATCCATGACATACGGAGTCCCACAAGGCTCAATTCTTGAACTCCACTTTAACCTGTACATGCTTCCAATGAGCCAAATAATGAGAAAGAACCAAATCGCTTACCATAGCTATGCAGATGACTCACAGCTCTACTTAGCCCTATCGCCTAACGATTACAGCCCCATTGACTCCCTGTGGCAATGCATTGATGAAGTAAACAATTGGATGTGCCAAAACTTTCTTCAGTTGAACAAAGACAAAACTGAAGTCATTGCGTTTGGAAAAAAAGATGAAGTTCTCAAGGTGAATGCATACCTTCAGTCTAGGGGTCAGACAACTAAAAATCAAGTCAGGAATCTTGGTGTGTCTCTGGAGTCAGACCTTAGTTTCAGTAGTCACGTCAAAGCAAAAACTAAATCAGCATACTATCCCCTGAAAAATATTGCAAAAATTAGATGCTTTGTTTCCAGTCAAGACTTAGAGAAACTTGTGCATGCTTTCATCACCAGCAGGGTGGATTATTGTAATGGACTTCTCACTGGCCTTCCCAAAAAGACCATAAGACAGTTGCAGCTCATACAGAACGCTGCTGCTAGGATTCTGAGCAGAACCAGAAAATATGAACACATCACACCAGTCCTCAGGTCTTTACACTGGCTGCCAGGTACATATAGGATTGATTTTAAAGTATTGTTACTGGTATATAAATCACTAAATGGCCTAGGACCTCAATACATTGCAGACATGCTCACTGAATATAAACCCAACAGATCACTCAGATCATTAGGATCACATCCGCTTGAAATACCAAGGGTTCACTCTAATCATGGCGAGTCCACTTTTAGCTACTATGCCATCCGCTGCTGGAACCAGCTTCCAGAAGAGATCAGATGTGCTCCTACAGTAGTCACATTCAAATCCAAACTCAAAACACATCTGTTTAGCTGTGCATTTACTGAATGAGCACTGTACCACTCTTCGCCCGACTGTTCGTACTGTATTTTATTTAATTTTTTATTCTAAACTGTTTTAATTATTCTGATTTCTTTTGATTATTTTAATTTCTTCTATGTAAAGCACTTTGAATTACCATTGTGTATGAAATGTGCTATATAAATAAACTTGCCTTGCCTAATATGGCCTTATCCATCCATATATATATATATATATTAAGCAGCGCAACTGTTTTTAACATTGATTATAAGAACCGTTTCTTGAGCACTAAATCAGCATATATTAGAATGACCATGTGACACTGAAAACTGGAGTAATGAATGAATAAATGAGGTATTTATATAGCACTTTCATATGTACTGCTGTACACCCAAAGTGCTTTACAATATCAGGGAATCTCTCCTCAACCACCACCAGTGTGAAGCATCCACTTGGACGATGCGCCGACAGCCACAGTACAACGGCGCCAGTGCGCTCACCACACACCAGCTATAGGTGGAGAGGAGAGACAGTGATAGAGCCAATTCAGTGGATGGGGATTATTATGAGGCCATGATTGGCAAGGGCCATTGGGTGGAATGTGGCCAGGACACCGGGTTTACACCCCTACTCTTTACAAGAAGTGCCATGGGATTTTTAATGACCACAGAGAGTCAGGACCTCGGTTTTACGTCTCATCCGAAGGACGGACGGTCTCATCCGGTTATGGGTGCTGATAATTCCGCTTTGCCATCCATCACAGGTATACATTTTATTTTAAAATATATTAAAATAGAAAACTTTGTTTAAATCTTACTAATATTTCACAATATTACTGTTTGTACTGTATTTTGATCAAATAAATGCAGCCTTGGTGAGCACAAGAGACGCATCTCAGGCCGTGGACAATGAAATACCCTGGATGGATGACATAAGAATATTCACAACCCAAAACTGAACAATTTAAAAAAATATAAGTGAACAAATTAAACATCAAAACAAAGTGAAGAATTAGTAGACATGTATGGAATTTTTTTCAAATATTTATTTTGCATTCAAATAGATCATTCTCCAATATTTCATCAATCTAAGAATTTAATACTCTGATCATTAGAGGTAAATTATGTGACATGTAAATAAATATACATGGAAAAATATAAAACAATATATGAATAACTTCCAAAAATGGAAGAAAATAAACATTATCAATATTGCCATGTTTGTAAAGTTATCTAAAAAACTTGTATAGCACATAACTGGTCCAATTATATGAAACATATTACAATTAAAATAGGGATGCATTTCATGAGGGCATCCAAACCCCTCTTCTTCATTAAGTCGATGCCACTCAATCGTCTCAACAAGTCTTGTATGACAAATTGTTCACATCTCTTTCAAGTCACCATTTCTATTGCACAGCATTCCATGTCCCTGTCCAACCCTGGACGATGCAGACAGGAATGATAGACACATGTGGAAATGCATCACAACATACATAAATTAGCTGAACAGGCACAATTTGAACAAAAAAAAGACAGTTCCTTTTGGGCTAGTACATATAACTTCTATACATGATGCAGGTGGTTTGAATACAATCTAATCGACATGTTGTGTTTTCGGTAAACAGTGATCGCTTCAGATAGTGATGATAAATGGATGTTTAAAACATCCATCCATCTCACTAAATGTATGATAAAAGAATGTAATGTACGACTAGTAAAATTGCCTTCCCAAGAAACAGTGTCTGGCATATTGTGTAAAAGTGCTGGCATTGGAGAAAAAAGGAAAGAAAGTGCTTGTAAGACAAAATATTAATTTCAGGAGGAACACAGGATGTCTTCTAATTAATCAGACAAATAATCACAGCTAAAAGCCTTGTGACTTCGTAATCTAAACTAATTTTCCTTCTAATATAAATCTGAGTAGGGCCAGAGTTAAGCCAAACCACACTAAAATAATGCAGTATTATAAATATTGCAGTTATTAAATTAACATTTGTCAATAGGAAGAAGATAATAAATTTACTCATTAAAAATGTATTGATATTTGAGTCGTACAGCCTGTGTATCCTCTTGTACTGGTAGGGGTTGATGTATATCATCCATATATTTTGTACATTTCTAGATCCTTTACCTCCACTGTGCAACGATGCATGAAAAATGCAATTAAATAAAACATCATCCAAGGACATTTTGATCAAAAGTAAAAGATCACAGAAGGCCTTTCGCCCAATAGCTGGTGCCATCATCTCCGGCAAGTCACAGTCAATTTGCCTGTTTCCCTCCCCTCACAGATCATCCGTTAAACTCTCAGGCACTTCTAAGCTCTCTCTCTCTCTAGGAGCTCAGGTCCTCTTTGCAACCATTGGCACACATTCCATGTTGTTACTGTAGTCCTATAACTTCCCATGTTCCTTCTGGGCATGCACGAGTATCCGGGTTGTATCAATGTCCCTTTGTGCTGCCAGGTCGTACTTGCAAATAAAGTGGAAGAGCTAAGTGTCCCACCCTGTGGTCCTTCTTCTGTCCCGATGCTGGAATGGATATTCTGGATGGTGTCACGGAGGCTGTTACTGGAAGGCATGGTCAGCCGGTGGACCATAAGAAAAACCTGGGAACGCTCCAGCTGCTTCTCGTACACTGCTGGTCATGTGCAGATTATCAGTGTTGCATAGGGAGGTCGACACAGGTAAGTGTGTGAACTCTGGGTCAAAGTGCCGAAGGTCAGTTGGACCACTCTGTAGATTTAATAGAGACAATTTATTACATCTCTATGCAAAGACAAGGATTTATGGTAAACTAAAATATACTTTAAGGCAAGACACTACAAGCAAAACAATTTTTTCAAGCACTGGTCAATTTTACAATTTTGGGCTATTTTGCTTCCAAAACATGTAGACTACTGGAAAGAAAAGTGTTTATTATTATTCTTTATGTATTTGCATCTGTAGATTTCAAATAATACATACATTTAAAGGCTTTTCTCTCAAAATGTATTAAAAACTTTAGTAGCACTTGCATACACCAACCATACTCTATTCACCTGTGGTGTATTGCATTAAAGTCATTGCTTGTATGCCATGCATTTAAATATATTTGTAATTACACATTTGTAATGATGAAGTTTATTTAAAAATAAATTAACTTTAAATGTAATTTTGAATAACACACCACAATACTTTACATGTGCTTTAGTATGTACGTCAACACTTCAAAATAAGTGTACTTCTTTAAAGCACAACAAAGGATTATTAAAACATGATGATTTAAAATGTACTAAAAATTTTAGTATTAGCATTTTTACCATGCAGGTAAATTATTAACTTACCACTGAAGGAATGAAAGGAGGGATGATCTTTTTAGCCATGAGGTCGTCCCAGTTGATGGGAGAAAAGAAGCTGTGGAACTTCAGCTCCATCTACAAATAAGAAAAAGTTTGAATAAGAATCGCAAATCTCAGGAAAATAAACCATATGCGAGTAGGACTGGTGTGTTTTTCCACTTACAAAATCATCTTTGGACCCCAGTCTCTTTGTACGGTCCTTGTGCAGCAAACCCTCCAGCAGGTCACGACCAGAATTGGACACATTAGGCTTCAGGACTAGAGGCTTGTGAAGGATGTTGTTGTACATCTCGGCAGTGTTGCGACTGTAGAATGGAGGCTAGAAAATCAAAGTGTGAGAGATTAATTGTCTGCTAAATGTATCCTCTGCTACAATGTAATAAAAATTGTTGTTTCAAGTGTTAAAATGCCTTAAAATGTTAAGTTTAGTCAACTCAAATATCCAAGTTATCACTTAGTACAACTTCACATTTCAAGTTGACTAAACTTACCATTTTAAGGCAGCCTGAACACTTACTTTCTTAAGTTGAAATAACAATTATTTTATTGTGTACAACTGATCTAGTCATTTTCCAGGCAAAAGGTATTCTCACCAGTCCATACAGCATCTCAAACAGTACTGATCCCAGGCACCACCAGTCTACTGTACGATCATATGCCTGTTTCTGGAGGACCTCAGGTGCCAAGTACTGTGGGGGAAAAAAAGAGAAATAAATCAAAACACTGTTTAAATCCTAATTTCTAGTGAAGTATAGACAAACTATCTTATATTCCCCTGAGAAAAAGAAGTACACCTTTGGATACTTTAAAAAAAGAGCACTTATTACAGCAATAATATACTTTAAAAGAATACACTTAAGTGTGAACTGAATACAAGGTTTTCAGACACTGGAATTAAATAGAAATGTATATACGGTATGGTTAATCTGTACTGCTGATTGTACTTAAGCATTTATGGTAAAATAAATTATACTTTAATTTCATTTCTATTGAAACTTGTTTGTTTAAAAATATATATAATGATGTAGTTGCAATTTATTATGTTTAAAATATTTTAAAGGTAATACTGAATAACACATTACAAGTAACATTATAATATAATATACTGTAAGTCCTTCTGCATGTGCTTTAGTATGTCAGTAAACACCAAATAAGTGTACTTTAAAGCATGACAAAAATTAAAACATAATTATTTAAAATGTACTTAAATGTAAAACATTTAGTTTAAAAGTGTACTCAAGTGTGTTAAACAGTGATGAAAGTGGACTCCCTTTAAGTAGCCTACACTTAAGTGGCCCTGTATTTCATTATTATAATATCATCTACTAACAGTTTTTGTTTTAAAATAAACTTTTTAATTTGAAGTGCACGTTCAATACAGTTAAGCGCAATTATTTTTCACAAGATAGTCGTTTATGAATGACCCACCTCAGGAGTTCCACAGAACGTTGTGGTTGTGCCATTTGATTCCAGTCCCTCTTTGCACAGACCGAAATCTGTCAGCACAATGTGTCCCTGACAGTCCAAGAGGATGTTCTCTGGCTTTAAGTCTCTGTGAAAATTGACGGGTAAAGGTAAGACCCCATGGTCACCATTATAATGAACAGAATCGAGTACTCAGTTCAACTACTTCTCCACTAGAAGGCACTGCAGGCATTCACATACCTGTAAACTATGTGCAGTGAATGGAGGTAACCGAGAGCACTAGCTATCTCAGCAGCATAAAACCTTGCCCTGGGCTCCAGAAACACCCTCTCACGCTGGAGGTGGTAGAACAGCTGCAGAAGAAAAACGCCAAGAGTTCATGAATTCAGTCATCTATTTTGAGCTGAGGCATGGCCTCTTTCAGGCTATGAATGCATTGTTTACTAACCTCGCCTCCATTGACGTAGTCTAGCACAAAGTACAGTTTGTCTGTGGTTTGGAAAGAGTAGTGCAGCCCAACCAGGAATGGATGTTTGATATTTTTCATTAATACACTCCTTTCCGCCATGATATGCTTTTGCTGAAAAAACATTTTGAGTGTCATTGGTATTATGATTGTGGCGAAGTGCTTTCACATCTGAGAACATTGCATTAGGTCTTACCTCTTTCTTTTTCAGAATGATTTTTTTCTGCAGCACCTTCACAGCATAGTACTGTTCGCTTTCCTTGTGCCGCGCGAGCAGAACCTGTGGAAAAAGACGCAGTTAGCATTCTCAGTTTAGAATATGACATAAATGTTTACGTCTTGACTGTATAAGAAATGAAAAGTTGCCCACCTTTCCAAAGCTCCCCTTCCCAATGATCTTTAAGTAGTCAAAATCTGAAGGTTGGATCCTGTTAAGGAAATTAAAAAACATCAGTAATGCAAACAGCAAGCGGCCTGACTGACTGAAATTCAATTAAACAAACAAAAGATTGAGAAAAGAAGATGGGAAGAGTAACTACGTACTGAGTTTCTTCAGCCAAAGAGCTCCTTGGATTGGTCAAACACAGGTGATTCTCTTCCAGCTCCTCATTCTGGTTTTCATCGATTTTTAAGAATGAACCAACATCATCACTAGAGAAAAGAGATTAAAAAAGTATTAGGGATTTTATTTCAGATAGTTAACTTTGTTTAACAAACCCACAGTTTGTAAAAACAAAAGACAAACACACTGATTGATAATTACAATGGAAATATATGGGGCCAAATGTCAGTGTAATTATTTAAATTAATATATTATTATTATTATCATGTTTAAAAAACAAACCGAAAACTTTTTTTCCCCTCTTAATAACAGTTTATTAAAGAACGCATATAAAACTTGTGATTAATCAATTTGACCTATATTGGAACTCCCGGTTTCTGTTAATAATATGTTATAATTATAATATTATATTATAGTTACAGTACTATATTATATAGAGGGCCTTCAAATATTGTGTTGGGCAGTCAAAAAGGTTGAGAACCACTGATTTAAATGAATTATTTCCTGTAATGCCTTTGCACACAGATAGATGACAGTGTTGTTGAAGTTTATGAGGGGCCATTCCTGGTTTTGGAACATTCAAAATGACTTGATTATAATTTTAACCTGACAAGACAGCTGCAATCGGTGCAACTTGCACCGTGCAAGAATACTACATTACATAAATCTACTAAAATACAGATCAAATAATATTTTATTGAAACCTCATAAAATCAGTCCTCCTGCCCAAAAATTATGATTTTTAGTCTATTGAGGGACACCTCCAGCATCTTCCAGCATGAATGAATATTGTGGAGCATATGGAGGGTAGAGATGCGGTGAGAAATTTTCCACTGGTCCGACCTGAATGGCCCTAAGACCAAATGGGCCGCACTTAATTGAATCAGGCCCTTATCCTCGTCTAGGGGACATTAGGGATTTTCTCAAAGGTGCTTACTGCAGCCAAGCGGCGGCCTGGACAGCTGCTTTTCACAGAGCACTATTCTTGTGCTTGGCTTTATTTCGCCGGTACAGATTAACCTGCACAATTAGCAGGATGTACAGCTAAAGTCCAATGATGGGATTACAGGTTACACCAGAGGTTACAGTGTTGCCTTGGTGAATGAACGGTGGAAATTTCCTGAACCACTTTCTTGGTGATTTTGAAACACAGAAATCATAGATGTTCTTAATTGTTGAATAGCCTATGTCTTTTGTCTTTACAAATATGTACATGTAGACTAATTTTAGGTAAAAATGCAGCCTCATAAAAAAAAGTTCTCTCTCATATAGTTAAATATTGGGATACTTACTGTTGACAAATGGGAGGGTTGGAAACAAGCTTCTGGATGAAGTCGTTTAAGCCCATCTTCCTTTCTTTAATAAAAGCTGAAACGAAAAATAACCATTTACGTCAGAAGGAAATCCACAGCCGACGTCATTAACACCCTGCAATTGAACTGAACGAAATGCCAATACGAGAAGGGGAAACCCTTAAAAATCGCAGAGGTTATCGGTAAAATAATCATTTGCACGTCAGGTCTATGCCAGTAATCATGTAGCTAATATAGCCTACATGGTGTGATTCAGGATCCGTGTGAATATTGTTTAATGTCAAGAACGTGTCAGTGTTACACAACAGACCGCATTGCTCACAGTATGTAGACTAACTGTACACATATCACGAACGATGCTTCATCATTTCTTTCATTCTCTTGAAACACCGGCCTAATTTAATTAACCAATGTAAAAACAATTAAACCCGAATAAAAATGCAATGCAATATATATTTTTAATTATGATTTTTTTAAATGCGCATAGCGAAATAATAATAATAATAATAATAATAATAATAATAATAAATTATATATCTAATTAAAATAGAAAGTACAATCACAAAAACGGCTATATCACCTCTAAAGACATTTTTTCTCTCCTATTACAGTTGTTTAATTGCATTTTTGACATATTGCATCTTTTTTTCTAAATCAAAGAAGCAAAGTCCGTTATAGACATAACTAAAACAAAATAACTCAAATCTGTTGAGAGAGACGTACCGGTGAGAACTGACACGATCCCCCTCATCTTGCAGTATGTCAAGTCGCATCCAGCCTGAGTAACTGCCATCACTATTATTTTCTAAGAATAAATCCACAGGATGAATGTACTCCTTTAGAAGCCTTTTATTGCAACGCGCTGATCTCTCAGCAGCGAACCGTTTGAGTTTGACGAAGCGCACTACTGGGTTTTGATGCCAGGCTGTAGGATGGGCAGCGATACTGTCTTTCCCCGCCAGCGCTGGACTCGTATTTTTATACGGAACACGTGGTTTTAGAGGCGGGGCTCTGGCGTCATTTGAGTAACCGAGGAGACTTGCAAAATGTGATGTCACGGAATCCCACGAATCTCTGTTTCGCCGGTAGGGGGCGATGCATGGGGGGTGGGCGGAAGCGCCCAAGTGAACCATACACGAGGAGGTGGTACGTAGTTATTTTGAATTTGAGTTAGTACTTCAGGGCTGCTAAAAGAGTATGTTCTATATAGTATCACATGCACTCCAGAATCTTGCTGGAAACAGAAGTTTATCCAGGTACTTTTTTGCCTAACGTTACTCTTTTATCAGTAGCCTACGGTGAATTTGGACATATTTGCCACATACTATTTTTCGTCTACTAACGTTAACGTTATATAGTAGGTTAAGTATGCGATTTCGGACGCAGCTTCTGACTCTTTCTCAATTGAAAATTGCTACACAGCTGGCTCACCATCTCATCATAGTGTAACAGATTAACTTCTAATCCTTATCAGTAGCCTAATGATGAAGAAGAGCGTGAAGCAGTAAAATTTGAGAAATGAAATGCATTCAGTGAAATTAGGGCTGGATAATGCACATAACATGAGGTTATGGTTAGTGGAAGACATTCCTGTGCTGAATAGACGTGCTAAAATATTCTCCCCATTACTTAGGCCTACTGAGAATGACGCACATTATGAATCTGTTAAAGCCGTGTTTTAACAGATTTTCATCTGTGAACAAGCCACCATGTTCAAGCAATCCGACCAGGTCAAGGGTGTGAGGAGGCTGTGCCATCAAGCCTTACGTAAACCGATTCTCTGAGCCACATCATTTATTTGTCAGCCTGTTCTCCATATGTGGTCCACTGACCCTGTAAGTTATATAAGTGTGTTACATGATGCCATCCTCGATCTTATAATACAGAATTTGTCCGGTTAGACATCAAGGGGGACAACTAGGTATAACCCAGGGATTTCGAATTGGGGTCGCAAGAGAGTATAAAGGGGTCCTTAAGAAAAGTGAATGTTTACAGTGAATATGTATGTATATATATATATATATATATATATATATATATATATATATATATATATATGTGTGTGTGTGTGTGTGTGTGTGTGTGTGTATGTATGTGTATTTATATATATATTATTACTAAATAAATATTATTTTTGTATTATATACATGTTTACAGTGAATATGTATATAATTTAACTATGTATGTGTATTTATATAAATATATATTATTACTAACTAAATATTATTTTTGTATTAGCCTATATACAGGTAGATTTATACAAATAGCCTATATATTGATATTTTCACTTCAAACATACAGTTTTCTGCAGACCACCTTATAATCTTCCAGGCCCCCTGGGACCCCTGTTTAAAATCTTGAGTTTATTTTAATATTTTCCTTTTTTTTAAGTTTAAAGTTTAATAATTTTGTTGTGAGATTCTGTAATATTTATTAGTGTTTATATATATATATATATATATATATATATATATATATATATATATATATATATATATATATATATATATAGGCTATAGTTAAAAAAAAAAAAGTATATTTGTCATTTTAGCCTGCACCAATTTAAACTAAATAAAAAAGAGAAATGTTGCTTTAACAACAATAACCCTGGTGCACATGATTTGCATTTCCACTTCCATGGAACCATTTGGGACTTTTCTGGGATGTATAACTCGTTCTATCTGTAAATCCGGTCTACACATAATGCCGCTGGTATCCTTTCATTTTACACAAAGAGGATACGTTCTTTTTGAGAGCTTTAAAATCACCTGTAGATGAGGAGCCTTGCCAAGTTCTGTTTACACAAGCGGGTGGCATGACATTTCCTGACTTAAGAATTACATACTTTGTATCCAACCAAACATCCTATCTTTCAGATATCAGTTAGGAGGAACCATGCAGGGAAACTCAGCTGGAGCAGGTTTCAAATAACAAAAAGATGGGGAAGTTATTCGGTGGAATACTGGATAGTGCTTATCAGGTTCCATTGAATTTTAGCTCATAACGGATGAATAACAGACAGATGTAAGATTTCAATCCGTTTTGATGTATTCCTATATTTTATATACCCAACATTCTTACTCTTCTATGAAAATAAACAACAAATACTGTAAGTACTGATGAAAAAAAGACTGATGATTACGTGCAATCAAGTTTTTTGGGCAAATCAAAAGCTCTAATAACCTAATACCCTTTAAAATAAGTAAATATTTGTTTGTTTATGCTGACACTAGAACAGAGAAACAACAATATTATCCAGCCTATCAGGTGACTATATCTGGTGGTTCAGCTTTAAAACCTTTTCTGTTTTTGTCTTGTCTCTTCCTCCCCCCACTAACCTCCCCACATAACCGTGTTACTGTAACAGTATCTCATATGCCAAGAGCACAGGTGGCAAAGTCTTTCCGCTGCTCACCGAAGGTCCTTTGAATGAGTCATTCTGTCATAGTTGTCAGAGATCCAATTATTACTATTTATTTCCTGCATGTTACTATACTTGCCACGTTACCGTGGAGACGCAGGTCGACTGAGAGTGTGCATTTGCATTACAGGCCGAGAGTCTTTCGGTCAGATACCGTCTGCCACACTCTGGTGGGCAGGAAGTGAATCATCTGAAGAGAAGGGGGAGTTTATGGGAGTGCACCTCCTCTCACTGCTCTGGGCCGATTGCCTTTCTGGCTTGCGCCAACCTCATGCCCACACACTCATGTATAATAGATCGAATTCTCTAGTTGCCATTAGCTTAGTCCGACCCATGTATGGTCTTGATCTTTGATGTCTCAGTTCTGTGGGTTTTTTTTTTTTACTAATTGATTCGTGATTCCCCCTATTTGCATTTTTCTCTCTCTTATCTCATCCCTCATATGCCTCATCTATGTATTGTTCTCTGTAATGTGTTTGTGTTTGGAGCTCAATGGGAGCTGTGTAATGGCATTGAGGCATCTGGAGGTGGGTGTTCTTCAACTGTTAACTGTTGCTATAACTATGTTGATTACAGGGGAGACATGAGTTAGAAAACAAGTTACATGAATATTAGTAGGCCTGAACCATTAGTGGAGCACTTCATTGTCATTTTGGGGTGAATCCTGCATTAAGATGACCCATAAATGTAATATAGCCTATATCAAATAGCTGCAAAGAGGAAATGGAAACCTTTTACAACAAGGTTCAATAACATTTGTTAATGCATTATGTATTATTAACTAAAAACACTAAACTTCTATTTTACAGCATTTAGCCGTTAATGTAAGTTTATAAATATATTGTTGATTAATGTCCTTTAATGTAAATGTATACAAATTTAAATATTATACATGTATCAGTACTATAAGTTAATTTAATATAAATTTTAAAAGAAAGAAATGATTAGTTGTAAAATCATTAAATTATAAATGAATAAATAATCAAATTTGTCAAATATTTAATTGAACATTAACCTAAATTAATGAATGTACAGTATAAGCATATTGTTCATTGTTAGTTCATGATACCTACAGTAATTAACTAATGCATAACATAACCAACTGAACCTTATTGTAAAGTGTTAGAGAAAACTCTATTGAAAATGGCCTGAAATAGTTACTTAGAAATATAAATAATGACATATTCATTTATATAGATTAAGCATTTTTTTCACCAAACAATATCATTATATCCCAAAGCTAATCTTCTTTGTTAACAATTGACACTGATTGAGTCACTTTTATAACAGAAATTCTGCTGAAATCTTTGCAAAATGTCAGTGTTCGCAGCCCATTCTCCCTAGGCGTCATGAAACTGACGCCTTGGGAATCATTTTGACCATGCTTCAATATTCGACGCTTTAGGCACCCTTTAGCGTCAGTTACATGACGCGATCCTAGGGCGTCATCTTACTGACGCTTTACCTTTAACGTCAGTTAGATGACGCTATCTAATCCTAACCCTACCCCAGACCTAAACCTACCCGCGTCATCTAACTGACGCTTAGGTAAAGCGTCAGTAAGATGACGCCCTAGGATCGCGTCATGTAACTGACGCTAAAGGGTGCCTAAAGCGTCGAATATTGAAGCATGGTCAAAATTGTCATTTTAGTGACGCCTTGGGGTGAGAATTCGTTGGTGTTCGTGACATCACAATGCCTCAGTTTGGGGGTTTCACGTTACTGTAATTCCCCTAAAAGAATTATATGTGTGAGATAACTATTGTTGTTTCTCTTTCTGAGTGGTAAGGATTGAAGTTAACATGAAACAGCATTCACAACCAATTTTATTTTCAGTCACACTTTAGGTGTCCTTAACTATGCACTTATATAAGAAAATAAGTACAATGTATTTAATGTGTTGTATTGTAAAACACTTTTGCTGCTATTGAGGGGCGATACGGGTAGGGTTGGTTAAGGTTTAAGGGAAGGGTCAACAGTGTAATTATAGATGTAATTACAGAAATGAATTACAGCTGTAATTACATGGTATATTTTAAGTGCAATAACATGTATGTTCACAATAAGCGCATTGTACATTAAATACACCCAATTTAAAAAGGGACCTTATTTTTTAATGTGATGTATACACCTGTTTCTAAATGAAACAAGATATATATGAGGGAAGAATAATCAAACATAAAGTGCACTTATAAATCATACACAATTAGGCCATGTATGTGTATTTATGTGTCGAAGGCTTAGCAGGTTGAATATGAAAGTGAAACAGAGCATCCTGCTCACCCAGGTAACAGATGAAACAAACAAAGCCAAAGAGATCAAAGCCTAGACAACTAAATCAGACTAAAGTGGATTATGTCTGTTGTGATGGATGAATCAATGGATGGACTGGCAAAGCTGATCTACTAAACACAATATGTGCCATGATAATGATTTTATCGGTAATATTGCTTCCTTTTTGCAAAATGAAAGACTTAAAGGTACAAAAAAGGAGGGCAAAAGAAGGAACTCGTACATTTTATTTGAGAACATTTTATTTAACCTGGCATGAAAAATATACACATCCAATGACTTAAAGTTCTACCCTTAAAGTGAAATCTAAAAAGTTCCCTCCCTTGAATGGTGTTTCTTTTCTAATGACGTCAGTTTGACGGCTTGGGCAGAACATCCTGAACAAACACCTCAGTCTGCTGTCAGCGAGAGATGGCGAGGAGGTGTGTGAAAATCAAGCCCTGCCCTCTATTTCATATTCAGTTTCCCTCAGATATACATAACAATACGGAAGTCTGCCGCAACATCCGGTTCATTTAACATGGGAATTTTATGTGTCTTACCTCAGAGGTTTTGTCTTTTCAACTGGATCCTACAATTCAAATCATACAGCATCATAATCCATCGCTATTTTTAATTATCAATGACCAAAAACACAATATTTTGCAGTGTCCTACATTTGTAAGCTTGTTACCACCTGATTTTCTGTCATTACAAAAAAAGCAACTTCAAAAATTGCGACAGCTAAGAGCTAACATATTTTTATTCGGATCTGTTCTATAAGACGACGAGAACATTTTCTCATTCCATTTTTTTATATATTTCTTTTAAATATTGAGGTGTTTGCTGCATTTGTCAAGAACAACTATTCAACCTTGTTACAGGTTACTGTAATAAGTTACTGTAAATGTTGTACTTCCTTCATTACTAATATATATTTGTAAATACATATAAACAAGCGTTTGACCCTCAACTATCTAACTTAGTGACGGCTTAATTTAGGCCAAATTTTCAACCCTGTTACTGTTATCCTGTTACTCATATAGTTCTTTATTTGTTTTTATTTTTTTGTCCATGTAATATTGATGTTTATTTCATGATCATAAGCATCACACAGAGCTTTAAGCTTTATTTAGACACATTATGTCACAAATTTGGAAACAGTGTTGCAAAAATTGCATAAACAAATGACCCTATAGGCACACGGCATCACAATTCCTTTGTTACAGCCAGTACAGTTTACAGTCAACCTGTATATTAGGTGTCTTTAACTACAATGTACTCAGTCCTACATAAAAAAAAGTACAATGTTCTTATTGTTTTTATGCTGTATAGCAAATCAATTTTGCTGCTATTGAGGTGAGATACAGGTAAGGTTAGGTTCAAGAGTGGGTTAAAAGGGTAACAACAGGACAACAGTGTAATGTAATGTAATTACATGTAGGTAATTTTAATAATAAGTATAATATAAAACATGTATTTATGCATAATAAGTGCATTGTATCAAATGTATGAATTTAAATGTTAGCACTTAGTAGACACCTAATATAAAGTGGGACCAAGTTTTATTATAGTTTTTATTAAAGACCATTACCTACTCTTTTTGACCCTTATATAAATAAATGGTCCATTTACTAAAATAGTGTGAAATGTTGATGTATTCATATGTTTGATGCAGTTCAGTATAACATGTTTCTGCAGCTCAGTTTCAATAAATGGTCATTTTGAACCAAAAAGGAAGGTTTTGGTTCTGAAATTTACTATTTAGAGTACATCTCCGTTTCTCAAAGACCAATGAAAATATAATTTCATCTTGATAAATTTCATAAAACTGGAGATTAAGAAGTCACATTTCACATAGTTAAACAGGACAGAGCAGGACTCTGTAAAGGTAAAGTAAAATGGTAACACTTTACAGTAAGGTCCCATTACTTGCATTAACTAACATTACCTAACAACGAGCAATACATTGTAACAGTATTTATTTATCTTTTTTTAAGGTTAGTTATTACACATACAACTGAAATACAAAATACACTGTATATTGTTAGTTCATGTTACCTTAAGTCCATAAAAATATTAGCGAATATCCTACAGATTTGAACTATGTATTGTATATGTTGAAATTAACATGAACTAAGATTAATGAATGCTTTAGAATTATTATTCATTGTTAGTTCATGTTAAGTAATGTAGTTACCAAATGTTAACAAATGGAACCTTGTTGTGAAATGTTACCTGTAAAATTTACAAACTTTGTTACAACTAGGGTGATACTGGTCAGTTTTTAGTTGAAAAACTTCCTACCTATGAATGATTTCTTCCCAGTCTTCATGGTCATTTAACAGCGTATCTCTCAGTCCAAAGTAGATCCTTCTTCTTTATTGTGCTTTGACAGAAATCCTTTTAAAAGCTGATTCTAATGCAGTATCCTCAGCAGTTCATCATTTTGAAACATTTTGCATGTGAACAAGTATGTGTGTGCGGATCTGTGTAGGTGTGTGTCTAAATCTCTCTAGAGCTGCAGTATTGTTAGAGGCGGTCTCATCGCTTCAATTTCAAAGATCAGCAAATTATTGGCCTCATCACTCTTTGCTCTGTATCTCTTCGCCTCTCTTTTTGCTCTCCTTGTCTTTCTCATAGTTCAATGATAACTGAAACCAAAAACTGGTGTGGTATCTCCAGCCTCCCTTGTTCTTGAGTCTTGCAAACAAAACAAAGCGACAGGTGTCGGATAGCAGCTCGTCTCACGAGTGTCCTGGTACCGCCCTATAGGGAAACCAGTTTCCAGGTTACAGCAGTCGCTAGGGCAATACCTGCACCGTCTTCGACACTAGTTTAATTGTGCCATAAGCTTCTAATGACTTCCCGGGTCCATTGCCACACTCTGGGAATATCTTACAAAAAAAAAATTAATAAAAACAATGACTAGGCAAGTTTTTCTAGTTTCTTGCTGTTAGAAATTGCGTAGTCAGGCAAATGTGCAGCTACACCTGGCCAGGATGATTTGTGTAAATAGGCCAGAAGCGGTGCATTTATTACATACACTGGCTGATATATTATACATAATCATATATAATATTACGCATATATAACTTAGTCATAGACCTCTAATGTCCTAATGACATCAAATGGTTACAATTTCATTCAGCTTTATTTAAAAAACAAAAAAAACAAAGCTAAATGTGGAAGTGCTTCAATGAAAAGAAGCACATTTCCTTATGTAAAGGTTACCTAATGGTTTCCTCATTAAATTATGAAGACGATCCAGAGATTTTTAAAGAGACAATCAAAATTGTATTACTGATTTCCTGCCCAGTGCACATTCATCTCCACTGTAGAATAATGTTATGTTAATGGGCTTTTGGGTAATAGAGAGCACATCAAATGGCAACTGCTAGGCTGTTCTTTCTAAACGGCTGGCTTAATGGCACACTGGAAGTTTAATGAAACCATTATATCCTTATTATTTCCTAGCCCTTTGGACACCTCAATATTTATGTCTTCATGCGTTCTGCAGACCAATTCAGTTAGCCTGGAATCAAAGGAAGGGCACAAAAGCAATTTCAGCTAAAGTTTTCTTATCAAACTGTTGCAAGAGTCGATACGCAATTATAAATTAGGATTTTGTTCATAATGTTCTTATTCAGGTTTTTGAGTGGTGTAAAGTTCCTCAGGGTGCATCACTGTATTTATTGACTTCCTTATGATGACTGTGCTTATTATTAGCACCAAATCTATTATGAAATTGCCGCGACTTTAAATGATTACATTTAAAGTGAGGACAGACATGCGGAACAATAAGCTGGTTGTCAAACCGAGTGGATTTCCCCCCTTTTATTGACACCTTTTATTCCACCTTGAGGTCACATTGTGGTTTTTTAGCCACACTGTAGAAAATTAGAAATTGCCCCATGACACTTTTAGCAAAGGAACTGAAAGTGTTGGTAGTTTTCATCAAGTAATGGCAGTCACTTTCTGCGTTACTTAGAACTTCCTGTTTAACTAAATGTAGCTCAATGTGATAATTCAATGTGTAATTCCAAATCCCTAACTAACTAGCTAATTGTTGTTGTTGAAAATTTTATTATAATTATTATATTTTAACTCCTTAAGCTAACGATCATAGGTTACTACTTTACAGTGTATGATATCTGATCACTTAGAAAAGTAACAGCAAACCCTTCAGTAAGCCACAGCATTACTGAGGCATCTGCAGCACAATAAATGACATGTTACACAACTACAGTAAGTTTAATACTTGGGAGGTTGGTTTGAAATCCCTGAGTAATGAAAATAAAGAGGTCAGCAAATGTCCTGGGATTTTAAAACCTACAGTGACGACGTTTGTAACATCATGGTATTACGAAGAGCAAGTAGCTTGAAATAAAAACAAGAAGCAGAACAGAAAAACAGAAGCATTTGGCAACAAATTATAAATGTTTTTTGGGTTTTTTTTTTTTACGTAACTGATTTAAATTTTATTCATATTTTCAGACTGATATGGAATGTTAAGATTTGCAATAATCCGTGACTGGGCCAGCTGGAGTTTCTTGTAAGCCCAAGAGACTTTTTTTTTTTTTTTAATCAAAGTTCAAACAAGTGCAACTACTTTCAGTTCCTTCTGGTACTGTACTGAGAAATACTGATATGTACTGAGAGGATGGAATCAAAAAGAGATAAAAAAAAAACACTATCTAACAGCAAAACTAATTGTAGATGCACAATGTCCTTCTGACTCACTGAACATCTTAAGTATGAAACTTTGATGTGTAAATTTTCTTGTTTGTTATGGACACCCCTGTGAAAAAGAAATGTATGCACTTAATTGTGCACTTGAAGTGTACTTCAAATCTTAAAATTATATATTTTTTAAAACTGTACTTGCAAATGATATAATAATCATTAAATAAATGGCTACTTGAGTGTAGAGAGTATACACTTTCATGACTGTTTCTAAACACAAGTAGGTAAGTACACTTTAAAAATGCCTTTTATAACAATGTCAGACTAAATGCTTTACTTTAAAGTACAATTTAAATAATTATGGTTTGATAACATTTGCAGTGCTAAAGAAGTACTCTTATTGTGATCTGTTGACTAACATACTAAAGCATGTGTAAAGAATTATTATCATTTTATCTGTGGTGTGTTATTCGATATTACATTTAAAGTTAATATATTTTACAAGTGCTAAATTGCAGCATCATAACTACAAATGTGTAATTACAAATATTTTAAATTCATGACATACAAGTTTCAATAGAAATTACATCAAGTATATTTTTGTTTAACCACTTCAAACCATATCAAAGACAATAAAAATAATTATAAAATTACATATAAAGATGTGTTTAAGTCCTACTTAAGTGGACTAAAAAGCACTCTAAAGTTCAGCTAATTGCATTTAATATAGATTTAAACTATAATTTATTTTCATATAATTCCAAATGTCCATATTGATGTAATATATGCTAAAGTAAACTTCTTTTTCACAAAGTCATGAATGACCCAAACCATATCTAGGGACCTACTATAAAAGCCTAGTAACCACACACAACCCACGATTAGCACAATGCTCTTGGGTTTTGTGCTCGTAAGCACCGCTCACATTTTTCTCAGAAAATCCAGTTGTCTTTTAACACTTACTTGAGCTGTGAACTAAAAACTCATGAATAAAAGGTTACTGCACTTCAGTAACCAGCATAATCATCCATTGTGATAATTAGTTCTAATCATTCAGTGCTAGGAGCTGTTTGAGGATTGCTCACTCATGCTTATTCATGATGAAGTGTGGGGATCAGAGGAGAAGAGAGACAAAGATGACATTTTAAACCTGAACACAGTCTAAGACGCTCTTTAAATAGCCTTTGACCGTCTCCGAGTTTGTACTTGGGACTTATAGACAGGATTGATTGGACTTATGGACAGGCACTTAAATCACGCTACCCTTTTTAGCACATGCAGCATCATAGAACAGCTAATATAAACTCATTCCCTTTTAACTAGTTAATTCAATTTGACTTAAGTGTGTTATATGAAATTGATTTAGCAAACTAAAAATGACATTACAGCTCTGCCTTGACCTCACACTGATCCAGATCTCACCTGATCTAGAGCTGCAAACTTGTGCCAAAAATAGCCTCACACTTTTTCCTGTCCCTAAGATAAGTTGTTCCCTTTGAGAATAATCTGAGTTAACACACAGTGAGAGATATATTATGTGATGTCCTCAGAGGCCCTACAGATGTTAATTAAACAATCTATGGCTTCTTGACACAAAGCAATGCAATTTTGGCTGAGATTATAATGATGACGTATGGAACGTATATGAGGAATTCTTTTCTGGAACTAATAAAGTCAAATTTAAGCTGCTTTAATAACTAATATCGGGATAAAATAGAGCACATGGCATTTACTGATTTTAATCACTAGAGGCCTTTTAGATTACATTATGCATAATAAATTAGTAATTAATGAACTTGCATTGCAGCCGTATAATCTTAAAAGCTGTTGCATCGCTCATACTCCATGCACTGTGAATGGGGTGTTAAAGCATTTTTCATATTAAATCAATTTCCATTGCAATTCAAATTGCTGTATAGGGACCACTGAAAGAACTTTTGGGGCTACACAGGCTTATGGCCAGGGCCTAGTCACACCCATGAGTATATATACTGTATTTTGCATTTGTATTAGTTGTCTGCACGTGTTTTAGGCATGAATCTTTGCGCTCTGGACATTGTTGAGTTCTAAGAAAGACTCGCCATTCATTCCAGATTAGGAATGAAGGATTATTGTAAATCCATGTGAGGGGCATGTGCTAGCCTTCATTACATGAGAAAGGTTAAGTCTATATTCTCTCATTCTCTCACTCTCTCACTCTCTCATTCTCTCATTCTCTCTCTCTCTCTCTCTCTCTCTCTCTCTCTCTCTCTCTCTCTCTCTCTCTCTCTCTCAGGTTGTATCACTGAGATACCTTTTTTTGTGTTTTTTTTTCATTTTTATTAGGTTTGGCTGTGCACATTTTATTACGTCGGTCGTAACATCTTGACCAAGGCTAAATTGTCTGGCGATGGCCCTCGAGGGAGTTTCATTGAATATGTGGATTGAGTGGGTGTTGGAGCTATGCAGTTAAAGGATGACCTGACATTAAAATAGCCCATGCCCATATGTTACTCATGCGTCAGCAGTTCTCAGAAATCCAATAAATTAGACTGGCCTGATTAATAAAATGTAATGCCAACATTATCATTGCATCACAGTGTTCAAACAGTCTGTACAGGGGCTGCTGCTTTTTTCCCCCACGAAAAAATCCCAACTATCTTCTTAGTTTTGGTCATCTTGACATTGGTCAAATATGATCTGCCACTGTCATTCGTAGATGCAGTTATAACATTCTGAATTGTCTGTGGGGTCTAATGTAAAGCACTATGCAGTGTAATGCTTATGACACTGTGATCTAGAGGTTATACAACAGTTCTTCAGCTGTGCTCATGTAGTGAATGGGATTATGGATTTAAGTAGGGTTAGTGAAGGAGAGAGCTGTGTCATACTGATGCTATTGTCAGATGGGGTGAAACACAGCCAGCCTTCATCATATTTGCAACGGGTGTGTTGGCTGCAGGTCAAATTGCAAACAGGTCACTTGCTTGTTACATCACAGAGTAAAGGGCATCATAAAGTCATCATGCAGTTAATTCAATTGATAAAGTTTGTGATTGTTAAGTTGACATTTAACATCAAAATATTTGTATGTTATATGTTGTAGTTTCTGTTGATTAAATCTGCCTTTCAGGTTACTTTTTTCCACATGGTTGTCACCAGCTTGCTTTCTTTGGCAACAACACTAATGCTTCATTGAGCAGGAGCAGGAAGACTTACTAAATCAAGTGTATCATTGAGGGAGGCGACATTTAATGATTCCAATTACAATCCGTGGCTCTACGGTCTGCCTCAATGCACTCTGGGGAAATGAGCCATCTCTCTTACTTTGCAAGCAGCAGGTCAGTGAATTATGTTGAGAACACACGGCACACATTCCCAGCCTGTTTTGACTTTCCCCTCTGCTCTTGAATAAGCTTCCATCAAAGATGAACTAAAGAAAGAAAAAGGTTGTGAACCTCGCAGATGCTGTGTCGACATGGAGGGCTCTATTTTGGAGGGCGTACGCTGACCCTTCATGCACCTCACCCTTCAAAACAATAGTGAACATGTGGAATCTGACAAACAGAGAGAGAACTTGAACCAGCATAATCTCACTAGGAGTGTTGAGGGGACCTGGTTTTGACAGGCTAGGGTCTGATTCTAACCCAACGAAGCTAGTCATGTGCAAACAAAGCATGCTGTTATGCAGCCATAACAGACTGTGATGATATATAGTAATACTAAGAAATGAAATGAGTTGCATAAGGCTCATTTCATAGTCTAACTCAGTTGGAGGCAAGAGAAAGTTCAGATTATGTGAAAAAGAAGTGCACTTAATTGCATTGCATATATATGTATTCAAAGTATTTGACTATAATAACAACATAGCTAACTATAGCTAACAATTTTTTTTTACAGTCCTTGTTACATGTTATGTAACTACATATATTTATAATCACATGGAACTAACGCTAAACCAAACCCTTATCCTAACCGTATAGTAATGTAATTAGTTCATATTACTTAATACTTAAATGTATAATTACACTGTAACAAGGACACCTTAAAATAAAGTGTGACTAAAAACTGTACTTACAGATGTTATGATATTAATTAAAGAAAAGGCCACTTAAGTGTACTTAAAAGAGTACACTTAAGTACATCTTTAAAAAAGTGCACTTTGTAATAATGTCAAATTAAAACTTTTACTTTAATATACAATATAAATATGGTTTTATAATCTTTTGTCTTGCATATTTTTATGTGTTCACTAAAGTACTTGATTTTAATTTTAACTGCAGTGTTTTATTAAATATTACATTTAAAGTCATATTTTAATTTGTATGTACTAAAATGTAACTTCATTACAAACGTGTAATCACAAATATGAACATACACAACATTCAAGTGTCAATAGGAATTACATGAAAGTAAATAAAAATGCTTGTCAGGACATTCATACAGATATTTCAATAAAATAAGACAATAAAAGTAATTATGAAACTACATAGGTGGGTCAGAAAACGTAGTTGCGTTTAATCTAAAGTTAAACTATAATACTTTTTCATTTAATTGCAGTTAAGTGGCCAAAAACATCACGTGCCGTGCACACTGACGTATATTCTTTTCAAAATTATTATTTCTCTAATAACTTATAAAGAGGTATGCCAAAATGTACTTCTTGTTCACAAAAGACAGTTAACCTAAAGAAAAAAATTCAGTCATTATCTTGAGATATGTTTTATGCTCCTGAAAAAAAGCATCAAACAAATACTGTACTATGTTCAGAAAATGAAAGGGACAAAAAGAGAGGGGCTGTTCTAGAACTTTCTAACAAAGAACAATGGAGAGCACCTCTTCATTATTTACAAAGGGAACACTGCATTCCGATACCTGAGCCGATAGAAAGATAACTCCAGGGGTATCACTGTTTCTGTACCTCCCTCGGACTCCTCTTGTCTTCTCACAAATAATTGCTACCATAGTGAGGTCGAGTTCCACGCTCATGTGAAATATGAGTCCCAGCGCAGAAAGAATGTACTGTACACGTTACAAACTGACGTCACAGCATAACATCACAAATAAACCTCACATGGTGACAACCCTGGGGGTTTAAAAATAAACGCACATACAGTCATATGCGCACCAACTTAAATTGCCCTTTGGCGCTTTTATGAAAACATCTTACGTTTAAATTCCAGAGCTTGACATCACAGTGCCTGAGGTGCTGAGGATGAATTAGCAGAAGAAAACAGAATGGATTTACTTTGTCACAGTGTTTTTTAACTCTCATGTGCTTGCAATCTTTTTATGTTCCATCTGAACACTAAATGGAGACTTCAATGAATTTAAATACTCAATTTGAGACTTCCAGGACACTCAGAGGAAATCTTTAGGAGACTTGTTTTCTACACTATAAAATACATTGACCGCATTTACATTATGTGGTTTGAGTGACCCAATTCTGATTTTTTTCCCTCCCATGTTGCACAGAACAGATCCGACCCACGAACATGTAAGCAGGAAAAAAACACATGGATTCCGGTATTCTCAGATAGGTTTCAGGCCTCATTCAGAGGTGAAAATAAATGTAATATGAATCGTTCTGCCATGTAAGCGGATAGATCGGATATTCCCCTGACAATGCGAGTCGTACGACATTGAAAAAGTAATGGTGGTTAATGACGTCAACACGTGGACTCCAACCGTGATCACATGACTCTTTTTAATGGCTTCCTTTTCTGCCTATGCTTTTCCGGGTCAGTATGTCGACCTTGGGTTGTTTCGCCAAGTGTTTAGTGTAAGTTCAGATATCGGATATGGGTCACTTTCAAAAGAAAATGTAAGCTGGTTGTCAAAAAAGACTTATATATATATTCAACAAATCAGATATGGGCATCAAGATTTGCAATGTAAATTCGGCCATATAGAGATCTATGTCCAGTTATTCAAATGAAAACAGATTAGTGAAATCGTATTAATATCACAATCATAAAGCACATTAACATACTGTCACAGTGTAGTGCGGGTTAAAGAAGGACTCAAAGGTAAAAGCTCCAATTCAAACAGTTTACTCAAAATAACACTCACAGGTTCAGACAGGCAGAATGACAGGCAGGACAACACAAACGTTCAATACAACTAACAACCAACAAGGACTGATTGAACAGCGGGAAACTAAATACAGATACAAATGAACACTAATGAGGTGAGGACAGGTGACACAGATGGAGATGACGATGAACAGGTGGGTAATGACTAATGAGGGAGTGAGAACAGGTGTGGAGACAAGAAGGATTCTGGGTAGTGTAGTGTAGATGAAGACAGACAGGTGCAGACGAGGACTGTGACACATACTGTGTACTGTATGACCATCAACAACATTTTAAATACCAAAGGTAGAGTAACAAAACAGCCTATTTCACTATAAATGCGTGCAGGCCTGGCAAAGTATTAGTCACATTCCTCACTCCCCCACACAATCTTGGCTGGCACAAAAATAATGATAACAATGTTATTGAATAGTGTGATGAATATGAAGACCTATCCAGCTGTAAGTACATCACTGTAGCATGCTGAGAAATTATGTTGTAATGCTGCATGAGCAAGAAAATCTGGTCTGTGCCGTGACATTGTATTATGTCTATCCTCTCAAATATTCAACACACACCACTGAGAAAATACCAACTATATTTTCTGAAGAAAATGTCAGTGACGTTTGCCTATGCAAAACTTGCCACTTTGTTGGAGTTGTTCTGATAACTAATGTTGCTATACTACTCACAGATGGTCGCTAGGCAATTGTAAGGCCTTTGCTGAGGTGTTTGGGTTGTTTATAGAATTTTTCTATGTGGTTTCTAAAGTATTCTGAGTAATCTCTAGGGCACATGTGTCAAACTCCAGGTTCAGGTCTGTTTAATTAGGGTTAGAGCTAAACTCTGCAGGTCAGTGCACGGCCCTCCTGAAACTGAGTTTGAAAGCCCTGCCCTAGGGCATTGATAGGTGTTGAAAATGGTGCTCTGGATGGTTGCTAGGCAGTTTGCTAAGGTGTTATTTCTTGTTACCAGGGCACTCTTACGAGGTTGTTAATGTTTTTGAGATGGTTTTTAGGTCCTTCTTGGTTGCTATACCGTTTCGCAGTTTCAAGATGTTCTGAGTGACTATTAGGGTGCTGATAGATGGTTGCTAGGGCATTGCCAAGCAGTTGCTAAGATATTCTTTATTGTTGCCAGGGCACTGCTTTGTGGTTGCTAAGGTGTTAGAGATGGTAGCTAGGGCTTTCTCAATAGCTAAGCCATTTCCATGGATTTTCTAAGGTGTTCGTAATATAGAGCTTTGCGATTCTGGATAAATTGAGAATTACATTTTTTTTGTTTCAAACAGAGATCCAGATGCTCCCATGATTTTGAACAGACAATTAAACAAAATAACATGTAATTTACTAGAGGTTCTGACAAAATGTTAATTTCTGCTGTCTATTTAAAGGGTAACTAAACCCCAGGTCAGAGCCTGACTCCAACCACTGGCAATATTTGAAAAATGCTGGAAAAGTGGGCAGAGCCCAGTGGAGGGGGGGCGTGCACTTGAGACGCATCTCTCTATAGGCAAGGGCGTGGTTAGTTGGTACCCTCTGAGGTCAGAGGGTAACACAACTTCCAATAGGAAAATTCAACTGCAGTAGCCACCGTTCAACCTGAAGAGGGCAGCACTCAGATGTTTTTACACCATATATTGTAGAATTAAAACACTTTAAACCCAATTGTCAAAAAATGTACTCAAAACAATGAACAGCATTTCTGAAGCTCCATTCTTACAGATCATTAAAAAAAGTTGTTTTAGTGTTTAGTTACCCTTTAAAAATGCTTAATTAATCAGAATTTCTTTTTTCAATCGGAAATTCTTCACCTGTTTTTGTATGAATCTCTTCAATGAATGATTCAATGACAAATACATTTTTTAACAGTCACTTCTCACTACCTGGTGGTGTAGTAGTGAAGTAATTGACGCCTGGGTTGTGGAGCGCCGCCTGCCGTCCGAGAGGGAGCGGAGGAGTTGCCGCTGTTTTCCTGAAGCCGGAGCCTGCTGCCGTCTGCCATCATGAGGAGGTGCAGAGTAGAGTTCTCAACGGGCCGGGGCCGGGTTCGGGTCCGGGTCGAAAATATAAGCAAATGACTCAGGTCGGGTCGGACCTCGGGCTTAATCTTTTCCGCTCAGTGAAAAAAAAAAGTATTAATCATCGCTGCTGTTCACCGTAAAGAAAGTCTGGCTGCTGCGTGCAACGTGCATCGCGGGGGCAGACCTGACGCTGCTGCGGGCACGCCTTTAGCCTGGAGAAGAAGATGGAGTTGGTGAAAAGTAAACTTGCCGCAGGTGAATTCACCATCGCTACTACAGGAGTGGGAAAATCAGAGGTCTGGAAAGTGTTTGGAGTGGTGCTGGATTCTGATGGAAATTCTACAGGGTATGTGCAATGCTCAAAATGCAAGGTGCTTATGAAATATGACAGCAAAAAAACAAGGTCGTCAAGAAGATTTTTATTTGAGGCATATTTAGTAGCCTATATAGCCTATTTATATATTTAATGTTTGTTTCAGTTGTTTGCATTGTTTGTAGGCTATTGTTAAAAGATGTGAACATCAAAGGTTGATTTGAATTCCCGTCTGCTGGTCATGATAATAGCCTACGTGTATGAGAAAAAAGGAAGAAAAAATAAATAAAATCGGCGTCGGGCCGCTGGCCGGGTTCGGGCAGATAATTCATGTTGATGTGTCGGGTTACATCGGGTCCGGTCTTTAAAAGCCACGGGCCGGGTCGGGTCGGGTTTTAATTTTCAGGCCCGTTGAGAACTCTAGTGCAGAGGACGAGGGACTCGCTGCCGGCTGACTGAAGCTGGAGGATCTGTCGCCATCCACCAGGGGTCTGAGGAGTTAGAGGGCTGTCCTGCGAGGTGTTTCCAGCACGGACCGGATGGCAGTGCTTTTTGGGAACCGGACCAATAATTTGTTTTCCTTTTTCCCTCTTTTTTCCCTCTGAGAGGGGCTGCCTCTTTACTTTAATTTTATTTTGATATTAAAGTTTATGTTGAATATTTGCCGGTTTCCGCCTCCTTCTTCCCTGAGCCTTGAACTTTGCTACACATCCATAGACATCAGTGTATGTATATGCCGTTCCTATGCAGTTAACCATTAGGGTGTTGTTAGATGGTTGGCTAAGGCATTGCCATGCAGTAGCTAAGGTGTTCTTGGTTGTTGTCAGGGCACTGCTATGTGGTTGCTAATGTGTTTGAGGGGGTGCTAGGACCTCGCTTGTTACTATGCCATGGGTGGTGATGGCGCAGTGGATAAGATGCATGCCTTTGGTGTGAGAGACCTGGGTTCGAATTCACTGTGAGACACCATTGTGTCCCTGAGCAAGACACTTAAAGGAGAACTCCGGGCAATTTTTAAGTTAATCTTGATCGTTAGACCTTTGTGGGTACTGACTATAGAAAAAAAAACGAACCGGATTGGTGCTTGCTACGCGGAGCTGCGACCGCGAATGCCCAGAGCTCCCCTCAGCTAAAACGGCAGTTATGGGGGCATCGACATAAAGAGCGTTTTTGAGCCTCTTAACAGACACAAAATGCAATTAAAATGTCTGTCCAACATGAACAGGGACCCTACATGTGAACAATATGCGTTTAGCAACTTAGCCATTGTTTCAACTCACCTAAATAGTCTTTTAGACGGCAAGCTGTAGTCTCGCGCTGCAGTCCCGTGCTGTAGCCGGAAAAGGTAGACAATGTCCAGGTGGGAGGAGCGTTGATCATGTGCGACGAGTCTTCGTACATGGAATGGCATTTTTCTTCAAACGGCCCCGCTGTGTTGAGTGTGTGTAGTCATCCTTGTCAAAGTGTTCACTGCAAATGCGGTAATCTTTAGCGCGTAGTACTTCTACGGGAGTTTGCACATCAAGTTGAAATACAACTAGCCACAAACTGCAGAATCTCGAGGTCATGGAAAGGAAGACGATGAAAATATAAGCTCTTATATTTTCGCATTCTGTTGTCACAATTCGGAAAGGCACAAACACGAACCATTTCTTCTTCACTTGTAATCAACTCTGATCATAACTCGTCGCACATGATCAACGCTCCTCCCACCTGGACATTGTTTACCTTTTCCGGCTACAGCACGGGACTGCAGCGCGAGACTACAGCTTGCCGTCTAAAAGACTATTTAGGTGAGTTGAAACAATGGCTAAGTTGCTAAACGCATATTGTTCACATGTAGGGTCCCTGTTCATGTTGGACAGACATTTTAATTGCATTTTGTGTCTGTTAAGAGGTTCAAAAACGCTCTTTATGTCGATGCCCCCATAGCTGCCGTTTTAGCTGGGTGGGAGCTCTGGGCATTCGCGGTCGCAGCTCCGCGTAGCAAGCACCAATCCGGTTCGTTTTTTTTTCTATAGTCAGTACTCACAAAGGTCTAACGATCAAGATTAACTTAAAAATTGCCCGGAGTTCTCCTTTAAAGGGTTAGTTCAACCAAAAATGAGAATTATGTCATTAATGACTCACCCTCATGTCGCTCCAAGCCTGTAAGACCTCCGTTCATCTTCAGAACACAGTTTAAGATATTTTAGATTTAGTCCGAGAGCTTTCTGTCCCTCCATTGAAAATGTATGAACGGTATACTGTCCTTGTCCAGAAAGGAAATAAAGACATCATCAAAGTAGTCCATGTGACATCAGTGGGTTAGTTAGAATGTTTTGAAGCATCGGAAATACATTTTGGTCCAAAAATAACCAAAACCACGACTTTATTCAGCATTGTATTTTCTTCCGGTTCTGTTGGGGATCCGCGTTCACGAGTCCGCAGTGACGCTGATGACGTAAGACGCTGCTGACGTGTATCTGGTGCGTCCGTGTATTCGGGTTCAAATAAATATGGCTGGGCAAAAAAATGCAAGTCTTCCTCTGTGTGGAAATCCTTAGACATGTTTGTGAAGATTGTTTTGTTTCCAGCGTGCGTCTCCCTCAGACTGTAAACGAAGCTCAGGCGCACCAGACACACGTCAGCAGCGTCTTACGTCAGCAGCGTCACTGAACGCGGATCCCCAACAGAACCGGAAGACAATACAATGCTGAATAAAGTCGTCGTTTTGGTTATTTTTGGACCAAAATGTATTTCCGATGCTTCAAAACATTCTAACTAACCCACTGATGTCACATGGCCTACTTTGATGATGTCTTTATTTTCTTTCTGGACAAGGACAGTATACCGTTCATACATTTTCAATGGAGGGACAGAAAGCTCTCAGACTAAATCTAAAATATCTTAAACTGTGTTCTGAAGATGAACGGAGGTCTTACGGGCTTGGAGAGACAGGGTGAGCCATTAATGACATCATTTTCATTTTTGGGTGAACTAACCCTTTAACCCCTAGTTGCTCCAAAGGCGTGCAACTTCTGACATATATAGCAATTGTAAGTCGCTTTGGATAAAAGCGTCAGCTAAATGAATAAATGTAAATGCCATTTCTATGTGGTTGCTAAGGTGTTCTGAGAGACCATTAGGTTGCTGATAGATGATGGGTAGGGTTTTGCTAAGGTAATCAGGATGGATTCTAGCTGGCCTGCTAAGGACGTGATGCCACACAAATAAACTACTATTATTCTTTCATGGAAATCCATGTTGTCCTTCAGAATGGATGCAGGGTCAAAGTGTCACTCAGACTTTTTTCCATTTCATCTCATTTCATTTAATATTTTTGTCTCTTCACCTGGTAACCTTTCACAGCTCATTATAACTTTCCCCCATATCTGTCCCGCTGTATGACTACGGCTTACTGTTTCACCCTCAGACCCATCATATCATTCGGTTACCACTGACAGTAGCACAGCTCTAAATGAAAGCTTATGTAAATTCTTAGACCTGATTATCCCTTCCAATAAGACTGAGTTTTTATTTGAACAGATTGTCCAGCCTGCTGCTTTTGCTGAAAGCAAAGCACAAGCTCCCAACTGTATTTCATTACATTATCTCATGATGTCATATGTGAGGGATTACAGCCTCGCATACTAGAGTATGAATATGAAATGTCATTCAGCAATCATCAAAAATCTGTCTTTGCAATTTACACAAAGGTGTGAATGCCCAAATTATGGAGCCATCAGTGGACAATTACATTTAAATTAGATATCTTTGGGTGACCTAGTCAAGGCAAAGTTTTATGAGGCACTGGCTCTATAGAAATTGGGTCTCTCTGACCCTCAAGAGACTCAATTTCCCTATTTATTGCTACACAGTTGTCCATGGCTGTTTATTTTATAATCCAGTTTCAATTCTGTTTTAATTTGTGGCCTAAATCTTTTGACTACAGTTACCTTGTAATTTGATGCAAAAACTTCCTATCTTCCCATTACATTGACGTCAGATTTTGCTCTTACATAAACATGCCGCTTTCGGACTGCAATACATTTTATCCACTGCTTTTACGGTGCATTTGCCTCAAAATCAGCTATGTTGCCTTGGGGTCTCACCAGCACAGCTCAGTGACGCTGTTGTTCTCTAGTTTTTCTTTCTCATTCCCACTGTCTCTGTCCTTCTGTCTCTGGCCATATCCACTCTAACTCTGGGGCTTCAGGTTAAGTTCAGTTAAATTAAGCGGTTGCGTAAGCTGGATGTGAGAGACGCTTCTGTCAGTTTGCCCTGGGCTTTTTTTGGCTGTATGATGGAGACATTGGAACATCAGGTACATTGTATAGTATAAAAGACCTTTGATATTAAAATCCAATATTATTTGTGTAAAAGCATGTGATTTTTAAGATAATTGTTTTGTTGTTGATATATTTAAAAAGTGTTAAAAAAAAATATGACTGTATACAATTAAATAGTTTTTACCGGCATTGTGGAGTTTTGTCTCTGAGATGAGAGTTTTGCTCTAAAAATTTTGTTGTTATTATTATTATTATTATAAATTCATTTACAATAATTTCACTTTTATAGTTGAATCCTGGCCAAAGAGGGTGAATATTTAATACATTTTTGTAATATAATGATGATTATTATAAAATTTAAGTTTAGCAGACAGGTGTGGGGAATTTCACACTTTGACACATATTGATTTTTCCACTCAACTGGTGCATGCAGTGTCTTTTTGTTTTATGCAAATGCTTAATTTTGCTAGTCAAATCCTGTTTCCATTTAAGAGTGAATTGTATGTGTCCTGTGTTTCTTTTTACAAGCAAGAGGAATTCAGGAGAGAATTTGACCTATTTTGTACATTAACTGAACAAATCACTTTGAGTATTCAAGTGAGATGAAATAAGTACTTGTGATGTAAGATTCTTGACATACACAAAAAGTTCTAATGTGGGAGCTCATGAGGTCACTTCATAGTTTGGTGGATGTTATCTAATAACTAATCTATCTAATGACACTATTTTCTACTTGAACAATGTTGCATTATATGCCTTTAGGAAGAAAAGAGAGAAGGGTTGGATAAATAAAACTGTCCATTTTAAAACAGATTTTTAGCTTTGGAAGTTTTTTGATTGATCATATCAATTAGCCTAGAATATAAATAACTCTTTGACCAGAATGATTTTGACCTCATGCCTAAAGCTGTCTTTATCAGAATCCTTACTGACTGTTCAGCTATTCTGAACAGGGTTGCTGACGTGAACCTTTGGTGATTTTCGTCATGGAAATTGGAAGAAGTGTATTGAATTGATTGCCGTTAGGCTCCCCACTGGACCTGATGTCCACATACAGCAGCAAACAATGGGGAATTGTGTGCAAATGTGCCGCCCAACCACACACACATGCACACACCCTCATTCCCCATGAATAGAGCTTTTATTTATAGGCCTCCAGATTGGGGTGATGCCGTGGCTACGGAGATGGCATCACAGCGCTCCAGCAGCCCCGTCACATGGGACAATTCTCATAGGGCTGATGTGGCTATGAACCATCTGATCTCATTGCCATGGAGAAGCACATGACCTTGAATCGTGGAAAATCACAGCTGAATTACCCAGAATCTCACTTAAAATAAAAGAGAGGTTTGAGATAACAAAGCTTAAACCGAAAACAGAGAGCACCCAGATGGTAAAAATCACAGCTGGGTTTATGAGGGTGCCCAGGGCTGAGTATTATAAATGTTGCCAATGCAGACAATGTTCCCAGAGCACCACCCGCCTTTATTTTATTACAGTGAAAAGTGATGATTCAATAACAATAACAACATTAGCTGGATATATGTTTTCTTTTTGATTCCTTTAGTATAGCCCAGCTTGCAAACATTGTGTGGCATTGTGTCCAAAGAAAATACTGGAAAATAGTGAAGAATTTCCATTTTATTTCAACCTTTTTCATACACTTCAATTTAAAGACCCCCTCTAGTCAATAATTGTATCACTTTGATCATCGAACTCATCTATCCCTTTGAACTCATCTTTGATCACCAAAATGACATATTTAAAAAAAAAATCCTGTGATTTTTTTTTATTCATGCTTTAAAATAGCTTAAATCTAACTACACCCTTGCTTCATTTAATATACGCAGTTCCATGAATATGAAAATGGGCCCCGCCTCCACTCACTCCACTCCACTCACCAATCCACTTGGTCAACTTTAGTAAACGCTGCACAATGGCAAGTGGTTAATTCAGCTATGTTTGAACCAGAAACTGATTCACAAGAAGAAGTGGAAGAGTGAATTATACAGGCTCGTATAAAAGTATCAGAATGGTAATGCATTTTGTGTATCGCTCTCTACTACGTCAGACACATAACCGTAATTAATATGATTAGCCTTTTGCTTGACTATGTTATCAAACAGCTAATAATGTGTTGCTAATTTTACACAAACCATGTTCCCATTCGTCATCTCAGAGTCAGATAACTGCCTTTTAAAAATCAACATCCAAACACTTTGAACAACTCAGAACGTCAGTGGAGAAAGGCATATAGTTCATCGTAATATGCAGTACATCATATACATAATTCACCCGTTATATTGCTAAATGTACCCGATTTTTCATATCAACAGAAAAAAACATCAGGATAACCTGGCTTCTCTTGAAACCCCCTGCTTTAGAGCATAGTTATTGATAAAGCCCGCCCGCACATTGACGTAACAAGGTAGTTTGTGACGAAAAGAACACCTGTGATTTCAAACCGCATTTTAGAGACACTGGGCTTTTATAAAGCACAACTTTTATAGAACAGCCTATACAATTTGAGATATAATTAATGTATTACGGGTTTGTGTAGATCCCTATGCACAAGTAAATGATTTAGTGATGTTTGGCCTAACAAGCACCAGTAATGATTTTGTAGTAATAGCATTGGTATTAGAAACAGAGATCTCACAAGTTTACACAGCAACGCACCAACTTCACACACCAACCCTGAAAAGAGGCCACAGTAAATCTCTTCAATGGGGAGCTTAAATGAGTGTTTTTTCCTCTGGGCTCAATCTTTGAGCTTAAATGTAATATCACCAACAGTTCTTATTCAGCAAATTGAAGGATTGAAGAGTCAGATTAGTGTAATACATTTTCTACCTTTTAATTCATGTTCTTGTCCTCACAATAGAAGTTTGATGCATAAGTGGTTTTTGAATTAAATTTGCAACTAAGATGATCTAATCATTTAGCTGTCAATGTTCAGATTAGTTTTTGACAGCAGTCTTTTCATAATTTTATAAGATTATTAAACATTATAATTATATTTCATTAATATGCTTTTATTTCTTTAGATCATACTTTGTGTTAGAGATCTAAAAATGTAACTATTAAACGTCTATGCAGTTACATTGTCAGAATATAGTAAGAGACTGCGAGGCAGAGATGAGATAATCCAAACAGGCATTTATTAAACGTTTAGCAGAAAGACAAAGAAGGTAAATAACGGCACAGTCAGAATGTTCAATGGTGACGATAATGATAATTTAACGATTAAAAAGACATAGGATTTGGTAAACTGGTCATGTATTTTGACTTGGGCAAAAAAGAAATAATCAAGCAACAATCAGAACTCCCTAGCAGCCATACATCAACCATACACACCTTCTCCGCTAGTAAGCAACGCCCTGGCAACCACTCAGAACACTCTAGGCATTGTACAGCAAGTTTATTTATATATAGTACATTTAATAAAAAATGGTAATTTAAAGTGCTTTACATTAGCATAATAAAGAGAACAAGCATGGAAAATACCATGTCAATTTCTAAAATAATTTAAGAACATAAAAATGAATAAGCAAAAAAGGCCTAAAAATATTTGGGTAACGCTTTAAAATAACAGTACATGAATAATCATGTACTAATACCTGAATTAATAATTACTTAACTATGAAGTAATGATGAGTTAAGACATGTACTAATGAAGAACTAACCTTAACAATGACATGAGTCATATGAAGTCTTGCATGAATATACCATCGTACACGTTAGTACATGCTTGTTAATTAATGTATTAATGAACACTTTGGGGTAAACTAAATCAAACATGCTCTAGATTAGAAGAAAGATGTATTAAAAGGGCACAGTGTAAAATTGTTCATAAATTTGCCACCAGCAAATGTCACAAACATCATTGAATGACACTAGACGTCTTGCAATATTTACATTTAACCTTACTTGTTAAACACACATTGATGCATTCATCATTAAAAACAATTCAATCTCATTCCGTTTTAAGTGATTCCTCTGCTACCATCAAGAGTGAAATACCTACACTAACATATCCATTAAACAGATGCAATTTTCAAAATTAAAATCAGTGTTAGCACAGATGATGGTTATTTCTGTGGTTATTTTGTGGATTGGTTTCCTGTCTTTATATCATAATGCAGTCGGATGTTATTCTTGTTTTCTTGCTCTTCTTTGGGGCCACTATTGCCCCTTCAAAATGTCTCCACTTTCCTCCGTTCAGTTCCTTCTCCATCCAAATTCGGGCATAGCACCTCTGCTCTTCCACTTCTTTACAAACCACAGAAAAGCACCAAATGATATCTGATTTAGAAGAGCTAAATATGTATAGAACGTCTGTAATTGACACCTTTTAAAGATGTACTCTTGGAGGGCCAAGACAAGAAATTACTTGATACATTAACAAGTCATGAATTCATGTTACTTTATAAGTAATTAATGATTAGTTAGTAATAATGTGCCCCCTCAAGTAAAGTCATGGCATAATGATGCATTAATAAGCCATTAGTTGATGTTAGTGTATGGTTAGTTAATGATGAGTTAATTATGATGTGCCTCCTCAAGTAAAGTCATGACACAATGATGCACTTACAAATCATTAACTAAAATATGAATAAACATATACAATAAGAGTGCCCTCCTTTTTCCTTTACACCCATGGTACAAAACAATAACAAAGATAAAAATTATGTGTTGTTCTTTTATATTTATTTATACAATTAAACATATAGGGACTTGAAAGTCCAAACATTCCTGTAAATACACACATAAGACACGTTTACATGTAAAATAGGGAATGAGCTATAAGTTAATGCTAATTGAAGCATATATATTTAAGCAACAAGCAACAAAAATACTGTTAAAGTAACACTATGTAGTTTTTCAACCTTCATTATATATTTCCAAGACCCTTGTGATGGTACATCGACTTACAATAGGTTGAATGACACGTCTGCCATAGCTTGACAGTGTCTGTATCGCTTTTACTGGCACTATGTAACTATGTAACTGGGACACAAAAAAAACTACAAAATTCGACTGCTTTACGGCATACGTCACTTCCCCCACTTCCTCAGATTCTGACGTGAGAGCCCAACTAGCGTTTGATACCCGTCTGTATGCTGTTGTCATGACCGAAGCAACAACTAAAAGGAAGAAGGCAAAGTTTTTGTTAGAGGAGACTAAATGAAGAAAAAGGGAGAGTGACAAATTAAAAGACCGGACGAGGATCACTATTGGAGGTTGAGCAAGACAGTTTGAAGATGGTGAAAGTGTGCGCGCGCGCGACCGGCTCTCTTTCTCTCTGCTCGTTCTTTTAGTAACATGCACCCTGTCACAAGCGCAGCAGTCAGTCATCTGTAAAGTGTTTATACATTTATAAATAAATCAGGGAGTCAGGGAGCTGACTATCGCGTGAAATGTAAAAGGCTGAATAACATGGCCTGGCCATGTTACGGAATCTATCTGGTCCTCCATTTATCTTCACGAATCAAGTAATGCTAGTAGAGTAGCGAATTATCAATCTGGTAGCCACACTAACATGCTAGTTTACGATGGTTATAATAATAATCTTTCAGGATAACTATCCTAATGTCTGCAGGCTGATATGTTTGTGTATTTATTTTTCTGGTGAAAGTGTCTTGCCTCTGTCTATAATGCAAATCGATTTTCAAATTTGCAGATTCATCCATGGTAGCTTGATATTATAATATTACAAATACAACATATATGCAAACATGTCTTTAATTATTAATTCTGTTTACCAAAGAAGTCAACATTTATGAGATTAAAATGCCAGCATTACCATAGGAACACAACCAACGTGCCGAGTCCCACCAGAAACAAACCCTACATACTGTAGTTCCGGGAAGAAAAGCAGCTATTACTAAAGGCCTAAATAAACTATAAAAATCAGCAAATGGTTTAGATAAAATTGTGCTAGTTTAGTCTATTTTCCACATTTGATTAGACGGATCTGTGTGTAACGAATCAGAAGGCTGAGACAGATCCATATGCAACAACTTTACTAACTCAAAGACAGTCAGAGAGAAACACAGGAATTCTTGAATAAGGACGCGCTGACTGTGGGTAGAAACCAGGCTCGAAGAAGAAGGTAGACGATGTCAGTTCGGTAAACAGGGACTGGCGTAAAGGTCTGGGCAGGCGGCTTGAATCAGAATCTAGGTCAGGCTGTGGGTCGAGAGGCAGGCTGCAGACAATCAGAGAAGGTTAGTATAGCGAGGATCAGAAATATGGGAAGACTTGATGCACAGAAACGGCTTAGATATGCACACGTAGAGAGGCAATACTTCACAGAGAACGCTCAGTTAATGAGGCAGATAAAGGCTGAGCAATGATTAATAATACAGAACAGGTGATGGTAGTCACAGCTCAAATGATGCATACTAATAAGAGAGTATACAACACACTAGAACTCAGGAGAGGGCGCTTGTGGTTGAGAGATGGTGGACTCAGGGAGACTGGACACCGTAACAGAGACGTCCTGTCCGAGACAATGTCTTCAGTCAGACCATAAAACCGGAATACAAGATTACAGAGGTGTTCAGCAGTCTGCAGAGCTGTGGGAAGCTTACTGAGGGCTATGAGGCGGCAGGCCATGGAGAAGCGGTTTACAGTAAGGATAGGATTCGATTACAGTGAGGATAGTGGTGTGTCCATCAGATGGTGGCAGATCCGTAATAAAATCGATAGCAATATGAGACCAGGGTCGTTGTGGTATGGGCAGTGGTTGAAATAAACCGGCAGGCATGAGTTGGGAAGCTTTTTGGGTATTACAGGATAGGCATTGGTGAACGAACCGACTGGCATCCTGTGACATAGTTGACCACCAGAAGCGATTCTGAAGAAGATGGATGGTGGCGGTGATACCTGGGTGTCCGGAACTGGGCAGGGCATGAACATGCTTAAGCACCTTTTCTCGGAGAGCTTCGGGTACATAGAGCTTTCCCGGGGGGCATTCTGGAAGCGTCTCGGAGTCAGCGTTGGCCAGTTCGAGTTCGGTCTCGATGTCCCACCGTATGGGACTGATGATTAAATCAGGATCGAGAATGGTTTCTGGAGTCTGGATTGTGTGTGTGTGTGTGTGTGTGTGTGTGTGTGTGTGTGTGTGTGTGTGTGTGTGTGTGTGTGTGTGTGTGTGTGTGTGTGTGTGTGTGTGTGTGTGTGTGTGTGTGTGTGTCTGTCTGTTGTATACAACCAAGCACCGTTCACATTGTTAATAAAAAAAATGGCTTGCAAGTATTTTCCATGTTTTTCATGATTTTATGGAAGCTATCTCACTGTACTCACTTTTGTTTGTGTGTGTGAGAGAGAGAGTTTGTATATGTTTTATGTAGGTTAAACAGTCTGTCTCATAAGTCCTTTATTACAGCTTAGCTGTGTGCATGGCGAGGCAGACACTACAGCTAGAACAGTCTGTCCCAACTCTGTCCAGTTCACTTTCATGCCAGATTATCCCACAAGCTATTAGCATATACAGTTTCACGTTACTGTGATGTACACAGGGAATCTTCTTTTAATGTAAATTATTATCGTAATAAGTACTCATTTTAAAAGTATGTTAAAGTGTACTTCTTTTTCACAAGTGCATTTGTGCTTGCAAATATTAAAACTTGGCTCAGGAAGACCTTTTAGTGTGTAATATATTGTACTGTGTACTAAATAAAACTATATTTTACCTTTCCTTTATTATGCGGTTAATGTTGGAACTGTTGACACTTACAGCTTCCAAATTCCCTGAACTGGATTTGTAAGGGTGTCTAGAGATGCTAATCAGGGTTTCACTAGTGTGGCAGTCTGAGAAACACCAAACGATGACATATCTTCTAATTTTTACAGTGTATTTACATCATTCACTTTCATTGTATAGAAAACAGCAGCCTCTTTTTTTAGCTTTAGAAACCTAAACTTTTCCTTTTGTTTTCACCAGAAGAAATTATTGAGTGCAAGATAATAGTATTTTCATTTTTTTGTAATGTATAATTTGTAGATAATTTTTTTACTGAAGTGCTTGGAGGATATATGATCAGGGGAACTACACAGTTCCTGGGTGAGCCTTACTTGAGACTAAACCTGCAACTAACCCATTTGTTTACGTATCAGACCCTGAGTCAAGACCAGAATGAGGTGGATTTGAAGGTTACGCAATTCCTATAACTACAGAAAGACTGGCATTATAACTCTCCATACCCACACACCCCTCTTTTTAGAAGCACAAACAAGTTTTCAGACGAGCAGTGAACTCTGCCAGTGGGAACATTACAGGCATGTGTGAAATGTCTCTACTGTGTAAGCAAGCAGGGTGGATTTGCAGACTTTTTTTTTGACCCCTTTGCTTGGACATGATCTTTACCCCGTCAGGCTCGGCCAGCGTGTGCAGGTGTGTTTATGCTCCCCTTGAGACTGTGAGATTAATGTATTGTGCCAAAGTGCTGTTGGCATTATGTGCCATGTGTTGTTGCTGTTCTAAACACTATATGATTGCTGAGCATTACATCACCCTCAGTTTTGTGAGTATCTGTTGAAACTGTCCTTAATGGTTATTAGATCAAAAGAAATGTTTGTATAAATTGGTGAATAATAATAATACAAATAAAAATATGTACTTTCCAAAGGCAATAGCACAAATTAGTGGGTGGTAAAAAAGTATTTTGGTATTTTTCAAAACCAAAATACTTTCGGTTTTGAAGTTAGAAGATAAACGATAGAGGATTAGACAGGAGGCAGGGGGAATGGTATAGCACAGTTTTTGAGTAGGCTGGTTGTGTTCTGAAGAGGCAGACACCACTGTTCCCCCTCCACAACACAGACCCCATCCTCCTCTGTATCTCTCCCTCCACTCATCCACCTCATCATCTGTTCATCACAGCTCTCTCTGAATCATGTCACATCACTCCTCCACACCCTATGGCCTCAACTCTCTCTCAGAGCTGCTAGAACATTCACTGGTGTGTGATGGACGATTCTCTTTAACATCGATCAACACTGTACAAAATGTTTGTCAGGGAACTTAAAAATGTGATTTATTTCATATAATTTATTTAAACTGATTTTATTTAAAACTTTTTAAGAGTCAAAATAGCTAGAAAAAAGCTCCCCCCCCCCCCAAAAAAAAACTTTCTCTTACAGTTTGTCTTTTAAATCACTTTAAACTCACTCTTTCAGTACATCATTCCAACCTCATTCATCGTTCCCTATCTTTATTCTTTCCAACCTCATTCCTCGTTCCCTATCTTTATTCTGACGAACACAAAATTAGATTTGCTGTATGTTCTGGCTCTTGTCCATACAGTGAAAGTGAATGTGGACTGGGGTTGTCAAACTCCCTGGGAATGGTGTGTCCTCACTCCGTACAAGTTCCAACTGAGGAGGGAGGACGGGGGCTCAGGAGGGGGACGTGGAACAGGAGATAGAGAAAAACATCCTGGGGCAAACAAAACAGTCCATGGGGGAGTGAAGGGAGGGAGGAGCCATGAGATGGAGAAGCTAGATGGACACCCACAGTCCAGCTATAACTAGGCTCCAGGGTGGTGTCGAGGGAGGGAGGAGCCATGGTGGAGACTTGGCTGACGACACCCTTGGGACGACTGATGGAGATGGAGCCACTGGAGATCGAGCCCTGGTGAAGTTGAGGAGACAAAGAGACAACGCGAATTCACTAGCACTGAGGAGACAGAGGTGAAGCTGCGGCGATGAGCGTCTGAGAGGTGGAGCTGGTGGGACAGAGGACAAAGAGGAAGCCGAAGCCAGACAGAGCCAAAGGCATTGACAGGACGACGTCTGACCAAGGTGGAGCCGTAGGAACGAGGGAGTCCAGTGGAGCCATCAAGACGATGGTTTCTGGTGGAGATTAGGAAGGGAGGGGCCAAGGCAGAGCTGATAGGTCCACAGGCCGCAGAGGAGTGATGAGTTCATAAGCTGGAAGTAGAGCCAATGGAACCTTCTTACTGGGCAGATCTGGAGAACTGAAACTCCGAGGCAGTTCCTCACAAAAAGGTGTTGGAGATACAGAGGGGCTGAATGGAACTGGCTGATTTGGGAATGGGAGGTCAGAGAGGGAGGCTGGGAGGGTTCACAGGGAGGACAGGCGACGTGGGGCTGGGAGGTACCAGCAGAGATACAGGAGACTCAGGGCTGGGTGGTACCAGTGGGGAAACAGGAGATTCAGATTTGGGCGGGACCAGCGAGGGTGGGAGAAATAGGGAAAAATCTTCCTCAAACACCTCCAGTTCTCTTCCAGAGTACATACTGTACATATCCACAGCGGCGTGGTTTTGGTCAAAGGAACAAACTGGCATATACTGGGAAACTGGGTAAACTTAGAAAATGACAACTGAACATAACCCTGACAGTTAAGCAGAAACTTTGTAATATTTCTGTTTAATAATTCCTAATTCATTATTGTTAATGTCTTAAAATACAAAAATAATTTATAAACAAATTATAATTAATGCAGTTTAAAATTGCTAGAACAGTGTTGAATAACTATATGGACAAAAGTATTGGGAGACCTGACCATTAAACCAACAGGGACTATTGACATTGCATTCTAAATACAAACATTAATTTCTAGTCTGTTTCCCCTTTGCAGCTATAACAGCTTCCAGTCTTCTTGGAAGACTTTCCACAAGATTTCTGAGTGTTTCTGTGGGAATTTATCTCTTTTCATCCAGTAGAGCATTTGTGATGTTAGGCACTGGTGTTGGATGAGAAGGCCTGGCTCACAATCTCCCTTCCAGTTCATCCCAAAGATCTTCGATGAAGTTGAGGTCAGGGCTCTGTGTAGGCCATTAAAGTGCTTCAACACAAAACTCATCCAACCATGTCTTTATGAACCTTGTTTTGTGCACTTGGGCACAGTCATGCTGTAATAGAAAGACGCCTTCCCCAAACTGTTGAAAGCATAGCATTGTCCAAAATTTATTAGAATGCTGAAGCATTAAGATTTCGCTTCACTGGAAGTAAGTGGCATAGCCCAACCTCTGAAAAACAGCCCTATATCATTATCCCTCCTCCACCAAACTTACTTACAGTTGGCACAATGCAGTCAGGCAGGTAACGTTCCCCTGGAAACTGAGAAGTGCGATTCATTACTCCACCTCCACCTTACTCCAACCTTTCCACTGCTCCAGAGTCCAGTGCTTTACACTACTCCATCCGATGCTTAGCATTGTACTTGGTGATGTGAGGCTTGCATGCAGCTGCTCGACCATAGAAACCATTCCATGAAGATCCCACCACACAGTTTTTGTGTTGATATTAATCCTAGTGGAAGTTTGAAACTCTACAGCTTTGGAATCAACAAAGCGTTGGCAGCTTTTATGTGCCTTTCGCCTCAACATTCGGTGACACTGCGTGACACTCTGTGACTTTACCTGGTCTTCCACATCGTGGCTGACTTACTGCTGTCCCACTTTCCAATAAAACCACTTCCAATTGACCGTGGAATATCTAGGAGGGATGACATTTTTATGAACTGACTTTATGCAAAATTAGCATCCTATCACAGTACCACACTTGAATTGACTAAGCTCTTCAGAATGACCCTTTTTTTCATTTGTAAATGCAGAATGCATGGCTAAGTGCTTGATTTTATACACCTGTGGCAATGGGTCTGATTGAATCACCTGAATTAAGTACTAAAGATGTGTGTCCCGATACTTTTGACCATAAACCCTGCATACGAAATTGTGTACTGTCAGGTACTACATTTGAATTTGAATTTACTGTTCTATATAGTATGGATATGGGTAGTGAATACACATTTGTCGAAATATACATTCACCATGTTGTTACTGCCACGTGACCTACCTGTATTAGTTGAGTAGCTTCACTTCCATTCATAAATCCTCTTGCTCGGGCACATGGGGTAGTAAAGTGTCCACCGAATGCGCACATCAGAATCTTGGCGAAAGTAATAGGTCATCCAAGGTCATCCATTTTCGAATACTGTATATTTGGACATACTAGTCTTTTGGCATACTGTTTTTTGCATACTATATACAGTAGTACTTCATACATTCAAATATCGCAGATCAATGCCTATTTCGGTTGTTTTAAGGATTTTGTTGCTAAAATGTCCAGTAGATGTTGTTATTTACAGTTTACAAGGAGTTACAGAAGTCTGCAAACATTTCACTCTGCCCAGCGATTCTAATAACGGCATAGAGACAAGTTCACTTCAGGTTCACTTGAATATCCATTGGTTTGTGTTATATAACACTGGAGATCCATGTCAGTAATCACATTATCCTATGAAGACTACTAACAGATGTATCTTCCTGTTTACTTGTCATAGAGCGGCCCATGGGCAGATCGAAATATGTTATCATGACTATGCTGCAAAAACAATGACACATCTGAGGCTTGAGGTTGAGAATTGTGTGATTTTGACCCTATTGTATTATGTAATGTTTAAAACAAGTTGAAACAACTTGAACCTAGACCATTCACTTTATTTACAGTACATGATATGGTCATACCCTTCAACCCCTAAAGCATATTTGTTTAGTTTGGATGACTATACTTAAGAGCAAATATAGTTTTCCTTGTCAAAAAGAACTGTTCTTAATTGTATTAAATGTGCACTCGTAATGCACAATACTTGAAATCTTAAAAATATATTTTTAGAAAGCCGTACTTGCAGATAATATGCTTTTTTTTTTTTTTTTTTTTTTTACAAGATTAGTAATTTGTTTAAAATTGGTAAAAGTGATAACAGCAGGTTAAATAACACTAATGATTTTGACACAGGTGTTGTTGATATCTCTCTTTTTCTTTCTTTCTTGTATTTGCTCTGTGATTTCTTGCATGCTCATTGTTTTTCTTTTTTTGTCTGTTTTCTATACAACCTCATTTATCTTCCCTGCCCTCACATTCTGGAATGTCCATGTTGATTTGCAGAGCTGTTTTTTTTCCCCGGACACCTACTCTTTTGCCACCGCCCAAGAATTCCTCAGATAAAGGGACAATACTGAGTTTGTACAGCATGTTCTGACCCAGGCTGTTCATGTGAGCACAGGAGGAGCGGAGGTAGTTTTTCTTATCTGTTAAATAATATATTTTAGAGAACAAGCTTAAAGGGTTTGTTCACCCAAAAATGAAAATTCTGTCATTAATTACTCACCCTCATGTCTTTCCAAACCCATAAGACTTCCGTTCATCTTTGGAACATAAATGAAGATCTTTTTGATAAAATCTGAGAGATTTCTGTACTCTCCGTTGTCAGCAACTCAACTGACACTTTGACACTTTAAAAAGTTCATAAAGAGATCATAAAACTAATCCATATGAATTGAGCAGTTTAGTCAATTTTCAATTTACATAGTCATCAAAAATATGGTAACACTTTAGTATGGGGAACACATATTTACTATTAACTACAACTTTTGCCTCAATAAACTCCTTATTTACTGCTTGCTTATTAAAAGTTAGTAAGGTAGTTTTTGTAGCATTTCAGTTTACGTATTGGATTAAGTTATGTAGAATATGGTCATGCAGAATATTCATTAATCTGTGCTTTATAAGTACTAATAAATCTCCAATAAAATAGTAATATGCAAGCTAATAAGCAAATAGAGAGAATTGGACCTTAAAATAAAGTGTTATCAAAAATATCTTCATATGTGTAAGTAATAATTGTCAGAATTCTCATTTTTGGGTGAATTAACCTATTAAGTGCAGACTGCATGTAGGCCTAATATTTTCCAATGACCAATTACCTGTTACTTGCAATTAATTAAAAGACAATTACATGTTAAGTGCAATTAAATGAAAATTGATTATAATTAAATTTATATAAAATGCAACTGACTGAATTTTAGAGTGCTGTTTTAAAATACATTTTAGTACATCTTTAATGTAATTCTCATAATTACTTCTCTTGTCTTTGAAATATAGTAATACTATTGAATGTACTGACCAACATTTATGGTAAACTAAAATATAGTTTAATGTCATTCATATTTAAACTTGCATGTCTTCCATTTAAATATACATTTGTAATGCTAACTTTAAAAGTAAAATCAAATAACAAACCACAGTTACAATTATGCGTATTATCAACTATTTACTATTAAGTACTTTGCATGTGCTTTAGATTGTGAATCAACACATGCAATAAGTGTACTTCTTTTAAGCACGGGAAAAGATTATTAAAATATAATGACTTCAAATGTATAAAGGTATAAAGTGACCAGCTAGACGATAACCAATCAAGATTTAAAAGTGGCCACTCAACAGAGACTGCCTTGTTAAAGCTCTGCGGACGGTGAAAGCTGACTCCAAATCATCAGTTCTCAAAGGTGGGAGGTATCCAAAGCACATCAACTGGTCACTGGGATTCCGCAGGGATCAGTTATTGGACATCTCCTCTTCTCCATATAAATCACTGAGACCTATTTTACAGGCACATAGTCTGTCATTACATTTCCATTCGGATGCCACACAACTCTACTTTTCATTTCAACCCTATGATCTAAATGTAACAGACTGCCCGACAGGTATCTCAGCATGGATGAAAGAACATCCCCTACAGCTCAACCTAGCATTATCAGACCTTCTCGTCTTTTCTGCCAGTCTGTCTGTACAGCACAATATCTCCATCCAGCCAGGTTCATCAAAAATAATCCCATCAGAAATCTTGGGGTAATTTTTGATGTCCAGCTGACCTTCAAAGATCACATTGCAAGGACAGCAGGATCACGTAGGTTTGTACAACATCGGGAAGGACTGGCCCTTTTTTTCATATTTTTCTACTGTACTTTTTTTTCGTAAACATGCATAAGGCATTTCCTTTCTTGCAATTTCTGTTGTCCTGCATATTTTTTATTAGTGCTGCAAAATATTGAAGAAAAAAGTAATATGCCATTTGTTAATGCAGAAGTATTAAAAATCAATTAAAATTACTTAGTCACCTTCTAGTCAATAATTTTATTACGTTATATTAAGTTTTATCTTTGATAATCAAAATGACATTTTGAAAAAAAAAAAACCTGTGAAATTTCTTCAGCCCTTAAAATACAAGTACATTTTATACCCTTTCTTCATTTAGTGTACAGATCTATGAATATTCAAAATGCCTCCATTTATTCACAGTGTATATTTGATCTAGTTCTCTCAGTTTAAAGGGATAGTTCATCTAAAAATGAAAGTTCTGTCATTAATTACTCACCCTCATGTCGTTCCAAGCCTGTAAGAAGATTTGATCAGGGGCATGACTCTTGGAGTCATCACAGTGGTGGGAGATGTGACAGATCCCATTCCATGTGATGTGGCCTTTGTAATCGAGGAAGCAGTTGTTCTGCAAGGACTTGAAATACAAATGACATTGCTTTATACTCTCAACATAAACTACCCCAAAAAACTCAGATACGCTTTTGAGGTGATTCAGAGGCTGTTAATGAACATTGGAGCTGATACCTGCAGTGCAAGAGTGCACTCCCTTAAAAATACATTGTTGAATTAAAGATGTTGTTGAGGTAAGTCGTTATGTATTTCTACCAAGAGCCTGTGTTTTCACGTGTACGTTTTTTTTCCGTTTTTACAAGTTCTCTGCATCACTGGCCTGACATCCATTTTCATTGTTTAACTTTGTTTAATTTTACTTGGCTAAAACATATATTAAGATTTCATGTGTTTTAAAGTTATTTCACAGTTAAAAGGGGTATTATTAATGTGAAAAATCTGTGTTAGTTCTAATCTGTGAAGTGTTAGTTTACCCAAAATTAAAATTCTTTTGTTTGATACTCAACCACATGTTGCTCCAAACCTAAAAGACCTTTGTTTATCTTTGAAACACAAATGATAATCTCTTTTTAATGAAATCTGTGAGCTTTCTGTCCCTCCTTTGACAGCCTACTCAACTAGCACTTTCAAGGTCCAGAAAAGACATCCTTAAAGTAATCCAAGTCACTCCAGTGGTTCATATATTTGTTTACATGCAACAGTGTCTGTTTTCGTGTCGACACATAAAGAAAACTATTTTATATAAATAAAATGGTATGAAACACTCACGATGCTTCATAAAACTTAGGTTAAACCACTGGAGTCACTTGGATTAAATTACAATTCTTGTCCAGGCCCATGACTTCTGGCTGGACTTCATGTGCAATCAAACCTCTGTAAATGATCCAGAATGCAGCAGCACGACTAGTCTTCAATGAGCCCAAGAGAGACTGATGGTACAAAAAGAAAGCTATAACATTTTCAAACCCTGAGTTGTGACATCAAAGACAGCAGACTGAAAGGTCCATCTCACTCTTCACAAGAGACCACCAAACATTGGGCTAAATATTTTTTTAATTGAAAATAAATAAAAATATATAAACTTTTTTTTTTGGAGACAACTTTGCATGATCTAGTCTATTAGAGGTCTAATGAAATTCAGCTCTACATTTTTTTTATTGTAAAATATTCAGTTTTACATATAGATTATGTCACATTCCGAAAGTAAAATGGTTGGTGAATGACGCTTCATGATAATTTAAAGCATGCTGTGTCAATGCGTCACAGTTCTCTCCTCAGGTATTGTGCATGTCTGTGCAGCAGAACATGAAATCCACGGGGAGGAGTCGGATCCAGATCCAACTCCTCCCACCTTACATATACCTAAATCTACCCATCTCCGCCCCCTGATCCCTAAACACACCCCTAATCCATAAACCCGCCCTAATCCTTCCCATCTCCACCCCTTGGATCTTGATCCGACTCCTCCCCGTGGATCTCATATACTGCATTGAGGTACTACTGGAAAAATGCCCCTGGTAGGTAATGTTGCTTTAATGCTTTTCAAAGGCGGGGAAAATGAGTTTCACACACTATAGCATTTTCATGCACTGTATAAAGATAAAAATACTGCAAGGATGTTTAAAACAACACGTATTTTTACTGCTCACATTCCAGTCAGCAAAATACAGTGACGATCATTCAAACTCTCTTTAAAAATAGCCCGTTGATGTTCAACTGACGTAACAGACAACTTTCACTCTGCCCAGCTGTCATTAATACTAGGGCTTTAGATGATAAAAGAGGACATTTGTAAAGGGAGTGTTTGTTTTCATGCTTCAGGCTACAGCATCTAAGGCTCTGTGTTACTTAAATACAATGTTGTTTGCACATATACATTCTCTTAAGTGCATATAAAGATCAAGGCATTGTTTTGGAGCAGTCTTGCTTAATGCAATGCCCCTTTTTCCCAGGCCTTCAACCAATAAGGCTGCCTATGGTGCAAAGAACAATAAAACCCTCCTCAATGTTTTTTGAAACTTAATCTACTCTCCAAGCCAAGTCGAATCAGTAACAAGCTCAGACATTGCAGCCACAGAGTGACCCCTCCTGTTTCTAACAGTCTCACATGGCAAAAGAGATTTGACCATGTTCACAAGCATGTTGAAAAAAGTATTTGTGTAGCAGCATGCTGTTCAGACACAGCTGATATGCCCACCCAGTCCTCTGTCGGAAAATCTCAGGCCTTTTGAAGAATGCGTGCTACAGTCAGCATGAATATCTCTCTCTCTCTCTCTCTCTCTCTCTCTCTCTCTCTCTCTCTCTCTCTCTCTCTCTCTCTCTCTCTCTCTCTCTCTCTGGCTTTGATGAGCCAATATATACAGGTGCTGGTTATATAATTAGAATATCATCAAAAAGTTGATTTATTTCAAGAATTCGGTGAAACTAATATATTATATAAACTCATTACATGCAAAGTGAGATATTTCAAGACTTTACTTTGATGATTATGGCTTATAGCTTATGAAACCCACAAAATCAAAATCCCAGAAAATTAGAATATTACATGAAATCACACAGTAATTTCACAGGAATACCATGGTCATTGAAGCAGGTTTTGGTTCTTTCGGCAGTGTGGCCAGGTGCAAATCCTGCTGGAAAATGAAGGAAGCATCTCCATAAAGCTTGTCTGCTGAAGGAAGCAGGAAGTGCTCTGAAAATGTCCTGGTAGACGGCTGCATTGAGTGGACAGCACAGTGGACCAACTCCAGCCGATGACATGGCTCCCCAAACCAACACAGACTGTTGAAACTTCACACTGGACTTCAAGCATCTTTGATTGTGTGCCTCTCCATTCTTCCTCCAGACTCTGGGACCTTGGTTTCCAAATGAGGTGCAAAATTTGCTCTCATCAGAAAAGAGGACTTTGGTCCACTGTGCTTTATTAAATCCAGAGTCAACGTAGCCGTCTACAACGACATTTTCAGAGCACTTTATGCTTCCTTCATTTTCCAGCAGGAGTTGCACCTTCCCACACTGCCAAAAGAACCAAAACCTGGTTCAATGACCATGGTATTCCTGTGTAATTACTGTGTGATTTCATCTAATATTCTAATTTTCTGGGATTTTGATTTTGTGGGTTTTATAAGCTGTAAGCCATAATCATCAAAATTATAACAAATAAAGTCTTGAAATATCTCACTTTGCATGAAATGAGTTTATATAATATATTAGTTTCACCTGTTAAGTTGAATTCTTGAAATGAATCAACTTTTTGATGATATTCTAATTATATGACCAGCACCTGTATTAAGACATTTATGAATCATTCACAATTAGACTAGTAACATGACAAAGGTCAATAGGGACATTCTCGATTTCAATGTTTGTTTGTTTTTTGCCGTGTGTGTAAAAACAAACACACACACACACACACACACACACACACACACACACACACACACACACACACACACACACACACACACACACACACACACACACACACACACACACACACACACACACACACACACGTAGTGTTTCCATGTTTTATGTGGACTTTCCATAGACATAATGAATTTTATACTGTACAAACTGTATATTCTATTCCCTTACACTAACCCTACCCCTAAACCTACCCATCACAGAAAACTTTCTGCATTTTTACATTTTCAAAAAACATCACTTAGTATGATTTATAAGCTGTTTTCCTCATGGGGACCAAAAAATGTCCCCACACGAACAAGGATTTCAGATATTGCCATCCTTATGGGGACATTTTGTCCCCATAAGGTAGGGTTTACCAGGCCACACACACACACACACACACACACACACACACACACACACACACACACACACACACACACACACACACACACACACACACACACACACACACACACACACACACACACACACACACACACACACACACCTACACAAAAGACATTAAGAAGAACTCTGGAACAACCAAACAGTTTCAGTTCCAGTGCACTTTCATTTAATTTTTTGTTTATACAATGGAAGTCAATGGGACCCTAACTATTACTGACCCTAAAACTATTACCAACATCTTCAAAGGATTTGTAGTTTGGGTGAACTATCCCTTTTAATATCAGTTTACCCCATTCTGATACAACACTCATTCAGCTGTTTAAAACATCAAGACTGTCACACAATATGCAGCATCACTATATATATATATATATATATATATATATATATATATATATATATATATATATATATATATATATATATATATATATATATATACTTTCTCTCAAACATATCTGTGTTTCATAACTGGAACAGTCACCAGAAAGTTGTCCAGTTGATGGATGGATGAAATCCTGCCCTATATCCACGGGCCCCCCTTCCTGAATCATGCAAACACTATCACCTTTCACATGCACAATTTTAGAATCTGCACTGAAACTCAACTCAATCAGATGACACTTCAATTTACTGTCAAACATGGAAAAGAAAATTACAAGCATCTACAAACCTCTACATTCATCTGTAATTTAAAAAAAAAGTGATTCTTTGTTTACACATTTAGGATAGGCCTATATTCAAACATTAACAACTTCATGTTGATGCAATTTTTAGAAAATCCTGTTATGCGTTTTACAAACACTACCTTTCCTGCACTCACGGTCATGTGAGATTCTTCTTAGCCCATACCTTGTGCTATTAATTTTACAGACTGTGAAGGTGTCACATGATCTCTCTTATCCTAATATTCACAGGAAGGGCTTTACATAATCATGCAGAATAGTACAAAACTCGTGAGTGTACTTCAGATTGGAGTTTTTTTTTGAGACCCTAGACACAGTCATGTGCCAGAAGCCTGTTTGAATCTGTAAACAGTAAACCCTGTTATAAGGGAACAAAGCTCATTAGTTAACTATGGTAATCTCTTCTGCAGCCCCGTAAGTTAATGCACATATAGACTCATACTTCTGGGAAACTCTTACCTTGTTTTTTACTATAGCAGTAGTGATCTTAGCCAAACACATTCGGTAATATATTTTCCATGAATATTTTTGTTTCCATTGGAGTTCAAAAGTCTAAAAATCTGAAAATACTAATTTTTTTGTATTTCTTTTTTTATTTAATGCAAATTTTTTATTAAAAATAGTGTACGTTTGAATAGTCAAAAAACTGTAAAACTTTAACATTAATACTTCTCATACGTTACAACCAGCGCCGCCGCTCCCACCACGCGCATCACTCGCTGTGCGTAGGGCACCAAGTGCTGAGGGGGCACCAAAAATAGCCTAATGAAAAATCAATCGTCACATCATAGTCATAATAATTATAATGCTGATAATATTTCAGTATAGAAATATTATTAGGCACTTTTTAGGGATGTATATAACAAAACAGGCTGAACAGGAGTATTTAATTGCTCTAGAGAGTAACGAGGGTGCCGCCAAACACATCATAAAGGAATTATCCTTAGGGCACCAAAATGGCTAGCAGCGGTAGGCTACTGATTGACAAATTAAACATGAGAACATTTATTATTTTTTAAATGTTATTTAACACATTTTTTTCATTTGTTGTTCAAAAATGTGAATATTATAGACAGTATTTTAAATATCTATTTAATTTTTTAAAGTTTAAATGTTAATATATAATATAAAATAAGGGAGCATAAAATAAGAACATAAAATAAGGGTTAATATTAAAGGTGGGGTATGTGATTTGGAAAACGACCGGTAGATTTTGAAAATACACAATTCCTTCTTTCCTCCAACGCTGGCTCTGACTCCACCCGTTCAAAGAACATGGACGCGCAATCATGCATGAGCGTAAACTCAGATGCGCGAGAGATTGTAATGACGATTTACTACTAATCATGGGATCGGCTTTTCTGATGAGATGCGCATGCGTAACGAGCTTTGAGTCACGCGCGTTGGTGGGAGGGGGGTATGGTACAACCGTTTGATTGATGAACTTACTGTCCAATGATTGCTGGTGGTCTTGGAAATGATTGGCTGGAGTTTTTCGAGTCCTGCTCGTTCCACAGATGATTAAATTGCTAAATTTTAATTGCTAAATTTCAATTGCTAAATTTCTAACTCAGTGGCTGTAAGTGGGTTAGGAATAGGATTTCAAGTTATTTTGAAAAAATGGACAAAAAATAGATTCACATACCCCACCTATAAGTTAAAGAATTTATTTATTTTTTTGCATTAAATATTAATGCTGATTATTTTGCATGATCCTTTATTCATTAATTAAATATTTATTAAAAAAAATGCATTTGATATCCCCCTTTTCACTTGAGTTGCATGCACAAAATCTGATGATCACGTTGATGCATGATAGAATGAAGCAACTTATGCTTCAATGGAAGGAAGAACATCCGTACAAAGGAGTTCACATGCTTAATGTCACAAGTTGTCTTATTTGATTAGTGACCTAAAAACAGTAAAGCATAAATGGTCAGTTTCTGCATCAAGACCAACCAGTGAACTGCATGCGATTACAGTTTTCAATCTCTAAATGGTTTGTTTTTTGGGAGTGTTCGTTGAACATGCAATAACGTTTACCAATATATAGGGTACAGGTTTATATTACAGAGTGCTGCGCTTTGGCATTTGCTGTGTCAGTCAGTGGTGTCTGAGTGATATTTAAACCAGGCTACAGTGTGTGTGTATGAGATGGAGGGCTGGCAGTTGGCCGTGACTGCATTCCTCTACAGCAGCAGGAGATTTTCCACCGGACTTCGGAGCGCTCCCACACTCACACTCACGTACACACACATTTTGGTCAGATGCTGCACAGCATAGAAATACAGCCTGGTTTAAAGAATAATTAAAGGGTTAGTTCACCCAAAAATGAAAATTATGTCATTAATGACTCACCCTCATGTCGTTCCAAGCCCGTGAGACCTCCGTTCATCTTCAGAACACAGTTTAAGATATTTTAGATTTAGTCCGAGAGTTTTCTGTCCCTCCATTGAAAATCTATGTACGGTATACTGTCCTTGTCCAGAGAGGCAATAAAGGCATCATCAAAGTAGTCCATGTGACCTCAGTGGGTTAGTTAGAATTTTTTGAAGCATCGAAAATACATTTTGTTCCAAAAATAAAAAAAACGATGACTTTATTCAGCATTGTATTCTCTTCCTGTTCTGTTGTCAATCCGCGTTCAACAATGGCTCCAAAATGTATTTTAAAATAATAGAATTAAAAAAAGTTCATATATCAGCCCGTATGCAATTGTTACGTGTGGGTTTTTGTTGTGTCTTGTATATCACGTGATCCCTTGTTTGTCATGTGATCCTGCCATGTGTCTTGTCTTTTGTTTGTTGTTGCTCAGTGTCCACAGGTGTTCCTCGTTCATGTTTATTAGTCTCCCCAGGTGTTTCTCATTAACCACCCCCCCTTTTTCTTGTTTAGCTTGTTTGTCTGTGTATTTAAACCCCTGTGTTTCAGTTGTTGGCTGTAGGTTGTTGTTTATGTTACTTCTGTACCTTGTTCTGAGTTCCCTGGATTTCCTGTTTATTAAATGTGCTTGCGATTGGATTCGTTCTCCGTCTCGTTCCTGACTGGTTGTAACAGAGGATTCGTTCTCAGTCTCGTTCCTGACTGGTTGTAACAGAACAACCGACCTCAAATGAATCCAGCAGTACGAATCTCGCCTGATCTTCCCAGCATGAGAATGGAGTTCGACAAACAGGCCTTTGTGGGAACCCGCAAAGCGATTTTCCGGGGGTTCCGTGGAGGTCACAGGGGAGGATATGTGTCCAGACAAATTTCTCAGCGTCAACATCTCTGCGTCCAGCCCAATCCTCATCACGTCAGCCACGTCCAGCCAGAGCTTCACGTCAGCCACGTCCAGCCAGAGCTTCACGTCAGCCACGTCCAGCCAGAGCTTCACGTCAGCCACGTCCAGCCAGAGCTTCACGTCAGCCACGTCCAGCCAGAGCTTCACGTCAGCCACGTCCAGCCAGAGCCTTCACCGCTGGTCCCGTCCAGCACAGAGCCTTCACCGCTGGTCCCGTCCAGCACAGAGCCTTCACCGCTGGTCCCGTCCAGCACAGAGCCTTCACCGCTGGTCCCGTCCAGCACAGAGCCTTCACCGCTGGTCCCGTCCAGCACAGCGCCCTCACCGCTGGTCCCGTCCAGCACAGCGCCCTCACCGCTGGTCCCGTCCAGCACAGCGCCCTCACCGCTGGTCCCGTCCAGCACAGCGCCCTCACCGCTGGTCCTGTCCAGCACAACGCTCTCACCGCTGGTCCCGTCCAGCACAGCGCCCTCATCGCTGGTTCCGTCCAGCCCAGCGCCCTCTCGCTCTCGGAGACGGAGGAGGAAGAGGACTTCCCGCGTCCCGCAATGCCTGGAAGTCCTTCCTGTACTTCCTGTCAGCCCAGAGTCCTCGCCGCTGGTCCCGTCCGATCCAGAGACTGTTCAAGTCACGTCTGCCGATCCAGAGACTGTTCAAGTCACGTCTGCCGATCCAGAGACTGTTCAAGTCACGTCTGCCGATCCAGAGACTGTTCAAGTCACGTCTGCCGATCCAGAGACTGTTCAAGTCACGTCTGCCGATCCAGAGACTGTTCAAGTCACGTCTTTTCGTTTCCAGTGTCTGTTCCTGAGCCGGAGCCAGTGTCTGTTCCTGAGCCGGAGCCAGTGTCTGTTCCTGAGCCGGAGCCAGTGTCTGTCATGGTTGTCAAAAACAGGACGGAAGCAATCGCAGGTCAAACTCAGTTCTTTATTGAACAGTGAAAAGCTAGACAGGAACACGGGTGTGGACTGATGACGCAGGGACCTCGATGGTCGAAGACGAACCCGTGAAGTGCAGTGGAAACCCAAACGACAATCCAACGAAGAGACGACGACAAATCCAACAGGAACACCACACGGAGAGACAAACATCCAACGAATCCGACAGGAACACCACACGGAGAGACAACATCCAACGATCTAACAAAGGAGATGAGAGAACTGTGAGAATATATGGTGAGATGAGATCGGCTGCAGCCGGTGATGTGATGACGATCAGCTGGAGCGGATCAAGGAATGACACTCATTCACGCCCACTACACACGTGCTTTCATACAACAACATAAACATGAGACGAGAAGGAAGCAATGAACTTGTATACCGTGACAGTACCCCCTCTCCTAGGAACGCCTCCTGGCGTTCCCAGACTCCCTTACCTGTCGATTGAAATCATCGATCAGAGAGTGATCCAGGATGTCTCTAGCCGGAACCCAACTTCTCTCCTCCGGACCGTAACCTTCCCAGTCCACCAAGTACTGAAATCCACGTCCCCTCCGTCTAGAATCCAGAATGCGATTTACCGAATAGGTGGTCTCCCCATCTACGAGACGCGGCGGGGGGGGGAACCGGGACTGGCGGATTAATGCGAGCATGAAACACGGGCTTGATTTTTGAAACATGGAAAACGGGGTGAACCCTCCTGTACGCTGGAGGTAAACTAAGGCGGACTGTCACCGGACTAATGATCTTGGTGACAGTGAACGGGCCAATGAATTTGGGGGCAAGCTTATTAGAGACGGATCGGAGAGGAATGTTCTTAGTTGAAAGCCACACTTTTTGACCAACGACGTATACGGGAGGCTTTGACCGGTGGCGATCGGCCTTAGCCTTGGTGCGCGCCCCCACTTGAAGTAGAGCCTCACGGGCTCTAGTCCAAGTGCGGTGACACCTCTGGATTAAGGCGTGAGCGGAGGGGACCGCGACCTCGGATTCCAGACTAGGAAAAATAGGTGGCTGGTAACCTAAACTACACTCAAACGGAGATAGGCCCGTAGCCGACACTGGTAACGTATTGTGGGCGTACTCCACCATGGAAATCTGTTGACTCCAAGAGGAAGGATTCTTAGAAACCAAACATCGCAACACCCTTTCCAGATCTTGGTTGGCTCTCTCGGTCTGACCATTGCTCTGGGGGTGGAACCCTGAGGACAGACTAACCGTCGCCCCCAGTAACTTACAAAATTCTTGCCAAAATTTGGACACAAACTGGGGTCCTCTGTCAGAGACCACGTCCATCGGGAGGCCATGTAAGCGAAAGACGTGGTCAATGACTGTCAACGCTGTCTCCTTAGCTGAGGGTAATTTGGGTAAGGGAATGAAATGAGCCGCCTTCGAGAACCGGTCCACCACAGTCAAAACGACTGTGTTGCCCTGGGAGGGCGGGAGGGCGGTGACAAAATCTAGAGCGATATGGGACCAGGGTCTCGAAGGGACAGGCAGCGGTTGAAGGAGCCCATCAGGCGGACGATTGGAAGTCTTACCAGTGGCACAGACCGAGCAAGCCAAAACAAAACTGTGGATGTCACGAGCCATAAGTGGCCACCAAAATCGTTGCTTGACTAAAAACTTAGTACGATTAACTCCTGGATGACAAGCCACGTTGGAGCAATGACCCCACTGTATAACGTCGGACCGTAATCCCTCCGGCACAAATAAGCGATTCGGTGGGCAACCGGGCGGAGGCATTACCCCTTCTAAGGCCGTCTTGACCTTCGATTCGATCTCCCATACGAGTGTGGAAACAAATAGGGTTTCCGGTCAAATGCACTCGGGAGTAGACGGGCGTTCGGAACGATCAAAAATGCGAGATAAAGAGTCGGGTTTGATGTTCTTAGAACCCGGGCGGTACGAGAGAGAAAAATCAAAGCGACCGAAAAAAAGTGCCCACCGAGCCTGCCTGGAGTTCAATCTTTTGGCGGTTCTGATGTACTCTAGATTCTTGTGATCGGTCCAGACGATAAAAGGAACCCCCGCACCTTCTAACCAATGACGCCATTCCTCCAACGCTAACTTGACTGCCAACAACTCCCTGTTACCAATGTCGTAATTGTGTTCGGCTGGGGATAATCGATGAGAAAAAAACGCGCAAGGATGCATCTTATCGTCTGCGGGCGAACGCTGGGACAGGACTGCTCCTACCCCCACCTCTGATGCGTCGACCTCCACCACGAACTGACGTGAAGAATCAGGGGCAACGAGGATGGGAGCTGAAACAAAGCGGCTCTTGAGTTTGGCAAACACAGCCTCGGCTGTATCTGACCACCTGAACGGAGTTCTGGGGGAGGTCAAGGCAGTCAGAGGTGCGGCTAGTTGGCTGAAGTTGCGAATGAAACGCCGATTGAAGTTGGCGAACCCCAGAAACCTCTGCAGGGCCTTACGGGAATCTGGACTTGGCCACTCTACCACAGCCTTAACCTTCTCAGGGTCCACACGCATTCCCTCAGACGAAATGATGTATCCTAGAAAAGGAACAGACTGTGCATGAAAATCGCATTTCTCCGCCTTGACAAAAAGCCCATTCTCTAGCAACCTCTGAAGCACTCGTCGAACGTGTTGCACATGTTCCTGGAGAGACGAGGAAAATATCAATATGTCATCCAGGTAAACATATATGAACTGATCTATCATGTCTCGCAACACGTCATTGACCAGTGCCTGGAAGACTGCTGGGGAGTTGGACAGCCCGAAAGGCATGACCAAGTATTCAAAGTGCCCCCTGGGGGTGTTAAAGGCAGTCTTCCATTCATCCCCCTCCCTAATGCGAACCAGATGATAAGCGTTACGCAAGTCCAATTTCGTGAAAACAGACGCTCCCTGCAACCTCTCGAAGGCTGAAGACATTAACGGCAAAGGATAAGTATTCTTTACCGTGATGTTATTCAGCCCCCGGTAGTCAATACAAGGTCGCAGAGACCCGTCCTTCTTTCCCACAAAAAAGAACCCCGCCCCCGCCGGAGAAGAGGAAGGACGGATGAAACTGGTTGCCAGAGAATCAGAAATATATTTCTCCATAGCCTCCCTCTCCGGATTGGAAAGCGAATATAACTTGCCCTTAGGCGGAGACTTACCTGGCAGTAAATCTATGGCACAGTCATAGGGACGATGCGGAGGAAGAGAAGCAGCCCGAGACTTACTGAACACTTCCTTCAGATCGTGGTACTCCTCGGGCACGTTAGACAAGTCCCCTGCCTCCTCCTGTAACACAAAAACAGGCACAGACGGACAAGCAGACATCAGACAAGACTTATGACATTCCTTGCTCCACTCCAGAATAGCTCTTTGCTGCCAGTCCACACGAGGGTTGTGATGAATGAGCCAGGGGTGTCCAAGAACTACAGGTGCCAGGGGGGAATCCAGTATATAAAAAAAAATAGTTTCTGAGTGATTGCCTGAGGTGATGAGTGTGATGTTTTCGGTGATGAGCGAGATGATGGGAAGTTCTTGACCATTTAATGCGTGTACTGCAATCCTCTGTGTGAGTGGTTTAAGGGGAATCTGAAGTCTATGTGCAAAAGTACTGTCCATAAAATTACCCTCAGCCCCGGAGTCCAGAAGTGCTTGACAGTCGTGCTGGTGAATTGACCATCTCAGTCTTACCGGAAGGAGGGTAGATGTGGATGAGGTCTTCTCGGCGGAGATCCCACCCGATAGTAGCCTCATACTTACTATCGGGCTTGGCCTTTTACCGGGCAGTTGTAGGCAAAGTGTCCCGAACCTCCACAGTATAGGCAGAGGCCCTGGGACCTCCGCCTTTCCCTCTCCTCCCAGGAAAGCCGAGCTCGACCCACCTGCATGGGTTCGTGATCGAAGACTGGGCTGACCACGTCCCTGCCACTGGACCGTTGACCCTCTGCTCCAGCTGGAGACCAAATGGACGGTGCTCTTCCCCCGACTCTGGTGATGCGAGCGTCCACCCTCAGAGCGAGCTCGACGAGTCCATTCAGCGTCGTGGGGAGGTCCAGGGCGTAGATCTCCCTCTGGACGCGGTCAGCCAACCCATGCAGGAACATGTCCCACTGCGCCGCCTCGTTCCACTGGCTTTCGGCCGCCAGGGTGCGGAACTCGATCGAATAGTCCGAGACCGACCTGTCACCCTGACGGAGGTCGGCCAACACCCTGGCAGCCTCTCTCCCCGCGACGGCCCGATCGAACACCCGTCTCATCTCTGAGGAGAGTGCCTTGAACGAGGCACAGCAAGGGTCTTGATTTTCCCACACCGCTGTCCCCCATAACGCCGCCTTTCCGGTCAACAAAGTAATGACAAATGCCACCTTGGCTGGCTCATTATTGAAAGTTCTTGGTTGCAGTGCAAAATGCATGGCACAACGTGTCAGAAATGCTCTGCAGTAAGCAGACTCACCAGCGTATGATTCTGGAACAGGTAGGCGTGGCTCTGATGTCGTAGCGATCGCTGGTGGTGTGGGGGGAACAGCTGGTGTGGGTGGCGCAGCGGGAGCACGAAGTAGTTGGATCTGCTGGGTGAGCTCGGACACCTGCGTCACCAAAGCTTGTACCGCACGTCCCGTGTCCCCTAAATTCCTCTCCTGAGAATCCATTCTTCTCGCGCTGTGCTGAAGGAATTCCTCCAACGAGGTCGGCGAACCTGCTGCTTCCATAGCACGGTCAGATCGTTCTGTCATGGTTGTCAAAAACAGGACGGAAGCAATCGCAGGTCAAACTCAGTTCTTTATTGAACAGTGAAAAGCTAGACAGGAACACGGGTGTGGACTGATGACGCAGGGACCTCGATGGTCGAAGACGAACCCGTGAAGTGCAGTGGAAACCCAAACGACAATCCAACGAAGAGACGACGACAAATCCAACAGGAACACCACACGGAGAGACAAACATCCAACGAATCCGACAGGAACACCACACGGAGAGACAACATCCAACGATCTAACAAAGGAGATGAGAGAACTGTGAGAATATATGGTGAGATGAGATCGGCTGCAGCTGGTGATGTGATGACGATCAGCTGGAGCGGATCAAGGAATGACACTCATTCACGCCCACTACACACGTGCTTTCATACAACAACATAAACACGAGACGAGAAGGAAGCAATGAACTTGTATACCGTGACAGTGTCTGTGTCGTCTGTTCCCGAGCCAGTGAGTGTGTCGTCTGTTCCCGAGCCAGAGTCTGTGTCGTCGGTTCCCGAGCCAGAGTCTGTGTCGTCGGTTCCCGAGCCAGAGTCTGTGTCGTCGGTTCCCGAGCCAGAGTCTGTGTCGTCGGTTCCCGAGCCAGAGTCTGTGTCGTCGGTTCCCGAGCCAGAGTCTGTGTCGTCGGTTCCCGAGCCAGTGTCTGTGTCGCCTGTTCCCGAACCAGTGTGTGTGTCGCCTGTTCCCGAGCCAGTGTGTGTGTCGCCTGTTCCCGAGCCAGTGTGTGTGTCGTCTGTTCCCGAGCCAGTGTGTGTGTCGTCTGTTCCCCAACCAGTGAGTGTGTCGTCTGTTCCCGAGCCAGAGTCTGTGTCGTCTGTTCCCGAGCCAGTGTGTGTGTCGTCTGTTCCCTGGGGCTATGTTACGTGTGGGTTTTTGTTGTGTCTTGTATATCACGTGATCCCTTGTTTGTCATGTGATCCTGCCGTGTGTCTTTTCTTTTGTTTGTTGTTGCTCAGTGTCCACAGGTGTTCCTCGTCCATGTTTATTAGTCTCCCCAGGTGTTTCTCATTAACCACGCCCCCTTGTTATCTTGTTTAGCTTGTTTGTCTGTGTATTTAAACCCCTGTGTTTCCGTTTTTTGGCTGTCGGTTGTTGTTTATGTTATTTCTGTACCTTGTTCTGAGTTCCCTGGATTTCCTGTTTATTAAATGTGCTTGCGATTGGATTCGTTCTCCGTCTCGTTCCTGACTGGTTGTAACAGAAATGATATGATGTCCTACCTGCTTGTCAACAGATGTATTCCAATAGAGAGCCTTAAGTCCCTCCCCTTGCGGTGGACCACCATGGGACCTTATTTCGGGAAAGATAATGTATGGTAGTCAATGGCGAGAGACAACAAATATTTGGATCCCGTTTGAATTGTGCCCTGAATTACACATGTTTGTCAATTTAAGAGATATATTTTAAAGTCAAGAAAGTCGCAGTTTGATGTAAAACTGTTGAGGTATAAGACTGTGAAAATACGTAATTACAAAGACTACAAACCCAAAAGGCACTCATGTGACGTCATACCTTTTCTCTCAATGAATGAAGCTAACTTTACTGAAGCTAACGTCTGTCATTTTTTCTATTGTCTAACGTTATAATCGTAACGTTTCGCCGTCATGTCTGTGTGTTTTGTACCAGACTGCACACATACGAGCTTGGTGACGTACTTATCGCGAGACGAGAGATGAAGTTAATTGAGCGATTTTCACATAAAACTAAATGTTACTCTTCTGTTTTATGACAAACTGTGACTTTCTTGACTTTCTTATTTATCTTTTAAATTGACAAACATCATATGTGTAAATTCAGGGTACAGTTCAGACGGAATAAAAAGATAAGTTGTCTCTCATTGACTACCATACATATTTTTTCCGAAATAAGGTCCCATGGCCCGGAAGCGGAGGGGAGGGACTTAGGCTCTCTGTACCTCCGCGCACCCAGCTTACGCCGACATCACACGGCATCAGCATGTTCTATGAGGCTGTGCAGAGTTGTACACAGACAGTCACCGAGCGCCACAAACAAACAGACTGTCGAAGCGGTTGTCCAATCACAACACACTGATCAAGCCGCTCAATCAATGCACATTGCAGTTTTCAGAAGTTCATAGAGACAGGAACTAAACAGAGCGTTACTGACAGACCGCACACTGAGTATGCGTCCGAAATCGCATACTCTCTTGAGTACTTATTTTGTATTAGTAACTACTCCACGACCGTTAAAAAGTATGTTCTATGTAGTATGAATGTAATCTGGGCCTACTATCGTTATCATGTGATCTACCAGCGTCAGTTGTGTCATTGACAGATCCTCTCCCATGGCCTCCATCGTATGTACACTTCAGAATCTCACCGGAAGTAGGTTATCCGGGTACTTTTTGCCTACTCTTTTATGAGTACCGCGAAATCAGATATACTTCTTTCTCACATACTGTTTTTTGCCTACTTAGTATGAGATTTCGGATGCAGCCAGAAGAGAGGTCCTGCAACAATGTGAAATTTAGTAAACCCAGTAGACCCCAAAAACAAAATCAAGACTTTGTAAAAGGGCATAATAGGGCCTCTTTAAAAAAGTAATTGCATTATATCACACATAAAGAAGCTTGTTAGGATTTAAATATCATTCTTAAATTATAACATTTAAATTACATAAAATAATGAAAAAGATCATTTTAAAAAGTGTAGCTTAAGTGTCCAAATATATTTTGGCTTGTTGTAGATTCACATTTATTCACTCAAATTTCCACTACACTCATATATAGGCTCTATATGTCTTTTTAGACCTCTATCTTGACAGTAAAACAGATGGGTGCGGAATTGCAGATTCTCCGTAAATGGGATTACACAAGCTTATTCCCTCTTCATTGAGAGACCATCAGATTAATCGTTACCTAAGACCTTCATTCAGTAAAAAACAGGTATAACGTTATCAGTATTATACATAAATCAGTTTTTATCCTTATGGTGAAAACTAATGCATGAATGAAGGATATGTTACTAATTGCACTTTACGTAATGTTAGGATGGATGGAAAATATGGTTGCCTAGAAATTTTGCAATATTCAAAACTTAAAGCCCTGCCACCCCATTTGAGCTAGCATTTACTGTACATTTCTCATGAGAGTGCCTCTCGAGAACAAATTTTAAGGCATTGAGCACTTGTTCTGTATTTGCATTTACTTGACAATTTTGGTCAAACCATGAATATGCCTTATGCTGTAGTTTGCAGGACTGAAATACATCTAAGTATTTTTCCATTCCATTTTCTCCTTTTTTATGATAGTTTCCTAAATTTACTACAAAAGGCAAAAAACAAAAATCTCAATTAGCAAAAAATAACTTCATTACTATTATGACTCTCTGTGTTTGTATTTACTCCGCTAAAATAGATGTCTCACTGGGGGAGAAATTTGCGGACGTGCATTAGGAGAACCAGCTTTTTGATCCATTTTCATTCTCTTCTAAATGTAATACTAATAATAGCTTTGTCACCCGTGGAGGGGTCTTTGGACAGCTGGTGCTGTGAATGCTCCTCGCTGCTTGTTTTTACTGGCATGTGTTGTTTCCCAAGTTCATTCTTGACACAACAGGTCAGTCTTTTCCCTTGGTGGTTCAAAGCTGTTTCTGTGTGAACCTGTCAGTTGGAGATCCCTTGTTCAATCCTGCTGAAACCTGAAATCAGTGCTGTCATGAGGTGGAAGAACGAGGTTCACAGATGTTCACAGTCTGCTATACATTCTCCATGAGCACTGCCATTATAGGCTCACCCATTGATCATCTTAGGTTTATTCGGTGAGATCAGGGTCCGTATTCATAAAGAATCTTATTGCAAAGAGTAGCTCCTAGTGACAAAATTATAAGAAAATTCTTAGAAATGTGGGCGTTTACTCTTAAAATTAAAGAAAAAATCCTAGTAAAGAAAAAAGTAATTCAGAAAGCATCTTAACCCTTAAAAGAGGTCTTAAGGTCAAAATTGTTAGGAGCACGGACGAGGACTTTTAAGAGGCTTAAGAGTTTCTTTAGCAGAGGAGAAAATGGCAGAAAGACGAAGAGGGAGAAGAAATGTGTTGAAGACAATAGATGACAGTGAGTTAATAAGACACTATAGATTAGACCGTGCAGGGAACATGTTTGTGACCGATTTTATTAGAGACACAATAACATCTCCGACACAGCGCAGGAATGGCGTAGTGCAAGAAATTAAATCACTACTGTACAATATGATATTTGGCAGCTGGGAAAATGCATCAATGCAGCAGTGATGATTTGGGTCTGTCACAACCTTCTGTAAGCAGAGTGATTACAAACAATTACAGCATTCCAGAACCTCTTATTGTGTCGCAGTTCATTTTGTTTACACTGGACATTCCCACCTTGCAGGCTCAAAAAAATGCATTTATGAATATAGCAGGCTTCCGCACAAGCAGGGGGAATGAACCGTAAATAATTTATTATTAACCGCTATAAGCTCCCACGTCTGCTTCTGTGCTGTGACACCCGGCCTGAATTTTCCTTTAAGGATGGGCTTGTGTTCATCCACAAACTGGGATCACAGTAAACACTGTTCCTCTGTCCAATTGAGCGTTCTTGTTTTTTTATTCCATGTTTGCAACCAACATTCAAACCACCACTTAAATAGACTGGAACAATTTTTATCATTCTAATCCAATCAAATACCTTATAGGAAATTAACAGTATGGTAAATAAAAAAAAGGATTTATATACACATAAATAATGTGTGTTTGTGTGTGTGTGTGTGTGTGTGTGTGTGTGTGTGTGTGTGTGTGTGTGTGTGTGTGTGTGTGTGTGTGTGTGTGTGTGTGTGTGTGTGTGTGTGTGTGTGTGTGTGTGTGTGTGTGTGAATGGTCGAATAGGAAAAATTACGCATGTAATTTCAATGTGAAGGCTTAGAATAGGCCCTTAAAATCACTCTTTTTTTCCTTCTTGGACAACCAACCAATCACAGTCTTCAAAAGATTGTGTCATACATAGCAACGGGATCAGCCCCGCCTCCTCACTAAGATAAAAGTTTTTGTCTTTTCCTTACTCAGAGTTGCTCTCAGATCGGTCCCGAATCGCTCTTAAGCTAAGACTCCTACGTAAAAGATTTTAAGCTAAATTAAGAGTTTCCTGAGAGGATTCTTAGAATCTTTATGAATACGGGCCCAGATCTTTTTACAGAGCCAGACTCTATAAAGACTTAAGTTTAATCCATTTTGTAGCTTAATCTAGCTATGAACTGCCCATAGAGGAAGAAAGTGGAAGTCCCAAAATCTGTTCACCATTCGTCTGAAGCAAATTGCGCATGAAACAGGAAATCACTTTCGCAGATTGAAAATTGATGGCTTATCACACTGCATCACAGTATGGATGGGTCGGTCATTGGTTTATTTTGAATGAATCTTTAATATGGAATATCGAGTTGTCTCAGAAAGTGATTCGTTCATTTTGCTTTGACCGCACATGCGCAACATCCTATAAGTTCTGTACAGGAAACAGAAATGATTAGTTCACCTCTCGAGTCTTCAGGTTCGGGTTCGGGTCCGAGTCATTCGTTCATACCGTGACAGCCCCATAGAGGCTATGCTGTCTGTACCGGAAAGAGAGAGTCTTTCGCTCTTTTGTCACATGATGCGACAGCTTATTGGACACAGAAATTAGTTATTAATTTCCAAACTCAAAGTCAGTCTTTTAACTCTTACAGTTACATGCTGTGTTTCTAGTCTCAAATTGTAGCTTTTTTATTTCTTACAATTTCTATTTTTGTTAATTTCTGTCATGATGGTTCTTTTCCATAACATTGAATGTGGCAGTAAAGAGTTTGTAATGCTTTAAACTTTAACTGGTGAAAATCACTTTGATAAAGCAAAGATACCTAGCCTACATATAATAACTACATACAGTTACATTACAAAAGACCGAACGACTCGAGAGATGAACTAATCGATTCTGTATCCGGTACCGACTGGATAGCTTCAGCCTATGGGGCTGTCATGTGATGAACGAACGACTCGAACCCGAAGACTGAAAAGATGAACTAATCAATTCTGTATCCGGTACAGACTGCATGGCTCAGTTCATGAGGATGTCACGGGATGAACGAATGACTCAGATTGGGAGGTGAGGTAAAATAACAGACTGCATAGCCTGAAGACTCAGATAAGTAATTCATTTATCGTTTCTGTTTCTCATAATTTGGCCTTGTCCTTGCATTGCAATTTTTTTTTTCTTATTCTAAATGTGATCAACATTTGATGTGTTTGGGGAATTTGGCTATTGACATGTAACATTTTAGGTATATTCAGCTGAAATTAACGAAATGACATTCAAAGATCTGAATCAGTAAAATGAAAACTTCCCATTACTACATGACAGTTATACAACTTTCAGTAGTTACAAAGGTTTTTATCCAACCCAGGTGCTTTGGAAAAGCATGCCTGCATGTGGTGAAATTTCTGCAAAATGATATTATGCTGCATCTTGCACATTTTTGCGACACTTTTAAAGTTAAACATCCAGTGAGTGGTGCTAAAAGTGTGTTCAATTTTATTCGAAAACATGAATGCGAAACAGATAAATGCGAATCTGGCAATGTTTATTACATTGGTTTTTGTATCGCAGCAGTTCTGAAATGGAATGTCCGATGGGAGGTGCTCAGTAGTGCTCAATCCCATTTGAAAATAACGACACATACACGAAACTTAAACGATAGTGTTGGCAGAAGCAAACGTGAGATAAAAACACATTTGCCAAAGAAACCATGTCATTTTTGCTGGCTTCTTCACTGGACTCGTACTTGAGCACTCCAAATCACAATTGCAATATTGTAGGTGAGCTACAGAGCAAGTTTACTACAAGAAAAGCAATACATATGGAGCTGGTTATGTGATTCAAATATCCAAATGTATGATTTTCCAAATATGCGCTAGCAAAAGTGTTTTGAGGTATTGTGCAGGGAACCTAACAAAAATAAGTCGTATTAATTGATAAGCTGTCCCTGAAATCCTAATTTGTGAAAATGAATAGGAGTTGTTGATGCTTTATCGTAATTTCAGCTGGAAACTGCAGTGAACTGTGTGTTTAGGTACGTTTTTGGGAGATTTGCAAAAATGTAGGTATGTGCACATTTTCCCAGTAAGCCTGTATGTTGTTTTTATCAGTCCACCTGAAAACAGAGTTGTTTTTGAAAGGTTCTAGGTTGATATTACAAAACTTGGAGGAATAATTATTCACTTGATGTGACATACTGTTTACCAATTATTTGCCTTTGTGATGAATCTCTACCTCCAAAATTCTGACAGTATCATAAATCGGGGTCGCACTCCTGCAGCGTGACAACAAGAGCACTGAAATTGTTGGTGTGTGTGTATTGTTTGTGTTAGAGAGATAGAGAGAAAAAGAGAGAGAGAGAGAGAGAGAGAGAGAGAGAGAGAGAGAGAGAGAGAGAGAGAGAGAGAGAGAGAGAGAGACTTTCAGTTGATACTATATAATAAATGCAATATAGATTCTTATAGCGTTCCTTTTTTCAAGCCATAACTCACTACAGAAACTGTGATGCTCTTTTTATCTGGCAAAGATTGCCAAAAATGCCTTTTCATCCCTGGCTGATGAAGTGATCTTCCAAACCATGAGTTCCTTTCAAGAAACATTTAAAGACAAATATCTAATTTCTTCCTTAGATTGAAAAACATATGCCACAAACAGTCAAATTGCTCCTGCTAAATGATGTGAGTAAGTGTTAAAATAAATGATTTCTGGACAGAAAAATAAAAATATCTGAATTGTTTCTTATATGCCAATTTTCAAGCAGGTCCTGATTATGTGTGTGTGTGTCCCTACTGACAAGCTTTGCTTTGTTCAGAATCTGTACAGCAGATTGGTTGGTAACTATAATCTATCAGTTCTAGACAACGACCCCTGCTGTAGATGTGTCTGTGTATGAAGGGTTTGGCCGACTGGAACTAGCAGGCAAATGGAAAGTCCCCTATTCTGGTTACCATAGTTACTTGTGGCTCACCTTCTGTATGATGTGGAAGGTTCCAGCAAATGGAATTAGCGGCTCGGACTCGATCCCCACTTAACCTGAATCTCCTTTGTGCTCTTGCACAGAAGGTTGAAAGTCAATGTGTCTCTGGACTCACTGTCATTCACACAGCATGTGTTCTTTCATTCAAAAACAGTGAGTCTTGAGATACATTTTTAAAAGTTAAGCTATTTTTAACATAATCTGGCATCTTAAAAATTGTCCCTCATAACGTGAGATGTAAAAAAATCAGCAAAATGTGTCGAAATGGTCAAATATATCCTCATGTTTCCAGAGAGCAAAGGGTTTGTTTACCCAAAATAAAATTTTGTCATCATTTACTCACCCTTATGTCGGTCCAAACCTTATGACTTTCTTTCTTCTGTGGAACATAAAATATATTTTGAAGAAAGTTAGTAACCAAACAGTTTTAATTACTATTTACTTCCACTCTATAGACAAAAAGACATTTCTCAAAATATATTGTATGCTCCATTGAAGAAAGTATGTTTCTAAACATCTAACCCAACAGGATTCTTTTTGAAAGCAAATAATCTTAAGAGGATATTGAAAGACTTTGGAAGGGCTGTGACTATTATGCAATATCAAAACAAAGAGTTGGAAGGATTGAGTTTGTGGAAACTGAACGCTTACAATACTTTGTTGGCACTGTGATCTTTGATTTATAAAGGATATAAAGATTTATATATAATGAAAAATTTATTATAATGAAATTACTCTTTTCTTGATAATTGCTATTTATATGATGCTGGTGTAAGGAATAAATGGCACTGAACTTCCACCACCAGGGTGCAAAGAAAAGAAAGCTAGAATATTCTTAAATAACGCAAACACGTGTGATATGGGCAAATTTAGAGACGAAGTATAGTATGATCCTAACGCAGATGATATATAAAGAGACAACAAATAACTTGGAAGCTATAGGAACATAAGGAACAAAACTAAACACATCAACAATACGTCCTGGACAAGACCTGACAAAGAATACAAAAATTCCCCCACACAGGGCTATAGACTAAAACAAAACAAAACAAAACAAAACAGGTGAAAACAATGAGGAGCTAACAATTGGAGTACATGATCCAGGAAACATGAACAGAGTACAAACTAAAAGTCCAAAACACGACACAAGCACAAGACACAGCAGGGGGAGGAGCGCCAAGATAATGAAATCAAATTACAATCCCATTTCCAGAAAAGTTGGGACATTTTTTAAAATGCAATAAAATCAAAATCAAAAAATTCTCTTTAACTTTTATATAATTGACAAGAGTACAAAGAAAAGATTTCCAATGGTTTCACTCACCAACTTAATTTTAGATTGTAAATATATCCACATTTAGATGGCTAGAACACACTCCAAAAAAGTTGAGACAGAGGCATGTTTATTTTCACTTTTTAATCATTTGGGAAATGATACTAATTGTTGCAGCTTTACAAGTGTAATTTTTGCTCAATCTCACCTGATACGAGACAGCTGCTCAACAGTCTGTGGTCTTCATTGCCTGATTCTCCTTTTCATGCATGGGCCATATATTTTCAGTAGGAGACAGATCTGGACTGCAGGCAGGTCAGTCAAGCATGTTCAATTTACAGTGTAGAGTGTCTAACGACTCTGTTTTAGCATGTTCAAAATGAGGCTTGGCAATGTCTTATCTCCCAAGAAAGATGTGATTTTGTGCCACTATATGCATCTGTACAATCCCTATATAAACCTCCAGATCAATGGTACTTTCACACACATGCAAGTCACCCATGCTGTTTGCACTGATGCACCCCCGTACCATGACAGGGTTTGCTTTTGCACCTGTCTCTGATGAAAGTCTGGATGGTTATTTCATATTTGAGACTGAGAACTCAATATCCATTTTTCCCCAAAATAAGCTCAAAATGTGGACTTATCCTACCACATATTTCCACTGAATTTTGGACCATCTGAGATGATATCGGGCCCAGAGAAGTTGGCAGTATCTGCATTGAACAGATGTATAGCTTGCTCCTTGCATAACAGAGATTCAATCAATCTTTTCACAACATTATGTATGGTGAAAGACCTAAATTATTTGCAGTCTTGCATTGGGAAATGTTTTTGAATTGTTTGACAATTCTCTCATGAAATTTGGTACTAGGTGGTTTTTGGTGGATGCTCCTTAAACACAATACCCTTAAACATGATACCAATACCCTTAAACTGTTTAACTTGGATACTCTTTAATCTTTTCACTTTTATTTTGCCTATGTCCAAACTTTTTTAAAGTGTGTTGTAGCCATCCATTTTTTTCTTTTTTTTAATTTTTAGTTGGTCAAGGTTAAAGAGAATTAACAAATCACAGATTTTAGATTTTATTGCATTTTACAAAATGTCCCAACTTTTCTGGAACTGGGGTTGTAGATTAGCCTGTAAGGTAACATGCCCCACAGTGAAATTCAATGTTATGTTGGAATGAATGTTATAAAGTTTCATTAGTCTTTTCTTCCCTATTAGACAAATATCCGGGTGAAACGGCTTCTTGAAAAAGAAAACCTGTAGAGCGGGATTAGATTTTGTCCAATCGAGAATTGATTAGATTGTTGGATCATGGTTTGCTATTGCTGACAGGTTGTCCCACTCTCATGCCTGTAAACACGTCACCATCTCAAGAGAAGAGATGACACTGCTAGAAGGAGGAAAATTTATTTTGATTAAAGATTACTGGGGCACATACAGTTAAAAAAATTTATGATCTGTATGGATACATTTACGTATAATAAATAAGGCAATATAACGTAAAAATAAGAATTGTCATTTAGAATTCAGGGTGACTTTAAAATACTAGTTATGCATCTGAATCAGAAAACAAGCAACAGGTCATGTGTAGCTATACTGTTAAAAAGTCAAACACTGAAATTCTCCAGTCAGCTCTTTGAAATAAGGAGGTTTGTTGGAAACCCATGGTGCCTGAAAAACTTTTAAAAAAGTAACGAAAAGCTCACTTGATGAATTCCTGGTGTTTGTCTGCGCAAAGGCTGTCTGACAGAAAGCAATTGTAGCATGTAACCTCTTCCACTCTGCATTAATTGTGATGCAGATGCGAGGAGACAGACTGGCAGGGGACTTCAGAGGCCTGATACAGGTTGTACTGAACAGATATCGCCAGAAAGCCAACAGAAGAGAAGTCTGTATGCTTAAAATGACCATTTGACTGGAAATAAAAGCTGCATTATGGCAATGCTCCAAATAGACAGAAAACACTGAAATAGAACTCTGTAGAAAACTGTAGAAAATAGAAAACTGTTTGCGGAAAATGTATGTATAGTCGTATGCATGAAAAGTACCACCAAAATGGTAAAGTGTTGTGGGTGGTTGTGGGTCTTACTACTTACTACTAACTTTCTTCTCATTTCATGCACAACCTGGCACATTGCACATACATGTAGTTAATCTTTATTGTTGTATATTTTATTTTGTCAATTTATATTTCATTTCATATTTATATATATCCCTACATTTATTTATGTCAACTGTATGTTTGTCTACATGTAGCACCTTACGACCAAAACAAATTCCTCGTATGTGTAAAACACTACTTGGCAATAAAGCACCTTCTGATTCTGATTCTTCTGATTCTGATTCTTCTGATTCTGATTCTTCTGATTCTGATACTTCTGATTCTGATTCTTCTGATTCTGATTCTTCTGATTCTGTCACAGGATCTGCCACATCACCAGCCCCTCAACACACACTGAATCACTCAGCTCCACCCTGTTGTTCACAATCACCTGATTACTGATTCTCAGCAACTGCATCTAATCACCAGCACTCCCTTATAAGCAGTCACTATCCACACTTCAGTTGTCTGGTCTCATTGTTGCCATCCAACGCTCACAGACTCCTTACCTTTGACTCACCTGAGATACCGACCCATGATCTCCCTGCGCCAGTCTCCTGCAGCCTTCATCCATGGTTCCAGCGGCAGCCTGATATGCACTTAAAAAAAAAGTTCAGCGTATAAATTGCACGATAAATACAATGCGTGCTATAGAGATGCATTTCATGAGATCGGGTTGATGGTTCTGTTCCATGTTCTCTTCTCATCCGCTGCATCTGCAAAACAAAGAACTCTATTACCTGCAAGCTAAGTTTCACAAAACTATTAGACTGCTTGATACTCACCCGACCCATTCATCTCTCCTGCGGCTTCTTCAATACCTGCAAATAAAAGATCCCTGTTTACTACTTACCCGCCTTGTCTCCATCTGTTTCGTGACACTTACAACAACATAGCAAACACCTGGTTAGAATCCTGGCAAGAGATTTCACAACCAAACACTCAGATTTTCTTTATAAAATTAAAGATGATTGAAATAGTATTAATTTGCTAAATGCACAATGAATTTATATAACTGAATGGATATGACACAAAACACATCTTATTGAAGTGTGTAGGGCTGTTTTTCTATCTAATCTCTCTTTTACAAGTTGATAAAGGGCTTTAAACTAGCGAACATATCACTTTAAAAGCACTTCCTCCTATGTTCTTAGACAGAGAATTTGGATTATACAATGAATCATAAGAAGCCTGTGGAGAATATGAAAAGCAAGATTAATTAACTGCTGAGGATTCCTGTTCTGAGCTAATGTTCATCAATGATAATATGATGACAGCAAGTCATATTTCATTAGCACTCGTAACATTCTGTCCTGAGGAGAAATACTGCATTTGCAGAATGTTCAGCAGTCAGTGGGGATTGCAACAACCCCTTCCTTTAAAGCACCAATGAACAGAACATTCTGATCTGATCTGTAGTCTACACTGAAGAAACCCAGACACTTCCATGTGAAAAAGAAGTGTGCTTAATTGTATTGAATGTAGTGTACTTCAACTCTTAGACAATATAATTAATGAAATAAAAAGCCACTTATTTATTATTAAAGAAAGTACACTCATGACTATTCTGTTTCTTAACACACATAAGTACACTTCAAAAAGTGCACTTTGTAATAATGTCAAATTAAAAGTTTTAAATTAAACTGTGTTTTTAAATAATTGTTTTTATCATCTTATCATCAAGTTATTTTGATATGTTGACTAAAGCACTTGATTATAATTGTAACTGCATACATATCTTTTAAAGTATACACTGTAAAAAATATGATCAATAAGTTATGATAGCATATGTTTTTAAATTTTTTTAGCTCATCAAAATAAGTTAAGCAATTTTCAACTTTTTATGTTGTACAAGATTTAATTAATTTTTAATGTCAGTTTTATGTAATTTAAGTTGAAATGACTCAAACATCCAAGTTAAATGTACTTAATATTTTACAGTGTTGGCTATTATTTCCATAAATACTCTTTAAATGTAAACTTCTTTTTCACAAGGTCTTTTATTATGACACAGTCATACGTAAAATTCAACTTCCTCATCGATAGGAACCATGAGTATAATCTCTACAATGTGTTATTTTGCTATTAAAACCTTTCAGAATTCAAGTTAAATGTGCAGAGCAAGAGACAAATATGTCTAATTAAGATAAGGTTGATTCCTTTCAAAAAGTGTTAATTTGACCAACCTGATACAGGGACATTGCGTCAACCAATGAGTTTGGGGTGGCCCAATCTGTTTTTACAGACCAATGAAAGATGGCGAAATGTTTAGAAAATGACATAATTTAAAATGTATTTAAATAAGCTCTGTTGATAAACATCCGCCTCATAACATGCAGAAATAATATGGTACTAAGGCTATAATGTTCAAATAATCGATACAAAGGCTATAATGTTCTTGAATGACCAATGAATGAACTAGCACTCACTTAACCTCTATGTCATGTCTGAGAACCCCAGACGATCAGTTCACATGCAGCGCACACATGCTGTGTCACGGTACACTGTGTCATGTGGTAATTCCATTATACGGGGATCGGGCCACCACAAATAACCTGGATTTATCCTGTCAGCTGACCAACAGACATGGAGGTGGCTGGAGTGAAGACAATGAGCATGAGAATTGAGTGAGGACGCTAAGGAGTGGAATAAGCTGGCTTGAAAAAGATGGAAGGAAGAAAGGATTAGACCACTGATACTGTCACACTTCAGCAGAACATCCAGCAGCTGTGGCGGTACATAAGACCTGAGTCATCAGGATACTAGCAAGAGGACTGGAGTGGACACTACTCTGTGATTAACAAGCCAGGGAGATGACACTGCAAATACAACTCCTCCATGACGCCATTTATTCCATTCAGTGATCACCTTTGTTATAAAACATTAACACATGCAAACCAAACACTGTTCATGCATTAACTGCTGGGCTAATCATCCCAGCCTAAAGGAAATATTGCTCAGAAGTTGTGCTTTCACAGTTCAGGAGACTAAATTAAGTTCTCAGTTATATTTCATTGAAGTGCAACTTTCCGAAGTACACATTCCTTAGATGAAATAAAAAGGCACAGTCATTGTAAGAAAGTACAGCTTTAAAAAGAGCTCAGATACCATGGACTTAGAGGAATTCAATAAGAAACGTAGAGTGATTTGCAGACTTTTCTATGTTGGTAAATCTAAGTATAGTCTGAGACATTGAGATCTGTAGAGGATATGTGGAGTTACTTGTCTCGTTTTTCTTTTCCAGGAGTAAAATCTGTAAAGCTTAAGAGCTTAATTGAAGTGCAAATAATTGTATACAATGTGCATTTGTAGTGTACTTCAAATCTTACGTAAAAAGTAGATAAAAACTGTACTTGCAGATAATATCATATATTAATGAAATAAAATGAGACTTTAAAAAGTTCTACATTAAAGTTAAAGCTACTCAAAGTTTTACTTGAATCATTATTTAAAGGATTTTGTTTAGTGATCTTTTGTCCTGCTTTTTTCCACTTAAAGTTCCTCGTTTAGTTGTTGTGTGTGTGTGTGTGTGTGTGTGTGTGTGTGTGTGTGTGTGTGTGTGTGTGTGTGTGTGTGTGTGTGTGTGTGTGTGTGTGTGTGTGTGTGTGTGTGTGTGTGTGTGTTTGTGTGTGTGTGTGTGTGTGTGTGTGTGTGTGTGTGTGTGTGTGTGTGTGTGTCACGCTGTTATTTTGCCTTCCTCTTCATAGATTATCTGAGTTTGTTTTCATTAGAAGAACCCTCTTGTTTATGGAAACCTTAATAAACTCTCCATCATCTTCATCTTGTGACAGAACAGTCGACCAAAGTATGGATTATGCAGTGCGATTTTCTGTTGTTGCTTGTGAGACCCTAAACTTTTTAACCTTCATGGAGAAATTCTGCCTTCTTGCCGTCACCAGCCATGTAATTATGGAATTACATATAGGCCTGGTTTCACAGACAGGGCTTAAATTATGACAGGATTAGGCCTTAGTTAAATTGGGATATTTGAGAGCTTTTATAAATGTGCCTTAGAAAAAACAAACATTACGGGTGTGCATATTGAGACAAAGAATGGCGCTGATACATTTTAATGTCAGTGCAAGTTGCTTTCAGTTAAAACGGAGACTAGGCTTAAGGCTTTTCTGTGAAACTGGGGGAATAAAGTTAAGTCCTACTAAATAGGGTCAAAAAAGCTCTCTAATTAAAGCAACACCAAGGAACTTTTCCTCTGCGGTCGCCCTACAGGTTGGAAGCGGAATTGTCCATTACCGCGGTCGTAAATAATTTAGCCTACCACAGCCTACTGTCTGCCTACTGTTTATCCAGCACCGGCTTTGGAATCAACAATGGCCACTGACAAGGTAGAGTATGATGCATGATTTTATGAAAGACATCACAAACGAAGAAAAACGATGTATGCCGCAAAGCAGTCAAATTTTGTAGTTATTTTTGTACTCCGGTTACTACCCGAAACCTGAAGTTACATAGTGCCAGTAAAAGCAGTACAGACCACGTCAGGCTATGGCAGACGTTTCATTTAACCTATTGTAAGTCGATGTACCATCACAAGGGTCTTGGAAATATATTATGAAGGTTGAAAAACTACATAGTGTTAAAGTTCAGCTAATTGCATTTAATATATATTGCGGTTAACATGCAATCAAGTGTCCGTTACATAAGATTCAGCTCATACTAAAGAATATTCTTCTTAAGTATATTATTTCTGCAATAAGTACTTTTTAAAAGCATGCTAAAGTCTAACTTTTGTTTTTCTTTCTAAAAGTGTAGTTCACCCAAAAAGTGAAATTTTGTCATTTCATGTCATTCCACACATGTATGACTTTTTTCTGTGGAATATAAAAGAATATAGCCCATCTGTTTTTACAAGGAAAGTCTGTGATGTTTTTGTCCATTGTATTGACAACATCAGTATAAACATTTTTTTATATATAGCTATATCTTCTGTTGTGTTCTAAGTCATACAGAGCTTGAGTAAAAAATACTTTGAAAGACTGTATAAAACGAACCAAACCATGCTATGAGGCTATGTTTTTGCCTCATTTAGGCCTACTGATAAGTTCAGCTGACTGGAATATTGTGAACCCTGATTATACATTATTAAGACCTTAAATCGTTTCAAAATCTTCCCAATGTTCTCCTGTTACACAGGCAGCTGTGTACACGACTATCACTTGATCATCCCTCCCTGTGCTGCAGTCTGCGGTCTCTCAGGGAATTCAGTGGAAAATGTACATTGAGGTCAATGTGTCCCAGGTGTTATATTGAAGCCCTGCAAGAACTAGCTTATTCAAACAAAGTTGTGTACTAGTTGGGGCACAAATGTTCAACTACCCTAGATGTATCAATATGTATTTAATACTATTTCCCTGAATGTTCTGTACTGTTTCTGTCTTGTTTCATTTCACTGTGTGATAGAGTGCATTGTGTACAAATATTTTGTACACAATGCACTGTAATTCAGTGAAAGTCCTTCTATGAATCACCTTCTCCTAAATCAGTGTGTATATGTTCCCTCTTGCCCTTCATGCTGCTTAACACTGTGTTCCTCCCCCATCTTCAGCTGATGAGAGCGAGGTTGCAACACTCACACAAAGGCATCATTCACTGCCCTGCTTACGTAACTCCACGCGAAAGCAACTGCGTTTATTCTCAGAGGTAAACACAACATTCTCTGAGGTTATGAATCTTAGTGTAAACGGTCTCATTCTGAACCAGAGTAGTTGTGCATCATATAACCTGCAGAAGTAAACCATTTGGTTCTAACAAACTGACGTCTGACCTCAGGGCAAGCGCTGCTACCTTTGTGCGTCATTGTGCTGCATCACGGCATTGTTCAACAGTGCACTTTACCCAGAATTCTTTAGAGATTACTCTTAATGGCTGGCAGAGGGAGACATCTGTCATCTGAACTAAGCAGACAGGACTTATCCAAGAACTATTTGAGTGCTTCATCTTTTGTTCTTTTTTTTCTTTTCTTTGGTCCACAATTGGCTCATTACAGAAATTTGCTCATCAAGGTCTAAGCAAAGGTATGCACTTTTCCTTGTGGCAGAGAGTCGGAGTACTGCGGGATTTTAGAAAACTAAGCAATTCTTGCTGCTCACCATTCTCAATTAAAGGATTTGGATGTTGACTGGTGCTCTTTCATGTTAATGACATTAATCCGGAGATCTGAAACCATTCAGCTGCACACGATTTCAAGATCATTTGTGATTTATAAATGTCACATCTGGAAGTGAGGTGTGCGCATGTTTTTTTGTGCATATACGTTCGTTCTCTGAATCACATGTGCGGATATTTGAGAAATGATCATAAGATCAAATGTAGGATGGTTTCTATATGCAATATTTTATAAATGAGGCCCCAGGTCGGTTTTAATAAGGTCAAGTGAGGTCAAGGATAGCAGGAGGACAAACAAGGCTAAATGCAACTAAAAAAGGGAAATGACCTTGTAACCTTTTTATATATAGTATTTCAATTCAACACCAGAGTGCTGGGTGACTTACTGACCTGTGGAGATTTTTAAAAATATTAGTATTAATATTCATTTTAAAAATACTCAACAATAAACATGAATGTCTTTCGAAGTGTCCTTTATTTATAGTAAGTAAACTAAATATTAGTTTACGAAACACTAACAAAATTATTTTAGTTTAACTTAAGTGAAAATGTTACTTAGCCTATTATAGCTTGTTTATGGTGAAAGTAAGTTGTAAAAAGCCAAATCAATTATTATATTGACAGATATTAAGTAACATGATGGCTTGTTGTTTAGACATGTTGTACATAATCTTTTCACTTTATATTAATGTTTTGTCTATTTTTGATTAATAAAATGTATGGTCTGAACTATAAATATAAATTTCATGGATGTACATAGCTTATCTATTTATTTATTTAAAATCAAAAGTAGTGTCCAGTCAACGCTAGCTAAACTAAGCAGATGCCAACATGATATTAAATACTGGCCAATAGGCTGGTAAATTACACATTTGATGTTATGCATTTTATGGTCTGTTTTCATTCAACTTACTGTATTATGTTTTTATGTACAGTTTGCATATCGTTGGGCCTACAAAAATAAATCAGTTCATTAAAGTGATATTAAAGACATGTTTGTTTGGGTTGCCATTGCCAATTGATGTCCAATGTAAAATCTGGATCCTGAAGCAAAACCATTTGAAACCATAGAGAAGGACAAAGACTTGATGTCAGACAAAGACTTCATATAGACCATCACAACAACTTTGGACCACAATGTTGTGACAAAAACAACTAACACAGACCAAATTTGCTCAAACATTAATTCAGAATGAGATTTTGCTTTTATTTTCTTAAATAATGCCAAGCAGACCTGGCATTTGCTGAAAGAAAAGCGATTCAAAAAGGACTGAAAAGTGGAAGTCTGTAAGCAACACAGAGGGGTTAGTTGGTCCATCTGCACAAGAGCCTCATTTCATGACACAACACTGATGTCTGTTTCTTGGCTCAGTGAGTCATCCCATTTTAGCTGTGTTGGCACAGTGCTGAGCTCTCGCTGTGTGGCTCTCTGTGTTAAGGCCACATGTGTCAAACTGAAACTCTTCCTCATGTTTCAGATTCAAAATCACTGGACCATTGTGCAGCAGTCATTAACACAAGCAAATGAAGGGTACATTTGCATGCATTTGTAGAATGACTGAACAAACAGCGACAGTCAGTGTGTGCACATACAGAAAACACAGATTTGTCAATGGCCACCTGCTCTAATATTGGCAAAGCAGGAATATTGACCCAAAAGTTTTGGTTTCATGTCTTTATTATTTACATTAACACCTAAGTTTTTATTTATTTATCTCTAGTTCTCCAGTCAAATCAGCATAATTTAGAACTAAACACACTTGCGATTACTCAAATGTACAGCATATGAAAATGAAAGCATAACTAAATCAAACTAACAGTGTGAAGTCATTTTACCAATGTGTCCTGGACAATGAAAAGTGTATGCCACATTGATAAATTATCTCAGAGTAACAGGGTTATATAGCACAATTTAAATACATTACTAATATTTTATCCTTCAGTGCTCTTCAGTGCTCCAGTTGATGGAAGTAACGCACCAAAAACCTGAGCCGCCATTGAATTGTCTCCAAAAAATAATGCCATATGCATAAAATCTTAAAATCAACATGAAACGTAAGTTATGACATATATCCGGCTTCTCGAACAAGAAAAAATGAAGAGCTATACTTGATTTTGTTCATCAGGAATTGATTTGATCATTGTGGTGGGGTATTGCTGTGATCTCATATGAGTGACAGGTTGTCCCGCCCTCACGCCATTAAACACATCATCAGAGAAGAGATTTCATTGCAAGAGGGAGAGAGGAAGTTATTTTGATTAAACATAAGATGAAACTTGAATTGAAAAAATAAGTAATAGTAATAATGATAACAATGTACATGGATAAATCATTTATGATAAATAAGGCAATATCCCGTAAAACCCTAAGCCTATTTATTTTCTTTATGCAAAAATGAAATATATATATATATATAGGTTATATTTTTTTTATTTATTTTTTTTCGAGAGAGAGAGATTTGGGGTGAAGTGTGACTTGGACATCTTAGCCAACTTCGTGACACTGTAGAGGTATTGAGATCTCTTGCATTTGGGCTCTTGAGCATAACACTAAACCCCAAGTATCTCCCACAGGGTCTACAGCATTTGTATTCCAGTTAGTGTATATTAATAAGCTTTTGTATAAAAAAAAGTGTAAGTGCTAAATTACAAAATAACTACCACGCAGTGAATGAAACACAGGTGCAGGTATTGGTTTGCTGTGCTGAGACGTCAGCATGATTAACAGTATTATGCTGATCTCTAGTGCAAGAGCTGGGAACTGCAGGATTTTCCATCATACTATTTTCCTTTTTTTAATGTTTTTTTAATGTTGTCTCCAGGTACAGTTCTTGCAAAGGATCAAAACATTTAATCGTTTTAAATCGACATCACTGGACACTGCATCAAATTAGATATATTTTTTAACATAGTCTACAGTAGTCTATTGAAGAAATCTTAGCCTAAACTACTCTGCAATTTTTCAAAAGGAATTATGTAGGCTATATAAGATATTAATGCTACTCGACTGTAACCTCGTGGAATTATCCAAAAGCTGACCAAGGAATAAACTAAAGCTGACAATATGATTAATTGAATTGTCATTGCAGACTCAGCTGAACAGAGGGCAGCTGATATTATTTAATATGATCTGATATTGTTTGGACTGCAGGGGGCCAGATCATCATTTTATATATATAAAAAAAAAAACCTATGAGTAAGCAATAAACAAACAAACAAAACAAAAAAACCCCGATAATTTACTATAATTGTTAGGTTTTTTAATTATTAGTAACTAAAAGTCAAATTAATATGAGCCAGTTTAATAAATTATTGATGAAACCTTTTCAAATCTTCTTTAAATCTCTGATAAAAATTAATTAAAATAACATTTATTTATGATAAAATATTTAAAAAGAATCGCTAGCTCTCCAGTCAAATCAGCATAACTAATAACTAAAGACTTACGAGAAGATAAACTTTTGTTCAACTGGTCAGCATATGGAAATGAAAGGATAATGAACTTCGGAAAAAAAATGTAAGTCAAACTTACAGTGCAAAAAGTTATTTTAACAATGGTCCAGGACAATGAAAAGTATATACAACATTATTAAACGAGCTGTAACATAACAGAATTTAAATACATTACTAATATTTTAATCCTTTCTTCTGTGCTCTTCGGTGCTCCAGTTGGTGGCAGTAACGTAAAAACCTGTCAGTGAACCGCCATAAAACCCAAGAAGAAGTAGAGGCGACCAACCCCAACTGACGTGATTTCCGAATCTTCTTTCTTTAGCTCGAGGACCATCGTGCGAACAGTAGCTTCTATGTTGTCTCTTTTAAGGTGAGGTTTGGGTGTCAGAACATGTATATAACAATAGATTATTTACTGATCATCTCAATATGTATTTTTTTAATCTGTACATTATAATGCAGTAGTCGTACGTTATTGTTAAGACTGTTTTTATGCATGTTTGTATTCAATGTAATAATTAAGTTAACTATTCTTGTCTGTTAGTAACTGTAACATTACTACAGATTGTAGTAGCATTTTTTTTTCTTAACACAACTGGGTGATTTTAAATGTTTAATGAACACGTGGTCACAAGGGTCCACGTGTGGATACGAATTCAGATTTGTTTATTACTTAAATCTATTTCAACATTTGTGTAAAATTCTCTGCATTAGGTATCCATTTTTAAACAGAGTTTTTAGCAATTTAGGGTGGTAATTAATGTGAAGCATAAAGCGCTAAGATGCATGATGTGTTGTCGTGCAGGCTGATCAGCGAGGTTGAGTCTGAAGTGACTCATGTCTTTCCTGTATGTCTGCTAGATGGACATGGGGTGGTTTGAGGCCGTGTTGTTTACCCCCTACAGCATGGTTATAGAAACCCCAGACAAGCTATGTTACAACACGTGCTCGAGGGTCTCAATAGCTGCATGTCACATTTTCTTGAGAAACGTACTGAAATGGTCTTTCTCTTGCAGCATAATGCCATTTCCCTGAAGTCCTCCTAGAACGTTCATTTTGCCACCTTAAAGGATGGGTATTGGCCATGAGTTTGGTGCCATCTAAGAGATGTTTCTATCACAGCTGCTGCAAGAAGGAAGTAAGTCTGGTCAACACACATTTAAGACCGTTCAATGCGACAGTTTATACTGTTTTAGTTAAACTCGGTATGTTCTCTGTAAAAGAGAAGAGTCATTGCAGGCTCTCCAGCGAGGTTGAGTCATTGTGACTCTTGCCTTTCCTGTGATGTCTGCTAGAGAAATTTGAGGTGGTTTGAGGCCTGCTGTGTTTCCCTTCCCAGCATGGTTATATAGTCTTCGAACAGTTAAACTAGCGGTCTATAATCTTATGGTGAGAAATAATCTTGCTTCATGTAAATATTCATATTTCTTTTACAGGAAGAAGCCCCTTCTTTGATGAGGTGTTGATCACATGTTCATTTTGAGTAAGGCAAGATCTAATAGATTAGTGAATATTGCACACTGGATTGCCAAACCTTTATATATATATATATAAATATAAATATTAAGGAATGGTTTTTTTCCAGAGGATTTGATGCTTTTAAACTGTTTTGGATGAAAATATTCAGTTAAATAAAGAGGATTTTCTTTTAAAGAAATCAACCATTGTTTCTGTGTTTGTGTTTGGTAGAATGAAAATATTCAGAGATGTTGTGAGGCGTGTATAACGGGTTGACTGTATATTACTCCAGCTTATTACGTGGCTATTTGCCACAAGTAAATAATTGGAAATTAAATATTAATTGGTGTTGATTAACCTGCTTTTAATCAACTCAAAGCTCCTGCAAATTGAAGCAGTTCTTAGCAAATTAATTGTGGTTAGTGTAACTTAACCGATTTTCAACCCACTTTGTAGTGTTCAAAAATATAGATTTTTTTCCTGCAGTATCTCTCCACCGATTTCTGATGTGCTTTCTCTGTCTCTGACAGCGTTGATGCACACCAACTCACACGTCTTATTCGCTCTGTTACGGGGCCTGAAGTCTGGCATAATGTTCTCATTCCCTCAGGTTTCATGCTCACCCAAAGTGCACATGCTTAAAACTGCGCCTCACACAGCTTGCGGGTACTATGTTGAGCTTTTGTTTAAACGTTCAATTACACACAAATTTGTCAAAATGCCTGTCTTGGCGAGTATTCACATAAACGCAGTTGTTTTAAGTCTGATTTATACTTCTGCATCCAACCTACTGCATAGCCTGACGTGCACCTCTCCTAAAAATTTTACGCGTTAATTCTACACATCGCAAGCACTGTCTACTAGAACCCCTCCCTCAGGTAATATCTGCTAGAGTCGCATTTTGCTTACATTTCTGCTTGTGGATTGATGTATACTACTACTTAAGAACTTTAATCCTTTAAGTGTCACCCATCCCCCCCCCCCCACACTTTTTTTTTTTGAATAAACATGAAAATGCACATTCCAAACTAAAATTGTTATATTTCAAGAATGCTATGGGATACAGATGTAAGATTGGTCTTGGTTTAAAGGTGCTCAAAGCGATGCCACGTGTTTTTTAGGCCAAAACATTTTTTGTCACATACAACAAACATCTCCTCACTATCCGCTAGTTGCCTGTCACCTGAACACACAGTAAAAAAATACGGTCTCTTCAGACACCCCAGGCTCCACAAATGGCAACAAAAACAAACTGGGCTTATCCGCACCTCGAAACATAACAAACTGTTCCAGCCAATAACAGATAAGAAGGGATTCGGGGGTTAGTGCGCTGATGAGGAGGAGAGAGGGTCTAGCTAGCCTTCGTTTTGTTTGACAATACTTTAAACGTCAACAAGAAGTGATGTCACCCGACATACATTTTTTGTTTATGAAAATGTACAATGTAAAATTAATTCATATTTTATATAAAATATATTTTTTCAAAACATGGACTATAAAACTGCGACAAATCAAAGCCAAAAATCTGAAGAAGTTGTTACAAATTTTAGGTTGATCTCTCAAAAATATAGCTTTCAGTAAGATTTTGTTTGGGCACAGTACCAAACTTTTTCACTTTGTGATAACCAGACTCCATTACTACCCATATAAGGGCGCCTCCATTTCCATATGTGGTTTGAGTGATCTAAACAATTATTTCCACAATTTTCTTACAATTTATGAAGTAGACATCCAATTCAGAAGTAGTATGGGAAGTTTGGAAGATTTTGAAATGAATTTAACCTCTAATAAACACATAAAAATAACACACATGTGCGTTATAGCTCGCTGACACATCACAAATGATGAATCTATTTTTTTCTGTATATTTAAAACATTTGCAGAACTTTTCCTGACACAAAAAGTTGAATCAATGTTATATTTTGAACTCCAGGCATGAAAACAAACTTAGGTTAGGTTTCTACCATTCTTTCAGGATTTTTCATGTTCATTGCCATTTCAAAATAAGGTCTGAACACTTCTTGAGGAGTATGAAAATATTTTTGTTACAAATTGAGAAATTACGGCTCCTCTAATTTATTTAGTAAATCTAGAGATTCTAAGCTTTCAAATGATCTATAGTTTGTCAAGATTAGTTTAGGTTTAGTATAGGATATTACTGTTTTAAATATGTAATGACTGGTGACACTTCCTCTTCAAACTTTTCCTTTTAAGTTAACTTTTCCAACATTTATTTTCCACTGGCACAATTTTAAACAGTAAAATTAATATAATAAAAATAACAGCATAATGCCGTACTTTTACAGTAGGCCTATACTTAAAACTACGGCAGCTAGCCTACTGTGGTATAAAATACAGAAGCTTACTGGCTATTTGTTACCAGTATGTTACTGTTGATTTTACATTAAATTATTTACAGTGTTGGGTAGAAATCGTTCTCTCTCTCTCCTGCCCAGAGGACCACGTATTTAGGGGTTGTATGATTCTGTCACAATGGGGGCACAGCTGTGTCCCATCTTCAACGCCCTGAGCAATTTCAGGCTAGGTCAGGAAATTACTTTTCATCACTTTCAAAGAATTCTATCTTATGGCAGCTGCGTCCATGGTGATGCCTATGGGCCTTTTGCACATGCAACTGGGGGGCGGCCACCACCAAGCAAACAATGTCACACTGGGTATTTGCTCTAGCCTACGAGGTGAGCGGTCAAGCTTCACATGTAGGAGTTAGGGCTCATTCTACCAGGAGGTTTGCTTCCTCCAAGGCTTTGTCAAGGGGAGCCCACTTGCAACATGTGGCAGGGTGGTCCTATCTGCACACATTCATTAGATTTTATGAATGAATGAGGCATTTATAGGGTGCTTTTGATATGTACTACTGTACACCCAAAGCGCTTTACAATCATGTCGGGGTCTCTCCTCCACCACCACCAGTGTGCAGGGAATGTTGCCAGGACACATTTATAGTTTGGATGTTTGTGCTACTCCGGAGTCCGGACTCACAAGTCCTTGAGTCGACATCCCAAACTCATGTCTGAGAGCTTTCTCTTGTTCACGAACACACACTACACAACTTTGAGGGGTCCAGACATTTCCCAGTGTTGCAGCGTTGGTATTCTCGTTCCCATAGCGCTATGAGCGCAGCATTGTGAGTAGTTTTTAAAAGGGAACATCTCCGGTTACTTGACTGAAACACCGTGTCCTAACTACACATTTATCGTGATAAAAGGTATCTTTTCCATGTTAACCAGAGTTTTTGTCCCAGCCGTGCCACGGCTTTCTATTTTTCTGCGACGTCGCGGCTGGAACAACTAACACAAAGTGTGGCAATGATAATCTCAAATACTGTTTATGTGCTTTATTTAATATTAAAAGCATGCAATGTGACTTTGAATATCATTTAGTGATCCCAGCTTTGTAACTGTAAAAGCAACAATTGATAATTCACCTCAGATCTTGAAATGAAACAAATGAAAACAAGAACGTTCAAATTGTGAACAAACAAGTGTATTTTTTGTCAAAGATTGTTATTAATAATGTTTAAATGGTGTAATATTTGTGAATTTGATCATGTACCCTAGCCTACTTATCCATTTTCTTGAGAGTGCCATCAAGATATACTCTCTGGTGCTGTCCACTTGTAGTGAGATTTGGACTGTTCTGATTTGGCTGTGGGTTTTGATTGATTTTGCCGCATCTGCAGTCGCGTCGCATCTAGTGTGGACAGACAAATTATTTGTTGCTGGAATCTCATGCATCGCTTCTGGTTAGAACAGGGTGTTACTCTGTCCCCTTAAAAAGCGGCAACGAGAAGTTGTGCTGCATGGGGGCGTGTGATCAGACATCTCTTCAGACAAAGTGATACCTGAGGGCGCACCTGAACACGTCTATTTACAGCTTCTCACGAGCACACATTCCAATGGCGTCATCGTCAGAGGTTATTTAAAGCCAAGTTACTTGGTGTGGAGTGCCGTAGTGCCACGTCTTTAAAATTCGAACACATTTTCTATGAGTGTAGGCTACACACACCGGCGGCGTCTGTCCGCGGCGCCCAGCTGCGGCACCTTGTTCAAAATTCTGCCACGCAACATAGTTACATAGTTTTATATCGAAATTTACATTACATTTCAAATCGTCATTAATATACTGACTTTACCCTGTGCTGCATAAATTTAGTTTTACATTCATTCACAGAAATCAGTTGCGGATGTTATCGGATTTTCAGGTGAGATTCTCAATTCATTCGGTTAACGGACGCTCTGAGGTAAAGTGTTCAGACTGCAGACTTCTAGACTACTTCTTTATTATTTTAACAGTTAGGTTAAACTAACCAAGAGCAAAATAAAAATGTGTGTATATCAAATGATAAAAATGTTGTGTTTTTTATCAGTTGTATTACATTTTTGTTCCAGAAATCCACCCTACTGCTGGAATCAATCTTACTAAAAAGTACAGAACACAAACTGACATTTTGATCCAGATGAAAACCAAGATTGGATTTTGTGATCTAATCCGATTTCAGAAAACTATTTTGTTCTTTTAAACGAACTATTTTCAAGATTTGATCCAATCTGATAATCTGAAATCCAATCATTACTTTTGAACAACTGGGCCCAGGGTTCTACTGGTGGCTTCTTTTACACAGCACCCTCTAGTGGTGGTTAGGTAAAACCAATATAACAAATTTTACAGTGACCTCTGTTATTCATTAAAACTATTAAACTACATTTCTGAGATCAATGAGTAAGCTGGGTCTTCACATCTAGTTTTTAATTTATTTAATTTATTTATTATGTTTTAGAGAGAGAACTTATAGGTCTACAACATGTTTGTTACGTAGCCTACATCTGTGAGTAGCTTTTTTTCCTGATTGTTTATGCTGGTGGGTTGTATTTTTATTAATTTATTAATAGTGGAGTTTATAGTTTTTTATAATTTTCCCTTTTTTATTTTATCTGGGCCTATATCCTTAATTGTAAAGGATGAAATGTTCCACCTTTTTCTTTGTCATTCAATTCGAGGCACGATTGATACAGCTTTATAGATTAGGACTATAAATAATTATCAGAGATCATTAAAGAGTTAGCTAATCTAAAATCTTTTTTCTTTTTTTCTTCTTTTTTTTGCGCGCGGGCGGGTACGCCCCCTTTTTTCGGTGGAGACATCTGAGCACTGAGCAGTTTCACTTTCACTTAAGAAGGACGGCCGTCTTTCTTTTCTTTCTCACCCTTGCAAACGTATGGTACGGGTTACGAAGTTTAAAATAGTCTATATCACCAATTGCTCTACATTTATTGTTAAATTACATTGCATTTAATGTCATGTTGGAACGCTAGTTGTCAAATACGTTATCTACGTTTGGTACTCCACTAAGAAAGCTACAAAGGTATCTAACAACTTTCTGTTTCACTTATCTTGGGAGTTGTATTTTGTGAATTACGCAGAATCCGAGAAGCAACCAGTGCTTGATAGATACAGTATAGTTGCCAGTAGTAACAAAATTCTGCAATGCAAACAAACTCGCTCTCTTTTAGCAAGCCGTGAGTGAAGAGAACGAATGACCTTATGGGGTGAATGTTTTACATTTTCCACGCAATTTAGTCCTGTTTTATTATTGTTATATTTATTATTATTATCATTACATTATTATTTTTTATTATTAATTCACTTCTACATTACTGTACAAATGTATTCATTATTTTTTTTCTTACATGTATTTACGTATTCATATTTTTAGTTGTTGCCATGTTATTCATGGTGTTTATATATTTTTTATTCTTTTTTTTCACCCTATATGATATTGAGTTGTGGCTTTCAAGTTCAGGCATAGCATTCAAGCCCTTATCTAGCATTTTTAAGCAGATTTAGTCTTCTAGGTGTAGACACCTACATCTACATTTTAAGCATATTGCCACTAGAAAGAAACATATTGGTTATTTTCGTGTTGTAATGACTTATAATCGGTAATGTCCTCCCCAAATTATTATTATTATTTTTTTTTTAGTTTTAAGATGGCCATGAATGAAATGGTTATTGAAGTGAATGGGCTCCCGGACAACTACCCCGCAAATATGATGATTGATAAATTAACCATGCACTTTCTGAGACGCAGTAACAAAGGAGGAGATGTTTTAACAGTGATTTATCCAACCTACAACAAAGGCCAGGCTTATGTAGTCTTTGAATCAGCTGAAGGTATTGCCTTGATATTTTGTTCTCTAAGTTTATCTTATTGTGAAGCGTCCTTGAGCTTGGTAAAGGCGCTATATAAATTAAACATATTATTATTATTATTATTATCTAAGTTTAACATCATATTCCATGGCCAACATTTCTTTTTTTTTATCCATTCAATGTCTTAGTTCCAGGAGTCTTGCAACACACTCATGTTTTGATTTTGGAGAGTCAGTTTTACCCACTGGACATTAAAAAGGTGCATCATCCTCAGGTAAGACACTTCATTGGTGAACCTCACTGAATCATACAGAATTATGCCACTTACAATTTTATTTAGTATACAGCATTTCTCCAATAATCCAGTCACAGCAAATTCATCGCCATTCTCCCAACATCTCGTTTTCTCATTGAATAGTTATGCACAAACTAAATAAATAACAACCCAATAGTGTGACATGGCAAAGGTATTTCCTTAACATGCTTTTGTTCATATTTTCTCAGCTGGATATGCCAGCCGAAGCAATCCTCGATCTGAACATGTTCTCCAGTCACAGCAAAATCCAAGAACTTCTCCATAGCCATGGCTTTCAGATGTCAAAGATCAGCCCAGGACAGCTGCAATTGGAGGGTTCCTTTCTCAAGCTAAAACTTGTTTATCCCAAACTCGTGCAGTTTCTGGCTCTAGAAACCCTCCCTCAAAGAGGAACACCTTCGCATTGCACTAATGGCTACTCCTCTGACTCTGTCTCCAGAGCTGAAAAAAGTGACTTCAGGCCCAGTCACAATTATGGCAACTCAGTGTATTCCGAGGGCAGAAGCACATCTTCAGGAATAACCTCAAGATCCCCAGAGTCCCAATACAGACTCTTGCAGAATGCCTCTCTACTGCATGGAAGCTCTAGCACAGAAAGTCCCTTAAGCAGTCCCTCCAGGATCTATCAGGATTCCCGAACAAGCGTTCAGCAGCAGAATCCCTCGTCTCTCAGGCAAACTGAGGTTTCCATCCCTGTGGAACTAGATGTGTGGGAATACATAAACCTCTTTAAGGAAGATATTATAAACAAAATTAAATCAGATCACCAAACTCATATTAATCATAAAAAAGAATCAGAGGTTGTTATGGTTAAACTCTCGGGAGGAAACTTTAGGGAAACAGCTAAAGAATTGTCTGAATTGATGGAGAAAATCACTGTATCTCTACGCACACAAGAAATAGACCTGAATGTATGTGACAAAAGTCAGAAAAGAGACATTATCCAGAATGCTTACAGATTCCAAAAGATTTATGACGTTTTAATTAGACGGGAAAATAACGTTATAAAAGTAGTGGGGTCATCAAAAGACAGTTATGATGCAAAGCAAAAGCTTCTTGGACTGGATGTTGACATTGCACTGCCTAAAGGCATGAAGAGGAACATATTGAGACGCAGCAGCTCTTTGCCAAGACAAAAAACAAGGTCCAAAATGGAGAACCTAGACGTAGATCAGATTCCTGCTGACAGTAGCTCATCTGCCTCACATTCCCAAAAGGACCATCAATTGCAGCAAAAAGTTGAACCGGAAAGAGGTCGCCAGTCCTCTAAATCCACTGCACAACGAAGGTCACAGAGCAGCTCACGATTACAACACAAAGATCAAAACCAAGAACCATCAACTTCTGTTCAGCAGGATTTGACTCCCTCTAGTGGAGTTCAGACATCTAAACAAGGGCCAATTCCTACATTTAAAGCTCCTCTAATGCCTGATAAAAGAAAAAACCCTTTCAAAATCAAAATTTTCAAAATGTAAAATGGTATGAAGCCCTCATTGAAAAACAGACTTTAAGGCCGTGTGTCCACCAAAGCGTTTTTTCACGCAGCTGGCGTAAAATTCCAATTGTTTTCAATGGGAGCGCCACGTTTTTTAAACGCCATGAGCGTAACGAGGCGCTGAGCGTGTATTTAACGTTCAAGCGCTGAGCGCCAGGCGTTTTTTACTGGTCGCCGAGAGTTGAAAAATGTTCAACTTTGGGTAAAACGCTGCGCTCATCACTGTCACTTTTTACACAGCCGTCCAATCACAGTGGAGGAGGGGCGGGACAAATACAACACGACCAACTGTCACAACATTCTTTCTGTACAATGACATCAACCAGCAGAGCTAACCGAACAAAATGGATGAAAAATACATTTTTAGTATGAAACAAAATTATCTGCGAAATCAGTTACAAGTAAACTGTGCTGCGGATATTCTGTATCATAGCAACGAATCGTCTCAACTGAAAAAACGCAGTGCTGCCAAAACGCTCTCAAGCGTCCACAGCTAGGCGTTTTCAGCAGAGCGTCCAGCGTTTTCAGCCGGCTAAAAACGCTTTGGTGGACACACGGCCTAAGACTTTTTAGAATTAAATTGGTCAGACACTTTTAAGAAAGTGATGGGACTGCACTGTACTGATGGTTCTATTTCTAATCACATGTATTCACATAATACTGGGTTCAGTACAAAATCGACAGCAACTGTGTCACAATGTTGATTACCATGAAAATGAGTTTCAGCTTTTCTTTAAAAAACAATCTTAAATTACAATGGAAGTGAATGGGGCTCACTATTTCAATATAACCACAAAACATTGCTTACCAATGTTTTATGTGTATATAATAGATCATAATAATTAATAATAGAATAAACAATTTCAGTGCATTAAAAAATATTAGCTTTACATAGGCTATCTGCTTTTAAACCCTCAACAAAAAAAAGGGGCCCATTCACCTTCATTGTAAGAGCCCCACAGTAATATAAATTAAGAAAACATTTAATGGGATGAATAAACCAGTGTTAGGTGCTTCTACATCAGTGTTTTTCACCTATCATTTCTCTCTGATTTCAGGGATAAGTTATTGGTAGGGTTAGGTTTAGGGGTTGGGGATAGGGATAGATCTGCAAAATCAGGACGTGCGTATTAAACCCCTGAAATATTCCTCTAAATTGCACTCTCTCAAAATCACATCTTTTTCTTTGTAATTATTGTTGCATATGTGATAAGGAAAATGAGCATATACATGTAACTTCTAGTATTTCCTGCCCTACATTATATTATATGTCTATACATGTCTATTATATTTGTAGTATTTCCATTCTAAGTTCAGTTTCATTACCATGGTGACTCGATGAGGAAGTGTCTTTTTCTGCATTCTACAGGAAGTGAGGCTGGCCTTGTGGTTGACTTAGGGGCTGAGCACCTCCCTGTCAGGAAGAGAGAAAAAATGAAACTCATCCTTTTGTGTCAAAAAAGTTAGAATGTAATATAGAAATACACTAATGTGCAGAGTTCCTTTGTTTTTACTTATGATTTAAAAAGCACTGTTTTTGATTTGACTGGTTTTATATAGCCTAGTATTAATGGAGAATGTGTTTTTTCGAGTATTTCTATCAGATGGAGTTTTCTGTCATATAAAAATCCCCCATGTGTTTTTTTCTTTACCTGTGGTCTGCTATTTAAGAAATTCCACAGCAGTCATTATGATTCTTTGGTTGTTAATATTCTTTTTAGGCCTTTAAATGATTATTTTAGGCATCACTGTAATGTGGACAAATATGGATTAATTATCTGTAAAGTTTGCAATAGTTGTACATTAAGTACTGTGACTACTGACTCAACTCATTCTCTGATTTCCACTGTTCTCAAACTATTGTAATCGCATACACATACCTTACAATAAATGGAATTACCAAAAATATTCATTTTTAATGGTCTATCATGGTTTCATGTATAAAAGTTGGATAAACTGACATAACATTTAAACAAAGTTTTGTCATGGGTCTGAACTTTCAGCTATTAAATGACCTACCTTTAAAATTAAATACATTTATTGTAGATTCTTCAGTGCTATGGTCACCAATTATACACTACCATATTAAATGAACAGAATTTTTAGTATTACATTGCTTTAATAGCATGCGATTTGTAATACTGTGAACGACATGTTAATTTGGTTTGTTTCACTAATGATTGGTATCAAAACTGCTCCCGGCACCCCTTTATTTCACCATAAATGGTATGCTGTGTATCCTTTCCTGTCTGTCTGTATCTTGTTGGGTCCTGGTTTTTATAGTTGTGTGTGGGTTTTGCAAGAATGGTACAGATCCAAGATTAGTGTGTGTGGGCAGCATAAGCTCAGACTATGTGAAAGATCTAGTTCTTGACAGTAGTCAATGATCCACACTCCCTCAGAGGAAGAGGGTGGGCTTTCGGAAATGCCATTCATCCTCTTATTAGATAGTGATCTAATGTCTTACAACTTATTTTAATGAATGCACAATTTTGAACTAAACAACACTGTAAAGTTTAAAAGGCCAAACAGTGTGTTTTGTCTTTATACTCCATTTGCACTCTGCAATGACTCAAAACACACGGTGAAGGTAATTAAAAAGGAGTTAAGTTAAGTTAAGGTTTTATTGTGGTTACCGTCAGGGCCATGAGCTCACCCACAAGGGTAGCTCATGAAGATGCTAAAAAGACTTGTGTTTAAAGATAATTCCTTCCCCCATGTGAATAAAAATAAACATACATATGCAGATGTTGTCTTGAACAGGATGACATGCTGAAGCCTGCAGACCGCAGTTGTCACTGACTTCACTTACCACAGTCTCAGATCATGCAAAGACCAAAACGTAGGCCACACCCATTGCATATTTGTCCCCTCTACCGGCTTCGAGAGGTCGACAGTCAGTCCTCGGTTTCTGTGCCTTTCTCATCACCTTCCACTTTTCTCTCCATCCATTTGTCCTTCAGATAGACTCCTGCAGGGATGGCGGAGCTGGAGGGTTTGGAGTTCGGAAAGTCAGACTTTGTGCTTCTAGACGAGGTCACTATGGAGCAGTTTATGGAGAATTTGAAGTTAAGGTAAGACAGAACAGTTTTTACACTAAGTGGTGGTGTGTAAAGAGACTCGATGGACATTACAGCCTATATTTGAAAGAACCTGATAAGACAACAGTAAACAAGGCCTTCAAAAATTGATTGTTAACTCATTAACTCATTTTGGGAGCTCTGAAGCTGTGATAAAGTCATTTTTGTTTGTAGAACTTGCCCTTAAGTATGTTTCACTGTCAAAAGCGAGTAATTGAAGTCTTTTTGTAAGGTTTTATTGTCTTTGATTTTGACCACTCCCTTCTTGGTAGAAAAAAATGCTGTGACAAGAAAAAGGTTCTAGAGGAAAGAATGTGTCATATTATTTTTGACTTTCCCGCTCATAGCTGAGATATTAAGTCGCTAACATCAACAGCTTGATAGACATAACAAGAAAAAACTAATCTTATCATGTCTTACAACAGCTGATCATGATCAGCCAGTTGAATCTTAGCAGTTCTGATGATGAAATCAAGTTTCTAGTTCTCCTTTCCTTTAACATGCAGCATTTGCTTCATCTGTGATCTGTGATGTCATTGGTTAAATTGGGTAGAATCAGATGTCAGACCTTTTCACAAGACTCTTTATGAGTGTGGTGTTGCACACTTGTTTTGTCTGTCACAGATTCTAATGCCTCTGAAACACTAGAGGGGAAAAAAGAACTTGTCCATTCCTTGTCCTTTTGTGTGTTTAATCAGCTTTATGACCATGCCTCATGTGACTGTACCACAAAAAGTCACACAACAAAATATTAATACCTATATATTGGTAGGAAAGGCATCCTACCAATTGAATCCTTAGATATTACACTACTTTGTCGGAACTATTTGATTGTTGTGTTGAATATGCTTGTTTTGTATATAGAATTTATAAGCTATAATGACCAATAGATTTTAACTACGGACAGATATCTATGTATTTTAGCTGTACGCCATGAAAGACTAGTGTTTTAGTTGATATGCTTACTTAACCAAGATTACACTGTATTTTTTGTTTGAAATTCAGAAAGTGAGTCATGTTGAGCCCTATTGCACTTCCTGTTCTCACTTCCCAGCCCTGTATCACTTCCTGCTGAATATGGGCGTGCATTACATTGAGAAACATACATCAAGTTATGACACTTGTTTCCCCTTGCATAAAATGTTAATCCATCACATGGAGAATTGTATTATGGTATTTGATATCGAGGTGAAAAAGGTTATAAAATGGATGTGGTTATGATGTTTTAATATGTTAATCCTGACACAGAAACTGTCACAATTATTGATTAATTGTCTAATGGAGCTTATTCGATGTAATCACGGTTAAGAAATGCCATTAAATGTCATAATCTGGGAGGAAGTAAAGAATATTATATTATATTTATTATATTATATTATATTATTAATTTTAACAGCATTATCATATAAGTTTATCATATGGGCATATTTATTATTATTTTGATTATTATAGTATATGTTATTCCAAGTAAAAAAAAATATATATTAGACTTACACTGTAAGGGACATGATCAAAACAGACATTCACCAGTTTATGTTTTTCTTAAACCTCTGTATGATTTATGATTAATTGAATCCCACTTCACCTAACAGTAATACTCAACGCATTCATCGTTTGTTCTTTCATTTCTGTGTTCGGACACCAGGAACTAAACCAAACCAGCACATATGATGCTAACAATGAGTCTTGTTAAAGTTCTGTTTGACACCTGCATATTTTTCAAAGTACTGTTTGTTGTTTTCAGGTTTGAGAAGGGCCGTATCTACACTTTCATTGGAGAAGTAGTGGTGTCAGTCAATCCGTACAAACAGTTAGATATCTATGGGAAGGAGGTCATTGAGGACTACAGGGGCAGAGAACTGTATGAGAACCCACCTCACCTGTTTGCTGTCGCAGATGCCGCTTATAAAGCCATGAAGAGACGAGCCAAAGACACATGTATCGTCATTTCAGGTACAGCAGCAACTAAACACACTCACTGCTGAATAAATAAACAGACACTGGTGTTATGAACATTCCTCCAAGACACAGGGCAGAGGTCATTCATCCTTTTCAAAATGTCACAAATTCAATGATCAAAATAAATAAACAGGAGAAAATAGACCCAAGCCCAACAAAATGCACAAAGAAAGTATCTAATACTTAACCCTGTAAAGGCTAACAAATTAAATAACCATGCTAAAATATCATAAGGTATGTTTTTTGCATGCTGGGACCCGTATGGGATGCTGGTTGCTGGTCACCAACAAGGGAAGCAAAAGTTCTGGTGGACCAGCTACACCAGTTCAGTTTTGCTTGAGAAAAACATGATGGTTAACATGCTAGACCTGTATATACCAGTTCTAACCAGCATAGCAGCCTTGTCATCATAAGATGGTATTCAAATGCTTAGTTTAATGATCAAAACTATGTAGAGTTTATTGTGGGTGGGGGTGGGGGTGGGGGGGGCAAAACATATAATGCAATGCAATACAATGATGATTGAGAAATGTACAAAAGTCTGATGTATCATATATTTGATACAAACATTTTAACATGATTTTTCTAAAACATGATTGATGCCTAATCAAGTTAAGTTGCTTTAGTCCAGTAAGTGTTCATCTTGAAATATTACTAACAATATAAAAGTTATTCTTACATTTACTTTATAAAAAAAAGTAGTAAAAGTCGCGCTCGATCGGCCCAAAGTCCGGCACCCGACCAGCACGGAAGGGTTTTACGTGTTACTGTCTTTTCTCGTGTCAAAGTATTTTTGATTAAATTCAATACATTTTCTCATATGTATTAACTCATTATTTCATCTGACTCCATAAATGAAAAAGGTTTTATAATGATATCTGTGCATCATTAAATATAAGCAAATGTTTGACTATTCCTTTTAATTCTTTAATGAAAATAATACCAGAGTCCGTTAGAATAAAATCCAATGTTTACAATTTATTATGTCCGATAATTTCATAATCAGTTCAAAGATAATCAATACAAAACATCAAATGCTCTGGAATAAAGAGAAGAGATACAAACTCGACATTAGCATTATTATGATGCTGAGAGTCCCGACGGCTCTCAGCATTCACGGGCTGATCTGAGGTACAGAAAGGCCCCGAGCCCCTTGCTATATTTCATTATCTAGACAGAAACTTCTTTCACATGGAAACATGTGCTAACAATAGATATTTGCATTCGGAGGTTACACTTTTTAGGGGTAGGAGACCATTTGTCTAGAGACCACATTCCTTTGTGTGTCAGTTATCTCTAAACTTTTTGGGAATGAGACACTTGTACCAGTCACCCTGAGACATTTCGAATGATACTAAATATGTATAATACTCCATTATAATTATTGCCATTAAACCATATAGATTCTTGTGTGAGTTTGGGTAATCTCTGCAGGATGAGGGGAAGAAATGTAGATTAGGATGAGGGAGGGGAGATCTTTGTCTCAATATTGCACAAGAGGGAGTTCAAATGTTAATTTTCAGCAGGGTCCTTTGTCCACTCGAGGAGTGGTCATTCCTCAACTAGTTTTTCCAGTCTTACAGTAATATATAGACAGACCTAAAAAGGGGACGTTCTTAAAACTATACTAAAGGGCCTTCTACTTACTAAAAAAGTTTAAACTATCAATCAGACGACAGAGGGTAGACATGTATTCTACATGTACAGTAGTAGATTGTGTACAACAGGTTTGTTCATTAAAGTATCAAATATGATACAGCATGCTTTATTGGGTAAATTATTATTTTCAGTAATTACATATATTTTAATATATACAACAGGTTTTAAAAGTATTTACCTACTAATTAAAAACAATATACTAGACTCTCAATGGTTATTAAACTTTTTATAGTGGCGTCACCCCCTAAAGCTTTTAACATCCTTTTGCGTTCCCCCTCTCTCACACCTTTTTCAGTAAGGGACAATATTTGCCCCCTTAAATCGATTTTTCCAGTGCATTTTTTTCTAAAATTTGTTCACAAACACTGCTGTGGCTTTCGTTGGAGCTATTATTTTATTTAAAAAAATACTGTGTTTAAAATAAACATCACCTAATATTAATACCTTTCATTTGTTGAATTGTTGTATAAAATCATTGTCACATTTGCAATAATGTGGATATTCGTAAAATGTGTTCAAACATTAAACGCAGGCACTCACACAGTATGTTTTTGTATCGAAGAGAGTTTGAATCTTAAATCGATCTCTATGCACAGTCTGTGTCTGTATTTGTTCTTCAAGTGCTAAATCCCCACTTTTACAAAGGTACATTGTCGAGAACGACAGTATAGCGTGATTTGCCAAGGCAGCATAATCTGCACGCAACCTATCATATGCACGCTGCAAGTGTGAATGCAGTCAGCTTTGACCGCAAAAGATGAGGTAATTTGATCGGATGTCATGTATTTATGGCATTTTGCTAGAAATACATGCTCGGTTTTAATGTTATTTTAAGATGGGGTAGAATTAAATGAACGGCAAAACTCAAAAGAACATTTTGTTCACGTACCCACTTCTGTTACCTCACGTACCCCAGTTTGAGAACCGCTGCTCTAGTATATTGTTTTTAATTAGTAGACCACTTAGTAGCTACACTATCATTAAAGACATAGAGGGGCCTTTATTGTATTGTTGCTTTCATTTCGTTCATACTACTTCCGTGCTGCTTAAACACACCTATAGCCTGAAGTTATACTGTGTGATGAACCTGTACAGTCAGAAAGTTTTTCTCGAGTGTCTCTGATGGGGAAAAATAAATCTAATAAACGAAGACTTTGCTGTATGGATTAGACCGTTTCATACAAATCTCATTGTGTTTCAGGTGAGAGTGGAGCAGGCAAGACTGAGGCAAGCAAGTACATTATGCAGTACATCGCAGCTATCACCAACCCTAACCAAAGGGCAGAGGTCGAGAGGTCAGTTTTCTGGAGACATTGACAGAGCTTGATTTTCAGGGCTAATGCTCTGGGGTTTGCAAGTTCTGTCGTTACCAACACAATTCAACAGAACTTGTGCCCATAGTTGACAAAAAATGCTTTTGGGAAACACATCCCAGAAAAGGTTTTGCATTTAATTACATATAAAATAATTGTATTGCTTTTTATTACCTATTCAGATTTGAATGACAGATTATTTGAAGAGGTAATAGGCTTTCAAATGTTCATGTTTACAGACTATTTTCTGGAAATTAAAAAAATTTATTATTATTGTACTTTTATGTGCACTGACAAACACGCAGACTTGTTTATACATAAATGATTTTTGCATTTTACTGTATTTGCATCCCACCACAGTGTGAAGAATGTACTCCTGAAATCAAACTGTGTGTTAGAGGCATTTGGAAATGCAAAGACCAACCGCAATGACAACTCTAGCCGCTTTGGGAAATACATGGACATCAACTTCAACTTTAACGGAGACCCCACAGGAGGACACATCAACAACTACCTGCTGGAAAAGGTAAGAACACACCAGTATCGTATCAGTACAAAATAAAGCTCATCATGAAAATGTCATCTAAATATGGAACTTGACACTGACACTTAAAATAAGAAAACATTAATTGTTAGTTTTGAATGTGTTGATTTAAAAAAAAAAAATCAGTTAGGCCTTGCAAATATTGGTGTTTTTACTAAATGTGCAGGGCTGTGTTATAATGTGCAGATTATTGATCACCTTTGCCTGGTTTATTCTCATCCTGTTAAAGTTCCCATGTGCCAACAATATTCATTTAAAGGTATGAAACAGAAGTTTCGATAGCCTTGTCTTCCCTATTGTGATGCATATATGAGTGAAACGTAGGGTTGTAATGATATTCAAACCGAACAGAAAAACCGCGATAGATCATGCACCCCCACGGTACGTGTCACGATACTCTCATGCCCCGCCCCGCCTCCTGTACCCAGCCTAGCCCCGGCTCATTGTTGAGGTCCGTTGACCTCACTTTACCTTATGACACAAATATACATTTTCTTCCTTGACATTTGATTAGGGGTGTAACGTACGTATTTGTCCCGCGAATTTTCGTGACTGTGTTCAAGACGAATACAGCCACCGATAATCGCATAAGCTCCGAGTTGTGTTACTTTCGATAAGAAACTAAGTGTAATTTTTCAGATTATGTCCATTTTATCACGAAATTTAAACAATAAATGCCGTTTTGACGCTCTTTAATGTGGGGTGACGGATGGTGCCTCAGTTTGAGCAGCAACGCGCGATCATTTCATCTCTTACTGTAAACACGAATCAACATCTGAAGGTATGAAAGATACAGTACAACTTACTGAAACGTATTATATCTCGTGTAATCGCTCAATCAGTGTTTCAACGGCGGAAAGACATCAGTAAAACAGCTTAGCCTAAACAACATGTCACATAGCATATAGCCTTGGGCAAGTCATTCGGTGTCCACAGCTTAATTAGCAAGATAAATGATTTAATATTGCTGTGATCTCACCCTCGTTCCACTAAACACGTCATCAGAGAAGAGGTGTCACTGCAATAGGGAGAAGCTATTTTGACAAGATTATGACAGCACGTGATTTTTTTTAAAGTAATGATGTGCACAGATACTAAATAATTTATAATAAGGCAGTGGCTATTAGCACTTAGTCTAAAATTCAACAGAAAGTATCTTCTTTGCACTAAGTAAATGGATTTTTGTTGTTGTTGCTATTTATAGATTGTATTTGAGTTACTATTTGCATCTCCGTGTTATTGTAGTATATTGTAAAACAGTATGCAACATATTCAGCGTATATAACATTCAACATTATGTGTCAAAATAAAACTGCTTAGTTTATGTGCTATTTATATTAAAAGTGTACTCTTTTTTGGTCTTTGGAGGGTTGTAACAAATACAATGCTGCATTTACAAAAAAATATTATTTAAAAATGAAAATGCTGTAATAAGTGTTTGCTATCATATTATGTGTTCAACTGAGTTCAACACTCCGGAAGGCGTTGTATTTTTAAAGATTATGTGGGTCACCAATACTATGTAATGCATAAAAGGCAATTAACACAAATACTGTGCTGTATTTACAGTCAAGAGTTGTTCAACAGCAGGAGGGAGAAAGAAACTTCCACTCATTTTATCAGGTGAGGTCTTCTGCCAGGATATGTTAAATGAGATTATAATTTTACTCAAAAGTGCCAACTGCAGCTAGAACTGTTTTTAAATCGTCAACAGACTTGTAGATCAACATAATGTCTTTGTCATAAATGTTTATGAATTATTAAGATATATGTGTGTTAATGTGATGTAGGGCACCTGTGCAAACCAAATTTCCAAAGGGATGAATAAAACTGAACTGAACTGAGCATATTTGATATGTTTATGCAGGTGTTACGGGGAGGGTCTGATGATTTGCTGAAGTCCTTGTATCTACAGAGAGATCCCGCAGGATATATCTACACCAGTCAAGGAGCCTCTGTCACACTTGTACGTACTTATCCCACGAGTATACTAATTTATAAACACATAACCACTTTACATAGCATTCTGCTCTTCTATAGAGTTTTTAGTAGTTTTTCTGTTTACTCATGAATTACTATTGTGAAATATGTCTAACACTGTTCTAAAGTCTCTCTTTGTCTGTCTCTTTGTTTTCCCAAATCATCACAGGCATCAAATAATGACTCCTTATGTCACAAAGCTGTAATGGCAGCTCTAAAAGTGATTGGCTTCACTGCCGAAGAGATAAGCTCCATCTACAAGATCCTCAGTACCATCCTACACCTGGTCAGTCCCACACTGCATGCTGGATGATTGTTTTCTACTGTTTTTCTGATTTAGTTTATAATTTGCTTTAGTAAGTCCATGTTTAAAGTAGTGGTTCTCAATCTTTTTGACTCCAAGGCCCCCTGTTGTCACCATATTTGAAGGCCAAATGTAGTAAAATAATTTAATAAAATAATTATAAATAGATAATTTTCATAATTCCAATAACTAAGTGTTGATTGTTCTTCATGATTTCTACTTTTTTTTTATTGTCAATGAATTTACATGACTTTTCTAGTTTGTGATTAGAGGGTTTTGTATTAGCATTTCAATGTAAAAAAAAATTGCTGCCTTAAATTTTTAAGTACATGTAATTCATTTCAACTTAAATTACATAAAACTGAATTTAAAAAATGAGTTGAATCTCGTATAACTTAAATAATAACGTTTAAAATGGCATAACCTATTTTGATAAGTTGAAATAACTCGGTGAGTTTGATGGGTTGAAATAACTCACATACGGAGTTCTGCTCCGGGTGTGTGTATCCACATTTGCATTGTGTGTGTGTTCACTACTCACTACTCCGCACCTAATGTGTGTGCACTTACTTGGATGGGTTAAATGCAGAGGTCAAATTCCAAGTATGGGTTACCATACTTGGCCATCACGTGTCAGTTTCTTTCTTTTCTTTCTAATGTAACAACTTATTTTGTCGACTTATTGATCATGTAATTTTTTACAGTGTTTTTACTAAATAAATAGCAATTTGCACTACTACTAGATTGATTGATTGATTTTAAGCCTTGGAAATGGCCCTGGACCCCTAGTTGAGAACCACCGGTTTAAAGGCCTTGCAATGTTATTGTTTCAGGGTAACCTTCAGTTTACTAGTGATGGTGAACATGTCGTACTTGTCGGAGAAGACACGGTGAAGCACATTTCTGAGTTGACATCCACAGAGCCTGAGAATGCCACAAAATCATTCCTGTTCCGCACAGTGGCTACTGGGGGTGGTGAGGTCATCGAAAAGGGCCACAATGAGCAGGAGGCTAACTGTGGAAGAGATGCTTTTGCCAAGGTATTCTCCCTTTCCTGCAAACAGGTTTCCTTGTTTGTGGCTCATCGATCATCTCATTATTTTTAATTGTAAAAAATCAAATTTTCCTTTGAAATATACCAGTTTAATGTGGTATGTATTGCAGCAGAAACAGCTCATTACAAAACTTCATCTGACATCAAGGGGATGAATATATTCACACATGAACTCCCACATTACATCAACAATATGTTTAATTTCAGGGTGGAAAATGTCAAACTTTCAACTGTTTCCACATGAAGTGGTCCTTGGGGGAAAATAAATGATAAATGTTGGTATGATGACCTCTTTAATATGTCTGCTGTATTATATGTACATATAATATGTTGTCATTCTGTCATGGTTTTCACTTTTAGGCTTTATATGAGAGATTATTTGCGTGGATAGTGGGTCGTATCAATGCTGTTATTGAAGTGAAGGACTACAATCCTGCCCTGCATGGCAAAAACACTGTTATAGGTGTGCTGGACATCTATGGCTTTGAGATCTTTGACAACAACAGGTCAGTATAATTTATGCATTGTGTAGTTATTAACCCTATGAAGCCTACTGTATCTATCATAGTTGATACACACATTTTTAAGGCCTCTAAATTGTCAGCATCATACATTTTCCTGAAAAATCTACTTCTGACGTCCGATTGATTTCTTATACTTTTTAAGCAAGTAAAAGGCATTTTAGTATCATCTAAAAACATGCAGATTGTGGTACATGTGTCTTTTAGCTGTGAAATCTTGACTGATTTTTATAAATCAAACATAATAATAACTTTTGTTAGTAATATATTTCGAGATGAAGCAACTTAGGCTTACTTGATTATCCATACGTAATTTTTTTAGACTAATAATGGTGAAATGTGGGAATCAAATATGAAGCATCAGGCTTTTGATTATTTGTACATCACTGAATTATCATGGTATTGCATTGCATTATATAGTTTGCCCCACAATTAAAGTTACAGAGTTTTGATCATAAAACTAAGCATTTAAATATCATCTTTCTAAAACATGTTATTGAGAGATGATATCAATTATATTTATATGCGTTTTAAGTAATCTGCCATAAAGATCTCATTGATTTACATTACAAGCCATCAGAATTTCATCTTTCATTTTGGCAATATAAATATCAGCAACTTCACCAAATTGCATATTTTTGGTCAGTTTAGGCCTTTAGATATTAATTGTTTATTTTTTCCTCCTTGAGTATGAGCTCCATATTCTCACTATTTCATACTATATAAGCCATAAAAGCCTGTTGTATCATATATGGTACTCAACAAAAATCACATATGCAAAAACAAAATTTTGTCTAATGGTTCAATTAACCATTCCATTTAAAAAAAAAATGTATTTATATATTTATATATGTCAGGATTTGCATGGTTAATATTGCTTTGCAGTAAAATTATGCAAATATAACTTTTTTGAGTGGTTAATTTTTTTTCTTATCCATTTATATGGCCGCAGCTTTGAGCAGTTTTGCATTAACTACTGCAACGAGAAGCTACAGCAGCTCTTCATTGAGCTTATTCTACGACAGGAGCAGGACGAGTATCAGAGAGAGGGTATCACATGGCAACATGTGAGCATAATGCACAACAATAAGACATATTGAACCTAAAATAGAATCCATGCACATTTTCTCTAAATTTGACTTTTCCTTCTCTCAGATTGAATACTTTAACAATCAGATCATAGTGGATTTAGTGGAGCAGCCTCATAAGGGGATCATCTCGGTCCTGGATGAAGCCTGTCTCACTGCAGGGAAAGTCACAGATACCGTTTGCCTGGAAAGCATGAACAAAAAGCTGGGCCAGCATCCTCACTACACGTCCCGGAAAGTAAGCATTCAGATCAGTCATCCGTTCCTTCTTGCCTCAGCAATCCTCAATCACATCACATAAGCGTACAGTTTTAGGCCTGTCATGAACTATGGAACAAAACTGTAACCTCATTTAACCAGACTTGTAGTTGTCTGACTTGAAGTGCACTGCTGCAGTTTCGGAGCAGGGTCAGAAGGGGGCAGTACTGTTTCCCAACACATGCACATAGAAACAAAAACACATGGAGTTTGATACCTGTTGATGCCATGAAACTCAGACAAGTCTTTTCTCTCAGCTCTGTCCTGCAGACAAGACCATGGAGTTCAATCGAGATTTCCGTATCCGACACTACGCGGGAGACGTTACGTGAGTGTTTTAAAGTCCTTCTTATGACAAGTGCAGTTGATGTGAACATTATGATGGGGAGCTTGAAATACTACTAGTACCTCACTTCAACAGCGGTAACAACAGCTTTCTCAAGCATGTCAGTACTCATTCTGAAGCTTGTGTATTGTGAAGAACACATAACAGCTACAGTAAATAAGTTGACACATAAAAAGAGATCCACCTTTTTGTACCACGATCTGCCATTCAGTCCTTAAAGACAAAATGAGCGTTCACAACACATTTTAATTTCATAATGTGACAAAAAAACTAAAAATATAAAAAAGTAAAAAAAGGACAGGGCTTGATTTTGTCCATCTGGATTTGATTGGATCATGAAAAGTGGGATATGATTTTATTGGTTTATCTCACCTGCCCACAAGGCAAACATCAATAAAAAAATGAAAATGATTACCATAATAACTCATAAATAAGTTGAAATTTCAAGCTATTAAATCCTTTCTACTAGCCCTTGCTATGTAACCAGTGAAATCTGAAACTCATAATTGAAAATTTCTTTGGCCTCATTTATAAAACGTATACAATCGGATTAGATTCTAAATTACATTTAGACTCCATTAAGTGAGGGACAAATTTGGATGAATAAAGGCAGAAACTGATGTGGAAAGTTACACCATTTGAAGATACAAACTCATATACCAGTAATTAGATTAATCCAATGTTGTTTATACAAATGTAAAGATAAATAGGCAATCACAATATGCATTAATATAATTAAATGCACAAATGAGCAACATTTTAACTGCTTTGTGATAATTACAGTTCTGAAACTAATTAATTTTCTAAAAATAAAAATTATAATATATGCCTACTGTTACGTTCCTGTAGTGTGTGTGTGTGTTCTTTTGTGTTTCTCACATGAGACGCGTTGTACAGAAACTGGACCATGCTTACAGAACATTTTTCTGAGAGCACGCTTGGATTTCCTTGCCAAATGATGAGTGTCGTACTTCCTCTGAACCATAAAAGTATTTTTGTGAGCATTCTGTTGGTGGAGTTGAGGTTCCTATATTTCGTACGTTCACATTTAGGATAATTACATGTATTTATAAATGAGGCCCCAGTTTCCTATCTGGTCCCCATACAGAGATACCCAAATAATAGCAGTTTTCATTTTAAACACCTTTTCACCCCCATAAAAAGTCTCAAATCTTAAATGCTCTGCATGGACACTATACTTAAAAATACGATTTAGGACTTAAAAGCCTCCCATTGTAAATTCACCCTAAAAAGTGAAATTTTGAGCAATATTGGTCAAACATTTGGACTTAAATGTCTACATGTTCATATTCCTTAGAAATGTGCTATATATCAGCTATAACAGCTGTAGATCAGTTTCTGGTCCAAAGAACCAAGACCATCCTGAGCTGAGATAATATGGTTTCCGTAAACATTCGTATAACCTAGATTTGTTGTTGGTCATGACAGCTTCTGTGATAAAATAAAACAAAGTTTTAAATAGAGACTTAGTGGTTTTGCGATACCAATGCATAGCATTATGCATAGCGTTGGTAATCATTCAAATAAATAAAATAAAATAAAACTTTTGGTATTATGAACATTTCTTTGTCCAGCATGTGACCAGTTCAGTACAACCTCTGAGCTGTCATCTTGTGATTTTCAATATGACATGGCCTGGGGCATAAGACCTTCAACAGAACAGAATAGAGAACTAGGACTTTTTTTTCTCCTTTTTTTTTTTTAAGTGAACAGGGTAAGTTTTGATTTATGTTACTTAAGGTGTGTGCCTTAAGGTGCAGTTTCTTTGAAGGTTGGAAGATACAATTTTATAAATATACGATTTGCTGCTTTTGCAGATGTCTGCAGTTTGCTGTACCTCAGCAAAGGCTGTGTCCTCATTTAGAAAATAGCAAGACCTTTTCTCATTGAGGAAAGGGGAGCAGATAGAAGCTACTGGAGGGCTTAGCTCTGAAAATAGATGGCACATTTTTCACTTTGGTTTCCTTTTCGTTCCTTAATGAACATGTGCTCAAGTGTAACTACGGAAGTAACTGATTAAAGCTAAATTGTCTTGAAGTGAATACTCATAGTGCATCTCTGCCATTTACTTTCATGTTAAAACTGTTCTCAGATCTGTTTCTCGTGAACCGTGAAAGCCGGTAGGAGAAGCCGAATTGTAAATTCTTTGTTCTTTGGCGACTAGTCTGAGAAATGGGATGAACTGTGTCGGCAGCCACGTGTCACATGCTTGATAATTGGGTCAAAAGTGCAGAGGACTCTTGTACTAGTACTGAATGGCACTATTATGATAACCCTGCAGTTAAACCTCAGAGCACGCTCACAATTCTGTGACAATCGCTTTGGATCTGTCTGAGAATGCATTGAAAACACACATCTCTCTCTCTCTCTCTCTCTCTCTCTCTCTCTCTCTCTCTCTCTCTCTCTCTCTCTCTCTCTCTCTCTCTCTCTCTCTCTCTCTCTCTCTCTCTCTCTCTCTCTCTCTCTCTCTCTCTCTCTCTCTCTCTCTCTCTCTCTCTCTCTCTGACTGTCAGAACTGGGATGTCAACCCCTCAGTCACAATTACAAAATAAAATCTGTGAGATCCCTTAGGCTCAGCTGTGTCAGTAATGGAGGGATGTCTCGCTAAATATACACCCTGACCAGCCCCTTATCAGACCCCCTCAAACCATGACCTATTTCCCTGAGCTTCTGTCTCTCTCTTCCCCTTGCTGTCTTTTTTTTTCTTTTTTCGCTATATCTCTTCTTGTATGTAGTCTCCTTTTTGGCTATGTCCGGAATGTTTCTGCTGTACAGTGTCCCCCCTACCAAAAAAATTTGAACTTTTGGAAACTTAAAGGAATTTTTCACCCAAAAATTAAGTTTTTGTCATTATTTACTCACCCTGTATGTAATTCCAAACCTGTAACACAAAAGAAAATATTTTGAAGAATATTTCAGTTGCTTGCAGTGAATGTCATTGGAGTCCAAAACAATACTGGACCACATTGACATGAAAATATACTGTACAGAGACTTTTTTGAAATAACAAAATATTTTCATTTTATGTTCAAAATTCTGTTTATCTATATTATCGCCTATTTAAGAATTTCTTAAGCATAATTGAATTAAAAAGGATAACATAGTAACTGGCCGCCACTCACATGCAATGTGATGATGTCATGTGATAACAATGTAGCATATAGTATTACTTTTTGAGACTTTTGTTGTTGCATAAGGCAATACTATTTGAAAGTAGCAATGAAACGAAAGTAGCGGTAGATATTCCGTATTGTGACACAGATTATTGAAAAATAAGTGTAACATTATTGAAAAATAAAAAAATGTTGGGCAGGAACAGCGGTTGTTGATTGGATTTTGAGATGTGGTTGTGGCACTCAAAAGTGTGGAATTTAAGAGGTCTAAATTTATTTTTAAATGAATAAAAGTCCTGCATATGTCATCGGATCAGAGAGAACCGTTTCACCAGAAGGTCCAGGTATGACTTAATTAAACATTACAAGGTAAAAAAAAGCAAATGCTTACATAGACGAATCGTTCATAAGAAGATCTATTACATGCGTTTAAAAAATAGTTACTTTTCATTTCATACCAAAATCACTCTTAAATTAGTGTCGTACTATTTTTCAGCATGTTGTGAGCTACTATTCCATGTGCTTACTTCCTTTTTCTCTCCTATCATTCGTTCCACGAACTCATCTCACATTTATCATATGACTATTTCACACTTTATAATAAGCAGCATCAGACCTCACCATACAAGCACTAAAAAGAAGCAGATGCATTTTAAGCCGGTATTATTAGCTGCTATCAAAATAACTTCCTCTATAATACCGTAACTTTGAGAATGCTCAGTCTTTGACTTGGTTTGTAGGTTATAAGCACAGATTGCTCCCTCAGAAACCCTCAGGCTTGCCTTTTTCTGGAATTTGCCCGGGCTACTGCAGAAGGGCCATAGGGCAGCATCTGTCCTCCCAGAACTGCTTTTACCTCAGTGATATTGCTATTCCACAGCCATGTGGCCATGCACATGTTTGACTGTGTGTGTGTGAATACTGCACATGTGCGTGTGTTTGGAAAGGTGTAAGAAAATAATAGTGCTTGCATGTAGTATGCGTAGTTGTTTCTTAAGTGAATTAACATGCGTCTGTGTACGTGTGTCTGACTATTGGTGTTGCACATCTGTGCTTGCTAATCCAGTCCACAGAGCCATGTGGACTGGACTCGGGACTGCTTTTGTACCTGGCCAGCACATGCAATACTTTCTCTCAAGCATTTCACACCTTACGTAACCAACAAATCTCACTAAATAGCTCATTCTTTTGTTTTTTGTTTCTGTTTTCTTGGCACATACATGCATATTTAGGATTTTTGGTATGAAATTCTTGGTATTCATGGACCAAGTTTCTTGGATTACTTTGTATACTTCTATTCCCAGAGGATGCATTAAGTTGATAAAAAGTTACAGAAAAGACATTTATAATTTTACACATGATTTCTGTTTCAAATAATTGGTGTTTGTTTGAACGATCTGTTCATAAAAAAATCATTTTTTTTAAAAAGACGGTTTCCACAAAAATATTAAGTTGTTTTCAATTTTTCAAGACATTTTTCTTCAGCAGCAAATCAGCATATTAGAATGATTTCTGAAGGATCACGTGACACTGAAAACTGGAGTAATGGCTGCTGTAAATAGGAATAAATTATATAGAAAACAGTTATTTTAAATTGTAAATATTATTTTAGCAAATAAAATAAATAAATATTAAATTAACACAATATTACTGTTTTAGTTTATTTTTGATCAAATAAATGCATCATTAATGATCATAAGAGACTTTTTTTCAAAAACATTAGAACATTTTCATTAGACCCCACTGATCAAACTTTTGAAGGGTAGCGTAGCAAGGAATGCAAACAAGGTTATCATTCAGCATCACACTGTATACTTAAGTACCATTGTATCAGCATCTGATGCCATCATTGTACCATGGTACTTCCACAGTACTTTTTTGAAAGGGTATTTGGTTAGCATGTGCCCAGTGGTTAGCGCATTGCCATTTGTCCTTTATAATACACAATTGCCCCATATATAAACTGAATTACTATCTGTATTAAATAATCCAGGTTTCAGTTTGTCATGCATTTTAGTTGTGATTAAGAATGCTTCAGTATTTTTGCATTTGGCATAAAAGTGTAATCGTGCCATGTCCTGCTCAACCTTCCCCTCCACATCAGTTCCTGTCCCGTGTCTACTCTCCTGTCTAAAATGGCAAAAAGCCAAACCAGAATGTATCTTTTAATTATCTTTTAAGCCTTCTGAAACATTTTGTTCATGTCATGCTGTCAAGATAATGGTCCAAGTGTAGGTTTATCTGCGTGCTGTGTGAGTCATCTGTACCTGTCTGGATTGAGTCATGTATGAAGCACTGTTCATTGAGTGCTTCTACTGTAGGCTACCACTGAGTCAGTCAATTAATGTAATTTCCCTTTCTAGGTCAAGCCTTTTACTGATTTCTCTTCCACGTTCCTCTCAGGTACTCAGTTGAGGGTTTTCTTGAGAAGAACAAAGACCCACTTTTCCAAGATTTCAAGCGACTGATGTACAACAGGTTTGTGGACTTTAAACTTTTTCAATTTAAAGTAACACCAGGTAACTTTTCAACCTTCATAATATATTTCCAAGTCTCTTGTGATGGTACATCGACTTACAATAGGTTGAATGACACGTCTGCCATAGCCTGACGGGGTCTGTAGTGTTTTTAATCGTACTTTTAAACTTCGGGTTTCGGGTGGTAACCGGCGAACAAAGAGAACTACAAAACTCGACTGCTTTACGGCATATACGTCACTTCCACCACCACCCCCACTTCCTTAAAATCGCAGGGCTGTCAAGTGTCACGCATTGAGCGTGACAGTCACTCATTTCGGTCTTTTGTCACGCTCTCCCGCCACACATTGTATTTCTCACGCTGAAAAACTATTTGTAATATATTTAATATGCCGCAGCGTCCAAAACTCTGGCCGCGCCGCTCTCACTGTGGAACAGGCATGAATTCAAGCGCGTCTCCTCTGGTGTTGTTCGTCTGGTGTTGTTAGCCAATCAGAAAATAGCACTATTGTATCTGGGTAACATTTAACGCAACAACCAATGACACCCCGTAGTCTGGGGTGTTTTTTGTCTGCCTGACTATGTTACGGAAGCTATCTTATCCTCCGTTTATCTTCATGAATCAGGTAATGATTATTTGTCTTGCCTCAAGCTATAATGCAAATCGATTTGTAAAATTTGCAGATTTATTTATAGTAGCTTGATATTATAATATTGACGATATATGGTTATTATCTACCACTCAAACATTGCATTGAAATATCATATAGATTCAGTAAAACGGTAACCAATAGACTAGGCTACTATAATGACACTGGCTCGTAAACGTGATCATCGCGATCATTTGTCGTTAGAAAAAAAATAAAACCCATGAAATTATATTCATATGACATGCTGAAATATATGCCACTGTACCTGGGATGAAGACATTTCACACGCGACACAAGCAGAACACCTGCATGTGACCTCCTCCTACAGTGTTCAGGGCTATCATGGTTGTCAACAAATGCACGATGACAAGAGTTTACGACAGTAGTAGAGGACAATACTGTTTCCCAACTGTAGGGGGACCCCGAGAGCAAAAGTTACCTGGTGTTACTTTAAATAATCAATATACCCCAAAAAAAGAACATTCTATCCTTATTTACTCACCTTTCATGTAATTTAAAATCCATTTGACTTACTTTTTTTTTATTTTGTTTGTGGAAAAAAACACCAGAACAATTGTTCATATTATATATTGTGCAGTACACAAGTCTTCTGAAGCCATAGACAAACAGACCAATTTTTAAGTTGAACTGAAAATCGCTCGAAACATTTGAAATGAGAGTATATGAGTCCTTATTTCTTAAGAATATTTCTTTAAAATAATTCATAAAGACTGTGTACTGTATGTTCAAGGACTTAAAGTAGGGAATTTGTTTTAATATTCTTCTTTATGTTCCTGTTCTGTTTTGTTCTAATTTCTTTTTTACTAGCATGTTCTTGCTTCTTTTCTCCACTTTATCACAGTATTTATCACCCTCTAAACCTTTTCTTGTAGTTCTGACCCAGTCCTCAAAGAAATGTGGCCTGATGGGAAAATGAGTATTACAGAGGTGACCAAACGGCCTCTAACTGCAGCTACACTCTTCAAAAACTCTATTATTGCTCTAGTGGACAAACTGGCCTGTAAGGTAAGAAATGACTACGGTAAATGTCATGCAGTGACCCCAAAGAAAAAAAACATTTGAACACTTAAGCCACACTTAAATATGTATAAATGTCATTGCATTATATCAAATGTCAAACCAGGTGGCATCTGTACACAAATGGAGAAAACTGGAGCTTTTCTCCAAACTAATTTCACTTTCTGAGACATTATTACACTGACTTTTAAGCAACTAATCTCAGTGTATTTTAATAGATGTGTGAAGTTCATAAAGGTGTATTTCTTATAAATAATTGCCTCTTGGTTTGATAATTATTATATAATGCAAAAGCATTCATGTTATTTTAATATAATTAAAAAAACTTTATGGGGTCACTGTATTTCGATTCCACTTAACCCTTTTCATTCATCTTCTTTATCATAATCCATGGCAATTATTTTTTTCATGCACATTCTTTAAGGATTTACGCTGAGACCATTGTGGTTGTAGTTTTAAAATCTAATCACAAATTGGTGTAGATAGGGGCCCATTGTGGTACATTATGTCTGCAAGAGCAAATGTTCGTGTAGAAATAAGCATGAATTTAATCTAGGCTTAATCTACTACCATTTAATACTCTTTGCTGTGAAAAGATAAAATAGGGGTCTCTCAGAATAGCTCAGGTAATCTCTAATGTAGAAGTGTTGAGAAATGTAATCTCTCTAATGGAGACTGTCTGTATTTGATAAGAAACAGTTAACAGCAGAGGAACACCTACTAAATCCTGCTTTAGTTTGGATGGCTCTCCTCTCCTCGGCTTTCCTCTCATCTCCTCTTCTCTGCCACGCTGCACGTGTGTGTGTATACACGTGTGCTCGTGTGGTAAAGTGGGACTGCACTCGGGCAGCTTCTGTTTTTTTAGGTCACATTAAAGGACTGGCTGCCCTCCCTCTGGTCCTGTGAGGACACCTGTACCTCATCTGACCCTTCACCCATTCCATCCTGTCTTCACATGCTCTCTACACTGTAGAAAAAAAAAAAAAAAAGATTGTGTATTTGTTACCTTAAATAGCTGTTTCTACCTGATGTGAACCTTAAGATTACTTTAGTGCTCAATGCAGTCAGTTGATGTAGTCATCATAAATGACATTTCAGGTTACCTACTCTAATGATCTAATAAACCTACTCTGATGGATGGATGGATAGATCTAGGCTGTTTTGTGAAAGCTCATTGGGTAGAGAAAAGGAACGATGTTGCTCTCAACTCGCATGGAAATCTCACAGTTCTAAGAATTGACGTAATCACTGTAACACTGTGCAGTCTTGAAGACGTGAGCTTTATGCTTCCAGGAAAGGTCAGCGAGAAAAGGTCCCTTTGATTCATTCTTCTCTCTTCACACAGCAAATTGTGGTGCTTTACATAATGATCCTTTCTATTATTGCTGCAGTTGGCTTTCTGTTATAATTAGAACAACTATCAACTTCACACTATAATCATAAGCTTTCAGATTGCCTTCATTAAATCTTTTTTGGCCACTAAGCTAACTTATTAGTCAGCGGCAGTTAAATAGCGCACATTTGAGACTTTTGGTAAATGCTGTTATTTAGCAATTTCTGTATAGATATTAAATGAAATTGGTCTTACAGGAGCCCTACTATGTGCGCTGTGTAAAGCCAAATGAGGTGAAGTCCCCCTTGTTGTTTGATGACGGACGCTGCCAGCACCAAGTGGCGTACCTGGGACTGCTGGAGAATGTCCGTGTGCGCCGAGCTGGATTTGCATATAGACAGCCTTATGCACGCTTTCTGCAGAGGTGAGAAGTCACATGTACTACTTTTCTATGAAATAAAATTCACTAGTGCTGAAAACCTCAACCTTTTTGATTCCAAGGTCCCCTATTGTCCAAGACAATATTCAAAGGCTCCCATTTAGGATACGATATTTCTGCTGTTATAACAAAGCTGTTCGTTTTTAAACTTTTATTTTACTGATTGGTAATACAATTCAATAAAATTATTTAGATACTAATTCAAAATGAAATTGTTTCAAGAAAATATTTTTTTATACCAGGGTAATTATAGTTTAAAAAAAAAACTTTTTTGTCGCTTGAAATAAAATACTTATGGTGCCCAACGCATAACATTCAGACAAAAATACATATAATACATATATCTCGTAGCCATGAATTAAGAATTCATCACTATGAATTAAGAATCAGTTTTCTCGTTTTAGTAAATCGTGGCCTCAAATTGAACTAATTTTCTCCCTCATTTTGATTTAAAAGGGAATAAATTTGTATAACCTGGCCATGATTTAGTAAATAGAGTGAACAAATTATTATATCAGGTGCACTATTTACTTTTAACGAGGGAACGAATTAGTAAAACGTGCTGATGTATTAGTTAGTCGTGTGAACGAATTGTTAATTCGTGGCCACGACATACATGTGCAGGGCTCTGTAAATACTAAACATTAAATTAAATTAAATAAAAAACATAAACTATGTTTTATTTATGTCTTTAATTTAGTTAAACTTGATGTACTAAAATAATAAAAATAAAACTGAAATAAAAATGTATTAAAAAAAATTATTTTCCCGTATGTCATGTGTGGGGCTTAGTACGTACTAAACGTTTACTGGGAGGGGAAAGTAAATTATTTTTTTTATTTCAGGTAGTTTCAAATCAACATTTCTCATTTTAATTTAGTTTAGCTTGATGTACTAAAATAATAAGGCTAAAACTGAAATAAAAATTTAGAAAAACTTTATAGAAATTTAAAAAAGTGATGAAACATTATTGTGTTGTGTAGAATATCACTAATTTCTAATTGATGAAATATTTTAAAGCTTGACGTAACTAGAAAAATGTATATTCATCTTAGGAATTCCATGAATCCTTATTATTTTATTAACTTCCATTACTTTTCGAGGTCTGAGGGCCCTAAGTGTGTCCTGGGCACCTGGTTGAGAACCACTGGTTTAGGTGCATTTTAGATGTATTTTTAAATGCTAATTTAGTGCTAGTCTAGTGGGTGAACTTAATTAAATTAGTAGTTCTATAATGATTCACTAAACAGTGGTGCCACATAGCATGTGTAATTTCAGCAGAAACAGCATCTTATTCACTAGGCACCGGCTGTCCAAAATGCTTAAAGTGCACAAATAAATGAAATCAGCAATTCTTTCTTAGTAAATTATGACTGTCATCTTTATGCTTAGGTACAAGATGACCTGTGAATACACGTGGCCCAATCACCTGATGAGCACTGATCAGGAGGCTGTGGAGGCCATTGTGAACCAACACGGCTTTGAGGATGATGTGGCATATGGCCACACCAAGCTATTCGTGAGAACGCCTCGCACGCTCTTCACGCTGGAGCAAGAGAGAGCCGCGCTCATCCCCATTCTAGTGCTCTTCTTACAGAAGGTGAGAGACACTCTCTTTTCACTTAATGTCAAGATGCTCATGAAGAATAAGAATCCCAGGATTAAAAAAAGGCCACAAAAGAAGAATGTATTCCCTGAACTTATTAGTTCTCTTGTTTTAGATAAACTATGGTCACATCGTAATTTGTTGCCAAATCTTGGCCCTGATTTAACTAAATTTACATTTAGTTAAAAATAAACTAGATTTAACTTAAGCACATCTGTCAATTTCCTAGGGCACTTTAGGTCTTTGTCTATCAGCATTGTTTATTGTTGTTCCTGAGACTTTACCTCTTCTGCTTACTATCTTTCTCTTCCTTCTCGTCTTTCATTTCTTTGTTTTCTTGCTCTCTGTAGCGAGTGCTGTCACTTAATCATTTTGGACTTGCTCACATTTTCATGTGCGTGTTCAGAGATGACAAGAAAGCACAAGGGGATCGTAACACCTAGACGGTAGATCCCTCTGCAACTCCACTTCAGTCAGTCTTTGTAACCTGTTTTGATCTCGCAGAACATAAATCTATATTTGCATTCTCATCCACATGTTTTATTATGTATCCATTCTCATTATTCAAAGCAGATGTAAAATTAGAAATATATCTGTATAAATGTAAAGCGATGTTTATCTAAAAAAAAATTTAGCCAGTATTTATATGTGTGTGATGTTTCTATTGTTTTAAATCTGCTTTGAATGACTAGACTGGGCTCATACATGAGGAAATGGATGTAAATATAGGTCTGCACATTATTTCTGTTTTTCCCACTCACTCATTCATTCAGCGTGTAGGCTGTCTGAAAACAGTAATTGTGATAATGTTTGTGATTGGTGGATTGTTCTAGTTGGATTCAATTATTTATCTACAGTGCGAGTTGCCCTGATTTAACTTCTGCCCCACTTAATGTTGCCTGAATCAAAACTCAGCAGGGAAACTGCACAGCAGATGAGCCTTATTCATGTCTGCAAATTGTTTTGTTTTTTTGAAGAAATTATTACTTTCATTCTGCAAGAATGCATTAAAGAGGACCTATTATGCCCCTTTTTACAAGATGTAATATAAGTCTCAAGTGTCCTCAGAAGTTTCAGCTCAAAATACCCCACAGATTATTTATTATACCATGTTGTAAATGCCCTTTTTTGAGTGGAAGGAAAAGCATGCTGTTTTCGTGCATGTTTCTTTAAATGCAGATGAGCTGCTGCTCAACACCACGCTTTTCAGAAGAAGGCGAAGCCTTTATAGCTCGTGCCTCGGATACTCTGCCAAAAACTAAAACATCAGTTTGGTTTTGATTGTCCTCTTTATCGCGGTCACGCGAAATTGCAGTTCTTCGTCATCATGAAATTTTTTATCTGCATGCGTTTTAAAGCCATATCAGTCTAAACTTCTGATATATGGTTTTCTGAGCACACACATTCGAAGTGTGCGCACATAAAAGCCCAAGGTTATGTCAAATACATACACATTTCTCAAAAACACAGTCTGTTATGTCTGTGAACATAAACAGCAGGTAAAGAAATTGCATGTGTATATTAGATCTGTGTATTAAAGTGAAAGCAGCGTAATATACAGTACCTACTGCTTTATATGCTGTTAATATGAATCGATCAACAAAAGAAAAACAGAAAATTACTCGCTGCTCTGGATTGAATAAACTTTATTAGCTTTAACAAGAATATCTTTCTTACTTACCTGTTAAATGCTCTGGCGAGAAGATAGTCATGGTGGGGTCTATGCTAATAGGGCAGAGTCCGTCAGCAGTCGTGGACGGGGCCTAAGCATTTGTGAAGTCACAAAAGCTGCATCTTAAACGGCTTGTTCTGAGACACTGCTTCTGATTTATGGGGATTAAAAGAAGAGGAGTGGGTGGATTGTTACCTTTATAGGGTTGTGTATACACTGCCAACACATTTATGTTAAAATTTTGCATAATAGGTGCCCTTTATATTGATAAAAAAGTACACAAAAGTATTTATTTATAATATTAAATCTGTTATATCATTATTTCAAAGATCGTGCCCTAGATGCCTTTAGGTTTTGGTTTTAGAACAGAGCGTGTTTCACCTGTGTTATAGCCACATCACAGTTTACAGTGTTTGGCGTCTTCAATGGGTTTCTCTCACATTCAACTTGTATTTGTGTTTTTTTTTTGCAGGTATGGAGAGGTGCATTAGCACGTATGCGCTGTAGAAAAATTAGGGCGATCTATACCATAATGGGATATTATAAATGCTATAAGGTGAAAGCTCACTTCTGGGAAGTGGAGAGACGTTTCGCCAATGTTCGAAACATGGCCGACTATGGGAAGAGTGTAGAGTGGCCGACACCACCTGCAGCCCTGGTGCAGTTCCACAGAATCACACAACACCTCTACCACCGGTATTACCATGGCTTCCATCTTCATGTCTTTTTCTTTATTGTTCGGCCTTCCTCTCATGCTTTCACTGCCTCTCTCTTAGATGGTGGGCAAGGCAGCTGATCAAAAACATTCCCCCATCTGACATGGCGGAGGTGAGGGCTAAAGTAGCAGCTCTGTCAGCCCTGAGCGGGGAGAGAGTGGACTGGGGATACAGCCGTGCCTGGGAGAGAGACTACTTGGCCAATGTGAGTTTTTCATTAGGTTACTCATTTAGAACCTTCATTTTTACATTGATTAAGCTCATTAAAGTGTTCAGTTTAATTAAGCCTTAAGCCCAGTGGTAAATCACTTGACTCCAGGAATCTCTGACAATCTTAAAGGAATAGTTAACCCACAAATGAAAATGTATAGCTTTCTGTGAGAAACTGACTGCTGTTGTTATTTGCAAAAATTGAATTCATGTTTATGTATATTCAAATATGAAGAAAATCTGCTTTCTCCCCTTGATTGAAACTTGTAAATTCATGTAATTTGTCAATTTATTTTTGCTGAAATAGTTACTTTTTACATTCACATAAACTTTTTTCTGTGAGAAAGCAAATCATTTTTTAGCTATTTTTAATGTTCATTATTGTTGTTTTTTACAGAGCCTTACACATGGCATGCAAAAAAAAAATTTTTAATGAAGTTAATTAGTTTACCTCGCTTTAATTTAGTTAAATCATTGCCAAGATTTGGCAACAAATTACGATGTGACCACAGTTTACCTAAAACAAGAGAACTAATTGATAAGTCGAGGGAATACATTCTTCTTTTGTGTCTTTTTTTTAAATCCTGGGATTCTAATTTAAAGCCTGCATGAGCATCTTGACATTAAGGCTGTAGAGGAAATAAAACATTAAGCCTATCATCATTAAGCACCACTTTCTGGTTCCGTCATCATTTTGTTCGAACCAGTCTCTTTTTGTTGTGTGTAAACAAACAGTTGACACCATGCATATGACTGTTGGTGACACGAAAACAGCTGGTCAACAGATCTCATCTACTGCTTGCATCTACTCGCTTTACTTTAGTCAAATCATGGTTATCACTGTCAATCTTCACAGTTTCTGATTCGATCACGCATTTAAATACAGTTGTCAATCCAGAAACTTTGTAGTGTACTTATCGGCAGATTGTGTTCAGATTGTGAATGGACAATAAACAGAAAGCAAGAGAACAGCCCTCCCTTTATAAGCTCTAAAGATCACTGAATAATGTACTTTACATTAGTTAACATGAATTAACAATGAACAATACTTCTACGGCAGTTATTAATCCTAGTTAATGTTAATCTCAGCATTTATTTAATACGTTTTTTTAAGATATTAACTTCAGGTAATTTACTGAACTAAAATGAACATCATTTTTATTAACTAACATTAAAAAAGGTTAATGAATTCTTTAAAAATATAGGTAACACTATTTTAGGGTCCAATACTCACTATTAAATAGTCACTTATTAGCATATTACTTTGTTATTGGCTGTTTATTAGTACTTTTAAAGCACATATTAATGCCTTATTCTGTAAGCCATATTCTACATCCCAATCGTACCCAATTCCTAAACTTAACAACTACCTTACTAACTATTAATAAGCAGTAATTAGGAGTTTATTGAGGGAAATGACATATAGTGAGAATTGGACCTAATCTAAAGTGTGACCAAATATATTGTTAGTTGTTACTTCTTGTTGATGAATGAATGAATTATCTAATGTTAACTAATCAGACCTTATTGTAAAGTGTTACCGTTTTTATTTTATTTTTACCAAGAATTCTGTAAAAAAAAAAAATCCTTTGCAGCAAGAGATTAATTGTGATTTCTGTATTTCATAACACATTTTTAAAGCTCAAAAGATGCATGATGAATGCTCGCTCCTGTCGTCACAGTGTATATCGGCTATGACAGATGAGCTTTCAAAGACCTTTGAAGTTTTCAGATCATCTAAATGAGTCAAAAGCTTATTCATGAAGCACAGTTGAGAATCTGTTGTTGCAGATAAGGTGTCATATCTGTTTGACGCATTAGTCGAGTGGGCTGGTGACGATGATGACTGTTTTTAAATCCATCGTGGATTGATTTGAATTGTCATCAAGGAAACCATGGAGGCATAAGTGTGCATGTTGTTTGTGTTGCTTGTGTGACTAAGCTTCTCAGAATGTTGTCATAAATCCAACGTGTCTCTCCATTGCAGGTAAAGGACTCTCCTTTGACGAGCACCAACTTTGTGCGCATCACTAAAGAGCTGAAGTACAAAGACCAATACTCCCAGGTCCTCTTTTCATGCTCTGTCAGGATGGTAGGCTTTTAAAAATTCTATTTCACTGTTATCAAATGACAGAAACTGTGCATTTGTATTGCCAAAGCATTTGCATAGAATAGTGCGTAAAAGTAATAATGCGTGTTTAAATAACTACAGTGCAAAAAAGGTAAAAAAGCTAATTAATATTAATTAATAACTAATATAAATTTTATAACTAATAAAAAAATAACAATAGTGTTAACAGAGTTTACAAACAATATTAACAAATACAATAAAATAACTTGAAGTCCCTGTAAAGGCAATTCTAAAAAAAAATTCTAAACACATTATAAATGTTAGAAATGTATTGCTAAAACACATAGACTGTGAACTGTGAAGTACTGAATTGTGGAGTTTGACCGTTAAACAGTTTTTCACCATTGCTGTGTTCCGGATTTTTTGGGCGGGGCTAAAACGGGGGCTCGATGACGCACTAGAGCCCCTGAGCTCCTGGACACGCCCCTACTTGATGACGCATTGGAGCCAGTGAGGCTGGGCCCTGCCCTAACAATATAAAAAGAGCACATTCATATCAGTTTGGCGCTCAATCGCGAAATACTGTCAGTACTATATTAGTTACTAAAGCATATAGTTTGCAAGCTTGCGATGCCTTCGTCACGGAAATGCGTACTACCTGGATGCGATCACGTACAAAGCAGATCAGTGTCCTTATTTAAATTTCCGAAAAACGATCACATCAAGAAGAGGTGGATTCATTTTGTGAAGAGCCACCTTGATGGAGAGCTGAGGATCACCGCCAAAACCAGCCTCTGTAGTGATCATTTTACACGGGATAGTTTTATAAACTTTCGTCGGAGACAACTTGGATTAATCCGCTGTTTCTGGTGAATGGGGCCGAACCGACTATCTCCCGCCTTGGCCTTCATCCTCCCGTCGCGCCGACAACTGGTGCCATCATCGGCAGTGCGTGCCCACAGTGCGAGCATCCATTCCGGCTGTAGCGGTGACCGTTGAGTGTGGTGACGGCAGCTTTCCCGTGAGTGGGCGTGGTTTCAGCGCAGCCAGCGGACACGCCCCCAGCGTTTGATAGCAAAGACTACTGCTCATTTTTTCAAGATTTTGATAGCTTATTTTATGTACTTGCCAGCTTTTTTTATCATTCAAATTTGGCTGGGTGGCTAATAACACATTTTTCTGTGATGTGACAAACTCAGAACACATACTTCATTTTGACTTTACAGGACTTTAAGTGTGAACAGAGAAAACAGCTAAATTGCTAAATAATGTAAACTAACAATAGTGCTAAAGGAGTAAACAAGCAAAATTAAATAATAAAAATAACAATAGTGTGAATGGAGTAAACAAACAATATTAAAATAATTATAATATTGTAATAATATAGTAGGCCTACATATAATAATGTCATAATAATTATAATAATAAATAAAGTAAAATTAAAACAGGACAGTATTATCAAATAAAATAAAATAACAATAGTGCAAATGGGGTATACAAGATATATTAGCAAATCAGTTAAAATAACAGCAGTGTCAATGGAATACAAGTAATATTTGCAAATAAAATAACAATGGTTGCAAAAGAGTAAAAACTGATATTAAAAAAGTAAAATATAAGTGTGAATGAAGTAAAAAAGTAATATCGACAAGAAAAACAATAATACAAATAAGTAACAAAAAAGTAACCGTTATTAAACAAGTTTGCCGTATTATGTAGGGTAAACATGGCAAAAATATTTTCTTTCTCTATCTCTGTCTTTCACCAAGTCTCATTAACTTTCTAATTTTCTCACACCTGAGCTGCTTTGACCGTAGAACAACATGGCACAGTAGAGTTCAATGTTTTAATGCCTTCAGTAAAGACTGTAAAATACACTCCATCATAGCGCTGCATCTAGGATGTTGCTGCCATTAGCCCAGTTTATCTTTCCATCCCAGTGAGACTCAACCACACCACCAAACCAATTTCGCAGGCTATTTTTAAAGGCAGGAACTACAATACAATATTAGAGTAGTAGATAAACCTATCAACAGTGCTAATGCAAAGGTTGAATTTCACGAATTTCATTAAGCCCTGAATATTGTTGTAAGTTATTATTGTAGTCAAGCTCAGACAGAGGCAGCTAGTTTACCCCATTTCTGCTTTTTCTCTCTCCTGATCTCTCTTTTCTTCAGCTCAACTGGTTCAACAACACAAAGGACAGAGCTCTACTCATCACTGACAAGCATATTTACAGACTGGAGCCCAAAAAGCACTTTAAAGTGCAAAAACGAATATCTCTTGATTCAGTAAGTATTCCACACACATGGTTCATGCAGAAATGCGTATTAAGTATAACGGCAAAGACTTAAACGAAGCCCTCAAAAGAAAGCAGACACGTCTTGGTATTTGTAATTGTCTGGGTTTTTTATGTGCAATGTGGGTCAATGCATCTGTCTGCTGCAGTCATGTTTTCTCTTTGGATTTTTGTTTACAACTACCAACTGGTCTCTTTTATTTGATGACAGCACTTATACTTCTTATGACCGGACATGATGTCAAATGGCTTAACAGGGTAATTTGCAAACTTCTGGCTGCGTCTGAGTGAATTCAGGGACCAGAACAGTCTGTGTGTGAGGTGTCTGACCTACATTCTGTCTACAATCTCAGATGCAATACAGTGAGAGAGAGAGATTTGGTCACAAACTGCAGCCTAAGCTCCCCTTAGCATAGACTCAGACACTCACACACACATTAAACCTGCAATTGTATCCATATCTGTATGATTTACACGTCTCTAGCGGAAAAAGGGTCTCAGAGAGATAGAGAGAAGCGATTGGACAGTTCAGCAAGAGCTGCAGAATAAACTGCAGTATAATATGAATCATGCCAATTATGCACACATACTCTTTAACACACAATTTTCATGTCACAGCTGTTATTGTGATATTTACAGATTTGAATATCCAAACAATACCAGAATAACACCAGAAAAAAAATATTGAGTCAAAATAGCCATTTGTGTACACAAAAACATGAATCACATTTAACCCCAAATTCTAAAAATCTAGGAAATTAAATTTTGCATAAAGAAAATAGTTTATTTTAAAGGTCCCATATTGTCAAAAATTAAATCTCCTGGCTTTTTTTCATGATAACAGAGATCTAGGGGCTATGTAACTACCATATGAGTTTCAAACCATTCAGCAGTCCCTCCAGAAAAACGTGATTATGCGATCGCTGAATTCAATGCATAATCAGCCAAAGTCCGCATATGTATGCGGGGGTCGCATTTTTTCAAATACTCCGCAATCTCGCCGCATAAATTGCTGATTTCCGGGCAAAATATGCAGGGTTTGCATGATTTCATAATTCCCGCATTTTCGTCGCAAAAAAGTCACATATATCTTAGCAGAAAGTTGGAAAATGTTGTGTTTACTTCACACAAGAGCAGCCATCCCCCCTGTTGCCATTGGAACGTTATGAAGTGACGTAATTACGCGACGTGAACATCATCGAAAAGCTCCAAACCCCGCGAATAAGCCATGATGAAGCCCGCAAATAAATCCCATTTGTCAACAAAAATAAACGCAAAAGACCGCGCAAAGCAGTTTCCCGGTGTGTTACATGACAGTGGGGGCAGATTATTTTGCACTTCGTGCAACTGCGTGTTGGACCACAGGCGGAAGTCGACACAGGATTAGCACTTTGCCAGCGCCAAACATTCAAAGTTTGCCATGTTTATTAAGGTCTGAAATAAAACAAAATGAGACCTTAAATATTCCCAGCATTTTTCTGTGATGTAGTGCTTGCTTATTATAGGAAGTAATAAGAAATTACTCTTTACATTAAGGTAGTAGCCTAGTGAGAACAGGGTGTTGGGGGATTTACTTTTTTTCTCTTTTTCATCAAACCGCAATGTTTGCAAGTTCCCGCAATTTTTGCAAGTTCCCGGAATTTCATCGCATAAAATTACATAAATAACCCGCATACTCCATCGCAAGAAAACGTGCCGCGTAATCAAGGATTTTTGGGGAAACTACATCATTACAGGCTTCCGAACAACATTAATATAAGAGACCGGTGGCTACTGTTTACTTATTCAGAAATAACAGAGCAATTTATGCCGTGTTCCAGGCAACATGTAACCCGTGTTTGTCCAACCTTATACCCGTGAAAGTGCACTGGAACGGCAGTCAAACCCGTGACTTCCCACCCGTGAACTCGTACTAGATCGATGTACTCCCATTTACGAGCTCTGACGTCACATAGCCCGCGAATCATTCGTCAATCAGGCACAGTTCAATGCCGGTTTTTCAATGAAGCTTCTCATCAAAGATGCTGCAGTCCCTACATTGATTGTTCGGTCCGATCTAAAATTCACAATCCGTAAGTAAACTTCTAACACATTTTATGTTATATTACTGAGCCAGCATAATCTGAAATTATAGTTTTTAAACGGATATGCAACACTTACGTGTTGCTGAGTTGACGTTGACGTGTTGTTTTGTAACGTTACAGTCTATGGTTGCCACAAGCTTATCTGTTAGAAACAAGACAAAATACGTTGTTTGTTTTCCTAAGTTACAGACACCGACCCTGTTTTTATTGAGTAAAAGACGGTGAGGTTGAGTTCACTTGGTATCTGTGTTTTTTGTTTCGCTGTGGGACGAACATATTATATTATAAAAAAATTAATGTAAAAGAATTGTAGCACTTCAACTTACTGTATCAGTTGGAACGCAATAGTTACTCCATTCGGTGTCTGCTAACGTTATATATTGTAAAGCAGTTAAGCGTTTCAAACTCAGTGTATAACTAGCTGCGTTACATCATTTGGACATTTACATCGATTTTGTCCCCAAAAAGTCTGAATTTGTTTACAATTAGTTTAAATTAGCGTTAATGTTAAATCTGCGTGCAGCTTTGATGTAATTATAATACGTTTACAATAACGCCAAAAGTAAAAAAAAAAAAAAAAAAATTACATAAAACATTAATTACCATTCTGAAACATCCTTCTGTAAGCACGTTTGAGGAAGTGGTGGGTTGTCTCCTGTCATCGTTTCGGGGTCTGAGTCCGGCTCAAACATATGGCCGGATAACATTTCCCTCAGCAATGTCCGTCATTAGTGTTTTATTTACCTTACTTGTGAGCATCACCAAGCCGCAGCAGGCTACAGCATACATGACCCTAGTTACCTGTGGTTGGCCTGGCCGTGGGTCACTCTGAAAACAATCAGAGAGAAGCTCATGAATATTAATTAGACAGGCCAAAATCGACCTGTTCTTAGCAGAGCTCCTGAGAAAGATAGCCTACTGTAAAAATCTATATCGGGATGGTTTTTGGTACTTAAATCGGCAAATATATATTCTTAAGGACATCAAATCCTAAAATAAAACTCCTAAAATGTGCACAACATGGGACCTTTAAGGAGATTGGTACGGGAGTAGATGGGAAGTACACTGGTGTATTTTTATTTATAAAGTCCTCTTAGGTCTATTACCCAAATATCTAAGAGTTGCTGCAACCACATGTTAGTACATATTCAACCCGATCATCTAATCATATTCGTTTGATTATCCCTAATAAAAAAAAAAAAACTGTCTATGGTCGTAATATGTTAGTATGACTTTCAAGAGATTTTAATTCTCCTGCCAGGCTGTCGTTGAAAATAAGAACTTGTTCTTAAGTGACTTGCCTGGTTAAATAAAGGTTAATAATAATAATTGTTACATTATTTCATGACTAATGAAAACGTTTATCCCTCAAATTCTCATTACTTTTAATATGTCTCTGTACTTTTCACTCTTTTGTGTCTATTATTCTCAATGATGATTCTCAATAAACAATTTGATGTGTTGATCAACCAACCACATGCGACGTAACTGTAGTAGTTTTTTTTAAGCCAGGATAAATTAAAGGCAGCACAACAAATACTACCCAGTGTTATTGTAGTATCATTGATATACTATTATAGTTTTTGTTGATATTTTGAATTAGATTTGTTTTTAGATTAGAAAGTGTTTTTCATTTAGCAATAATAACGCTGATGCTACCACGATGTATAAATGCTTTAATAATTAATTGAATTTAAATACAATTTAAATAATGAGACTATGGAAGAGAGTGTGCTTAGTTGTCATGAAAATAATGTCACGATCCAAAATAAATATTTGCGGTCTAAAGATTTGCTTCAGTTTTGTTGAACAAAATATCTTTCTTTCTTTTGATTTTGAACTGCAATATAAAGGACATGTCCTGACAGGCTTTATGAGATTTACTCTATTATAATCTCACAGCCTTGCCGGCAGTTTAATGGGTCACCATCCAAGTGCATATTATGAACTTTTCCATCTCTCTCCGGTCAGGCCAGACCACACTGGATGGGTTCATGCAGTCCCAGACAAGGATATTGTTTTGTGACAGCCCGGTAGATTGTGGTTTTAATCTCATTTCACCATAGACTGACTCAAGGACTCGACACGGCACAGGGGCTGATTGTGTCTGTTGATATTCTAGCAGCAGACACAGACAGGGCAACCTTACAGGCCTGTTCACGCTTACAGTAATAACTATAATGATAACTATATAAGCATCTACTACACCAATGAACAATAACGCTCTGTTTATTATAAGTCTGTCACTTTAAATGCTTGGGTTGACTTAAATTTGGGTGGTTTCTGATTGACTGTCCATATTTTTATCATTCATCAGCTGAAAAAAAACATTCTGAAGCTGATTCCAGTGATATCGCTTCTCTGTGTCATTATTGTTATAGTTGTGGTATGAACTCCTCTATTTTCATAGAATAAGAATTCTCATAAAATAAGAATGAAACGATATCGTCAAAGTTATCGTTAGAGTTTTCATCTTTGGTGTGAATGGGCCTTTACACATCTTATGGTGTTTGTTTTTTTGTCCAAATATTCAGTCATTTTCAAATATCTAAATATTTTTATATTTTTTATTATTTTTTCTGTACAGCTTGAATACCGTATTGCCCATCAGCATCCACTATTAATTTTATAACTTTTCATACCTATTTTATCATTTATCACGGTCATCTGTTATATTCTGTGTGTCTGCGTGCGTGCGTGTGTGTGTCTGTTTGACTTGAACACAGTGCAGTGTTTCCGGGCCCATCCTCATTTCTCCAAATCTCAGACAGCAAGGTCAGCTGCATGTACCACAGGGCACAAAGTGATTTAACCTGTGTGTGTGTGTGTGTGTGTGTGTGTGTGTGTGTGTGTGTGTGTGTGTGTGTGTGTGTGTGTGTGTGTGTGTGTGTGCGTGTGCGCGCGTGTGTGTGTGTGTGTGTGTGTGTGCTACTGTGCGTTCATCCGAGTGGCAGTAAAGAGGCTTAACGCTGGCTGATCACTCTCTTCCTTTCAGGCACAGCGGTGACGCACCTACTGTTGTTCATAACCGCTCACGTTCATGCACACTTAGAAACACACACTAGCCTTTAATGAACCCAATGCACAAAAAAAGTAAGAAAAATTAATTTATTATATAGCAACATTTCTGAAAAATAAAATGAAAATATAAAAATCAAAGCTTTTTCAAAATATTCATAAATACTATAGTATTATATAAATAATACTAAAATTACATAAACATTATTAAAAAAAACATATTCGCTGCTGGTGGTATATTGTGAAGGACATCCTCTTTTGTAGGGAGCATTTGATTGGATGAAAATGTGTGCAGTTTTTCCCAGAAGAAACTGCACATTTTAAAATGTATATCGGTTAGATTTAGGGCATGATTTCATTGATTTTTTAAAAGCATACATAAACAAATACACACATATCAAAGAACATAAATGCACATGGCCATTCATGCTCTCGAACAATCAAACAGCATCCCCAGGACTGTTTCTATTCTCAGAGTCATGCGTACAAGCCAGGCGCGCACACAGTTTTCTGACGCACAACTTCAATTGGTCACACTTTTTGAGTAATTGAAACAATCAAGTCATTCATTCAGGATTATTTCCAGCACATTACTCATTCTCAAGGTTACTGAGTCAATCATGTGCTGAAGCACAGGGAGAGATTTTGTTTTGAATGAGCTTTTTACTGTGGGTTTGCAAAGGCAAAGGTTGACTGAATGCCATTAGTTGGTGGACAAATGGATCTGTTGGACTCAGGAAAGATGGATTTATTGGACACAAATGCTTTGACTTCATTGTGCACCAAACGCATGCTATGCAACGTGTTAACATTTGTTTTACACTCTCTTCAAACCCACAGGTGGTTGGTGTAAGCGTAACAAGTGGCAGTGACCAGATGGTGGCGCTACATACTGCCTCTCAGGATGACTTTCTAGTGCATTTGCAGAGGGGTCAACTGAACCCAAATCAAGACCGCGTAGGGGAGTTTGTGGGCGCCCTTACAGACCACTTTACAAGGTAAGAGTCCATGCCAGTAATCTCCACCTTGCACACTTTGCAAATGATTTGCAAGTCTTTCTGCGAGCATCACTATTACTATTGCTTATTCCTAATGTTCAGGATTTAAACAGGGCCAAATCACATGCTGTCACATCAAAACTTTTGTTTAATTTTTTTAAAACTACGTTAGCTATGCAATTCACAGACGGTTTCTCCAATATAAAACTTCTATGATAAACATTTTTTTAATTTTGGAATTATTATTTTTTATTTTTTATTTTGGAAGACATAGTCAAAAATGGTGGTACCAGAACTCTCCATTTTCATAAAGAAAAAGCCCCATTAATATAATGACATTTTTGAAAAGAAACCTTATAAAGTAGATTATATGTATGTATATATATATATATATATATATATATATATATATATATATATAATTTATTTATTTATTAATTGATTCATTTATTCATTTTACCTTGATTTGTATATAATGTAATTGAAATTGATTAAGGTATGCATACTCGTACACATATATTCAAGGTGTAAGGAATATATTTTACTTGATGGTTAAACCATGACATTTTTAGACATTTGCTGAAAATTATGGTGGCCGATAGAGCTCAATGCTCTGCAACTGACGAAAACGCATGCAAATAGAAAAAACACCAGCAAATGAAGAAAACATCTTCATCAGTTTGACAACACATGTTCCGCAAATACTCACAACGCAACCAAATACAGAAACACGCTGCAAATTTCACGGATATGTTTTACGGGGACCCCAACAAGTGACAAACCTGGCTGGGAGTACTTATTGTTCAATGTCTACTTGTTTGATGACCTGAATTTTCTGCGCATTTCTGTATTTTGTTGAATTGTGAGTATTTGCAGCTCGTATCTGTATTTGGTTGTGTTGTGATAATGGTGGACAATAAAATATTTCACTTGGATCTATTAAATAGCGTATAAAACAAAGCTTATCGTAAACTGATATAGTTCAAAAGTTTATTGTCTGTGTGTGTTGCTTTATGGGGAATACACAAGCTGATTAGTGTAAGAATGGTGGTCTGCAGCACGCACAACGATAGAGTCTTTATTTAGAATAATAAACACTCAAGGGATATCTAAAGAAACGTCGTAGAAAATGCAATCCACATAAAACTGAAACAACACCGAGCAATGAACATAGAAAGCTAAGGTCTTAAATACACAGGGGAGTAATCAACGGAAAACAGAACAGGTGTGTAAATTAATTAATTTCCAGGGAAACTAACAAGGGAACTGAAAATGAAACCAAAACACAACATACATGTTCCAATGAGGTATAATATCATCAAAAAGATTTGGGTCAGTAAAATTGGTAATTTATTAAACAAGGACGCATCAAATGAATAAAAGAAATACAATAAAGATTTCTATTTCAAATTAATGCTATTCTATGCATCAAAAAATTCCTGAAAATATTTGAATCATGACAACTCCCAGAGTGAATTACTTAACCGGAACTTATTGGCGGACGAGATTTGCTGCACTGCTGGTGCTGAACAAACGTAAACATGGTTTATGAGGACACCTTCTGAGGTTCAACCAAATGGCTTAAAAAAACATACTAAAAATGCTGTTTATTGAAATTCAAAAAATGTTTTAGTTAAGGAGTCGGGTAGGGTTAGTGTAGGGGAATAGAATGTACAATATACAGAGCATTACGCCTATGGAGAGTCTCTGTAAATCACATATTTGCACACGTGTGTGTGTGCGCGTGTGTGTGTGTGTGGCAGGTGTGTAAGTCACTGCTCCTGCACGTCTGCTTTAAACCCATTGTGCTGCCATCTGCGAGTCAATGCATGGGGTCATGCCCCCTTTACGACATCATCAAAAGGAGACGTCACTCAGAGGGGCCTGAGGAAGTGTGGAGGAAGGCAAATAGTGTGTGAGCATGTGTGCGTGGGGGTGGGCGGGAGAACAGATGACCATGCACACGTACGTGCGTTTCACTCTATCCCCGATCGCCAAGACCACAGCAGAGATGTAGCACCCAGTACGACTTTCATTGCTTTATAAAATATGTTGGATTTTTCCATTTTCATAAGCGTCATAAGGATAAGGAGAATGTTGAGCACAAAAAAGAAGACAAGATGGACTTATTTTCGTTTATGTGAGGTTTCAGTTGAACAGATGTAAAATTAACCTTCGCCAGCCCTAAACAGAAAGTAACCATAATTTGGCCAAGTAGGAAACAACATTCCTTCTCTAAAATAATGCAATAAACATTCACTAAACAACAGAAAATGTAACACAAAACACCCTAATGTACATTACAGAAAAGTACTGTTTTTAAAATAATATATATTCATGTGATGTCACACAGGTACTTCTGGAGTATCCTTTCACAGTAATATGACAATTCATAGTTTTTACTTCCAAAACCGGAAAATTGCATTTAATACACATTACCATTTTTACATATTTTATTACCTACTATTTGATTTTTACTATACAGTTACATTATAAGGTAAGATAACTTACACTTAACCAATTAATTGGTTTCTACTGTAGTGTTTTTCCATAAAATTACAAACATATTTAAAGTGAAAGTTTATAATGGCTTTATTATTTCAATGGATTTCAGACCAACATTTCTATTATGTAAAATATGGCAGTGGATTTCGGTACTTAATTCTGTTGTACATTTAAAACATTTGTGAAACTGACAAATAAACATAAAGGTTTTGATTAGTATTAATGCATGCGCTATGAAATATAATTTTAATAACAATGAATCCGTTAGACCAGTGGTTCCCAAACCTGTCCTGAAGGACCCCATACACTGCATGTTTTCTTTGTCTCCCTAATCAAACACACCTGAATGAACTCATCAGCTCATTAACCCATGTCAGGTGTGTTTGATTAGGGAGACAAAGAAAACGTGCAGTGTTGAGGGTCCTTCAGGACAGGTTTGGGAAACGATGCGTTAGACAACTCACAGTTAACTTTCTAATGCTATTTCACGTATTCATTGAGTGAGATGAAGGTAGACATCATTTGCTTGATGAAGAGTACGCTCCACATCTTCCCTCAGACTACTTAATAACGATTATACAATATTTCATATTCAAATATGAATGGAAATGAATATAGATGGAGGTGTTGGAGAAATCACAGATGATTTGTCACAAAAGTGTATTTGTATTTGTAAGTGTATAGTGTATTTGTCATAAAAGCTTTGTGATTGACAGGATTAGATGAACATGCTCCTCATTAGCTTTCATCTACAACTCAATTTTAAGAGAACAGACAAGTTTGCTATGACCTGTAGGAGTAATATTGGCATATAGGTACACAAAATATGTATGAACTTTAGAAAGTTTCAAAAAGTATTTAACCAAAACTCAATGACTTTTATATAATTTCTTTCATGTGTCATTTAGAAAAAAAATATTTTTATGAAATGTTTTGCTCAAAAAGTGTGCTTGTTATGTTATTCAGGCACATAACCGCATTCTTCTAATTTTTTCAATCTGATGAAACCTCTCACATGAATTGGGATATAGTTCGTAAAAATTTAATGAATTAACATTCCACATTCTGCTTTGCATGCATGTTGAGAGCTCTTGTCTGCATCTCAATTCAAACAGTGATTCATTTCTGTTATGATGCCTCTTTAAACTCTGTGACCTTTTCTCTGGGTCATGCACCCTCACCTGACTTAAGCTTTAAGCAGTCAACATTATGACTGTGCCATGTGTGTTTGTTTGTGGAAAGGCAGCGCCAGTGTGGATGTGTGTGTTGGGTACTTTACCCCTTTTTGGCCATCTGCTGAGACAGCTGTGTGTGTGTGTGTGTGTGTGTGTGTGTGTGTGTGTGTGTGTGTGTGTGTGTGTGTGTGTGTGTGTGTGTGTGTGTGTGTGTGTGTGTGTGTGGTGTGTGTGTGTGTGGTGTGTGTGTGTGTGGTGTGTGTGTGTGGTGTGTGTGTGTGTGTGTGTGAGTGTGTGTGTGTGTGTGTGTGTGTGTGTGTGTGGTAGCTATGGCGTGTGAGACTGAGAGCTTCTGGAGCCAAAGGGGTTAGCAGAGATTACCAGTTGTGAATTTTCTTCACCTGAATAGATCAACTTTAACAAGCAGTATAGTAGGGTTACAGAAATGGAGACCAGAAATTGAAGTATTAGTATGATCAGATGATGATGGCTGCTTTCATCAGCGGTATAGTCTCAGGTATAGAGGAATGTTATAGAGTGCCAAAGTTATGACGTCACTTTGTAGGCCAAAACGTGGAAGTGAGTTATCATTTTAGCACTTCCGGTTCCCTCGCCCTAAAGTCCATGGGTTTTTGCTAAATCGCCTGAAATAAGGTCTGTGGTTAATAAAGCCTCTAAATATTTTCAAGTTTTGATCTATGACATAAAACACACCAGTTATAACCTGCTTGTGGTTTTTTAAACTTTATTGTGTCTGCTTGTGGTTTTTTAAACTTTATATAGGCTTCAAAATGTAAACATTTTGGATTAACTTGTAAAGATTATCTTGATAGACAAAACGTGTAAGGGTCACAACTCTTTGTTGAACACAGATCTTATTTTTTGCGATTTTCCGGGAAAATGCATAGGTTTTCGATCGAGGGAACCCATGTGCCGTTAACTTCCGAGTTGTCCTACAAAGTGACGTCATAACTTCGGCACTCTATTATAAACAGGGCTTGACATTCACTTTTTTGCTCACCAGCCAATGTGGCTAGTGGTTTTCCAAAGTTACCACATAGATTCCATGGGGAAAAAACTGTCATATAGATATTTTTATATTATCTCATAATGTGGTAGCTGGTATATTAGGCTGCTGTCACTTTAAGACCTGATACACGGACCCATTATACTGTTTTATGTAGCCAATATACTTGGCTTTATGTGCGCACACTTTGGGATGCGTACAATTATGCATTATATGCGCAATCAAATTCAAATCAAAAAAGTGTATTATTTCAGAACCCTTTTTAAAAGACTACGATTGAAAAATTTACATTATATCATATTTAACCCGCCAAAGTGGCTAGTAGGAGTGACTGCTTTATACACGCCACTGCTGAAATCCACCTGGATTTGGCGGATTGACGGCTGTTATTATCAAGCCCTTGTTATAAATATAAATATTTGTTGACTGATCATTTTTAAATATCGGGGTTCGATACTTGAAGGTGTGATAGTCTTTCGAAACGAGTGAAACGGCTTCTCGAACAAGAAAAAATGTAAGACTTGATTTTGTCCATAGGGAATTGATCGGATCATTAGATCATTGTGTTTGCTATTGCTGTAATTGACAGGTTGTTCCGTCCTAGCGCCAGTAAACACATCATAAGAGAAGGGAAAAGATGTCGTTGCAAGAGGGAGGGGAAATTATTTTCATTAAAGATTACCAGGGCACATCATTTTATTTAAAAGATAATGATGTGCATGGCTAAATCATTTATAATGAATACTGCAATATTTAATAAAAAAACAAGAATTTGTCCATTTTAATTTCATAGTGACTTCATAGAAACCAGGGTGGCCAATTAGATTTAAATTTCTTATATCATACGGTAATACAATTTGAAGAAGGTAAATGTGGCATAAATGAAATACAATGAAATTAATTTACAGTGCTGTACACATAAATATTTTGGTAAATAACAGGAGGAGTCACATCTTTACAGCCTGACAAATATGTAACTAGTAATCACTACTTCGAATACACATAAAAATCAATTGCACATTCACATTCATTTTAATTATGGTAATAATTGCCATGGTAATAACACTATAATAATAATGACCTAGTTATTTCTTTAAATATTATAGAGCAGTGGTTCCCAACCTTGGCCCTAAAGGAATCCCAGCTCTGCACAGTTTAGATGTCTTCCTAATCAAACATACCCGATTCAATTCATCAGCTTGTTACTAAAGACCTCAATATGTGTGCTAGAGACATCATAAATGTGCACCATTTAGGTACCACTGATATAGAGTGTACTGTAATAAGGTATAACTATGAATATAAGCATTATAATGTTGGTCTTTTGTTGATCTGTTCACCAATTCTTCACTCTTCCTGTTGAACCGTTAGCAGAGCTGCCTGTGGGCAACTGATCAATCAAGTTTAACTGAAAATTATGGTGAAAATTATGCTTTTCCATTGGTAGGTCATTGTGACTTTCATTAGATACATTTGAGAAGAACATTTTCTTATTTTACCAGAACAGTTTAGTTATTTTATGCATCTACTGAATTTCAAGACTATGATTGATTGATTGCAGTTAAAAATCCTCTTTTCTCATTTCATCATGTTAACTTACTGTTGATTACAGTAGTTGATTAAAGGCATTTATGTTTGTTGAAGAAATAAGTGTTTGAAAACCTTTTAAGTCATTATTTTTGCAGTTTTGGAAAGAAATTACACATTCTATAAGATTGTTTTAATGTTTTTTTAAATAAATCTCTTATGCTCACCAAGGCTGCATTTAAAAAATACAGTAAATACCGTCATATTGTTAAATATTACTGTTTTCAATTTGAATACCGTATATTTTAAAATGTCAAAGCTGAATTTTCAGCATCATTACTTCAGTCTTCAGTGTCACATGATCCTTCGGAAATCATTCAAATATGATTTGCTGCTCAAGAAACATTTCTTATTATCATTGCTGAAAACAGCTTAATATTTTTGTCTTTTGTGTCAATTATCTGTGATACACTTTTCATATTCTTTGATAAATAAGTTCAAAAGAACAGCATTTATTTGAAATACAGATCTTTTGTAACATTGTTAATGTCTTTATCGCTTTTGATCAATTTAAAATCCTTGCTGAATAGCAGTATTTATAAATTTAAAAAAGCGCTTACTGACCCTAAACTTTGAATGGTGGTGTAGATGAACTGTCCTCAAAACACCGTTTGTTCTGTTGTGTGTGCGTGAGTGTGTGTTTGTGCCCCTCCGCAGGGTTAACTGTGTTTGTGTCATCTGCAGACATTATGACCAGAATAATCAGCTCTATTGTTGCCATGCGTGACATCATCCCTGTTGTGTGTTGCCCTCCCATAGGAAGGAAAAGCCTGTTTCGTAATCCTCCAATGGTGTGATGCTGTGTATCAATAAGGGAACTATCTTCTCAGGCTGAGTTGATGAGCAGCTTATCTCGTCCTTCATTCCCAAGATGTGCTTTTAGTGTCACAGAGGTTTAATCAGGCAGAAGTAATCTGTGTGATGAACTATGATTATATAACCGTTACACAAGGTGTTGCTGCATACATTAAGTCTTGATTTATTGAATAATTGCAGAATAAATGCCATCCATAAGTTTAGCAAATGGATTTTAAAATCCATCAATGTAGTACTATAATTCCACATAATAAAGCATTGCACTTAATGCTGATGAGTGAGTCAGTAGAGCAGCAATAGTTTGAGTGCATTTAAAGGGATAATTCATCTAAAAATGAAAATGGTCATTATTAATTCACCCTCATGTCATTCTGAACCTGTATGTCTTCCATTTAAAATTGTAATGTTGCTTACAATGAATAATCCATACAATGAAGCATAAAGTGGTTAGGAATTGTCAGATGATACATTTTATATGAGGAACAGATTCAATTTAAGTAATTTATTATTCACTGAGAACTAGGGCTGCATGACTGGAAATTATAATTAGGATTTTATGATAAAAACTTCTGTTGTCATTTAAAAAATTGTTTGCTTGTTTGTAGGGTGGCACAATTTGGCTAAAATAAGTATTAATAAGAAATGAATAAAACTATAAAAATCCCTAAATAAAACCAAAATAAGATATATTACTATTGTAATAAATATCACTATAATTGTAAAAACTGCAGTTAACCCTTAAAACTTGTCTTTTGTTGATATTACGTGCTTCTCATTAAGTTTGTGAAGATTGTTGGTGCATGTTGAAGCGACCCAAACCAGCATTTGCTGTGAACCGAGCTGCTTCGAGACACTGTAAACACCTGAGGATAATGAGCTGTTCTTGTGTAAATAACGCTCTGAAACACGCAGCGCATGTATTTGTTTAGTTAATTGCAGCTTTTACATTTTGATAATTGCACTAAGCCATATTGCGATTTCCGTTTTATTTTGATTAATCGTGCAGCCCATCTGAAAACTTTTCTCTTTTTCATAACTCATTTCATTCTTATTTATGCATATTCACACTCTCACACTCAAATTTTCCACCAGGTTTGACATCATTGACTACGTTTACATGCAGCCAATAATCCGTTCAAAACCGGAATATTACCAATAACCCGGTCGCGCACGGCCATGTAAACACTGGCAAAAACCCGAATATGCTCATATCCCGGATTTTAAAAACCGGGATATGATACCTGGGGTACCCCTTTTCTAACCCGAATTTTTGGTCATGTAAACGCGTATCGGAATATCCCCATAATGATTTGTGTTCTGCGCATGTTCTATTCGCAAGGAATCTTGGTCTTTTGAGTAGAGGAACTTCTCAGCGCATACAAAAACCCGCGTGCAATATACCGGAAGTAAACATGGCGAGACGCAGCACAGCATACATTTGGAGCGAGGTCAGTACCATCACCAAAGCGCAAACAAAGGCGATCGCTATCTGCCCCGAACTATTCATTATCCGCGTGCTGCTGCTGTTGTTGTTGTCTTTGGATACAGGAAGAAGAATAGGAAATGACTCATATTGCGTCTTAAGGTCCTCCGTACGTCTAGACGCTAACCGTGCGTCGCCGTTTACATCGGGATATTGCAATTCCATGTATACAAGAGAAACTCTCTCTGCTCACGCATGTAAACGGGTTATTCCTAATGTTTCAGAAACCCGAATAGGGACCTTAACCCGACCATAACCTGAAAATTGGCCGCATGTAAACGTAGTCAGTGACACCAAATGAATGTCTGACTGAAAGTATGAATATGAAATTTGTGAGCAACTAAGGGTGCAAATTTCAGTGAATAATGATTTCAATTTAAATCAAGTAATGGAAGGTTGTTTTTTGTGTGTGTGTGTGTGTGTGTGTGAATTTTACCTTAATTTTTTTTTTTTTTTTTTGATAATGATGTTATCATTTGTCACATCACATCAGCATGCGTTTTGGCCCAGCAGTTTAGCCTGCTTTTTCCCAGCTCACAGTCAGAAAAACAGCCTGTTCCTCCACACCTCTGTGGGACGCAGATGCTCCTGTTACCCCGACGATAGTTGCCAAGCAGCTGAGGAAGTGCTAATTAGGAGAGGAGAGATGATGGCGAGTAGTGGAGATGGAGGAGTGTGTACATGTGTAATTGTGTATTTGCGTGAGTGTGTTTTAAGTAGGCTTTAATCAGTGGACTTGTAATGGTCCCTCCTGGTGTCTTATGACTGCTGTGTTTTTTTAGAGGGCCCAGAAAGCTTTTAGTTTGTGCACACAAAGAGCTGCATTACAGAGGAAAAAAAACACCAGCCTGTTTATATGAAACTTTGGTATTCTCTCCCTACAATAATTATGATTATAAAGTAGGTTGTTGCACTCAATTTTGGGATAAATAAGTAGAGTTGAATGCAGTATATTTGCAACTGTTTTCATAATTACATACTATATTGTATACACTGTACTGTATATTTCAGGTTGTAATCGACTAGGATAGTTTAGCAAAAAGTGAGTGTTCTCTCATTACCTATTAGCATAGACTACCATTCAAACAATAAGATTTCTTTTTACATAAATTAATGCTTTTATTCAATGAAGGTGAATTTAATTAATCAAAATGACAGTAAATAAATTTCACGTTATTGCAAAAAGAAAATCTTTTTCAAATAATTGTTCTTTTGAACTTTCTATTCATCAAAGAATCCTGAATCCTTTTTTATTATGGTTTCCATAAAAATATTAAGCAGCTCAACTGTTTTCAACATTGATAAAAATAAGAAATGTTTCTTGCACACCAAATCAGCATATAAGAATTATTTATGAAGGATCATGTGACACTGAAGACTGGAGTAATGGCAGCTGAAAGTTCATCTTATTCATCACAAGAATTATATTTTATATTGTATTAAAAATATTATTTTAATTTGTAACTGTATTCTACAATATAACAGGTTTTACTGTATTTCTGATCAAATAAATGAAGCCTTGGTGAGTATAGACTACTTTCAAAAACATTTAAAAAATCTTACAGACCCCAAACCTTTGAATGCTAGGTTGCCTTAAAGGGGAAATGTGTGATTTTCTCTTGTATGTTAAGTTTGCTACTACCATCACTTTATGGATTATTAATAACGCTATGTCATGGTGAGTCTTCACCAACAAGCATTTTTGTATACTTATTTTATTATATTTACACTACTGTTCAAAAGTTTGGCATTGGTAAGATTTTTAAATGTTTTTTACTTATGCTTACGAGAATGCATTTATTGGATCATAAATACAGTTAAAAAACACTAGTATAGTAAAATATTATTGTGATTTAAAAAAAAAAATTCTGTTTGAATTTTTTTAAATGTAATATATTCATGTGATGGCTGGATTTTTGTGGAAACCATGATACTTTTTTAGGGATTCTTTGAAAAATAGTTTTTTTTTTTCAATAGAAATCTTTTGTAACATACAAAATGAATTTGCTGTCACTTTTAAACAATTGAATCTGTCTTTGCTGAATAAAAGTTGGTAACACTATAGTTTAGGGTCCAATTCTCACTAATAACTAGTTGCTTATTAGCATGCTTCTTACTAGGATATTGGCTGTTTATTAGTACTCATAAAGCACATATTAATGCCTTATTCTGCAAGGTCATATTCTACATCCCATAATCCCAATTCCTAAACTTAAGAACTACCTTAATAACTAGGAGTTTCTATTTAGGAGTTTATTGAGGCAAAAGTCATAGTTAATAGTTAGTTAATAGTGAGAATTGGACCCTAATCTAAAGCAACCATAATTTTATCATCTACACTCTTAAAAAAATGTTATTTTTGGCATCTATGGTTCCACGAAGAACATTTAACATTCATGGAACCTTTCCATTGCACAAACGGTTCTTAATAATGAAAAAAGGTTATTTAGATAATTCAAATCTTTTCCACACTGAGAAGAAAATGGTTATTTTAAGAAATGTTCACTAAAAGGTTCTTTTGGAACCAACGAGGGTTTTATGGCATAGATGCAAAAACTTTGTTTTGCAACCTTTATTTTTAAGAGTACAAGTACAAAAACACATTTCTAATAAAAATAATGCAAAATTGAATGTTGTATCTGAATGGGAACATTGTTACATTGCTTTTGCTGGTGATGTACTCAACAAGCCATTAGGCGGAGACTGCAAACAAACGCACGCAATCAGAGCCCACGGGGCCCAAACTCATGGTGTGATGGTAAACAAAAATTATGCGCGGTGACAGCCGAGCCCCGGGGACGCAGACTGCCGTGGTTGCATGTGTATTCTTGTGTTGGTTTCCACTCTTAGGGACGGGCTTGCAGGAATAACGGATCTGGAAGGGACTAGAATGTGTAACTAAGTGTGTTTTTCAGGCATGGCCCAAAACAAGAGTTGTCAATGATTCACTTTAATGACATGGAGATGTACAGTCACATGTGACAGAAACGCGAAATAAAAGAAGTTCTCTTGGAGGAAGGAAGGCAGGGGCACACAAGAACCATACGGAGTTGCTGCCGCGTCCCAGTTCTGTCGTATGGTTTCCATGGCAATAAATAATGCAGCCCAACTGCATCATCTTCTCATTGGTTTGGACGCCATGTCCCTGGAAAAAACGGCAACTCGAGCACAAACCTGCACCATTTCGGGAACTTACAACAACCAAAGTTTTTAGAGGAATTGCGAAAAGTTCTGCATCACTTATCCAAATGGTCTAAGGCAATAGTAAGTAGTTCACCTAAACATTTAAATTCTGTCATCATTTACTACCACATTCCAGTCCAATATGTTGTTTTTTGTTTATAGAACATAACCATTTTAAGTTTTGGTTACCTGGACTTTCAATGGAGGGACAGAAACCTCTCAGGTTTCATTCAAAATATCTTAATTTGTGTTTCAAAGATTAACCAAAGTCTTATGTGTTTGGAAAAAAGTAAAAGCTGACAGAATTTTCATCTTTGGCTAAACTATACCTTTAAGGGCCAGATTTACATTCACTTCAGAATCTCGTCAGAAGTGGCAGGTCATCTAGGTACTTTTTGCCTACTCTTTCATAACCACTATGAACTCGGACATACTTCTTTTGACACTGTTTTTCGCCTACTATAAAGCAGGGAAGTATGCAGTTTCGGATACAGATGCTTTTTTTCTGTTAATGGCGCAAATACCAGTAAATTGACTACCGCAAACCACATTAGTAAATCAAGTTGCTTGATTTATTTAAATACGCTTCTCCCACAAATGTTGTGTTTGAAAGGGAAACTCCTACAAATGCATATGCGATAAGGTCAGTCGCAAAAATAACTGTCCATGCCTTTTCTTAGCTCATTTTTCACTGCACATGCACATCTTTAATGAATCCTGACAGTAGTTTTTTAGCAAGAGAGGGTTTGCGCTGGCACAAGCTGTAGTAAATCTGGCCCTACGACTCTTTATACAGCTTTTCTATACAAACAGCTTTTCTTCATGACAGAATGATGACACAAGTTTTATTTTTGGGGTGGGGTGTAAACGTTTTTTTAACTTAAATCTTATCATAGATTCATAGCGGTTAATGCCCTTCTTTCGGTGAGTTGGTGAATGAGCAGGTCAGTGGGTTGATGGGTGGGTGCAGAGCATGGCTTTGAGCCCGGATGGGAACAGCTGAGTGGAAAGGGAACAAGAGAAGTGATAAGTTGCGTGACCCACAACCGTTTTTTTTTTTCATGGCGCACTGCCGTCCACCTGTTGAAGTTTGAGTTGTTCTCTGCATGGTTTGCAGTGAAAAGAAAACCTGACAGAAGGAAAGAGACATTCTGATTCTGCTCCATGCTATAGTAGCCAACCAGGAATATATGTTTAAAAAAGACCAAAAATGAAATATAATCCATTTTTAAAGGAAGCTTATCATGGAAAATATGATTTTTTTTTTTATCTTTTGAAATAAATTGTATGTTCATTTAGCAAAAATGTAAGCTGCAAAATTAGTCATTCAAAAAATCAGCATGGCTATGGTACATTACTGTTCAAAGGTTGGGAAATTAAAAAAGAAATTAATACTTCTATTTAGCAAGAGCACATTCATTTGAACAAAAGTGACTTAAATTCTTTTGAAAAAATGTAAAAAATTTCTATTTCAAATAAATGCTGTCCTTTTAAACTTTTTATTCATCAAAGAATCCTGAAAAAAAAGGATCACTGTTTCTACAAAAATATTAAGCAGCGCAACTGTTTTCAACATTGGTAATAATAAGTAATGTTTCTTGAGCAGCAAATACGCATATTAAATTGATTTCTGAAGGATCATGTGACACTCAAGATTGAAGTAATGGCTGCAGAAAATTCAGCTTGTGCACAATTTTAGTGTATTTTTGATCAAATAAATGCAGCCTTGGTGAGCATTAGACTTCTTCTAAAACATTACAACATCTTACCAACCCCAAAATTCTGAATGGGAATGTATGATGTCACACATTTCAGCTGTAACCAAATTCACAATATATCATTGCCTTTTCTACCTTATTGATTAGTAAAATAACTTACACAGTAAGTTACACAGTATTCATCAAATTGTACAACATTTCAAACTACACCATTACACAAGGGATCAGAGGGAGGTCACAATATCAGAGGGAGGTCATTTACTTCTACAAGTCTTAAAGGTACAATATCAAAAACAGCCTGTTTAATTCTGAGATCAGAGAGAGAGAGTTCAACATGGGTGCTAAAAACAAATTATAAGTGGACTTGGAAAGTAAATGGAAAAAAATGAAATGCTACAAATCTGAATAAAAGAGACTTTGTGTGCCATTCTGGTCTTTTCACTCTGAGAATTGGTGATCATTTTTAAATACTCTGAGGAACTGAGACGACTGTGCATTTAGGGAACAGGGACAGGATCAGTCAGCGGAGGTGTCCCTTCTCGTCTTTTCTGCCCTACATAGAACGTTATTTTTGACTCCATCAAATGGAACTTTTTTAGCCCCACTTTACTGCCTCTGAGCCACTTATATAATAGGCTGATAAATCCCGGATGTGTTTAAAATAATGTTTTAGGTGTAATTAGCTACAATACATTTACTTTAGCTTTTCTTTTATGTATTGCGTACATAATTATTTGTCATTTTTGTCATAGAGCATAAGAAGTTAGTTCTACATTTCATAAATTGTACATTTTGTGAAAGTTTATTTTTAGTACACTACCATTCAAAAGTGTTTTGTTTGTTTTTTTGGAAACAAATATATACAAAGCTCTGTCAAGAAACTCGGGATTGGCGCAGGCTCAAAGATCCTTTCCTATAGGGCACAGCTGATTGTTTCCTGCTGTATCATTAGCCAATGAGCTGGCTGCTCAACCTTCAAATACTTGGTCAGCATTTGCTGTAGCAGTGCAGTGCACTTTCAGAAACCCTCCACCTTCCCCAGCTCCTACATTGGATTCTCATCATGAACCACTTAAAACCAAGCAGAAACACAATTGAGTGCAAAGCTTTGCCTGCTTTTTATAGGCCACAGGGAGCTGTCACAAGCTATTTTGGGGATGTATTCAGCAGCATTGTCTAGAATCAAGAGTAATTATGTCATGTCATCTGTTTCTTCCAGAGTGAAGAACACTCCTCTGCCAGTGAAAGTGTGCTCCACAGCAGTCCAGGTACATATGAGCGGCAAACCTAAGAGTATCACCGTAGAGACCAAACCCGGCCAGACCATTGCAGACTTCAAGAAGAGTCGAACAGGATTCACCTTACTACTGCCGCATCAGTAAAGCCAAGGCTTCACAGGACATGACATAAAACAGTATTCACCCATTCAGTCATAACTTTCAGAGATTCCCTATCATATCAAACACGATTGGATTATTTAGTAGGCCTATATAAGTGGACGAGAATTTCTTGATAAGCAATGCACTTTGTTGTATTAATAGAGTGCTGCAGTGACATAAATCACCCTGGTTCCGTCAACGAAAACCCAATACTTTTTTTTTTATTCGCTTTTGGATTATTGCAGAAATAAGCTCTGTGACCAACAAAGGTTTATGATTCTTGCTCGTATTGTTCATCATGATAATCTTCAAAAATTAACACAAGCTTTATGAATTTTTGAAGACTAAATGTAATTGCAGAAGTCAAAAGCTAAATGTAGGGTATAAACGAACCGCACAGTGGTTGCATGATTTCAACGTCAACACCATTAAGCTTCAGTTAACTCTTTTTTAGTTTTTGAGTCAAGAAAGTTTGTAAGAACAAGATTATGAACACAACGTGAGTAAATGAGTTCATCTCTTCGGCTGATGATGTTTAATGTTCCCGACAATCTCTAGTCCCATTTAGACACTTGTTAGACAAGTGTCTAAATGGGACTACTGAGATAGACGAATGTAAGCTTTAAAAAGAAGCACAAGGGGGATTAGTGTGATCTATTTTATGTCGTAGAATAAAACATGAAAATATCTTGAGCTTGTGTTTGTCAAAGACCTCGTTTCTGGCATTTCACCAAAAACCCATTGACTTCGGGACGATAGAACCTAAAGCGCAGGTACAGGTATAGGCCTAAAAAAATCCCATAGTCCTCTGTGTTAAACAGAAGAAATATCTAAACTAGGTAGTGTCACAATACACAGCATAAACGATTCTGCCGTCCCTCCTCTATTTTTATTTTTGCACATGAATTAGCTATAAAGTGTTGTCATGTTTTTTCAATTGTAGTTGGATTATGTAATAATGCTATTTTATTATTTATGTACATTTCAGAGGGAACGTTCTATTAATATGGCCGTTGCACTTTTCATAACATATGGTAGAGTATATTTTTTACGTTATTATGAATTTATTTTACTGAGGGACAGGGTGTACAATTTAACGGTGGAGATGTAACCAAGAGTATGTGTGAAAATTCTTGTATTTTCATTTGAGTTTCGTGGTACACAGACGTATTTAACCAAGGTTTACAACACCTCAGGTCAAACTGTACAATTGTTACTGCGCTGTAGTAGTAAATGTATACACAGAGGAGTGTTTTAATGCTTATTCAACTGTGTCATCTTTAAATTGCTTAACAACAGCAAGTATGATGTAATGAAATCATTTGAGAGCCTTATGATATTGTTATATTAAATGCTACATGCAATGATTGTGTGGTTTTTAATTCGCATTGTTTTTTAATGCAGTTTTAACTGAAGATTCTCAATAGTGACAGGTTGTCTTACAGGTTGTTTTCTATTTCCTGTTTTCCACTCTCCTGCTGCGAGCGTCTTTCATCCGTTCTGACATCCTTGTGTTTTTATTTTTGTGAATTTTTTATTCAAATTTTTTTTTGTATGCTACTTTGCATGCACCTGTCTTCTGTTTCTTTCTCAATGTGTCATGAGAATCATTTGATATTGAATGTCTAAAAAAAAATTTTTCACACTCTACTCTGTTGTCAGTTTACTTTTTGGGTATTTGACATGAAATGTCAAGCAACAGCATTCTGTTAAATCTAAAATGATTTCAAATGAGTTTTATATAATTATCATTAATGTCTTTATTTAAATTTAGAAATTGCCTGGGATGTTTGTACTTTAAAAAAATATTGAAGTAAAGTAATCTTTTTAAGTGAATTGCAAGACAGTTTAATTAAAATTGTGAGGAAGAAAAAAAGAAAGTGGTGAAGGCAATTGCAGCACATAACTATATAAACTGCATTTAAATGAAGCATGGACGTTTTATCTACAGTCAAAAAAGTTAATGTTAATGTTCCTATTGGAAACAAAAGCCTGATGTACATTTTGGACGCATGGTAAAAACATTTTAGGAAAACTAGTGCTTTAAAGAATCCAATGATCAATACACTGATTTAAAGTACTTGATGAAAGTATGTGGTTATCTCTCTACAAAGATCCACAGAAGAACCCTTAAGAGTGTAGAAAAGTACCCCAAATCAGTGTCAATCAGAACTATCAAAATCTGAAAATAAAGCGAAGGGTCTTAGAAGCTCTTTTTTTAGGTCAGTAAGCTCTGCACCAAAGCCATTCTGTGACCAAGTTTGTTTTCCTCAATCTCATTAGTCATGTTTCTAGAGCAGATCGAGTCACAGGCAAAAATAACTATTCCCCCGGCAACAACACCCGCCTTCAACCCCACCACATGGCAGCAAACTGAGTTTCTCTGATAGCTAATATGAATCAGGTTAATTTGTGACTGGGTCACCGGATTCATATGGCACGTGGGGCTTGTTTTTGAAGTTTGTCATCGTGACCTAGCACATGCTTTTCATTCACAAATGTGAATGTAAACAACAGAATGCATGGAAAAATACCCATCCTTTGTAGATAGAGCTTATTTCCTCCATATAGGCCTGTCCCTCTATAAATTAAAATTGTATAAGTTAATGTGTAATTTTTAGTTAAAAAGGCCATATTATGCCCTACAATGACTTGATTTTGTTTTGGGGGTCTACTAGAATCATGCTTGAATTCTTATATATATATATATATATATATATATATATATTACATTATTGAATCACCTCTCTTCTCAGTCTGTCAGTAACACTCTTTTGATTCCCTGTCTCAATGAAGCCCCTCCTTCTGAAAAGCGCAATGTGCTGTGATTGGTCGGCTGGATCAGTGTGTTGTGATTGGTCAATTGGTCGGAATTGGAAAAAGTTTCAACACTACTATAATGCAACTCAACCAGGCCTTGTCCTTTTTCATGCTCAAATATCAACATTGCACACTAAAGAAAGTTGAAAGGTAAAAAAACAAAAAAAACAATAGATCTTCTTTAATATACCTTTTCTTTCAATGTACATTCTTAATATTTATGGACATTCTTCAAAAATTATGACAGAATTTTCACAGCAAGTCTCTCAGGTAGGACTTCTACTCATCTTTCCATTTCATTTATTTTGCCACTCTGCCGATTGGATCAAGGCTCATCCAATCATTGTGCAGCTGTGGAGATGAACTCTGATCATTCACTCTTGATCAAAACTTCCAACAATCCTCCATTTTCCTCAGTGACCCCTCCTCCAATCTTCCATTTGTATCTGTGACAGCTCGTCCAATCACATGGCTCGCTAAGTGACAGGGCTCTGTTCCATAAAAGAGTCCTTGTTGTTCTGGTGGACTGACATGGAGATTTACACCCAGCCATGACAAGAAGTCTTGTTATACATGATCCTTGTCCTATTTTTAAACATTTTCTTTGAAGAATGTAAAAAATTAACATTATTTAAAACAGGAATAAATATAATAAAACATAAACAAGCTGGCACAAGCCACTCCTAATCTTTGGGTTAAATTTGACTGTGTTGTGCTGTTTGCTCTCATGGTCACATGTAGCAGTCTAGCAGATTACTGTGGTTGCATGCATGTTCACTTTCACTGAACAAGACATTAGGACAAATGTCGGAGTTGCACAGCGACAACACTTCATTGTACTTTCAAACCATGAAGAGAGCACTTGAGAACTTTTATTTTAACCTGACCTCAGCTAATGTGTAGGTTCCAACAGAGACACAGAACGAAAAGTATTCAAAAGTTTGCAGTCAGTAAAGTTTTTTTAAGAAGTTTATAAAATATGTTACATTTTTCTTTTTCAAATAAATGCTGTTCTTTTGAACTTTCAAAGACAACTGGGGAAAAAATGTATCACAGTCTCCACAAAAATATTAAGCATGACAACTGTGCAGCAAATCACATTTTAGACTGATTTCTGAAGGATCGTGTGACTGAAGACTTGAGTAATGATTCTGAATAGTCAGCTTTGTAATTACATTTTATAATATATTACAACAGAAAACGTCTCGGTTACGTACCTACTCAGGGAACGAGGGTTACATACGTAACCGAGACATTCCCTTTCGTTGTCACTCCGAGTTACGTCGGATGACGACGAATGGGGTTACCAGTCTAATCACGCCACCTTCACAGCTGTCTTCCAGTGCCCTGCGTAAATCTGAGATCCCTGTCGTAAGACTAGCAAGGACTCCTATTTAACACTGGAATACCAAGGTACACTGGGGAGCATATCCCATAGTTTAGAGGAAATATGCAAATATAGCCAGCCCAAACGGGGGGGGGGGGGGGGGGGGTGGGGGACTTAGAGAATACACATATGACCCGAAGGATGCATATAGAGAACACTGGGGTGTCCAGCCGCAGGTGGAATATTTCAACCCCAGGGGTGGCAAGGTGGCTTGCCAAGGGAAAGACACATGCTCAGAGAGGCTTACAGTGGAAATACACATGTGGGGGTCGCTCAGGGGAGGGACCATGCACAGGGGAGGCACCTAGACGACGCGCAGGCAATAGACACTGGCGCGGACGTCAGGAGTGCTGGAGGAACTCAGGGCTTTCGGAGAAGCTCACCTGAGGAGAATATCGCACGTATCCAGTCCGTGGAGTGGAATGGCGAGCAAGCGAAGACACCTGAGCGGGTCCAATACTAGCTGGTTGAAGCGAGTACATGAGAGGACACTGGCTCCACTCGGAGATGTCTGTTAGCGAGGCGCCATGCGCTAGAGCCCAAGAGGACGCCACACTCCGGGTGGAGTGGGCAGTCACACCAAGGGGGCACGGTCGACCTTGCTGCTGGTATGCCAAAGCAATGGTGTCCACTATCCAGTGAGACAACCTCTGCTTGGAGAGAGCCTTTCCCTTCAGCTTCCCACCATAACAGACAAGAGCTGGTCTGAGGTCCTGAAACACTGCGTTCTGTGTACGTAGGTGCGGAGAGCACATACTGGACAGAGCAGTGCCAAGGCTGGGTCTGCCTCCTCCGAAGGCAGCGCTTGCAGGTTCACCAACTGGTCCCGGAAGGGAGTGGTAGGAACCTTGGGCACATATCCAGACCGGGGTCTCAGGATCACGTGAGAGTAAGCCGGCCCGAACTCCAGGCACGCTTCGCCAACGGAGAATGCGTGCAGGTCCCCTACCCTCTTGATAGAGGCCAGTGCAACCAGGAGCGCTGTCTTCATCGACAGGAGCTTAAGCTCCACTGATTGCAAAGGCTCAAAGGGAGCACTCTGCAGGACAGTTAGAACCACCGCGAGGTCCCAAGAGGGAACGAGAGGAGGGCGAGGAGGATTCAGTCTCCTCGCTCCTCTCAGGAACCTGATGATCAGGTTGTGCTTCCCAAGGACTTACCTTCTACCAAGTCATGGAGTGCGGCAATAGCGGCAACATAGACTTTGAGGGTGGAGGGAGACAGCCTTCGCTCCAACCCTTCTTGAAGGAAGGAAAGCACGACACCGACCGAGCATCTCCGGGGGTCTTCTCGGCGAGAAGAGCACCAGCTGACGAAGAGGTTCCACTTCAACGCGTAGACGTGTCTCGAGGACGACGCTCTAGCGGAAGTGATGGTAGCCACCACCGCAGGTGGTAGGGTACTCCAACCTGCCTGGTCCCGCCCAGGAGCCACACGTGGAGGCTCCAAAGATTGGGAAGAGGGTGCCACAGGGTGCCCCGTCCCTGAGAAAGAAGGTCCTTCCTCAGAGGAATGGGCCAAGGAGGTGCTATCACGAGGAGTAAGCCCAAGTGATCTGCTACAGACACAGCATCATCCTCTGTAGCTTCAAAAGAAAACACACAGGACACCCGAGGGTAGACTCGTGGAATCATCAGTTCGCTAGCGGGCACCGTCATTAAAGAGGGGGGGCTGGGGCGTGGACACAGAGTCGGCGCCTTGTTCCAGATCAACACCCTCAGGTCACCCTGGCCACCAGCCGAAGATCGGGTGGTAGATGAGGGGACTCTCACTCTTGCGAGTTCACCGAGTCTCGACCTATATATGACGCGATGATCACGTTCCTAGAGAGAACATGAGTCATCCACGAGCGCTGTTCAAGCATGATCAAAGCCCAAACACATTAGACAGCGCTCGTGCCCATCAGAGTCGGATACCAGTCCGCTGCAACCAGAAATGCACGGGCGAGCCGTCTTTAAAAAGACGTGCCGCGTGCGAGCTTTTTTATGAGAGGAGAAAAAAGGCCGTGATGTTGAAGCGCTCAGGGAGACACACACACTCTGGCAGATCACTGCACAGATCAGGCACTGTGAGCTCGCTGCAGATCGCCTTCACACCAACACCGGAGAGAGAAGCTCATCTCGTAGAGTGAATTCCGAGATGGCTGTGGAGTGAAGAAATACTCTTGGCTCCGAAGCAAAAACATATCTGCATGTTGCTGGCGTCCTCCTTTTATACCCACGAGGTAAGGCGGAGATACGCTATGCAAATTCCGCAGACCGATGGTATTTCTTTGCCATTGGCTCGTTTTGTAATATACTCGAAGTCGATAGGTGTTCTATGCGAAACCCCATTCGTCGTCATCCGACGTAACTCGGAGTGACAACGAAAGGGAACAATTATTTTAAAACTGTAATCATATATTTAAAAAATATTATTGTTTTACTGTATTTTAGATCAAATAAATGTGGCTTTGGTAAGCATAGGTGACTATGTTCGAAAACAATAAAACCCCAAACTTTTGAACAGTAGTGTACATTTCACTTTTTTCACTTTTGTCACACAGCTTTGTGGGATAATACTGTCAAAGGTTTGGGCACACTTTATGTATCTCAAAAACTATATCACCTGTTGCATTAAATCTTGAATGTTTTAACCAAACTCAACTTGTTTTATTATTATTTATTTATTTTATTGATTAATTGGAGCCGATGTAGTGAAGCAGAGCAGTCAACAAGTGTCCATAATCAGATCCTTCTCTATGGAACCGGTCCTACTCAAACCAGCGTCTCCGGCATGGGAGATGGGCACGCTAACAAGGACGCTAAAAACCACATTCTCTAACACGCCTCTTAAGGCCAGGGGAGTGAGGTTTACACGCACAGCTCTTGACTTGCTTCCATTACACTCACCCCCCCTAAACCTCACTCCCATCCGGGTCACGGCACCAAATATAAACCACACTCTGAGTGGGAATCGAACCGGCATGGAAGCCAGGCGTGATCACAAAGACGCTAAAGGGACGTAGTCTCTAGAGTCAGTCGCTAGTGTGCCTCTTGAGGCCAGGGGAGTGAGCTCTTACTAGCTTGCTTTCGTTATATCTACATTTTTTAGATATGGTTGTGACTAAACAATGACAATCTCATGGCAATACGTAACTACGTTTTGGTGAATTGGTGGCTAATTTGTATGAATTTGTAGGATCTCATCCGTACGTTTTTGTACTCCCTCGTAAAATAGTTACATTTTCCAGTGAGATTGGGTTGGATAGACAGAGGAACTAAGTGTCCAGTTAAATGTTGTTTGTTCACTTATAAAACATTACTGCTCATTTCACCTGAAATTTCACATTTCATTTCACCAGTGCTTAATAATATACAGCTTGACAGCACAGCAATTCACATTCCATGTGCTACGAGTGTGAGAACTAGAGAAAAGGCATCCTGCGTTGTCTGTGTGTGGATGGACTTACATCTGCTGAGCAAAGTGAAAACTTTCAGAAAAACATATGTATTTTATTACAACAGTTTAGTTTTGATTATGAGCTGTACACACACATCCATAATATGATGCATTTCTGAGTAAAACAGGATGTTTGGCAAGAAAACAACTGCTTACCTGAAAAGGGAAGTTATTTCAAAGGGAGAACAAGTTATTCCATTTTGATGGCAAAGTTTTGTTTTGCTTCTTTGAATTAATGGAAAAATCTGATTCACAATAAGATCAGGGATGTCTTTTCAGAAAGCTAATAGGGTTTATTTTAGCTTCACATTGGCTTCAAAGTGATTTTTTTAAGTCTTTTGGTTTTGAATTGAATTAAAAATATTTCTCTCGTCTCTCACCTTCAAATGTTTGTGAAAATACAAAGATTCATCATTTTTCTTTCACAATGTCAAGCGCTAGAGCAAAACCGAAACGAAGCAAGAAAACAAAAACACATTAACAGATGTCTAGCAGGAGAGTATCTGCGTCTGTTTAGAAGCCTTAAGGACTGTAAAAATCTGAGAGATTTATCTGTGGGTGGATAAAAAGAAAGACCTTAGTGTCAGAGCATCTATACACCATCACACAAAAGATGAGACTGACACATGACGACAGGGAGATTTGTGTCGGTAGAAGCAAAAGAACAACCATCTGCACAAAATCCTCATTTTCTGTTTCAATTCCACTTCAATCCTATTCACACCACTGCCCTCCTCCTCTCTGTGGAGTTCTTTAAGAGCCCAGTCAGAATTTCTGACCTAGGTCAAAGCCATAAGCTCGTCTCTTAATCTCTCACACTGCATGTGATGACCAGAGGAATTAAGGCAATTTAGAGACATACGATAAATGGGACTAAGCCTAAAAAAATCCTAAGCAAAGTTCACACAAAGCATGTTCGAAATGCATTTTTGGTTGGATTCTGTTTTGTTCAAGTTACTTACATAAACTTGAACATTAACTTACATTAATCAGAAGTGATTAAATACTTTTTAAAATACAGATCTACAGGGGTTGGACAATGAAACTGAAACACTGGCCAATATAGTTTTGAAGGTTTCACGCCTACATATGTGTGCGTGGCCAATGGTCAATATAGTTGAAACTGTGTTTCAATGAAGTTCTGTTTTTAGCACTGTATAATCTCAACCTTGAGGTGTGAATGTAGGTGTAATGGTTTTATTCTCTTCATCTCTCAAAAAAGTCTAAAAACAAGCACAGATAAGAGGACAGTAACACATTTTTAATGCTCAGAGAAAGTCAAGGTAAAGGCCAAGTAGGAAGCAGAGAGAATTTACACAATAATAAACAACCCTTGGCTCAAAATGTTCTAAGATTATAATTTTTTTTTTTTTCTAACATTAATTGCTTGGGTGTTCTGAGTTGGTACTAGGGCATTGCTAATGGGTTGCCTGGATGTTCTGGTTGGTTGCTAGGATGTTGGTTTGGCAACATGTTCTTTGTGGTTACTAGGGTGTTCTGGATGGTTGCTAGGGCATTGTTAATTGTTTGCAAGGGTGTTTGTTTGCTAAGTGTTCTTGGTGGTTGCCAGGGTGATTGTTAGGGCATTGTTTATTGATTGCTTGAGTGTTGATTTGCTAGAATGTTCTTGGTGGTTGCTAAGGTTTTCTGGATTGTTGTTAGGATGTTGCAAGATGGTTGCTTGGGCATTGCTAATTGGTTGCTAGGGTGTTGGGTTAACAGAGTGTTTATGGTGGTTCCTAGGATGTTCTGAATATTTGATATGGTGTTCTGGATGATTGCTAGGACGTTGCAAAACTCGTAATTTGAGATATCCTTCATATATCACAAAGAGTTTAATACTCAGGTTCAGAGGTTTGTTCAAATCCATAACTCTGTATGAACAATATTCACTGTGATACTTGCCTTAGCAACCAACTTGCCCGACCAGTCCAATCTAAGTGCATTTTCAACCACGTCAGAAGGCAGTGGGCTTCTGCAGCCGTCACAGAAGTGAATATGTGAACAAGTAGGTGATTGCTGATGGACTTGCTTTGATTCAGAGCAGCTCCCTGGACATATAACCATCTGCGACCCAGTGAATCGAGGGGGTTTGATTCTCAGGCTAGATTTACGGCAGCACACACTCACTTCACAGACTGCTGGGTTGGGCTGCGTATATCATATGGAGCAGGGACACAATAGTGCTGTGTATCTTGCACATGCCGTGAAGAGTCAAAGTTAAAGCTTTCAAAAATGAACAATAAACAAACCCAACAGGTGCACAGAATTGTTACTGTGTAGAATATATGAGCCTGTCTGTGAATACCAGTAATAAATTTCCTTTTATGTTCCAAACAAAAAAAGAGAGAGAAATGTTCATGCTCGACCAAACAATGTTATCATTAACAATGTCATCAGCAAGTATAGTTTTTAACCCATTTCACAACAACCCCAAAGTTAAAAGTAAATAAATAATAGGAAATTACATTTTGAGTAAAGAAATCAGGGTTTATTGTCTATTCTAACATTTTCATGACCTCACATAGATTCACATTAGAGGACATTGCAGCCATTTTACTTGATTTTGATTTCTTTTATTGTATTTCCATTACTTTAAAGTATTCTTATATTTGCATAAATTAATTAGTGTTGTCAAATCACTATCTTAAAAGTGTGTGTGTGTGTGTGTGTGTGTGTGTGTGTGTGTGTGTGTGTGTGTGTGTGTGTGTGTGTGTGTGTGTGTGTGTGTGTGTGTGTGTGTGTGTGTGTGTGTGTGTGTGTGTGTGTGTGTGTGTGTGTGTGTGTGTGTTATTATATGTATGTATATATATATATTTAGATATACAAATACAGAAATACACACACATATATATTTACAAACTTTTATGTTAGATGCGATTAATCGATTTCACAGCGCTAAATTAAATATGTATTAAATAAATATTAATAAATATTATTTTTTCACATAAGAAGAAATTAGCTTTACTGTCTTGTAAATGTCTTGATGCCATAAAAGTTGTAATAGTCATAAAAACGGACTTAATTTTCTTTATGCAAACTACATTTTCTTTTTTCTGTTGATTATGGGGTGAAATATAATCTTGACTAGTTTCATGAGATTTACATTTATTCATTTAGCTGACGCTTTTATCCAAAGCGACTTACAATTGCTATATATTTCAGAGGTTGCACGCCTCTGGAGCAACTAGGGGTTAAGTGTCTTGCTCAGGGACACATTGGTGTCTCACAGTGGATTCGAACCCGGGTCTCTCACACCAAAGGCATGCGTCTTATCCACTGCGCCATCACCACCCAGATTTATGCAGTATTAAGGCAGGGACAAAATATCATTTGAATACTTTATTAAATAGTTATAATCAAACTGAAAAAAGAAATTCCACCATCAGAAGTCACATTTTTCACAACATTTTTTCTTTTCAAGTTTTAGAAACAACAACAGCATCACTCTGTGAACTACAATATATGCATGTGTACTACTTCCAGAGACAAGAAGCACAACCCTCTGGACTGCGCTGTGCCAACAAGAGCACAGGAGGTTTCAGAAGCTACACCAAGGCTGATGGTGGTTTAAGGAGAGTTCAGGAGCTACATAACCACAGTCCAGAGAGGTTTTGTGCGCAAATAATGAGCTCAGTCCAAAATAATCCAGATTGGCTTGCTCTCTGAAAGGCCTTTGTGGCACAGCATACTGTTTGTCTGTTTGAAGATGTCAAAGAAAGCTGATAGATAGTAGAAATAATGTCTACCAAGATCAGAATACCATTTGTGCTGAAATAGAGGTGAAGACAGGGGTGAAGAGATGATTATTGAGACTGTGTCACAGTCTTTCTGATGAACTGGTTAAAGCTGATGTGTGTATATAGTTTAACGTGAAAGTTGATTCCCCCAAAGAGCGCAAACATCGTCGCTCGTTGAATTAGTTTATTGGAACAGTAACATTGACTTAACCAATGGTTAGAGGTGGGACTAAATGCTTGTCTTACAATTCCATTGGTGGAGATTGATGCAGAAATTACACACAGCAGCTTTGAAACATCTGTTAGTGACTGTGTGATAGTCGCTATTTCATGACCTCCCACAGAGGAAATGACAACAGCGAAATGTTTGTCGCTTCCTGTTTGGCGAAAGCATGCTTGTCTGACTTTCTTCACCCTGACACTCACATTTCAACAGCCCAGGCTATAGAGTGTATGAGCCCTTAGCACTATCGAAGCTGGATTTATTTTATATTAATATCAGTATTCAGAGCAAAGGTACCCAGTATAATTGCCAAAGTGCACAGAACAAGCTGTCACTGAAACAACCACATCAAAAAAACGACAATGCAAACAGAAGTGTGAAATTAACATTCTAATACTGTTGACATATAATGTCCCAAACCTGGGATGAGCTGATAGGATATTTTTCAGTAAAAATAATAATTATCATTATAATAAAAACACAAACAAAACATTCTGGAATTTCCTTTTAACCTTAAACTGAAATACAAAAAAAAAAGAAAAAAGGATAATTAATTTAAAAAAGAGTCAAGTTTACATGTACACCACCACAGCAGCAATTCCTGAATGATATACATGCAGTTTTTTCAGTAATTTCACATTGATACAAGCAACATATTTACCACACACTGGTTATGCTTCTGTCTCTGCGGTGAGAGACTCTACATGGCGTTCCTTTTGTATTCTACATACATTTAGCAGCATAGAAAACATTGATAAAGTAGCCATAACTCATAGAGTAATAGCGAAGCCTACTCAACATCCAGATCCTGAGTGTCCAAATAAAGAGTCACATGTTGTATAGTGTCTTAATTCAGTACTCTAAAACTTGAGAATCACATGACAGTCATCCCATCCATAAGTTTCTCTCTGTCTAATGACAGAAGTTTTCTTCATTGGAAAATCCATATCGATTTGAGGTCTCTGTGTGCTTGTCACATTAAAAATCTCCACGTACAGTAGTCGATGAAGCGTTTGAGGTGTAATGAGGACGTTTGTGCAAGCACATCCTTCAAAGGTTGTTTGCACGCAGTTTCAGGTCCATTTGATTGACTGGCAACAGAAGAAATGATTCTGCCAAACAGTAGCATTGATGGAGTGGAAAATGGCTCATGAGATATGATTATTCTAGCCTGAATAAATGAAAGTTTCTGTCTCAATAATCCTTTTTTGAGTCATGGCTTTCCTTGGGGCTCGTGTTTATGTGTGTGTTGTTAACAAATCGATATTCAATATCTCTAATCTTTGGGTAGACAGTTTCTATCCAGATCAAGGCACAAACTTTTCACGTCAAAAATATTCATCACCATGCATTACAAGTTCAGAGCAAGTATGGAAACTAGAATACTTGCTGCCTTCAAACCAGAACCATGACTATATTTATCATAATAAGCTGTCATTTTGAATATACAATGCATTTTGTGAAATGATAATGAGGATTAGCAATAAAGCCAATGAGTTACACATTTTGTGCTTCCTTTATATTGGCAGGAAGTGGAAAAAAAGGAAATAAATATGCGTAAAACATCCATTTTATTCTAACCAAAATCACTTGGAAGTACTGTACATCATGTCATAAAACTTCATAAATTAGGAACTTCCCAGGAGAACTTGAAGGCAACAAATATTCCAGAGAAATCCCAGAGCTTCTGTACACATGGGAGATAATCAATGGAGAAATAGTTCCAGTAGAGGAGCATGGAGACGAGCCAGACACGAGAGTGTGAGAGCAAACAGTCCTAGTTGGAAACACAGCAGACAACACATCGCACAAGCCCATTGCTGAGGCTGCGCACGCTAGCAATACAACAACGGCGCTCTGTCAACGCTCTCTGTACACAATAGGGGCAAACTAAATCACTTTAACCAGGACAAGGAAAACAAGTGATATGTTTGTGAAAGGCGAGAAGGATGGGGGAATCACAGTGGATCAGGAGGGATATTTACACCCTATAGTATGCCAATCTTTTGTCTATGGCCACAAGTTCCTGTAAATAACATCATCCCCTGAGGCTGAAATGGATAAGGAGATCTAGATACATCAACTCTCCGTAGGTTTGTATCTCTTGCTCTAAGCAACTGTTTTTAGCAGGGAATAATGACTGTGACCACAAAGCAGCCTGTTTGCACTTTTAAACCACTTTTAAAAACATTCATTTGCATATCTATTTATAACTTGTTAAAAGTCCACTATTCTGTTTTGCCATGTTTGTTGCATAACATCTGTGCAACAACGCACAGTCAAAATACAAAATGTGTCTTTTTTTTGTTAGTTTCAGGAAGAGAAAGCTCTTCTGATCAGAATGGCATTTTGTTATTGTGGCCATTTCAGCTCAGTCTGTCTAATTGCTGGCAAGGATGAAGAGCGGATTAGCGCTTCAGCGTGTGGGAGAAGTTGCATTCATATACACATATGTATCAGTGCGTTTGCGATTTGTAGCCTGAAAATGAATGCTTAGTGGTAACAGGTCGTTTGAGTGAGCATGTGTGGGCTGAAGTATGCGTTTAGAATTGACTTTTGCATGGCAGTTGGAGTATGACACCCATGACCCTGCCTTAAAACTCTACAATAAGATTAGCGAGTTCTTGCCATGCCACATGCTGCTGTCCCTGCTCTTCTGTCTGAGCGCTGACACCTGAAACCCTGACCCAGAGACGATGGCATCTGTTGTTTTATCTATTATGTTTTATTATTTTTGCATGTAGCTTCAGAGGCAGAACTGGCTTTGATGGAAAATTTCGGAACTTTTTTTGGACTTAGGAATAATGTGCACTGATGAATCGTGCAAAAATAATACCAGGAGTGTATGTTAGGAAAGTAAATAGGGTCAATTTTGATTTCATGTTGACCTTAGAGCATAGAAATGTGATATTTCAAAGAAACTGAAAAACTCTAAAGAGAGAAGCAGACACAAGTAAACAGCAGTGACCTGACACTGAGACTAAATCTATCTTTAGAGAATCCAGGCTTTTTTCTTTCTATATTCCTTGCTCTAGAGGGATAGGACTTTCCCTTATAGACTCATTAAAACCGGATACAAATTTTCAATGACACTGTACTGCTACGTATGCCAAGACATGCAAGACAGAACATATACGAGTGTGTATGGCCTACATGGATTAGCCATTCAACCTATAGAGCTGACGAGCAAAGAGACGCATTGTGTGTGTGTGTGTGTGTGTGTGTGTGTGTGTGTGTGTGTGTGTGTGTGTGTGTGTGTGTGTGTGTGTGTGTGTGTGTGTGTGTGTGTGTGACACTAATCTGTTAATCTTGTTAATGCCTTTGCAGTTGGTGCCCTAACGTCCAGCACATGAAGTAAAGGAAGGACAACACGACCAACAGCTGTTGATGCTCACTGTTTGCAGCCCATCTCACACACACACACACACACACACACACACACATATACACGTGCACTCCCGCTAAAAGTTTCGCTGTTGTATGGTTTCTGTTGAAGTTTATCTCAGACTAGATGTTGAAAAGGTAGAGGAAGCGAAAGGTTTACCAAAGGAATTGTAACTACTTGTGAAAAAGGTTGGTTTTGACAAAAGCATAACGTGATCTGTAGATGGACAATTACTCCCTTCAATTTGATGTTCATCCCTAAATTTTTAGTATGTGTCTTTTTTAAAGATAGGGGAGTTGAATGATAAAAATAAGTTGGGAACAGCCTTTGTGTAAGTAAAGGTGCCAAAAGGGGGTAGTGATGCCATAGAATAAGTATTTTTGGTTCCTCAAAGAACCTTTCAGGGAACAGTTCTTAAAAGCACCATTGTGTGAAGTGTGTCTTATTAATAATCTAAAGAACCTTTTGTGGAATGGAAAAGTCCCATGGATGTTAAAGGTTCTCCATCAATGCCAACAATGAACCTTCATTATATGAGTGCATGTTATTTTCATGCTGTCTCCATTTACATTCTTCTCCTGCTGAAAAGACCATCACAGATAGTCATCAGCATGCGCCTTAACTAGCGTAACCACCAAAAGACTGTTGGACAGTTTACCAACTAACTGGACAGTTTACCAACTAGACCAGCAACCCAACCAACATAAACCAGCCTGGACATTTATACAGGTCTAAGCTAGTCTTTTCAGCAAGAATATGTTGCATCTTTCTGTTTCTTGCAGAATTTTCAGTAAAGGGAGACTCATAAAATTCCCACTGTTTTGTGACAAGGCGTATGGGGGGCCAGAATGAAGGTGAGGGATGCTGATGGTGTCACTTTCGCGAGAAAATCTGTTATGTCCTCTTTTCACCGATCCAGAACTCTAGCGTAGTCCTGCAAAGCGCAACCTCCTTCGCTCTTTAGATCGGCAAAGATCTGCGTGAAGAAATGTGGGTCTGCGTTGATGCGCAGCATCTTGGCACTGGTGACGTCGATAATTGCCAGACAACGGTCCCAGAATGCCTCTTTACCCGCCTCCACCAGGAAGGGCTTGAGCGGGTACGAGATCTCGTTCCCCATGTAGGAGTAGGACAGGTACAGACAGGTTAGTAGAATTGCTTGGAGCTCATGCTCTGAAGACACAACGTCGCCATCCACCACGTCACGGCACAGCATGTACACAAACACCACGTTGGCTGGGGTCACAAAGGCCTGGTCCTGCCAGCCCTGGAGCAAGAGTGACCGGTCCACAGCCCGCAGCCACAGAACCGGATCTGCAGGGGAAAGGTGCTTGAGCCGATAGCAGCGGCCACACAGAAACTCGCCCAGGCAGCGAAGCAGCTCACTAGTCGAGGCCTGGACGATCACACGCTTGGGTGTGGAAGTGCATGTAGGCGCAATCTTCTTAACAGAGGAAATCTGCTGCGGTTTTCCGTAACCCAAGCCCAGGCCTAGACCCCCTGGACCCTCATAACTAGTGAGATTGGCGCAGGAGAGAGACTTTTTCACATTTTCGTGGTTTAGGTGCAAGACCGGATCCTTTTGGTAGATGTTATTGTTGTTGAGTGGAGCCCCAAAAGCGCCATGACTTCCAGGATAGGCTTTTTTGGACTCACCCCGCTTCTTGGTGGAGGCCACCAGTCGTTTCCAGGTGAGAGCGGGGAGGAAAATGGAATGGCGTTTGAGGTTGCGGTCCTTTTGAGTGTTCAGCGAGCGGCTGCTCAGGCTTGGGTAATGGCTTAGAGAACCGGGCCGGTCGTCATAATAACCAGGTTTTCGATTACCCGGCGAGAGGGATAGTACGGTACCCATGAGTTCACTGAGGTGGTGAAGCGACCAGCAGTGTGGGTTAATGTAGCTCAAAAATAAAGTGCTTGTGCCTCACTGTTTGAATGCTGGAAGGTCAAGACTGGGCTGGTGAGGGGAATGGATGAGTTCCTGAGAAGATTATATGCAGAGCATTAGAATAAATAAAGGACACTTTTAAATGACAGATAAAAATTCATATAAATAAAGGGAGAACACTATGACATGGGGTTTTGGGAAACACAAATGAACTAACAATGAAAAGTATTTTTGCAACATTTATATTGGTAATGTTCATATATAATTATTAGGGGTGTAACAATATATCGTGTCACATAATGCAATGGGGGAATATCTGTGGGTCTTGAAAATGCCAAATGTCTTGTTTTGAGTAAAAAAGCATCCTACATTATTCTAAATATATCTAGTCAGTGACAAGTGAGTGCAAGCATATTTGTCTAAAATAATTCTGTATTTTCAGCTTCAGAATTATTCTGGTATCACCATTTCATTTACAACCCCAATGTAATTTTAATCAACAGTAAATTTTTTGTCAACCTTTTATCAAATATCTTGGAATATTGCAATAATATCGTATTGTGAATTCAGTATGGTGTTATGTATCGAATCGTGACATGAGGGTATCGTTACACCCCTAATAATTATGCATCATTCTCAAACTTGATCGGCTTCTTTTGGAACTGTTTACATTGACAGAGAAGAATACACAAACTTAAAGGCCATTTTTTTTGTCAGAAATGCAAATTGCTTTATATTAATTCAAATGTAGTCAAATAAAATGTATTTGTATTAGGGATGGGCATGATTAATCGACGATCGATTATTGATCATTAAGAATTTCGTCGATCACGTTAATTTGTTATCGATTATCATTAAACTAATGCTGCTGCGTTGCGTAGTGTGAGTGGAAAGTGAACGTGTTCCCCGGGCTGGTCAAGTTAGCGCGGAGGTACCTGTGCATCCCGGCAACGTCAGTCTCCTCAGAGCGGGTGTTTTCAGCGGCTGGACTGAAGCCTTGTTTACACTCGATGCGTCCGCACGAGCGCGAAGGTGAGCGCGGCAAAAATGACGTCATTGCGGTATTCGGTGTTTCACAGGCGAGCGCGTCGAGTATAAACGCCTCGTCTGTTTGGGGAGGTGCGCGCGCAGTCTGTGGAGACTCGCGCTGCAGAGCCAGGCGAAAGTGTAAAGGCTTGACGGTCAGGTTGCGGTCGCGTCTGACCTCAGATCATGTCATCAACATGCTTATCTTTCTCAACAAAAATCAGTAGACTGGTGTAGAAGTTGTATGTGAGTTACTAGTTATTTTTTATGAGGCTTTGTTAAGTAGCCTAGCCGAATTGATTGTTACAGTAGGTAGGCTAATCTTTCTCTCTCTCTTTCTCGACTCCGTTCTTGGATAGTTCTGAGTTACATTTTGACAAAACCTGTCAGATCTAAGTATTATTATGTTTTTGGTTAAGTTATTGTTTAACATGATTTTTTTTATTATTTATTATTTTGGAACAAACGAGGGTCTCTGTTTAAGAACGCCAACTCGCAGCTGCAGGTTCCGTTGCTTTCGAGCACCGCAGCGCATATATCTTCAAGTTTAGCCTAACCGAACGTCCAGTTTTACTGCCACAAGTTGATCATCTTGTAATAAAGATCCAATCGAGGAAAAACGCGCTGTATTTTTGTATTTTCATTGCATTTTTAATTTATAAAAAGTATATAATATAAAAATAAATAATGAATTTGAATATAAAAATATTAATGATTAATCGATAGTCGATCGTTAATTCTCCCGACGATCGACTAAGAAAATTTAATCGAATGCCCATCCCTAATTTGTATAGCACATTTCACAATGCTTGTTTTAAAGCAGCTTTACAGGAAATCATGATGCAATGCTATTAATATCTTAACATCTTTATGCTTTATAGTTGCCTTTAGCAGATTAGAGATGGGCAATAATATAGTTTACAGTTTTGTAGGGATACAAGCAAGTAAGCAGTATAGATATGCTATGGATAATGCATGCCAATAAAGTTAGACACACACCTACTTTACATAAAGAGCTGTATATAAAAAGCTGTATATAACAAGTGAAAAATATTTAAGATTCTCTGTTCTTTTCATCAGTTGACCCGTTCACAAAACTGATCTTAATCAGTGGCGGTTCTAGACCATTTCAACTGGGGGGGCCAAGCTGGGGCCAGTTGTACTGTTAGAGGGGCCAGTTACATTTAGACCTTATTGTTGTCATATCATTTTCTGCACTGCACTGCAGGCATTAACAGGCAAAATACCATGTTTATAATCATTCAACAATGTATTTGCATTTCCATTATAACTTTTACATTTGCATTACATATTCAGTATTAGTCACAGTAACTGTAATTGACATGATGTCCTTCTTTCTCTTTATTTTGGTGAGAACTATAGAGCAAAAGCAATGGGGACCAAGAAGCTTAATTCATTTACTGAAAATAACTGACTTGCTAGGTAACTGTCTAACCGTTTACAGGTTACTGCACACTTTTTAAAGTCAAATTGAAGGCTTTTGAAGACCTGAAGAAATCATAATTCATACCGTACATTAGGGGTGTGGAATATTGACAAAAATTTATCTCAATATTTACAATGTTTTGTTGATAATTAGATGATATTTTACTGATTGTGTTTTTGTGCTGGTGACATGGCCGGTTTAGGCCTGTTGTTGACAGCAGACTCACAAAGATATTCATATTTTTTAATATTCTATGCAGTGGTCAGTTAACAGCAGGGACCGAAATTAATTTTTTAATTAATTTTTAATTAATTTAATTTGCCAGCTTAAATCGATTTCCAGGGGCATTTTCACCTATATATGGACATTCTTTCTAAACTTATTTAGAGTTATGAATCACCTTTTATGTCAAATACTAACATTCAAATTATACAGTAATTATACTTATTTATACAATAATACTTGATTATACAATAATTATACAGTACCACTGTTACCAGTCTAATTAATTTAATCAAAATCCATGTTTGCAGTGCAGTCTAGAGGTGACACAGAAGCGGCATTAAAATATTTACACTCCATTTACAATTGCATAAATAAAGCTATGAGATTTTTTTTTAAATCAATATTTAAACATGAAATGATTTCTAATTTTAACGTTTTAATTAAAGGGTACTTTAAATATGAAACTAAAACCGCCAGTAGGCGGCGGAAAGTCACAGAAGTGAGTTGAGGGATTCATTCATTCAACCGATTTGTTCAAACGGCTGATTCATTCGGGAAAGCAGCAAGTGATCAAAACGCGGATTTCAGTCAATAAATCATCGCTGTCTGTTGCATTGAGACTCTGCTACGGTTTCATTTTGAAATTCTAGTCGGCGAAATAAAGGGAAAACAAAAAATATTGACAATATTGTGTCTAAAAAGTAACTCATGTTAACTTATTGTTGATTTAACTGTTGTATAACATCAATATCACAGTTGCAATTGTGCACGGGAAAACGGCACTCTTGCTGATTTGATATTCTAATGTAAGAACATAATATGATATAAATATAAGACATAGGCCTACCTATGAACCGCACACAGCAGTGAAAGAACCATAGACAAATGCGTCAGCTCACAGTGCCTCGTACATAGTTAAAACAATGATTACAATATTTTAATAGACAATACACATCGCACACCCGATACGCACATACAGAATGAACTTGCAACTGACCAGCTTTCTCCTTCTCTCCTCTCTCGCGTGCAGGGAGACAGACATTATTCTGCCGCGATTCCCGCGAATGTGATGCGAATTGTCACGTGAACAAGCAAATCCACAAAGATAGAATAATAAAAATAAAAAAATATGCATACAACGATAACAAAGATAGCAAAAAACAGTTTTGTAAACATTATTTCACACTCCACATTTAGGGGGGCCACAAGGGGGGCCAAGCTTGTTGTCACAGGGGCACGGGCCCCCCTGGCCCCCCCTCTAGAACCGCCACTGATCTTAATGATTCGATCACAAATCAGACTCACTGACTCAATCATCCAGTCAGTTAGCCTACAGCTCACTGGAGGCAGGGGAATATTATCAGTAATATAATTACATCAATTTCGGTCTGTTCCTCACACAAAGTAGCTGTTTACAATTACATTAGAAGAGAAGTTGTATATGAACCAGGTTTGTTAATTTATTATTAGGATAGATCATTTTATGGTGTTTTTGTGTCCGCTTTGAAGCTTGAAATTTCGGCAGTCCCCATTCAATTGCATGAAAATAAGAAAGAAAAAGTCATTCATACGGTTTGGATCGACATGAGAGAGAAATTTGTATTAAATTATAAAAATCGATCAAATAGCACTGTTCTCAGACTTTTTTTGTATATAGGCTATTTGGTTACTTTACTCGGAACATCAACAGTTGAGAGAACAGGCACAATTTGACCCACTTAACTAGGACTTTATAGATGGTCATCTGAACCACGACTAAACGTAAAAATAAACCCCTAAACAGAACAATTTTCTGTTAGGCTATTTGTTATATACACACCTTTATTTTTTATTTGATTTTCTTGTTCATATGTTCACACCAGAGTAATTGATTTGTAGAGCTGTATTTGCATATGCTAGTTTATTAATGTTTTGAAAATGATAAAATTAAAGTAGAGTACCTGAATACTTGAATTGTTGTAGTTAGTAGGCCTAAAGTTATTGTCAATTAAATTTGTAATTTTAGGCGCCTCTGTCATCAAGGAAGTTTAAATGACAGAAGGATTCTCACTCTGAGATTCAATTTTAATCTATTATGGTTTTACATTTACATTAGTAGCAGCAATGGTCACTTCTGTTTAGATTATCACTATTAGGTTACAGTGTTTTGCTCACCTGTTCGGAGGACATCAGTGGGTCGCATCAGTTCAACCCTGCGTCGTCCGTCCTGCACATCACACGCACGCGCTGAAACGCGCCGCACGCGCTTACTGCATTAATGTTTGCATTAAATCCTTCCGTCGCGCAACTAAACCTGAATCTGACAACATAGTAAACTAAAGGCATCCAACAGGAGCTGTTCTCTGTGTCCGCTCCAGTTAGAAACAAAGTCGTCCAGGTTCACTTATGTCATTCCTGTTCAATTTCCATTATCCAGAAACGCTGCTTGTTAAGTGTCCTCATTTGAAGTTGGGCGAATTAATTTGAAGAAGAGGATTCACACCACATAAAACTTGCACGGCATTCCAGTTCCATCTCTTATGCACTCTGAACAAACAGTTGATGAATCCGAAAAGTCTATGTTTGGATCAGTTACAGAAAATATATCCTATATATGCAAATGCGCACGCATAAGTCTTTATAATAGAGCCTCCAGTACTGGTATTGACAGAAGGAGTTTGTGCTCTGGTCCTCTTTGCTGCACATCAGGCTTTCTGTTTTCAGCGGAGACTCCTCCTCGCGACATGTGACCTTCTCCTCGCTAATATCGTCCGATTGACTGACTGTCTGACTGGCACACAACAGCTCTATAGATACTCATGAACACATGTAGAGCCCAATAGGTATACAGAAATGCATCGGCCCCAAAAATAGTCTATATATATTTTTTAACGTGTATCAACGTTAGACTTAATTATTTTTTCTTTTATTTGGAATGTTGCCGTTTTTATTATAAATAGCCTATTTCTAAAGTATTTAATATAAAAGATGTATCCGTCCACAATCACATAATTGTTTTTGTTTTTTTTATTCATGTGCCCTCGTAATTTTTAATAAAAATAACTTCCCATCCGTCTAGCGTCATCTTCTCCTCTCAGATGACGTGTTTACTGGCGTGAGGGCGGGGCAACCTGTCACTCACTTGACATCACAGAAATAGCAAACCACAACCATCCAATCAATTCCATATGGACAAAATCAAATCCGAATCTACATGTTTTACGTGTTGGAGAAGCCTTTTCACTCACTAGACAATCGCAAGACTATCGCAACTTCCATTTCATGTAAACTTTATTGATTTTTTTTTTTTTTTTTTTTTTTTTACTTTCTATGAATCAAAGAATCCTAATATATATATATATATATATATATATATATATATATATATATAAACAAGCAATTCAATTTAATCTAAAAAATTAAGCAGCACAACTATTTTCAAAATTGATAATAATAAAAAATGTTTCTTGAGCAGCAAATCAGCATATTCGATTAATTTCTGCAGGATCATGTGCCTGAATACTGGAGTAATGATGCTGAAAATGCAACTTTGCCATCACATATATACAAATATATTAAAATAGATTTTAGTTTTTTAAATGTAATAATATTTCTCAATATTATTAATATTTCACATGTTTTGATGAGGAAAAACTCGATGAGGCTACACACACACACGAACGCACGCACGCACGCACGCGCACGCGCACACACACACACACACACACACACACACACACACACACAATGCCTCTCTTTGCTCCTCAGCTAAAGCTGAAATGCAAGACCCATTTAGCCTATAACCTACTTACTAACATATATGCTATATTGTATCCTAATTAATTGAAAGGCATGTTACAATTGTGAGCTTTTAATAGGCCTATATAAAAGGGAACAAATATCTCAATGTAAGATCTTTCTAAGGTTTTGAATCTATCAGCATTGAGAGAACAATTGCCCCTTGTTGAGTAATAACAGCATAACATGGAGATGATAAGATCACAGTAGTACAATAACTTTGTTATATCACTTGATTACAACACGGCTAAGCAAACACAACAAAGTGTTCCTCAGAGTGAGTTGGAACAACTCAAGCTAATAGGTGCCCAGTATGAGTGTTTTTTTTTGTCAGAGTAGACATTTTCACCATTCAGCAAACAAGTAATTCTGTGTGGTTGCTGTTGCACAAGCTTCCCCTTCTGCCTAAGAAGGATTTATGACCACGGTTCAGCACATGGCCGTTCATGGATTTGCTTCAGATCAATGTGTTATACTGTGCACTGAATGGGCATGGAATGTGCAGTTTGCAATGATAAAGGAGCAGTGAAAAAAAATCTTTCTTCTTGTCTTTTATTAGTCTTCATACTGTACCTGTTGTCATGCCATTTCACCTTCTGTTTGTTCATTGCCTTTGAATGGAACATTAAATAATGTTTTATGTTAAAATTGCAATCAAGTACTTTACATAAAACATTATGCAATGTTCCATTCAATGATAATATATATTAAAAGTACTAAAATTCAACATATATGTGTAAGTACAAATATATTTAAATATATGACAGACACCTTTCAGTAGAAATGACATTATATTTTAGTTTACCAAAAATGCTGGCAAGCATTTACTTCAACCATTTAAAAACAATCACATTATGAAATATCATATAAAGATGTAATTTATTAACTCCAACTTAAATATGTCAAATAGCACTTTAAAGATTAGATAATTGCATTTAAAACAAATTTAATACATTTTAATTTAACTGCACTTAACATGCAATAAAGTTCTTAAACATTACATTCACTTTGCACTTAAGTATAATCTTTTTAATATAATATTTCCATGATAAGTACTCTTTATAAAGGTATGCTAAAAATATGTTACTTCTTTTTCAAAAAGGTAGACTTGGTAAAGGGCTGATAAATAAGAGTAACTTTGGAAATGGAGCTACTGCGATTACAGTCCTACAACACAAGGCTACAGCACATTTGAGTGAGACTGACTGATAGTGGACATGAATATTGACTTGTGACCAATGAATTTGCAATCTCAAAGACACAGTGAAATCAAATGAGTAACAAACAGACTGCCAGAGATTTGTTTGTTCGCTACACTGTTGTATTTTACATGTAGGTATATGCTGCCCTCTAGTGGTCAAAAGGCCTAAACGTCTATAGACTGTGACTTGGATTTGAACTCCACTGGTACCAGACACTGCTTTCCCTGCTCTACAGAATGAGATATAAAGAAATTACATCTGACATCATAAAGCATGGCCAGACATTTGAATGATTGCCGTGGCAATTATGTAAAGGAAAAGGATTTCACCACTTACAAATAGTAGCTAAAACAAAATCATTTTAAGGAATTATTGAAATAAATCATTCCAAATGTCAAGTACTGAAACATAAACACACCTAGGAGTGTTGTTACATTTCTTTTGCAACAACAGTATATTTGTTTCAACGCACATAATACTAGGGTGAATTTAATGGGAATATATGTACATATATACACTCACCTAAAGGATTATTAGGAACACCATACTAATACTGTGTTTGACCCCCTTTCGCCTTCAGAACTGCCTTAATTCTATGTGGCATTGATTCAACAAGGTGCTGAAAGCATTCTTCAGAAATGTTGGCCCATATTGATAGGATAGCATCTTGCAGTTGTTGGAGATTTGTGGGATGCACGTCCAGGGCACGAAGCTCCCGTTCCACCACATCCCAAAGATGCTCTATTGGGTGAGATCTGGTGACTGTGGTGGCCATTTTAGTACAGTGAACTCATTGTCATGTTCAAGAAACCAATTTGAAATGATTCGAGCTTTGTGACATGGATCATTATCCACCTGGAAGTAGCCATCAGAGGATGGGTACATGATGGCCATAAAGGGATGGACATGGTCAGAAACAATTCTCAGGTAGGCCATGACATTTAAACAATTCCCAATTGGCACTAAGGGGCCTAAAGTGTGCCAAGAAAACATCCCCCACACCATTACACCACCACCACCAGCCTGCACAGTGGTAACAAGGCATGATGGATCCATGTTCTCATTCTGTTTACGCCAAATTCTGACTCTACCATCTGAATTTTCTCAACAGAAATCGAGACTCATCAGACCAGGCAACATTTTTCCAGTCTTCAACTGTCCAATTTTGGTGAGCTCTTGCAAATTGTAGCCTCTTTTTCCTATTTGTAGTGGAGATGAGTGGTACCTGGTGGGGTCTTCTGCTTTGCTGCATACCTCGGTTGTAACAAGTGGTTATTTCAGTCAAAGTTGCTCTTCTATCAGCTTGAATCAGTCGGCCCATTCTCCTCTGACCTCTAGCATCAACAAGGCATTTTCGCCCACAGGACTGCCGCATACTGGATGTTTTTCCCTTTACACACCATTCTTTGTAAACCCTAGAAATGGTTGTTTGTGAAAATCCCAGTAACTGAGCAGATTGTGAAATACTCAGACCGGCCCGTCTGGCACCAACAACCATGCCACGCTCAAAATTGCTTAAATCACCTTTCTTCCCCATTCTGACATTCAGTTTGGAGTTCAGGAGATTGTCTTGACCAGGAGGACCACACCCCTAACTGCATTGAAGCAACTGCCATGTGATTGGTTGAGAGAGCATGACTCAACCAATGACTATGTGAATAAGTGAAAGAGGAGAAAGTACATTAAAATGACACTGCAGTATGTTCTATGCTATTGTGATGGCTGAATATTGCAATAATATGAAATACAGAAGTTATATAAAAATTCCTTTTTATGAATGCTAAGTATTGAATAAATGTATGTAGGAGAAAACCTAGATGCTTATTTATTTGAAACATTTAAATGACTCAAAATGGCTGAAACATGCTCTCCCACTTTTGTTTAAATTTGTATTTTATTATAGCCTACATCATAAACATACAGTAATATCTAATCAGAAATAAGAAATATTTACTCTCCTAACATTAACCATAATGTTTTTTTCTCCTGTTTCAGTGAAATCAGACCAATAAATCAAGTGATCTCGAAGTCAAACGGCAACCCAGTTATAATATAGAAATGTTTACATAGACTAAATATAGCAAAAATGTTCCTCATGACCCAATTTCAAGATTAACCTCATTCAGACTATGTGATCAAGTTTCTCTTTCATTGGTTGAAAATCTAAAAGAGAAAGAAACCTTGGATAAGTTTTGCATTAAAAAAACTCTTGCTAGTATTGCAAGAAACATTTGTACAGGTACAAATGTAATATTTTAATAATGAAACACTAAAGAACACATACTGGTTGATCTGAACATTGATTTTCTTTTAAAAAAAGGTTCTAAAATGGCCTTTTATTTTCGTTTTTGCTGCATCCACTGCGTGACAGAACGAGGTAAAAGCTAGGCAGCATAATTTATCAAAGGCTTCTAAATATTCTATCAAAACAACTGGTTTGCATCTCTGTATGATATAACATTCATATTTTTTAATTGATTTTTCTAAATTATTCTCATAACATTTTTAACAGAGGAGTTTATTTCTATTTTTACATGATATTTGAAATATCGCTCATGTCCACACCTTGACCCTTGACAGGTTTTAATCAATATAATATCAACGAGTGTGGGTCGAGAGGTCAGATGTTACATTTTGTGACAGCATCCATTTAGGAACCAGAACCCTGTCCCCTGGTTTCACAGACAAGACTTTAGTCTAGTACCAGACTAAAATGCACATTTGAGCTGTTTTACCTAAAAAACATACACTGACAATCTTAAAGGGTTAGTTCACCTATTTAAGACATCAAGTTGTATGGAATCCTTACCAGCACTATAGTGCATACACACTGACCCACTCTGTAGTCACCTCCCTGGTCAGAGTTCTGGCCGCTGGAAGTTTTTCAAGAAAGTACTCCCAGTTAATTTCCGGGGCCTCAAAACTGTGCGTTTTTACGTGAAAAAAATATTTGCGTTTCAAAGCTTGATTAATTTAACACACAAAAAACACGCCGGTCAAAATTCATACCTCACTTTTAATCGGCACTATTTTCTTTCCATTTCTATCAATCCGGGCTGCTGTCAACGTCAACAGTGCGCACGTTCCGATCAGCTGTTCCATAGTGTTTACACAATAGATTACGAAACGTAAATAGTAGAAAATGAACGATGGTGGGAACTTGTAAATTTCCAGGCTGTGACCACAAGAATGTGCCGGGATCACCGTTCAGATTCCATCGTTTTCCTGTTTCGGATATAGCTACGAGACAGCTTTGGCTGGTTGCCATCGGCTACTCTGCGGGAGCTAAAATATCCAGAATCAAGGATTATCGTGTGTGCAGTGCTCACCATTTGTCGTTCATCCTGGCTCTTGCTACAGCTGTGGGCCCAGCATCAACTTGGACAACTTCATCTCTGTCCTCTCGCTCTCTCTCTTCCCGTTCTATCTCCATCTGTTGAAGTTCGGCATCGGTATACTCCGGTTCATAAAGGTATCCCTTTGGCGTTGTGCTAAAATTACTTTCTGTTTCATCCCCATCTGTTCCGTCTGACATTGTGCTAAAATTGGTTACATCATCAGAAGTTTTGCAGTCAGACATGTTGTCAGCGAGTCGCGCTATCAACAGCTGATCGGAACGTGCGCACTGTTGACGTTGACAGCAGCGTGGATTGATAGAAATGGAAAGGAAATAGTGCCGATTAAAACTGAGGTATGAATTTTGACCGGCGTGTTTTGTGTGTGTTAAATTAATCAAGCTTTGAAACGGTTTTGAGGTTTCTGAAACGGTTCACAGTTTTGAGGCCCCGGAAATTAACCGGGAGTACTTTCTTGAAAAACTTCCAGCGGCCAGAACTCTGACCAGGGAGGTGACAACAGAGTGGGTCAGTGTGTATGCACTATAGTGCTGGTAAGGATTCCATACAACTTCATGTCTTAAATGGGCGAACTAACCCTTTCAAATATACCAGCACCATTGTTTTGTCTCAAGAAGCACACCAGTAATGTTTTTTTCCTAAAGCACATTTATAAAAGATACTTAAATGTCCTAATTGAACTAAAGCCTAATCCTGTTCTTATTCTGTCTGTGAAACCAGGCCTATTCCAACCGACACACATCAATATTAAATTAATACACTGGATAGCATGATTTAAAGTGCATAAATCATAACAATACAGATGTCTGGCTTAGATTTATTTTATTCAGTTAATATGTTTGAAACTTAAAACGCTAGATAAGTGAATTTGTTTAGCTTATTGCTGGGTGCCCTTGTTTTATACTCCCATGGCTTCCAATCTCACACCAAGCCAATGGTGTTGGCTTATGTCTGGGATAAATCATACAAATACACCTGTTATGCATTTTTGTAAAATGTCCTTATTCATTTTCTTCACTAAATTCTTGCAGCACACTGAATAACAAGTACATAGTAGATCACTGTCCATGGTGCTGAACTGAACAAAATAACCTCACAATCAGAGCCTCTTTGGATGAAAGAAAAGCACAATCACTGAATTTAATAACACATTATGGGGTTTTATAATGAATGACCACTGTGTGTATTTTTAAATGTATGTAAATGTAGTTTAACTACATAAGGATATTTTTACTAGATTTTTTTGCAAGACGCCAAATTCACAGTCATCCTATTTAGTCATATTTATTGCCTTTCTTTTTTATTTACAACCTTATTAATTGCTTTTAAAACTTTAGGACATTTATTCCATTAGCTTTGCATTTTAAGGTTTGCTGATTCTCATCCAAATAGCACACAGATACCACTCATATTTCAAGCGTAAATGATGGTGCACGATGCAAACCTGTGCAGTGTTGTGTATAATTCTGACTGACAACATTTCTACCCTTTAAAATTTAGATTTTAATCATGATCTCTTCCTACCTCTCTGAACACACACATATACACAAACACACAGGTAGAAGTGCTGAGGGGATTGCAGCGCGAGGCTTATGCCCTCAGATTCATCTGCTTTTGGTACAGCATGAAGTCATCAGGTATGGAATCTGTGCAAAATATACCAGGAGAATAAAACTGAGTCACTCTGAGACTAAAACACTGTTTTGACCTGCGCACGCTCTGAGTGACATGCCTTCAATTTGAAGCACACAGCACACTGAACCATTAAAATTCCTCAGATACTGAGATTCCATTTAGATGCATCTCACATCATGTTTCTTACCATTGCATCTATAGCCGAGATTAGACCATATGACGTTCTCCTGGGAGAAGCAGAAGACACCCAACCGCCCTCCTCTCATAGTGGTGTCTATCAAGATTCCTGAATCGGCCACCAGTGCTGTACCTTCATACAGTCTTAATCTGTCCCATAGATATAGAGAACCCAGTCAGACTCTAGAAAATTAAATATTTCAAGTTCTAATAGTAAGATATATGCTTGTGTGAGTCGTCTTTCATGGACAAATGTTTTGTGTATCTCTTAAAATTAAATCAGATCAGCCCTCACCTTATGTAGCCCACCTGTGGGCGGTGAGTGAGGTGCCAGCGATAGGACGTTCTGTCCTTCCAACCCACATTTCTTGGGTCCTTCCAAAGCAAAGTAACTTCCCCTGATGTGTCTCCTGTGTGCCACAGGGCATTACGCAGATACTCACCAGGGCCTGTACGAGACTTCACTGCCTGGAGGAGTGAGGTAAAAAGAGATTTCTGAGTAATGTTAATAAAAGGCATTTACACATGAATATATGCACTACTGTTTAAAAGTTTCCCGTCAGTGAGATTTTTAAAAATAAATGAACACTTTTAATTAGCAAGGCATTTATTTGAAATAGAATTTTTCCTTAACAATGTCAAATTATTTGCTGTCACTTGTGATCAATTTTCCATTGTTAAAGAAAAATTATATTTCAAATAAATGCTGTTCTTTTGAACTTTCTATTCATCAAAGAATCCTGAAATAAAAAAATCTCACTGACAGGAAACTTTTAAACAGTAGTGCATATATTCATGTTTAAATGCCTTTTATTAACATTTTAAAATATATTCAAATAGAAAACATTTCACCATAATAATATTTTTTACTGTATTTTTGATTAAATAAATGCTGCCTTGGTGAACATAAGAGATTTTTAAAAAAATGTTTACTGTTGCCAAACTTTTTAATAATTTTTCAATCAGGCCTACATTATGTCCCAAATCCATTTTCTCCTTTCTCCCTTCACATTCCTGTCTCACATTCGTAAAAATGCAACACTGGTGAATTTTTGTGTATTCAATGCTTTATTTATCTGCCACAATAACGTACTACATTTGCTTTGCTTTTCTCAGCAAATATTCACATTTAATTAAAATTAATCTCCATATCAGGTTCCTTACAAAAAATAAGTATACTTTTTTAAGTATATTTAAGTAAAGTTCAAGTATATTTTAAAGTATAGGCTACTTTATGTATTAAACTAATGTCAATGCAATAGTAGTTGGGGCTCCTTTTGCCTGAATTGACCTATGGCTAAGCCACGCCCCCTCCACTTACTCGGACAAACAGTCAACATTTGGTGACAGGCGCTATATTTAGTTATGTTGAAGAGGAGTGTTCTATTTCAATACTACTTGGGACTAAATTGGCCCACATTTTTTAGAGTATAAAAGTATACTTGTAAGCATACTTTAAGTGTAACAGTAGTAAAGTAGTAAACTAGTTTACAACTGTGTTTTTTATTTGTACTGAAACTATACTACAAGTGAACTTATAGGTGTACTGATAGTTTACTAGTCAAATACTAGTAGCACATTTCTTAGTAGTTTTATACTGCAAGTATACTTGTATCTTTAAGTGAACTTAACATCATATATATAGTTTACTATTTATATATAATTTTTACACTTTAGGTATGATACTATATTTCTATTTAGGTATTCATTTTTATACTTTAAATATACTTTTCACTGTACTTTAAGTAAATTTGAAGTCAATTCCTACGTACACTACCAGTAGACAAAAAATTTAACATACTCAGAATAAGGAACATATCTGTTTTCTTTTTAAATCAATATTTTTGAAACAATGTTAAACTATGAGAAAATACTAATTAATAGGTTACACAATCAAAAGAGTAAACACAACTACAATCCAAGTATACTTAGAATACATAATTATACTTTTAAGTATATCTCAATCAAAATATTGAGTATAAGTATAGGCCAAATATACTTAGACATTTATAATTCAAGTATACTTAAGTGTAATTTTAAGTATATTTCTGAGAAGTACAAAAAAAGTAGACTGAAAGTTTTTTTTTGTTTGTTTAAAAGAAGTATACTAGTAGTACACTTAAACTTCTTTTATGTAAGGGGTGCTTAAATTTAGTTACATATCAATTGAGAGCACTAATTTTAATGCATATTTTAAATTGTCTTTACCTTAAGCTGTAGTCCAGGCTGAGCTGAGGCTTTAAAGGGTAAATTCTGCCAGTATGTCTGTTCTGTCTGTTTCCACATCACCACATAGAAGCTGGAAGAGTCCTGATAGCCAAAGATGAAGCCCACGTAATCATCATCAGTGGCCGTGTTCACATGGATCGTGCCCTCAAAATCAACACCATTAAATGATGTGTAACCTAAATAAAAAATAAAGAGGTTAATAGTTGTTGAGACACAGAAATGTCAATTAATCTGTAAAAGTGAAGTAAATTAACTGTAAAAGTCACAAAACACCAACTGTGATTTTATGGCTGTACAAAAATGTAAAAGAGTTTTATGTACACTGTAAAAAAAAATATTTTATTGAAGTTAAAAGTATGTTTTACAAGAAAATACTATTTCACTCTTTCTACTTCAAAATTTCAAGTTTAATTCAATGTATTATTTGCCATTTCTTTTTAATTATTTGAAAGTTTTACAAGTAACTTCGGAGTATAAATTGTTATAAAAACCTTACACAAATTTTTGTTCAGTGTACATACCCACAGCCAAACCAGGGTCGCTATTCATGGTCTGCACAATCTCCATTCCCTAAAAAAACACCAAAGTTGTTTTTATAATACTTCAAAGACTTTGTCTACATTAAGCACAACAAAATAGGAAAAGCTTAGAGACTAGCTGATCAAATAAAAGCCATTTTAATTAATGATCACCTTATTTAGTACCAGCCAATTGGGGTCAATCTGAGCATCTCCTTCAGGGTCAAGAATGACTGTCTGGAACGCCCTGAAATCTGTCATAGTGACCTCAGCACTTTCAGGGCACGCATCCAACAAGTCATTCACCTTATCGTTGTCAAAGTCTGTCTCACACATGTCACCAACTCCATTGGCTGAAAAGAGAGAAGGTACCAAACAAAAATATTAATTTCTAGACTGTGTTAATAAGACAATAAGTATATATGTGGCAGGTATCTTTGGAAAAGAATACTAGCATACTGGTTACTGCATTACATTTTTACAATCTGAAAAAAAGTTATTTTGTAGTTTTAATCAAATTTTGTGTAAAATGTTCCACTCCAATAAAACATCCTAAATTTGTGGTTGATATTACTTAAAAAATAATATTTCTGGAAATAGAAAGCCAAGTCGAATAGATAGAATTGTGGAATATAGTATTTTGTGCAATGCGCTCTGTTACTGCACATTCTGGCAAAAAAAAACTAGGTCATCCAAAATTCGCATACTGTGCACTGTATATATCCTGCAGAAACAGTAAGTGTAGTATACTTTTCCAAAATACAGAGTTAAGAATCAGACCATCAGTGTCTTTTTGACTGGGGTTGGGAACAAGTCTGCAGTTATCTGGACCAGGAGGGAGGATATCTGGAATTCCATCGTTATCATCATCATCATCGCACTCGTCCCCAATCCCATCATTATCTGAGTCCAGCTGAGAACTGTTGGGCACTTCAGGGCAGTTATCCCTCGTGTCCTGATATCCATCACCATCCCTACACACAGAGAATCATTTTCAGTAGGTCTTTAAACACTAAATAAGCAGATTGTTCTGAGTAATGAAAAGACACTGAAGAAATAAAAGAAAACCACAAGAAATTGAAACTGACTTATACTAAAAGAAAACAAACTTAAAACAACTATTACACTTTAAAAGAAAACTGTAAAAATCCCCTGTTCTTGGGTAAAATAAACATTTATCAACACAGGTACTTACATGTCCTTGTTTGTATCACACACATCTCCCACCAAATCGTTATCCATATCTGACTGCAAAAAAGCAAAATATGAGAATGAATCATTACATTCATATTTAAAAAGCAGGGTGGCCATAGTCCCTGCTCGATTGCCCTCAGTGGATTAAGTGCCACTATTTGTTCCCAAAATCTAACCAATTTCATTTTATTTATTATGTATATGCCTCTTTAATAATTATGGAAGAAATGTTGATAGTTGATACATTCAACTTATGTCATTGAAGCACTCACCTCTTGTAAATTAAAAGAAGTTAACCCTAACATGAGCTACTGTTTCTGTAGTTATCAACAGTTCTGAACAAGTGATGGGTTGATCATGTTCATTTTGTATATATTTTTAGGAATATGATACAAGTTTGCTTAAGTAGTCATGTTGTGGAATTTGGCTATTGAAAAGGCAACATTTTAATTTGACTGCTCAAATGAGCAGAGTTAAATTAAAGCAATGGGTGAGCAATGAGCAGTAAACAATTTATGCAAAATTTTTAGTCAGGTAACCTAAAAAACCCTGGGGTGCCTCAAGGTTCAGTGCTTTGACCTCTACTCTTCTCGATATACACAACCTCACTGGGCACTAACATAAAAGCACACTACTTCTCCTATGATTCTACACAAATGATAGACAGTTTTACGTCATTCCGGACTAATGTTCCCACTATCTCAGCTGTATCTCTGCCTCCATTTTTTAGATATCTCAACCTGAGATGAAGAACCTTCAGCTTCATCTCTGGATGGTGCCCCCTCTTCCCTTCCCTTTACCATTATATTGATCCCTTTGTCAAACCTGCAAAGGATCGTTGACCTCAGGACAGCTGTCACACGCGTCACCCACACCATCTCCGTCTCGGTCTGTCTGCATGGGATTGGGTATCTTAGGACAGTTATCCAAAACGTTAGGGATGCCTGCGAAAAGAATACAGTGGCAGGAATAGATGATGTTGTACAATGCTGTAAAACCACAGAACAGTTAAAAGTGAGTAGGCCAGTACCATCTCCATCAATATCATTGTCACAGATATCTCCTTTGCCATTGCCATCCGTATCAAGCTGATCTCCATTGGGAACGTTAGGGCAGTTGTCACAAGCATCACCATACGAATCTGTGTCAGAGTTCTGCTGGTCCTTATTGGGCACAAGACGACAGTTGTCCTAGAAATATGCAATTAGAATAGCTACTGCTTAGGATCTGTCCTACAGACAATTGGTTTCAAAATAATGAGAAAAAAACTAAAGAAAAAACCATCAGGACATCAGCCAATATGAAAACGGTGTGGTATCCAATTATTGCTCAATATTTCAACAACTCTTAGCCACTTGATCAGAAACCTCAACATTTTTGATTCCATCTCCATCTGCATCCTCGTCACATTGATCACCAATTCCGTCTCCATCTGTATCTTCTTGCCCAGAGTTTGGGGTATTCTCACAGTTATCCTACACAGGGATATTAAAATTATGAATACACATATTATACCAAAAAGCATGATTAAAAAAATCACAACAGAGATGAAAATATATGTTTTGCTAAAGAAAAACTGTCATCAATTAAGCAGAAATCGGTTCAAAGGGTAGTAAACAATGAATTGGACAGAATGTGCCAAATTCAATACAGTTCTGGCTAATTTAACCAGGCGATATTTGGACTGGTTTTGCGATGCAACAAGCATGTTAAATTAAGTAATACTCTGATGGCCAATGTAATTTTTTTTTAAACAATATATTTTATATTCAGCACAAGTGTTTGACTTCTGATGATTCATTTCTTTAGTGAATTGGGTGATTAAACAAGGCAGATGAGCAATTTAAAGAACAATCAGTGGATGCAATTTATTCTTAGTGAATGAGTATGTACCGCTCTGCAGTGTTTGTCATTGTCAATGCATGGAAGTGGTTCATCAGGGTAACCATCAATGTCTGAGTCTGGACCACAAATGTTCCCATTACCTGCCCAGCCAATGTTACACTGCAAAATGGAGAGAAAGATCAGCCATTTGGAAAATTCTGGCTTTTTGAGTTGAAAGAAGCAAAAAAAAAAAGTGTCATCTCACTTAAGAGCAGCATGTGCTTTAATTACAAATGAAGATTTTAGATTCAGAATTTCCAGGCAGGAAAATTAATTTCTAGATTCTCACCAAGCAGGAAATGTCATTATTGCGGCCCATCGCACAGTGTGCATTTACATCACAGGGATTATAGCCCAGAGTTTCACACGTCCTCCTTGCAAAACAGCCTGCAGTCTGATTACCCAAAAATCCTGCTTTACACTGGCCACACTTGAACGACCCCTATGAAAAGAGAGAAGTCAGTTTGATAGTGGTACGTTTATGTTTCACCAATTATGGCTGCTCTGTTTGACTTGCCAATTCTGGTGTTAACTTATTTAAAGTGCACATTTTGAGAGTGTACTTACCACTGTATTTATACAGACTGAGTTGGGCACACAGGCACTTGAGTGCTCAGCACACTCATCAATATCAAAACATTCCTGAAAAAATAAACAATATTCTCACGTTAAAAGCCTGTTCACACCAAGAACATTAAACAGTAAAGCTAATCGCAGACATAATGTCTGTTCAATGAAATAAAAAATACTGGGGTCTGAATAGGCCATATCTTTACATTTGGTTATCCTCACTATTTTTGGTTGTAATTGGATTTTTGACACATTTTTACCTGCTTGTGGCTCTTGGCAAACTCCAAACCAACCCCCCTGAGTGTTGTACCGGTGAATCCTATCGGACAGGACTCACAGGTGAAGCCTTTAGCTGTGTTCACACACAATTCTGCAGAGAAACAGGGCTGAGCAGTACACTATAACAAAGGGAGATATATATATATATATATATATATATATTAATATAAACTGTACTTATAGATAATACAACATCAATTAAATAAAAGTACACTTAAGAGTACTTGTTTCTTAAAATACTTATGTACACTTTTAAAAAATGCACTTCTTAATGTCAAATTATGTTTTACTTTAAAGTACATTTTAAAACATATTTTAATAATCTTTTGTTGTGCTTTAAAGAAATTCACATATTTTTATGTGTTGATTAACATTCTAATTTGACTGATTCTAATTTTAACTGTAGTCTGTTATTCAAATATTACAATATTATTTTAAGTCATGTTTAGGCTATGTTTACACGGAAACGATCTGAAGAGAAAACGCAAAAGTGGCGTTGCGTTATCACTTTTTATTCTGCGTTTAGACGAGCGTTATCGGGGGAAATCCGCGTGCATATGATGACGCAAAAGTGTGTGAAATTCGATGTAGTATCCACTCCAGGTGGCTAGGTGTCAATGTGAAGCACTGCGACACAACAACACCAATATCTGAGAATATTTTGTACAACTGCTGAAAAGACTCTTGTACGTTTATCAGAGCTGCTATGGCAACTTGAAGGTCCAACGTATGGAAATAATCCGGAATATTGGGGTTATTTTCCTGTACTGGCGCATGCCTGTGACCTAAACACGTACGCGACGAGAGCCACAGTGAGCAGATTTGCGTTTTTACTGTTTAGATGGGAACGCGTCGGTGGATCGTTTTCAAGATTTCCACTCTGGAGGGTGGTTTCACTTTTTTAGGTTTTTAAGCCCCCAAAACGCCGTCGCCGTGTAAACGAAAGGCACATCCGATAAAATATTTTTACGTTTTCACCCAGAATCGTTCTCGTGTAAACAGGGCCTTAGTTTCATGGTGTTTTGGTTTAGTTTTCTCTGCTCCAGGTCATTGTTAATTTCTATGGTTGTTGATTAAGTTACACACTTGTTCCCTCTTCTGTTGATTATCCTCCCATGTATATTTAAGCCCTCAGTTCTCCCAGTTCTTTGCTCGGTGTTGTCGTTGTGCTACATTTTTATTCCTGTTATCTCCTGCATGTTCCTGTTGGATTTATTGCAGACTGTTTTTGTTTATATCCCTGGTCATCGAGTGATTATTGCAACCACGCCTGACAGAACACTGAACCAAAAAAAGAAGACATGGATTTACCAGCTGTCCACCTGCTCTGTTTGGAGCAGAAATCTCATACCCTCGAGGACCACGAGTGACTTTTTAAATCTAGCCGTACCTTACACACTTTCTTGATCACTCCCTTTGCGCTTTCTTTTTAGACCAGCCAAAATAAGCGAACTAAGGCACAACTGCACGAAGATGGTCCTCGAGGGACATTTTTGCCAAATTTGTGGAGTGGGAGCTAGCTAATAACAATTTCCTGTTGAATGTCTGCCTCACTGGTGAGCCAGAGTTGGCGCCTGAGCCCAACTTCATCCCGGAATCTGACCAGGTGCGTGAGGAAGCAACACCCTGTGTCCTTGTGGAGTACGAGGGCATGGATTGGAGCCCTGACCATACTCCAGATTCTGATTGTGAGATGTGCCTGGCCTCTGTAAATGATTGTGAGGAAAGAGGTTATCCCCCAAAGCCTCCAACTGTGGATCCCCTGGTTCTGCCTTGAGCCACCAAGCCCGTCTACCACCTCGACCCGTTGACCAGTCGGCTCCACCTTGGTTCCTCACCCCCTCGGCTCCACCTGGGACCATCATTCTGACGGCTCCACCAGGCTTCTTGGTCACTCTGGCTCTGCCTTGGTCAGTCATCACTGCATACGCCACAGGACTTCCCGGTTTTGGCTGCGCCTTGTCCCTCCACCCCTTCAGCTCCGTCCGGCTCCACCTTGGGCCTCAGTCCCACGGGCTCTGTCTCAGTCCTCCGGTACCCTGGCTCCTTCTGCCCGCTCTTCACCACAGTTCCAACTTGGCCTCCACAACCTATGGTGTCACTCAGTCTCTGTGTCTCCATCTTTGCCTGGGTCTCCAGCTCTCCTGGATCCGCCGGTGGGTCCACCTCCTAGTTTGTCTGTCTCCAGCTTTTCAACCACCTCCAGAGCCCCCACCCTCCCCCATACGTTGAACTGTTATAGTTAGTATGGCACAATGACGCACCTTCCGGGAGGTGCGTGTTTAGTAAAGTTAGTTTCATGATGTTTTTTTTTTTTTTGACTCTTCCCGTTTTTTGACTGTGTTCCTGGTCATTGTTAGTTTCCATGGTTGTTAATTTAAGTTACACAAATGTTTCCTGTTCTGTTGATTATTCTCCCTTGTGTATATTATTTTTGTAAGTAATGTGTCCTAAGTGTATGACTCTGGTATTTTTGGAGCAATATGAAAAATTTTAATTGATGCCTTAGCAAACATTAATTATAATAATAAACTATGCGATCTTTGCAGGAACCTCATCAATGTCCTGGCAGTGTGTTCCGTTGCCTGTCATGCCCTCTGGGCAGGGGCCACATTGATATCCTGGGTACTTCAAACTCTCCATGCAGCTTACGCCGTTATAGCAGGGGTTAGGATGACACCGTGATTGAGGCTCATGGAATCCTGATAAACAGAGAGAGAGCAACATACAGGTTACCCCTCTCCACCTTATTTTTCGTGAAAGAACGGGCACGGTCATTTGTAAGTTTCATAAATTGTAATGTGACTGCCTTCTGGTGTCCAGTTATTATTAGCTGTACAAACAGCTTTTTATGCTGCTTGATATTGAAAACTGGTTATTTCTTACCATTTCTTTTAATGTATTGTCAAAATTATAGACCCACTGGTTTGTAGCGCAAATAGTTTTACCATTTACTGCACTTTGCACAACACATATGTTGATATTTTTTTCGTTATTCCCCTATAACAGCTAAGAAATTGGAAGTCTCACATATTCACAGAAAACCGCTTTCTTCTTTTTTGAAAAATAAGGTGAATACCATGACAATCCTCAGACATGTTTTAACAAACCCTGATCTGACATTATCCTTCCTGTTCCTGCTTATTCACCACCACTTACCACACACTTGACATTCAAGGATGGTGTTTCTTATGAGAGACATCTCTTTAGTCTAAAAACAGAAAAGCGGAGAGAATTTGATTGAATGAAATCCCATATCCCAATTAAAAGCAGAAATGTGCAAAACAATACCTGTTCTCTGATATCCTCTCTCAGCTCTCCCATGATCTGGTTAAAGATTATCAGCTGTCCAATCAGAGCTTTGGTGTGATCACCTGGCCATATGAGAGGGTCTTTTTATTATCACAGAAAAGCATTACAGGCATGGAGATAATTCAATTGTGATAGTACATTCACATGATTTGATAATATTTGATATTTACCAAGGATGGCGTTTATGTCACTGGCTACTGTAAAGAAACAGCATCAACATTTTATATATAAAAAAAATCTTGTTCTAAAACAAAATATACATACAAATATTTTGAAGTCTGTAATTTTTGTTGATGTTTTTTTTTATTTAAAAAAATCTTTAATCAAAAAATGTGTTTTGTAATCATTTAATAAATAACATTTAAAAAAAAAAATTAATCCATATATCTAATGCTCACAAAATTACAGTAAAAAGAGTACTACTGTGAAATTGTCTGTGAAATTTAAACTTTTCTATTTGAATATTTTTTTTAAATGTAATTTATTCCTGTGATGTCAAAGCTGAATTTTCAGTTTAATATTATCAATGTTAAAAACAGTTGTGCTGCTTAATATTTTTGTGGAAACTGTATAATTTTTTTTCAGGATTCTTTGATGAATTGAATGTTTAAAAGAAAACAGTTTATTTTAATTTGAAATTCATTCAATTAAAATCGTAAAATTATAAATGCCTTTACTGACACTGATTAAGTTAAAGCATCCTTGCTGAATAAAAGTATTAATTTCTTTCAAAAAATAAAATCTTACTGACCACAAACTTTTGAACAGTAGTGTATATCACATTCTCCATATATACACATATCCATATATATAGACCATTTTAGGTGTTTGCAAACAGCGATTAATTTTTTTTGTGGGTGGAGTCTGCCTGGTGTCAGTTCTGCAGTGATAAGTCTATGGAAGCGACAGAATAAAAAATAAAAAAGGTAATTTTGTGTTTATATCTCACAATTATGAGAGGAAAAATTATATTATGCCTTTTTTCCTCAAAATTACGTGTTTATATCCCACAATTCAAACTTTTTTCCCTTGGAATTTGTGAGTTAAAAAAAAACAACTTGTTTTAATGTTATCTACGTAAAATGTTATAGGTTTATAATATAATTTCATGCTTTACCTGTTGGCCCAATTCATTATGTCCCTTTTGAACTGCATATATGAACTGCATTCATGCTTTAATAGACTAATCATTTCATCAGTCCAGTCTGTGGCTTGTAACATAAATGTCTTTGCATAAAGGGCGTCTTTGACAACGGAATTCTATACATCTATACATGACATCCTATATATTCTATGCATATGACATCCAAAGGCACAATAAATAAATAAAAATCTTATTCTGTGGATTTTGCCAGTTTTCCTCCAATTGTTACCACTGTTTTACTGCCACCATAATGGCATGCAAGTGCAAGTGACGTAATTGTGACGTCTGCTCCCAAATGGTCTATTTATAATGGGCATAATTTCTGCATTGCCACAAGAGGGCAGTAGAATGACATGATAATGGAATACTATACCGCCTAATGTAAACTGTGCAGTATGTACTGTCCTACCTACTATTTAAAAAAAATTGTCTGATAAACATTATAGTATGTATTGATAAAGGTCTGACAAAAAGTAGCATACTTTAGTGCTGTCACATGATATAGGTGGTTATATTATTGATAGTTTATTTGTCACAATGTAAATGAAAGGATGAATTAAGTGCACTGTTGGACATTGAGTGCCCAGTGTGCTCTGCTATAAATTGTGTATTTTTCAAGATGTCTTGTAGTAGTAAGTTACCACATAGTTAAAAGTCCTCTGACGCTGTAAGAAGTCCTTACCTGCATTGTTTATTGCTGAATCTCCTTGAAATGGACAGTCAATAAGAAGACCAGCTGTAGCCAAAGAGCCTCCGAGAGCCAGTTTGACAGACTCTACTGAGCCCTAAAATGTATACAGTACATATATATATATTTGAGTAAATGACAAAATTGTCATTTTTTACCTTCAAGTTTGCTGTACAGTTACTTTGATTCACACAGACTGCAAAACGTGACAAAAAATTAATTAATTGTTGACCTAAATGAATCACCTGTATCCTGGCATAAGACTTCTGTCCGGTGCGAACATCCACAGATTCTGCTTCTGATGGAAGCCCGACAAAAGAAGGGAGTCCCTGAGCAGAGTCGACCAATCGGCAGTTTACATAAAGCTCTAGGTTTATGTGACTCCGTCTAAGTCCACCCATTCTGAGAATAAGTGATTGGGTGCGTCCCTCAGCGAGGACAGGATTTTGTAAATTGACAGCATGAGCTTTTCCATCAGAGCGCAAGTATCGCACCAGTACTGAGGAGAGAAAGGAGAATTGATCTTTCCAATGACATGAATCATAAACAAAGACTTACTTAAACTATTGAGAACCTATTGAAACACAAATGACATTTGGGCGAATGTTTGCAAAGGTATTTGGAAAAGGCACTTACATTTGTTGATCTTGCCTACAGCAGCAATCTCCAGGTACTTCTTGTTGTCCTCCTTATCATAGAGGCCGAACAAAACGCCCCCGAGTTTGGGTGGCAGCATGAAGGTGGAGGTGATGTACAGATCTCCCACTGTCTGCAGCGCTCCAGACAGATTCTCTATAGCAGCAGCTGTCTGACGTGCATCACGGAGCTCCAAAATATTTATCACTGAGAGAAAGACAGAACAGATTTTAAGAGATTTGTTTGCTTCAGGCAGGTATTATGCACAGATCATTTTGTTGAAAATATTTTTATTTAAACTGTTATATTCATTATTTAAATAGGACATTTTTGGCCCCTTTTCAAAGTCTTGGTTTTGTTTTTGGGGTCTACTAGAATAGGTTTTCATGCTTGAATATTCAAAAAACACATTATTTGTCACATATTTTGACATTGTTGCAGCACTTTCTCTGCCCAGTCTATCAGTAACGCCAAAGCCCGTATATGGAAAGCCTGTTCACTCCCTATTAAGCCCTATTGTACCGAATTTTGGTTGTAGTTCCACCAGAGTTCGCCCTGAGTGCAAAATGAATGGGAGTCTATGGAGCTAGGCGGTTAAATTTGTCTCTTTCACCCGATTGTAATTGAGAAATCTCAGATTTGATTGTAGATTTTGCAAGTTCTACGTGGGTTATAGGTCGAAAGTTGAATGAACGAGTACTTATGTCCTTTCGATTTCTTACAGGTTGAGTTGTTGTTGCCCATTACACGTTAGCATTCTGCTAATGAATGCTGATTGGTCAGTGAAGGACTGATTACGACCAGAGATACCGCTTGATGGCATCATGGCATCCGAAGCAGGACCAGAATGTGTGTGTGTGTATTTTTCGCGTGGTCTTAAAACAACAAAACAAAAACTCTTCTAGCGGGTGTATTTACCAGTGTCAGCAGTGTTGTCGATGAAAAGAAACTGCAGAGCGCGAAAGCACCAAAGTGACAGAAGGATTGCCTTAAAGCAGTATCTCTGGTGGAACGATGTGTTTGATGTCATTGACATTTTAAATGACTCTAAAAAATCTAACACCCAGCAATAAGTAATTTCTTTGCATCTCCTTTTGAATACACCATTCAAATTACTAGACAAAAAATGATATCCTGAGAAAAGTGTATTTTTAGGGGTATAGCTCCATAGACCTCATTCATTCTGCACTCGTCCTGTGAGCGTCCTCATATGGAGCCAGAGTAGAACTGCAACCATTTCCATGTTGCAGTTTCACTAATTCATAAGTAATAGGAGTGAACCGTCTTCCTATATCGATAGTCTTTGGTCTTGTGAACTTAACGGAAACGTGCACAAGGCAGAAATTGTAAGTTCAAAAGACCCCAAGTGCACATGAAGTGAGCCATTTGTGACAGGGCTTTTTTTTGCGTAGGAATGATTTAAATGAGGAATATTGTGACGTGGATATTCCCGGAAGAAAACTCAATACTATAATCGAGGTATTGCAGGGTTTTCAGAAACAGTGCTTATATCTCTATATTATAATAACTCCCTTTGAAGTGGACTTTGTAACTTTGCAGTCCTTTTTCATGGTCAGCAGCAACAATACAAAATAAAGTAAGTTGAAAATGTAAAAAAAAAAAAAAAGCTTATTGGCTTTAATGTTATGTTTAATGTAATGGCTGAGCCCAAAATAATAGACTGACATACAACTAATTAGTGATCCATTCAAATAATGATGCTATACAAATGATGCTTTCATATATATATATATATGAAAATATATAGTTGCAATCGAAATTATTCAACCACCATTGCAAATTTAGGTTAGAAAATTCAGGTTTAAGATCAAAATTTACAGACTTTCATCTGTTCACACTGCAATGGTCACAATATGACCACATTCTGCACTCATGTTTTAAAAAACATTATTCAACCTTGAACACATTTTTAATAGCCTACTTAAAGTGTGTATTACAAATAAACCGTTAAATGCTAAAAATGAATAAATGTAAATAAATGCACAATCCTGTGAAAACCAATTTTTGGCTGTTCAACTGAGTTGATTTTGTTAATAATTACATTTTCCATTTAAAATAAATGCATTTTGCACACAATTTTATTCAACGCAGAATGTGCTATGCAGAACATTGCAGAAATAAACGTGAGCTTTTGAATAATATGCCACAAAGAGAAAGGCCCATGAAAATCAATTATATAGGGGCAAAAGGTTGCCCCTCAATAAAAAATTTATTTATTTCTACAGTCAGAGTTTGTACTGGGTAACGGCTTCCACTTATTTGCATGATGTTATCTCATTGTTTGGGGACGTTGTCTGACCACTATAGGACTGGGTCACTAGGGGGAAGCATTAAGTGAGCCAATAAAGAACAGTTACAAATGAGGAATTAACGGTTTAACAGTGCAACTATAACCAGCTGAACCCTTCATGTCACCAGGAATGTAAAAGTTTAATAGCACTGAACGTGCATCATCACTTGTTATTTTTACATAGAACACAGTGGGGGTTAAATAACCAGGATCCAAGTCCAATGGAAGAAGACCCCCACACAAATTAGTGTTTATTACATTTTAAGATGTATAAAAACCCACCTTTAATTTCCGATGATTCGGAGAAGTGGCCAAACGCAACATACAGGACAAGCAGGTTTGGCACAATTTTCCTCAACTCCATCCTCTTAAACAAAGTCCAGCAAATTTTGTTTAATAAAACGATTCGAATATATTCCAGTGTAAAGTCCAGTTTTTCAAAGACACGAACAGCTCAAAGCGCCCAAGATCTTCATAACATCACATAAACCCGCTGACCGTAGAGTCGCTGTGACCTGAACGGCCCGGGGTTCAAAGTGTCTGAGAGGGTGAGTCTGACACTGCAGGTCCTCTGAGACTCTGCAGCGCTCAACACTTTCTATCCCAAATGAGAAACAGAAGTTGAGCTGGAGGACGGCAGGGGGAGAGATAACGAGCCTTGTCAATCAACTTACAAGTATTTATTGCGGTTCTCTCCCGCTGCGACTTCAGCTTGCCGCACGTACTGAGCTCCTCTCAGACTATTGAATTTCATCCCATTTTTATTGTGCAAATAAAAATCTGCTAAGTTTTTTGTTTCGGTGAACTTAAAAAATAGATATTTGAGTTTGGGTTCAACAATATGATAAAGCATACGACAGAGTGCAAATTAAAGCAACGACAACGGTTTGTTCATTTTGAGGGCGGAATTCGAAGCTCCCTGTGGCTGTGACTGTCTTCGCTTGTCTTAATTTAGAAAAAAAAACTTGTTTAGTTGTGATGAATGATATATAAGGGCTTTTTTAATTGTCTTGCCAACATTGTCTGGCTCTGGCAGCAGGAAACTAGCGGAAAGTTTACTGTTGCTATGGCTACGCGAGCTTTTGTTTGGCGCCAAAAAATAGCCTACACGCTTTTAGGCTACAACTTGTAAAAAATAAAAAAATAAAACGTTGTGGTTTGCCTACACGTTTATTTATTTATTTTTAAATGTAAACACAAACGTAGACATAAGGTCTCACTCTCAATGCAAAGGGTAGGCTACAAAGGCCCCAGAAAATGTATGGGTATAATCAAAGTCTCTGGTATGATGTAGGCCTATGGGCCGGAGTCAAGTGTGTCTTGTCACGTGTAAAATGAGAGCATCATTTCATTGTATAACTAAATTTATTCACATCTAAACAAATTGCTCAACTAACTTTTTTTCATAATGGATATGTAGCCTACACTGGTGTTGTCCTATTAGTCACTACAAGTCTAATCCATCACATTAACTATGATTGAACATGTTCATACCCAGCAAACACAGAACGTTGGCATAACACACAACCTTCTAACAACATTTTAACAACATGGCCAAAAAGGTCGCTATAACTACGTTGTGTGGTGAAGGTTGTTACAGCTCTGTCACAATGTTGACATTAAACATCCGTTCAGGGCCATCGCGAAAATCAGCCTTTTAAAGGGTAACTAAACCCCTGGTCAGAGCCTGACTCCACCCACTGGCAATATTTGAAAAATGCTGGAAAAGTGGGCAGAGCCCAGCGGAGGGGGGTGTGCACCTGAGACGCATCTGTCTGTATGGAACTTGCCTACCTCACCAACAACCCCTTACGTCACGAACCACCCCAAACATCCAATAGGAAAATTCAACTGCAGTAGCCACCGTTCAACCTGAAGAGGGCAGCACTCAGACGTTTTTACACCATACATTGTAGAATTAAAACACTTTATACACAAATGTCAAAAAAGTTACTCGAATCAATGAACAGTACTAATAAAGCCCTGATCTTACAGATCATTAACTAAAAAAGTTGGTTTAGGGTTTAGTTACCCTTTAAATTTCAACCGCCAGTTGGGCTCATTGTGTTGTCTCATTCATTCTTCATCGAGCAAGGAAACGTGAGTATTCTATACTGCGTTTAATTTAGCCTACCTCAGCTAATTAAGATACGTAATTATTCAACACAACCTTCAACTTCATATTCTAATGTGACTAATGGTAGCCACGCATGCACTGTTTAACGTTAGTTTTTTTTTTTGCCTCTCATTTGATTTGTCAGTCTTCTATTTAGTCTCATTCCTTGCTTTGCTCCTCTGGATTTGTGGATGTTTCCTGGACTGATTCCGGTACCGGCCTTTATCAAAGGGCTTTCGAATACTGCCATGTAGTACAGAACCCGGGTTTATTCATTAAATGTTCTGATCATAGACTGTAAAAAAAGATGGACGACGCCCATTCGCTCTCTTCCATTGGCGAGAAGTGAAGCCGCCATTGTCCCGATATGGCGCTGACATCTTGGGACTTGAGTCTGCGCAGTTGCGATTTCGGGACCAGACATGCGCAGTAGTGAGCAGGAAGTAAAGCCGTGAAATCAACGTCCCGCCCTCACTCTCGCTGAATCAATCACAAGCACACGCCTCTGCTGGAGAACAACCCATTATGTCGGTGTGAAATAATTAATTATAGAAATTTAGATATTAAATTTAAAGCTCCAGTCTCCTCAGTCCTCCAATGATCCCGAAAAAAAGTCTGTTGTTGCTTCAGTGACTACTTTGCTCAGAGAACCTGTCAATCACAGCTGTCAATCATGTACGCCACAGCGCCGTTTTTATAGCATCAAATAACTAACTAAAAACAAACTTATTTTAAAAACAAATACTTGAAATTACATCAGCGTGATAACAACTACAGTAAATGACAGAAACTATCTTTGGAAAAAAGATATGTGAAGTGTAATTTAATTGTTTAGTTGGTCTCACGTCCCATTGAATAACATGGGGAGGCGGGGTTTATGAGCTATACTAGGACCGGTCACCGATCGAGACGCTTTGGCTTCACTTTTCAGGGCTTGTGCGGCACGCTATGTTCTGATCTATACTTTTTATGTTTAATTTATTGTAGCCTACTTAAAATAAATGTTTATTTTTGTTTAGGCATATTTATTTATTTTTTTCTCTTTCCACAAATTTATGACCTAAGCATAGACAGTAAAAGAAATGGACAGATTGACCCCATTGATTTCAACGGAGAAGACTGAAGCCCGATTATTCCACTTCCTGTCTGATGGCTGAGCGACTGTGCAGGCTCAAACTGAGCTTGACGACCGTCTGACAGTTGTACATCTTCTAGTAGCTGTGCCAAAACAAATCTGAATCACCTAATTCCTCAAAAACGTTGTTGAAATATTTTGTCCCGTTGTTTTTATGGACTCTCTATCTATGGGCTTCTCCCTTGACTTTATGCCTCTATGTCCCCCCGATTGCCTCATAGACAGTAAAAGATTGCCTGCGAGCTTCTTCTGTCTGTACGGTAATGTCTCTATTGTGCGACAAAGTCGTGTGGTTATTATGACCCAATTGTTAGCCTGTTTTTAACAAAAACGACTTCTACGGGGCCATAACGTAAGATACAAAGTAATGGATCCTTTTATACATTGTCGTGTTTATTTAGAAATATATAATGAAAAAATGAAGTCTTTAGACGCCTCAGATGTAAAGTTATTTGCTGTCAAAGTGACGCCAAAATGAATGGGAGTCAATGGAATGCTAACAGCAGGTGAAGTTCTGCTACAATGGCGGCTCCCGCGAGGCTTCAACTTCCGGCTGATGGATTACCCCCTTGGGGACCTAAGTGCCCAACCTGCAAGAAGTCATTTCAGGGAGGTATCTCTTTTTGTTGACGGGGGTGGGGTTGCGCTACACGGTTTGGAGCACAGTATGCTTGCTCATTCTAGATTCCGGGAGATTTGAAATAATGCGGGCATCAGGGACAGGGAGCCGCTATTAATATGAGGGAGACTCCCGGAACTTCCGGGAGACTTGTTGGGATGTCTGCATATATGCAGTTTTATTAAAGTTGAATTAACGTAACCTTTTGTAACTTTTACTCTTCAAAGTGTACACTTATGCAGGTGTTGATTATAATTATGCTAATTTACCGATAGCCTTAAATAATAATAAGAATAAACAATATTTTAAAAAGTATATAGGCTACTTCCAACATCTGACTAATTATAAATTAACCTCAAAACATAAAATGCTAAAAGGGTGATATCATAGGCCAATCTAGCATTAAAAAAAATGTTAGATAGTTGCTGAATCTTTTAGTTGCTGAATGTCGCGCAACAACGTTGCTACAGCCCTGTCGCGTCTTACAATTGTACGTTGTTATAATGTTGCCAGCAAGTAGAGATTCATAGCATAGCAGAAATTCAACGTGCCACAGCGTAAATGTGTTTGCTGGGTAGTAGCTACTGCTTGAAATGTTATCCTTCTTTTAGTCAAGTCAAGTCATCCTCATTTATATAGCGCTTTTAACAATGTAGATTGTTTCAAAGCAGCTTTACAGAGATAAAGATATAATTTAAGGTAACAGAGATTGGTTTGGTTTTATAGTGGCTCTTGAAAAATGTTTTTTCCAGCTAAAGTTAGTTTTGATTGATTCACTTCCGTCTAAATGATAGTTTGTTATTAAATTAGGGGCCGCTAAGACGACACCGTTCTCTCTAAATAGACTTTAAACGTGAACCTGTGATAGACGCTGATGGCGTTCACATGCGCATTAAGAATTGATTCTATAGTTATGTGCGTTTGAATATATGTGCGCAGGTTTATAATTCCTTACAAACCATGCCTAAACAAACTACTTGTCTATAAATTTTGATGCAGAATTTTTATTTTATCTTATCACTTTGGGTAGGTTCGCGAACCGAAAAATTCCACAACACTTTATCTGTAGAGTGGTATAGGGATCCTCCATAGGGAGAGGCTAGTTGGCACTTCAGCACTGCATTGTCATCGGGTCCAGGTGAAAGTCCTTCGTCAGATCTTGAAACGGCCTGGATCCGGCAGGCTGCGGGAAAACCTCGGGATAAACAAAGACACTTAAATTAGCGTAGATGCCATTCTTCTTATGATGTAACGAGTACATCAGGATTTGAGGGAAGTGTTCCCAGTTCCGGCTGACCTAATCTAAGCAGCCTAATATTAAATTATAGAAGTCTATAGAGTGTTATGTGAATGCTAGGTCAAAGAGATGTTTTTTTAGTCTAGCTTTGAACTGACAGACTGTGTCTGCTTCCCGGACAATGTTAGGAAGATTGTTCCAAAGTTTTGGTGCTAAATAGGAAAAGGATCTACCGCCAGCAGTCGATTTATATATTCTAGGTATTATCAACTGGCCGGAGTTTTGAGATCGCAATAGACGTGAAGGACTATAATGCGTTAAGAGCTCGCTCAAGTACTGGGGAGCTAAACCATTTAGTGCTTTGTAAGTAATCAGCAATATTTTAAAATTTATACGATGTTTAATAGGGAGCCAATGCAGTGTTGACAGAACCGGGCTAATATGGTCGTACTTCCTGGTTCTGGTAAGAACTCTAGCGGCTGCGTTTTGGACTAGCTGTAGTTTGTTTATTAAGCGTGCAGGGCAACCACCCAGTAGAGCATTACAATAATCTAGCCTTGATGTCATGAACGCATGAACTAGTTGTTCCGCATTTGTCAATGAGAGCATATGACGTAATTTAGATATATTTTTAAGATGGAAAAATGCGGTTTTACAGACACTAGTCACATGACTTTCAAATGAAAGATTGGTATCAAAGAGCACACCCAGGTTCCTAACTGACGGCGAAGACTTAACAGAGCAGCCATCAAGTGTTAGACGGTATTCTAGGTTATTACGTGTGGAAGTTTTTTGTCCAATAATTAGAATCTCTGTTTTTTCAGAATTTAGTAGTAGGAAATTACTAGTCATCCAATTTTTAATGTCAAATATGCATTCCGATAATTTTGTGAATTGGTGAGTTTCGTTAGGTTTGGAAGAAATATAGAGCTGAGTATCATCAGCAAAACAGTGAAAGCTAATTCCATGTTTCCTAATGATATCACCTAAAGGTAGCATGTAGAGAGTGAACAGCAACGGTCCTAGTACTGAGCCTTGTGGTACGCCATACTGAACTTGTGATCGATAAGACATCTCTTCATTTACTGCTACAAACTGATAGCGGTCAGATAAATATGATTTAAACCATGCTAGTGCAATTCCACTAATTACAACATAGTTTTCTAGTCTATTTAAGAGAATGTTGTGGTCAATGGTGTCAAATGCAGCACTAAGATCAAGTAACACTAATAGAGAGATAAAACCACGATCGGATGATAAGAGCAAATCATTTGTGACTTTAATGAGAGCTGTCTCAGTGCTATGGTGCGGTCTAAATCCTGACTGGAAATCCTCGCAGATACCATTTCTTTCAAGAAAGGAACACAGTTGTGAGGATACTGCCTTTTCTAGTATCTTTGACAGAAAAGGTAGATTTGAGATCGGCCTGTAATTGACTAATTCTGTAGGATCGAGTTGCGTTTTTTTAACAAGCGGTTTAATCATAGCCAGCTTAAAGGTTTTTGGTACGTATCCTAGAGACAAAGATGAATTAATGATGTTAAGAAGAGGATCTGTGACTTCTGGAAGCATCTCTTTCAGTAGTTTAGTCGGTATAGGGTCTAACATACACGTTGTCGATTTAGATGAATTAACGAGTTTGCAAAATTCTTCCTCTCCTATGGCAACAAATGAATCAAATTTTACCTCGGGGAGACTATAATGCACTCCCTGATGCGATGCTGTAGTAGACGGTTGCATAGTTATAATTTTGTCCCTAATATTATCAATCTTATAGGTGAAGAAGTTCATAAAGTCATTACTGCTGTGTTTCTTGGAAACTTCTGGGCTTGAAGCTTTCTTTTTCGTTAGTGTAGCCACTTTTTCAAATAAATACCTTGGATTATGTTTATTTTCTTCTAATAGGGTTGAAGAATAAGCAGATCTAGCAGCTTTTAAAGCCTCTCTGTAAGCAATCCAGCTCTCCTTCCATGAAATCCGAAATACCTCTAGTTTTGTTTTCTTCCAGTTGCGCTCCATTTTTCTGGCTGCTCTCTTAAGGGGCCGGGTGTGCTCGTTGTACCACGGTGTTGGACTATTTTCTTTAATCTTCTTTAAGCGCAACGGAGCAACTGTATCTAAAGTGCTGGAAAGGAGAGAGTTAAAAGTTTCTGTTGCAATATCAAGTTCTTCTAAGCTATCTGGGATGCTGAGACGATGAAACTGATTAGGAAGATTATTGATAAAGCAATCTTTAGGGGCAGAAGTGATAGGTCTAACATACTTGTAACACGGAGTTGGCTTTGCAGCCTTGGCTAAATGTAATTTACATGAGACTAGATAATGATCTGAGATGTCGTCGCTCTGCTGCAGAATTTCAACAGCATCAACATTGATTCCATGTGATAATATTAAATCTAGAGTATGATTACGACAATGAGTAGGTCCTGACATGTGTTGTCTAACTCCAATAGAGTTAAGAATGTCTTTAAATGCCAATCCCATTGCATCTTTTCCATTATCTACATGTATATTAAAATCACCAACAATTAGGACTTTATCTGCAGTCAATACTAATTCTGATAGAAAGTCAGCAAATTCTTTGATAAAATCTTTATGGTGCCCTGGTGGCCTGTAGACAGTAGCCAGCAGAATTCTCAAACTTGATTTATCGTTTACATTATATATTTTTACATTAAGCACCGACACTTCAAAAGAAATATATTTTAAACTAGATTTTTTAGTGGTTTTGAAAATATTACTATAAATTACAGCGACACCTCCCCCTTTGCCTTTCAGGCGAGGTTCATGTTTATAACAGTAATCATGCGGGGTGGACTCATTTAAAGTAATGTAATCGTCTGGTTTTAGCCAGGTTTCTGTCATACACAGCACATCTAGGTTATAATCTGAAATCATATCATTAACTATGCGTGCTTTTGAAGTAAGGGATCGAATATTCAGCAACCCAAGCTTTATCGTTTGCTCATCTGTATTATATCTATTTTTTATTTGTTGAATATCAATTACATTTTTAACCTTAGATCGGTTTGGACGTTTTTTGGATTTCCAAATTCGGGGAACAGACACAGTCTCTATAAGATGATATATAGGTGAAAGAGCCTCTATGTGATGGGATTTATCTGACCTTGGTGACGCGAGGCCGCTAGCAGACGGTCGGTTTAGCCAGTTTGTCTGCTTCCTGACCTGATCCCCAGATTGTCATGTTTTGTCTCTAAGACTATGAGCCAAATTACTAGATAGAAGAGCAGCACCATCCCAGGAGGGATGAATACCATCTCTTTTCAACAGGTCAGGTTTGCCCCAAAAACTTTTCGAATTGTCTATGAATTCTATATTATTTTGCGGACACCACTTAGACAGCCAGCCATTGAGTGATGACAATCTGCTAACTATCTCATCACTCCTTCGAACAGGAAGGGGGCCAGAGCAAATTACAGTGCCTGACATCGTGTCAGTGACACACATGCCATGCGTTTACACAACAATGCTGTACTAAAAATGGAAAAGTTTTTCTCTTGCGTTTTTCGTCTACAGATTACAATGCTATCAAAAAGAATAAAAAAGAAACCACGCCAATTGACTGAACACATAATACGCATGCGCATGACGTCACATTTGTCACGATCTCATGTTTTCGTAGCAACGATAACGTTTTCAAAAACTTGCATTTTGAAACCTGTTTTCAAGTGTTTGGGCTTACAGGACCCCAAAACGCTGTTGTTGTGTAAATAAACGCTAAAACAGTTCAAAAGTTTCATTTTTTTAGTTGGAAATAGTGTCCTGTAAACAGCCTATTTGTGGATAATTCCTATTCCTATTCTATGGAATACAATTTTATGATCATCATGGCAAAAATGGTTTTAAACGTAAACCCTATGGCACTCTTTGCAATTGATTGGTTTAACCAAACTGAGATTTGAAACACTCACATTACATATAAAACACAAACACCTCAAATCCCATGGGAAGTAGGAGGCAGAATTTTTCAACTAAATCTTAAACTTGATGCTGAACAGCAGCATAATTGGAACAAGACTACAGAAAGAATTTTGATCAAGATATGTCTGAAGATCATAAAACAAATGATAAAGTTAAACACATGCAAGCTGTGTAAACAATCATCTACATTCTATGTTAATCTCAACCGATGATGACCTGATAATAAATGCTGAAAAAAAAAAAGAGCCCTTAAAACTGTGTACTTTGTTGTTATAATCATTAAAGCTGCTTCAAAGTACACTTATGATGATTTATTATTATTATTATTTATGGACCAGCAAAAAACAGAAAATGCACAGCAGCCTCTGTTTGATCTAAACAAAACATTGTGTCATTAAATGTATAATCCTGTCATGATTACACAGTTGCACAAGTTACTGACAGTAAAATACTTTTGTAGGAACTTTGAGAAGGTTTAACCCTGTGAGGTACAGCGTTGGTCTGGCCTTAGAGCAACAAAATGGATGAGCTCACTGTGCTATGGGTTTCCGGTGAGAGATTTGGATGGAGAAGAGCAGCTGTATAATGGCCATGGACTCCAACTTAACTGCAGTGTTTGGCGTGTAATAATAAAGTTCTCGTCAGCAGTTCTCTAGGGAGCTCTAAAATCTGGCTGATTTATAAAGCTTAACATCTTGAGTGGTCAAAGAGCTCCAAGATGGTTGGTTTAAGATAAGAAGTCTCTGACAAGCTTACTCTGCAATGTGTTGGAAAAGTTAATGGTTTGACAGTATGTTTAGTCTGCAGGACAGCATATTAGGTCACTGCACAATCTAAATGTAATATTTAGAGTGTAAAAAGGTTATAAAGCATAACAATGCAGCTGTTAATGTAAACAGCCTTTCTTCTGCATATCTAATTTCGGAGGTGGTAACAGTCGGTTTCCACGATGATGTACAGTATACGAGCATACGGATTGCTACATTGTACAGTTAAAACGGAGCATAGAACGATTTGCTCATATTAGTGTGTTTAAAACTCACCAATACGTCAATAACTCCAAAAAACTCCCAATTTATTGAATTAACCCATTGCACTGGTTAAGATGCAAACCAATAACCCTGTAATGCAAGTAAACCACGTTTACAAGATTTTATTCAAAAATCTGGTTATTTACCGGTAAACCTAACCATAGTGTATCGGACTATGAGGGCCCTATCATACAACCGGCGCAATGCAGCGCCAGGAGAGACGCAAGTGTTTTTTGCTAGTTTCAGCCCGACGCAGTTATCATTTTCATGACCTGTGCCATGTTGTTTAAATAGCAAATGCATTTGCACCCATTTGTGCGCCCATGGGCGTGCTGGTCTGAAAACAAGGTGTGTTCAGGCGCATTGTTGGCGCGTTGCAATTTTGAGGCAACTGAAATAGACTGCGCCATTAACCAACTGAAACCTGGTCTAAAATTAATAGCGCAATTTTTTTTTGTTATTTAAAGAGTACACTTTGTCCCGTAGATGGTACGCACGCACGCTTTAAGTTCACGCATGAGCAGATCCGTTTCCTCGCGAGAGAAACGTTCAGTTTTTCCGCTTGCAAATTCCGCCATGTAAATAGCGAATCTGCCATGGCGCGAGCGCAACTGGCTTTTAAAGGGAACGGGAGATGAGACTCTGATTGGTTTATTGCACGTTACGCCCAAAACAAACACATTACTCATTAAGAGAATATGGACAACCCTTTTATACCATGCGCGTCTAAGAGTCTAATTTCGTTATATATTTCCTCCTCCCCAATCATGAAACTTTTACTCTGTCTGGATGTGCTTAAATCCGCAGTAAGAACACTTTCCAGTTACCTATCACATATATGCACTTCAATAGGCCGACAGAACCAGGTTAATGTGTTTACATGCCAGGCGAAATCAGGCTATGAGGCAAAAATCTAGCTGTGTCGATCGTTTTATGCGAAAGCTGTTTATAACCTTACTCCAATAAAGGAAAAAGGGTAAAAGACTTTACATGACCACATGCATTGTCGACTTAACATAATCGGGTTATGATCATACGTGTAAGCATACTTAATATTTCCCAGTTTGAGAGTTTTTTGATGTGGCAAGTTTACTTGAATGCAGACCAGGAGATAAAACTGAGATTTATTTTAATGACCTAAAAAACAAGTTAAAATTCCTGCCTGTGCGAGACCTGACAAAATTACAGATCACTGAAGAGTCACAACTATTATAGTAACAATTATATTAACAATAATTAAAATAAAAGGAAAAGCACCAATATGGGGCTCGCTTGAAGCTACATCAAGTGAGCGATTCTGGAAGAGCGCACTCGTGCATGATGTAAAAAGAACTGAGGTAATAGTATGTGCAGCTCCGCTCTGAATGGCTGGTGAGCAAGAATGTGCGCTACTTGTCCCTAGTGGCACCCATCCCACTTTTCCTTTTGCATTTAGTCCTCGTCTTCATCCTCGTCATCATGGCTAGAGTTGTTCAGCTGTGGCCGCTCACGCTTGATCTTAACAATCCCAGTGAAGATGGCGTAACCCAGCATGGCTCCCACAGCAAACAAAACAGAAAGAATCTGGTTACGGCGCTTGTGGGGCTCATTGTCGAAGTCGCCGCTATGAGGCTGAACATGAATCTTCTGACCTGGTGCCTCTGAAAAGGGGGGAAGGTAAAGTTTAATTAAGTTAGTTTCAGCAAAAAATGTCAAGGGTTATTTGAGTCCTCTTCAACTGAACCAAACTCAGACCCCTTTAAATGGACCAAAAAGTGAACGGAAATAAAAAGAACCCAGTTCTCTGCATTTACATTATCAGAGTTCATAAAAGGAGACCCAGATCAAATTTTACTTCATTCAGTTTATGTTCCATTCACAATGTTTTCAGAAAATTACATCAAATTAAATTTTTTGGTAGTATTTATATAATATTCATACTACTACTAAGATTTTTATTATTATTATTAATTTAAAATAAATTGTAATATTGTCATTATTATTATTATTATTATTAATCATAATTCTTATTAAGAAAAAAATTGTACTTATTCATTAATATATTCATATTTGTATTATAAATAATTTACATGTTTACATTTCATTATTATTATTTATATTAGTAGTATTGTTGTTATTAATAATAATACTTATTTAATTCATATACATAATGTTTATATTAGGCCTACTACAACTGATAATAATAATTTAATTCAAAAGGTTAATTTAAATGAACAATAATACAATTTATTACTATTAATAATAATCGTAAGAATATTATATGAATGATAATACAAAAAATCCTTAATTTAATATTCATACAATTATTAATAATAATATTTTGTATTGATATTTATTTAAATTGACCTTTTACATTAAATTAATAATTTGTAATAACATTATTGTTGTTGTTGCTAATAATAGTAATACTGATTTAAATAAAATATACATACCATTTATATTAGGACTACTACTCCCTACAACTACTAATAATGCTAATAATAATAATAATAATAATAATAATAATAACAACCCATTATTGATAATTTAACCATTTTAAATGAAATCATAAGGTTAATATTATTATTAACTACTACTACTACTACTACTAATAATAATAATAGATCAAAATCTTTAACAAAATATAATACAGCAATATCCACCTCGTGCATCAGAGGGGAAGTAGAGTTCTAGGATGTTGGAGCAGTACTGCTGCAGGTTGTTCAGAGAGTTGAGGTGCTGCTGAAGCTTTCCATTAGGCAGTTTGATCTTCAACAGAGGAGCCAGGTGTGCAAACACATACGCATCCAGCGATGAGGGACTGGAAGCACATGAAACATCATGGTCACATACGCACATTCTCACACAAACATGCACAAATTATGCAATTACACACAATTGGTGTTGCTTACGAGTCTCCAAAGAAGAATTTTTGTGATCCCAGTCTCTGCGATAGGAGGGTCATACATTCAAATGCATCACGATAAAGCTAGAAACACAAACACAAAGATTAAGTTGATCGATCAAAACTGCTGCCAATTTTTTTGTAAAAAGGACATGTACATCTGTCTTTGCTCATAACTCAAAATTAATCACACTCTTTTCCAAAGCCTTCCTCTAAACCCAACAAAGCAGTGATAACATGAAGACATGTTGCCATGGCAATGAGTCGTCTGACCCAATTCTTTCTATGTTGTGTAAACATATGACGGAGATCCTGTAGAATGGTCCAGGGCTCAGGAGTGTCTTTGAAACAAATGTAGACCACCAAGAGACTGTCAAAAACAAAGCCCACATATAGAAAATTCTCATGGTTTGAATGTAGCAGCTTACCGGTATATTGAGATAAGCTAAAAGAATTTCTCCCCCCTGGTTTCACAGACGAGGCTTAAGCCTAGTCTCAGACTAAAATGCATGTTTGAGCTGCTTTAACTGAAAGCAACTTGCACTGTCATATCTTAAAAATATGTCTGTCCCATTGTTTAGTCTCAACATATACACCAGTAAGCCACTTAAATGCCCTAATTAAACAAAGGCCTAATTCAGTCTTAATCTAAGACCTCTTTGTGACACCAGGCCTTAATGACATGAATTTGGATAAGCTTTTACTTTAGCAGATTACACTTTTATTGCATCGATTAGTGTTAAACTACATTTAAATAGTGAAAGCTTTTTAGAAAGGTTGTATAACCTGTTACAGTTATCTTAAACAGCGCTTAAATTGCTAACTAGAAATTGTTTAACATTAACCAATAGTTTGCACAGCTTCAGATACATTAGTTGAAACAGCTTTGGAATAGTGTGCACAGGACCAGGGATGAGAGTGTGTCTCATACACTACAGTTCAAAAGTTTGGGGATGGTAAGATGATTTAATGGTTTTAAAATAAGCCTCTTATGCTCACCAAAGCTACAATTATTTTATCAAAAATACATTAAAAACAGTAATATCATGAAATATTATGACAATTTAAAATAGCCATTTTGTATTTGAATATATTTCAATTGTCATTAAAAATGTCATTTATTCCTGTGATGTCAAAAGTGAATTTTCAGCATCATTAAGCCAGTCTTCAGTGTCACATGATCCTTCTGATCAATCATTCTGATATGATGATGATTTGCTGTTCAAGAAACAGTTTTTCTACTTACTATTTTTGTGGAAACAATGATACATGAAGTTTTTCCAGAATTCTTTGATAAACAAAGTTCAAAAGAACAGCATTTGTTTTGTGACATTATAAATGTTTTACTGTCACTTTTGATCAATTTTATATACTCTTGCTAAATAGAAGTACTAAAGGGATAGTTCGCCCAAAAATGAAAATTCTGTCATAATTTCTCACCCTCATGTTGTTCCAACCCCATAAGACCTTCGTTCATCTTTGGAACACAAACTAAGATATTTTTTATGAAATCCGAAAGCTTTCTGACCCACCCTAGACTGTAATGTTATTACCACTTTTAAGGCCCAGAAAGGTAACAAAGACATTGTTAAAATAGTCCATGTGACTACAGTGGTTCAACAGTAATGTTATGAAGCGACGAGAATACTTTTCGTGCGCAAAAAACAACAACTTTACTCAACAATTTCTAATCTTTTGGAGGGGAGCTTTCTGTCCCTCCACTTACTACTCATTTCAAGCCCTAGAAAGGTAGTAAAGCCATCATTAAAGTAATCCATATTACTCCAGTGGTTTCACCTCAATTTTATGAAGCAACAGTAGTGCTTTGTTTGTGAAAAACAAACCAAAAAACATAATTTACCACTTTATTTACAAAATATTAACATGCGTTCATGCAACGACGTCTGCTCTCAGGTCAACACAACCCGTCATGGTGCTCTCATCAACCAATACAGAGATAATTTTATGATGGCTTTACAACCTTTCTGGGGCTTGAAAGTGGTAGTTGCGTAGGCTATCAATGGAGGGACTGTAAAAGACCTTTATTTGTGCTCCGAAGATAAACGAAAGTCTTATGGGTTTGGAATGACATTAAGGTGAGTAATTAATGACAGAATTTTTGGGTGAACTAACTAACCCATTAATTTCTTTATTTTTGATTTTTTAAATCTTACTGATCCCAAACTTCAGAAGAGTAGCGAAGATTGTATATTTTGTTCATGTCACATATTTCTTATAAGCATTTCCTTTCTATTTAAATGTTTAAATCATGGAAGGAGAACATTGTAACAGAACTAAAATCTTCAGTGTTCCTGAACAAAATTCTTTCTGTTCCTCCCGTCTCACCTCTTTCTCCAGCTGTTCACCGGGCTCCAGGACTGCGTCTCCCCTCACGAGTCTCAACTTCTCCAGCTGCTGGCTGTGCATGCGGTTGGGTAGCAGGAAGTTAAGAGGGAAGGGGATGTTTTCTGCATACCAGCCCCGTGTAACATCCACATAGTTTTTCGAATCTATCCACAGTGTGTAGACCTACCCAGACAGAATTGTTCAGAGACATATGAAGTTTCTCAGAACTCCAATTAAGTTCCACTAAGACTGTGAATGTCTCCGTTTTAAAGTTTTAAAGAGGAAAATAGGATGTGCGGCACATCAGTAAATGGATGTCCGCAGGGGGACAGTGAAAGATCAAACATCAGCATTTGAGCGGTGTCATCATGCAGAGAGTAGAAATGACTGTACAAAGAGAAATAGCTTTGTAATGAACAGAAATTATTGGATACAATATAAGGGCTTTGAATATGTATTTTCCTGACAGAGGTATCTGTTTTAGGGAGTTGTTAGACCTGTAGATAGTTTGCTTAGTTCCGAAAACAGGAGTTTAAATTGTTACAATGTTGTATTTTCTTCTTGGTTTGGTTTGCTATCGCAAGGCAGCATTTCTAAACAGACAAACATTTGTTTATACAAGTCACGTGCAAGTAAACTGTCCTCTCATTGGTCAGAGTGTAGCTGATAAACTTATCCATTTCATCTCCTGGACTCCCAATCTTGCGCAGTGAATCTCGAACTTATGTTTGTATTATTGACAACGTATTGTTTAGCCTTCGCACAACACTGTTCCATTAAGCAATTAAAGCACATCACTTTGAGACGCCCGCTAAACACCTTGTAAACTTCTCTATTTCCATTTGTTTTGGACAGTTGTTCATACGACCAAATTTAAATTAGGCTTTTCACTTTTTATGCAACTTACGTAATTACTCATAAATAATTTGTGACACAGCCTGGATCGTTGGGTCGGATTGCTTTCTTTCCACAAGCTAACCACTCCAGTTTTAGTTTTTTTAAGAGGGCCGAGACCACGGGGGCGTTTCTCAAAATCATCATAAGCCAAAGTTGATAGTAGAACCATTGCCAACAATGCTCTCTACGATCAACTTAGCTCACGACACTTTTGATAAACGCAACCCATCGCGTTCACGCAATCTCAGAGCGATTTCTCTGGTGCGGATTTGGCCATGTTCATATATGCCTAAACGAACTGAACTAAGGGAGAAAACGTGCCAGGTTGCGTAACAGGTGTGAAAACGCCCTTGTCTTTTGCTGCACACTCCTCACCAGTGCAGGTAGCAGTTTCTCCTCCAGTAGAGAGACAAATGCAAGCGTATCTGCACCCTCCTTTGCTGATAGGTCATAGTCTGCATTGTACTTCTGAAACAAGAGACAGACAATTATTTAACTGCAACTTTCAAAAGCACTCATCACATTTGCATTGCATTGCGTTCTTTATCTACTGTAAGGGTGAAATAAGCAGTGACTAACAATCAAAGCAGCAGCTGCAGTATGCCAGCAGTTGTTAATGTGAATGTAACTGACAGTGTTGGGAGTAATGGGTTACAAAATAATGCATTACAGTAACATATTACTTTTTTCTGTAACGCAGTAGTGTAAGGCATTACTAATCAATTTTCAGTAATATTTTACTATATTACATGTTCAGTTACGCTTGCATTATAACACACTTTTAGATTTAATTGTAAAAAAACAACCACAAAAAACACCAAGACCGCGAGACATTAACAATTGAAAAATGCAAGTTTTTAGTAAGTTAAGTTAGCAAGTTACCTGTTCGTGGTCAGTCAATAGCCGCTTGTGGTGTCCAAGATTGTAAATAAAGACTAAATGGCAGCGTCTGATATATTTTTTATAACGATTTATTTTTTACAAGAGTGCCGTAAGGTATGATTTCGGCCTCTGTGCTCGCGCTGGCCAGTGGAAAAGCGGCTAATGTGTGAAGAAGAAGACTGTACATTCGCGAGATGGACGTATGCGCATTAGGCTACTCCATTTGTTCTGTGATTTCTTTCTAAACAGTTAGGCTGTTTAGGTGGTATTTTTCTTGTTTTCATCACGCGATCATGTTTTTGATGGGGTGGTGACGCGTTCACGTAACATGATGTAAGGAAAGCAACTAAAAGCTGTCACAAAGAACCGGCAAAAGCAATGATTATGAATATGTCAAATATAGCAAGGAGACATTTTAATTGTTTATTAATAAAGATGAAGTTGACGTCTCTGACTCGCGATCTTCGCAGTAGGCTAGTGAATGGGCCAGAGAGAAATGCACATTTCATACAGATAAGCAGAGAGCAGTCCGTTTTCTTTCGTTTTGAACAGTTCTGTTTACAAGTAGACATTTCAATATATAAATTTTTTTTTCAGGTCTGTGAAGTAAGCTAGGCTACCTTATAGCCTACGCTGAGTTTCGGTTAATTTATGAGACGCGCTCCAGTTCACACGCAGGCGCCTCCGTGTCGTAATTATCTATTGTCTGCTATATTTACTTCTTATTTATTAAATCCAGGCAATTGGTTGATGAAACATTGATTAAAATTAAGATGCAACTAGTACAAATCGAAATTCACTTTAAAGAAAGGCTTTGTGTCTTCTGTTTGAGGTCTCTGTGAAAGTTTTAAAACAGTCTTTTAGTGCCGCTTCAGAGCGGTCGCGTCCGTAACAGAGAACTGTCACGTAGCTTACATTGTTTTTTCCTCATAAATGCGAACACGAAAAATGTTATGTTCTGTGGAGAGCCAACATCCGGTGGGTAGTATTACTTTTTATTTGCGCAGTGTAATTCACAGAATTACCAAAAAATATTTTGCCTCCTAAAAGTAAAATAAAAAAACATTTGTCACGCATTATGCGTGTGTATTTCCCTCATATTAAATATTAAACGCATGTGTAGGCTGATATTTTTCTAATGTCTGGACTCTTTTAAGGGGGTATCCTGGATAAACAGACGTTTCAATATATTGGTATTAAATGCATTTTCTGAGAATTTATATTTCAAGTTTTGACTGCAAATGTCACGTCCAAAACACTGGAATTCCCCAATTTTAAATAATTTACCCACAACCAGTTTTGTGGTGTAGGTCTACGTATTTTATAACGTTAACTTCAAAATTCAAATGATACTAATAGTAATTTAAAGATGTGGTAGCATTGGATCTGGAGAGGAAGGATAACTCTTGGAGTTGGAAGGTGTGTGTCGCGATTCTGCAGGTTTGTGGATCTGAGTGTTGCGATTTCGGTTTCATATTGCATATCCTTACAGCCTTAGAATGTTAAGTTCTACTACTGTATATCTATTTTGGTGAAAGTAGCTCAAAAGTAATGCAGGAGTAATGTAACGCATTACAATTCTGAGACAGTAATATTGTAAGGTAATGAATTACTTTTAAATTAGAGTAACAAGTAATGTATAATGTATTACAGTTTGGAAGTAACTTGCACAACACTGGTAACTGACCATGATGTGTCTGAATGTCTACCACATTGCCAAAAGATTCTCTCAAGGATTAATGGATATAATAAGGAAAGGTTAAGCAATAAAATTTGTCAATTTCCAGAGTTCTTTCATGGGAGTAACTCGGACATGCATTGCATGCTCTTAGTTCACCACTAACAAGCTATAAACGCCCATGCCATACCCACCGCCTTTACAACACAAACCAGAAGCTGTTATTGGGAAACTGCTCTCAATCTCATGACAGCTACAACAACCAATATGACCAACAACAAAGTCAAGAATACTGTCGTACTCCTTTAAAATGTCCTGCAAATATTCCATTAGGATTGTACAATAATAATTTCCATTTGTATGTCAGGTAACAATCTTTTGAATTGTATTTATTATTAGCATACAGATATTCAATAGTGTAAAAATCGGTTGCTGTTATATTATGAAATAAGACCGACTTTTTATTCTAGGTTTTTCTCTACATAAACTAGCAGTAATGAATTATGCAGTATCATATGAGATTAGTATGGTGTTTTTCTCCTATGCGCACCAAGGATGCATATATTTGATATAAATACAGAAAAAACAACATTGTAAAATATTATTACAATTTAAATTAACAGTTCCCTATTTGCATATACTGTAAAATGTAATATATTTTTGTGATGGCAACGCTGAATTTTAAGGAGCCATTATTCCAGTTTAGTGTCAAATGATTCTTCAAAAAATATTCAATATGCTGATTTGCTGCTTAAGAAACATGTCGTCTTTTCAATATTGAAAACAATTGTGCTGCTAAATATTTTTGTGGAAACTATGACTTTTTTTATTTCTTCCTTTTTCTTCATAAAGTTCAATAGAACACTTTAAAAAAAATAGAAATCTTTATGTTTAAATATCTTTAATATTTAAAATATCTTTACTATCATTAACAACTTCCTTTTAAAAGAGCTTCAGAACAGCTGTCTTTATCACTCAACACCCTTTCACAATCTACTTAGCATCTGCTCATAAACAGGTTTAAGGAAAATCCTTCACCTGTTTTCTGAGGATGCAGATCTTGATTTAGATGCTGAGAAGCTTTAGAGTCTAATCCTCACCTGTTGAGAAAGTGTGTGTGTGTGTGTGTGTGTGTGTGTGTGTGTGTGTGTGTGAGAGAGAGAGAGAGAGAGAGAGAGAGAGAGAGAGAGAGAGAGAGAGAGAGAGGGGTTGTTCGCCTCTTGGGGGGGGGGGGGTTGGGGGATGGGGGCATCGTTCACCTGTTTCCTGAGATGAATGATGATCTTACTAGGTTGGGAGACACTTCCTTCTTCCCTAGTCTTCAGAGCAGGCAGAGTACCTGTTGGAGAAGAAAAACTCACATGCTAACCCCTGCAGGACATATTTTCGAAAAATGCAGCACACTGCCTTAATTGCACGTGCATTCAAACCAAACTCCACACAACTTTCAGAAATCAGTGGAGACTTGACACGTTGACCTGTTGACGTCACTCTAAGGTTCCCTCGTACAGCATATACACATATACATACATTATATACCTATATATATATATATATATATATATATATATATATATTATATATATAAGCTGTCATTCAGTCTCCAGTCCTTGGCAGTAGCTCACTTTAACAGCTCAATGTATCAGATAACCACAGAACCATAATTTTAGCAGAATTTAGGTTTCTGCACTGCAGTAGTAAACTCACCTGTAGGACTTCTCCATGGGTTGGTGATTTTGTGAACTTTGAGAGGAGCTCCAGCAAACTTGGCATAGGCCTTAAGAGAGAAAAAAAAGAGAAAACATGGAATAAACTCTGTTATTTATTCCCAAGACACAAACAAAACAATGGAGCGCAACAGTTGAGTTCTGGAAGTAAAATCCCAATTATTTATCCTCAGAGAAATATTTTTTTCATATAAACATGAGTAGTTCTTACAAAGTATGACAACCATTTGTAAAGTATCTGGACCCTGGAGTAGCAATCAAACAAGTCAAACATTGTTAAAATGGTTCATATAAACATACAAGATGCTATAGCTATAATAATAACATTATAGGCTATATATGAACATGGTTTTTAGTAACGGTTTTTAAAAAGTAGTCTTTTTCTCTACTTTTTGGCCTTAAAAAAAATGTTTTTTTTACATTCAGAACTAACAATATACCAAAATTACATTACTCACTCTTATAATGAGGCTTTTTTTCTTTTCTTCCTTTTCATGTCAGGAAAGTTGTATCACCCTAAAAAAACGTTTTTTTGCTTTAAAAAAAAAAAGTAATTTTATGTGTGAATCAGTGATATTTTAGTATCACTGAGATACTATAATAGTTTTTATTAATATTCTGAATTAGTTTTAATTTTTATATTTTTCATTTTAGTTAAAAGTTTTATTACTTTTGTTCTATATAGTTTTTAACAATTTCTATTTCAGTTTTATTTTTAGTGTTATTAAAGTTAAACTCGAAAAGAGAAAATGAGAAATGTTGCCTTGACAACTAGTTGACAAAATAAGTTGAATTCTGTTTTATGGTTTTAACTTTAGTTTACTACAATAACCTTAAGTGTGTGAATTGCATTTTTAATGTATTGAGCATAAAATGAAAGTCATGTCATTGACCCTAATATAATATGAATTATGGCACAGGTGGAACACTATAACGACCATTCAGCATCTAAGACTAGAGCTATGCATTTTATGAATAAAACATACTTGGAAAAAAAAAAGTTATGTTGATTTATAATAAAAATAAAAAGTCTGTCATTGCTCCTCAAAAGAGAAGAAATTTCACACGGATGAGTAATAGTAGGGCTGGATCATCTGAGTATTGCTACATTGCTATTGAGACATTTCTGTGGGGCTCAACGGGTAAGTCACTAATTGGGTCGTCCAAAAATGTGCTGACTAGAGTTAGTGCCTGGGAGGGTCTTATGTTTGCCAATGGGGGAGATCAAATTCTGGACTCACTCCAAGTCAGGATAGTAAACAACATTTTGCAGTCAGCTGCATTAAATTGAACACGAAGACGCCAATCATAGCTCTCACACTCAGTGGAATTTATGAAAGTCACTTCCCTGAGCAAAGATGAAGGCAAGTAGGAAAGATCAGATGAGAGAGACCTGATGTAGTCTCAACATCAAACAACAGCGCTGCCACTCTGTAAATTCCAGTGTGGTTTGCGGCTCTTGACTGCTGTGCTGAGAAGGCATTTAACAGGAAAAGAATTCATAGTGTTATGTTTTCTTTGTTTATGGAAAACTAAGAGAGTACGTATAATAGCATGTTTGTAACAGAAATTAATCATGTATCCAAAATACAAGATGAGATCATGGGACACAGTAAAAATTTAAAACAGTAATAATAGTCAGGCTCACATAAATACAACATCTTTAAGAATACGAGTTGAATGGCTGCAAGCACCGCTGGTAACCTGAGAAAGCGTCTGGATGCAGTTAAAGTAATGCTTATGTCTTTCAATCTCACACACAAGCCAGCTGCCCCACCTATCCATGTGCTACTGGTCTTAAAACCTTCATTCATGTTTTTCCAACTTCGTCTGCACATTTATGTTGCGGTCTGAGCCAATGTCAACAACCTATCATAGGAATTTTACAATTTGGTGAATTTGTGGTTAATTTGTATAATCTCGTTTGTACGCTTCCATACAAAATGCTTTCCTCTGACAGAGGGTTAGGTTTAGGGGTGGACCTTCATGCTTATTTTTGAAACATAGAAGTTAGCCTACGTTTTCTCATGAGATCGGGTTGGACTTGTTCAGGTATTCAAATATTATGTATATAAACTAGATACTTATGTGTTCCTGTAGCTCAAACAGTAGAGCATGGCGCTATTAACGGCAATATCATGGGTTTGATTCCCAGGAAATGCATGAGATAAAAACGTCTGACAAATGCATAAAGTAATGTGTGTCAAACTTCAGAAAATAAGAAAAAGCAGTACCAGCGCAATTCAATGAATGCACCCCTGCCATCCTGGTGATTTTTTGGCCTTTAAAAATACAAAAAAACACCTTGTTTTATCTAACCTATTAAACCAAAGCAATTTTGTGATAGTGATAATACACCCACATTTTTAAATAAATATAGCTCCCTTTCCCAGCATCTGCTTATAAAGCTTTAATCTACTCAACATAAGAGCAACTTGAGACTTGAGCTTTAGTGATGACTTTTCTGTAGACAGAACCCATAAACCACCCGTTCTCCATGAGAATGTTTAGGCTAGACAAAAGAGGAAAGTCATCACCATTGCAAAAACCTCTGCTGCCGATATCATTTCTACCACAGAGCAAAAAGAAATGTCATGTTTTTCAGAAACTATGACTAATGAAGAGCAAAAAAAAAAAAAAAAGTGAGATGCTTTCCACACTTAAAATAGTTATCCCAGGGTTATTCTAAACCCCAGGTAACCGGAATAATAATATTCTTTATTATGCCGCTTTAAACGCCAAGCTCTTTAAAGAATGATTGATTCCGACAGGATGTCAATCTTTTTATTGTACATGAGTTAGAAAACATTATTCTAAAAGTGATTCCAACAATATCATTTCTCTGTACCGTTATCGTAGTTGTGGTATGGACTCACAAAGTATGCTATTCTTTTATATTTAGAACGATTTTTAGAACTATATTTTTATGGTTATGGTACAGCGGCATGATTAATTGTTAAAAGATCGAGATCTCGGTTCAAACACCCATGTAATCTTATTCCAACAATGATTTTCCATTCAAATTTGTGTTGGTGGTGCTGAGAGAGAGCAGTTGTCAGGTGTGAAACAGCTTCACAAACAGTCTTTTCCAACACACACTATCATTATTTCTGTGTTACAATAATTCAAATAATCTCAGAAGTACTGGGATAAAAGTTTGGATATAAAACAGTGATGTCTACAGTAGCCATACAATTTTTTAAAATAAAAAGAGTAAATCAAATTCAACCTTTTGAAAGTAACTTGATGCTTCAAATAAAGATTGTATCAATTACATTAATTGTTACACCAGTATGTGCACCAAGTGACTGTTAGAAAAATGATCCTCAAATTATCCAGAATCAAGGAGCTCTACATTATAGTTATCGTCCTTGGTGTGAACGGGCCTTAAAGGGGTCATCGGGTGCCCTTTTTCCACAAGTTGGTATTTGTAACCTACTTTGGTTAAAATTTCTCAATGGTTGTGTAAAACAACACCCATTTTACCTCCTCAAAAACAGCTCTGTTCACAGCGACCCATTTCGGTGCATGTCTCTTTAAATGATAATGAGCAACTGCTCACACCACCCCTCTCTTCCATGGGGGGTACCGACACAAGACACATAAAGTGCTGCCTTGGTGGACAGTATACAAATGGCTGAGGGCGGAAATATGCTAATACAGGAAATATGCTAATACTGGACAGTCCGTCAGCGGTCGTGGGCAGAGCCTGAGCAATATGACATCATATTGCCCAGAAAACCCAAACGGCTTGATTATTGAGAGTGTTTAGGCTTTTTGAGGATTAAAAAAATAAAGGGGTGAATGATTTTTTTTTTAATTATATGATGTTTTATCAACTAGTTCGGGAGGAGGACGTTCAGATAATTAAACACGAGTGGAGCACATTCAGTTAATCATCACCCATTCAACGAATTAAGAGCTATACAGCAGACTTACCTCCGTTCATCGACAGTTTAACAGCATCCCCCCACCACCCCATCTCCTCACTTCTTGTTCTAACTACTCTTACAACAACCGGGGGGAGTACTCTGGGTTCGGGCAAAAAATTCCGACCTCAGAACCCTCTCCACGGACAGCACGCCAAATACGCATAATCTTTACTCTATTTAATTTGATGTAAGTGTGAACTCGTGAAATGGTGGTTGTGTCCACACACAAGAAAGACACATTTATATGCAAACATATAAAAAAAAGTGAATTTTGCATCCTATGACGCCTTAAAGAATGAAACAGTCTCTTCTTCACACCAGCTGTCGCATTTTCTGTGACCATTTGACAGGTAAAACCTCTGTTTATACAATATGCAGTCTTTCCGTGACTGTCTAAAGCACATGAATATGAGGCACACTATTGGTTTTGTCAGTTGACAGTCTAACACTGAATAGTTTCACACGGTATCCTACAAGTTTTGCACCACGGCAATGCAGGGTCAACACCGCTAACCTGAGTTTAAGCATTGTGTCCTTTTATTAACAATCAATAAAATTAACAATTTCTAAACGTTCACTTAACCATCCACTTTTTAGTCTTTACTTTATTTTCTGTTGATCATGGCATTGGCAACAGTTACGTATTAAATAATAATCAAATGAGGTACAAGAGCAGACAGTCAAATATCCAGGCTTATGTTGTAGTTGTGCTTACTTTTGCCATTTACAGAGCTAATTCAGTTGCTTTAATTGCATTCTCCACAACCTCATCACTCAAAACTAGGGCTGCACGATATTGAAGAAAAGTGCGATATGCGATAACTCATTAAATAATGCGATATTCGATATGCGATACGATAATGCTTTAAGTGTGTAAAATAAACTTAAAATTATCTTTAAAATATAGGTAAATTATTTAACTTTCACATTCTTTTTTTGACAAGAAAACACCCCTGCAACTTCCGAAAGTGAAAATCAGTGTTTTGCAGTAGCATAAGCAGAGTTATTTTTACATCCGTGTAAATCACAGGGTTTCAGGTTATCCTACATTAGGTTTATTTAACAACAGAAACTGAATAATCAAATGTAGAAATAAAGCACTGCTTAGTTTTCACTGTATTGAAATATATACTGATTCTTATCAAAGCTACAAAAGTTATTTAGCCAAGAGCAGTGAGTGGATTTCTCCTTGTCTTTTATTCATGACCCCAGTTATTGCAAGCTGTTACGATATGCATATTGCGATATATACATTTGCGATATTTTGATATATTGTGCAGCTCTACTCAAAACCAGTTCAGGCAAATTGAAATCAGCACTAGTGTCGTGACTAACTACATTTGTGCCATTACCTGATATGTATAAGTCCCTAGTTACATAAAAGCAATTAATTCATAGTGAGGCACTCATTCATAAACAAAAACTCAGACTGAATAAATAGCTGGATCACTGCATGTCCATTCATGTTGAAAAGTTTCAGTTATTATCCTTGTCCTGAAGTTTTGTTGTTGTTGTTGTTGTTGTTGTTGTTTGTCATCATCGAGAAACATGAGAACCTCTCAGTTACACTGTTTGGTTTTTTGTTTGGGGAGTTTGTATTATCTACACTAAGGGACCCTTCACTCCCTAGCATAAGCACACACAAACTGTTGGCTGTTTAGACAGCTGTGGCGGACATGCAGATAATCCTGTCTTTCTCTACTGTCGTCCACAATGAGTCGTATACACAAACAAAGACAAGTGATAATAGACACACATGGCCACTGCACACTATTATTGATGTATTTTTTCTTTCTTGTAAAACAATGGAAGTTTTATAGTAAGTTAGATGTGAAAACTCAGCATCTCTGCTTTTAAGGGAGGGGTGTTAACCTTAACTTAAAGGGATAGTTGACATATTCTGTCATGACACCCTCAAGTTGTTGTAAACTTATATTAAGTTATGCTTAACACAAAAAAATATATTTTGAAGAATATGGTTAACTAAACAGCATGGGAAAAATCTATCGAATTCAATGGGGCCCATCAACTGTTTGGTTTGCCAACATTCTTCAAACCTTATTTTAGTGTTCAGCAGAATAAAGAAATTCATACAGGTTTAGAACAACTTGAGGGTGGGAAAATTATGACAGAATTTTTCATTTTTGGATTAACTATACCTCGTAGGCTAATTGACGTACCCCATCCACTGAACCAAAAGGACGACCGGTCAGTATATTATCAGAAATACAACGGTTTGACATATGAGAGTTTGAAGTTTGAACCATAGACATGTGTGCGCGATTTTGGCACATCAATAACGCGTGCTGGAAGTCACCTCCCATCTTTCCTGACAACCGACACACAAATACAACACATTTCCGGCAAATACCGCAAAGCATAAAACAGAAACTAATGTGATAACCAACCAACCGATGTGTTCTTCTTACCAGCACAGTTAAACAGTCGATATCTACTGAAGGTAATCCATAGTCGCCTTTCCAACAGAACAACTCCAAGGGAGCCGCCATATTTGAATGACTTTTCACCTGGAAGTACTGCGCTCTGTCGTTACTACTGGCAACTGTCAGTGGTTTGGTAGCCTCGCCTACCCTTTTTTCCCAGTCTATGGTGGTACCCCATGTTTCTATTAAAATTATGTATTTTGTATGATGTCTTTTCAACCACTTATTAAAGGAATAAACGCTAAAACACTCCTTGCTTATTATTCTAAAGCGGCAAAGTGACACTAGAGTGTAGCCTACATGTGGCAGTTAAACCTCAACCTATTAATGATATAATTATTTTCCTCCAATTGTTGAAAAATAAACATTTCAACGGTGTCTTGCAAACATTTAAAGATTTATTCGAAAGATTTATTCAAGAGAGTGACATGACTTGCATGTTGTAATGTAAAATATCATAGTAGATTTTTATCACCACATTATAGTGTCAAATAATTATTAGTAGTATTATTTAATTTTAGTTTTTAGTTTCCTGATTTGAAAGCACATAGCTGGCTCATTAATATGCCCTGAAACACTGGATAAGTTTTGAGTATACTTTTTTTTAAATGGAATTGGTGGTGTATTGACACATACAGAAATCATTGGAGTATGTACAACATTAAACATTAGGCTACTATTTTTAATGTTTTTGAAAGAAGTATCTTATGCTCATCGTGACTGTGTTTATTTGATTAAAAATAAAGGGGGGAAAAAGTAATATTGTTAATTATTATTACAATTAAAAATAATGGTTTTCTATTTTAATATAGGCTACTTTATCATTTATTTCTGTGATGCAAAGCTGAATTTTCGGGATCATTACTCCAATATTCAGTGTCACGTGATCCTTCTGAAATTATTCTAATATGCTGAAAAACATTAAAACATTAAAAATAGTAATGTTTCCAAAAATCAGGGATGCCTTCTGTTGATTGTGCTCATTGTGCTATAAACGGGGATGAAGAGCAGAGGGAGCCAAAGTTTCATTCAACCCAAAAATATCTTTCTCTCTTGTTCCAGTAGGAGGCGCTGTGGTTCGCTGTGGCAGCAACGGATCACCTGCCCAACAAATCACATTTATTTCACATTTTAATGGCATGCTAAATGGTCTCTTGGGTCGAAAGCTGGCCAAAACTAAGAGAGAATATATAATGTGATTACATGTGATTCACAGTTTATTCTGCAAGTTAAATCCATATCCTGGAGAAAACAAAACAGTATTTATCTGAAAATTAAACTAATATGTGCTACTCAAAGTTAGGAAAAACTTTCTAATAATGTAGTATATTTATTTGAACAGTAGATGGAATCAGAGCAATGCTTACTTGTGTTTAGACCACTTCTCGCCTTCTCGCCAATGGGAGAGAGCAAAGTGGCGTCGTCCATCTTTTTTTTTACAGTCTATGGTTACCAGGGGTGTCCAAACGGAATGAATGAATGAATGAAATCTTTATTTCGAACAACAATTAAAATAAAAAATAATAAACATAAAAAAGACAGCAATATGTATGCAATATCCCAATAAAAAATAAAAACAAAACCAAGTATAACCAAATATATATATATATGTGTGTGTGTGTGTGTGTGTGTGTGTGTGTGTGTGTGTGTGTGTGTGTGTGTGTGTGTGTGTGTGTGTGTGTGTGTGTGTGTGTGTGTGTGTGTGTGTGTGTGTGTGTGTGTGTGTGTGTATATATATAGCATAATAATCAACCTGTTCGAAATGGGATAGGTAGAAGCTCTAGGCTTATCAGGACCTACCCCCAGTTACTACCCAAACCAAATCACAAACGGACAAGATAAATCCAACTTAATGTTTAAGATAATATAGAAAAAAATACTAATTTAACTAATGCTTTATCCTGAAATTAGGATAAAGACTAAACAGAAACCATTATCAAGCATGCTTTACAAGTTATGAGTTTTCATTCGCCTTCACCACTTCTGTACTCATCAAATATAAAACGTTTATACCTTTTTTTAAATTGCAACGCTAACACTTAGTTTGATCGAATTGCTAAGACCATTCCAAAAAAGTACCCCACAAATAGAAATACACATACTTTTAAGCTTTGTCCGAATCCTATGTTGTCTCAAATGTATTTGTTTATTTATTGCTTTATAGATTAATTGTGCAGTCCTAAATTTAACCAGATCATTAAACTTTAGAGTGTGCAATTTTAAATACAACAAATTGGCATGCTTATCATGGTATCCTTCTTTATTTGCTAACCAAATTGCTCTTTTTTGTATTGTACTTAATCTTAAAACTCAGTTCTGGAGGGCCACTGTCCTGCAGAGTGTCTAAACTCTGCAGGACAGTGGCCCTCCAGGACTGAGTTTGGACATCCCTGGTTTAGACCTAGAATTATTTTTTACAAAAATTAAATAAATAAAAACGCAAGAAATGTAATTTATGTAATTTTTATTAAACAAAGTTGTTCTTACATTGACACGAATGTGCTAGTTCCCTCTGTGATACCCCATGTCATATCATTTACAGTAGCTATATCAAAGCCCTGAAGCATCTCTCTCCCAAGGCAAAGGTAGAGGGGTGCACTTCGTCTAGGACTATGACAAACATGTCGATTAGTGTAACAGTGCATTAAACTGTCATCATATATCATACAAATCTGTGCTGAATTCGTAACCACACACATATGCAGCCCTAATTTTGTAAACATAGTCAGGTGCCTCTTAGTCATTGGACGTTAACCTAGTTTGTAACAGCAGTGGCATCAGTTTCCTTTAACACACCCAAATTTATTTTATTTGTATTATTTTCAAGGGAAAACCGCCTTTTTCTCTCTCCTCCCTGTGTCCTGGTACACATCTACAACCAAACGTTGCACGTAGCTCACATAAGGTTTTGGTAGAATTTCTCATTGGTTTTCCAAATTGTTGGGCATGCCCTTTCCAACGCTGCTTTGTTCAGAAACGTAATCAGGTTCACTCCTCCTCAGTGCCTCCTCCCTTCCCGCAGCTGCCGTGCACTCGCTCTGCGCTCTCAGCCACGAGGTGTCCACGCGCCGCTTCTGGGCCGTGATTGGCCAGTGACGACATAAACACCGAATTTCGACCAATGGGAGCGCTGTGCATGCGCTGAGCCATGCAGTGCATTCCACTTCCACATGAACAGCTGAAGTGGTAAACAAGCCTAGTGAGTCACTGGCAGAAGTGTCTGAGTATAAAACCCTAGCCTAGCCCAGCGTGATCAAAGCTTCTATACGAACCATGCGAGCCATAAAGCACTAATTTGATGTAATTCATTCCCTACCAAACTTTTGATCCGTTTGGACTTAAGACTGGATGCACTTTTGAAGGACTAACTTTACTAAATATCTTAAGTTAGCTGATTTAACGTTAACAGTTACCAAGTTTTAGTTGCATAGAGGCGCGTATCTTACTTATTTTTAGCTTGTAAATCACAATGGTGGCGATGACAAAAAGAGTCAAGGCCTTTGAGGTCGTTTTCAACGATCCATCCAAGACGTTTTACTGCAGTGGAGATAAAGTGGCTGGCAAGATCTTGGTGGAGGTTTCGGAGGTGACCAAGGTGATGGCAATGAGGGTCGTGGGAGTTGGATGCGCTAAAGTGGACTACGCGAAAGGCAAACAGAGATGCCATGAAGAAATTGACTATCTGAAGTATGAAGAGGTTGTCCACTTGGACGACCATCCCGCAGGTGATTTAAAACGGTTTATTTTTCTTTTAATGTTGACTGTGCTCTGATAGATGCATTTGCTGGTATGGTGCTGATGTTGGAATGTGGCAGTTCATTGTGAAATACTGGATATTCAAAAATAAGTTGTTAACGCTTAGTCTTCAAATACTATGTACTAACATTTACCCAGTTATTGCAATTACTATAATAAGTAACGTTTACGTACATAGTATGTAACGTTACATGGAGAATAGGACTGTAAAATAAAGTGCTGCAATTTAAGTTAAACATTTTAAACAATGAACTTATTGTGTAAAAACATGTTTTACATTGTACTATTCTATAATTACACTGTTGACCCTTAAGCCACCCTTAAACCTAACTTAACTATACCACAACCGATAATGTGTTAGCCATATGAAAGTGGTCCTAAATGTCATTGCAAAACATTTAAACAATAGCTCCTAACTGAAAGCAAAGTAAGATCCTTAGTGAGGGGGTTCCTTTGCTAAAGTTTTTAGTAGGTTTGTTTTGTTTCATTTGTTGAAGATCTCTCGAAACTGTCCAAAACTAATATGCTTATCTTTGCTTCTTACAGACACAGATGGTTCGGTTGTTCTCCGTCCTGGCAACAAATACGAATACTCGTTTGGCTTTGAGCTTCCTCAACAAGGGTAAGCATTCTAATTGACAAGCTCTAGGCATTCCATTCCGTTTAGTCACATTTGCCTGTAAATTAATACAAATGTAATTATCCCAACAGGCAACTGGTGTCTTCCTACAAGGGCAAGTTTGGGTTTGTTCAATACTTTGTGAAGGCTTTGATGGAAAGACCCTCTCAGCCTGCCCTGGAGTGTAAGAAACACTTTGAAGTTGAAGAGCCCTTGGATGTCAACACTCCAGACTTGCTGGTGAGTTCCTCATAATAATATCTTTTATTAGACTGATATCAAAACGGATGAGCTTTAGGCCATATATCATCACTTTTGGTTGGGCTTGTCCGAAATTCTAGAGCCCGCTGTTCTGATTTTTTCACTTCCAATAGTAATACTTTGTCCATTTAGGAAAATATCCTTTATAAATTTAATAATTAGCTGTGTCCTCATGAAGCTGGCGTGCAAGTTAATCATATCTGTATTTCCATCAATCACCAGTCCCCTACTGGAGGCATGAAGGAGAAGAAGGTCACCTGCATGTTCATCCCCGACGGCCAGGTTTCTCTGAATGCCAAGATTGACAGGCGTGGCTTCTGCGAGGGCGAAGAGATCTGCATTGATGCCAAATTTGAGAACACCTGCTCTCGCATCGTGGTACCAAAAGCGGCGATCATCGCCAAGCACACCTACCAGGCCAATAGCCGCACCAAAGTCTTCAGGCAAAAACTTTCCTCAGTGCGTGGCAACCATATCATCTCTGGCATGTGCGACGCCTGGCAGGGGAAGAGCATTCGTGTGCCTAAGATCAAGCCCTCCATCTTAGGTTGCAACATTATTCGAGTGGAATATGCGCTCATGGTGAGGTTTATTTTTTATTTTTTTTGCAGTTACTGTAGTTGCATGATGTTGTGTTTTTCATCTACAAAGTAGGCACTTATTGAAAGGTCTTTGTTCTCCTTTATCTACAGATTTATATGCACATCCCTGGCAGTGATAAGTTGATTCTGGAGTTGCCTCTGGTTATTGGGACCGTTCCCTACAATGGCTTTGGTAGCCGCACCAACAGTATGAGCAGCCAGGATGGTTCCGTCAGCACAGCGTCGGCGAGCTGGGTGTCCCTGCGAATGCCGTCATCCGCCCCACCAAGCTACTGTGACATTACACGCGACTGCAGCCTAGATCAACCTCTCACACCTCTATTGGATGACTATGATGGAGGAGACAGTCCCATCTTCATGAACGCACCCCAATTCCAGTTCCCCGTACTCCCCACTTATTCTGAGGTGAGTGTAAAGTATATTCGCCTAAGGTGCGATCACATTTACCTTTGCTAGGCGAAATTTCAATAAGAATTTGCACATTTGGGAGTTTGACATGAGGTGGGAAAAGTTCTCCACGCAGATTTTGCTCATGGTTAAGTTGGTCACTTGGCAACGTGGTGCTGACCAACCTTTGAAATATTACCAAAATAGCACTAATGTGATTGCATCTTTAGTGTATACAATATGAATACCATTCGCTATTGAATATCAATGAAAAAACTGATCACATTTTTTGTTTTTCTTTCGTTTAGGTGGAGGAGGAATTCAACGGAAACGCCCGCATGCTTCCTGTCTGCTGAACCGACCCAGCAGCTCTAGAACTGAACTGATGCCCATCATAAAAGGGTTTTTTTTCCCACTCTAAGCACTCCGGGCTTTCACCATGTGGATCAGAAGTGGTTTGAGAAGTGTCTTATGGATGTATGGAAGAGAAGATGGAGCGGAGGATTTTGGGACCCGAGTGGCCCCTCTGCAGGATGAGCTAGTCGAAGTTCAGAGGAAAAAGGAGTGAAGTCCAAGCTCACTTGTGCCTGCATTGCTGACAGACATCTTATATAATGCATCACTCAAGTTAAACATGTGTCTGTCATACTTCAGATGCTGTTTCAGGGTTTGAAAAAGGGCGCACAGACTGTTTGGCGATGCGTATTTTATTATGTTTGAGCTGCTCTTTCTTGATACAAGATTACTGCTGAGGTGCAAACTGATTGTGCCGCATTATAGCCATTTAAGCACACATATACTTTCCCTATTGGTGTTCATGTACTTTCTAATAGGCCCCAACATATCATTCAATAGCATTCAGCTTATTTTCGTTATCATTCCATTACAACCCAAAGGTTTTGTTTTGTTTTTTGCGGGGATGAAATATTTCAATTGTAGAAACATTCTTCAATGCATTTGTTTTTTTGTTTCTTTTTATTTTGGTTGTGAGGTTAAGTCAATGTGCTAGGCAGAGATATATTATTCTAAGTTACTGAAATGTAAAGAAGAAATGTAGTATATTGATATTTTCATCAAGGGAAAATCATGCAGTGTCAGTCTATAATGAACCAGTGTTTTGTTTTTCATTTGAATGCACTTTTTATGGATGCAAGTTGCTGTATCACTAATCGCAGGGAGATTTCCTATGTTTTTTGTTTTGTTTTTCTCGTCTTCCAAAATTGTTCGCTGAGGGATCAGGCATTGCAAGACTCTGTACTGTAATGCGTTCAAAACCTCGTCCTAAGAAAGGGCTCCACTGATGTTGTCTCTTCCACTGTGGACTTGAACATTAGGCCAAAAAAGAACTTAATACTTCAAGTGCCAAAATTAGGGTCTGTTTGGACTTCGAGCCCTGACCATGTTCATATGCGAGACCAGAACCTGCACTGTGTGTAGACATATCCTGAAGACATTTTGATCAACATTTTTACTTGTGGATATCTTCCTTAACTTCTCGTGTGTGTCTGTGTGTTGTGTAAGATGTTTAAGTGTGAAATGACTGTTACTGTTATTATAAATCATGCAAAGTATCCTTTTTGTATCGAAATTAAAATGTTTTTTTTTTGTATGACCACTCGTTTTCAATAAAATTTTTAAGATATAAAAATTTCTGTATTCTTTTGTTCAGTTGAAGTATTCATAAATCAAAAACACAAACAGGGTGTAAGAGACATTTTTTTAATCAATATCAGAGATCAATGCTTATTCTAACAGATGATTAATTAGTGGTGTTTCCTTAGGAAAGCATCACTTTTGGGATTTTGAAGTATTAAACTTTATAACTTGCCCAGTTTGTGCTATGGACATTAATCACACCTCAAATCGTGTGACTTATTGAGTGGAAGTTTTATTTTAGCTCATCAAACGAGTAAAGCAATCCAATATTTTTGTGTTGAGGGTTTATCTAGAGACCCGTATGTCAGAACATGTAGGTGAGCTCTTGTCTTGGGTCAGTAATTGACCATTCAAATATCTATTTGGCATTAGCATTGAGGTGGAGGTTTATCACATGCAAAAATAATTTTTTTACTGATATGGACTGTGTCAGAGGGTGAAGATAGCAAAACATTACAAAAACCCTTAAAAAACTCTCTTTCTCCAATCAAAAACAGTTCTGCAGATCTATTGTTTCGTGGTCACAGGTCATTGTTTATTTTCAGGGGTTGGTTAAAGAGAAGATTTAAAGGCATAGTTCACCCAAAAATAAAACATACTGTCATTCTTTACTCACTCTCAAATTGTTCCAAACCTGTATAAATGTCTTTGTTCAAAAAGAAAGACCAAGCAGATCTTGGGCCCCATTGACTACCATAGTATTTTTTTCTTTCTATGGTAGTCTATGGGGCCAGAGATCTGTTACCAACATTTTTCCAAATATCTTCCTAGTGTTAAGCTGAGTCAAGAAATTTATACAGGTTTGAAACAACTTGAGGGTGAGTAAATGGTGATTGAATTTTAATTTTTGGGTGAACTATTCCTTTAAATGTGGAAACCAAGGAGACCAAAATTGAGTTTTGAATCAATGCAAGGTAAACAGACGTTTACCGGATGTTCATATTTGTTCAAGGCAAACACCGGGATCTGATCGATGACCGAAAGCAAGGCTTATTCAGTAAAACCAGGGATGTTGCTAGGGATTCCGGGACCCTGGTAAAACACATCCAAATTACCCATAATGTTGGTGTTTTTATTTGTGATTATTGATCTGTATGTAGTTTACATTCTCTTGCGAGAAAAATGGCAAAACACTCAATTCTGTTGGTCTAAATTTTGAAAAATGTTTTAAATTTGATCCAAATTTGATCCCAAGTAGACACCCTGCACAATTTTTATCACATGAATCAGATCCAGCCTTCATATCTTGTTTTTCTTTGCTTAAGCAGTTTTTCTGTCTTGTAGAGTTGGAGAGGGGTCAAGTCATTCACGTCATTTTTGTGCTGCTCTCTTTCTTGTGCGCATGAAGCATTTGTTGAGACGTGCCCTGCTGCGGCAGAGTAATAAGCGATAAGCGCAAAACTGTTTATCTTGTGCAAAACACATGTTGAATGAGCCCCTCTCTGTCCTCTCCTTCTTGTGCTTTCTGTTCATCTACCTCAGGAAAACCCTGATATATCTGTATAAAATATGTGGTTCCCAGCATATTAATTCAGCCCATATTACACATACGCTGGTTTGACTGGAGAAATCTTGTCTAAACTGACAAATCCAGTGTTTCTTGTATTTTGGTACACTCTAGAATGCAAACATGTGTGTGTGTGTTTTTCAGATTGTGTAACTGACATTAGGATGTTTATTTGTTCTTTTCTAAATTGCATAACATATTGTTGTACGTTGCAGATGCAGTACACAGCCTCATCAAGGACAAGTGGATGTACCAAGATTTTTTGAGATTTTGACTCTGAAGTCCAAAGATTTCACAGACGTTAGTATTATTTTTAGGAGCTGGTGCTGTTGATGGACCCCAATGAATGTAATAATAATAATACTGTGGAAGTCACTGGGGCCCATTAACTGCTTGCCGACATTCTTCAAAATATCTTCTTTTATGTTCAAAAAGAAATTCATACAGGTTTAGAAACAACTTGAGCGTGAGTAAATGAGGACAGAATTTTCATGTTTGGGTGAACCATCCCTCTAAGTGCACTTAAAGAGAGTACACTTTCATGACTATGTTTCTTAATACACTTAAGTACACTAAAAAAATCATTCTTAGGTGAGTCAAAAAGCACTCTAAAGTTCAGCTGATTTCACTTAATATAAATTTCAACTATAATACATTTTAAATTTTCATTTAAATTAACATGCATTAAGGATCTGAAAACATTACATTCAGTTCACACTCAAGCATATTATTTTAAAGTGTATAATATCTCGTTTTTAAAAAGTAGTTTTTCACAAGGGTATATGGGACTGTGATCTTAATATGTACCATGACCAGCCAGGTCTACAGATGTGCCTAAACACAAGGGGAGGTATAAGTATCATCGGATCATTGCCCATGCATAATGACCAGGTGACCAGGCAGAGCAGACAAGGCACGTCTTGTGTTCAATTATATGCTGGATGCCTTTCACATGCCTTTTGGGAAATGCTTAGCATTATTTTCTAAAACTACACCTTTGAAACAGCCTCAGGAGCACTGAGGTACATGTTACGTGCTCAGTGGCCGACAGTCTACGTTGAAACTTTGAAGATTCACTGTTTCTACATATTGACCCAAATTCCTAATTTGGAAATGGATAATGGCTTCAAAATGAATAACGAATTCTACCGTATTATAAGAAAAAAATATTCGGCAAACCCATTCAATCCTTGTGCCGTTTAGGCGTACTGGATTAAAAATTCCTTTTATTTAACATTTAGTAGCCTTTTGTTTTAATTAGAAGATAATACATTTCAATACATTTTATAGGCTAACTATAATAAAGAAAATTTTATGAGCTGTAATATTTGTTAAATGAAAGCTACATGAAGGGAACAGAATTAGATTTAAAATGTAATTTTCTGCTGTAATTTTACGAACAGAAGGAGATAGAGAAAAATATATAATATAAAGATACAAAAAGATTTAAATATAAGATAATACAGATATTAATATAAATATAAAGAAAAAATGACAGATTCTCAATTTATAATGCAGCTGTGAGCTAGGCCTATGTCTTTTATGTGTTTGCTAGAGGTTGAATTCAAATCAAATACAGTCAAACTGCCCATATTACTTCTGTCTACTTCATAAATAGTATGAAAATTATGAAAATATACGTTTCAGATCACTCAAACATATGTGGAAATGAAAGAGTCCTTATATGGTCACCAATGGAGTCTGGTTGTATAGTGGAAAAGTTTGGTACTGCGCCCCAAACAAACAAATCTCACTGAAAGCTAATTTTTTGAGTTATCAACCTCAAATTTGGAACAAAACATAATTTTTCAGATTAATGGCTTTGTTTTTCTTGCAGTTTTAAAGTAAAACATGTTTTGTAAAATATATATTTTATGTAAAATAAATTTACATTTCATAAAATTTAAACCTTTTTCACTTTCATTTTTTCCCCTCACTTCTACAATAATCTGCCGATTGTCTCCTTTAAAATGAGACCAAACTTAAGTTTGTGCTCCAAAGTTTTCAAGATGTATGACCATTTAAAGTGAAAATGTAATTTAGGGGTACATGCCCCAAAAATGGGACCGGCAGTTAAGGGGTTAAGAGTCTTGAAAGTGTACTCTCTTTAAGGACACTTGAGTGGCCTTTTCTTTCATTAGTATTATATTATCTGTAGGTATAGTTAAAAATATAATTTGATGATTTGAAGTACACTACAAGTTCACAGTTAATACAATTAAGCACATTTCTGGAAGGTTTCACTTTTGATGTAGATTTGCACCTATTGCCGAAAAGCAAACAGATCTATTGTTTCATGACTGAAAACAATTCAGTGGGAATATTTAGACAGACAGGTCAGACATTCTTGACCTTTGACTTTAAACTAATATTTTCTTGACCTCTGGGAGGAAACAAGCCCTTTCTTGCCATTTAAAGCTTCACAAATAAGAAGTCAATGACCGTACGTTATTCAGAATCTTTTAAACAATGTGAAAGTTCATAAGCTGGTGATAAATCTCTTCCTCTGCTCTTTTGTCAAACCAGCATTTCCCCCTCTAAAAATTTTAATAAAAGCCACTTCTACTTTTTAAAACTATAAGTTTTTATAGATTATCATTATCTTCAACACCAGATCAGCACATTAACCTTTTAAACTGAGTGCCTTGAATAACATTTTAGAGCCATGAGACAGTTTCAATTCAGGATTACTGGTGTGCTTATCTATGGATTAATAGATTCATAGTTTCACACTGCCTGAAGCATACAGTTCGACCAGACATGTCAAAAACATAGCACTCAGTCTCTAGTATTCAGCCAGAGGTTATAGATTTTTCTATACCTGAGAAATGTCACTTGTAACTCACTTGGGCTTAACCTATATATAAAAAAATGAATTTTTTTAAAAAGAAAATGTGAGTATCACAAATTTGATGAGTTATGCTTGTTCAAATCCCTAGGAGCTAATAGTGATGCTTACATTACATTACATTACATTTAATCAATAAATTAAATAAAATGTATTTCATAAATGTAAAATAAATGTAATAATCTTACTTAATTTAATTTATTTAGAAATTATTGTATGTATTTTTTAAATAAAATTAAATGAATAGAAATACATTAAATAAGAATTAAATGAATGAGACAGATTTTATGCTTAAGTATCAAATATATTTCAGAATATTTGGCCACACCCATTTCTTTCTATACTTTGGCCAGCTAGTGTTATTAGCTCTCTCTTTATTGGTTAGCACATGCATGGTTAAATGTTCTGTATAGTCAGGGGTACAGGGGTAAATATGTTTTCTCACAGACCTTCTCTTGCGTCATTGTCAATTCTTGGAAATGCAGCACTGGGTTGCAGACAGTGTGTGATGATTTGTTATGGCCAAACTGGACTAACTTTATGACTGTCAAATACACTGGAGATTTAGGGGACTATCTTTGATGTAGCCTAACTAATCAGCTTAAATGTTTTGTACACACACAGTCTTTTCTCCATTCTTTCTCTTTTCTAACCAGCATTGTTGCTCCATCCATATCCATTTCCCATCATGGAAATGCTATTCATGGAGTCATTAAGCCAAACTGAGAATGGAAAATTAGTTCTGCCCTTCTTCGAAAACTTCAGGGCGATCACATAAACAACACACACACACACACACACACACACACACACACACACACACACACACACACACACACACACACACACACACACACACACACACACACACACACACACACACACACACACACACACACACACACACACACACACACACGCACGCGCGTGCGCATACACACACACACACATGTACACATGCACACTTAGCTTAGGTGACCAAAAATAAAGTCCCCGCTAGGTCAAAATTTACTGGTATACTATCCTTGTGCATGGGGATATTTGGTCCTCAACCTCCTTGAGGTCTTATCAGTTAACTACAGGCATGAGAGATACCTTAAATCATTCCACTTTTTGAGAAGATGTTTTGGTGATTGGACTTTTGTGAAGGGACAAGGGAAGGGGCTCTGTTGATTGATTATTAACCACCCATAACACCCAAGCAACGTACCTAAAACATTTTTTAAAAACTTAACTGCATAGAAATGGCTTGAAAAGCACCAAAGACAATGCCATTGCATTGAGTTTTGCAGGTGCAAGCACCACTCTACTAATAATCATCATAAAGTCATCAATTTATGATTACATTTTAACAGTTCTTAAAATAACTGCTATTTCCTTAGTGTGAAGAAAATAATCTAAAGAATAGTCTAAAGTTTTTCAACTAGAAAACCTTTTGTACAATTTAAAGTTTCCATGGATTTTAAAGATTCTTCATGGAACCATAAATGCCAATAAAGAACCTTTATTTTGAATGGTTGTGTATTACTCCAGGCAGTCCATCATAAGAAACCCGAGATTGCTGTATGACATAGGTGCCAGCTGCTTCTAAAAACAGGAAGTCACATGTGACAGCCTCAAAACCCTCTCTCTTCCGTTCACCTTTACCCTCATTCTTACTGCTTTATAGCCAATCCTTAATCTACCATTCATGAGAGGGAAAATCAAGTAATTTCCTTAACAGACGCCACTTGACCTTTTCATTCTTTTCTGCCTTATAAATACACAACCTCGTCAACAGTTTCACTCAAAGGACTTCCCGTAATTTAAATATATATAACTGATGATGCATGTACACTGTTTGTTTATCATCAGATGCTCAGACTTTTTAGCGCTGAACGTCATACCTATGCGCCTGCTTAAATATGTTCCATTAGAGAGCTCAAAAATAAATTGTGCAACAAACGAAACGACTTATGAGTTCTGTAAGCTGTCACTCAGGACAGCTCAGACGTCTATCTGATACACCAGGGGCACAATGCTTGTTTGGTTTGTTTCCATCAGTAGCCAGCCATGCCAGCCAGTCTGGGAATAGCACAAGAGCTATTTATATAGACTGTATATTGATCTTTATAGACTTAGTAAACTTTCTGAACTCTTGTCTGTTCAAAACAAACAAACAATGATGTTAGTATTAAAGTGCAGATATTATGCTCATTTACAAGTTCATCATTTTAAACATTTACATGAAATAAAAAAATATTATTTATCTATACTGTACATTGCTGCAGTACATTGCTGCAGCACCTCTTTTCAGCCTCTGATTTTGCTTGTTGTCTCTTTATATCCCACCTTTCCAAAAAGCATGGTCAGCTAGCCCAGTCTGTTGTCCATTGGTCAATTGGTTAACCACTTGCATATGTCAGAAATGTGAGGCTTCTTACCGTAACAGGGTTTTAGCTCCCAAATGTGTAACATTGTGACATAGCTATAGTCACGGAAATAATGGCAGAACAAACGAAATGTTTCAGGCAAGTGTTTTCTGTTGGGGAGATTAAGTCCTTTTGACGTAGACTTTGTGCTTTATAACTTTGAAGATAGTTTACATGCACAAACAGCTATACACTAAAGGAAAGGTAAGGTAAAATAATATAATCATAATCCCTTTAAGTGTTTTATTATTATTATTATTATTATCTGAATATCAGGCAATTGTTCCTATATCTAAATATAGCTTTTTTTTAAGTAAAGTATCATGCTTTCTCTGTCTGTTTTTTGTATCTAGTCTAACAGTGCTGAGGTGAGCGGATGTGATCACATACAGTCTTGAAAGGCCTGTGAGGGGTCTATTTTTGCCAAAAAAAACAAAACAAAACATAAGTGGCATAACAATGTTTGTAATTTTTTTAGATGTAGAGGCAGGTGCAAGGTGCAGGTAGGGACAGTGCAAGGTTGACATCTCTGTCTTGATGTCATATTATGCAAGCTTGGCATCAAGCCATGTGGAACAAAGGTGATTCTCCATTGTCCTACTGTAATGGAAACTCATCTCCTATTCCTGTTCGGTAATGAAATGCCGGCTGTTCTTTTTCCTCTGCTTGTTTGTAGCTCCTCATCGTAGCATATGATTTATTGGAGCTTCTGTATATAAGCATGTGATGCACACCATTTGAGAAACAAAGAATGCTGACCTTGTTATGTGAATACATTCTACCACATGTAGGGAACATTACATTCCAGGTTTATGGCAGGGCCCTCTCTTAATGCAACAGTGGAGAAAGGTTTGCTACATTTTGATTGGATCTAGGCGGACTTGGCGGTCCAACACCATCAGATAAGGATGCCAGGACAACTGACAGATACCTCAAGCACGGAAGGACAGGACTTCTCATTGGTCCACATACAGTTTCTGCCCTGTACCCATCATGAGACTAATCCCTAAGGTTGAAGATAAACACATAAAAATTCTTTAGGACTTTTTGGATGCAAGAGCAACGGCTGAAACAAGCAGAGGAAGGCAACAATGATCCATACAATCCATTCCAAACTATGTTTGGAAACTGTAAAACTGATATAAACTACACACATCCATTTCATACTTATTTAGAGGAATAAGTATTCTCAGTGACAGCTATTTGTAGTGCAACATCTTACACATTTCAGCTGTTAATGTACAAATGAATGAATGCATGACAGTTCAATCTTTTTCCATCTGTTTTGGACTCTATTTGTTAGAATATTGCTAAAGGTTTGGAAAGTGAGAAATGCATTGGAAAACTTAAAAAAAGTGCTTTAGAATGTGCAAATGAGTTCCACAGGGGAAATAAGGTGTAAGGTCCACCCAATCGGCCCAACAACAGTTTGCGATAAGCAGGTGAAGGATTACCTCACATTCGGTCATTTCTGTAAGTAGTTTAAAATCTGACTCCCTTTTATGGTGACCTTGAATGTAGGTTGGAATGCCAAATAGTTATTGGTCATTTATATGATAATTTATCTAGACATTTGTTTATTCTATTTAACTCTTTACTCGTATTTTACTCGTTCATTCAGATTCCAATGTCGCTAAGGGTCTTTGCAGCGGCTGTTTAACGCGGACCCCACAATCACAAAATTTCGAGTCTTGGTCACTGGACAGATGTAATTGACTATATTATTTAGAGGCCTACTCACATGCTTACTCTCTTAAAGTATTTTGTTTAGTTTCCATATATCTGTATACACCTGAATTAAAGCAACACTATCTCTAGTCAGAGGTCATGAATCCTGCTATAGATATAAGCTGACCAACATTACTTTCTCTAATAGTAGTTTTGGTGTCGTTATTTCATGGTTTCCCATGTACACTTAGCTAGGGTAATATTACAATAATCAAACGTAGCGTCAGTTCTGGCAGGTCACATTAGTCAAGGTTGCATCAGCTGACTCCCAGCTGATCCACGTCTACCTATAGGAATACAACGCCTATCACTGTATTCATATATAAGCTCCTTCAGTATTATCAACATCTATCGCGTTTCTCAGGAGCTAATTACCCTCATCCATCCCCAGCTCCTTCTCTTGTGCAGTCAGGATATGGCATTCTGATTCCCCTTTGAATCAGACTTCTCATTTATGTTGTACTTTAAAATCATCTTGAATTAATTATATCTGCAATAAATCCAGTTGGTTTCTTTTCTATTTACCCTGAGCGGGGTTATTACTGCTCTCCCTGCTCTTATCCATGCTAGGCTGCATGGATACGCAGGGAGTTCTTGCCCAGAACAGAACCATACCGCCAATCCAAACTGTATGCTTACTGTCAATCGTATTTGACGATAGTGGTCCTGACTGAAAACAGAGGTAAGGCTCCCCCTATTTAGGTTGGTCGAGCAACATTCTGTTGTCCTAAAATGAAATTCCTTTTATTAGCCTTTACAGTATAAGTACACTTGGACCAGCACCAAGATTTAGCCGGAACTCTAAAATCTCAGTTTACGTGCCCTATGCTCCACTCAAAACTGGACTTTAGTCTGTTACTAACCTGACACAGATTTGCGGTAACAATGGATACAATGTAATAAAAGTAGTCCGAATAAAATCAAGTGTAACAATTTATTATTAGTTAACAAGTAATTATAAGAAATTATAGTCTGCTCCGATCCAACTTCCACTTCAATATATATATTGAAATGTTCCTTCACTTAAAAGAGCTTATTATCATAGAAACAATTCCTTACAATCTCAGTAATATGTAAATAGTATCAAAGAGTCACGGTTATCACCTATAGCGTGGGAGCGACAGCGGGTATTCAAGAACCATCCTGATTAGGGGGGCTTCAAATAGATGTTATCACCTTAAACTTATTTGAGAGAATATCAAAGATGTGGGCACAGAGGGACCACTTTTGTTGTTATCCTCAATTTACATTTAAGACAGAGCTTCAGCTTCATGCTGAGAGAGAAGACGAATTTGTTATTCTTAACATACAGAAGTTCAGAACACAGCTGTTACAACAAGAGCAACTTCATTTACATTAAGAGTGGTAAACAGTAACAGGATAAAAGGTTTAAGATTTGGATGTTCTGGGTTCATTCTGACGCCGGTGAACCCAAGGTGCTTCGTGTACCTTGACACTGCTATGCTGTAATAAACTTCATTTTTGAGATCTTCGACGGCCGCATCATTTTTTTCTTACATAATTGTTTATTATTTAGCAGACGACACCCTGGGGACGACCGATTGAGATGCAGCTACAGGAGATGGAGACCCAGATGTAGCAGACGAGCCAAAGAGCTCATCACTGGCAACTGGAGACAGAGGTGGAGTCGCGGCAACGAGCTTCCGAGGAGTGAGCTTCCGACTCACGCAACTTGGTCAGATTCTCTGAGGAGCGCAGGCTCCGGGTCGATGTCCTCTCCTGTCCTCTCTGTTGGATTAGGCTCGTCGATTGCGGCAGGCAGGTCTCCCTTATCTCCATTGTGCCAGTCGTCGACGGATGACAGGTCTCTGGAAGTTTAAACTGGGTCACAGGGAAAAAACACAATGAAACATAGGAACCCTGACATTTAGAACAAATCCTTACATGTTTGGTGCCCATTTTGAGCATAAATCACAACACACCATTTTCCCTTTTATAGCTTGTATACACAGGCATCTCAATACTACAAGGGTGACCATCACAAAAACATTCAGGTCACATTTCAAAAATTGTAGTTTGAAAATTATGCTTAATTTTATATTGTGACATTATTTCCTTATTTAAAATTTTTTTTTTTTACTGAATGACAGTATGAATTGAATAATGTATGAATAATGTGACAGTATGAATAATGTCCAATTCCGAAAGCCTGCTAAACTCTGCATCCCTGATCCAAAGACAGTTAAGCAAATACTACCATATAATTAAATACTTACATTCAGTTTCTCATACAAAAACTATATCATATGGACTTTTATGTTGATTTTGTGTCATAAAGCTCCAGTTATGTATTCCACTGTGGGGGAAAAACAAATGTCATATGAATTTGGAATGACAGAAGGATGGTTGAGGAAATGATTTTCATTTTTGGGTGATTGCTGCTTTTTCAGTTTTATGTTTTCAATGAATTTACTGTAAATATACATTTTATCACATGGCCTATTTATTATATTTTCTTTATTCTGTCATGTAAAATACTGATTGACTACACTTGATTGGAAGCAACTTGCATGATTAGTATAACTGATGCTTGTTCTTTTTGGATCACTGAAGGTGAAACTTATCAAGTTCCCTTTCGTAGTTTCTAGTCAAGTTAAGTCAAGTCACCTTCATTTATATAGCGCTTTTAACAATATGGAATGTTTCAAAGCAGCTTTACAGTGATAATAGGAAATTAAAGTTACAGAGATTGTTTTGGCTTTACAGCAGCTCTAATTAGTTTTGATTGATTCACTTCCGTCGCAACGATCATTAGTTATTAACTTAGGGGCTTAGGGCTAACACGACACCATTCTAACAGAAAACCTTTAATTCGCTCTGGTCGCTCATTTGTATACAACAGTGCCCGGTGGCTCTGAGAATTTTTTTATCGCTTCCGCAAGGCCACGTGAATCGTAATTATCCCGACAACATTTTATCAGTACAGAGGTAAAGGGAAGGAGGCCTTCACAAGGGAGAGACTAGTTGACACTTCAGGACTGCGTTGTCGTCGTGTCCAGGCGCAGGTCCTTCATCAGATACGGATACGGCCTGGATCCGGCGAACTGCGGTAAACCTCGGGATAAACAGAGAGACTAATATTAGCGTAGACGCCATCTTTTTATGATGTACAAAGTACGAGTAACACTACGAGTTACGTCGTGACGACGCATGAGTTTTCACTTAGAAAGCCAATCAACTTTGAGTATTACAAAATGAGCCAATGGCAAGGAAATGCCATGGGTCTGCAGAATTTGCATAGCATAACTTTGCCCCACCTTGTGGGTATATAAGGAAGTACGCTGGCAACACGCAGTTATGTTTCTGCTTCGGAGCCAAGAGGTCCTCTTCACTCCTGCAGCATATTCTCTGATTATTTTCGAGAATCTTCGAGACGAGCAGCTTCCAGTGTAGGTGTGACGGCGTGTTCCAGCGAGTTTCACATTCCTGCCTGCTGATCTGTGCAGTGGTCTGCAACAGCATATGTTTTTCTCCCTGGTCGCTTCAGCACTGCTGCGAGCTTTCCTCTCACAAAAAGAGCTTGCAATTGGCCCGTCTTTTTAAAGATGTTTAGCCCGTGTATTTCTGGGTGCGGTAGTCAGGTTGATTCTGCTTGGCATGTTTGGGCTTAGATCACGGCCGGGCAGTGTTCGTGGATGCGTCATGTTCTTTATGCGGAAACATGACCGTCGCAATAATGCGGTCAAGACTCAATGACCTCACTAAAGCGAGAGTCCCCTCATCCACACCCCAATCTATTCTCTCCATGAGAAGGGATACTTTGGCTGGTGGCCAGGGTGACCTGAGGCAGCTGATGTGGAACAACCCGATGAATTCTCCTAGGTCCACACACACCTCTTTCACATTGCAACCCGTGAGGTTTCCGGATGAGTTTGCTGACTCATTCGGCGCCCCAGCAGATGCAATCCTGTCTATCGCCACATCACCTGGTGGGCTGGAGCATGTCCCGAGCGTTCAAGGCTTGATGATTGGTTTTTTGGGGCGGCACATGCTGACACCCGTCAGCACCCGCCCTCAATTCCTTTCTTCGCGGATATGCATGAAGAGGTCATGAGATCGTGGGAGGCTCCTTTGACTTTTTGCGACTGCTCAGCGGCCTCTTCCGCCTTTTCTGCCCTCGCAGAGGCCGCAGCCAAAGGGTACACTGGGGTTCCCCCCGTGGAGTGTTCTGTGGCAACAGATCTGTGTCCCCACAGCGCCTCCACCTGGCGTGGTGACCCTAAGCACCCCTCCAATGCCTGTAGGTTTTTGTCTACTCTGGTGGCAAAGACCTATAGAGCTGCGGGGCAGGCTGCCCCCTCACTGGATGCTATGACTAGGGGTGATTCAGGGCTCATGCAAGAGCTGTGTGTGAGCCGCCACGGACCTCGCTCTACAAGCAACGAAGGTGACCGCACGCTCCCTGGGTCAGGTGATGTCCAAATGCGTGGTCCAGGAAAGACATCTCTGGCTTAACCTGGTTGATATGCACGAGGCTGAGCGAACCCGCATCCCGACTCCACCATATCCCAGGCTGGCCTCTTCGACTGTGCGCGGACTCGCAGTTCTCGGCTGCCTAGAAGCAGACTGAGGCGATCAAACATGTTCTGACAGCTGGCAGCTGCTTCCACCCAGTCGCCGCCTCAGGCGCCTCAGTCCGCTCCCCGCCGAGGGCGCCCTCCTTTCGACTTCTGCCCCTACCGCCCCTACCGCCCCTCGCCACTCTCGTCCCCCTCTATAGCCAGACCCATGACCAAGCAGGCCCCCGTGGAACGCTGGTCCTTCCCTGCCCTCCTCTGTCAGGATGCGCCATGTGACGTTCCCCCAACACCGGGATGCTCCGCCTCCCATATCTGGGCCGATCATTCCGCCTCACTACCACATCGTTGGTATGTCTGTGGTTCACATGACCCCGCTGGTTCAGTTTTTGGAGCTTTCCAATCTGTCCCGCTGGCTCACGAGAACCATCAGGCTCGGCTATGCATTCAAGTTCGCACGGTCTCCTCCCCGCTTCAGGGGAATCCGCTATACCGTGGTGTGTGGCAATGCCCCTGTCATGTGTGCGGAGGTCGTTACCCTACTGGCGAAGGGTACGATCTAAGTCAGACCTTAGTTTCAGTTTCAGTATGTCAAAGCAATAACTAAATCAGCATGCTATCACCTGAAAAATATTGCAAGAATTAGATGCTTTGATCCAGTCAAGACATAGAGAAACGTGTGCATGCTTTCATCACCAACAGGGTGGATTATTGTAATTGACTCCTCACTGGCCATCCCAAAAAGACCATAAGACAGTTGCAGCTCATACAGAACGCTGCTGCCAGGATTCTGAGCAAAACCAGAAAATATGAACATATCACACCAGTCCTCATGTCTTTACACTGGCTGCCAGTTACATATAGGATTGATTTTTAAATGTATTATTACTGGTATATAAATCATTCAATGGCCTAGGACCTCAAAACATTACAGATATCCTCACTGAATATAAAACCCAACAGATCACTGAGATCATTAGGATCAAAGCAGCTTGAAATACCAAGGGTTTTTTACATTTACATGACGCTTTTATCCAAAGCGACTTACAATTGCTATATATGTCAGAGGTCGCACGTCTCTGGAGCAACTAGGGGTTAAGTGTCTTGCTCAAGGACACAATGGTGTGTCACAGTGGATTCGAACCCGGGTCTCTCACACCAAAGGCATGTGTCTTATCCATTGCGCCATCACCACCCCAGAAGAGCACGGGGATACTGCTCAGTGAGCTGAGTCAATTCCAGAGCAAGAGTGCGGTTCCACTGAAGTTTTTTCAGAGGCTCCTGGGGCATATGACATTGGACAAGGCCCACTCCACTCAGGGTGTGGCTTACTCTTGGGCTCTAGCGCATGGTGCATTGCTAACAGACATCTGCAGAGCTGCAGGCTGGGCGACACCCAACACATTCGCAAGATTCTACAATCTCCGAGTGGAGCCAGTGTCCTCTCATGTACTCGCCCCCAGTGGCCGGTAATAGAACCTGCTCGGTGTCATCGCTTGCTCGCCATTCCACTCCTAGGACTGGATACGTGCGATATTCGCCTCAGGTGAGTTTCCCCGAGAAGCCCTGAGTTCCTCCAGCAGTGCTGACGACAACGCCAGAGTCTATGCCTGTGGCAGCTTTCGCCTTGGCTAGAGATATGCTTCCCAGTGTACCTTGGTATTCCTGTGTTAATTTAGAGTCCTTCGTCTGTGCTAGTCTCACGACAGGGAGCTCAGACTTACACAGGGCACTGGAAGACAGCCGGGGTGGCGTGATTAGACTGTCGTCATGACGTAACTCGTAGTGACTATGAAAGAGAACGTCTCGGTTACGTATGTAACCATCATTCCCTGAGTAGGGAACGGAGACGTTACGCCTCCCTGCCACTTCCACTGTACCGCTGAAACAGCCTGAGTTCATTCTTGGCTCCTCAGCAGGTAACATAACCGAGTGTTGCCAGCGTACTTCCTTATATACCCAAGAGGGGGGGCGGAGTTACCCTTTCCACAGACCCATAGCATTTCCTTGCCATTGGCTCGTTTTGTAATACTCGAAGTTGATAGGCTTTCTAAGCGAAGCCCCATTCGTCGTCACAACGTAATGACTCCGTTCCCTACTCAGGGAACGAGGGTTACATATGTAACCGAGATGTTCAGTAACCTGTTTCTGCAGCTTAACTGGTAGAGCATGACACCAGTAAACTGAAATGCGTTGATTCAGTCACCAGAAAACACAGAAATACACATATACTGATCAAATGCATGCCTTAAAATGCACTATAAAATGTTTGGGAATAAAAGCATAACATAACATATAAGATACACATACAAAATCATGTCTGACATGTGAGATTAGGATGTTTCTCTCTCTCTCTGTACACACATGTTTTATAAGTGTTACCATGAGTTAACTCAAGCTATAGACTTCTAGCTAAAGCTATAGAATTCTAGTTTATATCTAATAACACCCCTCTATTTCATTTAGTAATAAAGTTCAACTAAACTCTGAAGAATGCATCTCAGGCTAATTAATCTGTCAATTAATAGATGTAAAAAAACCAAATATTCCAATAAGTAAATGATATTTGAAGTTATTTTTTACCTGCTTCCCATATCAGATGTAGTTTCACTGTGCTAGTGCGTCATCATGTAATGTCACACCTAAGAGAGTGTTCTCTTACCTAAGTTTCTGACTAAACCTAACCACTGCGTTGATAATTCATCACCAGTAAGTGTGAATTATGGGCTGGAACTAAATATGAGTACAGAGTAACCATCCATGTGCAAACTAACTAATGAGGATTTGATGGCAATATGTGCCTTCCAGCCAATCAGGGAGAAATTAGTCAGCTGCAATGCAAAAACTAATTTGTTATGAAGATGGAAATAAGAAGTTGTTTAAGTCATGAATTCCTCAGATACAATAAAAACTTGATTACACTAGTCATTCATAAATTGCGTTAGATTTCAGAGAATGTACTACACTCCCATTTACTAAGCTGATAGATTGAACATTAAAAAAAAGTAATGTTGTGGTTACCGTGTTAACGTTTTACTTGTCAATCGATATGTGTAATCATTATCCTACATTCACTGTAATATTTTGACCACATAGCATGAAGTATTTAGAGTCTGCCATCTTATCTCTTATAACTTTTATACATTAGTATTAGCTCAGGACTGACCTATAATACACTAAAATAGTTTTGAAAAAGGTTATGTGGTTAAGTTTAATCCAGATGAAACATTCACAGGGATTTGGGGACAATTAGGGAGAATTTGTGTATAGTTATTGTCATAAACCAAGCATTAGATGCATAGTGTAGTCCAAACGATAAACTGAAAAATCCTTTTTAAAAACAATCCCTGTTAATTTCGGTAGCATATACAGAGGCCAGATATGGCTTCCCAGCCTCCCAACACAAAACGCCTCTGGTATGCCTGAACTCTGGGCTTACTTGGCAGTACTACAGTAACAAAAAAACAAAAACAGCTCCATTGTTCACATGCATGAAATGATTTCGAGGAAATGGGGAAAACATTTTTACTAATGCCAACTCTCTGAGCTCAGAAGCAGAATCTGAGGTTAAGTGAGTTCTAAGGTGGATAGACAGAATAAACTATTTCAACCACAGTTTCAGTTTCATTTTATCTGCTATGCTCCAGCCTGTCGCAATTGATGACTAAACTTAAATGGGAATTCTGAGTACTCTTCAGAGACAACTCATTTTCACTTAACTTGCTGTGATCAAAAAGTCCCTCAATAAAGTTATATGTGTTCAGGTTTAAAATTCTAAAATCATAGTAAGCCCATGACAGCAACTTTCTTGACTGGCATAACTGTGCCTTCCTTTGATTGGCTAAACATACATAATCATGCATGCCATTGGTTGAGCCCAGTGTTCTGCAAGCTTCCATTCACCTAATGCATGCTCGGAATTTCCCATATTTTCATTTTGGTTTCTATCACACACATCCTTTTTTCCTGTTTGGCTTTGTTCTAGCAAATATAGTACAATTAGAACAGTTAGTATACGTTAGAAGGTCAGATTCTAATATGAATCTTATTTTGAAGAAGGATTCCCAAATGTTTGTTATTTTCCAACATCATTATGTGTGATAAAATGTTATGTTCTGTTGTGCTTGTGTATATAAGCTTCTGAAACTGACTGTTCCTCTGGCTTACAACTATCATATGGTGTGCAGTTTAATTCCTGCAATAGATACTTTCAAAGTGGCCCCATTCAAAGTATTTCAACACTTACAAAAATGTAAAACTTTCACAGTATTAGATGAAGCATCATCAATCCAAGTGGCTAGCAAAGAATCAATTACACATAATGTTTTAAATGTCCCTTTGTGGTTGTCATATGTTAGTGGATCAAGTTCATATTAATTATTGATGAACTACAACTGTGTGAAATTGAGGCACTGACTTTACATCATACACTATAATATAAATCATCATACAATACAATAAAAATAATATAATAAAATCTATTTTATTAAATATTTTATTAATACTTTCTTTAACTATCAAACATCAATGATTTTAGAGGACAAACATTATGCTAAATTACAAAAAATGTACAGAGCAGGCAGAATTCGAACTCTATTTATGAGGTCGCTCTTTTGACCCATGCACATTTGGATACCCCCACAGATTCCTCTAAATGTTCCATTTCCTCGCTCTTCCTGTGTTCTGTCAAGTCGTAGTATTTCCCCCCACCCACGTCATCCGTGCCTGGCTTGAGGCTAAGAACATTACTTCCGCTATATTTGTGTACACTCAGTCTCAACTGTAGCTAAACTGTCTCTGACTTCTGATTGGTGGTTGACTGATCACGCTCCACCTCATTGGTTGGATGGCTTGAGCATGCAGTGATCACGCTGTGAATTCATGCCAGCATCCCCTGTTGGCTGATGTGTCTTCACTCTTCCCTGTTCTGTGTAAACTGCAGGTGTCAGCCCTTTTATCGAGCGCGGCAATGTCTTGGGCTTGTGAAGATTGGGTAAGACATAAACACGGAGAGAGCAAATCTAAACCTGGACACACCAACAGCTACTTATTTATCTTATTTATTTGTATACAAGCAGAGATGTACTGAGCTTTCTGGTTTCTTGTGTGTCACAGTTAGTAAAGCAGTACCTATAAGTATTAGAAAAGGCCAATAGGCTAATATGTGTCATGTGGATGAATGTGATTTCACCAAGTACATGTTCCTGGATCAACATCTTTGTTCAACAAATGTCCCTTGAGCAGCAAATCAGTATATTAAAATGATTTCTAAAGGATTGTTTGACACTGAAGCCTGGAGTAATGGAGTAATATATATATTTATTTATTTATAGTTCTGTGAGTAAAAACCAACAGTTTGTCGAAATCTGTTCTGCACAGCAACCCTGAAGTTGTTGAATGTTTTAAAAGGGGAACTGAAGGTCACATTACATGTTGTTAATTTTAAATAGATGTCTCAACAAATTCAGGCACGGGGAAATGAAACAAGGCAGCAAAACTGATTAAAAATAGGGAAATGGGATTTGTCCAGATCATCACATTTAGTGTTCATTTTTCAAAACAAGACATGGTAATCTTATTAGCATACATGTTACATACAATTAGTAGATTAAAAAAACTTCGATTAAAACTTGATTATATAATCATCAGAGACAAACTTTTGTTAATAAATTGACAAAATTTGACTGCTGCACTGCAGGCTCACATTATTGCATCACTGGGGCAGTGTTGTTGCTCATCCATTGACACATTGTGCCAGATTTCATGTGCGATATGATCAAAATAACCTCAGGGCTCAGCACGAGCTGCAGAAATGTACACACATATGTTTTCACATATGTTGTGTGCTGCTGAACGCTTCTATTGGCCTGTATAGCAAAAGCAGCAGACACACTCCTCCCATGCTGCGTCTGGATGAGATCGGAATGTTCTGTTTATAGTGAGTGGAGCAAAAACACTTTGAGAAAGAGGAAATATCTTTTCAGCTAACCTTGACTTGTGCTGTAATGCCTACACTGAGATATCATGATGCACGGGAACAGAAAATGCATTGTTGCTTAATTGTAACTGTACACAAACTTCATACTGAGTTGATATAGAAAGCGCATAGGATCAGTACCAGTTAGGCTTTTAAATGCAGATATCTTCATTGAAAGTAACTCATAACTGCAAGACAGTCCACTCTGAAAAAATGATCAGAGATTCCCAAATGGTGGTTTGTGAATCCCTAGAGGTTTATGCTGGAACTGCAGAGAGTTTGAGGAATAAATTACATTACATTAACAATGATAAGCTTGTTAAAACAAAAATGTTCCTAAGTTGGGAGTAAGACTTTTGTTAAAAAATGCATATTTATATTTTTGTTAAAATTTCAGTAAAGATGAATTAACCCTTAAATGCAAGAATGTTTCGCCAATCATTAATACATATTCGGGACTTTAGCGACCCGGATCTATATCTAACATGGATGGAACTGTACCTGTCGCGATAATATACAACTCTCCTGATATTAGAGTAACAATTACAGAAGAATAAAATAAAGCATATTTTGTAAGCTTTTGGATCTAGGAAGCGTTCCGTTTGAGCAGATGTTTTATCAAACATCATCATCAAACAACCTTTGAGTAGTGCTTAGACCTTGTCTATGTTGTCATCTGTGCTTACCCATACGGCTAAGGACTGCTGGGGGGCCGAGAAAGCACATATTAATACCTGGACACAATTTAAGACAATTTTTCTGAAGTCTTTTTTACCTGAAGATCATGAGGTGGAGGCAGAGAGAAAAATCAGCCAAAGAAAACAGGGAGTAGATGAGAATATTCAATCTTTTGTCTATCAGTATAGAGCTTTGTGCTCAAGATCAAAGCCAACCATGACAGAACGTGAGATTCTTCAAGTTATATTGAAGAACTGCAATCCACGTATTGCCAGCATCTTGAGAGGGACTGTATCCACAATAGAGGAATTAGTTTGTGTGGGCACACTGGTGGAACGGGACCTGAAGGAGGAGAGAGTTTTCTGGAGGCAGAGGCAAGCCGAACAAGCAACTTTGCGTGGAGTAGGAAAATCTGATCGAGGGAGGTCGAACAACCATAACATTGCTGTGTATGCTAAATCCTCCATGTCTGCTCTATTGCTGCCTTGAAATATTCGAAACCAACATTTGGAGGCAATTATCGATACAGGTAGTACTTATTCTTTGATCCAAGAGTCTCTTTAGAATAAAATCTAGCATGAAGGGGAGGTTTTACAGTCAAGCAAGGGTCAAACATTTTCCCTATTGCAAATAGCCATATTCAACATGCACTTGGTAAAGTTTCTCGACAATGTATAGTGTATGGCAAAGCCTATTCTTTAAGAGCATTCGTAATGCGAAATCATGATTTGGCATTTCCTCTCGTCGTGGGACTTGAATTTCTGACTCTTTATGGGGTGAAGTTGGATTTTTCCCAGTAGATTCAGCATCTAGCTTATATTCGTCATCTCAAACATTCTCAAACTATCATTTTCATCATCTTCAAAATCAATATTTTGATCACTGACAGCTTCTTCGCCAGATCCACCCTCAAGTTACAGTGACACTAATGTTTGATTGTGTTCAGTACTTGCTCTGCAGTAAATCGCTGAGCCACTTCAAGTTTTGCTGATGATACATCCTATTCTTTTGTTTTCTGTGTGTATCAGACATTGCCACCTTGTGGAATAAAGATGAAGTGCACTTTTTCAGTCATCAAAGATTCAACTATTATTGTGCAGAAAAAAATATACTTACACTGTTACACCTCGGGTCGTTAGCGACCCTATACAATTCTTACAAAAAAAATTATGGGAAAACAAGACGATGACATCTTTTCCTGCTGGCCACCGTAACTTCTGTTGGTTGCTATTCGCAACCTCACCACTAGATGCCTCTAAAAATCACACACTGCACCTTTAAGCAGCATAGCAGTTTTCAACATTAATAATAAGAAGAAATGTTTCATGAAAATCACCTCTAGATCATAAATTAGACAAGTGTGTCTACAATTTTGATTGGCACATTATAGCTCCCTAATCTTATACAATACAAAGAATTATCAAATGTTTTTTTCAATGTATCCCTTAAAAAGGTCAGAACATAAGGGTGTTCAAAATACCAGGGACTCCATCATTTGTCAAAGGGTATCAGCAGATGGTGGGGGGAATCCTTGCTGGCAAAGGTTAAGTGGCTCAAGTGAGCATTGTTGAGACAGCAAGAGTGTGATATCAGCTCTGCAGTTTCTGGGTCACTCTGTCTAAGAGCATCCCTTTCTATTAGTAGCACATGATTGTAACCACTAAATTGTTTGCCCGTGTGCATAAATTCATTAACATGACCCCACTGATGTCAGTATTAAACAGAAGTTGCAATAGATTTTTCTTTTATGTGGCGTATATCTGAGTGAAACGGCTCATCGAACAAGAAAAAACTGTAGGACAGGACTTGATTTTATGGTTGCTATTGCAATCACATGTGATTGACAGGTTGCCCCGCCCTCACGCCAGTAAACACGTCATCAGAGAAGAGAAGACGTTGCAAGAGGGAGGGGAAGTTATTTTGATTGAACATTATGAGGGCACATGAATTAAAAAATAATAATGATGTGCATTATGAAATTATTTATAATAAAAATTCATAATATAATGAAATATTCCATAAAACAATTAGTAATTGTCCATTTTCGACTTTTAACCATTAGACTGCAGTAAATTATCAAGTTTAATAGTGGCCAAATATTATGTTTGTTCTATATGACTACATTTGGTTAAACAATCAAAATATGAGCAATATAGAAAAATAAAAAGCTCAGGAAAAAGCACACTGACTGCACCATAATCAGTACACTGTAAAAAGTAATAAGTTGACTTTACTAAGAAAAGCTGTGGAAACTGATTGCCTCAAATTTTTCAAGCAAATTAGGTCATATTTTTTGACTTGATACTACTCTCTACTACTTTGTAGAGTTAACTTGTGTATTTGTAGAGGTTACCATAAAACTTGAGTACAGGTACCTTAATAAACTCAAGTTTAGGCAACTTACAGATTTAAGTTGAGATTTGTAAGCAGAACTTAAACAAAACAGTTATTTTAACATGTCTGCTTGTTCATTTTACTAGAGGAATGTGTGGAAACTGATTGCCTTAAATTTCTCAAGCAAGTTGTACTCAAAATTCTAAGTTGAGAATACAAAGAAAGACAACAGATTTGGCAAAACACTAGAATGTTTATTTGTTCAACAATATTAATTTTAAAACATTACTTGGCCCGCCAACAACATTTTAGAAATACAGCACATAATGCATTCAAGAAAAAACAAAAAACTAAATACAATAAAAAGATCAATGTTTCTTTGTTTTTAACACCTTTATAAAGTGGTTGAAAGCAGAGCGTGTAAGTCACAGAGTTTGGTACAGAATGGCTTGTGGCCAAGGGACAAAATCACTCTCTGTATGAAGTCGAATGTGCTCTTCAATACTGCAGGATACTCTTAAGTTTAGAGCATAATTTAGTCCAAAGAGCAAACACATTGCTTGTGGAAGATTTTCAAGATCATCCACAACCACCGTACCTTCCAAAATGATTGCCGTTGTTGTGGCATCAAGATGCAGGGAGTAGGGTACGGCAGCGGTTGCAAAGTCCTCGGGAATCACTGTCAGAATACCTATTTCAATGTTGGACATATCTTCATTGTCATCACAGTCCTAAAAATGGGAATAGCATATAACAAAAATGAGGTCAAAGAAAGCCACAAAACATCTTTTAAAGGGATAGTTCACCCAAAAATGAAAATCTTGTCATAATTTACTCACCCTCAAGTTGTTCTAAACCTGAATGAGTTTTTTTTTTTTTTTTCATCTGTTGAACTGAAAAGAAGATATTTTGATGAATGATGGTAACCAGACAGTTAAGAGTAGCCATTGACTTCCATAGTAGGAAAACATACTATGGAAGTCAATGGCTACTCTCAACTGTTTGATTACCAACATTCTTCGAAATATCATATTTTGTGTTCAACAGAAGAAAGAAATTCATACAGGTTTGGAACAACATAAGGCTGAGTAAATGACAGAATTTTTATTTATGGGTAAACTATCCCTTTAAGAGCACATACTCATTAAAATGTAAAACTAAATTAATAACACTGTATTATGTCTAAATGTAAAGGCGTTTTCAAATAGGACACAGCAGTGGATGCAGGGGGGAATACATACATCAAACAACTGCATGAAAAAACAAATAAAACTGAAGGCCAGTTATATAAATTAAAACTATCAAAAATCTATTGTCTTTCTTATAAATGTTTTTTTTTTGCATTTCTTTACGTAATATAAAATGTATCTTCTTACTGTCTTTTTTCCTCTAAATTCTTAATTTATCTTTCACTTTCTTTTCTCTAACCCTTACTTTGTATCAGTGTCCCGGTGAGTGTTTTTCTTGCCTTCATAACTCTTCTTGCCAGATATCAAAACTGTTTGAAGAACAGTTTGCCTGTTAAATAAGAATCACATCAGAGAAGAAAATACTTACAAAACATGTCTTGTAAAAATCGGTGGGGTCCTCTCCGAGAAGGAGTGGTAGGCCATGATGAACGGCTGTTCGTTCCGCATTGATGTTGGATTTCTGCAAAGTTATAAAAATTGATATTGAATAGAGCTCATGACACTAGCACAACACAGAGCAAAAAACAACAGCAAAAGCTACATTTGTTTTTCCATCGAAACATAATACAATTGTGATATGTCAAGGAGCTTACGTCATTTTGAATCTGCTGCAGAATCTTCTTAAGTTTGGAGCCAATGTCTCCAGCTTTAGCCTTGAGTGAATCTGTCCAGTTCTTGAATGAATTCAGTTTGCAGGTTTTGCCAGATATACAGCATGGATCTAAAAAAAGAAAAGAAAAAAAGAAAGAAAAGTAGGACAAACTGATATTACAAACTGACTTTTTACTGAAGAAAGTAAGTCCTAGTAAGAATTAAACACCAAAAGTGGTTAATGATCAATTTGTTTTGTAAATGTTCAAGATTAAATTATATAGGAAACCAATAAAGACTCGTGTGAAGAGGGCTGGCCAAAATAAGATGATAACTGATTGTTAGTTACACTATCGTAATTAATGCATCATGCTATTCATTTCCATGTGAACGACACATGAGCCTCGAACTTTCTAGAAAGAATGAAAGAAACGTTATAACGTTAGGCCGCACAGAATTTTTACATACAATGATAAACCCATAACCGATTAACACAGCTTATAAACTGTAGCTGCTACATAAAACAGTGTTCAATAAAAATCTATTTTTGCAATCTAGCTAACGTTAGTAAGTTAAGCCACTTGTCTCAACTGGTCTCATTCGACATAAAACTACTTCAGTGTGCCTTTTCCTCTTACTGCACAATGAGCAAAATAAATTCTGTTTTTATAAGCAATAGAATGGCATTAAAGTTGAAAAATAGTTCAAGTGGCTAGCATAACTTACGTAGTTTTGCTGCCGCATCCCGAACACGAGATGAAGTTCTTCGTCGATGTCGTGTCGTCTTCTTCAACCGTCCCATTGCGAAAATGCGCAAATTGCGCATGCGCGAGACGAAAACGCATTTAAGAAATTAAAAGAGGAAGAGTTGTTTCGTCTATGCTGAAACTTAATAACCAACGAACAATAACTATATCAAGCTCTGTTAATAAAAATATAAAAGACTGTGAAGCAGCAGCAGCCGATTGGCTTGCAAATACTCTTTAATCTTCCCAGTTATTTTATAGTGTGAAGGAAAAAAAGATTCCGAACCTTTAATAAATAAATAAACACGCATGTGTGTGGTGTGTGCGCGCGTTAATTGTAGGGTATTTACTAAAAATGTTATTCATTTCATTATTATTATTATTTTTATGCAAATTATGTGCTCCAGAAATTTGCAACAGTGTGAACATGCCTTTAGTACAATACACTTACCAATCTTAAGTACAATGTACTAGATTTGTTTAGTTTAACTATTGCATCCACCTAAAAGTTCACAGTACACAGTATAATCAAGTTAAATCAACTAATTTTCCAAAGTAAGTTAAATGCACTAGTTTTTCTTAAGTAGAATCAGCAATTACTTTTTACAGTGTAATTATTATTTCATTGGTTTACTCTTGTTTTTGCATGTTTTCATAATTTTGTTGTGACAGCCTGGCCAAAAATTACACACAATTTGACATTTTTTGCGTTATAACGAATAAAACAATTGACTCCAAACAAAATTACACAATATGCATAGAAAATCTTTAATACATTTTAAATGATATCTAAATAAAGGGTCAATTTAAAAATTTTCCTACGCCAGACATCACTTTTGGCCACTATTGCCCATTATTTTTTATTTTATTTTATTTATTTTACAAAATTCAATCTGCAATGGATGCTGGGAACTTGCAAACCTGCATACATTAATTTCAATAATCTAATATGAAATATCCTTCACATGCACAAATCAGTGAAACTCAAACTCAGATCACACAGTCCCCTCAGCCGCTGAATGAGCCATGACTCAGTCCTTCAAGCCAATATTAAAAGGAACAGCAACACCTGCAGCTTCATTTAGGGTGACGCCGTGGACTGATGAGTTGCTGACAAGCCTTGTCGTGAAGACAGTGTCATGATATATCACAGCCCTAGCATCAGTAAGAACTAAGCTGACAGTGACACAACGAGGAAGTCAAGACACTGAACATGCTTTTTGTTTGACCTAAAGCAATGATTTGGTATGTTTGGCACTGATATTATGGGCAGTGCTAATTCCTCCTGTAGTCAGCCTACATTACGTCAACATTTCAGCAGTGCAGCTTTAATTAAGATTCTGGAAGGACAAAGACATCAGTAAGAAAGCCAGAGATAATGTTCAGTATAATGCCCTTGATTACGTCTGTCTCTTGTTTAGTCTAAAAATCTGCTGATTCCCATTTAGCGCCCTAATCAGAGAACTCTTACACAAACAATAACGACATGCACTTTCCTGCTTTCACGTGGTTTCCCGTAACTAATATTATTGTGTTTTTGAACATGGGAATTTCTACCAGTGTGTGGGTTGAAGTGCCTTCATCCATTACAATATGTCAAAGCAACTAAACAGGTCAATTGCAACATTCAACGTTCAACATTGTTCTATGCATTAATACTAGCAAGTGATTTCCTATTTTTGGTCTCTTGTATGCCCTTTTTCTTCTTGCATTATGAAGTTATTTCAACTCAAATTTATTTATGTCCATTTATGCTCATGTCTGGGATCACATGTTGGCATTTGTATTCCAATAATGATGGGCTGTTTATTGTACGTTATCCCCTACTAAGACAGACTGCAAGCAAGTAGTCATTTGACAGACTGTTTTAAATACCGTTTCCCTGGAACAACCAAGAGTTTAGTGTCTTTCTCAAAAACACAATTGTGAAAACACATACATGTATATATGTGATCATTTAAGCCCAAAGACGTGCCAAAAAGAACTCAGTTCAGTTAAAAAAAAAGTTCAGTACAAGTGCACTTCAGTCAAATGAAAGGTTTTATTAAAGTACATTGTACAGTAAACACATTGTTTTAGTAATCTTTTTTTGAGCTTTAAAGGTTGTATCAGTGATTTCAGGCCCAAAAATAAATGTCTAATCTTTCCTAACGATCCGCTAGCTGCCCGCCCCATAAGCATGCCGTCCAAAAACCACGTCTCTGTAGGCAGCCTAGGCTCAGAGATCTGCACACAAAAACAAATGGGTACAACCACCACTCAAAACCAAAATAAAGTGTTCCAACCAATCACTGACAGGGGCGGGTTGTCAGGATTCAGGCTTGGAGTCAGAGGTAAGTGATAAACATAAATGTATCTTTATTTAACTCAAAGGTAAGTATGCAGGGTTTCGGGAGTTCAACGGTGATCTCGAAGAGGATATATGTGGCAGGAATGCCTCCAGGTGAGTGAATCCTCTTCTTAAGGAATAACGTGGCGGGTAACACAGATCAATAACTTGAGTTTTTCTCTCTTTTCAGATCGTTCGTGGATAGGCGTGATTCAGGAAGGATTCCAGGTGAGTAGATCCTTTGAAGTGCACTTGACAATGAGCTCACCAGTTCAGTGATACTTTCCCTTTCTCTTGCAGCTCATCCAGTGGGAAACGGGACTCGTGGCGGATTCCAGGAAACGGAGAACATGAGTCATGGAGCGGATCCTGGGAACATCAGAACAAGGACAACAAGGTTAGTTTCTTTCAGGTAAGTATACTTTACGTCCGTTGCTGAAGGATGGCTCAGAGTGAGACAAGTGGTGACTGGTAAGGGTCGTTCCTGTTGGAGGCTTGACCATGACTGGGAGTGAATCGGGTGCTCTTGTGCTGGCTGGGAAGTGAGTGCTGAGTGGAAACAGGTGCAGGTGATCAGTAATCTGGGGACAGTGATCTTTGCGTGGTGACATGTGAGGGATCTGATTGGCTCCTGACAGTACCCCCCCTCCAGAGTCCGCGCCAGCGGACTTTGGACCTCGACGTCGTGGGGGTCTGCCTCTGGGTCGTGGTGCAGGTTTCTCGGGATGCTGAGCATGGAATTCTAGGAGCAGACTGGGATCAAGAACATCATTACGAGGTACCCAACTTCTCTCTTCTGGCCCATATCCCTCCCAATCAATGAGGTATTCTAACTGACCTCCCCGACGTCGAGAGTCCAAGATCTCCTTGATGAGGTAGATGGGCTCGGGTTCAACGGGTGGTATCGGGGGGTTTTCTTCGGGTTCGAACACGTTGACTGACTGGGGAATCTGTGGATGATGGGGTTTCAGAAGTGAGACGTGAAACGTGGGATGGATACGGTATTCTGGGGGCAACCGGAGCTGGTAAGTGACTGGGTTGACTTGCTTGACAATTGGAAAGGGTCCGATGTACTTGGGATTTAATTTCTTACATGACTGGCGCAGTTTGATATCTCGAGTGGAAAGCCAGACTAGTTGCTCAGGTTGGTATTCTGGCGTGGATCTTCGGCGGGAGTCAGCGAACTGCTGTTGTCTATTCACAGCTTGTCGGATGTGCTGATGAGCCAATTCTTGAAGCTGTTCGTTTATTTCCCACTGGATAGGATTTACGAATAACCTCTCGGGTAGAATGGTCTCAGGTTGATCAACAGGGCTCTCAGGGGCATGGATACGGGAAAGAGCGTCTGCACGGGTATTCTTGGATCCTGGACGATAGGCAATCTTGAAATGAAAGCGTGTAAAGAATAACGCCCATCGGGCCTGACGTGGATTTAACCGCTTGGCATCTCTCAGGTATTGGAGATTCTTATGATCGGTTAGGACTAGAAATGGGTGTTTGGCTCCCTCTAGCCAATGTCGCCATTCTTCCAAGGCAAGTTTTACTGCGAGAAGTTCTCGATTTCCAATATCGTAGTTTGCCTCTGCTGGAGAAAACTTTTTGGAGAAGAATGCACAAGGGAGTGGCTTTGAGGAGAACTCGGAACATTGGGACAGGATTCCTCCAACCCCGGTGGTGGAGGCATCGACTTCCACCATGAATGGTTTTTCAGGGTCTGGATGGTGAAGCAAAGGGGCACTGGTGAAGGCAGATTTCAGAGCATGAAAAGCTTTCTCAGCCTCGGGGTTCCACTGCAGGATCTTAGGTTTTCCTTTTAGCAAGGAGGTCAATGGAGAAGTGAGAAGACTGTACTGGTTGATAAATCTCCTACAGAAGTTGGCGAACCCGAGAAATCTCTGAAGCTCCTTCACGGACTTGGGAGTTGGCCAGGACAGGACGGTCTCGGTCTTTTGTTGGTCCATCTCCACTCCTCGATCGCTGAGTATGTATCCCAGGAAGTCGATGGTGCTTTGATGAAAGGTACACTTCTCAGCTTTCAGGAACAGAGTGAATTCTCTGAGACGTTGTAGGACTAGAGACACAAGTCTCTGGTGTTCGATTGGATTCTTGGAATAGATCAAGATGTCATCGATATAGACCAGAACAAACTTCCCTAGAAAGTCTCTGAGGATCTCATCCATGAAACTTTGGAAAACGGAAGGAGCGTTGACCAAACCATATGGCATGACAAGATATTCGTAGTGGCCAGCAGGGGTTATGAAAGCAGTCTTCCACTCATCTCCTCCTTTGATACGGATTAGATTGTACGCACTCCGTAAGTCAAGCTTGGTGAACATCTTTGCCTCTCGTTCGAGAGCAGCAGGTATGAGAGGCAAAGGGTAGCTAAACTTCACAGTGACTTGATTCAAGGCTCTGTAATCAATGCATGGTCTTAAACCACCGTCTTTCTTGGCCACGAAGAAGAAACTTGCGGCGGCAGGAGATGTGGAAGGTCGGATGTAACCCTGATCTAAAGCTTCGTGGATATATTTCTTCATGGATTCTTGCTCTGGAATGGACAAGGAGTAAATCCGACCCTTGGGGAGACGTGCATCAGGGATCAGGTCTATAGCACAATCCCATGGTCGATGAGGGGGTAACTTGGAAGCAGTGACAGGATTGAAGACGTCAGAGAACTTAGAATAACAGGCTGGGATATTAGTTGACAAGTTTTCCGTGGGACTCTCTATGGACGTGGAGTTAACTTTGAGCACTTGGGTCCTTGGGTTACTGGATGAACGGGATACTGGATCGTTGATCTCTGGACATTGACATCCCCATTGCAGGATTTTCCCAGACGTCTAATCAATGGTGGGTTGGTGATGGACGAGCCATGGCCGACCAAGGATGAGATCTGTTTGGCTGTTTAGCAACACAAATGGTTCAAACCACTCTTGGTGCGTCTCTCCCACACACAATTGAATAGGACCAATCTGGGTAGTAACGTTCGTCTTGTTAATTAACTCACCCGTTACAGCGTAGATGGCGTAAGACTTGGGAGTGTTGATCTCTCGCAGACTGAGCCTCTTACAGAGTTCTCCAGAAATGAAGTTTCCCGCGGACCCTGAGTCGATGATAGCTGTTGCAGAGATGTGTTTTTCTTGAATCTTTAATATCACAGGAATCGTGAGTGGTGCTGAGACACTGGGTTGATTAAAGACTGAGCTTACCATCATTTTCCCCGGTCGAATTGGGCAGTTAAGTCTGAAGTGACCCTTGGTACCACAGTACATACATAACTTCATCTCTCTTCTACGAACACGTTCAGCCTGAGAAATTTTTGAAGTGTCGACTTGCATCTCTTCAACTTGATTTTCTGGATTGACATTCTTGGGATTCTGAAAAGACACAGGATGGTGATGAGACTGATCAGCGTAACAACTCAAAGATCGTTGATGGACTCGCTTGGCTTGCTGAATGAATTTCTCAATTCCTAAGCTGTCATCATAGATCGCCAGTTGGAGGCGCAAAGCTGGGTTTACACCTCGACGGAAAACAGAAATCAGAGCTCTCTCATTCCATCCACTATTTGATGCAAGTGTGCGAAATTCCACAGAATACTCAGTCAATGACTTCTTTCCTTGACGTAATTGTAGGAGCTGTTCTCCAAATGAGGAATCATCCGCGGGTCGTCCGAAAACTTCCTTAAAATGTTTGACAAACTCTTGAACTGACGCAACCACTGTGGATTCCTGCATCCATAACGCCTCTGCCCACCTCAGAGCTGCTCCAGAGAGTTGCTGAATGATAAATGCCACTTTCGATCTCTCATTGGGATAGAGCTGAACTTGCTGTTCCAGAGCTAGCGAACACTGGAGTAAAAATCCGTTGCAGTCCTCCGCCCGGCCAGAGAAGGGCGCTGGGCGCGACGGGGGAGTTGCAAAGCAGGTAATCGAAGAAGCGGCGCTCGCGGAAGTTCTCACTGGAGTAAACATGGGTTCTGTCGGAGGATCGGTGGTAGGTGTGGAGCTGGTAGCAACAGCGGGCTGTCCGGAATCCCTCTCTCACCTCTTTCTGTTGTTAGTTCAAGCCTTCTGTCAGGATTCAGGCTCGGAGACAGAGGTAAGTGATAAACATAAATGTATCTTTATTTAACTCAAAGGTAAGTATGCAGGGTTTCGGGAGTTCAACGGTGATCTCGAAGAGGATATATGTGGCAGGAATGCCTCCAGGTGAGTGAATCCTCTTCTTAAGGAATAACGTGGCGGGTAACACAGATCAATAACTTGAGTTTTTCTCTCTTTTCAGATCGTTCGTGGATAGGCGTGATTCAGGAAGGATTCCAGGTGAGTAGATCCTTTGAAGTGCACTTGACAATGAGCTCACCAGTTCAGTGATACTTTCCCTTTCTCTTGCAGCTCATCCAGTGGGAAACGGGACTCGTGGCGGATTCCAGGAAACGGAGAACATGAGTCATGGAGCGGATCCTGGGAACATCAGAACAAGGACAACAAGGTTAGTTTCTTTCAGGTAAGTATACTTTACGTCCATTGCTGAAGGATGGCTCAGAGTGAGACAAGTGGTGACTGGTAAGGGTCGTTCCTGTTGGAGGCTTGACCATGACTGGGAGTGAATCGGGTGCTCTTGTGCTGGCTGGGAAGTGAGTGCTGAGTGGAAACAGGTGCAGGTGATCAGTAATCTGGGGACAGTGATCTTTGCGTGGTGACATGTGAGGGATCTGATTGGCTCCTGACACGGGTGTTGTGAGGTTTTGCGCTCGTGCACGGCTGGACGCGAAATCGGAGCAACACCCGCCCCTGTCAGTGATTGGTTGGAACACTTTATTTTGGTTTTGAGTGGTGGTTGTACCCATTTGTTTTTGTGTGCAGATCTCAGAGCCTAGGCTGCCTACAGAGACGCGGTTTTTGGACGGCATGCTTATGGGGCGGGCAGCTAGCGGATCGTTAGGAAAGATTAGACATTTATTTTTGGGCCAGAAATCACTGATACAACCTTTAAAGAAGTAAAAATTTTTATGTGAGGATCAACTTACTAAAGCACATGTAAAGTATCTGAATTCAATTTTAACTTGTGTTATTTGATATTGTATTTAAAGTTAATATTTGCATACATAATACATTAATAATATGTGTTAAATTAAAAGAATTCCAACTTTATAATTATAAATGTGTAATTACAAATATATTAAAATACATTACATTTTAACAGAAATTATCTTAGTTCACCATAAATGCTTGAGAGTATCAATAACTGTTTTAAAGACATTAGAAATTACCAATATTACCAATATTAATATGTACTTAAGTGGGTGAAAAAGCACTCTAATGTTCAGCTAATTGCATTTAATACAAATATAATCTATAATACATTTTAATTTAATTGCAATTATCATGCAATTTAGTGTCCAGAGTTATGTTTTAGGACTAGGTGAAACAATCCCCTGTTTAAGACCTGAGGTATGAGTGATGACGATGCATCCATCGGAGTGGTTTCCTCTCTGTGGTGGTGACAGGTCAGAGGTATGAGTGGTGACGATGAATCCATCGGAGTGATTTCCTCACTGTGGTGCTGGCTAAGTGGGATGAGAATGGGGGGTTTTAAGCTTCATTGGAGTCATCAGAAGGGCACCCTCCTTCTCTGGTGTTTCAATGACAGGCCCACGACACGTCCATAGGGCTCATCGGCAGCACCTGGCGTCCCAGGTGTGGCCCCCTTTCAAACTTTACGTACCACAGGTGTTATTAGGGGCCCAGTTGGAGTCTCCCCTTTTCACCCATATAGCCATCGACTTACTTCTTCTGCTGAGGCCCTCTCAGGCTATGGCTTTGATGGTTTGGCGTAGGGTTTGGCCTCACACTTCCAATTCCTTAAGCAGCCTGATGGTTGACTTGCCCATGAAGCCTCTGCAGTCGACTTCCATTGGGCAAACCTTGGATTTCCATCCGCGTTGCTCAGCATCAGCTGCCAACTCAGTAGGGGTGTAACAATATATCTTGCCACAATATATCGCAATACAAAATTAAAAATTACTGTGTGAGAAAAAATTCAAGTTTTTCTTCAAGTTTGTCAGTACTACATTAAACTACTATATATAATGTTGATTATAATGTATAGTAATGCAATGGGGGAATATTTTTGGGTCCTGATAATGCCAAATGTCTGATGTTACCAGTAAAAAGTGGCCGACATTATTTTAAATATATCTAGTCAGTGAAAGCGTGCAAGCATATTCATCTACAATAACTCAGTAATTTCAGCTTCAGAATCATGAATATTGTTATTCTGGTGTCACCATTGTCATTAGGTTACAAGTCAAAGCCTATTCATTTACAGTTTACACCCACAATGTAATATCAAATTTAGCATTTTAATCCAACAGTACATATTTTGTCCAAAAAGTACAACTTTTTACCATATGTCTTGGAGTATTGCAATAATATGGTATCGTGAGTTCAGTATCGTGATATGTATTGAATCGTGACATGAGGGTATCGTTACACCCCTACAACTCAGTGTACTTAAGGCTCTTGCACTTAAATGCCTCCTCTACAGGAGCCTCCCAGGGAACGGTAGGCTCTATAATGTACACGATGTGGAGTGAGGAGGACCAGAGCACAAGGTCTGGTCTGGGGTTCGTTGTGGTGATCTCAGAAGGGAAGTAAAGCCTTTGGTTCAGATCTGCCACCAACTTCCAGTCTCGAGCCCTTCCGAGCTGGCCGATGTCCAATGTTGTATGGACTTTGGCTGTCTTTGCACCTTCTCGGTTGAACTTTCTTGCGAATGAAGGATGGAATGATGGAGGAGGCAGGGCATTGATCTTTATCCGTTTGCACACCGTTGAAGGCACTTCAGGACATGGTTGTGCCGCCAGGTATAGCGGCCTTGTGACAAGCTTGTCTTGCAGCCAACCAGAATGTGTTTGAGGTTTGCGGTGGATGGACAGAGGGGGCACGTTGGATCTTCTCCTTACCAGTGGTTGAGGTTTGAGGGGGAAGGCAGGACGTTGTATGTTGCATGTAAGATTAAGCTGATGTGAAATGCTTCCATGCCCATTAACTCCCTCCAAGAGAACTTTCTCCTCTCAACTCCCTCCCATCTCATCCACTGTCCTTGCTTGGCTTGTGAGACAGCCTTTGCACACCTTGTTGTCTGCTCGTGCCGACGCACCTCCTCGACGACCAGCTGTCGGCGCTGAGCTGGGGCTGCCCTATGCCACGATGGTCTGCTCTCTCCAAGGCGAGGCCTCCTCTCCCTTGTTGCACATTGCCAATGATGTCTCTGTGCCTGAGATCTGACTTCGCCTGGTGAGTGGCTTCAGCTGGGTTCCATTTCCTTCCGGTCACCAGGGTAGGAGCTGTTTGGGAAACACATGGGTCACGGGACTCTGTTAATGTCATTTCCAGCCTTACTTTAGAACAGTTGAACTCTTCTCCACGGCTGGAAACAGGAATCTCCAGGATGCCTCTTCCATACAGTCCGATGCTTGTAAAGCATCTGGGGACACTTTTTGGCAAATGAGCTGACCAACCACTTCAGCTTTTCTACCTTTGAGATTTGGACCTCATAGATGGTAAGAGGCCACATCATCCTGGGTAGTAGCCCAAATTGAAGGCACCACAGTTTTAGCCTGCCAGGGAGCATGGTCTTGTTGATACTCTCAAGGCCGTGCATGGTGTCCTGCCTAAGCTGGTCTACTTGCTCTGTGTCCTTGTGGGTGGCATGGTACCAACGTCCAAGACTCTTGACTCGCTTCTCTGCCACTGTTGGTATAGGCCCCTTGCCCACATAAAACCGATGTTCCGACAGCTTTCCCTAGATGACTGAAATGCTCCTGGACTTGCTTGGTTTTATTTCCATCCGGGCCCACTGGATGTTCTCCTGTAGCTTGTTCAGCAGCCGCCTAGCACAAGCCTTGGTTGTGGTGAGGATGGTCAAATCGTCCATATAGGTTCTGATGGGAGGGAGACGAAGACCAGATTTGAGCTTCTGACCTCCTACTACCCACGAGATGCGTGGATGATGACCCCCATAGCCATCGTGAACGCTAGAGGTGAGATGGTGCATCCTGCCATTATTCCTATTTCTAATCGTTGCCATGCTGTGGTACACACGTCAGTTGTCAGGCATAGCTATAGGTCTTGAAAATAGGATTTGACGAGGCGGTTGATTGCTTCTGGGACGCTGTAATAGTGGAATGCAGTCCAGAGGAGATTGTGAGGAACTGACCCAAAGGCATTTGCGAAGTCCAAGAACACAACACTGAGATCTCTTCCATCCTTTTTGGCGGCTTGGATTTGATTCCATATAATGTTTGTGTGCTCTAAGCAACATGAGAAGCCTGGAATCCCTGCTTTCTGCAAAGTGGTATCAATGTAGTGGTTCTTTTCCATGTAGGCTGTCAGCCTGTGAGCCACAACACTGAAGAAGATTTTGCCTTCAACGTTCAGGAGGCTGATTTGGGGGAACTGGCTGATGTCCACAGAGTCCTTTTCCTTCTGGATTAGGATGCCTCCTGCCCTCCTCCATGCAGTTGGCATTGCTTGTTTCTGCCACACTACTTTCATCAGCCTCCATAGAAAGCACAATACCTCTGGTGTGTTCTTGTAAAGCCGGTATGGGACTCCATTGGGCCCAGGGGATGACACAGCTCTTGCCCGACGTACAATTCTCTCCACTTCGCTCCACCTTGAGGGCTGATGTCCAGCTCATGTTCTGGGGAATGTATCGCTGACATATCAGGTGGAAGAGTTGTCTGTCCGCATCGCTGGCTATCAGTGTGGCTCTGTTTAAGGGAAGTTTCCAGTTCTTTCTTTGATGTTTTGAGTTTGCCATTTATTTCCATTGTGAAAAGTTTTTTTGCAAACTAGTAGGGGTCTTTGAAGAAGTTTGATCTTGCTTGCTCCTTCATTTTATTTCTTCTCAGATTCTCAGCTCTCCTCAAAGTTGCCAGTCGGTTCATAATTTCTGCCTGTAGCAGGTTCATTTCCTCCTTCTCCTCCTCTTGAGCTTTTTTCCATAATTTTTTAGCTGCCTTCTTTCCTTGACTAACCGTTCTATCTCCTGCTGTCTCCTGGGCTTCGTCGGGGTGGGTGATGTTTTCTTCCTCTTTTCTGCCTTCCCAAAGCGCTCTGCACCATAGTTGTAAACCAGGTCTCCCATTCACTCCAGCATCTTGACTGCATTTCCCCTGCATTCCCCCTCCCCCCAGGAGGTTACTGATGTCTGTGTCAATCGTCTTCCACTCCTTTTCTCACAGGATTTTGGCCACTTGACTTTGCCCCTGAATCTTTTTCTCGGTTGTAGGCTGTGGCAGGTTGGGCTTGTGGGACACCACTATGCTTGGCTCCTCATCTTCCTCTTGAACAGGGGCTTTGGTCTTGCTGCTGAACTTCACTTGACTTATTCGACCTGCTTCGTAAGAATTATCGGTCAATGCGAGGTCCCTGTTGCCCTGACAGCAAGCACTTTTTCAAGCCTTGGTGTCTTCTCAGACCTGCATAGGATGTTTCCTTGGTCCAGCCACATCTACAGCTCTGGAGCTTAATTCCTGGAATAGGGGTTTTCATCTCAGGTGTCTTATTGATCATCAATCTCGTTGTCTGTTTCGTTCCTGGGTCAGTAGCCATGTAGTCTGTCGGTGAGTCATCATCCTCCCCTGCTCTCGCTGACTGGGGGTGTTTTCTTCTTTGAACTTTTTGTAGCCAGAAATGGGTGGGACCTGTACACTAATAGTGCCGGGTACCTCCTACCACAGGGAGCTAACCAGGGGCAGGCCAGTTGGGGTCTTTCCCTCCTGCCAGCTGTCTTTCCAGCTGAAACATTATTTTAAGTATGCACTTAAAGTATATTCTTTTAAATTATAAAGTATTTTCTCCTTGTAAAAATAGTAAGCACCACTAATAAGGATAGATAATGTAGATTTGAACCTAAGTATTGAACTTTAGTGCATAAGTTGTCATGTAACATTTGTGCTATAAACATTATACAAAATATAAGGAACAATGAAGTACATACTGTTACTATGTCACGACTTCAGTTTAGTTCAAATTTACCTGTTAATGTTGCAAACAAGTAATGAAAAAAGCAATGCATGCAAAGCTTTGCTCACACTGCGACTGTTTATTTCTTTACTTCAGTTTCATTAACTGGACTGTTTATTGCAGTAACAAGAACATTGTGTCATTGAATAACAGATCACGAGTCATGAGGAAGTAAGAACTGTTAACTAAGCAAACAGAGGAAGCATACTGCAGTATACTCCAAGTTCCATGAGAGCACAATAGAGAGGTTGATTCAGGAGCCGAGATGGCCCTGAATATGAGGAAGCAGGAAAAGGGTGGCACTGAGTCAGTTCTCTCATGGGATTAAGGAGTTAGAGGTGGTTTCTGAGAATCAGCAAATAGTTGTAGATAAGCGATTGCTGTATATAAACATAAATCTTTTGTGGTTTGGTGGAGTCCTTGGGTTTACTTGTTTCTGCTGAATGGAAAGCAAATTCAAGCAATTACTGGGGTAATGAAATGATGATCAGAGTCGGAGCAGAAGGGAGGGTTTCATAACCAAGAGATCTTTGCAAAATCGCTGAAACAGTATTGTCCTTAAATTTGAACATCCTTGTGAAAAAAATATAATTGCTCTTAATAGTTTTTAATTTGTATTTATATTGTACTTCAAATATTAAAAGTATATTTAAAAAAAAACTATACTTGCAGATAATATAATATGAATGAAATAAAATACCAATTAATTTAACTTTATAAATGTGCACTTTGTAATAGTCAAATTAAAACTTTTACTTTAAATTACATTTCTGCTCTTTGATAATTAGAAACAACCAGTTTATTGATGTACATTCAAGTAAAAATATTTTATATCGAGTCAATAATCACATGCTCCATTAAAAACCTGTATAAGTAAAAATAAATCTAGGAACTGGGATGTCAATTTGTAGTTGCCAGACAGTAACCATGGTATTGAAAAAGTAACAAACTCAGAAGAGGTAATAATAATAATTTAAAAAAAACTTTACATCGAGAAGCTATAGTGGATACATCGGTTGATATCCATGTATATATATATATATATATATATATATATATATATAAATATATATATATATATATATATATATATATATATATATATGGCAATCCTGATTAATGAACAACATGTGTTGCCTGATGTGCCAGATCACCTTCCATTTTTATCTCAATTTGTTTTCGGTTGTGGGAGTAATTTGTTTCGTTAATAAATTGTATGTTTTGAGTATTTTATATGTTTATGTCATGTACAGACTCAGACTGAAATGACCAACAAGGTGTTTATTAAGAGTTTTGGCCAGGAACACAATCGGGAGGGAATAAGGGAAGAAGTTCTTCCCGCCCTGCAACTTCTTGGAATAAATTGCAGGGAGGGAGGTTTAAAAAAACTTTTAAATAATTGTTTTTAAATTACATATAAATATGTATGTATCAAAAAAACACTTTTAAGATCTACTAAATTTAATTTAATATAAACTATAATACATTTTCATTGAATTATAAATAAATAACATACAGTTGACTATCTTCTAATATAGAAATATATATTATGTTTGTTTAAAGCCAGAAACTTCTTTTTTATTTCATATACTATGTATAAATAAATAACATACAGTTGACTATCTTCTAATATAGAAATATATATTATGTTTGTTTAAAGCCAGAAACTTCTTTTTTATTTCATATACTATGTTCATGTATAGCCTTTCAGAACACAAATTCATAATGCAAACAAGTATGCAGTGCATTTTCATGATTGCCTATATAGTGCACATTAACATAAACTGTGTTCTGTTGCAGTCAAAGTTAAACTAGTTTACAATATGTCTATCATAAACTACCTGAATAAAATCTGCATTTGTGTACTTGGGTTGAGTGTGCTTCTTGCTCAAGTATTTTGAGGGTAAAACTCAAACCAGATGAAGCAACAGACCCAGAGAACAGACAGTGGTGTCACTTAGCTGTTTTGATCTTGTCACTTGCCTTAAAGAATATTAAAGTACATTAAAGGACATTTAATCTCAGGACAAGCCTGTTCAGGCATTCACACAGTTGTGCTGGCTGTACCACACGTGAGAGGGCCCGTTTCCAAGGCCTTTCTCCTTCTTGCAACAGGAGAATCCTCTTTTTTATTTCCCTACCTGGATTGATGCAGCACAGCATGACCGTCTAAATCTGCCCTTCTTGACCTCATTTTGGCATCTTGCCCTGAAACTGACTTGTGCATGTAATAGCTACTGCGAAGTTCACCAAACATGACCTTGGGGCAAGAATGTCAGGTGATGACAAAAAGTGACAAAACAGACACCCAAGCAAGTAATATATTCTCCGTACTTCCCTTATAAGAAGAATTAATCGACAAAGACTGCTTTTTACATGCAGCACTTTGGTACCCACTGTGGTTTTTGAAAGTGCTCCTGAAATAAAGTTGAGTTGAGTTAAGAAAACAGGACCCTGCAAGCACATATGACTTGCTGTAGGCTACTCTGGTTTACAGCAAACATATTTAAGGTAAAAGAAAAAGAAAACAGACCACATTAAACAAATTTTAAACCACATTAAACTAATTTATTTTTTAGTCCAGTGAATTACAAGCTGATGAGAAAATGAAGTTTTGGAGACTTTTGGAAACTATTTGGAATTCTTATACATCCTTGTCTGCTTTTGTGAAAAGATGTGTTATATACCACTGAGATGAGTATGTGTATAGACACTTGAGAATACTTTAAAAAGAGTTACTTATGGAAATAACTAAACGTAATGTTTTTAGACGCTTTATTGCATGTTAATTAAATGAAAATGTATTATGGTTTAAATCTTCAATGCAGTAGGCTAATTTTTTTAGTACTTTCTGACCCTCTTAAATAGGACTTAAAGGGATAGTTCACACGAAAAAATTAAATTATCCCATAATTTACTCACCCTCAAGCCATCCTAGGTGTATATGACTTTCTTGTTTAAGCCAAACACAATTATGGTTATATTAAAGGGACAATGTGTAGTTTTTTTGGTATTTTATAATCTAAAATCAATATTTTTATTCATAAATATGTCCTCAATGGTGTAAAAATACCTCATGCCAATGATCTGACTTATCCTTGTACACAAAGAATTTATTATCTTTATATACATGTGCTGGTAGGTCCACGGAGGCTTCCAAGATCGTTCCGCCATTTCGAAAAACTATAATAGCAGAGAGGGACAAAACGTACTAGGCCAATGCGTTTCCACAACGCGTTTTCGTTCGTTTCGACGAAGTGCTATTAGAAGACATCCTGGCATAGCTTTTTGGCACATAACAGCTACCATAGATGCAACACGCATTTGAAAAAGCGAGGCGCTGGATAGCACAATTCGTTTGAATGCAAAATACAATTTCACCGCTAGATGAGAGAAATTCCTACACATTGTCCCTTTAAAAAATACCCAAGTTTCTTTATAGTGGGAGTAGTGAGGGCCTGAGATTGTGAAGCTCAAAAAGCACATCCATCCTGATCCATCATAAAAGTAATCCATATGGCTACAGGGGTGGTGATGGCGTAGTGGATAAGACACATGCCTTTGGTGTGAGAGACCTAGGTTTGAATCCACTGTGAGAAACCAATGTGTCCCTGAGCAAGACACTAAACCCCTAGTTGATCCAGAACAAACTCTGAAACAAACTCCAGAGGTGTGCGACCTCTGACATATATAGCAATTGTAAGTCACATTGGATAAAAGCGTCAGGTAAATGATTAAATGTAAATGTACAGGGGGTTAATAAAGAAGCATGGCTTCTGAAGTGAAGCCATGCATTTTTGTAAGAAAAAATATCCATATTTACAACTTTATAAACTATAAACACTGGCTTCCTGTAACGGTCGTACACGAGTCTAGTTCCGGCGGAAGAGTGACCTTTGACCCGACGCATGATGTAGGATGTTGGAGTAGCGTAAACTTAGGGGAGAGTAGACGCCTCTCGTGGTTTAAACAAATAGGGCTGGGAAACAAACTCAAGCTCCGAGATTTCAGTTAAGAAATTCTCATTTTAGACTTCTAATTTGTGAGTTGTGACTGATGTTTTGGTTTGCTCTATCTTCTACGCTTCCGCGTTCGTCAATACGTCATGCGTTGGGTCAGAGGTCACTCTTCCATCGGAACTCGACTTGCGTACAGCCATTACCGGAAGCCAGTGCTTATAGTTTATGAAGTTATAAATATAGATATTTTTCTTACAAAAACGCATCACTTCACTTCAGAAGGACTTTATTAACCCCCTGAAGCTGGATTCGCTTAAGTGGCTTTTTTTTCATTAATATTATAATATCTGCAAGTACGGTTTAATAAACATACACTGTGAGCACATTCAATATGTGCACTTATTCACAAGGGATGTTAATAATTTAGCATATTGTTGTGCTTTCATTGTAATAGTAATAAATTACATGTTTGATTTTGAGGACATTTTTATTTATGCAAGGTAAACAATTTTGCTACAGTGTTGGGTCAACACTTGATGTCCAATGTATAAAGTTGTTGATGCAAAAAAAGTTTAACTTTATGGAAATGAGCAACAATGTTATGAGTCAACTACCAATGGGAGAGCAGACAGTGTCTCATCAACAAAAATCCTTCGATTATACACCCATAATAACAACAAAGAGTTACATAATAGTGTTACAGTACCACCCTAAGAACTTGATCCAAGTGTTGGTGGCAATTTGCCATGTTGAAATGATAAACTATAAACTCTTAAACATTGCCATAGTTGCACTGACTTTAAATTATAAACTCTTAAACATTGTCATAGTTGCACTGACTTTAAACTATAAACTCTTAGCTCATTGCTATATTTGCACTTATTTGCACCATAGCCTTAATAGGAATTTCATGTGTATGTGCTCTTATATCCTGTACCCTATGAACCTTCCGGGCAAAGTATATTCCTTGTCTGTACAAACATTCAGGGCGAATAAACCCCCTTTCCGATTCTGATTTCTGAAATGGGTTACGCTGTAAATGGAACTGGGAGGGTAACCGGGCCAGATAACAAAACCATAGCTTCATCTTTAGCATTAGTATCCAGCTTGATTCTGATCTGGAGAGTATTTTATAATAGTTTATCTTACGATTATTTGCATTCTGCTTGTCATTTCTGACATAAAAAAAAAATCAGTCAAAAGTCAAAATCAGGTCAGTTGTATCATTTGTAAGCGACCTGGACAAAGCAACAATTACTTGTTCCAAATGAAGCACATGCATAAGGTCTGTGGGTGTACACTGTGTTCTCGTTGTCTCACCACAAAGGCACGCTGAGTACAGAAAGTGCAGAAGGAAGTCACACGTATGCACGTACACGTTTACACATGTTGTCAACATGCAGCATCACCTTATGTAACCAAATGGCCCACAAAGAATCTTAAATTAGTATTATGAGTCGTACTAATAGAGAAACTCTAATTCTTGCTTGTCAAAGCCGCCTGCAGTACGTGTGCTTATGGAATATGTTTGTGCAATGCATGGCATACCGAGACATTTTCAGGATCCTCCACATTAAGCTTGTTGACAGAGTGAAGGGTTGTGAAATATATGGTGCTGCTCAAAGTTATAAGTTCACAGATGCTGGCATTAACACGGACACACGACCCCTCCATGCAGCCCAAACATCAGGCTGCTTCGTCCTGCACTCATTACAGACTAGATCATGGACTAAAATTTTGGACTAAACTACATCAGCCACACAACTTTCATGATTAAAAAGAAGAAAGATAGTAAAAAGGTCAGTTGTATATTCACAAAGCATAAAACGGGTAATGCACAACCTTATGATTCAACATTTTATGACATTGCTATTATGTGGAAGTTCTGAAAGAGAAAAAGCAATCAGATGCCACGCTTTAACCTACCGCCTTCGTTATCATATTTAATAGGCTATGTGAAGATCTCCAAACTATTAACATTATTGTAAAACCTCCTGAAAAACCTGTTGTCCATGATCTAGCCTACTACGTGCCTACTGCATCTGATTGAAAGTTTTTTAGTAAGTGAAAGGCCTTTTTGAATAATTCTAAAAGCACATTCAGGTCATGGTACATGCCTTTTTGCTGTGAAATCTATACTGACCTTTGACAACTAAACATACTATATGAGACAAAAGCCTGATGTATTAAATATGATGCTCAATAAAGAACATAAAAAAATAGATTTAAATCAGGCTATTGTTTCATGTCAATCTTTAAGGGGCTTTTTGGGTATTGATATTAAATAAAAAATACAAATATTATATCCCGTATACTACAGTTTTGTTGAATGTGCATTTATCACCGTCAGGACGGCAGGTATTTACCGTTGCTGTAAGCAATACTCCATGTTTTTTCAACATAGTCACATGCTAGTTTATGTCTCAGTTGTGCTATAAGTCATGCACCGCACACATGGATTGGGGGTGGGGGGTGGGGGGGGGGGTGGGGGGGTTGTACCTTCAGGTGAATTTGCTTCTGTTTGTTGAATTGCATTTCACATTCTTGTCCTTCACAGCGCGTGATACATGTTGAAAAACATGTTTTTCCTCAGGCCCTGATGGAAAATTCTGCATGCAAGTTGTGTAGGTGGGTGCATTCAGCCCCTTATGAGAAGAGGTATAGCCTACTTAAGCAGACTTTTAAAAAGGGTTGTTAAATAGTAGCTAAGTAGTTATATGTAACTACACTTTTGTAATAATGTAGTTGCAGCCCATGGGTTCTGATTTCAAACCACTGAAAATGAGCACATCTGATGTGACACTTTGTAAATTAGGTTTAATGTTAAAGGGGAGCTGATATTTTTCAGTAAGATTTGTTAGCTTAACTGTTAGCACTGCAAAACGTTGCTGCGCAAGAAACATACACTTGTCGTGATGCAGTAAAACAAGATGAATATAAAGACTCGCTGTGCTCAACACACGTCAAAGCATGAATTTCAAAACGGCAGAATGAAGAAACAGGGCTTACAGAAAAATATTTAACACAAAAGAAAAAAAAACAGCATACAAAACTGATGTATATACTGTCTCTTGAAATGTATTTTATTTTTTAGTACTGATATTGCTTTTGTGAAATACTCCCTGCACTGCAAAACAACATGGGGATGTTAAAGGTCTAATCAGGTGACTTATAAGAAATCATAATATCTAGTGTATACACTGAAGGGATATATTGCCATCTGCTGGCTGACCATCATTTACTCACATTCAAGTCATTACAAACCCGCATGATTTTCTCTCTTCTGTGGAACAAAAATGTAATTTTCTAAGAATGTCCACTCTTAGCCACTTATTTCCATATACCGGTAATGGGAATGAATAAAGACTGGAAATGTCAAACTCCAGAATAAAACAATTTAAAAAAAAAACATCATAAAAAAGTAGTCCCGATGTTTTTTGTCACACACTCAAAACCACTAACCACCAGATGAAGTTTCTCAAACAGTTATAATTTGCAATTCAAGCCATTATCAGGTGTAAACATGAGATGCATGATATATGGTCTGTAGTGTCTGCTCCTATGTGACAAAAAGGTATCCTGGCTTCTGTGTGTCCCCCTTTTTAAGCAGAGCTTTCCAATTACAATAATTAAATTAAAAGCATAATTAAAACTGTCTTTCAGTAACATTCCAGCACACTGTTAGAATAGCAGCAGTATCTGAGTCCATCATACCGTTTGAACAAGATCTCAATAGCAGCATTGATTCTCTGATCTTAAATTCAGTCCCTGTATTGACCTGATTCAGTATGTGTCAAGTTGAAACAAAGAACATGCTTGAATTAAGACACTTCTTAAAAAATCATACTTTCAGTCTCACTCATAGAAATATGTATCCCCCAGTAATGTCCACATTAGTAGACAGCTTCGTCCATATTTTCATCACTATCTGCACCAAATTCCTCTCCGTTGTCAAAGTAAGACATGATGTAGTCTGTCTCCTGAAAGAAAAGAAAGAAGTCATGTGTAAATAACAGCGGCACAAATATTGTTGAAAAAAATGTTTTGTGTCAAATTATGAAAAAAAAAAATTCTTACATCTTCAATCTCCTCTTCAACATAATCTTCATCCGCATCTGGCTCCTCCTCATTATTCTGTTTCTTCTTCTCCTCTTCCTCCTCTTCCTCAGAATGCTGCTCTTGTTCTCTTTTCTCAAGTGTCTAAATTTTATTCCATAAAATGAACATTAATCACATGCTGGATACACAGATTAAACAGCAGCATTAAAAAATACAGGAAATAATGAGTAAGCAAATGGCTGATTAGCTTCGTTTGTTACAATTTGTCAATATAAATTTTGGTATAGTTTTCTTTTTAAAATCTTTCAATCTGTTTTTTTTTTCGATTTATTTGTATGTCCAAGCATGTTTAAAACAGTTAATGCAACATAACAAAATATTATGGTGTCAGGAAACTCGTACCTCTAGTTTTTGGAGAACCTCTTCTTTGCCAGCAGCTACTTTTGGTTTTCGCTGGAGTTGTGGCTTAGCACCTATGACTATGGAACAGAGGTATTAAAAAGACACATGGTTTACTCATATTTTAACATAAATTGGATAGAATTTAGTACATTAGACTGTGAACCTATGCACATGGTAATAATAATAATAATAATAATAATAATAGTAATAATAATAATAGAGTTTCTCACGTGTTTTTCGGGGTTTCTGTACTTTAATACAAAGCTCTTTTGGCAGTTGGCTCCAGTCTGGAATGAAATCAAATATTTTTAGAGAGACCTGACTTTTACATTTTCTTGACTATACAAATTAATAGTCAGTAGTAGCACAATAAATAACAAATATTTCTCATTAAAATTCCTCAACAGTGGTACATGGAGTCTGTGGTCGGTAATATTTTTAGACCAAAGAAAGAAAGACCAAGAGCAAAAATACAGTAAAAACAGTAATACTGTAAACTAATATTACAATTTAAAATAGCTGTTAAAATGTAATTTATTCCTGAGGTGTTAAAGCTGAATTTTCAGCATCATTCCTCCAGTCTTCAGTGTTACTTAATCCTTCAGAAATCATTCTAATCTGCTGATTTGCTGCTCAAGATTATCAATGTTGAAAAAAGTTGTGCTGCTTAATATGTTTTTGGTAACATCAGATACATGTTTTTCATGATTCTTTTATATATAGAAAGTTTAAAAGAAAAGCATTTATTTGTCATGGAAATCTTGTGTAACATTTTAAAAGTCTTTACTGTCACTTTTGATCAGTGGTCTGTGCTGTCTTTTTGGATGTCAGATACCAGTCCTTGGAACTCACGGCTTTAAACACTTATACATTTAAATCACAATAAGACAAAAAGTATCCTGAGACTTTGAATGCAGTGGAGGATTTAAGGTTTCCATGTTTGACTGTTGAATTTTGTTGAACTGTTGTGTCTCACCTGGACTCCATTCAATTGTGTTGTTCTTCGGCTCACCAGTTTGGTATTTATCAGAGTACCGTGCCACATCTAAAAAAGAAGAAAATAAAGAGAGCCGTTCAAACCTGGTCTTTGACCATCCGTGCCTGATGGGTCGTTTGGCTTTGAATATTTCAGTGAATACCCACAGTTCAAATGCAAATCCAGAGATTGCATGACCTCATTCTCTATAGCCCTGTTTACACCTGGTTTTGGTCGATCGGATCACAAGTAGACGAGGGAGACGCATACCCGTTTACACCTGGTATTTTAATCCGTCTCTTTTGTCCACTTTCAACCACTTCTGTCCCGATTTCTTTGACGGGAGGGTATATGGGTGGGTAAATGTCTGGGCTTTTTCAGATCTTTCTATCTAATAAACTAAATAAGCTTGCATGATTTACACGCTCACAGACGACGCAAAAATATACAGAGCAGCAGCTTTCGTTTCTGCTCTGATATGCGCAAGACCATGCCGCACGCAGTGAGTTTGTGTTAGAAATCAGGAATGCTGAGAGAACATTGTGCTTTGTAAGTTTTCGTCTTCAAACCAAACCCGTCTGCCTAGCATGCTTCCCATAATGTTTACACATTAGGACAGTTGTCGGAAAATAGGCAGTCTTTTGTGGCTGTTCAAACGCGTTCCTCTGAAAGTGATCGAATGTGGACAAGCTCAAAATGTTTTAGCCCCCGTTTACACCTCTATTTGGAGTGTGATCCGATCGACCTAAACGTCTCAGGTGTAAACAGGACCTAATCATGTTGGATCTTCATCCTTTGTGCCTAGAATTGTCTGCTGTCAGTGTGCTCAGTTTTGCCCACATGTTGCCTCAATCCATCGTACCCGTCTTTGTTCTGGCTGCTCTTATGTGGAATGGCAGATTCTTGCTGGAGGCTCTCAGCTCCTGCTTCAGAGCGAGCATATAGTCCACCTCTTCTCCTGTAAGCAGAGGCACTGGTCTAAATTGCATAGGCTGAAAGAAATAAAAAATAAAAAATTAAACTCAAACAAAACCCTTTTTCCAGAACAATCAATTCTCACAAATCCGTAATAAGACCTTTATAGCATTTATAGGTGTGTAATAACAACAATTGTAATAAGACCTAAAAAAATAGTTAAAAGTAATCTAACCTTAAATTTCATGTAATTTTACAGTAAAATACAATTTATGGAAGTAAAAAAAAAAGAGACAAAGTCTATGAAGATTTCACATTCCCAGAATTTGTTTTGTTTTATATTTGTGTGCATGACACTGTGTCTTCATATTAGTATTTACCTTATCTTGTGGAAAAGATAAGAACTCATGTGGTTTCTCTTTACCACCCGTGTTATTATGGTGGATGTCAGTATATTTTAAAGGTACAAAACAGATTTTAGAAGCTGAGTTGCCTCACTAATTCAGCAGAAAAGGGCTGTTGGATTTATCTGTTTTAAATTGTAAAATGTACATGTTGTTTAAATCACATTTAACATGTTTAAACAACAGCTGCCTTTCTTTATTCTTTACGATTTTTTTTTAACAGAGTATATTACAATGTAAAGACACTCATATTACCATTAAAACACTTACAGGAAAAAGAGGAGAAGGTGTATGTGTAGATGTTGGTAAAGAATCACCCCTCCCAAAACCCAGTGCATCCACACTGAAGGTAAACTGGTTTCTTCCACGACCTCTGCCCCTACCTGCCATGACTGTACCTGTACAGTCAACACATGTGCATGAGCATACAACTAGCCAAAAGCAATAAAAATACCTTCATAGCCATGATAAAACCTGTAAGATACAACCACAAAGATGACTTTATTTTAAGCAGTAATATTTAGATTAGTCACTGAACAGCTTACCTCAAAATGTGTTTCAGGTTTAATCCCCAGTAAATATGTGCACTGATCACCAGCTGCCTGCTGAATGTAAAGCCATGTGTAAGGCAGTCATTAGGAGCCTACTTGAACACGTGGGTAGTTGTATTTACATCCGGCACATGTACACGTGTGGTCCGTCTCAGTTTACAGTCCAACCAGAAAGACTCCACGGGACAAGAGTTCCTAGCACTAACAGCAGGCATTACTTTGCTACTAAAACTGTTACAACTGAGGATATAACTACATATTTGATATGAATGGTTTTGTAAACTTTATTTTTTGAATACACCAATAAAATATCGCTGCCTGACATATATCACTGAACGTAGTGTCGTGAGAAATCACGTGGAAGAGTACATGTTGCGAGTTGTTGGAGGGCGGAGTTATATAAATAAATAAAGTAGCCTATTTTTTATGTCGAAATTTAAAAAAAAAACTATCTTTTCCAATTCTGACTTTGTTCCCCCTCAGAGTTGGGAGAAAAATGTCTGATTTGTTTAAATTACGTGGTGTTTAAAAGATTTCACTCACATCATACGTTTGAGATAACAAAAGATAATATATTTTATTTAACCATTCAGTTTGTGCTCGCCGATTTTTTTTAAGCTACACTAATCCTGAAAGATTCAAGTGTCAATAGATTTAAACGATTACATGGTATTTATTGTTAGTGTGTATTGTGAATAAATGTCTGTAGTGCATTAAGGGTGTTCACAATTGCTAAAACAAACCCCATTCACGGAGCAAATTCTTAATGGGATAATTATTTCTGCAAAACCTTAAACAAGTTCACTTCAGACAGTTACACAATTTGCAAATCTCATGCACTCTTTTCGCAAAACTCTAATTCTCTAAAACACTTATTATGGATGCTCTGTTCTCCTTTTCTTTTTATGTAGTGTGTCTAATGCATGATCTGTAGAGTTTATCCATTGATTGGCTGTGTGAATGATCTGAAAGCAGTTTCATTTTGAGTAGGCCTACAAGTGAAAGGAGGATGAGGTTATTGTTTGATTTTGCCAGAAGTGTAAGGGGTGAATTTTGTTTGAAGATTTGGATTTGTGCTTAATGTTGTGATAAAATGGAAGAATGTTTCAAGAAATGTGTCTTAGCCGTTGTGAAAAACTGTACGACAAAAATGTCGTAAGATTTGAAGGTGCCTTTCTGAGTGTCGAGCGCCCCCTGGAGGAACTAGGCCTATTATGTCCATAGACTGTTTATGTCATAGTTCAATTATGTGTATTTCAGCAGGTGGCAAAATGGTTGTATCTACTTAAATTATTTCAAATTATTGAAACAGGCAACGGGATCTGTCATGACCAGCAACAGGAAATGTCCATTTGTTATAACTGGATGTGAGCAAATTATTTTGCCTATTGCCTCAGATATTAGAGTGAAAACTTATGGAATGTAAGCAGAGTCTTGAACTTCCCATTCTTTCACCAATGAGTGACAGAATAAAAGCAGACAATTAACTAAGCCTTGAAATTTCTTTCCTCAAACCTATAGTTGAGAATGCAAAGAATTCAATAAATTCAATCAAGCACACACTGACAAGACAAGAGGCCACTGAATAATGAAGGCAGATTACAACGGAAAGGTTGAATTGTGTTCTCAAGATGAAAGCATTTCTCATAAATGTCAAGTCGGGGCAAGATTCATATATTTATATATGTTGTTATTTGGTACAGTTTTTAATAATAGTTTCTGTTGGTTTGATGTTTTGCTTGTTAACTTCTTGCAATTGTTGTGTACTTCAGTTTTAAAATCTGCTAAATTTAGTTTTTTTTCCCTTTTACTTCAAACAATATGTCAAAATGAATAAAATGAGGGGAAAAAATAAATGTTTATTATTTTTATTAATGTTGACACACTGTATATATGTTTAATGTTTAACAATATGTTTCCATGACAACACATCCTGTGCAGTGCACATGTATCCCTTTCCTTAGGGTGCAGCTGACCATTGTCAGCCATTGTCATACGCATTAACCTCTGGTTAAACAGAGCCAAGTTATACCGTTTTGACGCAAACATATTTCTCAGTACTGTGCGTGCAGGTAAAACAAAATGGTTTTGACAGAGGTCCATTATGGATCTCAGTAAAGAACAATGAAAAAGAAATTAGATGATTCATCATCAGTTACTAACTTTAGGTCCCATTATACCACGCCTCCATCCATGATTGATTGACAGCTGGCAGTCTCTCTTGATAAAAGCTTTGCAAATAAAAGATTACACTTCATTTACCATCAGAACAACTCTACACTAGACACAGGAATACTTCAACATTCAGTGAATTTTAATCCAGTTTGTTCAGGATGAGGCACATTGAGTTGCACTATACCGCGGCAGCATTGTGCTTCCTGCTGTTTTCTGCTACAGGTATGTTAAAAAGTTTACATTTAATGAAATATCTTCAGGATATCACTTTAGAGTTCATGTGAACAAACTCTTATGGTAACTCACTTTCTCATTTTTATGTAATTCACTGACTCCCACTTTCAGCTTGTTGAAGTTATTAGTTTAATAGGTATTTAGACGACATCTGTTCTTTTTTATAGGTGTGAAAGAATATGCTTTATTGCTTATATTATGAGAAAAGTTTGTGACTGTAAAAAAAAGCTAAAATAATTTAAAAATGATTTAAAATGCCAGTATTTGGTAAATGTCAATAATTTTTGTAAACCCAGTTTGTTCAAACCATACAATCGCAGGAAATTTTTGTAATAAAAAGATAAAAAAAACATTATATGCTATTTAAAAAATGTCTGATCTCAATACATTTTTGATACATTTAAAATAAAACATAATATGCCCAATTTGCAACTAGTGTCATAGTCTTGAATCCTCAAAACTCTTCTTTTCATGGAGATTTATGTAAAATTACCCATCAGAAAAGCATTTTTGAATTTAAATGTCCCGACATTGACATGCGCTGAATTGTGACTATTTTGGGAAAAATACACAGCCACAAAACATAAACCGACCAATTTCATGAGTACAACTAAGAAAAAGAATTAAATAAATAAATTATATATAGTTTTGTGACTGAGTCTTTTTCCCTAAATAGTCATAATCTAATAAATAAATATATTATATAGTCACCATCTAATAACAATAACCATATATGTGGTCACTAACATGGCAATGAATAATCATATTGTATTTGTAGGTGCTCAACCCTTGAGCATTTTAAAGATTATTGAGGGGCTCCAGTCACCCCCAAAGACCTACGCTACACCCCTTTACTCATTTTCCCTCTGCATGGAGATCACCAACCGTGTCTTCAATGACTCCCTCCTCAACACAACCTCGCAGCAGTACAAGCGGATGTATGACCAGGTTTCTGGGGTTGTAAGTGTTTATCATTGAATAGATGTCCCTATTTTACACATAATAGCAACAACATTTCAAGTAGCTACATGTAAATTGCTGTTGATCCTATAGAGAGATCTGTAAGCATGATTTTGTCTGACCTTCGCAGTTGGACATGGCCTTTAATTGCTCTAACTGTGACACAAGAGAAACTTATAGAGGGGTAACAAATATACAGTTCAGGTAAACCTCATTTGATTCTTCTTCTAAAGGTGTTTGTCAGTCGGTCCTAAATGAGTGCATGCTCTTGTGAAAAAGAATATTAATGAAATAAAAGAAGTACACATTCATAACTGTTTCTTAACATTATTAATGCACTTTTAAAAAGTGCACTTTGTAATAATGTCAAATTAAAACATATATATTATAAAGTTTAAATCATTTAGTAATCTTTTGTTATGCATTAAAGACGTACACTCGTTTTGATGTGTTGACTAACTAAAACATGTAAAGTACTTTATCACTTGAACTGTTATTTGATATTACATTTAAAGTTCATCTATTTTAAATGTACTAAACGTACCAAATTTCAAAGACAATAAGTATTTAAAGTAAGTCAGTTAGTTCCATGTAAAATAGACCTACAATTAAATTATAATTAAATTCTAATTAAATGTAGCCTATACAATAGTACATTTTATTAAATTGAAATTAACAAACAATAGTTAAATATGTTATTTTAAAGAGATTATTATTTCGGTAATAAATGCTCTTTTTAAAAATATGCCAAAGTGTACTTCTTTGACACAAGGGTGATGTTACTGCATTATATATTACAATCAATTTGGCAAAAATGTTGTTTCTTGTTTGATTACAGGAGCGGGCCTATGATCGCGAATTGTAGCATTCAGTTTCAGACCATTTTTATCAACCATGTTGTGATCAAATATTTATTCCTGAGAGCCTTAGATAATAATACTCAACCAAATGGTCTTGCACTCAACAGACAGTACACTGCTGGTAAGTATTCATCAGGGTCTGGCAGAATTCAGAATTTATGAATTGGATCTCTTTTGATTTATCACTATCAATGTAAATTTGAATTAAACTGTCATATATATGCATTTTAGAATTAACCTATATTAGTACCTAAATTATAAATATATATTTTTAATGTAGAAACAGTCACACCTGCCTGGCTTCTTCCAACATCCACAACTCCCATGGCTACAGCAACTCACTTTGGTCACTTTGGAAGTGGTTCTCATTGGCTTCCTGGTTGGGCCATTGCATTGCTAGTGTTAGCATGCGTCATCATACTACTTCTCCTCATCATCTTACTACTGGTAAAAACTTAACATTTACACTTTGCTTTATAAACTCACAAGTTTCACAATGTCCCCTCTGTGACAATGAAGTGACCTTAATGGTATTCAGAGTGCACTTGTAGTGTATTTCAAAATGTAAAAGTATTGTTAAGAAACTGTACTTGCTAATAATATATTATGTTGAAAAAAAGAACACACTTTTATAATACACTTAACACACTTAAGTATGCTTTTAAAAAATGCACTTTGTAATATAATGTTTTTAATCTCATATTAAAAGTTTTACTGTACAGCATATCTTAATTAAAATTTAAAAAAATACATTTATTAAAGTACACTTATTTTGATGTTTTGACTAGCAGACTAAAGCTCATGTGAAGTCCTTGATTTGAACTGTAATTCAATATTTACTTTAAAATTAATATATTTTAAATGTACTAAATTGCAACTTCATCATAACAAATTTGTAATTATTTATATAATGTATATTATATTATAATTTATAAATGATGCATATTTAAATACATGAAATACAATACAAGTTTCAATAGAAATTATATCAAAGTATTTTAATTTATCATAAATGCGTGCCAGTACACTCAGCAGTACACTTGAACCTATTTCAAAAATAATAGAAGCAATTATGAAATTACATATAAAGATGTACTTAAATCCTACTTAAGTGCGTCAAAAAAGCACTCTTAGATTCAACTAATCACATTTAAATTTAAACTAGAATACATTTTTATTTAACTGTAAATTAACAAAACATTACATTCACTTTAGACTTAAGTATATTATTTCTGTACTCTTACTTCACCTTCTTTTTCACAAGGGTAATAACAGGACAAATGTCCTCATCAATACAACGAATGTTATTTCTCGTGAGTTTATACGCCTAAAAGAGTTTTTGCGTGTCTATGATACGCAGTTTGCGCGTTCATATGATACGCACTTAATGGCGGGTAATACGCACGCACCCCCCTCCCCCCTTCCCCTAATCTTACCCAAGGGGAGTGCGTAGCATATACACGCAAAAACCATTTTTGGCGTATAAATGGCACGAGAAATAGCATTCGTGGTATAGATACGCACTGTCATGAGACTGTGTTGTGTAATGATGCTCCTCTGCTATAGTGTGATATCTCATTTCTATCTCTCCAGATTTGCTGTTGGTCCTGTAGGAGAAAAGACAAAAAGGAAGAAACAATCAACATTGTAGAACATGCACCTTATCAGAGGACATCTTTCAAAGAACATCTTGCCAATCCCACATATATGCCACACACACCTGAGAGAAGTCCAATCTACCCAGTCTTGGTAAGAACTGAATGTAATTTCTTATGGCTGAAATATAAGTTAAAAAATCTATTGAGAAATTTGGTCACACCTCTATCCTAAAAAACATTTAGTTAACATCAGCATAAGACATTGTGATTCAGTCATTCACTCATGTTTCAAAAGTAAATCACTTTTTATCAACGATTTGTGCAATTTGGAATCGTTTAGATCATCAGAATATTTGTGCTTATTAACATGTGAAGTGCATTCTTAAATAGATTGGTACAATATTCAATAACTTCACTGTTCCAATGTTATTCAATGAATGAAACGGCTGAATATTCAGAACACAGACAACTTGAATGTTAAGTCATTTCAACTTAAATTACATTAAACTGACTTTAAAAAGATGAGTTGAAACTTGTATTACATAAAAAAAGTTCAATATTGCTTAACTTATTTTGACGTGTTAAATCAATGTAAAAAATATATGTTGTCATAACTTATTGATCATATCATTTTTTACAGTGTAATATGCTTATGATTTTATTATTAAGATTTCTTCTAAGTGGTGTATCGTTTCTTCAACAGGGAGAACCGGAAGTAAAGCATGGCAGCCCAGCCGGGATGTATGCGATGAACCCTCAGAGATGATAACCACAACACCACTATAAGAGAGGTATAAAACAAACTTCTGCAGACAAGACAGCCATAATATATATTAGTAAATGTAAGTTATGTTTCAAGTTATATCATATAGGCAATACAATTCCTGCATTTATCAACAAGAAATGCAACAACAACACTTATTATTGTTTAAAATGAAAATTTAAGTTCACATTTTCTCAAGCCGGTCTCAGAAACCAAGGGAGAGGTTTGGAGTGACTAACAGGTTTGCCTATGATGGAGGGAGGCTTACAGGGAAATGCGTAGTTGCTGGGAGAGCAGATCTATTCATTATGAACAAAGAGACACTAGCAACACAATGCAGATGAAATACATACACTTGGTTAGTTAACATGAGGTCAAGCCCTCCATTCAATGAACTGTTTACCATTGTGACCATAATGCTTGCACAATATGGTAACACAATATGGGCTTTAAAGCTAGTAAATATATTTCATAAAGCTAGCATTGAATTAGGATTAAACTCTATGTATGCAGTTCTTTTACATTTGTTGCTGCAGTGTCAAATATTGAATGGCAATGATTTATAGCTATCGCTGGGAAAATCTCCACGCTGATTGCTTTAAACTGATGAGTAAAGTGGAAGTAATTATTTGAGGTTGCTTAAATTGTTTGTGATGATTTAGCTTTAATTAAAAATAGTCATAATAATGATTTTTAACAATATGTGTCAACTATTTGAAGCTGCTTGTCCTCTGTAGGGTCATGGTGAAAAATAAATGAAATGATCTTCTCTTATTGCCCCTTGTGCATTAACCTTGTAAAATACACACAAAAAAAACACAAAGTCCGGGGAGTTGCTTAAGCTATTAAAACTCACCCTTCACATGTCATTTACACGGCAATACTTTATACAGTTTACAATACACAACCTAATACATACGTAGCGCTTCTCTGACCTTTGTAATACTGTTGAACAGTGAAAATACGTAAACAGTATGTTGAAACTGGTTCAAAACAACAACTAATGTAACAGTATTTAGTAGAACACAGACAAGTTTATGAGAAATATTTCAGGAGTCTATATATGGTGTAATAAATACTAATGTAAATAGTGTGGTCTTTGTTTCAGAGCCATGAAATAACTGACGCTACGGAGGTTCAGGACGACAAAGCGGGTTCTCTCATAGAAGATGCTGGTTTCTTTAAAAAGATTCTAGAAATGTGGACTTGTCATCATTACCATGTTTAATATAAGTATTATACTCAACTTAAATGGAACTTTATTTATTGTCACACAGATATGGGGATTTGGGTCTGTGAACTTTTGCAGCTCTCAGTATAATATACCAGGGTTAGTTAGTCACACAGGGTTAGTCACACTTTTTACTTCAATAAATATTTTTCCGGTTAGGTTAATCCTCAAGAAAAGCCCCTTTAACATTTCCACTGTTTTCCCCCAAAAAATAAATACAGTTAATTTAATGTTGTTTCCTACAGTGGGGCATGTTGTCAAACTGTGTAGTTTATTATTATTAATATTTTGTTTATTTGAGACAATACATTTTTAAAAGATGAAATACCATCTGAGTTTTTTAACAAAAATTCCATAACATGTGTATTTAAATTGTAAACACACACATATATATATATTTACAGGGGTTAGAGACAGGGGTTTTCAATCTGCCGGGGACCCACAGGGGGAAATATAAGTGTAAAAAGTTTAAAAATAAATATATATAATAATAATAAAAAATGTATAAAAAAATTATTAAAAATAAGATTAAAATAAGTAAATAAATAAATACAGCACTATAACAGTACAGTACTAAGGAGTAGGAAAATGTGTAATAATGCAAATTAATAGAAACTAAATATTTTCCCAAATAGAATTTAGACCGATTCATGAAATTAATTTTTCAAAGTATAAATTGGATCTAAAAGATGCCTTTTAAATTTTGACACAAGGGTGGTCATATTTGGGGGTCCTTGAAATCTGAATGTTTGAAACCCTCTCTGCTATAGAATATTAACAGTAAAGGAATTTAAAAAAAAACAAAATAATATATAAAGCAGCAACGATGTAAAAGATGACTCAAATTAAAACCATTGTTTTGCCAACAGGAATTGCAATCATATGTAAAACAACAATAACATCCCCGTGTGAAAACTTGCCCCGGTCTCTTTGATATGTTAGGCTACAGAAGAAGAATAATGGTTTGCTTTTATGTATCTTCAAATTACAAGGTTATCAATCCATAAAACTCTTTTCAGTTGTAATTTGCATTCATGTTATTTTGTATGGACTTTTACACTCATTTAGACTTTCTGTGGGAATAATGTCAGAAAAACATTATATTATAAATAAATACAGCATATAGTACATGATTTGTTGTTTCTGTTCTTTTGCAATGATTAAACAGTTGTGAAATTATGAAACAGTCTTCTGGTTGATTACTGTGCAACACTTATGTAGTACTTTATTGAGTTCTGAGAACACATGGAAAAATATGAGATTCAATATCCAATTTAAACCTAGAAATATCAAAGCTTTAGGATTGAAAAAACTAAAACAAATGAATGTAAAAAATGTTTAAGATTTAAAATCTAGGCCAATAATAAAAGTAAATGTGTAACATTGATCAGATTTACTTGCTTCCACTGCAACTGCAAGATTCTCTTTGGATTCTTAAATCATACATGTATAAAAGTATAGTTCCTTATAAAAGTATGGAATACCCAAGCAACTCAACCTCTTACTCAAATTGTTATGTTAATATTATTCAGGACTTCAGTAAATAGCTTTACATTGTATAACATGTTGCGGTTGGGCTTAAGAAACTAGGCTGCATGCACAAAAGTTAATGTACCAGATAATTAGAAAGTACCAGAATTCATAATCTTGCTTAATTTACAAAGTACTTAACCTCAGCTTGTATCAAGGGCAATATCCCTTCAATTAGTGTCAGTTACTTTAGATGAAGAGTCTGTTAATTTGTTTAAAGTGGCATTGAGCTCTTAAGCAATTAAGTATATTGCATTGTTCAACAGAAGACCTATTGTAAGCTTAAATGTTAGAATTAGTAATTATTCCTAAGTACTAGATGATAAAAAAGCAATAATCTAACTGTACTCTCAAAATTCTAACTCTGATCAATACTATTAACTCTAAAATCAATGCTCCAACATCCACATACCCTCAGATAGAAAGCAATAAGCAGCTTGTTACTATGGGTGGATGCTGGACTGAGGTTGGTTTGGTGCAGTCTGGTGTTCCTCAGGGATCAATTTTGGGTCCTGTACTTTTTTAGCATTTACATTTTTCCAGATGGTCAACTCTTAAGATAACTCGGTCTTAACTTCCATTTTTATGCAGATGACACCCAGATATACAAATATTCAAAACCTGGTAATAATAATGATGTGGCTATTGCCTTTCTTTTTCAATGTATTTCTGAGATTTAAAAAAAAATTGGATGTCTTAGCTCACACCACCAGTTAGGTAAAGGGTCTTTAACCTTAAAGCCCCATGAAATCAAAATGGAAGTTTTTGGGCTTTTAGTATGAATATGTTAGCCTTACTGCTATCTATAAGCTAGCGTGCTCCAATACAATGACAAAATTTGCATTTAGAAGATACAAGCGTTCAAAACTTACAAGGCCCCATCATACACCCGGCACAATGCAGCACCAGGCGTTTTTATTGCTAGTTTCAGCCCGACGCAGTTATCATTTCCACGTCCTGTGCCCTGTTGTTTAAATAGCAAATGCATTTGTGTTCAGGCGCATTGTTGGCACGTTTCTATTTTGGGGGAACAGAAATAGACTGCACCATTGACCAACAAAAAGTCAATGGCACATTTTTTTTTTTTTTGTTATTTAGAGAGCGCGTTAGTAGTAATGTGCGCCTATAGGAGGGTCCTCAATGCGTGTACACTGCTTATTACACACACAGGGACGCCCAGCAGCACAAAAAACATACCAAATATTAAAAAAAAAAAGGATTACAGTGTAAAAGATTCATATTGTGTACAAAAGATATGGTGGAATCCGGCTTTTCCTGTCGATGGTCTACTTGCGCGCTTTAACCTCGCGCACGAGCAAATGCGTTTCTTCTCTGTACTGGAGATGTGTTCAGTCTTTCCACTTGCAAATCCCACCATGGTATGAGCGCAACTGGCTTTTAAAAGGAATAGGAAATTACACTCTGAATTTTTTTTTTTTTGCACTTTACGCCTAAAACACACCCATTACTCATTAAGTGAATATGGGCAACCCTTTTAGACCATGCTCCAGGTGCGCCGACCATTTTTGAATTCGGACATGGACTCATGCACTTCAGCTTCTGATCAGATTTTATGTCCAATCAAATGCTTTCTAGAATCTAAAGCGTCCCTCCCCTCACACTATAGCTAAAATGGGTCACTTATTTACTGTTTTCTGTGTTACACTCATACACAAATGTTACACACATTTACTATTTTCTACATGGTAAATGGCACAGTGCAGTATAGAGTATATGGACGATTCAGACAGTGTAAATAAATATGCTTTCCATTGGGGCGAATTAAGTCTAATGCAGGGGACACACTTAATGACTGGAACATTCTAAGACTGAACAAAAATACAGACTGTTTCCAACGATTTGAAACACCGGCTGAATGCAACTGTCTCTGACTCGGCGCATTAGGGCATGATCAGTCGTAAGTATCAAATTACATTCATAATCAGCCTTACAGTCGTTAAATGTGTCCCCAATTATTGTTGAAGTAAAAAAAAAAAAGTAAAAAAAGTTAGAGGTTTAAGTTTATTAAAATGATTTATAAACATTATTTTATATATAATATATACTTTATGAAACATGTTGAACTCTAAAACGGCTAGAAAATCAAAACTATAAAACCAAATAATTTGTGTTCCAAATATTAGGTTGATACAGTATATCAAAAAATGAGCTTTCAGTAAGATTTTGTTTGGGCGTGCACCAAATTTTCCCCATTAGATGCCAGCAAAGCCCCACTGACGCAAACAGTGGTTGGATTTGTAGTACAGTAGAGTTTTCTCTCTCTCAAATATTACACTCACATACTATTTTTTATTACACACATACAAACCACATTCTGACATCCATAACAACAATTAAAGCCACATAATTTAGCGAATTGGCTCTACAATATGCAGAAGCAGAAAACAGTAATAAAAGAACTATTTGGCTTATAGGCCAAACTTGAGAAAGTGGCCCCATCTGGTAAAAAAAAAATACTTTTGTACTTTTAATGGGTTTTGTCCTTAATGTCCTGAGTGGAACTATTTTGTGTTACTAGTGTAAAATAGATTTATTAAAGGAAATGGGATTGAACTAGTTAAATTCTAATAAAAATACACACTTGTGCCAAAATTTATGCAGTTGGTATTAATAACAAAAACAACAACAAAAAAGACAAAAATGTCCATAAGGTCGCACAAGGATTAATGTAAGGTGTGCCTGCACTCAAATACATTATATGTGCTGAGTAATCATCCCAAATCAGAAAAAACAACTGCAATGCCAGACATCTCTTACAAAAAACTCTGACTCTCAATAGAATGTCAATAGTTGAATGAAAGTCAGGGGTGCTGCACCTAATTCTATCTTTAGTAACAGTTTTGCGTCACAAAGTGTAAAGTCATTATTTGTGGATTATTAATCAAAAAGGATTACTTTTAAGCATGCTATATTTATACAGTCTATTTATAAAGAATGCATTTCTTATGAATGCATATTGAGTGTGCACTTGTAGCGTTCTTTACATTATTATATTTTTAAAAAACTGAACTAATTAAATAAAAGACATTTTAAGGAAATACAGGACATTATGTACTTAAATATGTACTTATGAGTAAAAAAAAGCAAGCTAAAAAGTAAAACTAATTACATTTAATCTAAATTTAAACTACAATACGTTGTATTTCATTGCAATTAACATGCAATTAAGTACCTGAAAACATTACAGCCAGTTCACACTTGATGTATTCTTTTACAGTATATATATTTCAGTAATAAATTTCTTTTTTCACAAGGGCATGAATCACCTGCACTTTTGAAAGGTGCTTCAGGTTGCTTACGTATGTTTTTGATGCAAGGATCTGTCGGGTCATGAACACAGATACAATCTACTTACAGTACAAGAATAATCAATCAATGTGATTGTGAGAAACGCAAATGAGGAACCTTTACTTTAGCTTACAGGTATTCGGCTGTTCCACGTTTCTTTACATAACCTGAAATCTGTTAAGTGTTTATCTCTCACTATCCTTTATTGTGTGTGCGTCATTTTTGAGAAAACTACGTTCACTGAGCATGTGTGTCGGATGAATGGCATGGAGATGTCACATTATCTTGCTCAAGATGAAAGCATATGATGATACAGAAAAATAAATCATAACTGATAATACAGAGTGCAAAGATCTGAAAGTATCTGAAGAAAGATATCACTATATGCTGAAAGGGGCATTGTTTCAATGCACAGCTCCTGCTTGAAGCAAGAAATAAATATTAAATGATTTAATAATAATAATAAATATATATTAACACACGCACGCACACACACACGCATGCACACACACACACACACACACACACACACACACACACACACACACACACACACACACACACACACACACACACACACACACACACACACACACACACACACACACACGCACACGCACGCACGCACAATATATAAACAAAAACTTTTATGTGATTAAATGATTTTACAACACTAAATATAATATAATATAATAAAATGTGAGAAGATATTGTGAGAAGTTTACCCTTGATCAAAACCTCCATGACAAACATCAACTTACTGCTATAAGGTTCTTATTAAACTGAAAATATAAAAATGTGAAACAGGAAACAATAAAATCACATTGTTGGTGCAAAAAAGTGGTTTAATAAGACCATTCAGCACCTAAAATACACTTCAATGCACTTCAAACACTATGAGAATGTGTTATTACAATGTCCTATTACATTGACCAAATTCTTTGATCCCCATCTAGTGGAAACTGAAGTAATAGCAGCATGCTAAAGATCACAATTAAACAATATGTGAAAAGAGCAGAAAATATACAGATGTTGTGGAAAAGACATATGAAAGTAAATTAAAGTATTAATGCAGGGGATAAACAAAATACTTTGGTTTGTTAGATCTGTAATAAACCGTAGTTCGGATATGACTGTATTATAACATATAATTTCATAATGATGAATTGAGATACTTGTGAGATAATGAAATTGACATTCTGTGAGTCTTGGTAGTGTGTAGCTTACAACAATAACGATTAGCTTTACTATTAAGCCTTGTGAATAGAGAACATTCAGAAATAACTTTTAATGTTTTCATAACTTAATGGGAACGTTAGCAAAACATTTCTTGAACACATTTTGTTAGTTGAGAAAGTGCCAAAGGTTACACATAAAACCCCTATTCTAACTCTCTGCATTTGATCAAGATGAAAACATGATCTCTTAGACACACAACCTCATCCTGCACTGAAATGGATTTTCAAGATTTACTAGTGTACTAGCACCAATGAATTTACATTAGAAAGTATACATCATATCAACAGAGAACTCATGCCACTGTTTGAAATTACATTTGGAGAGCACACAAAATTTTATTTTATTTTAACAGAATGTAAGATCAAACCTAACTTGGGTGTATATTATTCTGCTAAGATATTGTTACTATTTTTCATTTTCTTGTGAGCATTTGAGTTCAAGATAAGGTAGTAAATGCCATCAATTTACTACTAACACTGAAGAGGCCTAATGAATTGTGGGAATATTTTACATCATGTATATTAACATCATACAGAGCATTTTTTTTGTTTGTTGATAAGTTAGGCCCATGTATTTAATATTGCAATCAGTGGTAAGATGCCATTTCTCAATTAACACAATATTACCTGCAATATAGTTTTTGACAGCTGAAGATGTTTTAAAGCTGATTTACAGTCTATATCTAAAATTTGCGCCCTGTTAACAAAACCTGGTAATAATGTCTTGCATTAAGCGGATCCAACTGTGCATGCTTGCATTGTTTAGATATTTTTCCCTTCCACATATTTTTTTATTATTCTTTGAGCTGTTGTTACATTTCCATTAATCATGCTGTGACTTTTCTGCATTAATATTAATGCTATTGCTAATTATCTTGTACTTGATTTTCTGGGGAATTTCCATAAGTAATTTATATAGAGATAACTTGAAAGATCTACATTCACTAATAGCACTGACTTTTCCAGGATTGGAAATCACAATGTCCAAATTCTCTGATATTTCCAGGTTTTCCATGTCCGTGCAAACCCTGAATAGAGTTTTTCTTTTTTACTTAGTCTCTGTAAAATTTTATTCACACACGTCTAAATTCACATGTCTTAAATCTAAACATATATTTGGTTCAGTGTAAATGAAATGCTACATTAGAGTTGATTTGCAATTGAAATAATAAACATACACTGCACAGTGTAAATGCTCTGAATGTTTAAATATATGCTAGGAAGAACCCAAGCATGCACCAATCACAATGCAAACATTTTGATGATAACTTTGCTGCCAGTTATCTTTTAACTTATAAATAGTCAATCACGTATCAATGGGAGATTTTTAAACTTGTATCTTAATGTTTTTGTTTTTTTAGGTAACAAAAGCGATGAAATTAGTGGTTCAGGCCAAATGAACTGTATATGTTTATAGGCACAGTATGTAATATTGACAGCTAGGGATTGAAATGGTTACTGTAGTCCAAATTCTAAATATTGGAGAGAGTTGTTTCCCCTACCCCATCCTCCTCAGACTCAAAGCTCAGGCGGGTTGCCAGTTTAAGGACACGCAACAGTAATGAGCGCAATTGACAGTGGTTAGTGACAAGTCTAAGTTGATGAGCTCGTTTTAATATGCCTCTGGTCATAGAGCTTTTTACATGGATGCCAGCTTTTTAGGTCGGATAGAATCTGTAATCTCTGTCCCAGTTTGTTTGCTGACTTCCATGGCTGCAATACGCTTTGTTTCCTCCAACTGGAAACTTGAGGGTATCGAAATACTATTGGGTGAATTGGCAATGAGCAGGATAAAAATAACAGTCTCCTACATCTCTGCAAACATATTATTGTTTTTTTTAATGCATTAGTATAGTAATAAAAAAAATAAAGGACATACAGCACCTTTAATATTTAGGGTTAGGGGTTGAGCCTGAATATTTGGGGAATATCCAACCCGATCTCACGGCAACTCGTACGCATGTTATGAGGTGGCTAATTCGTACGACCTAATTCGTCCATATTTTACGAGTTGCCCAATTCGTATGAATTCGCACAAATAACCTACCCCTTACCCCACCCCTAAACCTACCCGTCACTGGGGTTTAGACAAATCATACGAATTCGTACAATTAGCCACCTCGTAAAACACGTACGAATTGGTCGTGAATATCAGTAGAGTGCATCGGCTGATAGACACAGAGGATCCCTGCAACGTTTTAGAGCAGGTAATGCAATGTTAAAGCGATAGTTCACCCCAAAATGAACATTCACCGTCATGCGTTTTGAAACCCAGAGCTTCTTTCTTCTGTAGAATGCAAAAGGACTAAATAATAGAATGTTACACTTTTACAAACAATTAACGTGAACGGTGACCACAGAAGTCAAGCAAGATTTTTAATGAATAATGATTCACAAAGTACTCTCTCAAAACTAGGCTATTATATGACTTAATATGCCCATCCACTTTCATTGGAAGAAAGTGTTAAAGGTTTGGAATGATGAAGATTTTTCATTTTTGGCTGAACCATCCCTTTAAGCATAATGACATATTGGAGAGCCCTATCATGTCAATTTCATATACCACTAAAATATAAAAACCCTTGCCGCTAAAACCTCACTGATCACCAAAGCCCTACAATCTACATACAGATCACATGAGCATGAAGTGTCAAACGTCTGTTAAAGAGTCAATGGGGGCCACTTGAGGTTCAGTGGGAGGGCTGGGGATTTCTTCTATTGGCTCAGATTGAGGTTCAGGCACGCGCTCTGGCATTGGCTCCACCTCTGAGACAAACACCTCCACCTATAAGGTTTGAATGGAATTGGGAAGAAACAATTTGATTGGTTGACAGGTTCTAGAACTTAAAAAAAGAGTAAGGCCCCTTCACACCAAGAATGATTATAAAAGTTATTATACCAAGTTCTGTCATGAAAGTCTAGATGGCGAATACTGGTGAGTCCTTAACACAACCTGCTGACAATTGCATCGTTAACTACAGGGCACAAGCTGATTGGTTCCTGTTGCATCTGTAGCCAATGAGGTTGCTGCTCAACATTTAAATAGTTGGTCAATGTTTGCAGTAGCAGTTTGCAGTGCGCTTCACTTTCCCTAGCTCAACCTGTATAGATCTGCTACAAGTAATTTCATATGCTATTTGTGAAGCAGCAATAGCGTAGCAGATCTATTCCGCCAAGACCAAGTACATTATCATTTTCATATCAATTACCATGACTCTTCCAACAGTTGTCATGATAGAAATAACGGTAACTATACTAGCATCCACACCAATGGAAAATAACTTTCTGTTTACTATAAGCACAGTCTGCAGTTACGTCGTCTGACGCTTTAAATGCTTGAGCTCTTTAAAGTTGAGTGGATTCTGATTGGCTGTCATTGTTTCCAAAGATATCATTCCTCTTTGTCGTTATCGTTATAGTTGTGTGGACTTCCCTATTGTCAAAGAACAATTACTAAAACTTTATAGTTGTCATTATAGTTATCTTCGTTGGTGTGAACATGCCTTTAAAGCTCTAGCAAGCTCTTGTTTCACATTAGGTACATTTCAAACCCAATGAAGGTATAATTCAATTAAATCTCAATGTAGGTGAACTTGGTGTACCTGAGGTTGGCTAGGGGTGACCGCCTCAGGCTGAAATGGAACTGCACGCTGTCTAAAACCAGGAAACTGTGGAAAACACAGAGTTCATCAATGTATTAAATTAGTTTATCATGGAAAGTGTTTGATCAGACAATTTTGAAGAGCACATTGCAAATCACATTTATACCAGAAGTCTAACAAATTTACCATAAAAAATTTACCACTTTTTGCATTAAAAGAAATGACTTACTCTCATGTTGTTCCAAACCAATAAGATTTTTGTTCATCTTCAAAAAACAAATGGATACTTTTAACGAAATCTGAGAGATTTCTGTCACTCCCACTGAAAGACTATTCACCAACAACTCTAATTAAGGCTTTTGTTAAATTAAACATTGATCAGCAAATATACAGAACACTCAAATATAGTAAACGGAAGCTCAACTGCACTTGCTTGATGCTTGAGAACAAACCTCATTGGTCCTTGCGAAATCTCAATCATGCTGGCGTGACATGGAAGAATGATTCTCATTGGTTCTTTATATCTGAACTTCCGTTTACCAAATTTGAGTGATCTATGTATTAGCTGAGCAATGTTTATAAATAAAAAGTCTGTTCATCATATCAAGTGATCATGTCTCTTCAGAAGACTTGAATTAAACCGCTAATTTCATTTGGATTTCTTTTTACTTTCTCTTAATGAACGTTCTGTAGTATCAAAGTTTTGGAAAGACAGAAATTTCTCAGATTTCATTAAAATATCGTCATTTGTGTTTCAAAGAAAGGAGGGTTTGGATCAACATGAGGGTGAGTAAATGATGACAGAATTGAAATGTTTGGGTGAACTAACCCTTTAAACACAACAAATACTCCAAAGTCATCACATACTCTCTCTAACCCTACTATTGTGCAAATGTTTAACTGACCTTCACGCCAGCTTTAGCAAGAGCACTGAGTCCAAACAAAATGGTTACAATGCAGATCACCAACTCCACCACAAGAAACAGAACCAATGTGGCCAAGAAGCCATCAATCAAGAGCTGACAGCACCAAAAAGAGACAGAAAAACAAGACAGTGGTTATAACATCTGTCAATTTACCTAAAAAGGCAAAATAGTTACAACAGCTATCAAAAATGATGTGCTTGTCCACATGTTTGGAAGTTGCCAAAGAGATCACTCTTAAAAACAAGCAGAGAAGCACAATAGTAAGGCAGGTATTGTTGTAATATATATATATATATATATATATATATATATATATATATATATATATATATATATATATATATATATATATATATATATATACACACATATATACATATATATATATATATATGGATGGTATATATAAATGGACAGAAGATTAGCAAGGGTGACCATGAGTTTTCATTGCACATCTGCAAATAATTGAAGGTATATTTCAATCTGAAGCATTTTCAGACAACCGGCCCAAAGTGCAAAACTGACAAGACTATCTCCAAAATGACCCAAACCCTGCTTCTGCATGCATTCACTCTCCTAACACAAATATGCACAAATTAAGATACTGATAATTTTTTGATAAAGACAATGAAAAACAAGCAGATCCTTAAAGGATCAATTCAGGCATTTTGGGCTAATGTTAGAGTGGCTGTCACATTGGTGGCTAAATGTACCTGAATTAACATTATATGTTCTGTGCTTGAATTTCTGCAAAATGTTTGTCACCTTAAAAACAACAACACTAACTTTTTTATTTTTTAAATGTACCTGTTTTTTCTCTCTCTCGCATTATCAGCAAATATTTAAGCATATTCAAGTACACAAAGAAAAACATAAAGGTAAGAATTACTTACTTTACAATTTCTCTCGACAGTATAAGTGCACTTCCTGTAACAATATTGTTGCTTTGGAAAAGCAGACACAAAAAACATAATCATGTTGAATTTTGCCAAAGACCTGGCTCACTTTACAAATATAGCTATAAAGCTATTATTCATATACAAATGTTTCTGCAAGCACACCCAATTGGTCAATTTAGAAAAAACTGTTACAGTTTTTTGGCTTCCTTGACAAACTACAGTGCCCTCAGAAAGGTTTTGGACTTCTGAGATTGGGACAAATCCCATAAACCACAGACTTAATTGGACAGCTATTATAAAAAGATGTTTCTTTTGAAAAACTATTCACTACTTTTCAGATATTACGCAGAGTGTATGTTTACAATGTCCAGCCATTGTAAGGTGTCTGGACTTTACTATTAACATAGACTATAAATATGAGCAGCCTCAAAGTCAAATACAGGACAGTATCTCACCCAACCCCTCCCCACCCCCACCCCAGCCCAGCCCTGCAAAAAATAAATAAATACAAATAAAATAAAGCACAGAAAAAATAAAAACAATATACCATATTCTAATTACCCCCCCCCCCTTTCTTTTTTTTGCATTTATAAAATGCCCATTCTGATCACTTTTTGCATGTTTCATATTAGATCTACAATATTTTGTGTAAAAAAAAAAGAGTTTAGTGTTAAATGTCCAAATACCTTGAAAGGGCACTGTTTTTATAAATGTCTCCAGCATCAGGAAAAGTCTGTACCAAGTGCAAAGGATCAATATCCATTACTCTATTCTGTTATAAATATATAAGACAAAATCTAAATGACAAAGCAGAACAGATGAACAGGAGCCATATTAACATATTTTGTTACATCTTATGTCAGCAATTCACATCTTTCTATATTTCTCAACAATTGAGAACCCACTTTATATTCTATCTAAAAATAAATTTCCAAGCAAACTGCTTCAATTGCTTTCCTATTCAAAGCAATTTAATTAAGTATTTGTGTAAACCCACATCAAATGATAAGTCACTACCCCAAATAAAAACATTACCTGTCTTTTTTCACTTTATATTTCATTCAGAAACTTTATATTAATTTCAAAAACATAATCCTTCACTTAATCAAGCCTGTATTTAACCATATGGTTTAAAAAAATATCACACTGATTAAAGAAATTAACAGAAGATTTAATCACATATGTATCATTTTAAGGTTTAAGCAAACAAAAATTATTATAAAACTTCAGCTTCCAATTTTGAAAGTGCCTCTTCTTTTCTTTTCTTTTCTTTTCTTATTTCATGTTAAAAAGACAAACAGTTCTTTAACTCCCCTGCACTGCACATTCTTCAAAATTCTTCAACCATCTGAGCCACTTGGCCTTTTGACAGACAGAACATCATTATGCTTTTTATTGAAACTTTTGAAGATGCTATGTTTTGCACTTCGGTACAGTCCTTTGAAAAGGCATCAAGGAAATTTCTTAAAGAAAAAACTGTAACAAGAAAGTTGATGTGGCCAGTTCATCACATCATTCCCACTTTATCCATCCCACTGCACCCAAAACACACCCACATGCATTAATCATTAATCTAATGTATGCATACAGAGATCTGTATCTGCAGATCAATGTATATGTGCAAAAATACACAAACCCATCTTCCAAAAATGCAAGCTGCTCAACAGTGCAGTAACAGTGAGCTCACCACAGAATAGATCTCCAGTCTCCTGCAGTGCTCACAGTGGTAAGTGTCCTGACGGTAAGGCAGGTGGCGGGACAGCAGCCCAAGAACAGCAGTGGAAAACGCTGCACTGACTAGGTGAGCAACCAGTGTGGCTTTCACCTTCACATATGGGATAGAAGTTACTGTATAGCTAGTGTGATTTGTTAAAACATTGAAAAGGGAAAATCAGTACTGAGAAAAGACTGAAATATAACGCCAGTCAAAAGTTTGGACATACCCACTTTCTTTATGATGATTATTTTCCACATTTGAATATCAAAATGGAAGTATGGGAATTACAGGAACCAAAAATAAATAAACAGATCAAAACTTGCTTGTATTCAAACTTCTTTTTTATATCTTGGCTTAAAATCTTTGAAGACGTTTAAATGTATGATGGCTATGTAATTGTTACCTGCCTATCATTTACTATCTGCTCCAAAAACAAAACAAAAAAACAACAAAACAACAAAATCATGAACCAAGGTTGCCAGGTTTGCGTAACAAAACATGCCCAATTGATTTTCCAAACCCGCCCAATCACGGCCCAAAATATAAATCGCATTCCTGGGGGTAAAAATTGAGTTCCTGGGGTCGCTTCAACAAGCAGCAACAGTTAAAAGTAGCTCAATTCCATAGGAAAACCCCGGACTTGGCAACACAATCATTTAAACATTAGCATTCACTATCTGCTCAAAACAAAACATTCCAAATTATTAAATTTTTTGCTAAACTAATAACAATCATTTGTGTATGAGCATTACAATAATTAAGAGGGGAGTCAATCGTGTGCAAACATTTGTCTGGTCAGTTCAGGGTGGGTAGGTAAATATGTAGGTATTTTCATTGGTTCTGCAATCCTTAATTTGTACTCACCCAAAACAGTGATGGAAACCTTCCAGTATGGATTAAAATGGATCCAGACACAAGCAACTGATAACAACAGGTTAAAAAAATTATTGTTTGCTATATCCATAGCAAAAATTTGATTCAATAATAGATTAAACATTCAACTCAGATTAAACCCTGTTTTAAAACAAATTAAATAAACATTAGTAGCCTACATTCAGCTTACCTGAACAACAATCACTACCACAACGATGACATCAGGAGAGAAGTGGACCTCTTCATAGAGCTGAAGAATGGTGACGCTCAGACACAAGCACAAGACACCAATAATGATCTGAATGGACTGAAACAGCACAACAAGATAAACTTGGTATGTTTCCAAAAAGGCCATTAGATTGACACGTATTGACACGAGAAATAACATTCGTGCATAGATACGCATTTTCATGAGATTGTATACGGCTGTGCACTTTTTCCTGTGAAGGGGTCGGATTGGAATCCACTGCTGCTTCAATGTATATGTAATGATTGATTATAATTAAGGTATTAATCAATATTTTTCCTTCTAAATATCAAATGAGTTGAATGACTTCTCTGGAGATTTTACTTTATTTATATAAGTTACCAGTGTGATTACTGAAATGTTCTTTTCATGTATTCTTTAATGTCTGTATTAGATATCTGAATGCAGTGCTTGCGTATTTAACACAGCTTCCAGAAATGAAATGGGGACTTGTTTTGTGTTTGAGAAAGGTCTTCAATGTGTTTAAACATATAGGGGTCATTGAAGCCAATAGTTTAAGGGGCCAGTTCTTTGTTAAAGCCTTTCTTTCCAGTTAGACTAAAGTTTAGCTATCCTTGAGAGAAAGAACGCATTATCTTGATGTTTTGAGAGGACTCTCCTGTTTATAGTGAGAGCCTGGCCAAATCCAACCTTGGAAAAGCTGTGTGTCGGTGTGTGTGTTAGTCTTCTTGGTTACAGGTTAAGGAACCACTGGCATTATTGGACATTGACTGAGTTGTTGTTCTGGACATGCTGGCGCCCAGCAACCCAAATCTGCGACCTGGAAGGTCATGACGTGCCTAACTTCAGCTGCATAATCGATGGAGATATGCTTCAGTCTATCTGTATATGTGTGGAAAATTACCGTGTTTATCTGTTTCATAGCCAATGAGAATCATTCATCCTGTAAGCAATGACGTAGCTTAGACCTTGGAAATCGTATAACTGCTGTGATCTTTGTAACTGTAAGCGGGGCGGCCTACGAACTCCTGTGCGAGTATTGAAGCTGACTTCTGCTGATGAAACTGCAAACTATCTTCAGTAAATATTTTCTTTAATTTTTTATAATTCTGACTCTGGGTCTTCATTCTTCATATCTGGTTCTGGGTCTTTAACTGTACTCCCCTTACACCTGCTTTCAATATCAGAATTTAAAACTCACCCCCAGCGCCTTCGGCTCCACATTCTGAAATGCCTTGACCTGCTTTGGCGTCAGATTTCCTGCAGGGCGAGTGGGACCCTGACTCTCAATGCCCATGCTGATGTCAAGCAGTTTGAGATGTGGCTATGCTAAGATCAAGAAATACACTTTGAGATCTCTTGATTTAGATGAGGAGGAACCTAAAGTGAACAGGGAAACAAACAGAAATGAGAACGAAGACAGATGGAGGCAGCGCAGGACAGAATGAAAAGGGGTGAGCTGGAAACAAATATGGATGACTGAGCATTTACCCTTAAACAGGTCATGCTCATGGTGCCATTTGTGCCTGAAATTATCTCTTTTCTCAGGACCAAAGATCCACCAGAGGAACACAATAATCAGATTAGACCAATTTCAATGGACTATTCTTAAACTATCACCCGCAATCTCAAAAATATTGTTACAGGCTTAATAGGCTTTAGTTTAATTATATACTTTTTACTGTATTATTGCCATTGCCAAGACAAGATGATACTATTTAAACATCCAAAATGATCTGTGAGAGAAAACATGAAAAAGGAACTAATCCGACATGGAGACAGTATTTTGTCATCTAGACACCCTTTCAAAAAGAGGAACAAGATTGAACCTACAAGTTCATACGAAAACTCTATGGATTGTGGTTCTTCCATTAACCCCATCATAAAGGAGAGGATTTGAAGTATAAGATGCCATTAATTTTGTCATTTAATCTGAATATCAACAAATGTGAGATTTAAACAGTTTTGAGGTTAATTGATCTAATTTGGTGAATATTTCGT